>NC_055990.1:64184864-65522547 GCF_018446385.1 Zingiber officinale | reverse complement strand
TCGGCAGCGAGAGCTCAGCAGAACTCAGCAGAAAGAAGAAGAAGCAAGCCTACCTGTACAGGCCCTCGAACTCCTTTTATAACCTGCGAAGAAGACACAGAAGAAACTAGCCGTTACTATGCAACGGCTAGGATGTGGACCGATCAGGCTTCATCCTAATCGGTCCACAAGGGTCCTGATCGGTCACAAGACCGATCAGGCCCTTCCCTGATCGGTCATGGACCGATCAGGTCCTTCCCTGATCGGTCCCATGACCGATCAGGCCCTTTCCCTCCTTTTGATCGTCTCCTTCTGATCGATCACTGATCGGTCTGCTGACCGATCAGATAAGCAACAGAATGCTTCTGTTTGGTTAATGATCGGTCACCAGACCGATCAGACGTATCACTGGATCGGTCACCAGACCGATCCAGGTTTAGAGCTCCCAGCCCTAAACCCTACTTGTCCTGAGAACGAGCTACCGAGCCCTCTCCGACTTCGTCCGGTCCAGAGAACGAGCTACCGAGCCCTCTCCGACTTCGTCCGGTCCAGAGAACGAGCTACTGAGCCCTCTCTGACCATAGTCCGGAGAACGAGCTACCGAGCCCTCTCCGACTTTCCGTGCCAAGTCTCCATCTTGGTCTTGTCCGTGCCAAGTCTCCATACTTGGACTTTTCCCGTGCCAAGCTCCCTGCTTGGACTTTTCACCAGATGTCTGGTCAACCTTGACCCATTTGGATTTCCCTTGCCTGGCTTCACTCACCAGGACTTCCAAACTGCCTAGCTTCACTCACTAGGTCTTTTACCTGGCTTCACTCACCAAGGTTTCCCATCTGCCTGGCTTCACTCACCAGGACTTTCTCCAACTGCCTGGCTTCACTCACCAGGACTTTCACTTTCACCTAGCTTCACTCACTAGGATTTTCACCTGGCTTCACTCACCAGGATTTCCCGACTGCCTGGCTTCACTCACCAGGACTTTCCGAACTGCCTGGCTTCACTCACCAAGACTTTCCGAACTGCCTGGTTTCACTCACCAGGACTTTCCGAATTGCCTGGCTTCACTCACCAGGACTTTCCGAACTGCCTGATTTCACTCACCAGGACTTTCCGAACTACCTGGTTTCACTCACCAGGACTTTCCGAACTACCTAACATCCCAGTTAGGACTTCCCAGTCAAGTATCCGGTCAACCTTGACCTACTTGACTCTTCTTCATCCAACCTGATCAGACCCTGATTAGTATCTCTCCACATGGACAACTGCACCTGCATTGTCCATGTCTATATGTCTTTCTGTATTGTCAAACATCGAAACCATGACCAAGGTTTACGCTTGGTCAACTTGGTCAACCTTGACCTACTGGAAATTGCACCAACACGAGGGACGCTAGTGATAGGCAGTCCTACTAATGGACTTCATATGGATCATATCTATTTATTCGGTTGTGGTGTTGATCAAGGTCCCTTGCATGTTATCTTCTGCAGAAGAAAATTGACGACTTCCTACAAATGCATGTTAATTGAGGATATGAATTGGTGAACCATATTACATGATAAATATCATAATGAAACCAAACTCCTAGAACACTCATAAAAACTAAGTTCCTTCATTTACTTTTCTATTTCTATTTCTAATTGTTTTATTAGTATATTCACTACCTTTGTTAATTATTTAGCTAATTCATCATGAGACATCTCTAGTGTTTATAACCAGTCCCTATGGGATCGATAATCTTTTATTACTAACGATGAAACCGTGCACTTGCAATTGCGTAACAAGTTTTTGGCGCCATTACCGAGGACTGTGGTTATAACATTAGAGATAATTATTTGAGTTAGACTAAACATTCTTTTCTCTTCCTATTACTAACTTGTAACTAGTCTTAGAAATTCTATTTTTGTAAATTTTATCTTGCATTCTTTATTTCTTCTTTCTGTAATTTTTCTTTTTGTAATTCAAATTCAGTATTTTACATTTTCAGTACTTCAGTATAGTTTTTATCTTTCAAGTAAAAAAAAAATTCTGTGATAAAAAAAATATTTGGAATCTTGTTCTTATATGCATAGATCTAACTTTGCAAGAGATCTATTACCTTTTGATCCTAAGATTGACAGAACTATTCATAGAAGGAAAATCTTGCAAAGACAACAAGAAGAACAAGAACATTCAATCATGGCAAACAAACCATTGAAGGATTATGCAACACCATATGCACGAGGGCTTCGGTCTAGCATCACTAGACCACCCATTGAAGCTAACAATTTTGAGATAAAGCCTATGATAATTGCCATGGTACAACAAAACCAATTTGGGGGTGGACCACATGAAGATCTAAATCAATACCTTGAAGTCTTTTATGAAATTTACAGTACAATGAAAATGAATGGTGTTCCAGTAGAGGCAGTGAGACTATTATTATTTGTGCTTTATTTGAGAGATAAAGCCAAATAATGGCTAAATTCTTACCAACCAACAACATATCCACTTGGGAGCATTGTGAGCAAAAATTTCTGGACAAATTCTATCCCCCTAGTAAGACTGCTCATATAAGAAATTTGATAACAAACTTTAGACAGTCAGACTTTGAATCCTTATTTGAAGCATGAGATAGATTTAATAATATACTCAGACAATGCCCACACCATGGACTTGAAAAATGGTTAGTATTACACACATTTTATATTGGCATCAATTACCATACAAAAGTGTCCGTAGATTTTGCAACTGGAGGGGCACTGATGAATAAAAGTATTGATGAAGCTAAAGATATAATTGAAAGTGTAGCACAAAATCATCATCAATGGACATCAGAAAGATGTGGAAGCTATTCATCTACAAACCCAACTAAAGCATCAGGAAAATTTGATTTAGATGCAATCACTTTGATGTCTGCAAAGCTGGATGCTCTTACAAAAAAGCTAGAAAATATGGGAACTAGTTCAAGCACGGTCAATGCTATGGTATGTGTTTGTGAAACATGTGGAAGTTCAGATCATACTCAAGACTCATGCCCCTTGGGAGCCATCTCTGCACAAGTCAATTAAATTGAGCAGTGTGACATCATCATGAGTTATAATCAAAGGCAGAATAATCCATAATCTAACACATACAACTCTAGTTGGAAGAATCATCCAAACTTTTCTTATCGTAACAACCAAGAACAAGGACCATCCATGGGGGTTAGACCAAGCTACCAGCCTAGACTACAAAGCTAACAACAACAACAACAACCTACTCAAGGCTATCAGTTATCCAAATTAGAGAAAATGGTTGAGGAAGTCATTTCTGGTCAAAATGAATTGAAGCAAGAAATCAAGATGCTAAATCAGAGAATGGATAGTTCTGAGAAGCTCCAAAAAATGCAAGATAGCTAGATTGCTTAGATAGCTTCATCATCTTTAAGAGCACCAGGACATTTTCTAGGAAAACCTGAGGTCAACCCAATGGAACACTGCAATAGAATTGAGTTTCAGAGTGGATGGACCTTGGGAGATCCCCAAGTGACTGCTCTAAAAGGGATGAAAATTCAAGAAGAGCTCTCTCCTCAAACACTTGAACTAGTTCGGATTCAATATGATGAGGGGAATACCAAGAAGGTTAAAGAGACTCTTCCACTCTACGCTAAAAGCCAAGCAATCCCTATTTCATAGAGATTAGTTATGATGAATGATCCTGTCTGAGAAGCTGACCGCGACGGAGATCTGGAAGAAAAAGACCCACCGTACTGATGAAGAATAATGCCAGTAGAACCTTGACCCGAGAAACCCAAAGCGGATCGGAAGAAAACCAGAATCACCGAAGGAAATCTGATGAGTAGGAAGAAATCCCCGTTCAGATAGGAGAAAGTCGATCTCCCAAGCTCCCGAGGCTTCCTGCGCACAAGAGACCAACCAACACTATCGTTAGTGACCTAAGACCGGGGTGGGAATCCCTGGCTAGGCCCTCTGACGCTCAAGTTAGTGATCTCTCTTGATGTCCAGGAAGGAAGAATAAAGAAGATGAACAGTAGCCAGAAAATTAGGGATGTGAACTTTCCTAACCAACGGAGAGGATTCCCCCTTTTATACCACTTCATATAACCTCCGTAGTCATGAAGTGTACCCCGGTTTGTTAGAGTTCGTTATGACATCAGCTGCGTACTTGGGGAAGATGATTTTTAAGGAATCTCTTTTGTACCCCAGATGTACCTTCTTTGTCGTTTAGTGCCTACAAGACAATCTGAAAGAATATTTCCCGCCAAAATATATATCCTCTATCATGAATTATTCTATTCAATATATTCATGTATGGTTCTTCTTCATGTGACTTCTATTTGTATCTTTGTCGTGTCAAAAAATAATATTTTATCCAACATGTTTCTGAGGTATTCATTAACCCTTTTGGCCGATATTGGTCTATCTTTGCTCTGGAGTATGTATCGGTCGTTATTGGCTTACCTTCATACGGCAAGCATGTATCGACCGATATTGGCCTACCTTCGTTCGGCAGGCATGTATCGGCCGATATTGGTCTATCTTTGTTCTGGAGTATGTATCGGTCGTTATTGGCTTACCTTCATACGGCAAGCACGTATCGACCGATATTGGCCTACCTTCGTTCGGCAGGCATGTATCGACCGATATTGGTCTATCTTTGTTCTGGAGTATGTATCGGTCGTTATTGGCTTACCTTCATACGGCAAGCATGTATCGACCGATATTGGTTTACCTTTTTTCTGAAGGTATGTCCCGACCAATATTGACTCACCTTCATACGGCAAGCATGTATCGACCGATATTGGCCTAGCTTCGTTCGGCAAGCATGTATCGGCCGATATTGGTCTATCTTTGCTCTAGAGTATGTATCGGTCGTTATTGGCTTACCTTCATACGACAAGCATATATCGACCGATATTGGTTTACCTTTGTTCTGAAGGTATGTCCCGACCAATATTGACTTTCCTTCATACGGCAGGCATGTATCGATCGATATTGGCCTACCTTTGTTCTGAAAGTATGTTTCGGCCGTTATTGGCCTACCTCCTTTGACTCTTTCTTCTTTTTCTTTCCTCATCTGAAGACCCTTAAAACCTAACCCATATCACTAGCCTTCCCCTTAAGTCTAGTCGAAGGAGGTGTAGTCGACTGACTAGACATAAGTATGGTCTTGTCTTTTCCTACCCGTGACTCTGCTCCAGATTTTGAAATGACCTCACAGATTTTGTGTACCACTGTCTTAATAAATTAAGTATAGCAATCCTGTGAGCCTTTTTCTCCTTTAAATAGGGCTACAAGCCTACAACCTTCTCTTCACCCACAACCCTTCTCAGTTCTTTTTCTTCCTTGCCACTTTTTGTTGCTAAGGCCATTGTCGTGGATCCTCCTCTTTGGAGGCAACTTTTGTTGGACCAGGTGAGATCTATATATGAGTTTATTGGGATTTTTGCTCCGGTTACTCCAGGGGTTCGAGGGATCGTCTTAAGAGAGGAAGCTTCACAGTTCAAATCTTCTATCCAAAGATGCAGGTGCTCTGAAGGACCCAAGAAACTTCAGAGACATTTTTTCTACTTATAGAGGGGCAGCCAAATGACCCATGGGTGTTGTGTGAAGGCCACAGCACATGATACCCTTGGGCTAAGATTGGTTGCTCCACTTGCTGAGCTCATACAGCTTGAGAGGGGAAGTGGTTTCTACATTTACTTTTCCATTATGGAATGAATCAATGTCCCCTCTTTCATTGCCCTTGAGCTCTCTTGCTTTTGTTGCTTTCTTCGTCCCGGGCAAAATATTGCCTCTTGTGCACCTTGGCAAGCTCGGACGAAGTGGGCTGTTTCCATCTCTGCTCCATGGTAAGTTTGAATCCAGTGGGACTAAAATTTTCTGAGTGCCCTAAGAGTTTATGCTCGTAATATTTGTTATCTATTTGAGGTTTGCTGTTCCTGAGGAAATGTGATGCTATGTATTTGATCAGATTCTAAGTGTAAAGATAAATTTTTGTATCTAATCAAAGGCTTTTATTGAATCCCTCTATCACTTACAATGTGGTGTTGTGTTCATCATTTCTTCATGTATCCTATGTATTATTTATCATAGCTAAGGTTATCTTAACTATTAGTATAGTTTGATATTATAACCAATGTTATATCAACTGATGTTGTCTTATTGACTGAAGTCAATATCATATTTATCTAACATAACCACAATTGCCCTCGTTAATAAAAATATTTTCAATAAATACTAAGTCATATTCTGCACGGACAGATTAACATTTGTCACTCTTCTGAACTTTTACTCTTAAAATATTTTTGTCTTAAGCCTGGGTATAGTCAAAAAGTTCTGTCCTTTCTATTTTATTAGGCCCAGCTGATCACGTCTTCTTTCAAAATTTTCTAATCGGTGATTGGCTTTCCCTCGGGTGAGAGAATGTTCGAAGCACTACCAATCCCCTCGCGATCCGATCTGTCCCATCCGATGTACCTACTCTTCTTTTTATGATGTTCTGACACTTACCTTTGCTGGCCGCCACGTCGCGTGAACCACTCGCCCTTTTGGTCCTTAGTGTTCGCTGCGGTAAAAAGAATTCTATTTTGTCCACAATGGTGTATTTCCTGAACCCTAAACCCTTCATCTTCCTCTCAACTTCGTTTTTGCCTCTAAAGCTCCTCTCTTGTTGCCGTCTGCGATCGAAAAACTTCGTATTTGCTACTTCTCGACGATCCTCTTTATTGTCCCCAGTAAGTAATCCGTTACCTTGTACTCCGGTTCATGGCTGAGGAAGTGATTGCTCCTTGGTATGTCCATATGTCTTCTATCTTTGATAAGAATGCTAGATTATCCATCCGTCGTCAGTATGAAATTCCTAAGGAATATAGAATCATAATCCCCGCACCGAATGATCGACCTCATCATCCTCCTGATAACTGCGTGACTTTTTTCAGGGATCAATTGATAGGGGGTTTAAGGTTCCCTATCCCCTCTTTCTTGATTGAAATAAGTCAATATTTCGACATCCCCCTGCAACAATTTGCACTTAATGCTTTTCGTTATCTGTGTGGCACTTACATGCTTTTCCGTTTATGAGACATTCCTCCTACTCCTCAGAATTTCTTTGTTTTCCTACCCCAAACTCTCTGAGCCTGGTGTTTTCTTGTTCCAGTCGCAAACTAAAATGGTTCTTTTTGGTGATATGCCATCGTCTCTCAAGGCCTTGAAATCCCGTTTTCTCTTCCTAAAGTTTCTCGGACCCATCCCTTGGTATCATGCTTGGAAGTCCTTCTTACCTCCTCTGCCCGATGTTAGAGAGCTTCATCTGCTTCCCTCTTTTCCCGTTTATTGTGAGAAGCTACTAGGCTACCGGCTCTCTATTTCAAAATGGTTCAAAGTTGAACTTCTGTATCTATTTGGCTTAAGCCCCATCAAACCTGATACCCCCATTTCCTTAGGTAACATCTTGCCTTTTCTTTACTGCTTTTAATTGCCTAAACCGTTTCTCCTTTTCACATAGTGGAGAACTTCTATGATGCTTTGATCAATGACGAACTACGCGTGGAGGAGGACTTACTTCGTGCTAAGGAGGCTGAATTCCTAGCCGCTCTTGCCCCTCCCCCTGCAAGTGAAGGGCCAACTATTTTAGCCGAAGTGCCTAGCTCGTCGGGGCTTCATGAGACTCCAGGAGGTTCTTCTAGGGATCCTGCTACGCAGATCCTCCCTGATCCTGCTCCCGCTATTACGTCTCCTGCAGCTGTTGCTGTCTCCCCATCTACCTCTATTCCTCTTATCGAGCTTACATCCCCTGGTAGCTCTGCTAAACCCATAACTGAAATTTCTATGGGCAAGCGTCCGGGACGCAAGCTCACCAGGGCTCCTCCTCCAAAAAGGAGGCTTATTCTTTCTGCCGATGAGATAGCTTCAGAAGATTTTGTGTCAACTGATCTTCTTTCTGATGAGCCCACATTAGCAGAACTTTATCCTTCCTTGAATTTTCCTACCTCTCCTTTTCCTAAAAGTAGTACTTCTGGTGACGCTTCTTTTACTTTTCCTTTGTCTATTCCGACTTCAGGATCTTTACCCTCTTTGCCTTCTTCTTACTTGGTTTTTGCTCCACCATCTATCCCTACTTCTTCTTTCTCAGCTGGCTCTTCTACCATCCCTGTCCTCCCCATATTACTGGGGGGTTCTTTTGCTAATTCTTGGGATGAGGTTCGTCCCCTTTTCGAGGGGCTTTCCATCCCTGAAGCGATTGACCGCTTTTCTCATAAAGAGAATAAGGTATGATTATATACTCTTGCTTTCTATTTCTGAAATACTATCTCACAGTTTTGGATATGCTCCCAGCGGTGGCTAGAGAACATGGGTTTCTCTCGACTATTACACATCTTATACACTGAGAACGAAAAATTGAAATCGGAGAACAAGGGGTTGCGACATCAAGTTATCGAATTGTCTTCTGCCGAGTTTTCTGCTGCCGCCAAGAAGCAATTTGAAACTCAAATTGAGAGCCTTGAAGCCCGACTCAAATTGGTTACGGACCTCAATCAAGAGCTTACCTCAAAATTTGGCGAACTCAAAGAGAATTATGAAGCAGAATTGAGCGAAAAGTTGAAGGCCTTGCAACTAAAAGAAAATGAGGTGGCATCTCTAAACAATTCCCTTGATTTAACAAAAGCCGAAGTTGCTACTAGGGAAAATGAACTGAAAACCTCTTAGATGGCGTTAGTGGTTTATAAGGAGAACGAAGATGTTCGTTACAAAGAACGAGCCACCGCCATGATCGAATCTACTGAGTTCAACCGGCCGATTGTGAGATCCATCTTGTCTGCTTTTACGGCAGGGGCCAAAGGGGTAGTTCAACAATTGGAAGAGGAGGGCTACTTGGCTCGCACTCCTCCTCCTAATTTCCTAAACCGTCGCAGACTTCTTGAAGAAAGACCTCCTGATTTGTACCCCAAACTAGTTCTAACTCATTCTCCAGTTGTTGTAAGGAAGGGGAATTGAGATTTTACAAACTTACGTGATTCTGAATAGTGTCTTTTGATTGCTGATCTTATTCTAATTTTTGGGTAATTTGTTGGTTTCATGTACGTGTACCAAATGCTACTTGGCTTGTTTGTGTCCCATTTTTCCCCACGACCCATTCTTCACTGAACATTGGTAAGTATCGTCCGATATTTCGAGGGTACTCCCAATTATCCTCCTTTTTTACTGACCCGGTCGATATAAGTATAAACATTGGTAAGTATCGTCTGATATTTCGAAGGTACTCCCAATTATCCCCATTCTTCATTGACCCGGTCGATTTATGTATAAGCATTAGAAGGTATCGTCCGATATTTCGAAGATACTCCCAATTATCGATCGATTTATTAGGATGGTTCAATTTAACCAGGTTGCTTCCATTAATCAATATTCGAGGCTTGACCCGTGCTTTGAACCTATATTTATAGTACTAATTTTTGCTCTGTCCTCATCAAGTCTCTTCAAAAATTATTTCTAGAGAAATTTTACGTCTTCTCCGAGGTAGTTTATTTGACTTCATCTCTTTCCCTTGATTTTATTATATGATATTATTACTTTTTATGACGATTGACATTCTGAGCACCTTTTATTTTCCTTTTCCCTTTCGTCTCTTCTGTTTAGAGGTTTTGGCACAGGACTAGAAAAAGGATAAGGGTTTACGGAGTCTCATTCTGCTTCCCTCCGTCCATCTTTTCGCTTCCCAATTCCTTTTCTTCTAACCCCCTCTCTTCATGGCGGTTTCTTCTCCGGCATGGTTCCTCTCGTGTTCTTCCGACCTTATAGATACAGAAGAAGTGGACTTACAGGCAACCTATGGTTTTCCCTCTTACATTGTCCGTCCTGCTCCTCATGAGGGTCCTCACCTTCCTCCCTTAGGATATATCTCCATCTTCAGGGACCAAGTCTTGCAAGGTTTCAGATTCCCCCTTCACCCTTTCTTTTGTGAGGTTAGCCGGTATTTTGCTATCCCGCTCAACAAGTTCATCCCTCAATCCTTTTCCATTCTAGTGGGCTTCATTGGAGTATCCAAACTGTTAGATTTCCCCCTGTCTCCTCGTCTTTTCCATCACTTCTTCATCCCTCGTCGGGTAGATGTTGGAGTTTTTAAGTTTTAGTCTCGTCCCAAGGCCATTCTGTTTAATCGCATTCCCCAACAAGGTGAATGGTATAAAAAAAATTTTTATATTCGTCTTCCCTCTCCTCCTCCATTTCCTATTCAACGGATACATGATCTGCCCCCTCTTCCTGACACTTAAGGTCTCCTCAATGATCCCTCTGTTGCCTCTGCTCTACCTAAACTGCGGGGGGCAAAGTTCAGTTTGCCGCATCTGATTGAAGAGGGTTTGATGTTTCCTTTTGGGATAGGCCGCATTGACACTCTCTTGGACAGTTCCTTTGGTAGGTATAATTATTTTGTCTTGCCCATACTAATTAGCATATCCTTTTTGATGGTAGTGTTTGCTACCTATATTGCAGCTGATGCTCTTCTTCCAGCCTTCATGTACAGAAATTCTACTATGACTAAGTCTTTTATCAATAGCCTTGGGGAAGAATGGTTACATATTCGTCGATCCGATCCTAATCCTTCTACTCTAGGATTGCTTTCAGAGGAAGAATGACGGGCAGAGGCTGCCTCACTTGTAGAAGAGGAGGAAGAAGAGCCTTTTGTTACCTTGGTTCGAAAGCCCAATCTTACCAAGACTTCTCCTTTTAGTGATTTCTTCGGTACTTTTGTGCAAGCTCCTCTTGTCCCCGCACCCATCTCTCTTGAGAGAGGAAAGGCACCGTCAACTCCCACTCATCTTATCTCTAATCCTGCTCTTAGGATGATGAGACCTGGCCTACTTATCCCTTCTTCTTCTATTGTTTCAGCTTCTCCGATTTCTGCTCCTGAGAAGGATGATATTCCTCCTGTGTTTTCTACTTCTTTGGCATTGGCCTTGCCCCCCTTGGCCTCTAGGTCTCGAGCCAAACGAACGCCTTGTCAGAGATCTCCTCCGAATATTAGTCCTTCAGCTGCTGAATCCCCCTCCCCTGTCTTACCATCGATTCCATCTACTTCTTTCTCTGCTCCTCTTGT
This sequence comes from Zingiber officinale, assembly GCF_018446385.1. Taxonomy (NCBI): domain Eukaryota; kingdom Viridiplantae; phylum Streptophyta; class Magnoliopsida; order Zingiberales; family Zingiberaceae; genus Zingiber; species Zingiber officinale. The sequence goes on along the minus strand of NC_055990.1, from coordinate 65,511,492 downwards.
TTCTTCTTTTCCTCCTATCGCGTCTTCTTCTACTTCTTTACCTCCTGTGTCCTCCATTCCCTGACCTTAGTTCAGACAGGCTTTGGGTCTTCCTTCTCAATTGGGACGACCCTCTGAACCATCCAACTATGGCTCGTTACAATTATAGGGCTTATTAGCTGAATCTTGGTCACAAGGCCAAGAGCAGCTAAGGGGCCTTAGTCTTCCTCATCGAGCTGATCGTCATAGTCGCCAGGCAGTAGCGGTAAGCATTTCTGGTCATATGCTATCGATTTTGTCTACTGATTCCTAATTACCTTACCTTCTTGTTTAGTTACTTGCCTCAAGTTTACAAATTGACCAGCTACTCGTAGCTAAAGATCAGGAGAACCAGAAGTTTAAAACTCAATTGGAAACATTGAGGGCCGCATCTCCTTCTTCTACTAGTGACCCGACTCAATTGCAAGAGAAGGTGGCCTTGCAGGATCAACAGTTGGGGATCCTAAAACAAGAGTTGGAAGAATGCCAGCAACAATTAAAAGATAAAGAGCTGGCTAGAAAAACCTTAGAATTACAGGTGGATCGACTGCATTCAGGTCTTCGATTGGAGATCGCTATAAAAGAGAAAGCTCTCTTAGATGCTTCTCAGAAAAGTCTTATCTTAGAGAAAGTAGAGAAGCTTCATAATGCCTGTCTTTCTGATCAAGCTCAGGACCTGGCTTCTCATGATTTCACTATTCTACAGGAACAAGAGCTGAGGAAAGCTCAAGATAACGAATTATCACTGCTCCAGAAGGAATTGGAACAGCTAAGATCGGAGAAGGATGTTTTAAAAGAACAAAACTCAAAACTGCAAGCTGATTTCCAACGTTATAAGGAGCAGGAAAAGAGTCGATGGGAAGAATGGCAACAAGCTTACTTAAAGTCACTAGCATTTGCCCGGGAATTTGTTCGCAGGATAGTGGGTGCGCTAAATCATTCCGTATCGGGGGTTCTTCAACAACTAAAAGATGGTGGATATCTACCCAGGGAACCTCCCCTTTCTTTTATAAATCGCCGCAGGCTTAATGAAGAACTACCCTCAGATTTGAAAGGCCCTTTCCCGAATGTTTAAAGAATGTATTCATAAAATTTGTAAAGTAAGAATTGACAATGAGAAAAAAGGTGCAGTTGGTATTGAGTAACTAAGTATTTGCAAGGTATAAGGAAATTTTAACACTTACTTGCTTCTTCTTCATGCTAGTTTAAGAATACCCCTTTTGGAATGCTATTGCTTGCTGAATATAAACTTTATTAAAAAATTCCTTGTTCATCTTTCAAAGCGGAGCCTTATCTTGATTCTTTTTTAAGTAACCTCCCGTTTGCTTCGTATCTCCCCGAGGATGAATAATCTCAGTTGAGACTGGATATGAGATTGTATAAAACTATTGGCCTCTGAGCTAAGTATAATGTCCCGGACGACTTTTGAGTAAATACTTTCACTTTCACATATTTGGGCTCCTCCAAGGAATCCCCTCTCGAAATTAGGCTTCGAAGCCAGGAGATTCTCTGATTATTTATGTCTTGCACGGGTTTAGAATCTTTGATCTCTTTTGTGAAGACTCATCTGATGTATTTCATATAATTTCCCGATGGTTCTGCTTCATATTGGTTTATAGTCTCCGGTTTCTCCTATGAAGGCCCGTCCGGGTTGCTTCATAGGATTTTCCCGATCGACTTTGGTTTATAGTCTCCGAGTCTTCCTATGAAGTCCCGTCCGGGTTACTTCATAGGATTTTTTCGATCGACTTTGATCTGTTTGAGTTTATAGTCTCCAGTTTTTCTTATGAAGGCCCGTCAGGGTTACTTCATAGAATTTTCCCGATCGACTTTGGTTTATAGTCTCCGAGTCTTCCTATGAAGTCCCGTCTGGGTTACTTCATAGGATTTTCCCGATCGACTTTGATCTGTCTTGGTTTATAGTCTCCGGTATTTCTTATGAAGGCCCGTCAGGGTTACTTCATAGAATTTTCCCGATCGACTTTGGTTTATAGTCTCCGAGTCTTCCTATGAAGTCCCGTCCGGGTTACTTCATAGGATTTTCCCGATCGACTTTGGTTTATAGTCTCCAAGTCTTCCTATGAAGTCCCGTCGGGGTTACTTCATAGGATTTCCCGATCGACTTTAATCTGTCTTGGTTTAAAGTCTCCGGTTTTTCCTATGAAGGCCCGTCCAGGTTACTTCATAGAATTTTCCCGATCGACTTTGATTCATACGAAAGTATAATACTTGGGCTAACCTCGTGTTGGCTTGTAATTCCTTGAGGGGAGCTGAATAGGCCTTTAGGATTTCCCCTTATTTTACTGCTTGAAAAATAAAAATGAGGCTTCTCCTGATACTTATCAATTTGTATGAACCATATTTATTTCCTGTGTCAATATTTATCTTGCTTGACTTTCATCAAAGAAATAAAGTACATAAACTGCAAGTATCTCAATTTGCCTGGGAATTCCAATAACTATGAACATATTTAAAGTAATATGATCAAATCAGGCTCGATAGGGTTGCAAATGATTAGCGCTCCAAGGGCGTTCCAACATTCTTCCTTCGGCATCTTGGAGATAGTATGAGCCTGACGCGAGCTTTTCTATCACTTTATAAGACCCTCCCCATTGTGGTGCCAACTTGCTGATATCTCCCACAGGCTTAACTCGTTTCCATACCAAATCCCTGTTAGAGTGTATACTAAAAGCCTAGCTTTTGGTATAAACATTTATCTAGAAATAAGAATCACATTGGTCAAATGTCTACATTTATGATAAATGTAGTTGTTCAATTAATTTATATTGTAGATAACATGGTGTGTGGTGTCACACACAGAAGATCATGTTATCAGTACCTTATAAATTATAAACAGTAGCTCACGACCATAATGGAAAGGAACAAACCATTGGAAGGTCGTAGTGTAATTAGGTATTAGTTTATCTTAACTATATAATTACACTAGTACACTTAGAGTGTGTTGAGTAGGACCATTAGAGGTCGTTTCTTTTATACTGACTTTATAAAGAAACAAAGACCTCAGTTATTATGGAAGTGTGTGCTCTTAATCCTAATATAATAACAAGCACATATATTTGATATTTATTTCATTAATTTATCAATGGGTGAGATTTAGTTCGATGAATCAATAAGCCCGATAAGTTGGGAAATGATATCACTTATAGTGTGTGTTGTTGATTATAGAAGGAAACTGTGTCCTAGTGATCTAGGTTGAGAATGTCCCCAAGAGGAGCTCATAAGGATTGTCATGTTAAACCCTACAGGTGGACATAGTCCGACATGACGATGAAGTTGAGTGGTACTACTCTTGGAGCTAGATATTAATTAAGTGAGTTGTCAGTAACTTACTTAATTAGTGGACATTTGTTATCTTAAACACAGGGAGACTAACACACTCATAATAAGAAGGAGCCCAAAATGTAATTTGGGATTGGTGCGGTAGTTCAATAATAGTTCTTTAGTGGAATGAATTATTATTGATGAAATTAAGTTGTGTGTTCGGGGCGAACATAATTTCATCGGGAGACCAAAACCAATTCCTCCTCTTGGTCCCTATCGTAGCCTCTAGTATATAGAGATTTATACCCACCGCATACCCACCTTCTTACCCATCCAATGGGGCCGGCCAAGCTAGCTTGGAACCCAAGCTAGGGCCGGCCAAGACCAAGTGGATGAGTCAAGTAGGTGGCCGGCCAAAGCTTGGGTCCCAAGCTTAGGTGGCCGGCCACTAGAATATTAAAAAGATTTTTATTAAAATTATTTCTTATGTGGATATCATGATTTTAAAAGAGAGTTTAAAAATTAAAAATTTCCTTTTATAACTTTCTACAAAAGATTAAGAGAAGAGATTAATCTCTTTCCTTATTTGTAGATTAAAAGGATGGTTTTAATTTTTGGAAAAAACTTTCCTTATTTGTAAATCATCTACATGTTTAAAAGAGAATTTAAAATTTGAAATCTTTCCTTATTTGTTGATTAAAGGAGGATTTTAAGAAAACTTTCCTTTTTAACCATGTTCATGATTTAAAAGAAAGTATAAAAATTAATAATTCTCTTTTATTAGTTTCTACAAAAGATTGAGAAAAGATTTGATATCTTTCCTTATTTGTAAATTAAAAGAGATTTTAATTTTTAGAGATAACTTTCTTTTTATCCACATGTTTAAAAGAAAGATTTTAATTTATTAAATTTCCTTTTTATAAACCAATCATGAAGGGATTAAATTATTGAAGAAATCTTATAAATTTCTGGAGACAAATTAGGAAGTTTTAATTAATTAAAACTCTCCTTGTTTGTAGCTTTGGTGTGGCCGGCCATGTAAATTGAGAAAAGGAAAATTGTTTTAATTAAATAAATTTTTCCTTTTCATGGAAAAAGAATTAAGGAAGTTTTTAATTAAATTTCCTTATTTGCCAAAACCAAGGATTATAAAAGAGGGGGTAGAGAAGGCTTCATGGTGAACAACCTCTATTGTTTTCTCTCCCTCTTTTCCTTGGTGTTGTTGCCGGCCATCATCCTCTCCCTCTCTTCCTCTTGTGGTGGTCGGATACTACTTGGAGAAGAAGAAGAAGAAGGAGAGAAAGCTAGCATCTCTTGGAGCTTGGTTAGTATTTTGGTTTTCTTCTTTGGTGAAGTTCTTCCTTTGTGGCCGAACCTTGCTTGGAGGAGAAGAAGGTGGTTGGTGGTTTCTCATCTCGGTAGATCGTTGCCTACACAACGTCCGAGGTTAGAAGAGGAATACGATAGAAGATCAAGAGGTTTTTCTACAAGGTATAACTAGTAATTTTTATTTCCGCATCATACTAGTTATTTATGGAAATAATACCAAATACAAGAGGCTTACGTTCTAGTATTTCGAATATGTTTTTCGAAGTTGTGTTCTTTTGTTTTATTTTTTCCTTGTGATTTGATTGTTCTTTTTGGTTAACCTAAAGTTATTTTAGGAAATTAAATATTAGCTTTCTATAAAAGGTTTTGTCTAGTCGGTGGTGGTTGCTCCCATATCCAAGAAGGCCATGTGCCTCGCCATATCAGTACTGGGAACCAATTATGGAAATTAATATTTAATAGAATTAATAACTTAAGGTGATTCGGGTCGAACGTGTTAAGTTCCGCAGGAGACCCAAGTCAAAACCTAAAAGAACGAATAGATTAAGTTTTGGATCAAATGTGTTAAGTTCCTCTGGCGATCCAAAATTTAATTTAAAAGAACACATGGTAGCTAGGAAAAGGTTCAGACCTTTGTATAAAATTTTTGTACAGTGGAACCTCTAGGTTTTCCGAGTAGCAACCAACAATCCCCTACTTGGAAGAATCTGGGGATGACCCTTTTGTTATAATTCTGTCTCATCCTTTGTCGATATGATATAAGACAAGAAGCAGCTTTATCCCTTATTTCCTCGATTAAGTCCAGCTCCATAAGTCGTTGGTCTCTATTATCCTCATCATACAATTGTCTTCTGTCAGACTCTACTCCTACCTCAATGGGGATTACTGCTTCTCCTCCATAGACTAACTGGAAAGGAGTGATTCCCGTAGCTTCACGAGGCGTAGTACGATATGCCCAGAGAACACTGGGTAACTCGTCTACCCAGCTACCTCCGACATGATCTAGCTTAGTTTTTAGCCCTCTAATAATCTCCCTATTAGTTACTTCTGCTTGACCATTGCTCTGCGGGTAAGCTATAGAGGTGAAAGCCTGGGTAATCCCATAACTCTAACACCAGTCTAGGATTCTATCGCCTTGAAACTGCCTTCCATTATCAGAGACTAATTTATGAGGAATGTCGAATCTGCAGATTATATTTTTCCATAAGAATTTGATAACTGCATCTTCTGTAATCCTAGCAAGTGGTTCTGCTTCCACCCATTTAGAAAAATAATCCACGGCCACCAACAGGAACCTCCTCTATGCAGCAGCCATAGGAAACAGACCCACTATATCCATACCCCATTGATCAAAGGGACACGAGACTATAGAGGTTCTTAATAACTGGGTAGGGTGATGTAATATATTCTAAAGCTTTTGACAAGAAATACAAGTTCTTACCAGTTTAGCGGCATCTTCATGTAGAGTGGGCCAGAAATATCCTGCTAAGAGGATTTTACGAGCCAAAGATCTTCCTCCTATATGACTACCACAAGAACCCTGATGCACCTCCTGTAAAATAAATTGTGTGTCTTCTGTGCCTACACACTTGAGCAAAGGTCTGGAAAAAACCCTTTTATATAATTGCTCCCCCACCATTGTATATTGAGCAGCTCGTTTCTTAAATACCCTGGCTTGTTCTGTATCTCTCGGAAGAAGACCTTGCTGTAAATATAATATAATTTGAGCTCGCCAATCACCATGAATTTCTATATCAGTCTGTCTTTCAATACAGGAAATTAACAGGGTCTGTTCCACTGGTCGATCAAGACTCCATGGCACTACAGCAGGGGCTAGTTTAGCTAATTCATCTACCACCTGATTCTCCGATCGAGGAATTTTTTGTATGCTCACATCTTGAAATTGAGACTTCAACTTATCGAATGCCTCAGCATATAACTTAAGCCTGTCATTATTGATTTCAAAATTACCTGATAATTGTTGAGCTGCTAGCTGAGAATCAGAATATATAAGGACTCGAGCTGCCCCTACATGTCGAGCAGCTTGTAAGCCAGCTATTAGAGCTTCATATTCAGCCTCATTGATGGTAGCTCTGTAATTCAATCTAATGGAGAGTTGAAGTCTGTCTTCTCTTGGGGATATAAGAAGAATACCAATTCCACTGCCTTGTCTAGTTGCAGAGCCATCCACATAAACTTTCCAGGTATCTTCTTCTTCTGGGCCTTCAACCTCTATGATGAAATCTGCTAGAGCTTGTGCCTTGATGGCCGAGCGGGGTTGATATTGAATGTCATATTCCCCAAGCTCGGTTGTCCATTTGACTAACCGTCCTGATGCCTCTGGGTTGAGCAATACCCGTCCAAGAGTGCTATTGGTTAAGACAACAATCTCATGTGCTAAGAAATATGGGCGCAACCTCCGAGCAGTCAATATTAGAGCATAAGCTAATTTTTCTAGTGTAGTGTATCTACACTCAGCTCCCTTTAATAAATGACTAGAGAAATATACAGGTTGTTGCTCTTTTCCTTCCTGCCTGACTAATACAAAACCCACGGCGTTTTCATTAGCCAACAAATATACCCACAGAGTTTCTCCTGCTATGGGTTTAGCCAATACAGGGAGGGTAGCCAAATAATCTTTCAATTCTTGAAAAGCCTTATCACATTCTTCATTCCATTGAAACTTATTAGCCTTTCTGAGTATTTTAAAGAAATGGAAACTACGATCGGCCGATCTAGAAATAAATCTAAACAAGGCTATGATTCGGCCTGTCAATCTTTGAGCTTCTCTCAGGTTGCGGGGTGGCTCCATGCTCTGCAGTGCCTTGACCTTGCTCGGGTTGGCCTCTATCCCCCGTTCGGACACCATATATCCCAGGAATTTTCCTCCCTTCGCGCCGAACAAGCATTTGCTTGGGTTCAACTTGAGCTCATACTGTCTTAATGTCTTGCAAGTCTCCTCGATATCCCTGCACAGATCAGCAGCTTGAAGAGACTTAATTAAGATGTCATCAACATATACTTCCATATTCCTACCAATCTGCTTGTGAAAGACCTTATTCATAAGCCTTTGATAGGTTGCTCCTGCATTCTTTAGTCCAAAGGGCATAACATTATAACAATAAGTGCCTTCAGATGTTATAAAACTAACCTTTTCTTGATCCTCTTTGGCCAAGGGGACATGATGATAACCTTGATACGCATCCAGCATGGAAATATATTCGCATCCGGCAGTAGAATCAACCAGTTGATCAATCCTGGGTAAGGGATAGTAATCCTTCGAGTAAGCTTTGTTGAGATCTTGAAAGTCAATGCACACTCGCCATTTATTCCCAGGTTTAGAGACTAACACCACATTAGCCAACCAGCTTGGGAATTGCACTTCCCTAATGTATCCGGCCTCCATAAGCTTGGTTATTTCTTCCTTGATAATCTAGTTTTGCTCCATACTGAAACTCCTCTTCCTTTGCATGACCGGGCGGGCATCCGGAAAGACATGCAAGGAATGTTCCATGACAGCAGGAGAAATGCCCGAAACTTCTTTGGGAGTCCAGGCAAATACATCATTATTCTTCTTCAAACATTGCACCAACTCAGCTTTAAGATCAGGATCAAGATTGGCTACAACGTAGGTGGTAGCTTCTGGCCGCCTAGTCTGGATTTGAACTTCTTCCTTTTCTTCATAAATCAGGACGGGCTGCTTTTCGCGAATGGCATTAACTTCCATTCTTTGAATCTTCCGAGCGGTGTTGGCCTCAGTTCGAATGATTTCTACGTAACATTTCCGGGCTGTCTTTTGATCGCCTCGTACTTCTCCAACCTGATCCTCCACAGGAAACTTAACCTTTTGACAGAAAGTAGAAACGACCGCCCTGAACTCGTTCAAGGCAGGCCGACCCAATATCACATTATAAGAAGATGGAGCATCTACTACCATAAAACAGGATCTCCTAGTTCTCATCAGGGGTTCCTCTCCTAGAGAAATGGCCAATTTTATTTGACCCAAAGGTTGCACTTCATTGCCTGTGAATCCATACAGAGGAGTTGCAATCGGTTGAAGTTCACTGGGGTCAATTTGTAGCTGATCAAAAGCCTTTTTGAATATAATGTTGACTGAGCTGCCAGTGTCTATGAAGGTACGAGCAATGGCGTAGTTGGCTATCACAGCTCTGATGATTAATGCGTCGTCATGAGGTATTTCTACCCCCTCAAGATCTTTGGGCCCAAAACTTATTTCAGGACCGGCTGCTCGTTCCATGCTGCATCCTACTGCATGAATCTCCAATCTTCGGGCATGTGCTTTTCTGGCTCTATTAGAATCCCCATCAGTGGGTCCGCCCGTAATCATGTTAATATTACCCCGAGCAGCATTGTTTCTATTCTCTTCCTGACGAGTCATTGTGGTTTCAGAAGGTGCTTTATCTGATACTTGGCTGGTACCAGCTAGGACCGGTATTGCTTCTTGCCGGGTTCCATCCGGGTGATATTCCGGTTTGAGCGGACTTTGCTGCCTGGGGTACTGTTGCAGGTAATAGTTTTGCCTCTGATAGCGCTCTTTATTGACTCGTCTATTTCTCAAAACAAAACAGTCATCAGTATGATGACTGCTAGTTTTATGATAAGTACACCATCTCCTTGGTGTCTCCGGCTGCATCTCTACATGCTATACAGCTTGTGGACGATAATCTGGTTGCCGATGAGGCGGATGAGTGGTTCTAGGTCCTCTTGGTGGAGGTACCGGGGTCGGAGCTTTCTCTTTAGCGTGAGTAGGAGAAGAGGGAACACCTTCTTTCCTACGAGCAGCTTGGGCTTCTTCTACGTTAATGAACTCAGTAGCCCACTCAATCAAGGAATCAAAATTAACAGGAGGATTTCTTACCGAATCTTTAAAGAAATCATTATCATTTAGACCCTGAGAAAAAGCACTTACTAATATTTCAGTAGTAGCATTAGGTATATCCATAGCTACCTGATTGAACCTTTTAATATATGCCCGGATGGATTCTTTAGATGTTTGCTTAATTGAGAATAGGCTCCACGGGGTCTTATGATACCTTTTGTTGCTGGAGAAATGATGTAGAAAGACTTTCTTGAAATCTTTAAATTTTCGAATAGACTTTTCAGGTAATCTTTTGAACCAGCGTTGTGTTGCTCCTCCAAGAGTGGTGAGGAACATCCGACACTTCACTCCATCAGAGAATTATTGCAACAAGGCTACATTCTCAAATTTCAACAAGTGATCTTCCGGATCTGTGGTTCCGGTATATTCTCCAATTTGAAGATTCTGATATCGCTTAGGAAGTGGGTCATCTAATACACTTTGTGAAAATGGGGAGATGACCTTTTCTGGTGAACTATCACTAGTTATCATTTTGACTTTACGCTTCTCTCTGTCCGGTACCTCGCCAGAGGATTCTTGGAACACAGGCTTCTTACCCCCTGGATCTAAGGGAGTGCGAAGGAAGGCTCGTGGACGCCTGGTTGGAGAAACAGTAGCTGGAGGAAAATATAAATGTTCTTCTTCTTCTATCTCCTTTCCTTTCCGAGGTTCAGTAGTTGATATCGTCGGATGATGAGCCATCGGCAGAGTGGCCCCAGTATGAGCTTGCAGCTGTTGTTGCTGTTGTTGTAGGGCTTTCTGAACATGAGAATTAATGAGGAGATCCAAATCCTCGCGACTTATAGTAAGTAGGTTCGACTTCCCAGCTTCTTCCATCACGTAGTCTCAGATTCAGGTGAAGTTTTCCACAGACGGCGCCAAATTTGATCATGTCTGAGAAGCTGACCACCACGGAGATCTGGAAGAAAAAGACCCACCGTACTGATGAAGAATAATGCCAGTAGAACCTTGACCCGAGAAATCCAAAGCGGATCGGAAGAAAACTAGAATCACCGAAGGAAATCTGATGAGTAGGAAGAAATCCCCGTTCAGATAGGAGAAAGTCGATCTCCCAAGCTCCCGAGGCTTCCTGCGCACAAGAGACCAACTAACACTATCGTTAGTGACCTAAGACCGGGGTGGGAATCCCTGGCAAGGCCCTCTGACGCTCAAGTTAGTGATCTCTCTTGATGTCCAGGAAGGAAGAATAAAGAAGATGAACAGTAGCCAGAAAATTAGGGATGTGAACTTTCCTAGCCAACGGAGAGGATTCTCCCTTTTATACCACTTCATATAACCTCCGTAGTCATGAAGTGGACCCCGGTTTGTTAGAGTTCGTTATGACATCAGTTGCGTACTTGGGGAAGATGATTTTTAAGGAATCTTTTTTGTACCCCAGATGTACCTTCTTTGTCGTTTAATACCTGCAAGACAATCTGAAAGCATATTTCCCGCCAAAATATATATCCTCCATCATGAATTATTCTATTCGATATATTCATGTATGGTTCTTCTTCATGCGACTTCTATTTGTATCTTTGTTGTGTCAAAAAATAATATTTTATCCAACATGTTTCTGAGGTATTCATTAACCCTTTTGGCCGATATTGGTCTATCTTTGCTCTGGAGTATGTATCGGTCGTTATTGGCTTACCTTCATACAGCAAGCATGTATCGACCGATATTGGCCTACCTTCGTTCGGCAGGCATGTATCGACCGATATTGGTCTATCTTTGTTCTGGAGTATGTATCGGTCGTTATTGGCTTACCTTCATACGGCAAGCATGTATCGACCGATATTGGCCTACCTTCGTTCGGCAGGCATGTATCGGTATGTATCGGTCGTTATTGGCTTACCTTCATACGGCAAGCATGTATCGACCGATATTGGTTTACCTTTTTTCTGAAGGTATGTCCCGACCAATATTGACTCACCTTCATACGGCAAGTATGTATCGACCGATATTGGCCTACCTTCGTTCGGCAGGCATGTATCGGCCGATATTGGTCTATCTTTGCTCTAGAGTATGTATCGGTCGTTATTGGCTTACCTTCATACGACAAGCATATATCGACCGATATTGGTTTACCTTTGTTCTGAAGGTATGTCCCGACCAATATTGACTTACCTTCATACGGCAGGCATGTATCGATCGATATTGGCCTACCTTTGTTCTGAAAGTATGTTTCGACCGTTATTGGCCTACCTCCTTTGACTCTTTCTTCTTTTTCTTTCCTCATCTGAAGACCCTTAAAACCTAACCCATATCAATGAAGAAGGATGAAGAATTTGACAGATTTCTTGACAAGGTAAAAGATATTTGTGTTGAAGTCCTTATGATTGATGTCATTCAACAAATGTCGAAGTTTACCATGTTTCTGAAGGACATTATGTAAAATAAAAGAAGAAACGGAGACATCAAGACGGTAGCTCTAATAGAAGAATGAAGTGCTTTATTTGAGGAGAACACTTTCCCAAAACTCCAAGAGCCTGGAAGTTTTTATATTCCTTGCACCATATGATCTGAATTCATTGAAAACTATTTCTGTGATTTGGGGGCAAGTGTTAGCCTCATACCATATTCGATCTGTAATAAGCTAGGTCTAAAAAATTTTAAACTCACTACCATGACACTATAATTAGCTAATCATTCTTGCAGGTACTATTGGTGCGGAAGCATCCGATGATTAAACCTGTGTTTTGATTATGTCAAAAGGTCCAAAGTTAAGTTGTTTTGTCATCTAATGAGTTTAATTGAGATTACAGGAAATTCCTTAGGCAAAAGTCCTAGCTGCGGTTAGGCAGGTTGCAATAACAATCAAGAACCAATATTGCAACCAATTTCAATATAATGAAGTTAGAAGTAAATAGAGTGAATTCATCTACTCATATGTGTTGGTTGCTACTCGGAATACCATCCTAGTTCCCCTGTACAAAAATTTGTACAAGCATAGAACTATCCTAGTTACCCATGTGCTCTACTAAAGTTAAATTTGGATTGTAAATGATGCTTAACATTATTAATCCAAATTGTTCTTCAGAAGTTGAACTTGGATTGGAAACGATACTTAACATTTTTACTCCAAGTTTAACCGATGTGATCTTCCTAAGTTAAACCATATTACAAAAGTTAATCAAATATCTATTTCAAAGATCCACTTCCAGGTTAAACATGGCGAGCCACTAGGCATTCTTGGGTATGGGATCATCTACCACTTCTTAGAAAAAACCTTTCAAAGAAATCGAATATTTAAGTTTTTACAGTAAACTAGGTTTAACTATAGAGACATCAATAGAAACACAATATCGAAACATGAAATCAAACAATAAAATCGATAACAAAAATGATAACTTAAAACCGATAACCTCTTGTGTTTAGTTTTTCAAGATCTATACAAAAGATGAACTAGTTATGATGCAGAAACTAATAACTAGTTATACCTTTTGTAGCTTATAAACCTCTTGATCTTCTATTGTATTCCTCTCCTTCTCTTAGACATCGTGTGGGTGACGATCTTCCAAGATGAAATCCACCGAAGCCTCTTCCTTTGCTTCCAAGATCCGGCCACCAACTAACCTCCAAGGGATGCTAGACAAGAGAGCTTCCTTCTCTTCTTCTTCTCCTTCAAGCAACCGACCACCAAGAGATCACCACACTTGATGCCGCCGACCTCCAAGGAAGAAAACAAAAGGAGAAAAGAAACTGACAAGGGTTGGCCACCAAAGGATTGGAAGAGAGGAATAGAAGATGTGTTATCTCATGAGGCACCCCCTCCATCTCTTTTATAATCCTTAGTCTTAGCCAAAAAGAAAAGTTTTAAACATAATTAAAACTTCCTTATATTCCTTGCCAATGACTAAAAAGGAATGCTTTAAAATAAAAAATTAAAACTTCCTTCAATGCTTGTCATGGTCGACCATATACTTGTGCTCCAAACAAGGAAAGTTTTAAACATAAAATTAAAACATCCTTATTTATTTCCGATAAGAATTTTAATAAAAAAAATTCTCTTTTAAATCCCTTGTTGGTTATAAAAGAAAAATTTTATAAATTAAAATCTCTCTTTTGAAAATATGTGGATGGTTACAAAAAAAAGGAAAATTTTATCAAAAATTAAATTCTCTTAACTACAAATAAGGAAAAATATCAAACCTTTCTCTTAATCCTTTGTAGAAAGTTATAAAAGAAAAGATTTAAAAATTTAAAAACTCTCTTTTAAAACTATGGCTTCTATAAAAGGAAAGATTTTAAAATTTAAAATACCCTTTTATTTTAATGTGGTCGGCCACCTAGCTTGGGTTCCAAGCATGGCCGACCACAACTTGGCTCCACTCTTTGGCTTGGCCGGCCCTAGCTTGGACTCCAAGCTTGGCTTGGTCGGCCACATCAAGATGGGTAAGAAGCTTGGCTTTAAGTGGATATAAGGTTTTATAAATAAGAGGCTACAACAGGGACCAAGAGCATGAATTGGTTTTGGTCTCCTAATGAGCTTGAGCTTCCCGTGTTCACCCCGAACATCCAACTCAAGTTCATCAATAATAACTCATACCACTAAAGAGTTATTATTACACTACCGCACCAATTCCATATTACAATATGGGCTCCTTCTTATCATGAGTTCGTTAGTCTCCCTGTGTTTAAGATATCGAATGTCTACTAATTAAATGAGTTACTGACAACTCACTTAATTAATGTATAGCTCCAAGAGTAGTATCACTCAACTTTATTATCATGTCAGACTAAGTCCACCTGCAGGATTTACATGACAATCCTTATGAGCTCTTTAAGGTGACATCATCAACCTAGATTACTTGGACACAATTTCATTCTATAATCAACAACACACCATAAAAATAATATCATTTCCCAACTTATCGGACCTATTGATTTAACGAACTAAATCTCACCCTTTGATAAATTAAAGAAATAAATATTAAGTATACGTGCTTGTTATTATATCATGATTAAGAGTACGTATTTCCATAATAACAGAGGTTTTGTTCTTTTATGAAGTCAGTATAAAAAGAAACTACCTCAAATGGTCTTGCTCGATGCACTCATAGTTTACTAGTGTAATTTTATAGTTAGGATAAACTAATACCAAATTACACTACAACCACTCTAATGGTTTGTCTCATTCCATCTTGGTTGTGAGCTACTATTTATAATTTATAAGGAACTGATAACATGATGTTCTGTGTGTCACCTCACACCATGTTATCTACAATATAAATTAAATGGACAACTACACTTAGCATAAATATAGACATTTGACCAATGTGATTCTTATTTCAAAATAAATGTTTATACAAAAAGCTAGACTTTTAGTATACACTCTAATAATCTCCCACTTATACTAAAAGACTATGCTACCATAAACGTTACCATACATTTGATTCCCATCCCTTCAACATACCGATCAAAAGCTTTCGCCGGAAGGGCCTTAGTGAAAGGGCTTTCTTCAAGACTTCCTTAAGGAAAGCTGTCTTGACATCCATTTGCCAAACCTCATAATCCATATGTGCATCAATAGATAAGAGTATCTGGATAGACTTAAGCATAACTACTGGCGAAAAGTTTTCCTCATAATCGATTCCCTCTTTATGAGTATACCTCTTCGCAACAAGCCTTGCTTTGAAGGTTTCCACCTTCTCGTCTGTCCCTCTTTTTCTTTTGTAGATCCATTTACATCCAATAGCTTTTACACCATTTGATGGTTCTACTAGCTCCCAGACTTTGTTAGAATACATAGATTCTATTTCTGAATTCATTGCTCTTTGCCAAGATGCTGCATCTTTATCTTGGAGTGCTTCGTCATATGTTCGG
Source organism: Zingiber officinale (assembly GCF_018446385.1). Lineage (NCBI taxonomy): Eukaryota > Viridiplantae > Streptophyta > Magnoliopsida > Zingiberales > Zingiberaceae > Zingiber > Zingiber officinale. Next base: position 65,496,155 of record NC_055990.1, on the reverse strand, counting down.
GGATCAAGTTAATGTTTACCTGGGATCAAGTTCGAAGACTCTCCCAAAAACATGAATCTTTCAGGTTGCCGAACAACCCTCCCACTACGACGAGGCACTTTCTGTAGTTGTGTATCATTTGTGATATGTGTTGAAGTTTTTTTGTGATATTTCATCTTACACTGTTGGTACTACAGTAGACGTGTCCTCTCTCATTTCTTCTAGAACAATTTCACTCATGGGCTTGTGGTTTATTATATAGTCATCTTCTAAAAATCAAACATTAGTGCTAACAATAAACTTCTGATCTTTAGGACTATAAAACAAACCACCTTTTGTTTCTTTAGGATAACCTATAAATAGGCAAACTTCTGTACGAGATTCCAACTTGTCAGCATCTTCCTTCAGCACATGTGCTGGACTACCCCAAATCCAAACATGACTCAGACTAGGCTTACGCCGATTCAATAATTTTGTGGGAGTAGAGGGTATTGATTTAGAAGGTACCAAGTTCAGAATGTACACTATCATTTCTAAAGCATATCCCCAGAACGAATTTGGTAATTCTGAATAACTCATCATCGATCTAACCATTTCCATAAGAGTCATATTCCTTCGTTCTGCCAAACCATTCTGTTGGGGTGTACCAGGTGCAGACAATTGGGATTGAATCCCAACCTCTGATAAGTAATTCCTAAACTCTCTTAAGAGATACTCGCCACCACGATCAGACCATAGTGTCTTGATACTCTTACCATGACATTTTTCCACATCAGTCTTGTACTCTTTGAACATATCAAAGCACTCAAACTTGCGGCGCATCAAGTAAATGTACCTCAATCTCGAATAATCATCTATAAAAGAGATAAAATATTCGAAATCACCTCTCACCTGGATAGTCATAGGTCCACACAAATCAGAATGAACCAATTCTAACACATCTTTTGCTCTATACCCATTGGCCTTAAAAGGTCTCTTGGTCATTTTTCCTTCCAAGCAAGATTCACAGGTTGAAAAGTTTTCCAACACTAATGAACCCAAGAGTCCATCGGCTATTAGCCTTTGAATCATACTCAAGTTAATATGACCAAGTCTTAGATGCCAAATATATATTTGGTTCATTTTTGAAGGTTCCTTTCTCTTATTAGAATTAGAGGATGTGTTATTAATTTCCTTTTGTTCCTTTGTGGGAGTTATCGGATTTAGAGTATACAAATTGCCAACTAATATACCAGAATAGATAACTACCCTATTTTTCTTGATAACCACTTTGAAATCAAAAGAAATAGTATATCCATCCAAAAATAGTTTAGAAACTGAAATTAAATTATTTTTAAAACTTGGTACATAAAGATAATTTCTCAAAATCAAAGTTCTATTCCTATCAAATGATAAGTAAACATCTCCCACTGCAACAGTCACCACTTTCGTAGCATTGCCCATGTAGACGGTTATCTCTCCTTCACATAGTCGTCGAGTTTCCTGAAACCCCTTTATTGTTCTCTTTCCTACGAGGACAGCCCACCTTCCAATGTCCAGACTGCTTGCAAATAAAGCACTTGCCCTTTAGCTTCTTCACTTCTGCTTTTAGTCCAGTACCTAGAGATCAATTCACTTTCTTTGCCGAGCCAGCTAATTTCTTCTTCTTCTTTTTGCCTTTCGACTTAGAAGTAGAAACATTTTTAGCAAAGTGGTTTTGAGAATTATGACGAAATAGCCCTTTTGTTGCTTGAAGTTCTGTCAGTAGTTCCACCAATGAATAAATCCTTTTATTCATATTGTAGGTCAGACAGAACTGCTCAAAACTTTTGGGTAGCATTTGGAGAATAATATCGACCTGGGTTTCCCCATCGATTTTAGCTCCAAGAATTTGTATCTCGTTCAAATAAGCCATCATTTTGAGGATATGATCCCTTACGGGTGCCCCCTCTGTAATGGTGGTTGTCATTAAGTTTCTCATAGCCTCTTGCCTAGCAGCCCGATCCTGGTGTTCGAAGAGTTCTTGAGATTGTACATTATATTATAGGCAGTAGGCATGGACTGATGCTGATGTTGTAGCACATTTGACATAAAAGCCAAAATGTAACACCACGCTATCTCATATGTCTTTACCCATTTCTTATAATACTCAATCTCCTCTTCACTAGAATCATTATTAGGCACATTAGGGTAGACCTCTAACAGTACAAACTTATAGCCTTCAGTAGTTAAGTCAATGTCCAGGTTTCTTTTCTAATCTATATAATTGGGACCAATAAGTTTGTTCACTTTCATAATAATAGCAAGTGGGTTGAAAGTCATCCTAAGAATCACAAAATAAGTTTTGGTTAAAACTTAAGAATTTAGAATAATATTGATTCCTCAAACAATATCATTTAAATTCACCAACACCTCAAAACACCGTGAATTTTGTATGCCACGATAGTGTGGATGTATATAAATTCAAACATTTGTAAGAGGATGTTTTACCCATTAATTTTATTCTTGTCAACCTAATTTTATGACAAATAAAATTAATAGTTGGTAACAATACTTAAGAGGAAATGATACTTAATATTTTTACTCCAAGTTTAACCGATGTGATCTTCCTAAGTTAAACCATATTACAGAAGTTAATCAAATATCTATTTCAAAGATCGGCTTCTAGGTTAAACATGGTGAGACACTAGAGCTTCTTGGGTATGGGATCATCCACCACTTCCAAAACAAAGCCTTTCAAAGAAATCAGATATTTAACTTCTTACAGTAAACTAGGTTTAACTATACAGACCTCAATAGAAACACAATATCAAAACATGAAATCGAATAATAAAATCGATAACAAAAATGATAACCTAAAACTGATAACCTCTTGTGTTTGATTTTTTAAGATCTATACAAAAGATGAACTAGTTATGATGCAGAAACTAATAACTAGTTATACCTTTTGTAGCTTATAGACCTCTTGATTTTTTGTTATATTCCTCTCCTTCTCTTGGATGTCGTGTAGGCGATGATCTTCCAAGATGAAATCTACCCAAGCTTCTTCCTTTGCTTCCAAGATCCGAGCACCAACTAACCTCTAAGGGATGTATACAAGAAAGCTTCCTTCTCTTCTTCTTCTCCTTCAAGCAACCGGCCACCAAGAGATGACCACACTTATGCCGCTGGCCTCCAAGGAAGAAAACAAAAGGAGAAAAAAAAAGGACAAGGGTTGACCACCAAAGGATTGGAAGGGAGGAATAGAAGATGTGTTATCTCATGAGGCACCCCTCCATCTCTTTTATAATCCTTGGTCTTGGCAAAAAAGGAAAGTTTTAAACATAATTAAAACTTCCTTATATTCCTTGCCAATGACTAAAAAGAAAAGTTTTAAAATAAAAAAAGTAAAACTTTCTTTAATGCTTGTCATGGTCGACCCTATACTTGTGCTCCAAAAAAGAAAAGTTTTAAATATAAAATTAAAACTTCTTTATTTGTTTCCGGTAAGAAATTTTAATAAAAAAAATTCTCTTTTAAATCCCTTGTTGGTCATAAATGGAAAATTTTATAAATTAAAATCTCTCTTTTAAAAACATGTGGATGGTTACAAAAAAGAAAAGTTTTATCAAAAATTAAAATATTTCTCTTAACTACAAATAAAGAAAGATATCAAACCTTTCTCTTAATCCGTTGTAGAAAGCTATAAAAGGAAAGATTTTAAATTTAAAAACTCTCTTTAAAACCATGGCTTCCATAAAATGAAAGATTTTAAAATTTAAAATACCCTTTTATTTTAATGTGGCCGGCCACCTAGCTTGGGCTCCAAGCTTGGCCGACCACAACTTGGGTCCACTCTTTGGCTTAGCCAGCCCTAGCTTGGGCTCCAAGCTTGGCTTGGCCGGCCACAACAAGATGGGAAAGAAGCTTCACTTTAAGTGGATATAAGGTTTTATAAATAAGAGGCTACAACAGGGACCGAGAGGAGAAATTGGTTTTGGTCTCCCGATGAGCTTGAGCTTCCTGTGTTCACCCTGAACACCCAACTCAAGTTCATCAATAATAACTCATACCACTAAAGAGTTCTTATTGCACTACCGCACCAATCCCATATTACAATATAGCTCTTTCTTATCATGAGTTCGTTAGTCTCTCTGTGTTTAAGATATCGAATGCCCACTAATTAAATGAGTTACTGACAACTCACTTAATTAATATCTAGCTCCAAGAGTAGTACCACTCAACCTTATTATCATGTCAGACTAAGTTTACCTGCAGGGTTTACATGACAATCCTTATGAGCTCCTCAAGGGGACATCATCAACCTACATTACTAGGACACAATTTCATTCTATAATAATCAACACACCATATAAATAATATCATTTCCCAACTTATCAGGCCTATTGATTTAACGAACTAAATCTCACCCTTTGATAAATTAAAGAAATAAATATTAAGTATACATGCTTGTTATTATATCATGATTAAGGGTACGCATTTCCATAATAACAGAGGTTTTGCTCTTTTATGAAGTCAGTATAAAAAGAAACTACCTCAAATGGTCTTGCTCGATACACTCATAGTGTACTAGTGTAATTTTATAGTCAGGATAAACTAATACCAAATTACACTACAACCACTCTAATGGTTTGTCCCATTCCATCTTGGTTGTGAGCTACTATTTATAATTTACAAGGAACTGATAACATGATGTTCTGTGTGTCACCTCAAACTATGTTATCTACAATATAAATTAAATGGGCAACTACATTTAGCATAAATGTAGACATTTGACCAATGTGAATCTTATTTCAAAATAAATGTTTATACAAAAACTAGACTTTTAGTATACACTCTAACAATATGTAGGTGTCTAAATGGGTCGTGTACATTGGGAGAAACATTTTATTTTATATTATGGATTTTTGGATATATGTACTTGTGGATACACTTTTAGTTTTGCGGATATATTTTTTTTTTGTTATACTTGTGGATTTGTCGATATATACTTGTGTATTAGTGGATAAATTTGTGGATTGTTATATATATATATATATATATATATATATATATATATATATAGTTTAATTTTGATGAAGTAAAAATTATGTTTTTACTTCCGTCCTTACTTCACCACAATTTAATAATTGCGAAGTCATTTCTTATCAATTACTTTAAAAAAATACAAAATAATGAAGTCTTGATCATCAATTACTTTGTCAATAAAAATAAACTATGAAGTAACATAACACCAAATACTTTGATAAATAAATTATGACAAATTTATAGAATATATTTACTTTGTCAATCAATGTAAACTGTGAATTTACATATGATCTATTATTTTGGCTTGTTACACAACTAATGAAGTAAAAGATGTCGGTGCATAAAGAATTAGACGATCGAATCTGAGTTTTGATTATGTCAAAGGGCCTAAAGTTAAGTTGTCTGGTGATCTAACAAGGTTGATTGAGTTTGTAAGAAAGTCCTAAATTGTCTTAGGCAAAAGTCGTAGTGAATTCTAGGCAGGTGGAAAACCCTAGGGGGAGATAACCCTAGGTGATGGAATGTCCTTGCTGCGGTTAAGCAGGTGGAAAACCCTAGGGGGAGGCAACCCTAAGTCCTTAGTTCGGATCCTCTGTCCCGAATCTTCTCTGTCCCCATGTCCCACTGCCGATCGGACGATCCAGATTACATCTCAAGGCATCATGTCATCTTTAAGATGTGTGCAGTATCCTTGTGATGTGCAAGGCATCCTTGAGATGTAATCTGGACCGTCCGATCGGCAGTGAGACATGGGGACAGAGAAGGTTCGGGACAGAGGATTCGAACTACTAAGTCCTAGGGATGGTAACCCTAGGTTCTGCAACACCCTAAGGGGAGGTAACCCTAGGTTATAGAAAATCCTAGGGGAGGTAACCCTAGGTCATAGGGGGTGGTAACCCTAGGTTATGGAAAACCCTAGGGGGTGATAACCCTAGGTCCTAAGGGTGGTAGCCCTAGGCGGAAAGTCCAGTCGATCTAGATGACCGTTCTGACAATAGGTGACTTCTCCTGAGAGGAGTAGGTGAGGACATGTTCCCTGGTGAAGGAACAGTATACGTCGGTCCGACCTAGAGTTTCTGGAGGAAATTCGAAGTTAGAATCAGACTGTAACGCCCCGACCCGGGTGGGCCCCACCTAGACCGAACCGGGAACGCCATCAGAATTACCCATCGGGTTGACGACTAGCTCCACAGACCACCATCTTTCATGGTTTTCAACCAATGATAAGGAATAGCCAGAGTCTTTTGGGGACGAAAATTTTTTCGTCTCAAATTTCATCCCCAAAACATCTATAACAAATCTTTTTTGTAAATTCATCCTAAAATTTGTCCCAAAATATAATAATTTTTGTAATGGTCGCTTTCTATACTATTGGTATAATTTTAGTATGGGAGTAACTAGTATAAATACAATTAGTCCAGAATTATATATACATGTATACTACTTATTGACATTCGATATTCAATATGTTAGATAATTATCTATTTTAAAAATAAATTTAATATAACTAAAATATTTCTTATCGGTAAATATATTATACTTAAAGAATGGAGAATTATCCTTTTTCTAAAATGAAATAGAATATACTATCGTACAGAGAGAAATATGCTCATTTTTATTCATGAATAAAATTTTAACAGAATATAGAATAATTATCTCAAATAAAATATATTAAAAATAAAATAACAAAGTAGATTCATCCGTGAAATAAACAATAGTATTTTTTTTTTACATAATTAGTTGAATTGACTAGATAAAAAATTTCTACAATATTAAAATTCCATTTAAGTAGTATTTTATTTTTCAATCCATCGTGGCATTGTTATAAATTGCCTTAATTATCTAGTATTTAGTGGTTAATTAGATATTTAAGATTTACATCCTGATAAATTATAGGATATTTTTCTTCTAATAAAATGATAAACCTCAGTATATGTTGACGGTTTTAGACGGACAATTATAAGTAATATTTAATTTATTTAGGCTGTGCTTGGTTTGGATGATAGTGATTGATTAAGGTAAAATTCATGGGTTTGTCCCATGTTTGATTCGATTTTAGATAAACTGATTCACTCCTTCCAAGAAAGGATAAAGTTATGTTAAAGCTGCATAATTAAACCCACAAAAAAAATAATGACTAATAATCCACACTTTATATCACCTCTTTTATTCCCAAAATAACCTTTGCCCTACCCAAAATAAAAAATAAACCCATCACTTTCCTCTCCATCGTACAAAACATGCGCCGAACAAGCTTTCTCTCCTGCACATGAAATTTGTAAAATTGAAAAGAAGTCGTCGGCCTAGTAGAAGATTCATACGTCCTCCCTTCTCGACGGTAAATCTACATCTAAATCTGCGACTATGATATTTATTTTAATATGGTGTTGCAAAAACTATATTGTTTTCGCACGACATTGATTTTGTTTCCGCATCTTTCTTCATTGTTATTAAACGTGCCATAATGTTTGGATGTTAGATCCTGCTCGTGCATTGTTCTTTCTTGTTCAAATCGAAAGCTTTTCCTGAGGTTTATCATGGATTTTTAGGGAAAAAACGAAAGTTTTACCCCCTAAAATGTATCAAATCTCAAAAATTTTGTGGATGACGGTGATGATGCAATAGTGGAAGCCATAAACAATTTCGCAGACATAACCAAAAATACAATGACGGAACTCATCAAACAATTAGCAACAGAAGCATCTGACGAGAAGATGTCTATCGCACAAGACAGTTTTAGATGCCATGGAAAAAATTTCAGAACTGACGGAGGACGAGAAAGTGAGTGTTACTGAGTTATTGGTGGACAACCATAATAAATTATCACTTTTCTTGCATTTGGGTCATGGCGGAAGATTGAGCTTAGCGAGGAAGCTGCTTAGAGGAGGCTAACACAATGGCTTCTCGCATGACAGTGCACTTTTGGGGTAATAGTATTTTGAACTTAAACAATATTGTAATTATTTTGATCAACTGTTTTCTACGTATAAGGTATGCAGTTTTTGGTTCAGATTTGGATGTAATAGATCAAATTTTGTGCAATTACGATTTGGATGTAATAGATCAAATTTTGTGCAATTACTTTATATGCAGCTAAACATATTTTTTTGGCATGGATTGTGTTTTGAATGTTAACTTTCATGTCTCTACAATTATCTTGGGTTGTGTTCTAGTATATTTGTATGGTTAGTTGAATTATGATAATTTCCCAGCTGGATGAACTTACACTGTCGGCATCATCACTATCCAGCATTGCAGCATTCTTTTTATGAGAATTTCATGGGGAAGAATTCAGGAAATCATATTACAAAATTAATTTTGGCATTCTGATTTGGCAATCCTGAAGATCACCGTACACATGGCCGCTTTGCATTCCTGAATATCTCCTCTTTCGAGACTCTGCATAAAAAAATAAGTTGAGGGTATTTTGGTCATATTAAGAAATCTCATTCACTTAATCCTAGACATAAAAATCAAACCAAACATAATAAAATTTTATCACATATTACACATCCTCATCTATCATTATTTTAGTCACACATTTACTTATCATTCAATAATCTCATCATTCGTACCAAACGTAGCCTTAATAGACTGAATGTAGAGTTAAGCTGGATTCTTCTGGTTATAAAATCTGAATATTTATTAAAAAAAATAATAAGTCTCTCGTTGTTTTCATTTAGTTGATAAAAGTATCATCACATGACTTTACTAAAACAAATAACATGACAGCTCCAAATTTCTGTTCGATTTTCCACCACAAATAACTAGTCAAAATAAATTCCTTCTTATTTCTCTCTACAAAGAAATTAATTCACCTTTTTTTTTTTAATTTCCACTGAAGTATTTCTTGAGTTGTCATTACCTGATTTGCGACAGCATTTAGATGTTGTTTTCTTAAATAACCACCAGACGATCTCCTACTTCTTCCACGCTACACTCCAACATCGATAACAATAACACAAAAAAACTTCACCTCAATCCATCAACATGTGGGCATCGCCTCTCCCAAACGTGAGGTATAAAATGAATAAGGTTTTCTTCTTCGACTCAACATTAATGTGGACTGCTCAATTAATCAAGCTAGCTGCAATATTCTTTTCCTGATATGACACTGTACTCATTGACAGCCTCTGGATTTGCAAGCGCCACGCTGCCCCATGAGGCACACAATCCTCTGTCAGTGCTCGAACATGGAACGCCGTAGGAGGCCTCCTCGACGGTGCAATTAGGCCACACGAGTTGCCTTGGGCAAGTGGGGATGCCACTAGTCCTTGTCCATCTCAGGAGCCAGAATTTCTCCACCACATAGAGAGCTGCCAACCTCTTAAAAATCTTCAATCGTTGAGCAGTTAACTTTTCGTGTATATATACTTTGTACCATAATCCTTATTCTATTGCCAAATTAAATAAAACATGGCGAGGAATCGACCACGCAGGAAAAGGAATGATCTCTATATCTCTACCTTGCTCTTCATTGGCCATCCAGTCCTCGAGACGATCTAATTACCACACATCCGCTTAACTTTGATTAATTCCCACCACAGCCACAACGCTAACAAACCTCCACCCCTCGTTCCCCTGCTCTCCCTTCCTCGGCCGGTCCCGGTCACATGATCGCAGCCATGTCGGCGTCCAACCTGTGCGACGTGTGCCGAGGCACCGGCGGCAGCGCATGCCCCCACTGCACCGACCTCAACCGTGCCATCCCGACCTTGTTCAACGAGCCCATGCGTGAGTTCCAGTTCTTTGGGCACGAGGACTCGGTCGCGTGGATGTTTAGCGACCCCAAGGACAGTGATCCCCCGCTGGATCAGGAGCTCCCGGCAATGGCCGCCAGAGGATTCGGGTACCTGCATGGCCTGGGAGAAGGTCATGACTCTAGACATGGCTTGACCTTCGATGTCAGCTTGAATAGTTCCGCAGGGCCACCAGAGACGGTACCCGGAGTGACAGCGGTGGCCGTGGGGCAGGCGGCGTCCGGTGCCACCTTCGTGAGTGGAATTCGATTATTTTGATCATCTCATGCAAGTTTTGTGGGCATAGCTAGCTAGGTTAGATAATTGGAGTCCACTTTTATTTCTGTCTTCGATCTTCTTAAAATTAAATCTCTCATTTTGTTTATGTTGAGCTAAGATTTTGTAGACACGATCCAATAATGGATCCCAAGGTCGAGAAATCACTGATATGTGATACAAGTAGGATCGTATTAATTATATTGAGAACCATTAAGCAGAGACCTCAGCTGTACCACTAATATTTTCTGAAAAGCAAGTTGTGGCTTAAAAGATTATTCGTGTTATCTAGCTCCTTTTCCTGACAAATTGATAGAGGGCAGAACCAAACGTCTTGACTACTTAGTTAAGTCCTTGTCAAACTTTTCTTCTTGTTTATTATCCATTCGTAGAAGGAAAAAAAATTGTCATCTCAATATTAGTTAATAACATGTCCTTAATTGTTCCATGAGCTCAGTTCTCATTTTACAGTTGTGATTTTTAACTTAACTGAAGTATGGCTGGTTGAGGATCGAAGATGATTATCGTAAAGGTTTCTGAAGTTACCGCCCTACATTTCATTTGGCAAACTACAAATTAATTCTAAGTAGAAAATGGCTGACATTATGAAATTAAACACATGTCAACAAATTTCTAATATAAACGGTTTGGTTTACATAATAGAGAGAGGGCCAACTGCATTTTATCTCATGTGGCAAGACACCTGACGTACTGATCTTGATTCGTAGATGCCATTCTCGGGGAGCACACTTGAAGGCACTTTGAACGATAGCAACAGAGAGGTTGGGGAAGGCATGACGGCCGGCCGAGGTGACCTGGCAATGGAGAGGGAAGCCAAGATCATGAGGTACAAAGAGAAGAGAAAGAAGAGGAGGTACGAGAAGCAGATACGATATGCCTCGAGGAAGGCCTATGCTGAGATGAGGCCAAGGGTAAAAGGGCGTTTCGCAAAGACGATGGAGTCTACAGAGAGCCAGCCAGTCGAACAGCAACCTTACGAGCCTCACGATAGAAATGCCTTTAGCTGGTTTCAATTGGGGTAGAAGGTGATCTGCTGACGAAGTCTACAATAAATGGAATCGTAGATTGGCAATTTTAAGTTCTGGGTTTGAACTTTTTAATTAATCTTATATTTAGTCTAAAAGAGTTTGATATTGAGGTACATTTTGTCAAGCATTCAGTAGTAGCTAGTACTTAATGACTATAGAGAGTATGAATTCAAAGAAAGAGTTCAGCTCCTCCACATTAAGTAATGATGTGGAAAATTAATCTCTATAAGAATATCATACAAATCAATTTAGAAAATTATTGTGATACATAGGGAGAAAAGTTCTCCATTAGACATAAAAAAATGATGATAACCTAACCATCTAAACGTCCTAATATTAGGTTTTTATTAAAGTATAATGATCTTTTAAAAAAAAGCAATGATGAATTGGTTAGTTACTCATTTCTTGTCCATTAACTTCGTTGGCTCAATTTCTCACTAAGCATTTGTTATAAAAGTAAATGAAAAATAAAATAAAAATAGTCACTATAAAAAATCATGCGAATAACAACGGAATCCCCAACTAAAATTAATTTCAGTCAGTAATCCCCGACTGAATTAATTTCAGTCGGTAATTACCAACTGACTTTATTTTAGTCGATGAATACTGATTGAAATTAACATTTAGTCGGTAATTACCGATTGAAAATAATTAGTCGAGGATTACCAACTGAAATTAATTCAGTCGATAGATCCACTTACCACTAGTTTTAGGGTTTTCCATCGAGTCGGGAGTGGGGTTCGGGTTTTTCCGACAGAATGACGAATTCAGTCGATAATTAATGACTGAAATTGATATTCAGTTGATAATTACCTGTAACTCCCGCCCTCCCTGCTAACCCTAAGGGACGGGGCTACGATACTCTACGTACGTACTACAGCGGAAGACTTAAAATTATTTTTCTTAACTTAATTAAAACCGAACTACACTAACATGGTTTCATAACATGATAACGAAATAAATAAAAACTTAGTATCAAGTCACTCATATTGTATTACATTTCACAAAACCAAAGCAGAGTTCTTAAAGGTTTTAAAGCAGGTTCTTAATTAGTTGCCTAGCCACCGCCACACACATCTTTGTTGCCCCTCCTGCTGCTCCTTTAACTCATCCAGCTTTTTCCTTTATCTGTGGTACAAGGAAAGTAAGCTATGAGCACTCATGGCTCAGTAAGTTCTTTTCCTACTCACTAAAGCCAACAATCAGCACATAATCAAGAATGTATCAACAAGTCATAATCTCAGCTAATCATGGCATAACATAGCATTCTATTCAAGCTTATCATGCATCATAATATAATCACAACTAGTCATGACATATCAAACATCATCATGGCCGAAACATATACATAGTGCATTGCATAAAACATAGCTAGACATAGCATAACAAACAAGTATCATGGTATATCAAAGCATGGCCGAAACATGTATATCAAAGCATCATAACTATGGCCGAATATGTACATCAAGGCATCATCAAATCCATGGCCGAAATCTATATATATCAAGCATCAACATATCCATGGCCGAAACATATCTATAAGGTATAGCATGAACATAACATAAACATACCTTATCATGACATATCATAATCAAGAGCATAGCATGAAACATAGCATAATCAAAAGGTGTATGTAATATGATTTTGGAAAACATGTATCCGAAAAACATGTGTATGTCTCATGATCTTTAAAACCATTCTCTTTTATATGTATATATACTTGAAAATAATCTCAACATAAGGGGGATCCCGGCTATGTACCACTTACATATTGCGCGCAACCTTGTAGGTCCAAGGTAGCAAGTCTTGAACCCTACGAGGCAAACATATTAGGCCCTTAGTCCTAGGGGCACTTAGGAGCCCATCCCTAACGAGGTCCTTAGTCCCCGGGGCGCTTATGGAACCCACCCTTGGTACAAGCCACTCACACATAAAGTAAAGTACATGTCATACATATCATGTATCATAAAAGCATGCATCACTTAGGCACACATCATAAAAGTATGCATCACTTAGGCATACATCATGTCATAAAAGTATGCATCACTTAGGCATACATCATATCATAAAGGTATGCATCACTTAGGCATACATCATATCATAAAGGTATGCATCACTTAGGCATACATCATGTCATAACAATATGCATCACTTAGGCATAGATCATAAAAACATGCATATCTTAAGCATAAAACATATCATCAAGCATGCATATTTTATCCACATAGCTTATCATAAAAGCATGCATATTTTAAGCACAAAGCATATCATATCATAAAAGCATGCATATCATATCATAAGTCATAAATCACAAGCATACATATTAAGCATAAGGGTGTATCTTGTGATTATCCTATCATAGGAAACATGGTATCATATTTATCTTGGTTCTAAGCTTCCTAAACCCTTGTGGCCGAAACCCCTTTAGAGCTCAATTTAGGCTAAACACAACATCCAAGCATGTGGTACCTAAATTATCATCATAACATTTTCATAGGAAGCATTATAAACATGATTAACTTAGTTTCTAAGTTCTTCAAGTCCCTAATTTCATGTGGCCGAAACCTTAAGGTGTGAAACAAGGTTCCATATGACATAAAAACATAGACAACTTGAAATCATATTTATAACATTTTTACCAAGAAATAAGGTAAACACATTTGACATATTTGAATTAGTTCCTAAGTTCTTTAAGCCCTTAACATATGTCATGGCCGAAATTTAACAAGTTCTCATTAGGGCTACAAACAAGCATACAAGCATGTGAACTTGGACTAACATTATGTATAAATTCATACAAAGCATCATACAATAGTTATGGCCGAAACATACCCTAGCATCATTTTAGGTCATAAAACAACATATAGCAATTGAACCTTGGCTTTCTACTTATCACATTTCATGTAGGGTGGCATGAGCATATTTAATTTAAGTCCTAGGGTCCCTAGGGTGTCTAACCCTCCATGGCCGAGACTTACAATAGTCCTTTTAGATCATGGAAAAATTATACAAGCATGTGACACAATCAATAGGTTATCATATTTTCATAAGAAGAATTTTAACACCTTTGGTTTAAATTCTAAGGCCTCTAGGTTATTTAAACCCTACTTGGACGAAACTCATCAGTGCTTAAACTTGCTTCAATAACATAAAAAAAACATGTGAAGTCATACGAGTTTCATAGCATGTGTAAAGACAAGCCTAATGAGTATACATATGAATTGTGTCTTAGGCTTTCTAGGGTTCTTTTTCTCTTTTTCTTTTATTTTTTTCCCATGGCCGAAACCTACCATTCTTTAGCTAGGTTTTTAAGTGGCCTAAAGCATGAAAAATCTAAGTAAGTTTCATGGCAAAAGTTACTACGAATCATATATACAAATTGGTTCATGAGTAAACTAGGACCCCTTGTGGTCATACATGATATATGTTATGCTACTAATTTTTCTACACCCTAATTAAGCATGAGGGCATTAAACAACTTTCATATCTAAACAGCACAGAGGTCTTGAGCATTTTAAAATTTTGTTTAAGCTTTCTAAGCTATCCATCTCATCATGGCCGAAAAACCCTAAGAAGGAGTTCATGAAATTCTAGCAATATTCAAGCATACAAATCCTTTAAGATCTTTGTATTCTATAGCATGAGCATGGTTATTTAAATTTAAAGGCCTTCCTAATCCTAAACCCTTCCTTGTCCAAAACATATGAGTGAGTTTTCTTTTAGTTTCAAATATCTTCTAAGGAAGAAAAACCAATACATAATCCTTAATATTTCATAGGGAGAACCTTGTACTAGTTGGGTAAGACAATAAATTTCCCTAGCCTCTTAAGAATATTTTTGGCCGAAATTCTAGGGTTCAGTACTCCTCTGACCAAGCATCATATAGGTATAAAAGCATGAAGAAAAACCCCTCTACATAGCATAGAAAAATCTATCATATAGTGAAGACTAGTTAAACATCATTAGATTTTGAAAGCTCTTCTTGGCTGAATTCTCTCAAACTTGTTTCTAGGTTTTAAAATCCTCATAAAATCCGAAAAGTACATAAAACGCCTTGTACCACAGGTGAGGGGAAGCTTACATCCTTTTCGCTTGTGGATCTAAGGTATGGTGAAGAAGAAATAGTCTCTTCTTCTAGTTCCTTTCCCTTGATTCCTTTGCTAAGTCCTCCTTGTATCTTAGGCTTTCTTAGGGACAAACTTGGCTTTGGGGCCGAAGATGGAGGAGAGGGAACTGTGGTGTTCTCGGTGAGGGAGAGGATGAGTGGAAAATGAGAGAAAAATAATTTTTCTCTTTTCTTGCTCCCTTTTATGTTAAGGGGGAAGAGGTAGCAAACTTGATTTTTGCTTTCCTTCTCCCTTAGCCTTTTTCTCTATTTTTATTTTATTTATCTTATTTTCCATTTATTCTCACCATTCATGATAAAATAAGGGGGAATGAATCCCCTTAACTCCTCTTTAAAAATTTCGGCAAGATCAAAGAGGAAGAGGGAGAGAAAGGGAGGAAGGCAAGTTGCCTTTCTCTTGCTCTTTTCTTGTTTTCTTTTGGCTATCTTTTATTCTCACCTTTATCATGAGTTTCCCTCCTTTTCTATCAATATCTTCTCTCTATCCCAATTGGCTTCTACTAATTAATTCTATGAATTATAATATAAGAGGTTCAAGGTTCAATCCTTGACCATCACTTCTTTTTATTTCATTTTATTTCTTTTTACTTCAACTCACTTCTTATTACTTTTCTAAGGCAAATTCATCATTCTCATATTTATTCTTAAAAGCTTAGTGGGTGTTACAGTACCCCGTACCTCATAAAATGTTCATCCTCGAACTTTAAAATAGTTGCTTCAGGTGACACTGAACTTTCGGCTGAGTGCATCAGCCACTTTGTTCACCTTTCCAGGGTGATAAAGGATCTCGCAGTCATAATCTTTAACTAATTCGAGCCATCGGCGTTGCCTCATATTCAGGTCTTTCTGCGTGAAGAAATATTTCAGACTCTGATGGTCGGTATAAATCTTACACTGAGCTCCATATAGATAATGTCTCCATATTTTTAGAGCGAAGACCACGGCTGCTAGTTTTAAGTCGTGAATAGGATAATTCTTCTCATGTTCTTTAAGTTGTCTAGAAGCGTTGGCAATGACTTTGCCATCTTGTATGAGTACAGCTCCAAGTCCTGTGATGGAAGCATCGCTGTACATATCGAAGCCTCTGTTGGTTTCCGGAAGAGTAAGAATCGGAGCACTGGTCAGTCTCCTTTTTAATTCCGCGAAACTCTTCTCGCAAGCTTCTGTCCATTCATACTTTGTATTTTTCTTGGTGAGGGCTGTCATAGGAGCTGCGATTTTGGAGAAATTCTCTACGAATTTCCTGTAATAACCTGCTAGTCCGAGAAAACTCCTAACTTCGCTGGTATTCTTTGGTCGATTCCAGTTATTTACAGCTTCGATTTTACTTGGATCCACCATAACTCCATCTTTGGAGATGGCATAACCTAGAAATATTACCCGGTCAAGCCAAAACTCGCATTTGGAGAATTTTGCATATAGTTGTTTCTCTTGAATGATCTGTAGTACAGTATTCAGGTGTTCGACATGTTCTTCTGGAGTTCTCGAGTAGATAAGTATATCATCAATGAAGACGATCACAAATTTATCAAGATATGCCATAAATACTCGATTCATCAGGTCCATAAATACTGCAAGAGCGTTGGTTACTCCGAAAGGCATAACTATGAACTCATAGTGTCCATATCGGGTTCGAAATGCTGTTTTTGCTATATCATCTGGTTTCACTTTCACTTGATGATATCCGGATCGTAGATCTATCTTTGAGAAAACAGTCACACCCTTCAGTTGATCGAACAGATCATCGATCCGCGGGAGTGGGTACCGATTCTTGATCGTCACATTATTCAGCGCTCGGTAGTCTATACACATTCGCATAGACCCATCCTTCTTCTTTACGAATAGCACTGGAGCTCCCCATGGAGAGTGACTAGGACGAATAAGTCCCTTGCCGAGTAATTCGGATAACTGTTCCTGAAGCTCCTTTAATTCAGCCGGAGCCATACGATAAGGTGCTTTCGAGATCGGCTGAGTACCAGGAATCAATTCGATTCCGAATTCTATCTCCCTGTCAGGGGCCAACCCTGGTAGTTCATCAGGAAATACCTTTGGATAGTTGCATACTACTCTGACGTCTTCTAACTTCGGGTCTTTGACTTGATTGGTATCAACCACGTGTGCTAGAAACCCCATACATCCTTTATCTAACATCTTTTGTGCTTTAATAGATGACAATAGCTTCTCCGTTCCTTTTGACTCTCCGTAAAATTCAAACTCTAGTTCATTTTCGGGTCGGAAAATCACTTTTCTTTTGCGGCACTCAATTGAAGCGCCGTACTTACTAAGGAAATCCATGCCCAAAATTATGTCATAATCCTACATATCAAGTACTATCAGATTGCAGTAGAGTTCTCTGTTTGCGATCCGAATAAGTACTGCTTGCAGCATATAGTCCGATGGCATAATCTCCCCGGATGGTTAGGTTGTTAAGAACGTGTCCTCTAGAGTTCAGAGTGGTATATCTAGCTTCTTCATAAAAGGCGTTGAGACGAACGAGTGTGTTGCCCCGGTATCAAATAATACTACAGCATACTGATTGTAAATAAGTAGCTGACCTATGACAACAGTAGAAGCATTCGCCACGTCTTCCTTGGTAAGAGATTAGACTCTGGCATTGGTCATAGTGGGAGGGGCCTCCAATCTTCCTTGGCTGATTGAAGTCCCTTCTATGGCAGCTTGCATCTGGTGAAGCTGTGCGGGGGCACTCCTGTTCTGGAAGTTCTGCGAAGGTAGTGCCTGAGACTGAGTAGGGCAATTTCTCGCCAAATGACCTTCCCCTCCGCAGTTGTAGCACTTTTTGGTGCTCAGAAGACATACTCCAGAATGCATCTTCCCACATGTGGCACACTGAGGGTACTTGGTCTGCTTATTGGCTGGGCCACCTTTTGTTTTATTCCACTGTTTCCTCTTTCCACTTGATTTTCCTTTCCAGTCAGTTCTGGTACTGTGCGATTTTTGTCCTCCGGTCAGTGCTTGGTTCTTGCCCTTATTCATTGCTTCCTGATAGTGCTCGGTAATCAGGGCGCTGCTGACCAGCTCCTCTGCAGTCTGCGGTCTATTAACTCCGCCGGCTACGTTCAGAGCTATCTCGGGTCGAAGCATCTTTAACATCAACCGGACCCTTTCTTTTTCAGTTCGGACCAATTATGGGCACAATCGAGCTAGGCGGTTGAACCTCTTGACGGCTTCATTGACTGACAGATCACCTTGCCGGAACTCAGTGAACTCGTCATAGTGCTTGTTGGTCACTTGCATATGGAAAAATTCCTCTAAGAACTCTGTCTCAAAATCTGCCCACTGCATTTGGTTTATTTTCCTTTTCGCCTTTACTCTGTCCCACCACATCCGGGCATCTCCGGTAAGACAGAACGACGCGCACTTGACCTTCTCGTGTTCAGGCCAATCCAATAGTTCCATTATGTTCTCCACGGTTTTGAGCCAGGCTTGTGCGTCCCATGGTTCGCAGTTTCCCGAGAATGCTTCTGGCTTAAGCCTTTGCCATTGCATCAGGTAGGCCTCTTGTCGGACCATCGGAGTAGGGGCTGCCGGGGGCACTGGTGCGGCTGTAGGTATGCTAGGTTGCCTTGCTGACCCATTAAGGTAGTGATCAGCTGTTGTTGTTCTGCGATTTGATGCTGGAGGTCTGCGACTACCTGCGTCAGATCTGGTGGAGTCACTGTTCCTCCGGTTCGGGCATTGCGTGTCCTAACCATGTTTATCTAAAAGAAATAGACTAGTGTAAGTGGTTATCGATTTTAGCCATTCTAACGTACTGGTTTGTTCCTATCTATTTGTTATGGTATTATTTCTAACCTACTAATATGTACTCCTAATCTAATTTATAACTAAAAGCATAGAATAAAGCATCAAATATAAGCAAGTAAAATATGAATCTAAAGCATAAACAACATAAGGAAAAATAAGGAATATAATGACAACCAATGTAACATAAGGAATATAAAGCATAAGCAATGTAGTAAAGAAATAAAACATAGGCAATATAACAAGAAAGAAAAATAAAGCATAAGTTATATAACATGAAACTAAACATAAGCATATGACAAGAAATTAAGCATAAACATATGATAAGAAAATTAAACTTAAGCATATAACAAGTAAATTTAGCATACACATTCTTACTTGGAGCGGCAGGTAGGAGGCTTGATGTGTGTGTAGTGAGCTGGCAATAACTTGGCTCTGATACCAACTTGTAACGCCCGCCCTCCCTGCTAACCCTAAGGGACGGGGCTACGATACTCTACGTACATACTACAGCGGAAGACTTAAAATTATTTTTCTTAACTTAATTAAAACCGAACTACACTAACATGGTTTCATAACATGATAACGAAATAAATAAAAACTTAGTATCAAGTCACTCATATTGTATTACATTTCACAAAACCAAAGCATAGTTCTTAAAGGTTTTAAAGCAGGTTCTTAATTAGTTGCCTAGCCACCGCCACACACATCTTTGTTGCCCCTCCTGCTGCTCCTTTAACTCATCCAGCTTTTTCCTTTATCTGTGGTACAAGGAAAGTAAGCTATGAGCACTCATGGCTCAGTAAGTTCCTTTCCTACTCACTAAAGCCAACAATCAGCACATAATCAAGAATGTATCAACAAGTCATAATCTCAGCTAATCATGGCATAACATAGCATTCTATTCAAGCTTATCATGCATCATAATATAATCACAACTAGTCATGGCATATCAAACATCATCATGGCCGAAACATATACATAGTGCATTGCATAAAACATAGCTAGACATAGCATAACAAACAAGTATCATGGTATATCAAAGCATGGCCGAAACATGTATATCAAAGCATCATAACTATGGCCGAATATGTACATCAAGGAATCATCAAATCCATGGCCGAAATCTATATATATCAAGCATCAACATATCTATGGCCGAAACATGTCTATAAGGTATAGCATGAACATAATATAAACATACCTTATCATGGCATATCATAATCAAGAGCATAGCATGAAACATAGCATAATCAAAAGGTGTATGTAATATGATTTTGGAAAACATATATCCGAAAAACATGTGTATGTCTCATGATCTTTAAAACCATTCTCTTTTATATGTATATATACTTGAAAATAATCTCAACATAAGGGGGATCCCGGCTATGTACCACTTACATATTGCACGCAACCTTGTAGGTCCAAGGTAGGAAGTCTTGAACCCTACGAGGCAAACATACTAGGCCCTTAGTCCTAGGGGCACTTAGGAGCCCATCCCTAACGAGGTCCTTAGTCCCCGGGGCACTTATGGAGCCCACCCTTGGTACAAGCCACTCACACATAAAGTAAAGTACATGTCATACATATCATGTATCATAAAAGCATGCATCACTTAGGCACACATCATAAAAGCATGCATATTTTATCCACATAGATTATCATAAAAGCATGCATATTTTAAGCACAAAGCATATCATATCATAAAAGCATGCATATCATATCATAAGTCATAAATCACAAGCATACATATTAAGCATAAGGGTGTATCTGGTGATTATCCTATCATAGGAAACATGGTATCATATTTATCTTGGTTCTAAGCTTCCTAAACCCTTGTGGCCGAAACCCCTTTAGAGCTCAATTTAGGTTAAACACAACATCCAAGCATGTGGTACCTAAATTATCATCATAACATTTTCATAGGAAGCATTATAAACATGATTAACTTAGTTTCTAAGTTCTTCAAGTCCCTAATTTCATGTGGCCGAAATCTTAAGGTGTGAAACAAGGTTCCATATGACATAAAAACATAGACAACTTGAAATCATATTTATAACATTTTTACCAAGAAATAAGGTAAACACATTTGACATATTTGAATTAGTTCCTAAGTTCTTTAAGCCCTTAACATATGTCATGGCCGAAATTTAACAAGTTCTCATTAGGGATACAAACAAGCATACAAGCATGTGAACTTGGACTAACATTATGTATAAATTCATACAAAGCATCATACAATAGTTATGGCCGAAACATACCCTAGCATCATTTTAGGTAATAAAACAACATATAGCAATTGAACCTTGGCTTTCTACTTATCACATTTCATGTAGGGTGACATGAGCATATTTAATTTAAGTCCTAGGGTCCCTAGGGTGTCTAAACCTCCATGGCCGAGACTTACAATAGTCCTTTTAGATCATGGAAAAATTATACAAGCATGTGACACAATCAATAGGTTATCATATTTTCATAAGAAGCATTTTAACACCTTTGGTTTAAATTCTAAGGCCTCTAGGTCATTTAAACCCTACTTGGCCGAAACTCATCAGTGCTTAAACTTTCTTCAATAACATAAAAAAACATGTGAAGTCATACGAGTTTCATAGCATGTGTAAAGACAAGCCTAATGAGTATACATATGAATTGTGTCTTAGGCTTTCTAGGGTTCTTTTTCTCTTTTTCTTTTATTTTTTTTCCCATGGCCGAAACCTACCATTCTTTAGCTAGGTTTTTAAGTGGCCTAAAGCATGAAAAATCTAAGTAAGTTTCATGGCAAAAGTTACTACGAAACATATATACAAATTGGTTCATGAGTAAACTAGGACCCCTTGTGGTCATACATGATATATGTTATGCTACTAATTTTTCTACACCCTAATTAAGCATGAGGGCATTAAACAACTTTCATATCTAAACAGCACAGAGGTCTTGAGCATTTTAAAATTTTGTTTAAGCTTTCTAAGCTATCCATCTCATCATGGCCGAAAAACCCTAAGAAGGAGTTCATGAAATTCTAGCAATATTCAAGCATACAAATCCTTTAAGATCTTTGTATTCTATAGCATGAGCATGGTTATTTAAATTTAAAGGCCTTCCTAATCCTAAACCCTTCCTTGGCCGAAACATATGAGTGGGTTTTCTTTTAGTTTCAAATATCTTCTAAGGAAGAAAAACCAATACATAATCCTTAATATTTCATAGGGAGAACCTTGTACTAGTTGGGTAAGACAATAAATTTCCCTAGCCTCTTAAGAATATTTTTGGCCAAAATTCTAGGGTTCAGTACTCCTCTGATCAAGCATCATATAGGTATAAAAGCATGAAGAAAAACCCCTCTACATAGCATAGAAAAATCTATCATATAGTGAAGACTAGTTAAACATCATTAGATTTTGAAAGCTCTTCTTGGCCGAATTTTCTCAAACTTGTTTCTAGGTTTTAAAATCCTCATAAAATCCGAAAAGTACATAAAACACCTTGTACCACAGGTGAGGGGAAGCTTACATCCTTTTCGCTTGTGGATCTAAGGTATGGTGAAGAAGAAATAGTCTCTTCTTCTAGTTCCTTTCCCTTGATTCCTTTGCTAAGTCCTCCTTGTATCTTAGGCTTTCTTAGGGACAAACTTGGATTTGGGGCCGAAGATGGAGGAGAGAGAACTGTGGTGTTCTCGGTGAGGGAGAGGATGAGTGAAAAATGAGAGAAAAATAAATTTTCTCTTTTCTTGCTCCCTTTTATGTTAAGGGGGAAGAGGTAGCAAACTTGATTTTTGCTTTCCTTCTCCCTTAGCCTTTTTCTCTATTTTTATTTTATTTATCTTATTTTCCATTTATTCTCACCATTCATGATAAAATAAGGGGGAATGAATCCCCTTAACTCCTCTTTAAAAATTTCGGCAAGATCAAAGTGGAAGAGGGAGAGAAAGGGAGGAAGGCAAGTTGCCTTTCTCTTGCTCTTTTCTTGTTTTCTTTTGGCTATCTTTTATTCTCACCTTTATCATGAGTTTCCCTCCTTTGCTATCAATATCTTCTCTCTATCCCAATTGGTTTCTACTAATTAATTCTATGAATTATAATATAAGAGGTTCAAGTTTCAATCCTTGGCCATCACTTCTTTTTATTTCATTTTATTTCTTTTTACTTCAACTCACTTCTTATTATTTTTCTAAGGCAAATTCATCATTCTCATATTTATTCTTAAAATCTTAGTGGGTGTTACATTACCGACTGAATTCGACAATTCGTCGGTAATTACAAACTGAATTAAATTCAGTCGAAAAACTGAAATAGAAATTAGGGCACGACTTCCCTTATCACGCGCAAGCGAACTCCTCTCCTCTCCCCACAATCGGCGAACCTCTGTCCCGATGATCAGCAACTCCTCTCCTCTCCCAGACTCGACGATCGGCGAACCTCTCTCCTGGTGATCAACAACCCCTCTCCTCTCCTGGACTCGGCGATCGGCGAACCTCTCCTCTCTCCCGGTGATCAGCAACCCCTCTCCTCTCCCAGACTAGGCAATCGGCAACCTCCTCCCCTCTTCCCGGCAACCGGCAACTCGGAGTATGCTCCTCTCCTCCTCCCTCCTCTCTTCCTATCATGTTCTCAAGCCCACGTGAGCTGGTCTCAGGCCTACTCGCAGTCGGCCGCCACAAGTCTGCTTGCGGCTGGCCGATCGTCGCAGTGTTGGCTCGCGATCGGCCAGCCATCGCAGTTTGCTCCCTTCCGGCCAGCTGCCGTAGTGGCCTGCTCGCGGTTGGATGGCTGCAGTGTCCTGCTCGCTGCTAGCCGTAGTGTCCTGCTATTGCTAGCCGCAGTGTATTGCTCGCGACCTGTCGGTCATAGTGTCCTGCTTAAGATCGGCTGGCCGCAGTGTCCTGCTCGCGGCCGGCCGTCCGTAGTGTCCTACTCACGGGCGGCCGTCAATAGTGTCCTGTTCGCCGCCGGCCGTCCGCAGTGTCCTGCTCGCGGCCGGCCATCCGAAGTGTCCTGCTTGTGGCCGGCCGTCAACAGTGTCCTGCTCGCGGGCGGCCGTAGTGTCTTGCTCGCGGGAAGCCGTAGGGTCCTGCTCACGGTCAGCCACAGGGTCCTACTCGCGGTCGGCCGCAGGGTCCTACTCGCGGTTGGCCGTAGGGTCCTACTCGCGACCGGTCATAGGGTCCTTCTTGCAGCCAGCCGCAGGATCCTTCTCGCGGCCAATCGTAGGGTCCTACTCGCTGTAGGCTATAGGGTCCTGCTCGTGGCCGACCGTAGGGGCCTGCTCATAGCCGTGGTAGGGGCTTGCTCGTGGCCTCGACCGTCTACCGCAAGAGCTAGCTCGCGGCAATGATCGACCGCCGCAGGTGTCTACTCGTGATCGGCCGTAGGCGGTTTGTCAACCGTAGAGGTCCTTAATTATTTCATTACATATTTTTGGCTAATATCTATTTATTTGAACCTCTTTAATTTTATGTAGAGGATCTCAAATATTTGAGACAAACAAAACTTAGATATAATGTTCAGGTGGATTTCACAGTTTGCATGTCCATTGTTCTATAGATTAGATTTGTTTTACTTGCATTATCTTTTGTTTATTAGAGTTAGTGTCATTATATGTATTGCTATTTTAGTTAATGATACCCTAAGCAACAACATGGGTTTACTAGAAATTCTAAATTTATAATGATTCCCTAAGTAATTGTTAGAATGTATACTAAAAGCCTAGCTTTTTGTATAAACATTTATTTTGAAATGAGAATCACATTAGTCAAATGTTAGCATTTAGTTAAATGTAATTATCTATTTAATTTATATTGTAGATAACTGTTGATTAGTCCTAGAAAGGTCGTACTGGTTTCACTGTACAAAATTTTGTACAAATGTCAAACCTTTCCTAAATAACCTATTGTGTTATTTAGAAGTTAAATTAGGAATCACAGACGAAACTTAATATCATTGATTCCAAATTTAACTTATCTGTTCTTGATTGTTTAGATTTGGATCGCAAGTGGAACTTAACACTATTGATCCAAATCCACCTATGTTATTAATTCCATTAAATATTAATTTCTAAAATTGGCTTCCAGGACTGCATGGCGAGGCACATGACCTTCTTGGGTATGGGAGCATCCACCACCACCTAGACAAAGCTTTTTAAGGAAAGCTAATATTTAATTTCCTTAAATAATTCTAGGTTAACCAAAAAGAACAATCAAATCACAAATTCGAAAAACAAAGAAAATACAAACTCAAAAAATAAATTCGAAAAACTAGATCTAATGCCTCTTGTGTTTGGAATTCATACAAAGAAAAATAACTAGCATGATGCGGAAAATAATTGCTAGTTATACCTTCTCTTTGTATGCTAATGACCTCGAGATCTTCTGTCGTATTCCTCGCCTCGCATTGGACGTCGTGTGGGCGACGATCCTCCAAGATGAACACCACCCAAAGAACTTTCTTCTTCCTCCTCTAATATTCGGCCACCACCACCACCAAGGAAAAGAGAGCAAGGGAAAGGAGAGAGAGAAGGGGCCGACCACTCCAAGATCTCCAAGCAAGAGAATAAGAATTGATATCTCAAGAGGCCTCCTCACCCCTTCTTTTATATTACTTGCCCAAGGCAAATAAGGAAAGACTTTTTACAAAAGTTAAAATCTTCCCCATGGTTTTTCCTTTTCCCTTTTATTTTTCCTTTTCTTTCCTCTTGATTGAATCAATCACCAAACATTAATCGGATGATGATTTTTTATTTTGTTTTGGCCGGCCCCTTGCTTGGGCACCAAGCAAGGTGGCCGACCACCTCATCAAGGAAAGAGATAATTTTTTTTTTTATAAAATTTTATAAGCTCTTATAAAATTTTACAAGCTCTCTTTTAATTTCCTAAAGTAGGAGTTAAAAAAGGAAAGTTTTAAAAATTAAAACCATGTTTTAAAATATAAAACTTCTATTATAAAATTTCCTTTTTAACATGGTGATAGAAAATTTAAATTTTAAAACTTCTTTTCCTTTTTTTCTTAAACCATGAGGATGGTTAAAAAAGGAAAATTTTAAAACGTTTAAACTTTCTTTTAAAACATGTGGCCTAATTCAAATAAGGAAAGTTTTTAAAATTTAAAATCTCTTTTTTAAAACTTGTAGTTTTCTACAAAGAGAAGATTTTAAAAATTTAAAACACCCCTCCTTGTTTAAATTATTGTGGCTGGCCCCCTCTTGCTTGGGTACCAGGCAAGGGGCCGACCCCTTAAAAGGATAATGTGGCCGGCCATTGCTTGGTCACCAAGCAATGGACCGACCCCCGTCTTTGACACCAAGATAGGCCTTTCTTTGGATGGACTTGAGGGTTTAATGAGGCTACGACAGGACCTAGAGGAGAAATTAGTTTTGGCCTTTCGATGAGCTTGAGTATCCCTTGTTCGCCCCGAACCCAAAACTCAAGTTCATCGATAATAACTCATTCCACTAGAGAGTTATTATCGCACTACCGCACCAATCCCAAATTACATTATGGGCTCCTTCTTATCATGAGTGTGTTAATCTCCCTATGTTTAAGATTATGAATGTCCACTAATTAAGTAAGTTACTGACAACTCACTTAATTAATATCTAGCTCCAAGAGTAGTACCACTCAACTTCATTGTCATGTCGGACTAAGTCCACCTGTAGGGTTTAACATGGCAATCCTTATGAGCTCCTCTTGGGGACATTCTCAACCTAGATAACTAGGACACAGTTTCCTTCTATAATCAACAACCCATACTATAAGTAATATCATTTTCCAACTTATCGGGCCTATTGATTTATCGAGCTAAATCTCACCCTTTGATAAGTTAAAGAAGTAAATACTAAATATATATGCTTGTTATTATATTAGGATTAAGAGTACACACTTCCATAATAACTAAGGTCTAGTTCTTTTATTAAGTCGGTATAAAAAGAACTTACCTAAAATGGTCCTACTCAATACACTTAGTGTGTACTAGTGTAATTTATTAGTCAAGATAAACTAATACCTAATTACACTACGACTATACCAATGGATTGTTTTTTTCCATCTTAGTCGTGAGCAACTATTTATAATTTATAAAGAGCTGATAACATGATCTTCTGTGTGTGACACCACACACCATGTTATCTACTTTATAAATTAATTGAACAACTATATTTAACAAATAAATATAGACATTTGACCAATGTGATTCTTTTATTTCAAAAATAAATGTTTACAAAAGCTAGGCTTTTAGTATACACTCTAACAATCTTCCTCTTATACTAAAAGACTAAGCTGCCATATCTGTTGCCATACATCTGATTCCCATCCCTTCCACATATCGATCAAAAGCTTTCGCCGGAAGGGCCTTAGTGAAAGGATCTGCCAGGTTATATGCTGATGCAATCTTGGTGACGACAACTTCTCCTCGCTTGACGATGTCTCATATCAGGTGGTACTTGCGCTCTATATGTTTACTTGCCTTATGGGCTCGTGGTTCCTTCGAGTTTGCAACTGCACCACTATTATCACAATAAATTGTGATGATTTTGGGCAAACCACGAATCACATCTAAGTCCATTAGAAAGTTCCTGAGTCGTACAGTTTCTTTGGCTGCCTTAGAGGCTGCCATATACTCTGCTTCCATGGTTGAGTCTAAAACACATTTTTGCTTGACACTCCTCCATGCAATGGCTCCACCTCCTAAAGTAAACACATAGCCTGATGTAGACTTACTGTTGTCTCTATCTGATTGGAAATCCGAATCCGTGTAACCCACAGGGAATAAATCATCTACTTGTTAAACTAGCATATAATCTCTAGTCCTTCTCAGGTACTTCAATATATGATTTACAATAGTCCAATGTCCTTGTCCAGGGTTACTCTGATATCTGCTAATCATGCCCATGGCAAAACAGATATCAGGTCTCGTACACAGCATTGCATACATAAGGCTTCCTACAGCTGAAGTATAAGGAACTGCCTTCATATCCTCCATCTCCTTTGATGTCTTCGGAGACATTTCTTTAGATAAGGCTGCTCCATGCCTAAAAGGTAAGAAACCTTTCTTGGAGTTCTGCATGCTAAAACGAGCAAGGATTGTATCTATATATAAAGCTTGAGATAGGCACAACATTCTTTTCTTGCGATCCCTTATAACTTTGATCCCAAGAATGTGTGCACATTCTCCTAAGTCCTTCATATCAAATTGTTTGGAAAACCATACCCTTACGTCTGATAATACCTTAACATTGTTGACAATTAACAAAATATCATCTACGTATAGTACAAGAAATACCACCATATTTCCGTTACACTTCTTTTATACACAAGACTCATCCGGACACTGAATAAATCCATATGACTGGATTACTTCATTAAACTCGATGTTCCAAGATCTTGAAGCTTGCTTCAGTCTATAAATGGACCAATTGAGCTTGCACACTAGATGCTCTTTGCCTTTTTCAATGAACCCTTCTGGTTGCTTCATAAGGATGCTTTCTTCAAGACTTCCGATAAGGAATGTTGTCTTGAATCTATTTGCTAAATCTCATAATCCATATGAGCAGCAATGGATAAGAGTATCTGGATAGACTTTTGAATAGCTACTAGAGAAAAAGTCTCCTCATAATCGATTCCCTCTTTCTGAGTATACCCTTTCTCAATAAGCCTTGCTTTGAAGGTTTCTACCTTCCCGTCTGTCCCTCTTTTGCTTTTGTAGATCCATTTGTATGCAACGGCTTTTACATCATCTGGTAGTTCTATAAGCTCCCAGACCTTATTAGAATACATAGACTCTATTTCAGAATTCATTGCCTTTTGCCAAGATACTACATCTATATCTTGAAGTGCTTCGTCATATGTTCGGGGATCAAGTTCATGTTTACCCGGGATCAAGTCCGAAGACTCTCCCAAAAACATGAATCTCTCAGGTTACCTTACAACCCTCCCACTATGACGAGGCACTGTCTCTGGTTGTGTATCATGTGTGACATGTGTTGCAGTTTCTTGTGATACTTCATCTTATACTGTTGGTACTAAAGCAGACGTGTCCTCTCTTATTTCTTCTAGAACTATTTCACTCATGGGCTTATGGTTCATTACATAATCTTCTTCTAAAAATTGAGCATTGATGCTAACAATGATCTTCTGATTTTTAGGATTATAAAACAAACCACCTTTCATTCCCTTAGGATATCCCACAAACAGACAAACTTCTGTACGTGATTCCAACTTGTCAGTATCTCCCTTCAACACATGTGCTTGACTACCCCATATCCGGATATGATTCAGACTAGACTTACACCCATTCCATAATTCCATGGGAGTAGAAGGAACTATTTTAGAAGGTGCCATATTCAGAATGTACACTGCTGTTTCCAGAGCATATCCCCAAAATGAATTTGGTAATTCTGAATAACTGATCATCAATCTAACCGTTTCCATAAGAGTCCTATTCCTTCGTTTTGCCACACCATTCTGTTGGGGTGTACTAGGTGCAGACAATTGGGATTGAATCCCGACTTCTGATAAGTAATTTCTAAACTCTCCAAAGAGGTATTCGCCACCACGGTCAGACCGTAGTGTCTTGATACTTTTATCAAGATGTTTCTCCATATCAACCTTATATTCTTTGAACTTGTCAAAGCATTCAGACTTGCGGCGCATCAAGTAAATTGTTACGCTCCGCAAGTGTACGGAAATGTCGCAAGTAATATAAAAGATTATCGTATCCACAGGGACTGGAATAAGCACTAGAAATGTCTCAATGCGAATTAGCTAAACAACTATCCAATCATTTCAAAAGCAAAGTAAAGGTAAACAAATCTAATCTTAAAGATCAACAAACAAGAGTTTAGTGTTTTGGGTTATGATAAAGGGAGATTCTAGGAGTTTCGGTTTCTTTGTAAGATTTCTTGAATGTAAATGGCTCACCAATTCTTATCCCTCAATTGCCAAACATGTAGAAAGTTGCCGGTTTTCTCTTGCAATAGACAACCGGCTAAGGACTGAGAAATGTATCTAAATAGGATTAATTAGACATGAACCTATGTTGTCCTTACACAGAAGCGCACCTATTACTATGCCTTCCTCGGATATCAACATAGAAGCCCACAACTTATTAATCTATCAAGATACAAGAAACTAATCACAAGATCCATCCTACTCTCTTGAATATTCCCATTTCCTCTTCAAGATTATCTCTCAAACGTCCTTACACGGGCTTGCACCTGTCACGTGGATCCCTCGGATGATCGAGTGAGAGTTTATCTTTACAAAGTCCACAAGAAATCCAAACAATCAATCAAGAATGAGAATTAAGCACAAATCACCATTAATCATTCAAGATCTAATTGATACAAGCAAGACAATGTCATTGAAATAAGAAAATGGCAAATCCATAAGAGATTACATCAATCCACCATACAAATACTCCCTTAATCCTAGAATACAAGATCTACTCCATGAATCGAGGAAGAAAACCCGAAGAAATAGAGATTACAAGCATTTCTTAAATCCCCAATCCAAGAAATCAAGAAGAGGGGGAAAGAGAAAACTTATCTACGAAGAAGCCTCGTCTTCGGATCCAATCCTCGCTCCGGAGTCGAAATCGTCGAGATCTCCCTTAGAATCACCCAGAAATCCTCCCAAGAATGGGAGGAAAACACCAAATCTTGCCTTCTCCCAAAGGGGGAGAGATCCCCTTTCAATTCATGAAGAAGGGTTTAAATAGAGGAGGGAATCGGGCGCCACACGGCCTCGTGACACAGCCGTGTGAGATTCACACGGCCATGTCCAGTTCCCTCTCTGCCAAAGCTGCACGGCCGTGTGACTCCACACGGCCAGAACCCTTCTGCTCTCTGGAAATGCTACACGGCCGTGTGGTGCACACGGCCACAGCCTGCTTAGTCTCTGGAAATGCTACACGGCCGTGTGGTGCACACGGCCACAGCCTGCTTAGTCTCTGGAAATCTCACACGGCCGTGTAGATCCACACGGCCATGTAAGGCTTCTGCTCTGGTTGGCTTCAAATCTTGACACGGCCGTGCGAGGTTCACACGGCCATGTCATCTTCCTCTTCTGTTGGTGCCAAACTCCACACGGCCCGAGCTCCATACCAGTGCAGGGCCGTGTGAGGTACACGGCCCAGTGCTTTCTCCCTTTGTTTCCTCCAATGCATGCCCAAAGATGTAGATTCTTCACCAAATCGACTCCTGTGTACAGAAAATGCACAAAAAGCAGATCTCCGAACCAAAAGAGTAAATATGCTAAAAGGAAAGCTGGAAGTATAAAAATGCATAGATCAAGCATGCTCAAAATATGTAAATGTGCGTAAAAACATGCATAAAAGAGTATATAATCTACGCACATCACACCCCCAGACTTAAACCTTTGCTTGTCCTCAAGCAAAATGCTGCAGTCTAAATTCATATGTTCTACAACACATTCATAAAACCCAGTGCACTTTCCTAACTCTATCAAAAAGTTTCATTAACAAGCATGATCATGGAAACAAGTAAAGTATGGTTCAAGCATAAGAATCTTGTGCGCAGTGTAAGAGTAACTCAACACCCTTCAAGTTTCAATCCATGTCCTAGTCAAGTCATCATCAAATTTGAATTCCTAGTGTTCCCAGTGAAAGACAAGTAACTAGTGATAGGCACTTACTCACCATTCACTTGGTTCATATTTCTCAACTAACCCAAGGTCTCAAAGGTGTGCTCAATCTCAAGAGAAGCTAAACAGTCATTTCCCCAGTAACCTAACTCGGTCTCAAAGGGGTGACTTGCTAGATTCCACTCATGACAACTGTTTTTTATATCCCTTATTATTCTTTTATTTATTTTTTTCTTTTTTTTTATAAGTGTTTGCATTGTGCAAAACTTATTCACAAATGTACTTTTAGCACACATGTTGGGATATTTTGATTTTTCCAAATGAGCTTTAATGATTTGAGCCTCATCCAGTAACCAAAATGAAAGTTGAGAAATCACCATGGAAACCAACTACTAAGCAAACAAGATGAATCATGACTATTTCAATGACATCAACTATTCAAGCGTCAAGCACAAGTGTAGTGAAGATAAAATCCTTAAGGTTGAACCAAAACTAAAACTCATCACCATAAGATTCTTAGCTTATTAATGCTTCCCAAGATAGAAAAAAGAACTACATAAAGTTTACTACTAGCATCATTCGAACATCATGAATCAAGACAATAATCGTGCTAACATTTCACTTGAATCCAAGAAAGCATATAAGTGAAGATTTGATGTTCTCAAGATGTATGCCACAAACAATCAAAACCAAAATGCAAGACATAAGCAAAAACAAAAACAAACAAAGCAAATCAAATGCATCTAATGCATCCCCCCAGACTTAAATTTTTCATTGTCCCAATGAAAACTAAAAACAACGTGGAGGAGATTTTGAGAGAAGTTACCAAGTGATGAGCTCCAAATGGTTGACATTCATGTTTTTTTTTTAAGATACTCCTCTATCCAATGTTCACAATCCTCCACAACTTTAAAATCTACAAAAATAAGATAGACAAGAAGAATTAAGTAGAGGGTATGATTTATTATCAACAAAATAAAAAGAAACTAAAAGTAAAATGAAAACAAGATTGAATTCGGGTTGCCTCCCAAGAAGCGCTTGTTCAAGGTCATCAGCTCGACCACCTCATTAGATTCATCTAAATCTTGCTCTTGGAGGGGTAAGATATTTTAGAACCCTCCTACCAAGGGCTCTTATTATGGAGGGAGCTTTCAATATTGGAGTTAAAAAGTGATGTATCGCCCTCTCCATCTTCGTCTTCTTTAAAGTTGTTTCAGGTGGTCGAAGACGGTTCAGTATGAGCTTCCAATTATTGGCCTCTTGAAAACCTACACACCCAAAAGAAAAACAAACCTCCCACAAGAATGTAATATAAGAAGGAACTAGAACCATATTAGTATGAA
Source organism: Zingiber officinale (assembly GCF_018446385.1). NCBI lineage: Eukaryota > Viridiplantae > Streptophyta > Magnoliopsida > Zingiberales > Zingiberaceae > Zingiber > Zingiber officinale. The sequence continues at coordinate 65,463,285 of NC_055990.1, read as the reverse complement.
TTGAGTATGTATCAAGAAATGAATCACATCCAACAAAATCAATTATAGGTACCTCTATGAAATTTTCTAAAAGATTACTAAGAATACTAACCTTGTAGTGCTGAGAAGTACCTGAAAGTTCTAAACAAGTGGATGTGACCTCTTCAGAATTTTGTAATGGTTCTAGCTCTGGTTCGAGTGGTGGTGCCTCTAAAAGTGGTGGTTCTTGGGGCTTTGTTTCCATTACATAAGTCCCTACACAATTATCATCAACCAATTCTATTCTTACACATTCCATAGTATCAATTGGTTGTGTGACCAAAGGAGGTGATCCTTGGGACATATCCTCCATAGTACATGTCCCTACACTTTTATCCACCACATCATCATCATAAGTAGTGAAGAGTCCACTAACATCAATATCATCAATAGAGGAATCAACAACTTTATTGGAATTTTGTAGTAGTAGTCGTAAAGCTAAGATTCCCCGTTGTACCATTAGCTCTTCAGAATCTTGTGTTGTGGTCTTCATCTGATTGGGAGCAAGAGTATTTGAGTTTTGGGAGTCCACCCAAACAATTGGCTCATCAAATTGTGAATGATGTGGTCCATCTAATGAAGAATCATCCTGAAATTTTGACAAGCCCTGATTTACTTGGGAAGTATACTCAACATTTTGTATGTAGTTGTAGTCCAAATTTTGTTGATTCATCCAAAAGTGATTATAATGTTGAGGAGGGTCAGAGATCTGCTGCTGGAATAATGACTGCTCACTCTGCTCTGAAATTAGTTGGGATTGAAGGTACTGAATTTGATGATCTTCCTAGTCATAGCCATAAGTATCAGGAACTTGCTCATATGTATCTTGATATTGAGGTTGAACCAAACATTGAAGTTCCGGAGATATAGCAGTCTTTTGAAAAAAATGGCAAATAGCAGCTGGATGAGATGTGCTACCACACACTCCACAAAGAAACTCAAATTGATCATCTTCTGAACCATAATATTCATCAATGGAAGATCTTACGCTTATGGGTGTGAAAAATTCTCTTGAAGCCCTGCTTGACATGTTAGTGTTCTAGATATCTAAAAAAAATTACAATCAAAACTAAAAATGCAGAATTAAAGACAAGAAATAAAATGCATAATGAAAAACAAGAAAGAAAATGCAGAATTTAAATTGCATGAAAGAAAGTGCATAATGAAAACAAGAAAGAAAAGATAAAAGGAAAAAGAAAAATGTCTAGAATAATTCATATGCTAAAGATTGCAAGATATGTTTACAAAAGAAAAGAAGAAAGAAACTAGATTAAAAGAGAAAACAGAGAAAAGTTAGATTAGAGTGCTAGAAATCAAGAATGCAAAGTTAAAACTAGAATTAGAATTGCAACAAAAAGAATTGTCAAGAATGTTATTCAAGAAAAGAAAAGCTTATAGAAACAGAATTCTAAAGTTACAACTATGAAAATGTAAAGAAAGAAAGAAAAGTTATGTTTAGTCTAACTCAATTGATAATTCCTAATGTTATAGCGCAGTCACCGGCAACGGCGCCAAAAAACATGTTACGCTCCGCAAGTGTACGGAAATGTCGCAAGTAATATAAAAGATTATCGTATCCACAGGGACTGGAATAAGCACTAGAAATGTCTTAATGCGAATTAGCTAAACAACTATCCAATCGTTTCAAAAGCAAAGTAAAGGTAAACAAATCTAATCTTAAAGATCAACAAACAAGAGTTTAGTATTTTGGGTTATGATAAAGGGAGATTCTAGGAGTTTCGGTTTCTTTGTAAGATTTCTTGAATGTAAATGGCTCACCAATTCTTATCCCTCAATTGCCAAACATGTAGAAAGTTGCTGGTTCTCTCTTGCAAAAGACAACCGGCTAAGGACTGAGAAATGTATCTAAATAGGATTAATTAGACATGAACCTACGTTGTCCTTACACAGAAGCGCACCTATTACTATGCCTTCCTCGGATATCAACATAGAAGCCCACAACTTATTAATCTATCAAGATACAAGAAACTAATCACAAGATTCATCCTACTCTCTTGAATATTCCCATTTCCTCTTCAAGATTATCTCTCAAACGTCCTTACACGGGCTTGCACCTGTCACGTGGATCCCTCGGATGATCGAGTGAGAGTTTATCTTTACAAAGTCCACAAGAAATCCAAACAATCAATCAAGAATGAGAATTAAGCACAAATCACCATTAATCATTCAAGATCTAATTGATACAAGCAAGACAATGTCATTGAAACAAGAAAATGGCAAATCCATAAGAGATTACAACAATCTACCATACAAATACTCCCTTAATCCTAGAATACAAGATCTACTCCATGAATCGAGGAAGAAAACCCGAAGAAATAGAGATTACAAGCATTTCTTAAATCCCCAATCCAAGAAATCAAGAAGAGGGGGAAAGAGAAAACTTATCTACGAAGAAGTCTCGTCTTCGGATCCAATCCTCGCTCCAGAGTCGAAATCGTCGAGATATCCCTTAGAATCGTCCAGAAATCCTCCCAAGAATGGGAGGAAACCACCAAATCTTGCCTTCTCCCAAAGGGGGAGAGATCCCCTTTCAATTCATGAAGAAGGGTTTAAATAGAGGAGGGAATCGGGCGCCACACGGCACGGCCGTGTGAGATTCACACGGCCATGTCGAGTTCCCTCTCCGCCAAAGCTGCACGGCCGTGTGACTCCACACGGCCGGAACCATCGCCGTGTGGTGCACACGGCCACAGCCTGCTTAGTCTCTGGAAATGCTACACGGCCGAGTGGTGCACACGGCCGCAGCCTGCTTGGTCTCTGGAAATCTCACACGGCCGTGTAGATCCACACGGCCCTGTAAGGCTTCGGCTCTGGTTGGCTTCAAATCTTGACATGGCCGTGCAAGGTTCACACGGCCATGTCATCTTCCTCTTCTGTTGGTGCCAAACTCCACACGGCCCGAGCTCCATACCAGTGCAGGGCCGTGTGAGGTACACGGCCCGGTGCTTTCTCCCTTTGTTTCCTCCAATGCATGCCCAAAGATGTAGATTCTTCACCAAATCGACTCCTGTGTACAGAAAATGCACAAAAAGCAGATCTCCGAACCAAAAGAGCAAATATGCTAAAAGGAAAGCTGGAAGTATAAAAATGCATAGATCAAGCATGCTCAAAATATGTAAATGTGCGTAAAAACATGCATAAAAGAGTATATAATCTACGCACATCATAAATATATCCGTATCTTGAATAATCATCTATAAAGGAGAAGAAGTATTCATAACCACCTCTTGTCTGGATATACATATGACCACACAAATCAGAATGAACCATTTCTAATACATCTTTGGCTCTATACTCCTTGGCCTTAAAAGGTCTCTTGGTCATTTACCTTCCAAGTAGGATTCACATGTTGGAAAGTTTTCCAACTCTAATGAACCCAAGAGTCCATCGACTACAAGCCTTTGAATCCTACTTAAGTTAATATGACCAAGCCTTAGATGTCGAAGATACATTTGGTTCATTTCCGAAGGTTCTTTTCTCTTATTAGAGTTAGAAGATGTGTTATTAATTTCCATATTTTGCTTTATGGGAGAAATTCAATTTAAACTATATAAATTGCCAACCAATGCACCAGAATAGATAATCACCTTATTTCTCTTTATAACGACATTGTTACTAAAGGAAACAGAATATCCATCCATATACAGTATAGAAACTGAAATTAAATTCTTTCTAAAACTGGGTATATAAAGATAATTTCTAAAAATCAAACTTCTATTCCTATCAAAAGATAAGTAGACGTCTCCCACTGCAACAGCCGCCACCTTAGTAGCATTGCCCATGTATACGGTTATCTCTCCTTCAAATAATCGTCGGGTTTCCTGGAACCCCTGCAAAGAATTGCAGACATGATCAGTGGCTCCTGTATCTACACACCAGGTGCTGGTAGATAACACCGCTAAACATGTTTCAACTACTAGAGCATGAGATATACCTTTATTGTTCTGATTTCTACGAGGACAACCCCCCTTCCAATGTCCTGACTGCTTACAGATGAAGCACTTGTCCTTTGGCTTCTTCATTCCAGCTTTTTGTCCTGTACCCTGAGGTTTATTCACTCTCTTTGCTGAAAAGACCTATTTCTTCTTCTTCTTACCTTTCGACTTAGAAGTAGAACCATTTTCAGCATAGTGAATTTGAGAACTGTGACGAAATATACCTTCTGCTGCCTGTAGTTCTGTCAGAAGTTCCGTCAACGTATACTCTCTTTTGTTCATGTTATAGTTCAGGCGGAACTGCTCAAAACTTCTGGGTAGCGTTTGGAGAATTATATCAACCTGGGGTTCCCCATCGATTTCTTCTCCAAGGACTTGTATTTCATTCAGATAGGCCATCATTTTGAGGATATGATCCCTTACGGGTGTCCCCGTAGACATGGTGGTTGTCATTAACTTTCTCATTGCCTCTTGCCTAGCAGTCCGACTCTGGTGCCCAAAGAGTTCTTTGAGATTGTTCATTATATCATAAGCAGTTGGTAAATCTTGATGCTGATATTGCAATACATTTAACATTGAAGACAAAATGTAATACCATGCCATCTCATCTGCTTTTACCCATTTCTTATGATACTCAATCTCCTCTGGGGTAGAGTCACAATTAGGTGTATCTGGGCATACCTCAGACAGTACAAACTTATAGCTTTTAGCAGTTAAGACAATATCCAGGTTTCTTTTCCAATCTATATAGTTTAGATTAATAAGTCTATTCTCTTTTAGAATAATGGCCAGTGGGTTGAAAGTCATCCTAAGAATCACAAAATAAATTTTGGTCAAGACTCTAAATTTAGAATAATATTGATTCCTCAAACAATACTATTTAAATTTACCAACACCTCAAAACACCGTGAATATTGCATGCCACGTTAGTGTGGACGTATACAAATTCAACATTTGTAAGAGGAGGGTGTAACCGATTAATTTTATTATCTTGTCATCCTAATTTTATGACAAATAAAATTAATAGTTGGTTTTCCTTTGGTCACACAAAACAATAGCAGTGACTCCGTTGGGGAGGATACTACTGAATGCGTCTAAGTGTATACCATTACTTGATACTTAGTCCATTAAATAGGATTGTGCCCCTTCAGTTGGAGAAGATCACACGCTCTTAAATAATTTTCTATAACCATCCATAAAGGAAGTTTGATATAGTGATCCGCAATAAACCCATCCGTTGTGGAGGGAGGCACTCAGAGCCAACACGCAAGCTTGTTGCATCACTTACAAACTAGTAATGGAGACAGTGGAATTTATTAAAATCCCTCTCCCACTTAGTTATTTAAAAATGAGGATTTTAACCTATGCTAGCATACATCACACGCACATAAACATCACAGTAAATAAAAGCAATAAATTTGGAAATTAATTTTCCAACTATTATGGCCTTTTCCATCACTATCTTCAGTATGCTCCAACCCTAGCTGCTGTCATCTTTAGCCATCGCCATCGGGTCGAGTTGTCGCATCTATCTTGCTTCTTATTCCACTGCGTCTCTGGTCCTACAAAAGCACCATGCCTCGCTAAGATACGATCCGCGATAAATATAGAATTTTACATATATCGATCCTATATTCCATAAAGGAATGTACATGTATTCTAGATCGAACAAAAATAAAATTCTAAAAATAATACAACTCCTGCTGTATTTGATACATACAATCATGCACACAAAATAATGCCCTTGAGATGTCCAAGGGTCCAATCACACACAATATCTATATGCCATAATAGTTGGAGCCTGTAACCACAAAGTTAACACATCCTACTATTATCCTGCCTAAATTATGTATGACATGTGCATAATTAATTTGAAAACCAAAACACACAGAGGCAAACCCAAGCTCTGATACCAATTGTTGGTTAGCCCTAGGAAGGTCGTACCGGTTCCATTGTACAAAGTTTTGTACAAGTGTCGAACCTTTCCTAAATAACCTATTGTGTTCTTTAGAAGTCAAATTAGGAATCATAGACGGAACTTAACATCATTGATTCCAAATTTAACTTATCTATTTTTGATGGTTTAGCTTTGGATCGCAAGCGAAACTTAACACTATTGATCCAAATCCACCTATGTTATTAATTCCATTAAATATTAATTTCTAAAATTGGCTTCCAGGACTGCATGGCGAGGCACAAGGCCTTCTTGGGTATGGGAGCATCCACCACCGCCTAGACAAAGCCTTTTAAGGAAAGCTAATATTTAATTTTCTTAAATAACTCTAGGTTAACCAAAAAGAACAATCAAATTACAAATTTGAAAAACAAAGAAAACACAAACTCGAAAAATAAATTCGAAAAACTAGATCTAATGCTTCTTGTGTTTGGAATTCATACAAAGAAAAATAACTAGCACGATGCAGAAAACAATTACTAATTATACCTTCTCTTCGTATGCTAATGACCTCGAGATCTTCTGCCGTATTCCTCGCCTCGCCTTGGACGTCGTGTGGGCAACGATCCTCCAAAATGAACACCACCCAAAGAGCTTTCTTCTTCCTCCTCTAATATTCAGCCACCACCACCAAGGAAAAGAGAGCAAGGGAAAGGAGAGAGAGAAGGGGCCGGGCACACCAAGATCTCCAAGCAAGAGAATAAGAATTGATATCTCATGAGGCCTCCTCACCCCTTCTTTTATATTACTTGCCCAAGGCAAATAAGGAAAGACTTTTTGCAAAAGTTAAAATCTTCCTCATGGTTTTCCTTTTCCCTTTTATTTTACCTTTTCTTTCCTCTTGATTGAATCAATCACTAAACATTAATTGGATGATGATTTTTTATTTTGTTTTGGCCGGCCCCTTGCTTGGGCATCAAGCAAGGTTGCCGGCCACCTCATCAAGGAAAGAAATAAATTTTTTTTTATAAAATTTTATAAGCTCTTATAAAATTTTACAAGCTCTCTTTTAATTTCCTAAAGTAGGAGTTAAAAAAGGAAAGTTTTAAAAATTAAAACCATGTTTTAAAATTTAAAACTTCTCTTATAAAATTTCCTTTTTTAACATGGTGATAGAAAATTTAAATTTTAAAACTTCTCTTCCTTTTTTTTCTTAAACCATGAGGATGGTTAATAAAGGAAAGTTTTAAAACTTTTAAACTTTCTTTTAAAACATGTGACCTAATTCAAATAAGAAAAGTTTTTAAAATTTAAAATCTCTCTTTTAAAACTTGTAGTTTTCTGTAAAGAGAAGATTTTAAAAATTCAAAACACCCCTCCTTGTTTGAATTATTGTGGCTGGCCCCCTCTTGCTTGGGTACCAAGCAAGGGGCCGACCCCTTAAGAGGATAATGTGGCCGGCCATTGCTTGGTCACCAAGCAATGGACCGACCCCCTTCTTGGACACCAAGATGGGCCTTTCTTTGGATGGACTTGAGGGTTTAATGAGGCTACGACAGGGACCTAGAGGAGAAATTGGTTTTGGCCTTTCGATGAGCTTGAGTATCCCATGTTCGCCCCGAACACACAACTCAAGTTCATCGATAATAACTCATTCCACTAGAGAGTTATTATCGTACTACTGCACCAATCCCAAATTACATTATGGGTTCCTTCTTATCATGAGTGTGTTAATCTCCCTGTGTTTAAGTTTACGAATGTCCACTAATTAAGTAAGTTACTGACAACTCACTTAATTAATATCTAGCTCCAAGAGTAGTACCACTCAACTTCATTGTCATGTCAGACTAAGTCCACCTGTAGAGTTTAACATGACAATCCTTATGAGCTCTTCTTGGGGACATTCTCAACCTAGATAACTAGGACACAGTTTCCTTCTATAATCAACAACACATACTATAAGTAATATCATTTTTCAACTTATCGGGTCTATTGATTTATCGAGCTAAATCTCACCCTTTGATATGTTAAAGAAATAAATACTAAATATATATGCTTGTTATTATATTAGGATTAAGAGTACACACTTACATAATAACTAAGGTCTAGTTCTTTTATTAAGTCAGTATAAAAAGAACTTACCTAAAATGATCCTACTCAATACACTTAGAGTGTACTAGTGTAATTTATTAGTCAAGATAAACTAGTACCTAATTACACTATGACTATACCAATGGATTGTTCCTTTCCATCTTAGTCGTGAGCAACTATTTATAATTTATAAAGAACTAATAACATGATCTTCTGTGTGTGACACCACATACCATGTTATCTACTTTATAAATTAATTGAACAACTATATTTAACAAATACATATAGACATTTGACCAATGTGATTCTTTTATTTCAAAAATAAATGTTTACAAAAGCTAGACTTTTAGTATACACTTCAACAATAACATGGTGTGTGGTGTCACATAGAATATCATGTTAACAGTTTCTTACAAATTATAAATAGTAGCTCACAACTAAGATAGATTGGGATAAACCATTGGAATGGTTGCAGTGTAATTTGGTATTAGTTTGTTCTGACTATAAAATTATACTAGTACACTATGTGTATATTGAGCAGGACCATTTGAGGTTGTTTCTTTTTATACTGACTGCATAAAAGAACAGAACCTATGTTATTATGGATGTACGCACTCTTAATCCCGATATAATAACAAGCACGTATACTTAGTATTTATTTCTTTAATTTATGAAAGTGTGAGATTTATTCGTTAAATCAATAGGCCCGATAAGTTGGGAAATAATATTATTTATATGGTGTGTTGTAGATTATAGAAGGAAATTGTGTCCTATTTATTAGGATGATGATATCCCCTTCAGAAGCTCATAAGGATTGTTATGTAAACCCTGTAGGTGGACTTAGTTCCGACATGACAATGAAGTTGAGTTGTACTACTCTTGGAGCTAGATGTTAATTAAGTGAGTTATTAGTAACTCATTTAATTAATGGACATTTGATATCTTAAACACAGGGAGATTAATGCACTCATGATAAGAAGGAGCCCATAATGTAATATGGGATTGGTGCGATAGTTCAATAATAATTCTTTAGTGGTATGAGTTATTATTGATGAACTTGAGTTGAGTGTTCTGGTTGAACACAGGAAGTCAAGCTCATCAGGAGGCCAATATCAATTCCTCCTTTATCTCCCTATTGTAACCTCTATGTATAAAGCCTCACATCCACCCAAGTCATCCTTATGGTCGGCCACATCCTTGCTTGGTGCCCAAGCAAGGGGTCGGGCACCCCTTCCTTGGTGCCCATGCAAGGGGCCGGCCAAGATGGGTTTAAAAGTGAGTTTTGAATTTTTTAAATCTTTCTTTTTGTAGCCATCTATAATGTTTTAAAAGAGAGATTTTAAATTTTAAAAACATTCCTTTTATGAAGCCATCCACATGGTTTTAAAAGAGAGTTTTAAATTTTTAAAAAACCTTTCCTTTTGTAGCCATCTACAATGGTTTAAAAGAGAGATTTTAATTTTGTTATAACTTTCCTTTTTTGTAACTATGATTTAAAAAAGAGGTTTTAATTTTAAAAATCTTTCCTTTTTGTAGTTATCTACAATGTTTAAAAGACGGATTTTTAATTTTAAAACTTTCCTTTTATAGCCATCCACAATAATAAATTTAAAAGAGAGATTTTAATTGTTGTTAAAATCTTTCCTTTTAGCCATTACCAAGGTTTATAAAAGAGGATCGATGGTGCCTTAGAGGAAATAATCATCTGCACAATTTCTGTTCCTCTTCTATTCTCCTTGTGGTCGACCCCCTCATATTCTTATTCTCCTCTTGCTTTCTCACCTAAGGATGGTGGCATCAAGAGGCTTCAACCATCTTGTGGCCGACGGGTTGCAAGGAAGAAAGAAGAACAAGAGCTGGTGTTCATAGCTTTGATCCCATGGTGGCCGAAAGTCTTGGAAGAAAGAAGGACTTGGGTGGTTTCTACGTCTTGGTAGATCGTCACCCACATGACGTCCAAGAGGAGGAGAGGAATACATCAGAAGATCAAGAGGTCTTTAAGCTATAAAGAAAGGTATAACTAGTTAATTGTTTCCGTTGTGTACTAGTTTATTTTTCCTTTATATGAATTCTGAAGTACCAACACAAGAGGCTAGCGATCTTGTTCTTTGATTGAGGTCTCTGTAGTTTAACCTAGGGTTTACTGTAAGGAGTTTAAATATTCAATTTCTTTTAAAGGCTTTGACTAGGAAGTGTTGGATGATCCCATACCCAAGAAGGTCGAGTGCCTCACCAATGACCTAGAAGCCAATCCTTGAAATAGATATTTAATCAACTTCTGTAATATGGTTTAACTTCTGATGAACATATGGGTTGAACTTGGATTAATAATATTAAGTTTCATTTACCATCCAAGTTTAACTTCTAAAAAGCACATGGGTTGCTAGGAAAAGTTCTATGCTTGTACAAATTTTTGTATAGGGGAAATAGAATGGAATTCTGAGTAGCGCCAACAATTGGTATCAGAGTTAGTTTTCTGCCTCTGTGTGTTTGGTTTTCGGTTAAATTATGCACTTTTCATACATAAATTTAGGCAAGATAATAGTAGGATGTGCAAATAGATTAACTCTATGGTTGCAGGCATCTTAGTTCCAACTATTATGTCCCAATTGTGTTTGTGTGTGATTTGGACCTTCGGCATGTCGAGGGCATTTTATATGTGTGCATGATTGTAATTATTAAATATAGCAGGAGATGTATTAGTTTTACGATTTTACATTCTATTCGATCTATATTACATGTACATTCCCTTGTGAAATATAGGATCGATAAATGTAAAATTTATTTTTGTCGCGGATCGTATCATTGCAAGGCATGGTGTTATTTAAGGACTAGAGGCACAACAGAAAAGGAAGCAAGATAAACGCGACGACATGACCCGTTGGTGGCGGCTAGGGTTGGTGGCACACGGAGGACAGCTATAGATGAGGCCATAATAGTTAGAAAATTACTTTTCATATTTATTATCTTTTATGTTGTTTATATGTGCTGTGTGTGTGTGCATGTTAAAATTCCTCGTTTTAAATAACTAAGTGGGAGAGGAATTATTTAAATTCCACGGTCTCCATTATTGGTTTGTAAGTGATGCATTCAAACTTACGTGTTGGCTTTAAGTGTCTTCCTCCACATCGGATGAGTTTGTTTGTGGATCACTAGATCAAACTCCCTTTATGGATGATTATAGGAAATTATTTAGGTTTGTATGATTTTCTCCATTTGAAGGGGCACAATTCTATTTAATGGACTAACTATCAAGTAATGGTAAACATTTAGGCGCATTTAATAGTATCCTCCCCATCGGAGTCACTGCTATTATTTGTGTGATCGAAGAAAAATCAACTATTAATTTTATTTATCATAAAGTTAGGTTGATAGGATAATAAAATTAATGGATAATGTCCCCTCTTACAAATATTTGAATTTGTATCATCCACACTATCGTGGCATATAAAATTTACGACATTTAGAGGTGTTGGTGAATTTAAATGATATTATTTGAAAAATCAATATTATTTTAAATTCTAAAGTTTTGACCAAATATTTTATGATTCTTATGATTTCAAATGACTTTCAATGCTCTTGCTGTTATATTGAAAGAAAACAAACTTACTAGTCCCAATTACATTGATTGGAAATGAAACTTGGACATTGTCTTAATTGCTGAAGGTTACAACTTCATACTTTTTGAGATCTATCCAAGCCTGCCTAATAGCGATTCTAGTGAAGAGGAGACTGAGTATCATAAGAAATGAGTCAGGGCAGATGAGATGGCATGGTGTTACATTTTAGCTTCTATGTCAAATGTGCTACAACATCAACATCAAGCCATGCCTACCGCTTATGACATGATGCGTAATCTCAAGGAACTCTTCGAACACCAGAATCGGGCTGCTAGGTAGGAGGCTATGAGAAAATTGATGGCGATCATCATGACTGAGGGAACACCCATAAGGGATCATATACTCAAAATGATGACTCTTTTGAATGAGATGGAAGTCCTTGGAGCAGAAATTGATGGGGAAACCCAGGTCGATATCATTCTCCATATGCTGGCTAAAAGTTTTGAGTAGTTCCGCCTGAACTACAACATGAACAAAAGGGTTTATTCGTTTACGAAGCTTTTAACAGAACTTCAAGCAGCAGAAGGATTATTTTGTCAAAGTTTTCAAATTCACATTGCTAAAAATATTTCTGCTTCTAAGCCGAAAGGAAGAAAGAAGGAAAAGAAACAAGTTGGTTCAGCAAAGAAAGTGAATCGATCTTTAGGGACTGGGCCGCATGCAGGTGTGAAGAAGCCGAAGGGCAATTGCTTCACATGCAAGCAGTTTGGACATTGGAAAGTGGACTGTCCTCGCAGAAAGGAGAACAATAAAGGTATATCTTATTCTCTAGTGGTGGAAACATGTTTAGTGGTGTTATCTAACAATACCTGGTGTGTAGATACGGGAGCCACTGATCATGTCTGCAATTCATTGCAGGGGTTCTAGGAAACTCGACGAATACATGAAGGGGAGATTACCGTCTACATGGGCAATGCTACAAAAGTGGCGGTTGTTGCAGTGGGAGATGTTTATTTATCTTTTGATAGAAATAAAATATTTATTTTGAGAAATTATCTTTATGTACCATGTTTTAGAAAGAACTTGATTTCAGTTTCTAAACTATTTATGGATGGATATCCTGTTTCTTTTGATGACAAAGTAGTTGTCAAGAAAAATAGGGTAGTTATCTGTTTTGGTACGTTGGTTGGCAATTTGTATACTCTAAATCTAATAACTCCCATGATACAACAAATGGAAATTAATAACACATCTTCTAATTCTAATAAGAGAAAGCAACCTTCGAAAATAAACCAAACATATCTTTGGCATCTAAAGCTTGGTCATATTAACTTGAGTAGGATTCAAAGGCTAATAGCTGATGGACCTTTGAGTTGATTAGTGGTGGAAAATTTTCCAAACTACGAATCTTGCTTGGAAGGAAAAATGACCAAGAGACCTTTTAAGGCAAAGGGGTATAGAGCCAAAGATATTTTATAGTCCTAAAGATCAGAAGGTCATTGTTAGCACCAATGCCCGATTTTTAGAAGAGAACTATGTAATGAACCACATTCCCATGAGTAAAATTGTTCTTAAGGAAATAAGAGAAGACATGTCTACTTTAGTACCAATGGTACAAGATGAGATACCACAAAAAACTACAACACATATCACAAATGATGCACAATTACAAGTAGTGTCTCATTATAGTGGGAGGGTTGTTAGGCAACCTGATAGATTCATGTTTTTTGGGAGAATCTTCGGACTTGATCCCTAGTGAACATGAACATAATCCCTTGACATATGATGAAGTACTCCAAGATAAAAGATGCAGCATCTTGGCAAAGTGCAATGAACTCTGAAATAGAATCTATATACTCTAATTAGGTCTAGGAGCTTGTAGAACCACCAAATGGTGTAAAAGCCATTGGATGTAAATGGGTCTATAAAATAAAAAGAGGAACATACGGGAAGGTGGAAACCTTCAAATCAAGGCTTGTTGCAAAAGGGTATACTCAGAAAGAGGGAATCGATTATGAGAAAACCTTTTTGTCGGTGGCCATGCTTAAGTATATCCGAATTCTTTTATCTATTGCCGCTTATATAGATTATGAGATTTGGCAAATGAATGTCAAGATAGCTTTCCTTAATGGAAGTCTTGAAGAAAATATTCATATGAAGCAACTAGAGGGATTCATTGCGAAGGACAAAGAGCATCTTGTATGTAAGCTCAATCGGTCTATCTATGGACTGAAGCAAGCTTCAAGATCTTGGAACATCTAGTTTAATGAAGTGATCCAGTCTTATGGACTTATTCAATGTCCAGATAAGTCTTGTGCATATAAGAAGAGTGACAAAAACGTGGTGGTATTTCTTGTACTATACGTAGATGATATTTTGCTCATTGGTAACAATGTCAAAGTATTGTCAGACGTAAGGGTATGGTTGTCCAAGCAGTTTGATCTGAAGGATTTGGGAGATTGTGAACATATTCTTGAGATTAAAGTAATAAGGGATCGCAAGAAAAAAATGTTGTGCTTATTCCAAGCTTCATACATCAATACTATTCTAGCTCGTTTTAGCATGGAAAACTCCAAGAAAGGTTTTCTACCTTTTTGGCATGGAATACCTTTAACTAAAGAGATGTCTCCTAAAACATCAAAGGAAATACAGGACATGAAGACAGTTCCTTATGCTTCGGCTGTAGGAAACCTAATGTATGCAATGCTATGTACGAGACAGGATATCTGTTTTGTCATGGGCATGGTTAGCAAATATCAAAGTAACCCAGGACAAGGACATTGGACTGCCGTAAAGCATATATTGAAGTACTTGAAAAGGACTATAGATATATGCTAGTTTATCAAGCAGATGATTTACTCTCTATGGGTTATACGGATTCAGACTTCCAATCTGATAGGGATAATAGTAAGTCAGTTAGAGTGTATACTAAAAGTCTAGCTTTTTATATAAACATTTATTTTGAAATAATAATCACATTGGTCAAATGTCTACATTTATATGTTAAGTATAATTGTTCATTTAATTTATATTGAAGATAACATGGTGTGTGGTGTCACACAGAAGATCATGTTATCAGTTCCTTATAAATTATAAATAGTTGCTCACAACCAAGATGGAATGGGACAAACCATTGGAATGGTTGTAGTGTAATTTGATATTAGTTTATCTTGACTATAAAATTACACTAGTACACTCTGAGTGTATTGAGCAGGACCATTTGAGGTTGTTATTTTTATACTGACAGTTAAAAAGAACAAGACCTCTGTTATTATGGAAGTGTGTACTCTTAATCATGATATAAGAACAAGCACGTATACTTAATATTTATTTCTTTAATTTATCAAAGGGTGTGATTTAGTTCATTAAATCAATAGGCCCGATAAGTTGGGAAATGATATTGTTTATATGGTGTGTTGTTGATTATAGAATGAAACTGTGTCCTAGTAATCTAAGTTGATAATGTCCCCTTGAGGAGCTCATAAGGATTGTCATGTTAACCCTGCAGGTGGACTTAGTCCAACTTGATGATAAGGTTGAGTGATACTACTCTTGGAGCAAGATATTAATTAACTGAGTTGTCAGTAACTCATTTAATTAGTGGGCATTCAATATCTTAAACACAGGGAGGCTAACACACTGATAATAAGAAGGAGCCCATATTGTAATATGGTATTGGTGTGGTAGTGCAATAATAACTCTTTAGTGGAATGAGATATTATTGATGAACTTAAGTTAGGTGTTCAGGGCGAACACGGGAAGCTCAAGCTCATCGGGAGATCAAAATCAATTCCTCCTCTAGGTCCCTATTGTAGCCTCTTATATAAAGCCTTATATCCACCTAAAAGCATAGCTTCTTAAGGCCCAAGCTAGGGCTGGCCAAGCCTTGCTTGGAGACCAAGCAAGGGGCCAGCCAACCTAAGCTTGGAGCTCAAGCTAGGGCCGGCCAAGCCTTGCTTGGTGCCCAAGCAAGGGGGCTGGCCACACACAAGAAGAAAAGTAAGTTTTTTTTTTTTGTAAAATCTTTCCTTTTATAGAGATCCATAAAAAGGATTTAAAAGGATGATTTTAATATAAAACTTTCCTTTTTTAGATTGGTCACAAAAGGAAATAAAAGGAGTTTTTATTTTGTTAAAAATTTTCCTTTTATGATGGTTTTAAAAGAGAGTTTTAAATTTTAAAATCTTTCCTTTTATAGCTTTCTACAAAGGAATAAAAGAGAGATTTGAAATCTTTCCTTATTTGTAGTTATTTATAATGTGAAAGAAAGATTTTAATTTTTGTTATAAAACTTTCCTTTTTGTAACCATGTTTTATTTTAAATCTTATCTTTTATAGATATCCATCAAAGGATTTAAAAGAGAGAGATTTTAATTTATAAAACATTCCTTTTATAACTATAAACAAAAGAGATTTTAATAGAGAGATTTTAATTTTGTTTAAAATCTTTCCTTGCTTGGAACACAAGCTTGTGGCTGGCAATGTCATGGGAGAAAAGGAAGTTTTATTTTTTGTTATAAAACTTTCCTTTTTAGAGAAGACCAAGGAATATAAAAGAGAAGGAGGGGGTGTCTCACCTCACAACACATCTTCTATTCCTCTCTATTATTCCTTGGTGGCCGACCCTTGTTCTTTCTCTTCTCTCCTTTTGTTTTCTCTCTTGGAGGTGGGCGGCATCAATTGTGGGAGATCTCTTGGTGGCCGATTGTTTGAAGGAGAAGAAGAAGAGAAGGAACCTCTCTTGTCTAGCATCCCTTGGAGGTTATTTGGTGGCCGGATCTTGGAAGCCTTGGAAGCCTTGGAAGAAGCTTTAGTGGATTTCATCTTGGAAGATCGTCGCCCACACGACATCCAAGAGAAGGAGAGGAATACAATAGAAGGTCAAGAGGTCTATAAGCTATAAAAGATATAACTAGTTATTAGTTTCCGCATCATAACTAGTTCATCTTTTATATAGATCTTGAAAAACCAAACACAAGAGGTTATCAGTTTTTAAGTTATCATTTTTGTTATCGATTTTATTTTTTGATTTCATGTTTTGATAATGTGTTTCTATTGAGATCTCTATAGTTAAACCTAGTTTACTGTAAGAAATTAAATTGTAACACCCCAAATTTCATGATTTGGAGTCCCAAAAGACCTTATTAAAATCTAGAAATGCTATAGAAAAATTCTAGAGATTTTTAGGAATTTTTAGAGTATTTTTACATAATTTTTGGAGTTTGTTTGGTATTTTTACCAAGAGAAAGAAGTTTAAAAAATATATATATATATAAAAGTGTTAAAGCTGGGTTTTGAACCCAAGACCTCGGACTTGGCCCGAGTCTTAACGAACTCAGCCCAACCAACTGGTCTGCGGTTGTTTTGTTATTAAGAAGGGAAGCGAATTTATTTAAGTTGTAATTGGAACATTTAAAATAAATTGAAAAATAAAGGGCGCGGCTGAGGGATCGAACGTGAGATCTGTGGCTTCGGTTTAAACCTGCTAACCAGCTATTCCATGTCTGTTTTGTGAACAAATAGAGAATGAAATAAATTTGAGTAGTGGTTATAGATAATAGAAATAAAAGGTTGCAGAAAAAGGGCCAAGCCGAGGCTCGACCCGAAGACCTCCGACCGCAGCAAAGTTTTAAGCGGAACACAGCCAACCAACTGCGCCAGCAGAGTTTGTTAATTTAGGAAGGAGCAAAATATATTTAAGTGATAGTTATTAACAGAATACCGGGTTATTAAAAGGAGCACTTAGGTTTTCCCTTTTGGCCCGAGAACCCTTTTCCTCACGCGCGGCGTCGGCGATTTCTGCTTAGGCGAAATCGCAGTCAAAGCTAGGGCATCTCCGGCGGTCGGCGAGCGCCCCTCTTTGCAAAGTCTTCGCACCATCAAGCCCCTCTCGTCGAGAAGAGCAATTGGGCGCAAGGAGAGGTCGAGAACTCGAGTTATCCGAACCCTATAACCCTTCCTTTTCCCGATTTTGAGTCCAAGGATAGGTAAGTTGCTTCCTCACTTGCAGAAGAGTAGTTTCGGATTTATGCTAGTTCTTGCGTTGATTTTTGAAGCGTGTTTAAGGAGCTTTTGTTTGTTTCAGTTGCTGCCGTGAGTTTTTTTATAGGAGGTTGAGATAGGGTTTGGTTTACTCGAGTTCAGGACAGTGTCCTTAGCTTTTTGTTTGGGTTATCTCATGGCAGTTGAGTTCCGGATCTGGATTTTGATGTTTTGGTTGATCGATGTTTTGTTCTCTTCTAAGTTTTATGGAAGTTACGGACAGAATATTGATGGCTTTGTTTACCTATTGTTGGTGAAAGGCTGGATTGATAGGAGTTCGATCGATGTAGTTCGGTCTATTGAATTTCCATGGGTTGGTATGAATTCCATTCATTGTGATTCTGTTTCAATGAATTGAAGCAGACTTGTGTGGATTTTGGGAGTTAATCCAATGGATTATGGAAATTGTAAATGGTGCATGTTTGCAATTATATTAATGATCTTAATTAGCTTCTACAATCTGGTGGAGGTTGGAAATTTTATAGCTTAGAAGGTTGGCTTGTTTCTTGGTCATGATATCATGTTTAAGATAAATGAACTGTGCATGATTTTAATTGTGTTAATACTCTTAATTAGTTTCTATAATTTTGGGAATTTGGTAATTCCACAGCTTGTACGGTTAGATTGGTTTCTTATCATGATATCATGTTTTGGTTCTATATAAATTGTGTATGTTCTAAACTAATTTATATAATATTCAGTTCATATGATAATGTTTAGGAATGGCAAACCTAACCATGTTTAAGAGATAAATTAGTAGGTTATGTTAGTTTTGGTTTTATGCTTTTGCATGCTACAAATTCAATGCATGTTTTATTGGTAACGATTATGCATTTCTCTTCTTGTTCATGCGAGAATATGACTAAGAGAATTTTAGTCCCCTTTTAGCATCTAGTTCCTTTGCTATTTAGATTTAGTAAATAACATGAACATGTGCAGATTTAGATTTCTAGTTCCTTTGCTATTGGAATAACATGAGCAGATTTTTAGTTTCTTATGTTATTAGATGTGCATGAGTAGCCTTCCTTCTAAAACAATCAGTTTCTAGTTTCTTTAGAGCTTAATATGCAGAATTGTGTCAGCTTAATATGTAGCATTTTAGTGTGCAGATTTTTATAAGCATAGCATGCAGATTTTTATAAGTATAGTATGCAGATTTTAATATGCAGAATTTTATTAGCATAATAGGCAGATATTTGGGTTAAGCATTTCAAAGTTAGATTTTGCTTAAACATTTTAGTTTCTTTTAAAGAAGTATTCTTTTAGAAGTATTAACAAGTATAAGAAAGATAAAGAAAAGAAAGAAAAAGGCCAAGGCGTTAAGTAAATCCCAAAGTCAAGACTTTAGGGATTTTGGCACACAAGGTGCTAAAGAAAATGCCGAGGCATTATATATTAGAAGTATTAAGAGATAACAAGTATTTTACTTTTATCAATGGCACAGTACTGGACTTTCAGTAGTCCTTGGGCTGGGCTCCCATAGTCGGTCCCTAGGTTTAGATAACCTAGTATGCAGGACTCTCAATAGTCCTTGGGCTAGGCTCCCATAGTCGGTCCCTAGGTTTAGATAACCTAGTATGCAGGACTCTCAGTAGTCCTTGGGCTGGGCTCCCATAGTCGGTCCCTAGGTTTAGATAACCTAGCAAATCCTACTAGATTCGGGACCAGCTATCTCGGGTCTAGTTAGGGATGCGCATAGTACGGGCCCAAGAAGAAGTTGATTATTATTTTGAAGTATTATAAGTATAAGTTTTGAACAAATAAAGCAAGTTTTACATAAGTATAAAGTATTTAAAGATTAAGACTTTAAACAAGTGAAATAAGATTCAGAAGGTGTTTAGAATCCAGTAAGCTTAGTTCTTTATGCAAGCATGATAGTATAGACTTGCCTTACATGTTTAGCCTTTCAGTATGTTTCTTTACTAATAGAAGAGCATGAGTTAGTTTACTGTTCTTTGCTATTTATGAGCATGATTAGCTATACATGTTTAGTATTTCAGTTAGTATGATTCCTTTGCTATGAATGAGCATGAGTAGCTTTACATGTTAGCATTCAATTTTAGCATGTTTTTATTTATATACATGCATATCGAGGTTTTGTGAGTTAGATAGCGCTTACTAAGCAAATTTTGCTTATAGACTACACTTTCTCTTACTGCAGATACAGGAAAGGAAAAGATATAGAAAGGAAGGCGACAAGGAGGTGTTCGAAGGATGTGTGATGCCAGGACTATGGAAGCCTTGGGACTAGGAAAGTAGTTTTAGTTTAGTTTTTATTGTCTTTTACTATGTTAGGAGTATTTGAGATAGTATTTGTTATTTTGATATGATTAGGACGTAGTAGAAGAATTGTAATCTTGTGTGATGATTTCTTGTGTTGTTTTCTTTATTTTGGATTTATTATACTGCGTGGTTGATTGATATGTGTTCCAGCCGCTTGTGGCTGAGTATATATTGCATGTATTGTTGAATAAGGTCACCGGTACAGGGGAGACTCTGTCGAAATTTTTCGGTAGGGTTTCCATGTGATTTTTAATCATACCGGTTAAGTAGAGTTAGTAGTTAAGTAACGGTCATCCTTAGAGAGTAGTAGTAGTAAGAAGGGTGGTCGTTACAGCTACCATTCTCCAGCATCACACATCAGCACCATCCTTGCCGTCTTCAAGTAAGAAAGTATTTAATTTTCTTTTATGCTTTCTTTATTATTTGCAGTATAGAGTATCTGCTTATATATTTGCTTAGGAAAAAAGAAAATTCATGTTTTAATTTTCTATGTTTTGATACATATGCTTAGAAAGAACAGAAATAATTTTAGTTTTATTTCTCTTTTATCTATATACCTAAGTGTGTTTAGAAAGGATAGAGAAGATATCAAGTCTTCCAAAGACCACTAATGGGTACGATGCGAGATGAATACTAGAGGACCGAGAAGTTAAGAGATTAAGACACAAAGAAGTACCACTAAGTAAAGGATAGTATAAGATAGAAATATCCAGAATTAGTCTAAGTTCGAGGACGAACTTTTTATAAGGTAGGGAGGATTGTAACACCCCAAATTTCATGATTTGGAGTCCCAAAAGACCTTATTAAAATCTAGAAATGCTATAGAAAAATTCTAGAGATTTTTAGGAATTTTTAGAGTATTTTTACGTAATTTTTGGAGTTTGTTTGGTATTTTTACCAAGAGAAAGAAGTTTAAAATATATATATATATATAAAAGTGTTAAAGCTGGGTTTTGAACCCAAGACCTCGGACTTGGCCCGAGTCTTAACGAACTCAGCCCAACCAACTGGTCTGCGGTTGTTTTGTTATTAAGAAGGGAAGCGAATTTATTTAAGTTGTAATTGGAACATTTAAAATAAATTGAAAAATAAAGGGCGCGGCTGAGGGATCGAACGTGAGATCTGTGGCTTCGGTTTAAACCTGCTAACCAGCTATTCCATGGCTGTTTTGTGAACAAATAGAGAATGAAATAAATTTGAGTAGTGGTTATAGATAATAGAAATAAAAGGTTGCAGAAAAAGGGCCAAGCCGAGGCTCGACCCGAAGACCTCCGACCGCAGCAAAGTTTTAAGCGGAACACAGCCAACCAACTGCGCCAGCAGAGTTTGTTAATTTAGGAAGGAGCAAAATATATTTAAGTGATAGTTATTAACAGAATACCGGGTTATTAAAAGGAGCACTTAGGTTTTCCCTTTTGGCCCGAGAACCCTTTTCCTCACGCGCGGCGTCGGCGATTTCTGCTTAGGCGAAATCGCAGTCAAAGCTAGGGCATCTCCGGCAGTCGGCGAGCGCCCCTCTTTGCAAAGTCTTCGCACCATCAAGCCCCTCTCGTCGAGAAGAGCAATTGGGCGCAAGGAGAGGTCGAGAACTCGAGTTATCCGAACCCTATAACCCTTCCTTTTCCCGGTTTTGAGTCCAAGGATAGGTAAGTTGCTTCCTCACCTGCAGAAGAGTAGTTTCGGATTTATGCTAGTTCTTGCATTGATTTTTGAAGCGTGTTTAAGGAGATTTTGTTTGTTTCAGTTGCTGCCGTGAGTTTTTTTATAGGAGGTTGAGATAGGGTTTGGTTTACTCGAGTTCAGGACAGTGTCCTTAGCTTTTTGTTTGGGTTATCTCATGGCAGTTGAGTTCCGGATCTGGATTTTGATGTTTTGGTTGATCGATGTTTTGTTCTCTTTTAAGTTTTATGGAAGTTACGAACAGAATATTGATGGCTTTGTTTACCTATTGTTGGTGAAAGGCTGGATTGATAGGAGTTCGATCGATGTAGTTCGGTCTATTGAATTTCCATGGGTTGGTATGAATTCCATTCATTGTGATTCTGTTTCAATGAATTGAAGCAGACTTGTGTGGATTTTGGGAGTTAATCCGATGGATTATGGAAATTGTAAATGGTGCATGTTTGCAATTATATTAATGATCTTAATTAGCTTCTACAATCTGGTGGAGGTTGGAAATTTTATAGCTTAGAAGGTTGGCTTGTTTCTTGGTCATGATATCATGTTTAAGATAAATGAACTGTGCATGATTTTAATTGTTTTAATACTCTTAATTAGTTTCTATAATTTTGGGAATTTGGTAATTCCACAGCTTGTAAGGTTAGATTGATTTCTTATCATGATATCATGTTTTGGTTCTATATAAATTGTGCATGTTCTAAACTAATTTATATAATATTCAGTTCATATGATAATGTTTAGGAATGGCAAACCTAACCATGTTTAAGAGATAAATTAGTAGGTTATGTTAGTTTTGGTTTTATGCTTTTGCATGCTACAAATTCAATGCATGTTTTATTGGTAACGATTATGCATTTCTCTTCTTGTTCATGCGAGAATATGACTAAGAGAATTTTAGTCCCCTTTTAGCATCTAGTTCCTTTGCTATTAGATTTAGTAAATAACATGAACATGTGCAGATTTAGATTTCTAGTTCCTTTGCTATTGGAATAACATGAGCAGATTTTTAGTTTCTTATGTTATTAGATGTGCATGAGTAGCCTTCCTTCTAAAACAATCAGTTTCTAGTTTCTTTAGAGCTTAATATGCAGAATTGTGTCAGCTTAATATGTAGCATTTTAGTGTGCAGATTTTTATAAGCATAGCATGCAGATTTTTATAAGTATAGTATGCAGATTTTAATATGCAGAATTTTATTAGCATAGTAGGCAGATCTTTGGGTTAAGCATTTCAAAGTTAGATTTTGCTTAAACATTTTAGTTTCTTTTAAAGAAGTATTCTTTTAGAAGTATTAACAAGTATAAGAAAGATAAAGAAAAGAAAGAAAAAGGCCAAGGCCTTAAGTAAATCCCAAAGTCAAGACTTTAGGGATTTTGGCACACAAGATGCTAAAGAAAATGCCGAGGCGTTATATATTAGAAGTATTAAGAGATAACAAGTATTTTACTTTTATCAATGGCACTGTACTGGACTTTCAGTAGTCCTTGGGCTGGGCTCCCATAGTCGGTCCCTAGGTTTAGATAACCTAGTATGCAGGACTCTCAGTAGTCCTTGGGCTGGGCTCCCATAGTCGGTCCCTAGGTTTAGATAACCTAGTATGCAGGACTCTCAGTAGTCCTTGGGCTGGGCTCCCATAGTCGGTCCCTAGGTTTAGATAACCTAGCAAATCCTACTAGATTCGGGACCAGCTATCTCGGATAGTAAAAGCACAGTTGCCGGGCCCAAGAAGAAGTTGATTATTATTTTGAAGTATTATAAGTATAAGTTTTGAATAAATAAAGCAAGTTTTACATAAGTATAAAGTATTTAAAGAATAAGTCTTTAAACAAGTGAAATAAGATTCAGAAGGTGTTTAGAATTCAGTAAGCTTAGTTCTTTATGCAAGCATGATAGTATAGACTTGCCTTACATGTTTAGCCTTTCAGTATGTTTCTTTACTAATAGAAGAGCATGAGTTAGTTTACTGTTCTTTGCTATTTATGAGCATGATTAGCTATACATGTTTAGTATTTCAGTTAGTATGATTCCTTTGCTATGTATGAGCATGAGTAGCTTTACATGTTAGCATTCAATTTTAGCATGTTTTTATTTATATACATGCATATCGAGATTTTGTGAGTTAGATAGCGCTTACTAAGTAAATTTTGCTTATAAACTACACTTCCTCTTACTGCAGATACAGGAAAGGAAAAGATATAGAAAGGAAGGCGACAAGGAGGTGTTCGAAGGATGTGTGATGCCAGGACTATGGAAGCCTTGGGACTAGGAAAGTAGTTTTAGTTTAGTTTTTATTGTCTTTTACTATGTTAGGAGTATTTGAGATAGTATTTGTTATTTTGATATGATTAGGACGTAGTAGAAGAATTGTAATCTTGTGTGATGATTTCTTGTGTTGTTTTCTTTATTTTGGATTTATTATACTGCGTGGTTGATTGATATGTGTTCCAGCCGCTTGTGGCTGAGTATATATTGCATGTATTGTTGAATAAGGTCACCGGTACAGGGGAGGCTCTGTCGAAATTTTTCGGTAGGGTTTCCATGTGATTTTTAATCATACCGGGTAAGTAGAGTTAGTAGTTAAGTAACGGTCATCCTTAGAGAGTAGTAGTAGTAAAAAGGGTGGTCGTTACATAAATATCCAATTTCTTTGTGAGGCTTTGTCTAGGAAGTAGTGGATGATCCCATACCCAAGAAGGCATAGTGCCTCACCATGTTTAACCTGGAAGCCGATCTTTGAAATAGATATTTGATAACTTCTGTAATATGGTTTAACTTAGGAAGATCACATCGGTTGAACTTGGAGTAATAATGTTAAGTTTCATTCCTAATCCAAGTTTAACTTCTAAAGGAAAATTTGGATTAATAATGTTAAGCATCGTTTGCAATCCAAATTTAACTTTAGTAGAGCACATGGGTAGCTAAGATAGTTGTATGCTTGTACAAATTTTTGTACAGGGGAACTAGGATAGTATTCCGAGTAGCAACCAACAAAGTCGACCTCAGGGTATGTGTTTATAATGCCCCGCCCTTCCCCGCCCCTCGGGAAGGGGGGCGAATGGACGGGGGTTACTTGAAAACACACATACATGGCAGCGGAAGTAAATAATGTTATTTTTTTTACTGAAACAAATTAAACCAACTTAAGCATACAATCATGTTGTCATAGAAACATGTTCATTATCATAGGATCATATATCCAACATATCATGTTACCATTCATAACTTGATCTAACCTCTACTACTTGCTACATAATGCATAGCATTTTACTTGAAATAAGCATACTATCAGAGATCATCAAAACATAAGTTCATAGTGAGTAGACATCAATAAATATCATCCATCGTAAATAAAGTTTTAGAACATAGAAACATTAAGCAGATTTATTCCACCATGCCATTGCCACACACATTCTTGCCCTTCCTGTTGCTCCCTTTTAATTCAACCATTCTTTTCCTTTGTCTACAGTACAAGGGAAATTAAACTATAAGCACATAGGCTTAGTAAGATTCTTTCCTACTCACAAAACATGAATCATGCATCTAAACATAAAGTGGTAACATGTTCATTTAACCAACATCTAGATAAAAATTTGCATACTAGCATAAAGTAGAGTCATACTCATGTAAGTAAATCATAACATAGCATGTGAGAGTTCATACACAAAGTAATAACATGATCATCTAGGCATCATAAACTTATTTTTCAAAAAGGAACATCTTACTAAAACAAAAAGGAAAACATTTAGCATGAATAAGCATATGCAAGATGTCCTTTGAAAACATGCACCATGAATGAGTATATGCAAGATGTCCTTTGAAAACATATATATCATATAAATACTTAAACATAATCTCATCATGAGGGCCTGAATTTGTACCACATACATACATAAATGCGCGTATCCTAAGTAGATCCAAAGTAGCAAATCTTGAAACTACTAGGAACTAGGCCCGTTTCATAGACCATTGACCTAGGGTCAACTTAGGAGCCCATCCCTTTTACTAGGCCCGTTTCATAAACCATCAACTTAGGGGTTGTTAGTTAGAGCCCTAGAGCCAATCATTTGATGATTATATTATGGACTTATTGTATCATATTCTTATATAAATAAAGACAATTTTGTTTTGGTTATTATACTTACTTGTATTGGTGCCAAAAAACTAACTATAATAGCGTCCTTGAGTAGAAGGTTCTCACCTATATCAATCGGTTAGTTGAACCGATAGTGAGATGATATAGGGAACACTACTCTTAATCATTCCTAGTCGAGTATTAACATTTAGGGACAATGTTAATGCAATAAGACTAGGATGTAGGTTAACTCGATGACTTGATCTCACAAGTCATGGATACAGAGATATCAAGTTGACACATGGGTATGCATTGGAAAATGTATACTGAATGACCCACCATGAGAAAGTATCATAGATTTGTTGGTGCGGTTAGCACTAACGATTTAACCCAGGTTTTGATGATAATTTTTAAGTTTAAAAATTAAATTTTGAATTTAATTTTTAAGTTTAAAATTAAAATTTGAAATTATTTTTTAAGTTTAAAATTAAAATTTGAAATTAATTTTTAAGTTTGAAATTAAAATTTGAAATTTTTTAACTTTAAAATTTAAGCCTTATTCATTTCATTTTGTAATTATATTCGAATTGCTAGTGATTGCCCAACGAAAGTGGTCAAGGACCATGGGCCTTCGAGTAGGAGTCGTCACAGGCTCCGAACGAGGTAAAAAACATTTGTGTCTATTTTACTTTTCTGCTGCGTTTATACTCTAAGTTTTTGAATCGATATTCACCCCCCCCTCTATCGAATCTAACGGTCCTATAGGATTGTTATATGAGTGTCAAATACTTTCTCATGTGGCTATTAGTATGACTACTAGTCCTTAGACCTGAAGTCACCATGGTTCCCTACATAAGGAGTTATGTTCTTTGGTTTCGTCAAACGTCACCCGTAATTGGGTGGACTATAAAGGCGATTACTGGGTATGTAACGAATTATGTAGAGGGATGTGAGTAATGTAGATGAGATCTATCCCTCCTATATGACGAGAGCGACATCGATATTCTTGATAGAGTGAGACCACGAAGTGCATGGCCATGCCCAAATGAGTCAATATGAGATATTGAGCTCATTTGATTTAGTGAGTTTACTTCGAGATTAAGATTTAGATTGGTCAGAGGATGACATGGTCTATGCCTCAAATTGATCAATCTAGATGTCTAGGATAGAAGGACACTTGTCATATATTGTGAGTAGTCACAATTAGTAGTCACAAGGTGATGTTGGATCTCAACATTCTTGTAACTTGGGTAGTAATGATGTGTTGCTAGATACCGCTCATTACTTATGCTCCTAAATGGGTTTAGGAGCATTGCCAACATTACAAGAACCTATAGGGTCACACACTAAAGACAATTAGATGGATATTAGGTTCATATGATGAACCAAGAGGATTAGATTCATGTGATGAATCAAATTGGATTAAGAGTAATCCTAATTGGGCTAATTGAGTTTGACTCAAGTTGATTCATGTGTTAAATGAGTCTAATTTAGATTATGACTCATTGAATCAATTTAATTAAATGAATTAGATTCATTATATTAAATTGACTTGAATTAAATGGTTGGATTAGATCAACCATGAGAGAGATTAAGTCAAGTTTGACTTGACTTGAGAGGAAGATGAAGAGTCAAGTTTGACTTGACTTTATGCCACCTCATTGGTGAGTTGACATTAAGTGGACCAATGATGATGCACCACATCATCATGGTTACTTAAGTGAAGTGCCACCTCATGGGAGTTACCAAGAGTTGTGACTCTTGGTATCCCATGGAGGTTACAAACCACATAAGTGTGGCCGACCACTTTATTGGATGAATAAGTTTCATTTTGCAAGTGTAACTCTCATCTTCTTCCTTGCTCCAATTCTTCTCTCCCTCTCCTCTCCATTGCCGAGACCTTCTTGGAGTGCTAGCACACTCAAAGGTTCTCCCTCCATCGAGTTGTTCGTGTGGATACGCATAGAGAGTTGTCTACCTTGACAACTTGAGATCCGACACCTTGGACGAGCGGGATTTGCAAAAGGCACGCATCAAGGGTAAAACTCGTACTCTAATGTAGATCTAGAGTTTATAAACTCGTACTCGTAAGTTTTCGAAAGTGTTATTCTTTGCACGGATCCGGTGGCGGGGCTTTTGGGGTTTCCGCGATGCGAAAAAGCGGTTTTCACGGCCCGAAGGACCCGACAGTGGTATCAGAGCCACGTGAGAAGACTTGTACGAGTTTAATTTGATTTTTTATGAAAAATATAGCTTCTGTGATTTTCTGTAAATTTAAGTTTTTTATGGTTTTTATGAGTAATTTTCTCGTAGAAGCGAAGCACAAGTGTTTATACACTTGTAGGCTTCGACTACCGAGAAGATTTTTCCGAAACGACAAGGTTTCACCCCAAAAATTTTTGGGACAGCGGGCTAAGGCGCTGTAGGATCGCTTAGGGACACTCGCGATTTTTAGATCGCAGGTAGG
Source organism: Zingiber officinale (assembly GCF_018446385.1). Taxonomy (NCBI): domain Eukaryota; kingdom Viridiplantae; phylum Streptophyta; class Magnoliopsida; order Zingiberales; family Zingiberaceae; genus Zingiber; species Zingiber officinale. Next base: position 65,435,222 of record NC_055990.1, on the reverse strand, counting down.
GGCGCTGGCCCATGCCCTCAAGGGGATTCATTCCGCGATTGTGCCTGAAAACCGCTAAACGGGACCGCCGGGAAATTTTACTCGTAAAAATTGTAAAAATTGGTATTAAAATTACAGAAAATTATCAAAATTACATAATTTAGAATTATGTATAATTTTTGATAGTCATGGCCCAAAAAGACCCAATTGGATGGTATATTTTGTGTTGTAATTCATAATACGGCCTGCGTGCCGTCATGTGATTGTGTATGCTGTATTTTTGATACGCGACCTGCGCATCGTGCCTTTCTCTATTTATTCTTGTTGTAAATTAGTTTAGACTCGAATGTAACTCGAGTTTCAAAATTGCAATGTACAAAATTGGAGCCGTGGAAGGTCCACTCGAGACGGAGTTACGAGGAGGGCGCGAGCAACACAAGGTGGTCAAAGGGAGGAGCTTGAGAAGCTGTTGACCTTAGGTTGACCATCCGATCTTCTCATTGGCTTGAGAAGATCGTAGTAGGGCCATGACTAATCACAAATTAATTTAATTAATTGTTTGTGTGTATGTGATGCATGATTAGTAATTAATTAATGCCTAACGCTTAGATTAGATCTAAATCGTGTACAAGATGCACGTTTTCGATTAGATTAGATCTATCGCATATTTGATACACATTGACGATTAGATTAGATCTAAATCACGTCAACTCTAATGCCTACCGTGCCGTGATACCTATCACTACCTCGATCACATGTGTTGTTGAATCTACCAAAGCAGAGCAACACATATTATCTTGGTAGGGTATGGAGGGACAATCTTGGTCCCGCTTATCAACTCATGGGCGAATACAAACTCAATTAGATTGAGTATTCCTAGTTAACTCGGTTGGATCGAGTACAACTATAGGCATTCTTACAACGGTTGGAAAGATAGGACATAAATCACATTTATATTAATTCTTGGGTGTATTAGCCAAAGCTAACTCAAGTTTTAATATAACTGCAGATAATGATCCTATAAACAAGAGTTGCATAGAGATGTAATTGGTAAATCGTTACCTACCGATCATACTAAATCTTGGGCGTATTAGCCAATGCTAACTCAAGGGTTAGTATGATGTGGATCTTGTCCCACATGAATTATAGAATTTAGTGGGAGCATCATTTAGTTAAAGGCATAATTAAATTATTTAAAAGAATATGATATTTATTTTCTGCATTTTTCTATTGTAGATAACCATGACGTCAGATACGAACACTTTCTCCCTGCGTTCTGTCCTTGAGAAGGACAAGCTCAACAGAGCAAATTTCCTGGACTGGTACAGGAACTTGAGAATAGTTCTCACCCAGGAATGTAAACTGTACGTTCTGGAGCAGCCCATTCCGGAGGCTCCTCCTGCCAATGCCACGCGAGCAGACAAAGATGCTTACAAGAAGCATCAAGATGACACATTAGATGTGTCCTGTATAATGCCACGAGTTGATGGGCGCTTACGATATGGTTGAACATCGTCATCAACTGTATCAAGGACAAGCGTGACATGAGAGATTTGAGATCTCAAGGGCACTATTTCAGTGCAAGATGTCAGATGGGGCTCCCGTAGGCCCATATGTACTCAAAATGATTGGGTACATAGAAAACCTACAAAGGTTTGGATTCCCGCTTGGCCAAGAGCTGGCCACTGACCTGATCTTGCAATCCTTGTCGGATAGCTATAGTCAGTTCGTTTTAAAGTACAATATGAATGCAATTGACAAGCCACTGCCCGAGCTGCTTAGCATGTTAAGAATTGCTAAGCTGAACTTTAAGAAGGCTATGCCCCACTCTGTTCTGATGGTTCAGAAACACAAGGGCAAGGGCAAACCCAAAGGCAAGGGAAAGTCCCAAGCCAAGGGCAAAGGCAAGGAACTGAAGCCTAAAGGAGGGGTCGCCAAGGATGCTACTTGCTTCCACTGCGGTCAGACCGGGCACTGGAAGAGGAACTGCAAGGTGTACCTAGAAGATCTTAAGAAGAAGCGAAGTGAGACTTCCACTTCAGGTATATATGTTATAGAAGTCAATCTATCTATTTCTTCATCATGGGTATTAGATACCAGATGTGCTTCTCACATTTGTACTAATGTGCAGGCGTTGAGAAATAGCAGGGCATTGGCGAAGGGTGAGGTGGACCTACGCGTAGGCAATGGAGCACGGGTTGCTGCTGTTGCTGTAGGGACTTATTTTCTATCTCTGCCCTCTAGGCTTGTATTTGAGTTGGATGATTGTTGTTATGCGCCTGCATTAACTAAGAACATAATTTCAGTTCCTTGTTTGGACAAGAAAGGTTTCTCTTTTATAATAAAGGATAAATGTTGTTCAGTTTATTTAAAAGATATGTTCTATTGTAGTGCACCTCTGATGAACAGACTCTACATTCTAGACCTTGAAAGCTCTATCTATAACATAAATACCAAGAGGTTCAAGTTAAATGACATGAACCAAACCTATCTCTGGCATTGTCGCTTAGGTCATATAAATGACAAGCGCTTATCCCAGCTCCATAAGGATGGTTTGCTGGACTCATTTGATTTTGAATCTTATGAGACGTGCGGGTCATGCCTACTAGGCAAGATGACCAAGACTCCCTTTAGTGAGCACATTGAGAGAGTGACTGACTTGTTAGGTCTTATACATAGTGATGTATGTGGCCCTTTCAATGTCGCTGCTAGAGGCGGTTATAGGTACTTCATCACATTTACTGATGACTTCAGTAGATATGGTTATGTGTACTGGATGACACATAAGTCTGAATCCTTTGAAAAGTTCAAAGAATTCAAGAATGAAGTATAGAAACAGCTTGGCAAGAGTATTAAGATACTTCGATCAGATCGAGGTGGAGAATACCTTGGCCATGAGTTTCGTGACTACCTAGCTGAGTGTGGGATTTTATCCCAACTCACTCCTCCTGGAACACCACAGTGGAATGGTGTATCCGAAAGGAGGAATCGTACCCTATTAGATATGGTATGATCTATGATGAGTCACACAGATCTTCTGACATTCCTTTGGGGCTATGCTCTAGACACGACAGCTTTTATACTCAACCGAGTTCCATCCAAGGCCGTGATAAAGACACCATATTGTTAGGATGTATACTAAAAGCCTAGCTTTTGGTATAAACATTTATCTAGAAATAAGAATCACATTGGTCAAATGCCTACATTTATGATAAATATAGTTGTTCAATTAATTTATATTGTTGATAACATGGTGTGTGGTGTTACACACAGAGGATCATGTTATCAGTACCTTATAAATTATAAATAGTAGCTCACGATCAAGATGGAAAGGAACAAACCATTGGAAGATTTTAGTGTAATTAGGTATTAGTTTGTCTTAACTATATAATTACACTAGTACACTTAGAGTGTATTGAGTAGGACCATTAGAAGTCATTTCTTTTATACTGACTTTTTAAAGGAACAAAGACCTCAGTTATTATAGAAGTGTGTGCTCTTAATCCTAATATAATAACAAGCACATATATTTGATATTTATTTCTTTAATTTATCAATTGGTGAGATTTAGTTCGATAAATCAATAAGCCTGATAAGTTGGGAAATGAAATCACTTATAGTGTGTGTTGTTGATTATAGAAGGAAACTGTGTCCTAGTAATCTAGGTTGAGAATGTCCCCAAGAGGAGCTCATAAGGATTGTCATGTTAAACCCTACAGGTGGACTTAGTCCGAAATGACGATAAGGTTGAGTGGTACTACTCTTGGACTAAGATATTAATTAAATGAGTTGTCAGTAACTCACTTAATTAGTGGACATTCGACATCTTAAACACAGGGAGACTAACACACTCATAATAAAAAGGAGCCCAAAATGTAATTTGGGATTGGTGTGGTAGTTCAATAATAGTTTTCTAGTGGAATGAATTATTATTGATAAAGTTAAGTTGTGTGTTCGGGGCGAACACGGGATGCTTAATTTTATCGGGAGATCAAAACCAATTCCTCCTCTCGGTCCCTTTCGTAGCCTCTTGTATATAGAGATTTATACCCACCACATACCCACCTTCTTACCCATCCAATGGGGCCGGCCAAGCTAGCTTGGAACCCAAGCTAGGGCCGGCCAAGACCAAGTGGATGAGCCAAGTTGGTGGCCAGCCAAAGCTTGGGTCCCAAGCTTAGGTGGCCGGCCACTAGAATATTAAAAAGGATTTTTATTAAAATTATTTCTTATGTGGATATCATGGTTTTAAAAGAGAGTATAAAAATTAAAAATTTCCTTTTATAGCTTTCTACAAAAGATTAAGAGAAGAGATTAATCTCTTTCCTTATTTGTAGATTAAAAGGATGATTTTAATTTTTGGTAAAAACTTTCCTTATTTGTAAATCATCTACATGTTTAAAAGAGAGTTTAAAATTTGAAATCTTTCCTTATTTTTTGATTAAAAGGTGGATTTTAAATTTTAAGAAAAATTTCCTTTTTAACCATATTCATGATTTAAAAGAGAGTTTAAAAATTAAATATTCTCTTTTATAAGTTTCTACAAGAGATTAAGAAAAGATTTGATATCTTTCCTTATTTGTAGTTTAAAAAAGATTTTAATTTTTAGAGATAACTTTCTTTTATCCACATGTTTAAAAGAAAGATTTTAATTTATAAAATTTTCTTTTTACTAACCATGAAGGGATTAAAATTATTAGAGAAATTTTTATAAATTTCTGGAGACAAATTAGGAAGTTTTAATTAATTAAAACTCTCCTTCTTTATAGCTTGTGCTGGCCGACCATATGAATTGAGAAATTGATTTTTAATTAATTAAATTTTCCTTTTCATGGCAAAATAATTAAGGAAGTTTTTATTAAAATTTCTTATTTGCCAAGACCAAGGATTATAAAAGAGGGGGTAGAGGTGCATTCATGGGTGAACAACTCTATTCTATTTTGTCCCTCTTTTCTTCCTTGGTGTGGTTGGCCCTTCTCCTTTTCTCTCTTCCTCTTGTGTGGCCGAAATCCTTTATCTCTTGGAGCTTGGAGGAGGTGGCCGGATCTAGCTTGAGGAAGAAAGAGAGAAAGCTTGCATCCCTTGGAGCTTGGTTGGTGAAAAAAAGTTCTTCATCCTTTAGAAGATATGCTTGGCCGAAACTTGAAGGAAGGAAGAAGAAGGTGCCTTGGTGGTTCTCGTCTCAGAAGATCGTTGCCCACACAATGCCCGGGATTAGAAGAGGAATACGGTAGAAGACCTAGAGGTTTTTGCTTGCAAAAGAAAAAGTATACTAGTATTTAATTTCCGCATCATACTAGTTTTATTTCTTTGTAAAAATACCAAATACAAGAGCCATGTGATTCTAGATTTTGAATTAGTTTTCGATGTTGTGTTCTTTTGTTTTTTTTTCGAACTTGTGCTTCGATTATTCTTTTTGCTTAACCTAGAGTTATTTAAGGAAATTAAATATTAACTTTCCTTAAAAGGCTTTGTCTAGGCGGTGGTGGTTGTTCCCATATCCAAGAAGGTCATGTGCCTCGCCATGCAGTCCTGGAAGCCAATTTTGGAAATTAATATTTAATGGAATTAATAACCTAGGTGATTTGAATCGAACGTGTTAAGTTCCGCTGGAGATCCAAGTCTAAACCTAAAAGAACAAATAAATTAAACTTAGGATCAAACGTGTTAAGTTCCGCAGGCGATCCAAGTTTAATTTAAAAAAACACATGGTAGCTAGGAAAAGGTTCAGACCTTTGTATAAAATTTTTGTACAGTGGAACCATTAGGTTTTCCGAGTAGCAACCAACACATATAGGATATGGACTGGGAGAGATGCCCAGGTGTCTTTCATGAGGATTTGGGGTTGTGACGCTTACGTTTGACGTCAAGTCTCAGAGAAGTTAGGACCCAAATCCGACAAGTGCTACTTTATTGGATATCCCAAGGAAACTAAGGGATATTACTTCTACATTCCCAGTCAGCACAAGGTAGTTGTGGCAAAGACTGGGGTCTTTCTAGAAAGGGACTTTGTTTCTAGAAAGACTAGTGGGAGTACGTTCGATCTTGAAGAAGTTCAAGATGCGGACCATAGCACTGAAGCCTCGATGGAAGTTGAACTGGAACCACAAAGTGTTGTGGATGATGTTGTTCCACAAAGAGTTGAGGAACAACAACCAGTTCAAGTAGACATACCTCTTCGCAGGTTTGATAGGGTACGTCGTCAGCCTGAGAGATACTCATTTCTCTTGTCTGACCATGATGACGTCGTGCTCATAGATGATGAGCCTACCACCTATCAGGAATCTGTGATGAGACCAGATTTCGAGAAATGGCTAGAGGCCATGAGATCCGAGATGGAATCCATGTACACCAACCAAGTATGGACTTTGGTTGATCCACCTGAAGGGGTAAAACCCATTGGGTGTAAGTGGGTCTTTAAGAGAAAGACTAACATCGATGGACTTATCTATAAGGGTCGCTTGGTAGCTAAAGGTTTCAAGCAAATTCATGGTATTGACTATGATGAAACCTTTTCTCCAGTAGCGATGTTTAAGTCCATTCGGATCATGCTTGCTATTGCAGCCTACCATGACTATGAGATATGGCAGATGGATGTCAAAACCGCGTTTCTGAATGGAAACCTGCTCGAGGATGTGTACATGTGATGTGCGTAGATTATATACTCTTTTATGCATGTTTTTACGCACATTTGCATACTTTGAGCATGCTTGATCTATGCATTTTTATACTTCCAGCTTTCCTTTTAGCATATTTACTCTTTTGGTTCGGAGATCTGCTTTTTGTGCATTTTCTGTACACAAGAGTCGAAATTGGTGAAGATTATGCGTCCTCGGGCAAGCTTGGAAGTAATTGAAGGGAGAGAGCATCAGGCCGTGTACCACACATGGTCGTGTAGTCTTAACAGGAAGAGAAGAGGACATGGCCGTGTGAATCACACACGGCCGTGTCTTGATTTGAAGAAATCAGAGCAGATGCCTTACATGGACGTGTGCATCTACACGGCCGTGTGAGGTTTCCAGAGGCCAAGCAGGTGGTGGCCGTGTGCACCACACGGCCGTGTAGCACTTCTAGAGAACAGTAGGGTCCTGGCCGTGTGGAGTCACACGGCCGTGCAGCTTTGGCAAAGAGGGAACTGGACATGGCCGTGTGAATCTCACACGGCCGTGTCGTGGGGCCGTGTGGCGCCCGATTTCCTCCTCTATTTAAACCTTCCTTCATGAATTGAAAGGGGATCTCTCCCCCTTTGGGAGAAGGCAAGATTTGGTGGTTTCCTCCCATTCTTGGGAGGATTTCTGGGCGATTCTAAGGGAGTTCTTGACGATTTCGACTCCGGAGCGAGGATTGGATCCGAAGACGAGGCTTCTTCGTAGATAAGTTTTCTTCTTCCCCTTTTCTTGGTTTCTTGGATTGGGGATTTAAGAAATGCTTGTAATCTTTATTTCTTCGGGTATTCTTCCTCGATTCATGGAGTAGATCTTGTATTCTAGGATTAAGGGAGTATTTGTATGATGGATTGATGTAATCTCTTATGGATTTGCCATTTTCTTGTTTCAATGACATTGTCTTGCTTGTATCAATTAGATCTTGAATGATTAATGGTGATTTGTGCTTAATTCTCATTCTTGATTGATTGTTTGGATTTCTTGTGAACTTTGTAAAGATAAACTCTCACTCGATCATCCGAGGGATCCACGTGACAGGTGCAAGCCCGTGTAAGGACGTTTGAGAGATAATCTTGAAGAGGAAATAGGAATATTCAAGAGAGTAGGATGGATTTTGTGATTAGTTTCTTGTATCTTGATAGATTAATAAGTTGTGGGCTTCTATGTTGATATCCGAGGAAGGCATAGTAATAGGTGCGCTTCTGTGTAAGGACAACGTAGGTTCACGTCTAATTGATCATATTTAGATACATTTCTCAGTCCTTAGCCGGTTATCTATTGCAAGAGAGAACCGGCAACTTTCTACAAGTGTTTGGCAATTGAGGGATAAGAATTGGTGAACCATTTACATTCAAGAAACCTTACAAAGAAACCGAAACTCCTAGAATCTCCCTTTATCATAACCCAAAACACTAAACTCTTGTTTGTCGATCTTTAATATTAGATTTGTTTACCTTCACTTTGCATTTGAAACGATTGGATAGTTGTTTAGCTAATTCGCATTGAGACATTTCTAGTGCTTATTCCAGTCCCTGTGGATACGATAATCTTTTATATTACTTGCGACATTTCCGTACACTTGCGGAGCGTAACAAGTTTTTGGCGCCGTTGCCGGGGACTGCGCTATAACATTAGGAATTATCAATTGAGTTAGACTAAACATAACATTTGTTTTCCTTTCATATTGAATAGTTGTAACTAATCATTAGATTTCTGTTTTTACTTTCTTGTATAACTTTTACTTCTTGTTAATTATTTTTGTACAAATTCAATTCTGCATTTTTGATTCTTTTATTTCTCTTTTTCTGTTGAATTGTCATTTACTATCTTGTTCTTGTGTATGCGAAGATCTAACTTTGCAGGGGAATTCTTTCCTTTTGACCCTGAGATTGACAGAACTTTCCATAAAAGAAGAATTCTGCAAAGGCAAATTGAAGAACAGGAACATTTGAACATGGCGAATAGACCACTCAAGGATTATGCAGCACCTTATGCAAGAGGTTTTCGATCTAGTATTTCAAGACCTTCAGTGGAAGCTAATAACTTTGAGATCAAACCCGCAATTATATCTATGGTGCAGCAAAACCAATTTGGTGGAGGACCTCATGAAGACCCCAATCAACACTTAGAGGTCTTTTATGAAATATGTGGTACCATGAAAATGAATGGAGTTCCTTCAGATGCAGTTAGATTATTATTATTTGGGTTTTCTCTAAGAGATAGGGCAAAGCAATGGCTGAATTCTTTGGCCCCTAATAGCATCACCACTTGGGAGCAGTGTGAGCAACAGTTTCTTGATAAATTCTATCCACCAAGCAAAACAGCTCATATGAGGAATTTAATTGCAAGCTTCAAGCAGACTAACTCAGAATCTCTTTTTGAAGCATGGGATAGATATAATAGTATGCTCAGACAATGCCCACATCATGGGTTGGAAAGATGGTTAGTGTTGCACACTTTTTATAATGGTATCAACAATCATACCAACGTGTCCCTTGATTCAGCTGCTGGAGGGGCACTTATGAACAAAAGTTTAGATGAAGCTGAAGAAATTATTGACAGTGTAGCACAAAATCATCATCAATGGGCAAATGAAAGATGTGGTGGCTATTCTTCTGTAAACCCAACAATTAAAGCATCAGGGAAGTTTGATGTAGATGCGGTCACTCTTTTGTCTGCAAAATTGGACGCTCTTACAAAGAAATTGAGAATATGGGGACTAGTGCTAATATGGTCAATGCTATTAGTACATCTTGTGAAGTATGTGGGAGTTCAGAGCATTCAAATGACTCATGTCCATTGGGAGCTATCACTGCACAAATCAATCAACTGGAACAATATGATGCAATCATGAGTTACAATCAAAGGCAGAACAACCCATACTCAAATACTTATAACCCTGGATGGAAGAGCCATCCCAATTTTTCTTACAGAAATAATCAAGATCAAGGACCATCTATGGGGGCAAGACCAAATTTTCAAGCTGGGCAACAAAATTTTCAACATCTATCTTCTCAAGGCTTACCAAAGTCAAATATTGAAAAGATGCTTGAAGAAATTATCTCAAGTCAGAATGAAATGAAGCAAGATTTAGCAAAGCTCATTAAGAGAATGGATAATTCTGAAAAGCATCAAAAGATCCAGGATAGTCAAATTGCCCTACTAGCTTCCTCATCATCCAGAGCACCAGGACAACTTCCAGGAAAACCTGATGTGAATCCTATGGAGCATTGCAATAGAATTGAGCTTAGGAGCGGACGGACCTTGGGAGACTCCCAAGTGACTGCTCCAAAAGGGATACAAAAAGAAGAAGAGCTCTCTCCTCCTATACCAAATCGAATTCAAGCTAATGAGGAGAGTACCATTGAGGTTGAAGAGACTCTTCCACTGAACCATCAAAGCAAAGCTGTCCCTTTTCCTCAGAGACTTACAATGCTCAAGAAAGATGAAGAATTTGGCAAGTTTTTAGAAAAAGTTAAGGAAATTTGTGTAGAGGTACCTCTTATTGATGCTATTCTTCAAATGCCTAGATTTGCCAAATTCCTGAAGGATCTCATGTCAAACAAGAGAAGAAGAGGAGAGGTTGAGACCATTGCGCTTAGTGAGGAATGTAGTGCTATTTTTGAGAAGAGCACTTCCCCAAAACTAAAGGACCTAGGGAGCTTTTATATTCCTTGCAGCATAGGAAAAGAATTTTTTGAAAAAGCTTTTTGTGATTTGGGGGCAAGTGTTAGCCTCATTCCCTATTCAATTTGTAATAAATTAGGTCTCAAAAACATTAAACTTACTACTATGGCACTTCAACTAGCCGATCATTCCTGCAGGTACCCTTTGGGTATTATAGAAGATGTGCCAGTAGAGGTGGATGGGAATGTTATTCCCACAGATTTTGTCGTGTTGGACATGGAAGAGGACCCTAGGATTCCTATCATATTAGGAAGATCTTTCCTTGCTACAGCTGGAGCTATAATTGATGTCAAAAATCATAAGTTTTCTTTGGTAATTGGTAAGGAAAGGTTGGAATATGATTTATCTAATATCTCTAACCATGTCTCGTCTCTTTTAAATGCTTGTAGCAGGACAAGCATTTATAAACTTGAGGAATGGAATTTCCATCCTCATGGAAGGCCACCAAATGAAGGAGACAATGTGGTGGAAGATGTTGGGAGAATATCTCCCAACAAAAACGAAAAGTATATCTGTCCTCCAAGGGCGAGGAAAAGAAGTGAATGATCAAGTTTGGTCGAGCTAAAGACCTTAAACAAGCGCTTCTTGGGAGGCAACCCAAGGGTTCTTTTAGTTAGTTTTGATTTGTATTTTAATTTCTTTTAGTTTGATGCATTCTTTTGATTTTGTTTTCTGGTTAGGTGCAAAACAGAGCCCGGCCGTGTGCTATACACGGCCAGGCAAAGGTTGCAGAGAAGGGAAGCGCTTGGGCCGTGTCATCCAGACACGGCCGTGTAGGATCTCCCGACGAGAAAAAAGTCTAGGCCGTGTCCCAAACACGGCCATGTAAAGAATCCCGAGAAGAAAGATGGAGAGGCCGTGTCCCAGACACGGCCGTGCGAATAATCCAGAGAAGGAAGAGGGGGAGGCCGTGTGGATCTGCACGGCCCGTGTAGGGGAGCTATTAAAGTCTTCTTTCTACCTCACACGGCCAGATCTTGGCCGTGTTCCGCACACCCCCAACTCTCCAAAACATCTTTTTCTCTCCTAATCTCTTAAAAACTCCTCTCTAATCTCTCAAGATCTCTTAGATCTGGATTCTCTTCCTCTCTAAGACTTGGACTTTTCATTCTCCTAACCTAAGATCTTTGCTCTTTGAAGTTTTGTTCTTTGAGTTTCATTCTTCCAACCCTAGATAATTCTTCCCCTATCTAAACTCATCAAGATGTCCAACATTTTGAAGAAACTTCGCAAAAGAGGTGGTGGATCCAGTGGGGACAAAGAGGAGGAGCCATCAAGGGACAAAGGAAAACAACTGTTCGGTTTTTCGGGCCGCGAAAACCGCTTTTCGCGTCGCGGAAACCCCGAATCACCCAAAGCCGTAGTATCCGTGCAAAGAAAAATTTCGAAAACACAAGTACGAGTTATAAACAACGATCTACAGTAGATCTACAAAGGAAAACACTTTATACCTTTGATGCGTGCCCTCGCAAATCCCGCTCGTCCAACGGTACGCCGGATCTCGAGAGTGTCAACGTAGACACTCCTTTAATGATATCCACACGAATAAGGAGTGTCTCTCACACTCAAAGGATGGAGAAGAGAGCCCCAAGTGTGCTAGCACTTTCTAGAGTTCTTGAATGGGATTGGATAGGAAGAAAAGAAGAAGATACAAAAGAAAAATCTTATACACTCACTAGTAGTATCCTTTCTTTGTGATCTTCACTCTTCCTTTGCTCTTGGAATTCACTCAACCACCTTCTCCACACCAAGGAAGTCATGACAACAGCAAGAGAAGAGAAGGAAGAAGCAAGGAAGAAGATGAGACAATTACCACACATCAATTCACACTAAATGAAAACCATTTACTCTTTAGTGTGGCCGGCCACACACATAACTTCCTCATTTAATGTGGCCGACCACATTAAATGGAATGGGAAGTGTTGTAACCTCCATGAGGTGGCATGTGATGTGGCAAGGATGAGTCATCCTTATGATGTGGCAACACATCAAGTCAAACTTGATGTTTCAACTTCTACTTGGTCAAGTCAAACTTGACCAATTGTCTTCCTTGTTGAGTTAAATCCAACCTTTGATTCAAGTCAATTTCAATTTAATGAATCTCAATTCATTAATATAAATTGACTCAATGAATCAAATTTAAATTAGACTCATTCAACAATTGAATCTAATTGAGTCTAACTCAATAAGTCTAATTTGAATCCAATCTTTGGTGCATCATATGAACCTAATCCAATTGGTTCATCATATGAACCTAATCTCCATCCACTTGTTCTTTGTGTGTGACCCAATAGGTTCTTGTAACGTTGGCAATGTTTCTAAACTCCTTTAGAAACATAAGCAATGAGCGGCATCTAGCAATACATCATTGCTACCCAAGTTACAAGAAATGTCGAGATCCAACATCACCTTGTGACTACTAATTGTGACTCCTCACAATATATGACAAGTGTCCTTCTATCCTAGACATCTAGATTGATCAATGTGAGGCATAGACCGTGTCATCCTCTGACCAATCTAAATCTTGAACTCCAAGTAGACTCACTCAATCAAATGAGCTCAATATCTCATATTGACTCATTTGGGTATGACCATACACTTCGTGGTCTTACTCTATCAAGAATATCGATGTCACTCCCGTCATATAGGAGGGATAGATCCCATCTACATCACTCACATCCCTCTGCATAATTCGTTACATACCCAGTAATCGCCTTTATAGTCCACCCAGTTACGGGTGACGTTTGACGAAACCAAAGTACATAACTCCTTATGTAGGGATCCATGGTGACTTCAGGTCTAAGGACTAATAGTCGTACTAATAGCCACATGAGAAAGTATATGACACTCATATAACGATCCATGATACTTTCTCATGGCGGGTCATTCAGTATACATTCTCTAATGCATACCCATGTGTCAGCTTGATATCTCTATATCCATGACTTGTGAGATCAAGTCATCGAGCTGACCTACATGCTAGTCTTATTGTATTAACATTGTCCCTGAATGTTAACACTCGACTAGGAATGAATTAGAGTAGTGTTCCCTATATCATCTCACTATTGATTCAACCAATCGATTGATATAGGTAAGAACCTTCTACTCAAGGACGTTACTATACTTATTTTATCTGGCACTAATACAAATAAGCATAATAACCAAAAACCAAATGCCTTAATATATATACAAGAATATGATATACATGAGTCCATACAATCATCAAATGATTGGCTCTAGAGCTCTAACTAACAATCTCCCACTAGCACTAGTGCCAATCAGTATAGGCTCTAAGGCCTAATGACCTAGTGTGACCATCATGCTTCCTCTGTGCCAAAGCCTTGGTCAAGGGATCTGCGATGTTAGCCTCTGTAGGTACTCTGCAAATCTTCACATATCCTCTATCGATAATCTCTCGAATGAGATGGAAGCGCCGTAGTATGTGCTTGGTCCGCTGGTGTGAGCGAGGTTCCTTCGCCTGTGCTATAGCTCCATTGTTGTCACAATAGAGCTCAACTGGGTCAGCGATGCTAGGAACCACCCCAAGTTCAGTGATGAACTTGCGGATCCAAACTACCTCCTTTACTGCCTCTGATGCAGCAATATACTCGGCCTCTATTGTAGAATCAGCTACTGTGTCCTGCTTCGAACTCTTCCAGCTCACAGCACCACCATTTTAGCAAAACACGAACCCTGACTGCGATCGGTAATCATCTTGATCGGTCTGGAAGCTAGCATCACTGTAACCCTTTACAGTTAGCTCATCATTGCCTCCATATATCAAGAAATATTCTTTAGTCCTTCGTAAGTACTTAAGAATATTCTTGACCGCTATCCAGTGACTTTCACCTGGATCTGACTGGTATCTCAAAGCATATGAGACATCAGGTCGAGTACATAGCATGGCGTACATGATCGATCCTATGGCTGAGGCATAAGGGATCTGATCCATGCGGTCTCTCTCCTCTCTAGAAGAGGGACCTTGAGTCTTCGAAAGACTCACGCCATATGACATCGGCAGAAATCCCTTCTTGGAGTTCTGCATGGCAAACCGAAGGAGTACCTTGTCAATCTATGTACTCTGACTTAGGCCAAGCAATCTCTTAGATCTATCTCTATAGATCTGAATCCCTAGAATGCGGGATGCCTCACCTAAGTCCTTCATTGAGAAACAACTCCCTAGCCAAGTCTTGACAGACTGAAGCATAGGGATGTCCTTCCCAATGAGTAGTATGTCATCCACATACAATATGAGGAAGACAACTATATCCCCTACAACCTTCTTGTAGACACAAGGCTCATCTTCGTTCTTGATGAAATCAAACTGTTTGATTGCATCATCGAATCGAAGATTCCAGCTCTGAGAAGCTTGCTTTAGTCCATAAATGGACCTATGCAGCTTGCATACTCTGCTAGTATGCTGTGGATCTACAAAACCCTCAGGTTGTGTCATGTACACATCCTCGAGTAGGTTTCCATTCAGAAACACGGTTTTGATGTCCATCTGCCATATCTCATAGTCATGGTAGGCTGCAATAGCAAGCATGATCCGAATGGACTTAAACATCGCTACTGGAGAAAAGGTTTCATCATAGTCAATACCATGAATCTGCTTGAAACCTTTAGCTACCAAGCGACCCTTATAAATAAGTCCATCTATGCCAGTCATTCTCTTAAAGACCCACTTACACCCTATGGGTTTTACCCCTTCAGGTGGATCAACCAAAGTCCATACTTGGTTGGTGTACATGGATTCCATCTCGGATCTCATGGCCTCTAGCCATTTCTCGAAATCTGGTCTCATCACAGATTCCTGATAGGTGGTAGGCTCATCATCTATGAGCACGACGTCATCATGGTCAGACAAGAGAAATGAGTATCTCTCAGACTGACGACGTACCCTATCAAACCTGCGAAGAGGTATGTCTACTTGAACTGGTTGTTGTTCCTCAACTCTTTGTGGAACAACATCATCCACAACACTTTGTGGTTCCAGTTCAACTTCCATCGAGGCTTCAGTGCTATGGTCCGCATCTTGAACTTCTTCAAGATCGAACGCACTCCCACTAGTCTTTCTAGAAACAAAGTCCCTTTCTAGAAAGACCCCAGTCTTTGCCACAACTACCTTGTGCTGACTGGGAATGTAGAAGTAATATCCCTTAGTTTCCTTGGGATATCCAATAAAGTAACATTTGTCGGATTTGGATCCTAATTTGCCTGAGACTTGACGTCTAATGTAAGCCTCACAACCCCAAATCCTCAGGAAAGACACTTGGGCATCTCTCCCAGTCCATATCCTATATGGTGTCTTTATCACGGCCTTTGATGGAACTCGGTTGAGTATGAAAGCTGCCGTGTCTAGAGCATATCCCCATAGATATGTCGGAAGATCTGTGTGACTCATCATAGATCGTACCATATCTAATAAGGTACGATTCCTCCGTTCGGATACACCATTCCACTGTGGTGTTCCAGGAGGAGTGAGTTGGGATAGAATCCCACACTCAGCTAGATAGTCACAGAACTCATGGCTAAGGTATTCTCCACCTCGATCGGATCGAAGTATCTTAATACTCTTGCCAAGCTGGTTCTGTACTTCATTCTTGAATTCTTTGAACTTTTCAAAGGATTCAGACTTATGTGTCATTAAGTACACATAACCGTATCAACTGAAGTCATCAGTAAATGTGATGAAGTACCTATAACCGCCTCTAGCAGCGACATTGAAAGGGCCACATACATCACTATGTATGAGTCCTAACAAATCAGTCGCTCTCTCGCTGTGCCCACTAAAGGGAGTCTTGGTCATCTTGCCACGTAGGCATGACTCGCATACCTCATATGATTCAAAATCAAATGAGTCCAGCATACCATCCTTATGGAGCTGGGATAAGCGCTTGTCATTTATATGACCTAAGCGACAGTGCCAGAGGTAGGTTTGGTTCATGTCATTTGACTTGAACCTCTTGGTATTTATGTTATAGATAGGGCTCTCAAGGTCTACAATATAGAGTCCGTTTATTAGAGGTGCACTACAATAGAACATATCGTTTAAATAGACAGAACAATATTTGTTCTTTATTATAAACGAGAATCCTTTCTTGTCCAAACAAGAAACTGAAATTATGTTCTTAGTCAAGGCAGGCACATAACAACAATCATCTAATTCTAGTACAAGCCCAGAGGGAAGAGATAGATGATAAGTTTCTATAGCAATAGCAGCAACTCGTGCTCCATTGCCTACTCGTAGGTCTATCTCACCCTTCGTCAATGCCCTGCTATTTCTCAGCGCTTGTACATTAGTACAAATATGCGAAGCACATCCGGTATCTAATACCACGATGAAAAAATAGAGAGGTTGACTTCTATAACATGTATACCTGAAGTAGAAATCTTATTTCTCTTCTTCGTAAGATCTTCCAGGTATTCTTTGGAGTTCCTCTTCCAGTGCCTTGCTTGTCCTTGATATAGGTGACAAAGATGTTCAACCATATCGTAAGCGCTCATCAACTCATGTTGCTTCTGAAGCTCAGAGTTCATGGTTGCGAGCATAAGATAGGACACATCTAATGCATCATCTTGATGCTTCTTGTAAGCATCCCGGTCAGCTCGCGTGGCAGTGGCAGGAGGAGCCTCCGGAATGGGCTGCTCCAGAACGTACAGTTTACGTTCTTGAGTGAGAACTATTCTCAGGTTCCTGTACCAGTCCAGGAAATTTGCTCTGTTGAGCTTGTCCTTCTTAAGGACAGAACACAGGGAGAAAGAGTTCGTATTCGACGTCATGGTTATCTACAACAGAAAATTTGCAGAAATAAATATCATATTCTTTTAACATCATTTAATTTAGGCCTTTAATTAAATGATGCTCCCACTGAATTCTATAATTCTTGTGGGACAAGATCCACATCATACTAACCCTTGAGTTAGCTTTGGCTAATACGCCCAAGGCTTAGTATGATCGGTAGGTAACGATTACCAATTACATCTTTATGCAACTCTTGTTTATAAAATCAATATCCGCATTTATATTAAAACTCGAGTTAGCTTTGGCTAATACGCCCGAGAGTTAATATAGATGTGATTTTGACCTATCATTCCAACTATTGGAAGAATGCCTATAGTTGACTCGATCCAACCGAGTAACTAGGAATACTTAATCTAATTGAGTTTGTATTCACCCATGCGTTGATAGACGGGACCAAGATTGTCCCTCCGTACCCTACCAAGATAATATGTATTGCTCTGCTTTGGCAGATTCAACAATACATGTGATCGAGGTAGTGATAGGTATCACGGCACGGTTAGGCATTTAGAGTTGGTTCGATCAAGATCTAATCTAATCGAAAAGGATGCATCTTGTGCATGACTTAGATCTAATTTAATCACAAGGGTGCATCATGTGCACGACTTAGATCTAATCTAATCGTAAGGCACTAATTAATTAATTACTTATTAAACATGCATCATATACATAAGCAATTAACTAATTAATATATATTTGTGATTTAGTCATGACCCTACTACGATCTTCTCAAGCCAATGAGAAGATCAAATGGTCAACCTAGGGTCAACAGCTTCTCCAAGCTCCTCCCTTTGACCACCTTGTGTTGCTCGTGCCCGCCTCGGAACTCCGTCTCGTGTGGACCCTCCACCGCTCCAATTTGTACATTACAATTTGAAACTCGAGTTACATTCGAGTCTAAATCTAATTTACAACAAGAATATAAGAGAAAGGCACGATGCGCAGGTCGCGGAGAAATAAAAACATACAACACGCGCAAACACATAACGGCACGCATGCCGTATTATGAATTACAACACAATCCAATCATATTGGATTTTGGGCCACGACTATCACAAAATTAATATATAATTCAAAATTATATATTTTCATAATTTTTCTATAATTTTAAAAATAATTTTTACAATTTTTACGAGTAAAATTTCCCGGCGGTCCCGTTTAGCGGTTTCGAGCGCAATCGTGGAACGGATCCCCTTGCGGGGCCAGGGGCAGCGTCCCTACCCGCGATCTAACCATCGCGAGGGTTCGTTTGCGATCCAACAACGCCTAAACCCGCTGTCCCAAAACGATTTTGGCCGAGACATTGCCGTTTCGGAAAAATCTTCCCGGCGGGTTCATTTTTAGCTATTTTGGGTGCAATCGCGGAGCAAATCCCATTGCGGGGTTAGGGGCAGTACCCCTACCCACGATCTAACCATCGTGAGTTGCTCCTTTGCGATCTAATGCCACCCAAGCCCGCTGTCTCAAACGGATTTGGGGCAAAACGAAGCCGTTTTGGGAAAATCTTTCCGGTAGCCGAAGCCTACAAGTGCCGAGACACTTGTGCTTCGCTTTTACGGAAAAATTACCCATAAAAACTATAAAATCATAATTTTACAGAAAATTACAGAAACTTTAGTTTTCATAAAACCAAAAATCAAACTCGTACAAGCCTTGCACGTGGCTCTGATACCACTGTTGGGTTTTTTGGGCCGCGAAAATCGCTTTTCGCGTCGCGGAAACCCCGAATCACCCAAAGCCGTAGGATCCGTGCAAAGAAAAATTTTGAAAACACGAGTAAGAGTTATAAACAATGATCTACAGTAGATCTACAAAGGAAAACACTTTATACCTTTGATGCGTGCCCTCGCAAATCCCGCTCGTCCAACGGTACGCCGGATCTCGAGAGTGTCAACGTAGACACTCCTCTAATGATATCCACACAAACAAGGAGTGTCTCTCACACTCAAAGGATGGAGAAGAGAGCCCCAAGTGTGCTAGCACTTTCTAAAGTTCTCGAATGGGATTGGATAGGAAGAAAAGAAGAAGATACAAAAGAAAAATCTTATACACTCACTAGTAGTATCCTTTCTTTGTGATCTTCACTCTTCCTTTGCTCTTGGAATTCACTCAACCACCTTCTCCACACCAAGGAAGTCACGGCAACAGCAAGAGAAGAGAAGGAAGAAGCAAGGAAGAAGATGAGACAATTACCACACATCAATTCACACTAAATGAAAACCATTTACTCTTTAGTGTGGCCGGCCACACACATAACTTCCTCATTTAATGTGGCCGGCCACATTAAATGGAATGGGAAGTGTTGTAACCTCCATGAGGTGGCATGTGATGTGGCAAGGATGAGTCATCTTTATGATGTGGCAACACATCAAGTCAAACTTGATGTTTCAACTTCTACTTGGTCAAGTCAAACTTGACCAATTGTCTTCCTTGTTGAGTTAAATCCAACCTTTGATTCAAGTCAATTTCAATTTAATGAATCTCAATTCATTAATATAAATTGACTCAATGAATCAAATTTAAATTAGACTCATTCAAAAATGAATCTAATTGAGTCTAACTCAATAAGTCTAATTTGAATCCAATCTTTGGTGCATCATATGAACCTAATCCAATTGGTTCATCATATGAACCTAATCTCCATCCACTTGTTCTTTGTGTGTGACCCAATAGGTTCTTGTAACGTTGGCAATGTTTCTAAACTCCTTTAGAAACATAAGCAATGAGCGGCATCTAGCAATACATCATTGCTACCCAAGTTACAAGAAATGTCGAGATCCAACATCACCTTGTGACTACTAATTGTGACTCCTCACAATATATGACAAGTGTCCTTCTATCCTAGACATCTAGATTGATCAATGTGAGGCATAGACCGTGTCATCCTCTGACCAATCTAAATCTTGAATTCCAAGTAGACTCACTCAATCAAATGAGCTCAATATCTCATATTGACTCATTTGGGTATGGCCATACACTTCGTGGTCTTACTCTATCAAGAATATCGATGTCACTCCCGTCATATAGGAGGGATAGATCCCATCTACATCACTCACATCCCTCTGCATAATTCGTTACATACCCAGTAATCGCCTTTATTGTCCACCCAGTTACGGGTGACGTTTGACGAAACCAAAGTACATAACTCCTTATGTAGGGATCCATGGTGACTTCAGGTCTAAGGACTAATAGTCATACTAATAGCCACATGAGAAAGTATATGACACTCATATAACGATCCATGATACTTTCTCATGGCGGGTCATTCAGTATACATTCTCTAATGCATACCCATGTGTCAGCTTGATATCTCTATATCCATGACTTGTGAGATCAAGTCATCGAGCTGACCTACATGCTAGTCTTATTATATTAACATTGTCTCTAAATGTTAATACTCGACTAGGAATGAATTAGAGTAGTGTTCCCTATATCATCTCACTATTGATTCAACCAATCGATTGATATAGGTAAGAACCTTCTACTCAAGGACGTTACTATACTTATTTTATCTGGCACTAATACAAATAAGCATAATAACCAAAAACCAAATGCCTTAATATATATACAAGAATATTATATACATGAGTCCATACAATCATCAAATGATTGACTCTAGGGCTCTAACTAACAACAACCAGTGAAGGGAAAAGGCAAAAGGACTTCACGCAATGAAGGTAATGACAATGAATTCAATATTGTGTTTAGAAATGATGATCAAGTAACTAGATTTGTAATTCTTGTCAATAGAAAGATAGTGTGTACTAGATATATGGACCCAACTGTTCTTGATATGCTTGGAATTAGGGAAGATGTAGATTTGATGATTGGGTTTTTGGATTGGAGTGATATTATGTATACACATTTGCCTACATATCCTCGTCTTGTTTTGGAATTTTTAAGTTCATTAGATGTCCATTTTACTAATGAAGATGATTATTTTGGAAAAATCTCATTTAGACTAATGAATCAAGAATTTCTATGGACATTTAGTGACTTTAATTCTTGTTTTGGATTAACCACCGGGAGCCCTCGTAGGTTTGATCCAAGGTTTAATTGGAATCATTTTTGGAATGCAATAACTGGGTTAGATCAACCTTATGAGCCTTCAAGAGCTAAGGCCTCCAATATGCAAAACCCCATCTTTAGGTATCTACATAGGGTCATGAGTAAAATTATTTTTGGTAGGGGAGAGAGTGATGGGGTAGTTAAAAAGATAGAGCTTTATGCTTTATGGGCTATGCTTTATAAGGTTGAATTTGATTCTGGTTTTCATTTTGTTCAAACCTTATTAAGATATGCTAGGGCATCATTGGGATTAATTGTTTTTGGTGGTTTGATTACCCGAATAGCTTATAATTTAAATCTTGATGTTGATGGGTTGGAAATAATTCATGGTAATGATATGATTGACATTGATGCATGCCTTGCTATGAAAATGATCGTTCGGGATGAGAATGGTTTCGCGTTTCCTAGGAGGAGTGGTTCTCCTTTACCCCTTCCTTTTCCTGAACGAACTACTATTCGTAACCCGGCTAATTGGGTAATTTCTAAGTTAGATTTTGAGGATAACCCTTCTATACCTGGAGACACTGAGCCACATCATGAGCCCTCGTCATTTGGACACCCGCAGCCTTCTAGGTTTATGGAGCCTGCTAGGCATTCTTTTGCATATGGCACAGGATCTTCTAGGTTTGATTTTTTAGATTTTCGTACGTCTCTAGAATCACTTCATGAGAAGCAAGATGCCCAACGAAAAATGTTGGAGGGTCGCTTCTCTTTATCTGATGATCAGTTTAGGGAGGTACAAAATCATTTTCAGTTTACGAGGAATTTTCAAGGTCAATTGGCTGAGTTTGTGCAGGATTATGATACTGATCAGGCTAGGATGAGAGATTTTATGCAGAGCATGACACTTACTAGCCCACAAGTAGATGCTTTATATGAGTATCATAGATCCTTGGGTGAGATTCCAGGTTTTCCTAGTTTTCCTATTGGCCAACCACGTCGTAGACCCCCTTTTCCTTGTCCACCTCCACCTCCTCCACCATATTGATTTCATCGGGACGATGAAAAGTTTAAGTCTGGGGGGGTGTCATGTACTGTTTATTTTGGTTTTCAGTTTTTAGTTTTTGTTAGTTTTTCATGTTGGTTCTTATTTTCATTGCTTGTTGCTTTATTGTGCTTGTTTTTGAAATAATCATGGCAAAAAAATTTTTTGAGAACATCAAATCTTCACTTATATGCTTTCTTGGATTCAAGTGAAATGTTAGCACGATTATTGTCTTGATTCATGATGTTCGAATGATGCTAGTAGTAAAATTTGTGTAGTTCTTTTTTCTATCTTGGGAAGCATTAATAAGCTAAGAATCTTATGGTGATGAGTTTTAGTTTTGGTTCAACCTTAAGGATTTTATCTTCACTACACTTGTGCTTGATGCTTGAATAGTTGATGTCATTGAAATAGTCATGATTCATCTTGTTTGCTTAGTACTTGGTTTACATGGTAATTTCTCAACTTTCATTTTGGTTACTGGATGAGGCTCAAATCATTAAAGCTCATTTGGAAAAATCAAAATATCCCAACATTTGTGCTAAAAGTGCATTTGTGAATAAGTTTTGCACAATGCAAACACTTATAAAAAAAAAAAAGGATATAAAAAACAGTTGTCATGAGTGGAATCTAGCAAGTCACCCCTTTGAGACCGAGTTAGGTTACTGGGGAAATGACTGCTTAGCTTCCTTTGAGATTGAGCACACCTTTGAGACCTTGGGTTAGTTGAGAAATATGAACCAAGTGAATGGTGAGTAAGTGCCTATCACTGGTTACTTGTCTTTCACTGGAAACATTAGGAATTCAAATTTGATGACGACTTGACTAGGACATGGATTGAAACTTGCAGGGTGTTGAGTTACTTTTACACTGTGCACAAGATTCTTATGCTTGAACCATACTTTACTTGTTTCCATGATCATGCTTGTTAATGAAACTTTTTGATAGAATTAGGAAAGTGCACTAGGTTTTATGAATGTGTTGTAGAACATATGAATTTAGACTGCAGCATTTTGCTTGAGGACAAGCAAAAGTTTAAGTCTGGGGGTGTGATGTGCGTAGATTATATACTCTTTTACGCATGTTTTTACGCACATTTACATACTTTGAGCATGCTTGATCTATGCATTTTTATACTTCCATCTTTCCTTTTAGCATATTTACTCTTTTGGTTCGGAGATCTGCTTTTTGTGCATTTTCTGTACACAGGAGTCGAAATTGGTGAAGATTATGCGTCCTCGGGCAAGCTTGGAAGTAATTGAAGGGAGAGAGCATCAGGCCGTGTACCACACATGGCCGTGTAGTCTTAATAGGAAGGGAAGAGGACATGGTCGTGTGAATCTCACACGGCCGTGTCTTGATTTGAAGAAATCAGAGCAGATGCCTTACATGACCGTGTGCATCTACACGGCCGTGTGAGATTTCCAGAGGCCAAGCAGGTGGTGGTCGTGTGCACCACACGGCCGTGTAGCACTTCCAGAGAACAGTAGGGTCCTGGCCGTGTGGAGTCACACGGCCGTGCAGCTTTGGCAGAGAGGGAACTGGACATGGCCGTGTGGCGCCTAATTTCCTCCTCTATTTAAACCTTCCTTCATGAATTGAAAGGGGATCTCTCCCCCTTTGGGAGAAGGCAAGATTTGGTGGTTTCCTCCCATTCTTGGGAGGATTTCTGGGCGATTCTAAGGGAGTTCTTGACGATTTCGACTCCGGAGCGAGGATTGGATCCGAAGACGAGGCTTCTTCGTAGATAAGTTTTCTCCTTCCCCTTTTCTTGGTTTCTTGGATTGGGTATTTAAGAAATGCTTGTAATCTTTATTTCTTCAGGTATTCTTCCTCGATTCATGGAGTAGATATTGTATTCTAGGATTAAGGGAGTATTTGTATGATGGATTGATGTAATCTCTTATGGATTTGCCATTTTCTTGTTTCAATGACATTGTCTTGCTTGTATCAATTAGATCTTGAATGATTAATGGTGATTTCTGCTTAATTCTCATTCTTGATTGATTGTTTGGATTTCTTGTGGACTTTGTAAAGATAAACTCTCACTCGATCATCCGAGGGATCCACGTGACAGGTGCAAGCCCGTGTAAGGACGTTTGAGAGATAATCTTGAAGAGGAAATAGGAATATTCAAGAGAGTAGGATGGATTTTGTGATTAGTTTCTTGTATCTTGATAGATTAATAAGTTGTGGGCTTCTATGTTGATATCCGAGGAAGGCATAGTAATAGGTGCGCTTCTGTGTAAGGACAACGTAGGTTCACGTCTAATTGATCATATTTAGAAACATTTCTCAGTCCTTAGCCGGTTATCTATTGCAAGAGAGAACCGACAACTTTCTACAAGTGTTTGGCAATTGAGGGATAAGAATTGGTGAACCATTTACATTTAAGAAACCTTACAAAGAAACCGAAACTCCTAGAATCTCCCTTTATCATAACCCAAAACACTAAACTCTTGTTTGTTGATCTTCAATATTAGATTTGTTTACCTTCACTTTGCATTTGAAACGATTGGATAGCTGTTTAGCTAATTTGCATTGAGACATTTCTAGTGCTTATTCCAGTCCCTGTGGATACGATAATCTTTTATATTACTTGCGACATTTCCGTACACTTGCGGAGCGTAACAACATGACACAACCTGAGGGTTTTGTAGATCCACAACATACTAGCAGAGTATGCAAGCTGCATAGGTCCATTTATGGACTAAAGCAAGCTTCTCGGAGCTGGAATCTTTGATTCGATGATGCAATCAAATAGTTTGGTTTCATCAAGAATGAAATGAGCCTTGTGTTTACAAGAAGGTTGTAGGGGATATAGTTGTCTTCCTCATATTTATGTGGATGACATACTACTCATTGGGAAGGACATCCCTTTGCTTCAGTCTCTCAAGACCTGGCTAGGGAGTTGCTTCATAATGAAGAACTTAGGTGAGGCATCCCGCATTCTTGGGATACAGATCTATAGAGATAGATCTAAGAGATTGCTTGGCTTAAGTCAGAGTATATATATTGATAAGGTACTCCTTCGGTTTGCCATGCAGAACTCCAAGAAGGGATTTCTGCCGATGTCACATGGCGTGAGTCTTTCGAAGACTCAAGGTCCCTCTTCTAGAGTGGAGAGAGACAGCATGGATCAGATCCCTTATGCCTCAGCCATAGGATCTATCATGTACGCCATGCTATGTACTCGACCTGATGTCTCGTATGCTTTGAGCATGACGAGTAGATACCAGTCAGATTCAGGTGAAAGTCACTGGATAGCGGTCAAGAATATTCTTAAGTACTTAAGAAGAACTAAAGAATATTTCTTGATATATGGAGGCAATGATGAGCTAGCTCTAAAGGGTTAAAGTGATGCTAGCTTCCAGACCGACCAGGATGATTATCGATCACAGTCAGGGTTCGTATTTTGCATTAATGGTGATGTTGTGAGCTAGAAGAGTTCGAAGCAGGACATAGTAGCTGATTCTACGACAGAGGCCGAGTACATTGCTGCATCAGAGGTAGCAAAGGAGGCAGTTTGGATCCGCAAGTTCATCACTGAACTTGGGGTGGTTCCCAGTATTGCTGACCCTATTGAGCTCTATTGTGACAACAATGGAGCTATAGCACAGGCGAAGGAACCTCGCTCACACCAGCGGACCAAACACATACTACGACACTTCCATCTCATTAGAGAGATTATCGAGAGAGGAGATGTGAATATATGCAGAGTACCTACAAAGGCAAACATCGCAGATCCCTTGACCAAGGCTTTAGCACAGATGAAGCATGATGGTCACACTAGGTCATTGGGGCTTAGAGCCTACACTGATTGTCACTAGTGCTAGTGGGAGATTGTTAGTTAGAGCCCTAGAGCCAATCATTTGATGATTGTATTATGGACTTATTGTATCATATTCTTATATAAATAAAGGCAATTTTGTTTTGGTTATTATACTTACTTGTATTGGTGCCAAATAAAATAAGTATAATAGCGTCCTTGAGTAGAAGGTCCTCACCTATATCAATCGGTTAGATGAACCGATAGTGAGATGATATAGGAAACACTACTCTTAATCATTCCTAGTTGAGTATTAACATTTAGGGACAATGTTAATGCAATAAGACTAGCATGTAGGTCAACTCGATGACTTGATCTCACAAGTCATGGATATAGAGATATCAAGTTCACACATGAGTATGCATTGGAGAATGTATACTGAATGACCCGCCATGAGAAAGTATCATGGATCGTTATATGAGTGTCGTATACTTTCTCATGTGGCTATTAGTATGACTACTAGTCCTTAGACCTGAAGTCACCATGGTTCCCTATATAAGGAGTTATGTACTTTGGTTTCATCAAACGTCACCCGTAATTGGGTGGAGTATAAAGGCGATTACTGGGTATGTAACGAATTATGCAGAGGGATGTGAGTGATGTAGATGGGATCTATCCCTCCTATATGACGGGAGCGACATCGATATTCTTGATAGAGTGAGACCACGAAGTGCATGACCATGCCCAAATAAGTCAATATGAGATATTGAGCTCATTTGATTTAGTGAGTCTACTTGGAGATTAAGATTTAGATTGGTCAGAGGATGACACGGTGTATGCCTCAAATTGATCAATCTAGATGTCTAGGATAGAAGGACACTTGTCATATATTGTGAGGAGTCACAATTAGTAGTCATAAGGTGATGTCGGATCTCAACATTCTAGTAACTTGGGTAGTAATGATGTGTTGCTAGATACTGCACATTACTTATGCTCCTAAATGGGTTTAGGGGCATTGCCAACGTTACAAGAACCTATAGGGTCGCACACTAAGGACAATTAGATGGAGATTAGGTTCATATGATGAACCAAGTGGATTAGATTCATGTGATGAATCAAATTGGATTAAGAGTAATCCTAATTGGGCTAATTAAGTTGGACTCAAGTTGATTCATGTGTTCAATGAGTCTAATTTAGATTATGACTCATTGAATCAATTTAATTAAATGAATTAGATTTATTATATTAAATTGGCTTGAATTAAATGGTTGGATTAGATCAACCATGAGAGAGATTAAGTCAAGTTTGACTTGATTTGAGAGGAAGATGAAGAGTCAAGTTTGACTTGACTTTATGCCACCTCATTGGTGAGTTGGCATTAAGTGGACCAATGATGATGCTCCACATCATCATGGTTACTTAAGTGAAGTGCCACCTCATGGGAGTTACCAAGAGTTGTGACTCTTGGTATCCCATGGAGGTTACAAACCACATAAGTGTGGCCGACCACTTTATTGGATGAATAAGTTTCATTTTGCAAGTGTAACTCTCATCTTCTTCCTTGCTCCAATTCTTCTCTCCCTCTCCTCTCCATTGCCGATACCTTCTTGGAGTGCTAGCACACTCAAAGGTTCTCCCTCCATCGAGTTGTTCGTGTGGATACGCATAGAGAGTTGTCTACCATGACAACTTGAGATCCGGCACCTTGGACAAGCGGGATTTGTGAAAGGCACGCATCAAGGGTAAAACTCGTACTCTAATGTATATCTAGAGTTTATAAACTCGTACTCGTAAGTTTTCGAAAGTTTTATTCTTCGCACGGATCTGGTGGCGGGGCTTTCAGGGTTTCCGCGACGCGAAAAAGCGGTTTTCATGGCCCAAAGAACCCAACAGGGGCAACTTAGGAGCCCATCCATGGTACAAGCCATACAAAGTAAAATAACATATCATGATTCATATCATAGCATATCATGTTCTTGTCCTATCATGGCATATCATATTCTTGTCATATTATGAAGAGTGCTCTTAGTCCCAACTTAAGGGAAGCATCTCTTAGGCTTTTCATCATACATAAGCCTTGCATAACATAGTAGCATAAAGTGCACATAACACATAGCATTTCTTAGAGAAAACATACATGATGATGTAAGTGCACATAACAAATAGAATGATGGCATAAAATCCATATCACATCATAAGAAATCATTAGCATATATGATTGGGGTTTTGATCTTCCTATAACCCTAAATCTTAACCTAGCTGAAACCTAGAGGTAGGATTCTAGGTTTTCTTTTTATTTATTTTTAACCCCACATGAAGCATGGAAAACTTAAACTAACCATATATCAAGAATCATACATCATGAGAAAACATAAACATGCATAGTTAGGTTCAAAACTTTTCCCTAAACCTTCCATTTAATCTTGGCCGAACCCTAAAGGTAAGGATCTTAATCTTTAACTACCACAAAAGCATGAAAACTTAAACTAACCATAGACAAGGGATCATACATCATGATGGAGCATAAACAAGCATGATTAGATTTCAAAACCTTGCTCTAAGCCTTATGTTCATCCTTGGCCGAAACCTAAGGTAAGGTTCTAAGTTTTGTTTATACAACATGTAGCATGAAAACTTAACTAACAACATATAATAGATCATACATCATGAAGGAGCATAAACAAGCATGATTAGATTTCAAAACTTTGCTCTAAGCCTTATGTTCATCCATGGCCGAAACCTAAGGTAAGGTTCTAAGTTTTGTTTATACAACATGTAGCATGAAAACTTAACTAACAACATATAATAGATCATACATCATGAAGGAACATAAACAAGCATGATTAGATTTCAAAACCTTGCTCTAAGCCTTATGTTCATCCTTGGCCGAAACCTAAGGTAAGGTTCTAAGTTTTGTTTATACAACATGTAGCATGAAAACTTAACTAACAACATATAATAGATCATACATCATGAAGGAACATAAACAAACATGATTAGGTCTTAAAAATTTACTCTAAGCCTTGTATTCCATCTTGGCCGAAACCTCAAGAGTGAGGTTCTAGACTTTTTGTTACAACATGAAGCATAAATTGTAAACTTGACAACCATAAGTGACCACAACTGCTTATCTTGGCCGAAATTTGCAAGGAAATCCCTAAGTTTTTCAAACAACTTTTAAACATAAAGCATACGAGAACTATTGTACTACAGGTGAGGGAATACTTACATCCTCTCGCTTAATTTACTAAGAGAATACCCTTTGCTTCTTGAAACTTTTTCCTAGAAGAATTTCTTTGGCTTGGTTTCGGCAATGGTGAGGGTGAGGCTTTGGTTTTTTGGTGGAGAGAAGAAGGAAGGAAGAAAATAGAAGAAAAATGAAGTTCTCTTTCCCTTTTTCTTATTTATGTTGAATGAAGGAAGATGGCAAATTCATTTTTTTTTTCCATTAGGGAGGAAGAAGGCAACTCCAACTTTTCGTTCTAAGTCTCCTTCTAAATGAAAGGCCTTCACCTTAACTACAATTCCCCTTCTTTTCCTAACAGCACACCCCTGCTGGGGCTACTGGTTATCACATACATGCATCTAACACAAGGTCCATGGTTCAACCCTTGGTCATGCCTCTTTTTGGTTATATTTTTCTTTTATTTTGGAAAAAGCCACATAAGGCCTATTTTAATCATAGTAAAATTCATAAAATTTCTAGGGATCCTATGGGTGTTACAATGTTTACTTAGGGAGGTGGAGCCATTACATGGAGGAGTGTTAAGCAAAAATGTGTTTCAGACTCCACCATGAAAGCTGAGTATGTGGCAGCCTCTAAGACAGCTAAAGAAGCTGTATAGCTCAGAAACTTCTTGATGGACTTAGATGTGATTCCTGGTTTACCCAAAGTTATCACAATTTATTGTGACAACAGTGGTGTAGTTGCAAACTCGAAGGAATCATGAGCCCATAAGGTAAGTAAACACATTGAGCGCAAGTACCACCTGATAGGAGACATCGTAAAGTGAGGAAAAGTTGTTGTCACCAATATTGCATCAGAAGATAACCTGACAGATCCTTTCACTAAGGCCCTTCCGGCGAGAGCTTTTGATGGGTATATTGAGGGGATGGGGATCAGATGTATGGCAGCATAGTCTTTCAGTATAAGTTGGAGATTATTAGGATGTATACTAAAAGCTTAGCTTTTTGTATGAACATTTATTTTGTAATAAGAATCATATTGGTCAAATGTCTGCATTTAGTTAAATGCAGTTGTCTATTTATTTTGTATTGTAGATAACATGGTGTGTGGTGTCACACAGAAGATCATGTTATTAGTTCCTTATAAATTATAAATAGTAGCTCACAATCAAGATGGATTGGGATAAACCATTGAAATGGTTGTAGTATAATTTGGTATTAGTTTGTCTTGACTATAAAATTATACTAGTACAATATGTGTGTATTGAGTAGGACCATTTGAGGTTGTTTCTTTTTATACTGACTGCATAAAAGAAAAAAACCTCTGTTATTATGGATGTACGTACTCTTAATCCTGATATAATAACAAGCATGTATACTTAGTATTTATTTTTTTAATTTATCAAAGGGTGAAATTTATTCGTTAAATCAATAGGCCCGATAAGTTGGGAAATAATATTATTTATATGGCGTGTTATTGATTATAGAAGGAAACTGTATCCTATTTATTAGGATGATGATGTCCCCTTGAGGAGTTCATAAGGATTGTCATGTAAACCCTACAGGTGGACTTAGTTCCGACATGACAATGAAGTTGAGTGGTATTACTATTGGAGCAAGATGTTAATTAAGTGAGTTGTTAATAACTCATTTAATTAATGGACATTTGATATCTTAAACAAATGGAGATTAACGCACTCATGATAAGAAGGAGCCTATAATATAATATGAGATTTGTGTGATAGTTCAATAATAACTCTTTAATGGTAGGAGTTATTATTGATGAACTTGAGTTGAGTGTTCGGGTCGAACATAGGAAATGAAGCTCGTTAGGAGGCCAAAATCAATTCCTCCTCTAGGTCCTTATTGTAGCATCTATGTATAAAACCTTGCATCCACCCAAGTCATCCTTATGGCCGACCACATCCTTGCTTGGTGCCCAAGCAAGGGGCCGACCACCCCTTGCTTGGTGCCCAAGCAAGGGGCTGGCCAAGATGGGTTTAAAAGTGAGATTTTAATTTTTTAAATCTTTCTTTTTGTAGTCATCTACAATTTTTTAAAAGAGAGATTTTAAATTTTAAAAACTTTCCTTTTTTGAAGTCATCCACATGGTTTTAAAAAAGAGTTTTAAATTTAAAAAAAATCTTTCCTTTTGTAGCCATCTACAATGGTTTAAAAGAGAGATTTTAATTTTGTTAAAACTTTCCTTTTTTGTAACCATGATTTAAAAGAGAGGTTTTAATTTTAAAAATCTTTCCTTTTTGTTGTCATCTTCAATGTTTAAAAGAGGGATTTTTAATTTTAAAACTTTCCTTTTGTAGCCATCCACAATAGGAAATTTAAAAGAGAGGTTTCAATTATTGTTAAAATCTTTCCTTTTTAGCTATTACCAAGGATTATAAAAGAGGATAGATGGTGCCTTAGAGGAAATAATCATCTACACAATTTATATTCTTCTTCTATTCTCCTTGTGGCCAACCCCCTCATATTCTTATTCTCCCCTTTCTTTCTCACCTAAGGATGGCAGCATCAAGAGGCTTCAACCATCTTGTGGTCGGCGGGTTGCAAGGAAGAAAGAAGAACAAGAGGTGGTGTTCCTAGCTTTGATCCCTTGGTGGCTGAAATTCTTGGAAGAAAGGACTTCGGTGGTTTTTGCGTCTTGGTAGATCGTCGCCCACATGACATCCAAGAGGAGGAGAGGAATACAACAGAAGATCAAGAGATCTTTAAGCTACAAAGAAATGTATAGCTATTTAATTGTTTCCGCTATGTACTAGTTTATTTTTCCTTTGTATGGATCCTGAAGTACCAACACAAGAGGCTAGCGATCTTATGCTTTAATTGAGGTCTCTATAGTTTAACCTTGTGTTTATTGTAAGGAGTTTAAATATTCAATTTCTTTAAAAGGCTTTGACTAGAAAGTGGTGGATGATCCCATACCCAAGAAGGTCAAGTGCATCGCCAACGACCTAGAAGCCAATCCTTCAAATAGATATTTAATCAACTTCTGTAATATAATTTGGTTTAACTTCTGATGAACACATGGGTTGAACTTGGATTAATAATGTTAAGTTTCATTTGCAATCCAAGTTCAACTTCTTGAAAGCACATGGGTTGCTAGGAAAAGTTTTGTGCTTGTACAAATTTTTGTACAGGGGAAACAGAATAGAATTCTGAGTAGCGCCAATAGTAATAACATGAAATTCTAAGTTTGTAATGATACCCTAAGCAATACCATTATATTCTAAGTTTATCATTCATTTGCTTTAGTGTAGAGGGGATTTTTGGTAATATGATACAAAGATCATGAGATGAAATTGTGCTCATAATGTTTTATTTAAGCTTATTTCAAATGATATAAGTTTAATAATATTTTAAATTATATTATCATTAGGTAACAAAGTATATAAATAAAGTTTGGATGTACAATCAATTAAAAAATAGATTTATCAAAGATGATTTTATTACTAAAGTTGAACAGTTTGTGAACTTTGCTAAAAGTCATCTAGAATGTATTAATGGTGTCGATTACAGTGTCTATGCAATCATAAAAAATGTCAAAATAGAGTTTTCTGCCATAAGGATACTATAAAAATGCATATATGTATAAATAATTTTGTGTCAAATTACTACAATTGGTACTGTCATGGAGCACCTTATTTATATGAACCAATTGAGTTTTCTAGTAGTTCGTCATCTAAGACAACTATTACCTCTCCTGAAGCATCAACTAATATTAATATTGTAATGCAATCAATGATTCATGATGTGATGAATACAGTTGATTGTTCGAATATGAATGAAATACCAATACCTAAACATTAGCAAATATATGAAATGTTAAAGGCTAGTGAAAGAGAAGTGTAGGAAGACATTCCTTTTGGTCATTCTAAACTATTAGTTACTACAAGGTTATTGAATATGAAAGTAGAACATCATTTTTCTGAAAGATGTTATGATGACATCTGTCAATTGATATCAGAGTTGCTCTCTGCTGATAACATAATGACTGATAGCTTCTATAAAACAAAGAAATTGATCAGAAGTTTAGGTTTTCCTGTAGAGAAGATTGATTGTTGTATAAACAACTACATGATATTTTAGAATGAAGAGAACGATTTGAATGAATGCAAAATCTGTACTCACCCTTGTTTTAAGCATCGTACTCGCATACCAGGGAAGAAGAAGAAAAAATATTGCTTGGAAAGTGATGTATTATTTTTCGTTAACTGCTAGACTTTAACGCTTGTATGCATCTGCAACTATAGCTTACCATATGATGTGGCATCATGAGCATGATCATGAGTATGAAGGAGGCATAATGTGTTATCCTTGTGATTCTCCTGCATGGAAATATCTTGATACTATATTTCCCTCCTTTGCAATGGAACCATGTATTATGAGATTGGGACTTTCTGTAGATGGATTTCAACCATTTGGTCAGTCGAGATAACAATATTTATCTTAGCCAGTCATATTAACACTGTATAATTTACCGCCATGGATGTACATGAAAGATAAATTTATGTTTCTTACCATGCTTATTCCTGGTCCAACTAATCCCCTTGATAAGATAGACATTTTCTTATAACCTCTGATTGCCAAGCTAAATGAATTATGAAGTGTAGGATTGGTGATTTATGATGTTGCAAGTAAATCTAATTTTACATTATATGATGCCTTATTACAGATGATCAATGATTTTTTTGCATACTCAATGTAGATGGAGCACGGCTGGTAAATTAGTAAGCCCACATTATATGAAAGAGTTTGATGCATTTTCATTGCCTTGTAGTGGGAAGGTATCTTTGTTTGATAATCACTATAAATTTTTACTAGTTGATCACCCTTTTAGGAGAAATATAAAAAATTTCCTAAAAAATCTTGCAATCATAAAAACTCCCCCAACAGTCCACACTTCAGGTGAAGAAATCATTGAACAAATAGATAATTTTGGATTTCTCCTAGTATCTCAGCTTAATTTGAATGAGATAAATAAATATCTTGTTAGGATGTGCAATTGTGGTTGGAAGAAAAGGAACATTTTCTAGGAGCTACCTTATTGGAAGTATCTACTCATTCGACATAATATAGATGTGATGCATGTTGAGAAATTTTTTTTTGATAATATCTCCAATAGTATGATGAATGTACCTAGAAGTACTAAGGAAACTACAAAATCACGTGAGGAATTAAAAGAACTAGTCAATAGACCAAAGTTGCATTAGAATGAAATAACCAAAAAAATTCTAAAATCTTGTTATACATTGGACAAAGATGGTAAACAAGCTTTATATTGTTGGTTGAAAGAAATCAAATTTCTAGATGGATTGCTCAGAATATGGATCGATGCATGGATATTAACAAGTTAAAGATGTTTGGAATGAAGATTCATGACTGCTAGTGTTCATGCAAAGACTTATTCCAATAGCTTCTAATGATTTACTTCCTAATTATATTTAGCAAGCACTTATGGAGTTGAGTCTTTTTTTTCAGAGATTTGATAGTGAGGGGTATTATGAAGTCAATATTCTTCGGCTAGAAACATACATTCCTCTCAAACATTATAAGCTGGAACGCATATTTCCACCTATTTTTTTATTCAATAGAACATCTACCAGTGCATTTACCATATGAGGCATGAATAGCTGGTCTTGTGTAGTCCAGATAGATGTATCCATTTGAATAGTTTTTGAGAAAATTAAAGGATAATGTTCATAACAAAGCAAGAGTCGAGGGGTCAAAATGTAATGCTTATCTAGTTGAAGAAGCATATTCTTTTTGCTCCTATTATTTTACTGATAATGTTAAAACCAAACATCGCAAGTGTCCTAGAAATTTTGATGATGCTCAGAATATAGACCCATCGATGCTTTATATTTTTAAATTTTTTGGTAAACCAATGGGTGCATCTGTTTCTAAATGGTTAACTCAACAAGAATACCATGCTTCAAGAACATACATACTCTTAAACAGTGATGTGGTCAAACTATACATAAATTAAGTTGACTTCAGTAATCAAACATTTATCTCGTTGTATTTGTTTGCTTGATATCCTAATTATCTTAAAATTACCTTCTTTTACAGCTTGTACGAACAACAGTTATATATACCAAATCCATCAATGGGTGCAAGTGAGGTAGATGAAAAGTTAGAGACTGAATTTGCATTATGGTTTCAAATATATGCAAGTTAGAGAAATTTTCATATTTCTTCATTAAATTAAGTTCAATCCTAATTTATATCATAACTATTTTGATAGGTGAAAGACCGCAGGATATCAAATGTGAAAGATGATAGAATATTGAATCTTGCATCAGGACCCCTCTTTCAAATAATGGTCTACTCTGGTTACTATGTTAATGGTCACAAATTCCATGTGACACAACAAGATTCATCGAGATTAACTTTTGATTTTGGTGTTTACATTAAAGGATCTATCAACAACAATAACACTGAGTTTGATTACTATATTGTTAGTAATTAACCCTAAGAGTCAATCATGAGATGATTAGGCCTTTTGGGTTACTCATTGAGTTAGACTCAAATGAACCCACTCATTGGATTGAGTTCAATCCAATTAGACACATTGGATTAATGGTTAGACTCAATGGGTTAGACTTATTGGGTTATTAGATTAATGGTCAATCCAATATAATAAATCCAACCCATTAAGAGGAATACAAATAGACAAAAGACCCTTGGTATTCATGGGATGAATATAAATAGGTTTTTATCATTTATTTTTCATTAGATGAATTAGATGAAGAAAAGGTGACTCTTGATCTCCCTCTCCCTCCTCCTCCTTCTTCCATGGCCGAATTTTCTTCCATGGCCGAATCATTCTTCTTGCTAGCACAAGAAAATGGTTCTTCTCCGAAGGCTTCGTTCGTGGGATGAACGAAAGATATGTTCGTGTGGATACCTTAGAGGCGCGGATGCTTGAATGCGCTGAGATCTAGATCCAAAGAAAAGGTTGCTGTCAGGTTTGCGAAGGGCATGCAACAATGGTATAATCCTATCATGTAGCTTAGCATAGATTAGTTTATAGAAATTGTTTCTTCTCTTCGCATGGATCCACTGGATAAGTGGATCTAGTATTTTTCTGTTGCATTTTTGCGTCTTTGGGCGCGCTAGATCCCAACATATTGCAGACGTGAGGAAATCATAGAGGTTGAATATCCTACATTACCTATAAAAAGGTGTGTGTTGTTCAAATGTTTATAGTATGATCTGACCTCAAGAACAAGTATCAGAATACATCCAAATTAAAATTTAGTTGAGGTTAATGCAAATAGAAAGTTCTATACGTTTGAACCTTACATTTTTAGGGTACAAGAGGGTCAAGTTTTTTTTTTATCTTGAATAGCCTATGAAGAGAAGAAGATCTAGTGAATGATTGCCTGTTTGTCGAATGAACCCTTTTTCAACTATAGAAATGCTGAACACCATCACTGCTTAAAATTATGATTCATTTTAGAATGACGAATTAGAGAGACATTCAGTTGATTCATAACTCCAATCTACATCACAATTACTTGTAGATGTTAATGTCACTTACGAGGAGATATATGATGGAGAGATATCTAGCAGTGAGTGTTGGAATGTATACTGAAAGCCTAAGCTTTTGTAAACATTTATTTTGAATAAAGAATCACATTGTGTCAAATTGTCCACATTTAGTTGCAGTTGTTCAATTAATTTATATTGTAGATAACATAGTATGTGGTCCCACATACAGAAGAGGATGTTATCAGTACCTTATAAATTATAAACAGTAGCTCACAACCAAAATGGAAAGGAACAAACCATTGGAAGGTCGTAGTGTAATTAGGTATAAGTTTATCTTGACTATATAATTACACTAGTACACTTAGAGTGTATAGAGTATGACCATTAGAGGTCATTTCTTTTATACTGACTTTATAAAGGAACAAAGACCTCAGTTATTATGGAAGTGTGTACTCTTAATCCTAATATAATAACAAGCATATATATTTGATATTTATTTCTTTAATTTATCAATGGGTGAGATTTAGTTCGATAAATCAATAAGCTCGATAAGTTGGGAAATGATATTACTTATAGTGTGTATTGTTGATTATAGAAGGAAATTGTGTCCTAGTAATCTAGGTTGATAATGTCCCCAAGATGAGCTCATAAAGATTGTCATGTTAAACCTTGCAGGTGGACTTAGTCCGACATGACGATAAGGTTGAGTGTACTATTCTTGGATTAAGATATTAATTAAATGAGTTGTCAGTAACTCACTTAATTAGTGGACATTCGACATCTTAAACACAGGGAGACTAACACACTCATAATAGGAAGGAGCCCAAAAATGTAATTTGGGATTGGTGCGGTAGTTCAATAATAGTTCTCTAGTGGAATTAATTATTATTGATAAAATTAAGTTGTGTGTTCGGGGCGAACACGGGATGCTTAATTTTATCGGGAGACCAAAACCAATTCCTCCTCTCGGTCCCTATCATAGCCTCTTAATTATAGAGTTCTATACCCACCTATACCCACCTTCTATACCCACCTAAAGGGGGCCGGCCAAGCTAGCTTGGGGATCAAGCTAGGGCCGACCTAAGCATGGTTTATGGGTGGCCGGCCCTAGCTTGAACCCAAGCTAAAGGGGGCCGGCCCTAATGAAATTAAAAAGAATTTTAATTTTAATTTTTTCTTATGTGGAAGATATAATTTATTAGAGAGAATTAAAATTAAAATATCTCTTCTACAAAAGATTAAGAAAAGAGATTAGATCTCTTTCCTTATTTGTAGATAGGAAAGATATTTTATTTTTTCTCTGAAAATTATTCACATGTTGAAAAATTAAAATTATAGAAATTTCTTTTTATCAACTATGAAGGGATTTTTGAAGAGAAATTTTATTTTTAAAATTTCTGGAAACAAATTAGGAAGTTTTAATTTGTTGATTGAAACTCTCCTAATTTGTCTTTTTGATTGTGGCCAGCCATTGTATGGATAAAGAGGAAGTTTTATTTAATTCTTCCCAATTAATTCATGTTAAGGAAAGTTAAGGAAATTTTATTATAATTAAATTTCCTTATTTGCCAAAGCTAAGGAATATAAAAGAGGGGGTTGGGGTGCCTTCAATAGACACAACTTCTATTATTCTTCTCCCTCTTTTCTTCCTTGGTGTGGCCGGCCCCTTCAAGCTTTCTCTTCTCCTTGTTGTGGCTGAACCTCTTCTTCCTTTCGGAGATCAAGTTGTGGCCGGATACAAGCTTGGAGAAGAAGGAGAGAAAGCTTATATCCCTTGGAGCATTGGTGGTGTTTTCTCTTCATCCTTGGAGGTGCACTTGAGTTGGCCAAATCTTACAAGGAGGAGAAGAAGGTGCTTTGGTGATTTCTCATCTCGGAAGATCGTTGCCCACACAACGTCCGAGGTTAGAAGAGGAATACAGTAGAAGATCAAGAGGTTTTTCTAAAAGGTATAACTAGTATTTTTCCTTTCCGCATCATACTAGTTATTTTAGGAAATAATACCAAATACAAGAGGCATACGATTTTAGTGTTTCGAATTTGCTTTCGAAGTAGTGTTCTTTTTTTTGTTCTTTTCCTTGTGATTTGATTGTTCTTTTCGGTTGACCTAAAGTTATTTTAGGAAATTAAATATTAGCTTTCCTTAAAAGGTTTTGTCTAGTCGGTGGTGGTTGCTCCCATATCCAAGAAGGCCATGTGCCTCGCCACGTCAGTACTGGGAACTAATTAAAAAGTAATAAATAGAAAAACTAATTTTCAACTATTATGGCTTTTATCTATTGTTGTTCTCCGTGTGTCGCCAACCCTAGCTGCTGCCATCTTTGGCCACCGCCACCGGGTCTAGTTGTCGCGTCCATCTTGCTCCTTGTTCCGCTGCGCCTCTGATCTTCAAAAGGTTCCACGCCTTGCATGATTTGATCTGCGACATAAATAGAATTTTATATTTTTCGATCCTATATTCCTCGAAGGAATGTACATGTATCTAGATCAAAAAATAAAATCCGAATAAAACTAAATACAGCCCCTGCTGTATTTTATAATACAATCATGCACACACAATAAAATGCCCTTGATATGTCCAAGGGTCCAATCACACACAAAATATCTATAAGCCATAATAGTTGGATCCTGCATCCACAAAGTTAGCACATCCTACTATTATCCTACCTAAATTATGTATGACATGTGCATAATTAAACTAATACCAAATACACAGAGGCAAAACCCTAGCTCTGATACCAATTGTTGGTTGCTACTCGGAAAGCCTAATGGTTCCACTATACAAAAATTTTATACAAAGGTCTGAACCTTTCCAAGCTACCATGTGTTCTTTTAAATTAAACTTGGATCGCCTGCGGAACTTAACACGTTTGATCCCAAGTTTAACTTATATATTCTTTTAGGTTTAGACTTGGATCTCCTACGGAACTTAACACGTTCGATCCAAATCACCTAGGTCACAAAGTTAATTAAATATTAATTTCCAAATTTGGCTTCCAGGACTGCATGGCGAGGCATATGGCCTTCTTGGATATGGGAACAACCATCACCGCCTAAACAAAGCCATTTAAGGAAAGTTAATATTTAATTTTCTTAAATAACTCTAGGTTAACCAAAAAGAATAATTGAAGCACAAGTTCGAAAAGAAAACAAAAGAACACAACATCGAAAACTAATTCGAAATCTAGAATCACATGCCTCTTGTATTTGGTATTTTTACAAAGAAATAAAACTAGTATGATGCGGAAATTAAATACTAGTGTAACTTCTCTTTTGCAAGCAAAAAACCTCTAGATCTTCTACCGTATTCCTCTTCTAACCTCGGACGTTGTATGGGCAACGATCTTCCGAGATGAGAAACCACCAAAGCACCTTCTTCTCCTCCTTGCAAGTTTCGGCCACAAAAAGAGCACCTCTAAGGATGAAGAGATTCAACCACCACCAATGTTCCAAGGGATGCTAGAAAAGAGACTTCTTTTCTCTCCTTCTTCTCCTTCTTAGATCCGGCCACCAAAGCTATCTCCACCAAGAGAAGGTTTCGGCCACACAAAGGAGAGGAGAGGAAAAGGAGGGGCCGGCCATACCCAAGGAGAAAAGAGAGGAAAAATAGAATAGAGATATTAGCTATGAAGGCACCTCTACCCCCTCTTTTATAATCCTTGGTCTTGGAAAATAAGGAAATTTTAATAAAAATTTCCTTAATTCCTTTGCCATGAAAAAGAAAATTTAATTAATTAAAATCAAATTCCTTTTCTCACATATCATGGCCGGCCACATTTAAATCGCCAAGCAAATAAAATTTTAAACACAAATTAAAATTTCCTTATTTGCTTTCGGAAATTTATAAAAATTTCTCCAATAATTTTTTCCCTTCATGATGGATTATAAAAAGGAAATTAAAATCTTTCTTTTAAATATGTGGATAAAAAGAAGGTTATCTCTAAAAATTAAAATCTCTTTTAATCTACAAATAAGGAAAGATATCAAATCTTTTCTTAATCTTTTGTAGAAACTTATAAAAGAGAATATTTAATTATTTAACCTCTCTTTTAAATCATGAACATGGTTAAAAAGAAAAGTTTTCTTAAAATTTAAAATCCACCTTTTAATCAACAAATAAGGAAAGATTTCACATTTTGAACTCTCTTTTAAACATGTGGATGATTTACAAATAAGGAAAGTTTTTACCAAAAAATTAAAACCATCCTTTTAATCTACAAATAAGGAAAGAGATTAATCTTTTCTCTTAATCTTTTGTAGAAAACTATAAAAGGAAATTTTTAATTTTTTAAACTCTCTTTTAAAACCATGATATCCACATAAGAAATAATTTTAATAAAAATCTTTTTTAATATTCTAGTGGTCGGCCACCAAATCTTGGGACCCAAACTTCGGCCGGCCACCAACTTGGCTCATCCACTTGATCTTGGCCGGCCCTAGCTTGGGTTCCAAGCTAGCTTGGCCGGCCCCATTGGATGGGTAAGAAGGTGGGTATGTGATGGGTATAAATCTCTATATACAAGAGGCTACGATAGGGACCGAGAGGAGGAATTGGTTTTGGTCTCCCAATGAAATTAAGCTTCCTGTGTTCCCCCCGAACACACAACTTAATTTCATCAATAATAATTCATTCCACTAAAGAACTATTATTGAACTACTTCACCAATCCCAAATTATATTTTGGGCTTCTTCTTATTATTAGTGTGTCAGTCTCCCTGTGTTTATGATGTCGAATGTCCACTAATTAAATGAATTACTGACAACTCACTTAATTAATATCTTAGTCCAAGAGTAGTACCACTCAACCTCATCGTCATGTCGGACTAAGTCCACTTGCAGGGTTTAACATAACAAACCTTATGAGCTCCACTTGGGGACATTATCAACCTAGATTACTAGGACACAATTTCCTTCTATAATCAACAACACACACTATAGTGATATCATTTCTCAACTTATCGGGCTTATTGATTTATCGAACTAAATCTCACCCATTGATAAATTAAAGAAATAAATATCAAATATATGTGCTTGTTATTATATTAGGATTAAGAGCACACACTTCCATAATAACTGAGGTCTTTGCCCCTTTATAAAGTCAGTATAAAAGAGACGACCTCTAATGGTCCTACTCAATACACTCTAAGTGTACTAGTGTAATTATATAGTTAAGACAAACTAATACCTAATTACACTACGATCTTCCAATGATTTGTTCCTTTCCATCTTGATCGTGAGCTACTGTTTATAATTTATAAGGTACTGATAACATGATCCTCTGTGTGTGACACTACACACCATGTTATCTACAATATAAATTAATTGAACAACTACATTTATCATAAATGTAGATATTTGACCAATGTGATTCTTATTTCTAGATAAATATTTATACCAAAAGCTTAGGCTTTTAGTATACATCCTAACAGATACATGTTGTGTTATGTTTTATGCATGTTAAAGAAGATACATGTTATGATATGTAAGATGCCCTCTGAAGTTTTGAGATTAAGAGCATGTTTAGAGTATCTTGAATTGCTTCCCATATAGTTTTGGGGCTAAGAAGTATATTCAAAGTGCCCTAAAGTGCATCCCTTTAAGTGTGGAAGATTAAGCACACATAAGGTGCTTGTTTAAATGATAAGTAAGTGCAAGTATAAGAAAACAATATATAAAAAAAAAAATTTTACTTTAAAGTGGCATGTATTGGACACAAGGTCCATGGGTGGGCTCCTAGATCGCCCCTAGTCCCCTAGATCGCCTAGTAGTACCTTAATAGGTTTGGGATTAGATACCTCAGATCTTATTAAGGATGCGCGCAAAGTGGTACAATGTCGTGCCAAGCAAGTTTATTATTATTTTCACTAGTTATGTAATACAAAGTTTTCAAACTTCGTTGTTTGTCTTAGTAGAAGCCTTCATAAGTTTGAGAACTTGAGTTATGAAGTGTAGCATGGATGAACTCTATAGTATGACAAGATTTATGTTTTCATTGCATGTTTACATTGCTAGCATTGTTTTAAGTTGATGTTTTGCATGATAAACCTATTTAAAAATGCATGTTATATACATATTTCTAAATTATGCGTTTTAGCACTAATTAT
Organism: Zingiber officinale; assembly: GCF_018446385.1. Classification (NCBI taxonomy): domain Eukaryota; kingdom Viridiplantae; phylum Streptophyta; class Magnoliopsida; order Zingiberales; family Zingiberaceae; genus Zingiber; species Zingiber officinale. Next base: position 65,392,465 of record NC_055990.1, on the reverse strand, counting down.
GGTCAAGTGCGAGTTTTGTGTTTTCCCCAAGCAGTTTTAAAAGCATGTGTTTCTTTTATGCTTATTTTGTGAGTAGATGGTACTTACTAAGCATTCACTTATAGATTTGCATTTTCTTATACTACAGATAAAGGTAAAGGAAAGCTCGAGTAGGAGGAGACAGCAGGAGCGGTGTTTTGTGTGTGTGTGAAGGAACAGTGGAAGGAGAGCTGGGAACTTGTTATTGTTTGGAATATGTTAGAATTTGATGCTAAAGTATTTTCTTTTCTCTACACTACATGAAATACTATCACTAGTTGCTTAGGATGAATTTATCATTTTGGCAGTAATTGGAGTGGCAAAGATAAGTACAGAGGGGAGAACAACCCTTTTTGTAAAGCTGGGTGTGACCCCCACACGGCCTGTGACACGACCGTGTGGATTCACACAGCTTCAGACCTCTCTCTCTCGGCCAAGGTGACATGACCGTATGGATTTACATGGTAGTGCACCTCTCCCTCTCGGCCAAGGTGACACAACCGTGTGAATTCACACGGTCGTGCACCTCTCCCTCTCGGCCAAGGTACACGGTCGTGTGGATTCACACGGCCGTGCATCTTTGTGGATTCACACGACCGTGCATCTCTCCCTCTCAGCCAAGGTGACACGACCGTGTGGATTCACACGGCTGTGCACCTCTTCCTCTTGGGCAAGGTGACATAGCCGTGTGGATTCACACGGCAGTGCACCTCTCCCTTTCGGCCAAGGTGGCACGGCCATGTGACCCTCACATGACCGTGCACTGCCAAGGTGACATAGCCAGTCATTGCCACATGGCTAGGTCTTGCTCCTTCTCGGTCAAGGCTACATGGCCGGTTAGAGTCACACGACCCAGGCCCGCTAGAAGCTTTAGCATCCCTTCCAACTCTGCTTGGCTCCAAGTCACGTCCTATCTGTCGGAACAAGTTTAGAGTAGATCTCTGGACTGAGCAGTATATAATAAGTAAGAATGTCAAAGTTTAGAACTAAAAAGGAGAACGTCTACTTTGTAAGGTAAGCCTAGAAGCGTGGGGTGTTACAGTCTGGTATCAAAGAAAATTCCACCCTTCCGTCACACACACATCAAGCATTGATCCTGCAGCTTCCAAGTAAGAAAGTACCTTCTCATAACTTTTATGCATTTTATTTCTGTTATGATTAGTGAGAACTATTTGTTAAGATTAAGCATGCTTATACATGTAAGTATTAAGGGCAACAAGTAAGAATGATGATGGGCTGACGTAGGTCTCACTGGTTGGTTTATGAATATGTAGATGGCCGGCTAGATAGCCAAGAGTTAATGAACCTCAACCAGAGACCAATGAGTCTGCACCACCACCCAATCTTTTAGAAGTAGTGACTCATCTTTAAAGAGAATTGGTAGAACAATAGCAGGTTATAGCGACCCTAACTGCTAACCAGCAAGCTTCTCCTGTAGTCCCACTGGAAGCCAATGTGGTGGCACCAATTGCGACCGAGCTTCCATCAGTTACACCTGCAGCCCCTGCAAGGGTAGTGAGGCAAGAAGCATACCTTATCCAGTGGCAGAAACTGAAACCAGAGAACTTCTCAGGCACCAAAAAATCATGGGATGCTCAGGTATGGTCTAAATTCCTGGAGAGCATAATGGAGTTACTGGACTGGCCGGAGGCAGAAAAGATAAAGTGCGCTTCCTTCTACCTCACTGGTGATGCAAGAATGTGGTGGGAATGGGTCAAGGCAAAAAGAATAGTGAATCAAATGACCTGGTCGGATTTAGAGACTGAGTTCTTCGAAGAGTTTTTTCATATGCGAGTCATGAACAAACATTACGACGAGTTCACGAAATTCTGTCAAGGAAGTTTATTAGTTGATGAAGATGTGAAGAAATTCAATAGGCTGGCTCGCCTATGCCCCGAGCTGGTCAGCACAAAATGAGAAAGGGTAAGGCTAATGCTCAAGATGATGAGGCCAGAGATAGATCTGAATGTAGCTGGCGGAATTAATAAACCGCAAACTACAGAAGAGCTGATTAATAGTGCCCTGATCACGGAGCATTACCTGAAAAGTATCAAGCAGCAGAATCCAGTACTGATTGAGAATAAAAGTCAAGGGAGTTCTGACACTTAGAAACCCTAGAGCCATGGTTCAACCTGGAAGGGGAGCTCCAAGAGAAAGCAGTGGAGTAATAAAAAGGGAGGATCCGTAAGCAAGCAGCTTAAGTATGCTACGTGTCTCACGTGTGGGAAGATGCATCCTAGAATATATCGCAAGAGCACTAGTGGTTGTTATACGTGCGGTCAAGAGGGGCATATGACCAAGTATTTGTTGGGTTATCGGGCCGCGAAAACCGCATTTTCGCGTCGCGGAAACCCCGAATCACCCATGCCACTGAATCTCGTGCGAAGAAAAACTTTCGAAAATATGAGTACGAGTTTAAAACTATGATCTATAGTAGATCTACAAAGGAAAAAACATTTTATACCTTTGAAGCGTGCCCTCGCAAATCCCGCTCGTCCAATGGTACGCCGGATCTCGAAGTTGTGAACGTAGACAACTCTCTAGTGATATCCACACGAACAAGATGTGTTCTCTAACACTCAAGGATGGAGAAGAGAGCACCACAAGTGTGCTAGCACTCTCTAGGGCTCTCGGGTAGGATTGGAAGAAGAAGAAAGGAAAAGAAGAGAACACACTCCTCTAAAATCTCTATGTGACTTTCACTAACCTTTCTTCTTGGATTAGATTCACTCTCCTTTCTTCTCCCTTGCATGAAACCCACGACCAAGAGAAGAGAAGGAGCAAGAAGAGAGCTTAGGAGGAGGAAGATCACTTGAATGAGAGTTACACTTGCAAAATGAAACTCTTTTCATCTAATTAAGTGGTTTGTAACCTCCATGGGATACCAAGAGTCACAACTCTTGGTAACTCCCATGAGGTGGCACTTCACTTAAGTAACCACGATGATATGGAGCATCATCAATGGTCCACTTAATGCCAACTCACCAATGAGGTGGCATAAAGTCAAGTCAAACTTGACTCTTCATCTTCCTCTCAAGTCAAGTCAAACTTGACTTAATCTCTCTCATGGATGATCTAATCCAACCATTTAATTCAAGCCAATTTAATATAATGAATCTAATTCATTTAATTAAATTGATTCAACGAGTCATAATCTAAATTAGACTCATTGAACACATGAATCAACTTGAGTCCAACTCAATTAGCCCAATTAGGATTACTCTTAATCCAATTTGATTCATCAAATGAATCTAATCCTCTTGGTTCATCATATGAACCTAATCTCCATCCACTTGTTCTTTGTGTGTGACCCAATAGGTTCTTGTAACATTGGCAATGCCCCTAAACTCATTTAGAAACATAAGTAATGAGCGGTATCTAGCAATACATCATTACTACCCAAGTTACAAGAATATTGAGATTCAACATCACCTTGTGACTACTAATTGTGACTCCTCACAATATGTGACATTATCCTTCTATACTAGACATCTAGATTGATCAATGTGAGGCATAGACCGTGTCATCCTCTAATCAATCTAAATCTTGAACTCCAAGTAGACTCACTCGATCAAATGAGCTCAACATCTCATGTTGACTCATTTGGGCATTGCCATGCACTTCGTGGTCTCACTCTATCAAGAATATCGATGTCGCTCCCGTCATATTGGAGGGATAGATCCCATCTACATCACTCACATCCCTCTGCATAATTCGTTACATACCCAGTAATCGCCTTTATAGTCCACCCAGTTACGGGTGATGTTTGACGAAACCAAAGTACATAACTCCTTATGTAGGGATCCATGGTGACTTCAGGTCTAAGGACTAGTAGTCATACTAATAGCCACATGAGAAAGTATATGCCACTCATATAACGATCCATGATAGTTTCTCATGGCGGGTCATTCAGTATACATTCTCCAATGCATACCCATGTATCAACTTGATATCTCGATATCCATGACTTGTGAGATCAAGTCATCGAGTTGACCTACATGCTAGTCTTATTGCATTAACATTGTCCCTGAATGTTAATACTCGACTAGGAATGATTAAGAGTAGTGTTCCCTATATCATCTCACTATTGGTTCAACTAACTGATTGATATAGGTGAGAACCTTCTACTCAAGGACGTTATTATACTTAGTTTATTTGGCACCAATACAAGTAAGTATAATAATCAAAAACCAAATGCCTTTATTTATATAGAATATGATACAACAAGTCCAAAATACAATCATCAAATGATTGGCTCTAGGGCTCTAGCTAACAGTATTGCCCGACCAAGATCAACCTACCTCCAGCATAACTTGTTCAGTATGGAGGCAAGCAGGCACAGCTACACCAGATGCAGGCCGCGTTGGTGGGTTCTCATATTAGCCAAGGCAGACTGGAGGCTCCACCAAGTTCTACAAATGCACGAGTTTTCTCCCTTACCAGAGAGGAGGTAGCAAATGACTCCACTGTTGCCATAGGCCAGATACGCATTTTAGTCAATATGCAACTGTGCTATTTGATACTGGGGCAACCCATTCGTTTGTCTCCATAGCATTTGCAGAAAGAATAGGTATACCCTTGGAGGTCCTACGTGGACAATTCTTGACGACGCTATCCTCGGGAGAGATAATGACATCTACACACTGGCTACATGCTGTGCCAGTCAAAATTTCTGATAGAGAACTGTACAGTGATCTGATAATGCTGAACATGTCTGATTATGATGTTATTTTTGGGATGGACTTTCTGAGCAAGTATGGTGCTTCTATCGAGTGTCGTAAGCGAAGAGTCCTAGTCCAACCCGAGGCAGAATACCTAGCAAGAAAGAGACCAAAAGCTATAGGAAGTTAGAGTCGTATGTGACTACCCAGAAGTGTTTCTGGATGAGTTGCCCGGCTTAGCCCCAGATAGGGTAATTGAATTCGAGATTGAACTCATCCCTGGTACCCATCCAATCTCAAAGGCACCCTACAGCATGGCTCCGACAGAATTAAAAGAACTTCAGGGACAGCTACAGGAGCTACTCGACAAGGGTTTTATTTACCCTAGTCACTCGCCATGGGGAGCTCTGGTGTTGTTCGTAAAGAAGAAGGATGGGTCTATACGAATGTGTGTGGACTACCGAGCGTTGAACAAAGTAACAATCAAGAATAGGTATCCCCTGCCGAGAATTGATGATCTATTTGATCGTAAATTTCCGTTCTTCAAAAGAGCAAAAAAAATAGTAGAAGAGAAAAGAAATAAAAATATATATATAAATGACCCGAGCGGGGATTTGAACCCTAGACCCTTGATTTAAGATTAGTTTAAGTAGCCATTTGGGTGGTGGTAAAGCATCACATTGGAAATAAGAAACTATTCTTTATATGTTGATTATGGGTGAAGAGATGCTTCAACTTCCACTTAGTATAAAAGGGGAAGGGAAGCGAAGAAAACCTAACTATTCATTTCCTCTTCTTCTCTCTAGCTGAAATATCCTCTTCCCTCTTCTATGTTTTCGGCCAAGAACCCTAGGGTTTTGAGGTTCTAAGTTCTTCAAGAGGAGAATCTAAGAGGAGAGTTTTAACAAGGATTAGTGTGCGCGGGAAAGGTGACTTGGAGATCAAGGCATACAAGAGAGGATTGTCTTCCCTACACCCTATAATAGTAAGATCTAGTGAAAGGAGGTAAGTACTACTCACTTGCAGTATAAGTTGTTTCGATGATGCATGTTGTGATATGTTTTTATGCATGTTAAAGAAGATACATATTGTGTAATGTTTTATGCATGTTAAAGAAGATACATGTTATGATATGTAAGATGCCCTCTAAAGTTTTGGAATTAAGAGCATGTTTAGAGTATCTTGAATTGCTTCCCATATAGTTTTGGGGCTAAGAAGCATATTCAAAGTGTCCTAAAGTGCATCCCTATAAGTGTGGGAGATTAAGCGCACATAAGGTGCTTGTTTGAATGACAAGTAAGTGCAAGTATAAGTAAGCGATATGTAAAAGAAACTATTTTACTTTAAAGTGGCATGTACTGGACACAAGGTCCATGGGTGGGCTCCTAGATTGCCTCTAGGCCCCTAGATCACATAGTAGTACCTTAATAGGTTTGGGATTAGGTACCTCGGATCTTATTAAGGATGCGCGCAAAGTGGTACAATGTCGGGCCCAAGCAAGTTTATTATTATTTTCACTAGTTATGTAATATAAAATTTTAAAACTTCGTTGTTTGTCTTAGTAGAAGCCTTCTTAAGTTTGCGACCTTGAGTTATAAAGTGTAGCATGGATGAACTCTATAGTATGGCAAGATTTATGTTTTCATTGCATGTTTACATTGCTAGCATGGTTTTAAGTTGATGTTTTGCATGATAAACCTATTTAAAAATGCATGCCATGTACATATTTCCAAATTATGCGTTTTTGCATGAATTATGGTCTAGTGCGAGTTTTGTGTTTTCCCCAAGCAGTTTTAAAAGCATGTTCCTTCTTTTATGCTTATTTTGTGAGTAGATGGTACTTACTAAGCATTCACTTATAGATTTGCATTTTCTTATACTACAGATAAAGGTAAAGGAAAGCTCGAGTAGGAGGAGACAGCAGGAGCGGTGTTTTGTGTGTGTGTGAAGGAACAGTGGAAGGAGATCTGGGAACTTGTTATTGTTTGGAATATGTTAGAATTTGATGCTAAAGTATTTTCTTTTCTCTACACTACATGAAATACTATCACTAGTTGCTTAGGATGAATTTATCTGTTTAGCAGTAATTGGAGTCGCAAAGATAAGTACAAAGGGGAGAACAACCCTTTTTGTAGAGCTGGGTGTGACCCCCACACGACCCGTGACATGGTCGTGTAGATTCACACGGCCTCAAACCTCTCCCTCTTGGCCAAAGTGACACAGCCGTGTGGATTCACACAACCGTGCACCTCTCCCTCTCGGCCAAGGTGACACAACCGTCTGGATTCACACGACCGTGCATTTCTCCCTCTCGGGCAAGGTGACATGGCCATGTAGATTCATACGGTCGTGTAACTCTTCCTCTTAGCCAAGGTGACACGGCCGTGTGGATTCACACGGTCGTGCACCTCTCCCTCTCAGCCAAGGTCACACAGCCATGTGACCCTCACACGGCCGTGCACTGCCAAGGTGACATGACCGGTCATCGCCACATGGCCAGGTCTGTTGGTTGCTACTTGGAATATCGTACTGGTTTCCCTGTACAAAAATTTTGTACATGTCCCGAACCTTTCCTAACAACCTATTGTGTGTTCTTTAGAAATTAAATTTGGAATCGCAAACAGAACTTAACATTATTGATTCCAAGTTCAACTTATCTATTCTTAGAGGTTTAGACTTGGATGATAAATGATGCTTAACATTATTAATCCAAATTCTCCCATGTTACAAAATTTATTAAATATTTATTTGAAAGATCGACTTCCAGGTTAAACATGGCAAGACACTAGGCCTTCTTGGGTATGGGATCATCCTCGACTTCCTAGACAAAGTCTTTCAACGAAATTTAATATTTAATCTCCTTATAGTAACCCTAGGTTTAATCACTAAGAACAATTGAATCACAAGATCGAAAAATAAAAGAAACACATAATTGAAACATAAATTCGATTGCTTAGAATCGTTAGCCTCTTGTGTTTGGTATTTCAAAAATCCGTACAAAGAAAACTAGTATGATGTGGAATAAGACAACTGCTTATACCTGTCTTTGTTAACAAAAACCTCTTGATCTTCTATTGTATTCTTCTCCTTCTCTTGGGCATCGTGTGGGTGACGATCTACCAAGAAGAAATCCACCAAAGCCTTCTTCTCTTCCTCCAAGCTCCTGCCACCAAACGGATCTAGACAAGAGGTCCTCCTTTCTCTTCTTCTTCTCCTCCTAGTAACCGGCCACCAAAACTCCTAGTAGACATGATGCTGCCAGCCATAATGTGGAAAACAAAAGGAGAAGAGAGAAAGGAAGAGGGCTGGCCACCAAAGGAAAAGAGAGAGGAACAATAGAATAGAAGTTGTCACCATGAAGGCATCCTTTACCTCTCTTTTATAATCCTTGGTGAATCCAAAAAAGGAAAGTTTTATAACAAAAAATAAAACTTCCTTTTCTATTCATGACATGGCCGACCACCTTTTATTAAACAAACAAGGAAAGATTTTAAACAAAAATTAAAATCTCTCTTTAAATTATCCCTTTTGTGGTTAGCTATAAAAGGAATCTTTTATAAATTAAAATCTCTCTCTTTTAAATCCTATTATGGATATCTATAAAAGATAAGATTTTAATAAAACTCCTTTTATAACATAGTTATAAAAAAATGGAAAGTTTTCTTAAAAATTTAAAATTTTTCTTTTAACATTATAGATATCTACAAATAAGGAAAGGTATCTAATCTTTCTTTTAATTCTTTGTAGAAAACTCATAAAAGGAAACATTAAAATTAAAAACTCTCTTTTAAAACCAAGTGGATAAAAACATAAAAGAAAATATTTTATCAAAATTTAATTTTTAATAAAATTCCCTTTCCTTTCCTTACTTGGCCAGCCACTTGCTTGGGCACCAAGCAAGGCTTAGCTGGCCCTAGCTTGAGCTCCAAGCTTGGCTTGGCCGGCCCCTTGCTTGGACTCCAAGAAAGGATAAGGGTCGGCCCCTAGCATGGGCTAAGAGGCTAGGCTTTGGGTGGATATAAGCCTATATATAAGGGGCTACAATAGGAATCGAGAGGAGAATTCATTTTGGTCTCCCGATGAGATTGAGCTTCCCGTGTTCGTCCCGAACACCCAACTCAAGTTCATCAATAATAACTCATACCACTAAAGAGCTACTCTTGAACTACCACACCAATCCCTAATTACATTATGGGCTCCTTCTTTTTAAGAGTGTGTTAATCTCCTTGTGTTTAAGATATCGAATGTCCATTAATTAAATGAGTTACTGACACTCACTTAATTAATATCTAGCTCCATGAATAGTATCACTCAACTTTATCATCATTAATTCTTATGAGCTCCTTAACGGGACATCATCAACCTAGATTACTAGGACACAGTTTCATTCTATAATCAACAACACACCATATAAATAATATTATTTCCCAACTTATCGGGCCTATTAATTTAATGAGCTAAATCACACCCTTTGATAAATTAAAGAAATAAATATTAAGTATACGTGTTTGTTATTATATCATGATTAAGAGTACACTTCCATAATAACAGAGGTTTTATTTTTTTATATAGTCAGTATAAAAAGAAACTACCTCAAATGGTCCTGCTCAATACACTCATAGTGTACTAGTGTAATTCTATAGTCTAGATAAACTAATACCAAATTACACTACAACCACTCCAATGGCTTGTCCATTCCGTCTTGGTTGTGAGCTACTATTTATAATTTATAAGGATCTGATAACATGATCTTCTGTGTGTCTTCTCACACCATGTTATCTAAAATATAAATTAAATAGACAACTACACTTAGCATAAATGTAGACATTTGACCAATGTGATTCTTATTTCTAAATAAATATTTATACAAAAAGATAGGCTTTTAGTATACATTCCAACAATCTCCCACTTATACTAAAAGACTATGCTGCCATATACCCTGCTATACATCTGATTCCCAACCATTTAAGATGCCCATCAAAAGCTCTTTCCTTAAGGGCCTTAGTGAAAGGATCTTCCAGGTTATCATCTGATGTAATCTAGGCGACAATAACTTTTCCTCGTTTATACGATGTCTCGTATTATGTGGTACTAACGCTCAATGTGTTTACTTGCCTTATGGACTCATGGTTTCTTCGAGTTGGCTATTGCACCACTATTGTCACAATAAATTATATTAATTTTTGGGCAAACCAGGAATCATATCTAAGTCCATCATGAAGTTTCTGAGTCATATAGCTTCTATGGCTGCCTCAGAGGCTGGCATATACTCAACTTCCATAGTGGAGTCCGAAAAAGTACCTATGTTTAACACTCCTCCATAATTATGACTTCACCTCCTAAAGTAAACACAAAACCCCAAGGTTTACTTACTATTGTCCCTATCAGATTGGAAGTCCAAATCCGTGTAACACATAGGCAACAAATCATCTGCTTGGTAAACCAGCATATAATCCCAAATCCTTCTTAGGTACTCTAATATATGCTTTACGACAGTCCAATGTCCCTGTCCTGGATTACTTTGATATCTGCTAACCATGCCCACGGCAAAATAGATATCTGATCTAGTGCACAACATAGCATACATTAGGTTTCCTACAGCTGAAGCATAAGGAACTACCTTTATTTCTTCTATCTCTTTTGATGTCTTTGGAGACATCTCTTTAGATAAAGATATTCCATGCCTAAAAGGTAGAAAACCTTTTTTGGAGTCCTGCATGCTAAAACGAGCTAGGATCGTATCGATATATGAAGTTTGGGATAAACACAACATTCTTTTTTTGCGATCCCTTATTACTTTGATCCCGAGAATATGTGCACATTCTACCAAGACCATCATATCGAATTCCTTGGACAACCATACCCTTACTTCCGACAACACTTTGATATTGTTTCCAACTAACAAAATGTCATCTATGTATAGTACAAGAAATACCACGACGTTTCCATCACACTTCTTGTATACACAAGACTCATCCGGACACTGAATAAATCCATACGACTGGATTACTTCATTAAACCGGATGTTCCAAGACCTTGAAGCTTGCTTCAGTCCATAAATAGACTGATTGAGCTTACATACTAGATGCTCTTTGCCCTTTACAATAAACCCCTCTGGTTGCTTCATATGGATGTTTTTTTCAAGACTTTCGTTAAGGAAAGATGTCTTGACATCCATTTTCCAATCCTCATAATCTATATGAGCAGCAATAGATAAGAGTATCCGGGTAGACTTAAGCATAGCTACTGGCGAAAATGTTTCCTCATAATTGATTCCCTCTTTCTGAGTATAACCCTTCCCAACAAGCCTTGCTTTGAAGGTTTCCACCTTCCCATCTGTCTCTCTTTTCCTTTTGTAGATCAATTTACATCCAATAGCTTTTACACTATTTGATGGTTCTACTAGCTCCTAGACTTTGTTAGAATACATAGATTATATTTCTAAATTCATTGCTCTTTGCCAAGATGCTGCATCTGTATCTTGGAGTGCTTCTTCATATGTACGGGGATCAGGTTCATGTTTACCTGCGATCAAGTCCGACGACTCTCCCAAAAACATGAATCTTTCAGGTTGCCTAACAACCCTCCCACTATGATGAGGCACTACCTGTAGTTGTGTATCATTTGTGATACGTGTTGCAGTTTCTTGTGATATTTCATCTTCCACTATTGGTACTAAAGTAGGTGTGTCCTTTCTCATTTCTTCTAGAACAATTTCACTCATGGCTTATGGTTCATTACATAGTCCTCTTCTAAAAATCGGGCATTCATGCTAACAATGACCTTCTAATCTTTAGGACTATAAAACAAACCACATTTCGTTCCTCTGGGATAACCTATAAACAGGCGAACTTCTGTACGAGATTCCAACTTATTACTATTTCCCTTCAGTACATGTGCAAGACTACTCCATATCTGAATATGACTTAGACTAGGCTTACGCCCATTCCACAATTCCATGGGAGTAGAGGGTACTAACTTAGAAGGTACCATGATCAGAATGTACACTTCCGTTTCTAAAGCATATCCCCATAATGAATTTGGTAATTCTGAATAACTCATCATCGATCTAACTATTTCCATAAGAGTCCTATTCCTTCGTTCTACCACACCATTCTATTGGGATATATCAGGTGTAGACAATTGGGAATGAATCCCAACCTCTGATAAGTAATTCCTAAACTTGCTTGAGAGGTACTCGCCACCATGATCGGACCGTAGTGTCTTGATACTTTTACCGTGACATTTCTCCACCTCAGCCTTGTACTCTTTGAACTTATCAAAGCACTCAAACTTCTGGCGCAACAAGTAAATGTACCCATATCTTGAATAATCATCTATAAAAGAGACGAAATATTCGAAATCACCTCTCGCCTGGATAGTCATAGGTCCATACAAATCAGAATGAACCAATTCCAACACATCTTTTGCTCTATACCCCTTGGCCTTAAAAGGTCTCTTGGTCATTTTTCCTTCCAAGAAAGATTCGCAAGCTGGAAAGTTTTCCAATACTAATGAACCCAAGAGTCCATCGGCTATTAGCCTTTGAATACTACAAAAGCTAATATGACCAAGTCTTAGATGCCAAAGATATGTTTGGTTCATATTTGAAGGTTTCTTTCTCTTATTAGAATTAGAGGATGTGTTATTAATTTCCATTTATTACTTTGTGGGAGTTATCAGATTTAGAGTATACAAATTGTTAGTTAGAGCCCTAGAGCCAATCATTTGATGATTGTATGGAATCATGTATATCATATTCTTATATATTAATAAAGGCATTTGTTTGGTTATTATACTTATTTATATTAGTGCCAAATAGACTAAGTATAATAGCGTCCTTGAGTAGAAGGTTCATACCTATATCAATCGATTAGTTCAATCGATAGTGAGATGATATAGGGAACACTACTCTAAATCATTCCTAGTCGAGTATTAGCATTCAGGGACAATGTTAATACAATAAGACTAGCATGTAGGTCAGCTAGATGACTTGATCTCACAAGTCATGGATATAGAGATATCAAGCTGACACATGGGTATGCATTAGAGAATGTATACTGAATGACCCGCCATGAGAAAGTATCATGGATCGTTATATGAGTGTCATATACTTTCTCATGTGGCTATTAGTATGACTATTAGTCCTTAGACCTGAAGTCACCATGGATCCCTACATAAGGAGTTATGTACTTTGGTTTCGTCAAACGTCACCCGTAACTGGGTGGACTATAAAGGCGATTACTGGGTATATAACGAATTATGTAGAGGGATGTGAGTGATGTAGATGGGATCTATCCCTCCCATATGACGGGAGCGACATCGGTATTCTTGATAAAGTGAGACCACTAAGTGCATGGTCATGCCCAAATGAGTCAACATTAGATGTTGAGCTCATTTGATCGAGTGAGTCTACTTGGAGTTCAAGATTTAGATTGATTAGAGGATGACACGGTCTATGCCTCACATTGATCAATCTAGATGTCTAGGATAGAAGGACACTTGTCATTTTTTTGTGAGTAGTCACAATTGGTAGTCACAAGGTGATGTCGGATCTCGACATTCTTGTAACTTGGGTAGTAATGATGTGTTGCTAGATACCGCTCATTACTTATGCTCCTAAATGGGTTTAGGGCATTGCCAACGTTACAAGAACCTATAGGGTCACACACTTAGGACAATTAGGTGGAGATTAGGTTCATATGATGAACCAAGAGGATTAGATTCATTTGATGAATCAAATTGGATTAAGAGTAATCGTAATTGGGCTAACTTGAGTTCGACTCAAGTTGATTCATGTGTTAAATGAGTCTAATTTAGATTTTGACTCATTGAATCAATTTAATTTAATGAATTAGATTCATTATATTAAGTTGGCTCGAATCAAATGGTTAGATTAGATCAACCATGGTAGAGATTGAGTCAAGTTTGACTTGACTTGAGAAGGAAGACCAAAGGTCAATTTTGACTTGACCTTTTGCCACCTCATTGGTGAGTTGGCATTAGGTGGACCAATAATGATGTTCCACATCATCATGGGTGCCACCTCATGGAAGTTACAAAGCCACTCTCTTAATGGTTTCATATTAATTGCAATTAATGCAATTAATTTGTGAGTTTTTGAAAGTGGCCGGCCACTTTGTTTTTGGGTGTGAATTCATTTTTCCATTCAAGTGGTGTAACTCCTTCTTCTTCCTTGTGTTCTTCCTCTCAAGCTCTCCCTCTCCCTCTCCTCCTCTCTTGGCCGAACCACATAGGTGCTAGCACACCTTGGTTTTTGGTCATCTCCATCTAGTGTGTCCGTGTGGATACTTCTAGAGGACCGACACTTGATGGTCTTGAGATCCGGCATCATTTGGACGAGCGGGACTCACGTGGGGCGCGCATCAAAGGTATAATCTTAACTTTAGTGTAGATCTAAAGTTTTACAAACTCGTACAAGAAAAGGTTTTTCGAAAAAGTTTTGTTTACGAATCTTTGCACGGATCTACGGCTTTGGGTTACTCGGGGTTTCCGCGACGCGAAAAAGTGGTTTTCACGGCCCGAAGAACCCAACACAAATTGCCTACTAATGTAATAGAATAGATAATTACCCTATTTTTCTTGACAACCACTTTGTCATCAAAAGAAATAGTATATCCATCAAAAAATAGTTTAGAAAATGAAATTAAATTCTTTCTAAAACTTGGTACATAAATGTAATTCCTCAAAATCAAAGTTCTATTCCTATTGAATGATAAGTAGACGTCTCCCACTGCAACAGCCGCCACTTTCGTAGCATTACCCATGTATATCATTATCTCTCCCTCATATAGTCGTCGGGTTTCCTAGAACCCCTGCAATGAATTGTACACATGATCAGTGGCTCTTGTATCTACACACCAAGTACTGGTAGATAACACCGCTAAACATGTTTCAAGTACTAGAGAATAAGATATACCTTTATTGTTCTCTTTCTTACGAGAATAGTCCGCTTTCCAATGTCCAGACTGCTTACAAATGAAGCACTTCCCTTTCGGCTTCTTCACTCCTGCTTTTAGTCCAGTACCTAGAGATCGATTCACTTTCTTTGCCGAGCCAGCTTGTTTCTTTTTCTTCTTCTTGCCTTTCGACTTAGAAGTAGAAACATTTTCAGCAAAGTGAATTTGAGAATTATGATGAAATAGCCCTTTTGCTGCTTGAAGTTCTGTCAGTAGTTCTGCCAATGAATAAATCCTTTTATTCATATTGTAGTTCAGGTGGAACTGCTCAAAAATTTTGGGTAGCGTTTGGAGAATAATTTCGACCTGGGTTTCCCCATGGATTTTAGCTCCAAGGATTTGTATCTCGTTCAAGTAAGCCATCATCTTTAGGATATGATCCCTTACGGGTGTCCCCTCAGACATGGTGGTTGTCATTAAGTTTCTCATAGCCTCTTGCCTAACAGCCCGATTCTGGTGTCCGATAAGTTCCTTGAGATTTTGCATCATGTCGTAGGCAGTGGGCATTGCCTGATGCTGATGTTGCAGCACATTTGATATTGAAGCCAAAATGTAACACCGCGCCATCTCATCTGCCTTGACCCATTTCCTATGATGCTCAATCTCCTCTTCACTTGAATTGCCATTAGGCAAATTAGGAAATACCTTCATTAGTACAAACTTATAGCCTTCAGCAGTTAGGACAATGTCCAGGTTTCTTTTCCAATCTATGTAATTTGGATCAGTAAGTTTGTTCTCTTTTAGAATTATAGCCAGTGGGTTGAAAGTCATCCTAAGAATCACAAAATAGGTTTTGGTCAATACTTTAGAATTTAGAATAATATTGAGTCCTCAAACAATATTATTTAAATTCACCAACACCTCAAAACACCGTGAATTTTGTATGCCACATTAGCGTGGACATATACAAATTCAAACATTGTAAGAGGAAGTTTAACCCATTAATTTTATTCTTGTCATCCTAACTTTATGACAAATAAAATTAATAGTTGGTATTCCTTTGGTCACACATATAATAGCAGTGACTCCGATGGGGAGCATATTATTAAATGTGCCTAAGCGTATACCATTACTTGATAATTAGTCCATTAAATAGGATTGTGCCCCTTCAATTGGAGAAGATCACATGCTCCTAAATAATTTCCTATAATCATCCATAAAAAAATTTTGATCTAGTGACCCGCAAACAAACTCATCCGATATGGAGGGAGACACTCAGAGCCAACGCGCAAGTTTGTTTGCATCACTTACAAACCAGTAATAGAGACCGTGGAATTTATTTACTAATTCCTCTCCCACTTAGTTATTTAAGATGAGGATTTTAACATGTACACACACATCACAACAAATAAAAGCAATGAATATGGAAAAGCAATTTTCTAACTATTATGGCCTCTTTCATCACTATCCTCCATGTGCTGCCAACCCTAGCTGTTGTCATTTTTAGCCACCGCAATTGGGTCTAGTCGTCGTATCTATCTTGCTTCTTTTTCTGCTGCGCCTCTGGTCCTCAAATAACACCACGCCTTGCAAGGATACGATCCGCGACAAAAATAGAATTTTACATTTATCGATCCTATATTCCACGAAGGAATGTACATGTAATCTAGATCGAACAAAAAGTAAAATCCTAAAACTAATACAGGTCCTACTATATTTAACATATACAATCATGCACACACATAAAATGCCCTCGACATGTTCGAGGGTCCAATCACACACAAATACATTAGGGCCATAATAGTTGGATCTAGGATGCCTGTAAGCACAGAGATAATCTATTTGCACATCCTACTATTATCATGCCTAAAATATGTATGTCATGTCCATAATTAAACTGAAAAACCAAACACACAGAGGCAATATCATAGCTCTGATACCAATTGTTAGTTGCTACTCAGAATATCGTACTGGTTCCCTGTACAAAAATTTTGTACAAGTCCCGATCCTTTCCTAACAACCTATTGTGTTCTTTAGAAATTAAATTTGGAATCGCAAACAGAACTTAACATTATTGATTCCAAGTTCAACTTATCTATTCTTAGAGGTTTAGACTTGGATCAAAAACGATGCTTAACGTTATTAATCCAAATCCACCCATGTTACAAAGTTGATTAAATATTTATTTCAAAGATCGACTTCCAGGTTAAACATGGTGAGACACTAGGCCTTCTTGGGTATGGGATCATCCACCACTTTCTAGACAAAGCCTTTGAATGAAATTCAATATTTAATCTCCGTATAGTAACCCTAGGTTTAATCACTAAGAACAATCGAATCACAAGATCGAAAAACAAAAGAAACACAAAATCGAAACATAAATTCAATTTCCTAGAATCGTTAGCCTCTTGTATTTGGTATTTCAAAAATCCGTACTAAGAAAACTAGTATGATGCGGAATAAGACAACTAGTTATACCTTTCTTTGTTAACAAAAACCTCCTGATCTTCACTACAAGAAAAACCCTCATAGACATCGGTTTTCCACCATTGTCTATTACATTTTCAACCAATGTCTATGAAGGCGATGTAAAAGGTCTGCCATTTTAGACATCGGGTTATAACCGGTGTAGTATCACTTAATGACATCGGGTGTAAAACCGATGTAATATTATATGTTAATAACACCAGTTTGACAGCGGTATATGACCGATGTAATATTAGTTAATGACACCGGTTTTGCAGTGGTGAAAAACCGATGTAAAATGAGTATTGTTTAACGACACAAATTCGATTTCCAAAATAGTGAAAAAACCAATATTATCACCAAGCAAATCATAAAATTAAGTTAATATTATTAATTCACTATGAAAATCACAAATAAAAATGCACCGATATATCTAAACACACCAAGTCAATATCCATATAACCAACACATAAATATTCTTCTTACAACATAAAAAGATAATAGATATTGTGCACATCAAGTCAGTATCCACAAATTACACGTAACTATTCTTCTTACAACATCAAAAGGTAATAGATAGTACACAAATATTCTTCTTACTGGTGCCAACATTATCCTTCTTGCTCCGTGCAGAGATTTAACTAAATCTTCCCTAGTAGTTTTATTTGTTAATAGACAATTCTCTTTATCTATTACTGGATGGGCACCTCTGCTTGTTTGATATTCTGAGGGTGACAACTGATTGATGATTCTTTGTAATGGAGGCCTCCATCTTAAAGGAGCCACTGGAGGCTTTGGGAACTTTGCAACATCCTTCTTGGTTGTCCTCTCACCATTTAATTGATTCTCCAGTTCTCTTACCTGAATAGAATAAATAGTCAATATGGATATAATGTAACGACCACCCTTCTTACTACTACTACCCTCTAAGAATGACCGTTACTTAACTACTAACTCTACTTAACCGGTATGATTAAAAATCACATGGAAACCCTACCGAAAAATTTCGGCAGAATCTCCCCTGTACTGGTGATCTTATTCAACAATACATGCAATATATATACTCAGCCACATGCGACTGGAACACATATCAATCAACCACGCAATTAAATAGGTATCAAACACACAAATATCTACTTACTAAACTAAACTCATCTTACATGCAATCTAAACAGAATAATCTCAAATGACATGAACTTAAAATACAACTCAAATGTTTACAATAACTAAAATGTGGAAACTAAAATTAAAACTTCTTTCCTAGTCCCAAGGCTTCCATAGTCCTGGCATCACACATCCTTCGAACACCTCCTTGTCGCCTTCCTTTCTATATCTTTTCCTTTCCTGTATCTGCAGTAAGAGGAAGTGTAGTCTATAAGTAAAATTTGCTTAGTAAGCGCTATCTAACTCACAAAATCACGAATGTGCATGTATACGAAAAGAACTAGAAACTATATGCTCTAAAAAGAAATAAAGCATAAACATAACTGCTCATGTCAAACTAATAGCAAAGAAAAGCTAAGGAATCAACTCATGTAATTATAATAGCTAATCATGCTACTCATCTAATAGGTAAACATGAAAACTACTCATCCACTAGATAAACATGGTAGAATAAAGAACTAAACTTACTGATTTTTAGAACCATATGAAACTTATTTCATTTGTTCTAACTTAATCTTTAATACTTTATGTTTAGATAAAACTCGTTTTACTTGTTCAAAAACTTATACTTATAATACTTGAAAATAATAATCAACTTCTTCTTGGGCCCGGCAACTGTACTTGCTTTTACTTTTGTAACAACCTGACCCATTTGGCGGCCCATTTAGTGACCCTCAGGTCGTCGACCGTCGACCGTCGGCCGTGCCGTTACTACTAAGTTATCTGAACCTAGGGACGACTATGGGAGCCCAACCCAAGGACAACTGAGAGTCCTGTACAATGCCACTGATAAAAGTAAAATACTTGTTATCTTTTAATACTTCTAATATATAATGCCTCGGCATTTTCTTTAGCACCTTGTGTGCCAAAATCCTTAAAGTCTTGACTTCGGGATCTACTTAAGGCCTTGGCCTTTTCTTTCTTTTCTTTATCTATCTTATACTTGTTAACACTTCTAAAGAATTTAATAGAGCTCTTATTCTTCCACTAGAATACATGGCTGTTCATGCTTGTTAAAATACTAATCTTAAAGCCAATCATGCTCATGGAGTTAACAAGTAAAAAGTAAGCTACAAATTACACCATGCATATTAAGCTTAACTAAAATCTGCATATTAAGCATATCCAAAATCTGTATACTAAGCTTATCTAAGATCTGCATACTCGACTTAATAAAATCTGCATCTTAATACTTTATAAAACCTACATTGATCAACATGTAAATCTCTTTTCTCATCTTCTAAACTAAACTTCTATTCTGAACTTATTACTTGCATAACTAAATCACCCACATACTTCTCACCTTTAGACTAAACTAACCTCAATAATCGGTACAAGAATTATCTTCCTAAGTATAGAACCCACTTGATCTTCTGAATAAACTAGTATAACAGAATGTTATATCTTACAGACATCTGATTATATGTAATGAAACCCCATTGAAATAAATCATATAATCTTCTACCCAGCAGCTCTAATGCATGGACTCTTAATCTAGAAAACATAGCTTCAAGTTGTCCATCTGCTTCAAAATTCTGCAATGCAAGCTCTAAAGCTAGTATAGGATTAATGGCTGTTCTTGTTCAACATATAGCACATAAAAACTGCACATGCTCACAAATAACAGTAAACAAAAAACTGTAGACTGTATTCTATCACTCTTAACTAGTTTCTTAAGGCTTCGTTTCATATGTATCTTTTCTTTGTGACTCCACTAAACATATTTCCTGCATCTTTCTATCTTCTTTTCGTGTTTCATATCAATTTAGTTCTCTACACTTGATTCATATCATGTTTTCCATCCTGTTGTTTATGTTTCACCATAACATAACTCTTCAAAAGTGGAGAATGTATCTAATTCTAATCCATCATCGTCTAGTGCAGGGCTTTTTCATAAAACCTGTTACCTTCACTACCTTCACTAGCCACCTGCTGAAATTTAAAAGAAAACTAGGTGAAGCATTAACGTCAAAGGAAAACAACCTGCTAATTCTTTCTACTTCTAGATATCATAGCATCAAACATTCCATGACCTTTAACCCTTACCTCATCGAATCCATACTAACATAAAGGAATGCGCTTACAAAACTTTATAACCAATCCTCTAACATGAACCTCAAAGCTGTGTAAACATACCAACACTAAAATCTACAGTACTTAAAGCTTCTAACATCTCAAGAACAACTGTAAACGTTGTTAGATCTGTAGCTCTCATATAATTGACTCCATGCACAATTTGAGTATTTACAAGGATCTGAAACCATTTCTAGCTTACTGTCGAGCAACAACATCTAAAACTGCAAAGCTAATTATAATCCAAAACTCCAAATCCATTCAATGAGACATAACAGAATCGAACAGGATCTGGCATAGTTAAAAGATCAAAACCTTATAGCCTAAAATCATGCTTCATTCCATCCTTGCAGAATTTAACAGAACAACTTCGAGATCATTAGAATTACAACAGATTCCGAAATCTACAAAGTCCTACATGAACCGATCATGCCTACTAAGGTAACAAACAGCAATGGTTTGAGTCAAAACCTGGGAATACTAATTACAAAGCTTTGAAGGAAATCTAATCCACCTGCTTGAACTAAACTAACCCTTCCCTTTCTTTCTTTAGGGTTCACGACAGCAAACAAAAACAAGTTTCTTCATGGCAAAACCCAAAAAAAAAAGAAAACACCAAAGCAAAATCGGAGCAACTCTTACCGCAGGTGAGTAGCAACTTACCTTAGGCTTTTCTTGGACTTACAGCCGGAGAAGAAAGCTTCCAATGCTTCTAGGGCTTGCGGAGGATCTCGCAAACTCGCCCTCTTCCTCGTGCCTACTGTTCCTTCTTGACGAGAGGAGCTCGAATCCGAGAAGAGCGCGTGGAGAAGTCCCCTTTGACCGGCCGCCGAAGAGAAAACCTTAATCTCTTCTCGGCTTCGTTTTCGCCCGAGCCCGCCGTCGCACACGCAGAAGAGGAAGAAGGAAACAGGATTTTAGGTCACGGGAATTAACACCTAAGTTCTCCTTTTAATACTCTAATATTTTTGTTAACTAGTACTACTTAAATATATTTCAATATAAGTTTAATAAGAAAAGTTCGGCTAGTCTGTTGGTGGGCTGTGTTCTGCTTAAGGCCCGACTCGTGGGTTCGAATCCCAGCTGCAACCTATTTCCTTTTTCTATTATTTGTTGCTATTAACTTCTATTACTTATATAAAATTCTCCCTTTATTTGAATAAGTAACAACTGCTAGCCCAGTTGGTTAGCCGATTTTTGCTCGGGTCAGGGGTTGTCGGTTCGAGCCTCGGCTTGGACATTTTTTTGTCACAACTTCTTTCTTTTGGTAAAAATACCAAACGACCTCCAAAAATTGCATAAAAATACTCTAAAAATTTCTAAAAATCTCTAGAATTTTTCTAAAACATTTCTAGATTTTAATAAGGTCTTTTAGGACTCCAAATCATGAAATTTGGGGTGTTACAATCCTCCCTACCTTATAAAAAGTTCGTCCTCGAACTTAGAATAATTCTAGATCTCTCTGTCTCATACTGTCCTTACGCTCCTAAATAATTTTCTCGTGCTTCTAGTTCTAAATAACTTTCACTAATGGTACTCTTTGTTTCTTAGTCTTTTAACTTCTCGGTCCTCTATCATTCATATCGAATCATACCCATTAGTAGTCCTTGGAAGGCTTGATATCTTCTCTATTATTTCTAAACATACTTATGTATATAAATATAAGAGAAACAAAACTAAAATTGTCTCTATTCTTTCTAAGCATATGTATCACAATATAGAAAATTAAAACATGAATCTTCTTCTTTCCTAAGCACATATAAGCAGATACTCTATACTGTAAGTAATAAAGAAAGCATAAAAGAAAATTAAATACTTTCTTACTTTAAGACGGCAAGGATGGTGCTGATGTGTGATGCTGGAGAATGGGAACTGCTCTGATACCAACTGTAATGACCACCCTTATTACTACTATTACCCTCTAAGGATGACCGTTACTTAACTACTAACTCTACTTAACCGGTATGATTAAAAATCACATGGAAATCCTACCGAAAAATTTCGACAGAATCTCCCCTGTACCGGTGACCTTATTCAACAATACATGCAATATATATACTCAACCACATGCGGCTGGAACACATATCAATCAACCACGCAGTTAAATAAGTATCAAACACACAAATATCTACTTACTAAACTAAACTCATCTTACATGCAATCTAAACAGAATAATCTCAAATGACATGAACTTAAAATACAACTCAAATGTTTACAATAACTAAAATGCGGAAACTAAAATTAAAACTTCTTTCCTAGTTCCAAGGCTTCCATAGTCCTGGCATCACACATCCTTCGAACACCTCCTTGTCGCCTTCCTTTCTATATCTTTTCCTTTCCTGTATCTGCAGTAAGAGGAAGTGTAGTCTATAAGCAAAATTTGCTTAGTAAGCGCTATCTAACTCACAAAATCACGAATGTGTATGTATACGAAAAGAACTAGAAGCTATATGCTCTAAAAAGAAATAAAGCATAAACATAACTGCTCATGTCAAACTAATAGCAAAGAAAAGCTAAGGAATCTACTCATGTAATTCTAATAGCTAATCATGCTACTCATCTAATAGGTAAACATGAAAACTACTCATCCACTAGATAAACATGGTAGAATAAAGAACTAAACTTACTGATTTTTAGAACCATATGAAACTTATTTCATTTGTTCTAACTTAATCTTTAATACTTTATGTTTAGGTAAAACTCGTTTTACTTGTTCAAAAACTTATACTTATAATACTTCAAAATAATAATCTACTTCT
Organism: Zingiber officinale; assembly: GCF_018446385.1. Taxonomy (NCBI): domain Eukaryota; kingdom Viridiplantae; phylum Streptophyta; class Magnoliopsida; order Zingiberales; family Zingiberaceae; genus Zingiber; species Zingiber officinale. The sequence continues at coordinate 65,369,404 of NC_055990.1, read as the reverse complement.
TCTTGGGCCCGACAACTGTACTTGCTTTAACTTTTGTAACGACCCGACCCATTTGGCGGCCCATTTGGCGACCCTCAGGTCGTCGACCGTCGACCGTTGGCCGTGCCGTTACTATTAGGTTATCTGAACCTAGGGACGACTATGGGAACCCAACCCAAGGACAACTGAGAGTCCAGTACATTGCCACTGATAAAAGTAAAATACTTGTTATCTTTTAATACTTCTAATATATAATGCCTCGGCATTTTCTTTAGCACCTTGTGTGCCAAAATCCCTAAAGTCTTGACTTCGGGATCTACTTAAGGCCTTGGCCTTTTCTTTCTTTTCTTTATCTATCTTATACTTGTTAACACTTCTAAAGAATTTAATAGAGCTCTTATTCTTCCACTAGAATACATGGCTGTTCTTGCTTGTTAAAATACTAATCTTAAAGCCAATCATGCTCATGGAGTTAACAAGTAAAAACTAAGCTACAAATTACACCATGCATATTAAGCTTAACTAAAATCTGCATATTAAGCTTATCTAAAATTTGTATACTAAGCTTATCTAAGATCTGCATACTAGGCTTAATAAAATCTGCATCTTAATACTTTATAAAACCTACATTGATCAACATGTAAATCTCTTTTCTCATCTTCTAAACTAAACTTCTATTCTGAACTTATTACTTGCATAACTAAATCACCCACATACTTCTCACCTTTAGACTAAACTAACCTCAATAATCGGTACAGGAATTATCTTCCTAAATATAGAACCCACTTGATCTCCTGAATAAACTTGTATAACAGAATGTTATATCTTACAGACATATGATTATATGTAGTGAAACCCCATTGAAATAAATCATATAATCTTCTACCCAGCAGCTCTAATGCATGGACTCTTAATCTAGAAAACATAGCTTCAAGTTGTCCATCTGCTTCAAAATTCTGCAATGCAAGCTCTAAAGCTAGTATAGGATTAATGGCTATTCTTGTTCAACATATAGCACATAAAAACTGCACATGCTCACAAATAACAGTAAACAAAAAACTATAGACTGTATTCTATCACTCTTAACTAGTTTCTTAAGGCTTCGTTACATATGTATCTTTTCTTTGTGACTTAAATTTCCACTAAACATATTTCCTGCATCTTTCTATCTTCTTTTCGTGTTTCATATCAATTTAGTTCTCTACACTTGATTCATATCATGTTTTCCATCCTGTTGTTTATGTGTCACCATAACATAACTCTTCAAAAGTGGAGATTGTATCTAATTCTAATCCATCATCCTCTAGTGCAGGGCTTTTTCATAAAACCTATTACCTTCACTACCTTCACTAGCCACCTGCTGGAATTTAAAAGAAAACTAGGTGAAGCATTAACGTCAAAGGAAAACAACCTGCTAATTCTTTCTACTTCTAGATATCATAGCATCAAACATTCCAAGACCTTTAACCCTTACCTTATCGAATCCATACTAACATAAAGGAATGTGCTTACAAAACTTTATAACCAATCGTCTAACATGAACCTCAAAGCTGTGTAAACATACCAACACTAGAAATCTACAGTACTTAAAGCTTCTAACATCTCAAGAACAACTGTAAACGTTGTTAGATCTGTAGCTCTCATATAATTGACTCCATGCTCAATTTGAGTATTTACAAGGATCTGAAACCATTTCTAGCTTACTGTCGAGCAACAACATCTAAAACTGCAAAGCTAATTATAATCCACAACTCCAAATCCATTCAATGAGACATAACAGAATCGAACAGGATCTGGCATAGTTAAAAGATCAAAACCTTATAGCCTAAAATCATGCTTCATTCCATCCTTGCAGAATTTAACAGAACAACTTCGAGATCATTACAATTACAACAGATTCCGAAATCTACAAAGTCCTACATGAACCGATCATGCCTACTAAGGTAACAAACAGCAAAGGTTTGAGTCAAAACCTGGGAATACTAATTACAAAGCTTTGAAGGAAATCTAATCCACCTGCTTGTACTAAACTAACCCTTCCCTTTCTTTCTTTAGGGTTCACGACAGCAAACAAAAACAAGTTTCTTCATGGCAAAACCAAAAAAAACAAGAAAACACCAAAGCAAAATTGGAGCAACTCTAACCGCAGGTGAGTAACAACTTACCTTAGGCTTTTCTTGGACTTACAGCCGGAGAAGAAAGCTTCCAATGCTTCTAGGGCTTGCGGAGGATCTCGCAAACTCGCCCTCTTCCTCGTGCCTACTGTTCCTTCTTGACAAGAGGAGCTCGAATCCGAGAAGAGCTCGTGGAGAAGTCCCCTTTGGCCGGCCGCCGAAGAGAAAACCTTAATCTCTTCTCGGCTTCGTTTTCACCCGAGCCCGCCGTCGCACACGCAGAAGAGGAAGAAGGAAACAGGATTTTAGGTCACGGGAATTAACACCTAAGTTCTCCTTTTAATACTCTAATATTTCGGTTAACTAGTACTACTTAAATATATTTCGATATAAGTTTAATAAGAAAAGTTCGGCTGGTCTGTTGGTGGCCTGTGTTCTGCTTAAGGCCCGGCTCGTGGGTTCGAATCCCAGCTGCAACCTATTTCCTTTCTATTATTTCTTGCTATTAACTTCTATTACTTAAATAAAATTCTCCCTTTATTTGATTAAGTAACAACTGCTAGCCCAGTTGGTTAGCCGGGTTTTGCTCGGGTCAGGGGTTGTCGGTTCGAGCCTCGGCTTGGTCATTTTTTTGTCACAACTTCTTTCTTTTGGTAAAAATACCAAACGACCTCCAAAAATTGCATAAAAATACTCTAAAAATTTCTAAAAATCTCTAAAATTTTTCTAAAATATTTCTAGATTTAATAAGGTCTTTTAGTACTCCAAATCATGAAATTGTTGGGTTCTTCGGGCCGCGAAAACCGCTTTTTCGCGTCGCGGAAACCCCGAGTCACCCAAAGCCATGAATCTAGTGCAAAGATTCGTAAACAAAATTATCGAAAAACCTTTTTCTTGTACGAGTTTGTAAAAACTTTAGATCTACACTAAAGTTAAGATCATTACCCTTGTAGCGAAGCCCTTCGCGTTCCCGCTTGTCCAAGATGTCGCCGGATCTCTAGTTGTCAAAGTAGGCAACCTCTATATGTATCCACACGGACACAAGTAGAAGGAGATGACCAAAACACAAGGTGTGCTAGCACCAATGGAGTGTTCGGCCAAGGAATGGGAGAAGGAGAAGAGAGAGCACCCAAGGGAGAAAAAAAGAGTGAATGAATCAATGAGAGGAAATTCAAACAACCCCCTTAGCCATCAAGTGGCCGGCCACTCTAGGAGGTGTAACCACCACATTAATTCCAATTAATGTGGAGACCATTAAGAGTTGTAACCCCCATGAGGTGGCACTCTAGGATGATGTGGATCAACACTATTGGTCCACATCTTGCCACCTCACTAAATGGCATGGCAACAAGTGTAACCTCCTCATTTAATGTGGGCCGGCCACATTAAATGCTATGGAGGCTTGTAACCTCCATGAGGTGGCACACATTGATGATGTGGAGCAATCCTATTGGTCCACATCTTGCCAACTCACTAGTGATGTGGCAAAAAGTCAAGTCAAACATGACCTTTTCTCTTCCTCTCAAATCAAGTCAAACTTGATCAAATCTCTCTCATGGTTGATCTAATCCAACCACATGATTCAAGCCAACTTAATATAATGAATCTAATTCATTAAATTAAGTTGATTTAATGAGTCATAATCTAAATTAGACTCATTGAATACATGAATCAACTTGAGTCCAACTCAATTAGCCCAATTTGGATTACTCTTAATCCAATATGATTCATCAAATGAATCTAATCCTCTTAGTTCATCATATGAACCAAATCTCCATCTAATTGTCCTTAGTGTGTGACCCTATAGGTTCTTGTAACGTTGGCAATGCCCTAAACCCATTTAGGAGCATAAGTAATAAGCGGTATCTAGCAACAATCATTACTACCCAAGTTACAAGAATGTCGAGATCCGACATCACCTTGTGACTACCAATTGTGACTCCTCACAAAATATGTCATTGTCCTTCTATCCTAGACATCTAGATTGATCAATATGAGGCATAGACCGTGTCATCCTCTAATCAATCTAAATCTTGAACTCCAAGTAGACTCACTCGATCAAATGAGCTCAACATCTAATGTTGACTCATTTTGGCATGGCCATGCACTTCGTGGTCTAACTCTATCAAGAATATTGATGTCGCTCCCGTCATATGGGAGGGATAGATCCCATCTACATCACTCACATCCCTCTGCATAATTTGTTACATACCCAGTAATCGCCTTTATAGTCCACCCTGTTACGGGTGGCGTTTGACGAAACCAAAGTACATAACTCCTTATGTAGGGATCCATGGTGACTTCAGGTCTAAGGACTAATAGTCATACTAATAGCCACATGAGAAAGTATATGACACTCATATAACGATCCACTACTTTCTCATGGCGGGTCATTCAGTATACATTCTCTAATGCATACCCATGTGTCAGCTTGATATCTCTATATCCATGACTTGTGAGATCATGTCATCGAGATGACCTACATGCTAGTCTTATTGTATTAACATTGTCCCTGAATGTTAATACTCGACTAGGAATGATTTAGAGTAGTGTTCCCTATATCATCTCACTATCGATTCAACCAATCGATTGATATAGGTAAGAACCTTCTACTCAAGGACGTTACTATACTTATTTTATCTGGCACTAATACAAATAAGCATAATAACCAAAAACCAAATGCCTTAATATAAATACAAGAATATGATATACATGAGTCCATACAATCATCAAATGATTGGCTCTAGGGGCTCTAACTAACAATATCCCACTAGCACTAGTGCCAATCAGTATAGGCTCTAAGGCCTAATGACCTAGTGTGACCATCATGCTTCCTCTGTGCCAAAGCCTTGGTCAAGGGATCTACGATGTTAGCCTCTGTAGGTACTCTGCAAATCTTCACATCTCCTCTATCGATAATCTCTCGAATGAAATGGAAACGTTGTAGAATTGCTGTGAACTCTGCCAGCTCATAGCACTACCATTCAAGCAAAACACGAACCTCGACTGTGATCTTTAATCATCCTGATCGGTCTGGAAGCTAGTATCACTGTAACCCTTTACAACTAGCTTATCATTGCCTCCATATATCAAGAAATATTCTTTAGTCCTTCTTAAGTACTTAAGAATATTCTTGACCGCTATCCAGTGACTTTCACCTAGATCTCACTGGTATCTACTCGTTATGCTCAAAGCCTACGAGACATCAGGTCGAGTACATAGCATAGCGTACATGATCGATCCTATGGCTGAGGCATAAGGGATCTGATCCATGCGGTCTCTCTCCTCTCTAGAAGAGGGACCTTGAGTCTTCGAAAGACTCATGCCATGGGACATCGGCAGAAATCCCTTCTTGGAGTTCTGCATGGCAAACCAAAGGAGTACCTTGTCAATGTATGTACTCTGACTTAGGTCAAGCAATCTCTTAGATCTATCTCTATAGATCTGTATCCCTAGAATGCGGGATGCCTCGCCTAAGTCTTTCATTGAGAAGCAACTCCCTAGCCAGGTCTTGACAGACTGAAGCATAGGGATGTCCTTCCCAATGAGTAGTATGTCGTCCACATACAATATGAGGAAGACAACTATGTTTTCTACAACCTTCTTGTAGACAGAAGGCTCATCTTCGTTCTTGATGAAACCAAACTGTTTGATCGCATCATCGAATCGAAGATTCCAGCTCTGAGAATGGCCTCTAGCCATTTCTCGGAATTTGGTCTCATCACAGCTTCCTAATAGGTGGTGGGCTCATCCTCTATGAACACAATGTCATCATGGTCAGACAAGAGAAATGAGTATCTCTCAGGCTGACGACGTACCCTATCAGACCTGCGAAGAGGTATGTCTACTTGAACTGGTTGTTGTTCCTCAACTCTTTGTGGAACAACATCATCCACAACACTTTGTGGTTCCACTTCAATTTCCATCGGGCATTAGTGCTATTGTTCGCATCTTGAACTTCTTCAAGATCGAACGCGCTCCCACTAGTCTTTCTAGAAACAAAGTCCCTTTCTAGAAAGACCCCAGTCTTTGCCACAACTACCTTGTGCTGACTGGGAATGTAGAAGTAATATCCCTTAATTTCCTTGGGATATCCAATGAAATAGCAATTGTCGGATTTGGGTCCTAATTTGTCTGAGACTTGACGTCGTACGTAAGCCTCACAACCCCAAATCCTCATGAAAGACACCTGGGCATCTCTCCCAGTCCATATCTTATATGGTGTCTTTATCATGGCCTTGGATGGAACTCGGTTGAGAACGAAAGCTGCCGTGTCAAGAGCATATTCCCATAGATATGTCGGAAGATCTGTGTGACTCATCATAGATCGTACCATATCTAATAAGGTACGATTCCTCCTTTCGGATACACCATTCCACTGTGGTGTTCCAGGAGAAGTGAGTTGAGATAAAATCCCACACTCAGCTAAGTAATCACGAAACTCATGGCTTAAGTATTCACCACCTCGATCTGATCGAAGTATCTTAATACTCTTGCCAAGCTGGTTCAGTACTTCATTCTTGAATTCTTTGAACTTTTCAAAGGATTCAGATTTATGTGTCATCAAATACACATAACCATATCTACTGAAGTCATCAGTAAATGTGATGAAGTACCTATAACCGCCTCTAGCAGCGATATTGAAAGGGCCACATACATCACTATGTATGAGTCCTAACAAATCAGTCGCTCTTTCGCTGTGCCCACTAAAGGGAGTCTTGGTCATCTTGCCTCGTAGGCATGACTCGCATATCTCATATGATTCAAAATCAAATGAGTCCAGCAAACCATCCTTATGGAGCTGGGATAAGCGCTTGTCATTTATATGACCTAAGCTACAGTGCCAGAGATATGTTTGGTTCATGTTATTTGACTTGAACCTCTTGGTACTAATGTTATAGATAGGGCTCTCAAGGTCTAGAATATAGAGTCCATTTATTAGTGGTGCACTACAATAGAACATATCTTTTAAATAAACATAACAACATTTGTCTTTTATTATAAAAGAGTATCCTTTCTTGTCTAAACAAGAAACTGAAACTATGTTCTTAGTAAGAGCAGGCACATAACAACAATCATCTAAATCTAGTACAAGCCCTGAGGGAAGAGATAGCTGATAAGTTCCTACAGCAACAGCAGCAACCCGTGCTCCATTGCCTACTAGTAGGTCCACCTCGCCCTTTGCCAATGCTCTGCTATTTCTCAGCGCCTGCACATCAGTACAAATGTGAGAAGCACATCCAGTATCTAATACCCATGATGTAGAAATAGATAGATTGACTTCTATAACATATATACCTGAAGTGGAAGTCTCACTTCGCTTCTTCTTAAGATCCTCCAAGTATACCTTGCAGTTCCTCTTCCAGTGCCCGGTCTGACCGCAGTGGAAGCATGTAGCATCCTTGGCGACCCCTCCTTTCGGCTTCAGTGCCTTGCCTTTGCCCTTTGGGCTTGCCTTTGCCCTTGTGCTTCTGGACCATCATAATGGGCTTAACCTTCTTAAGGTTAATCTCAGCAATTCGTAACATACTAAGTAGCTCGGCAGTGGCTTGTCAATCTCGTTCATGTTATAGTTGAGAACGAATTAACTATAGCTATCCGGCAAAGATCAAGTCAGTGGCCAGCTCTTGGCCAAGTGGGAACCCCAGTCTTTGTAGGTTCTCTATGTACCCAATCATCTTGAGTACATAAGGACCTACAGGAGCCCCGTCTGACATCTTGCACTGAAACAGTGCCTTAGAGATCTCAAATCTCTCATGCCTCGCTTGTCCCTGATATAGTTGGCGAAGATGCTCAACCATATCGTAAGCGCCCATCAACTCATGTTGCTTCTGAAGCTCTGAATTCATGGTCGCGAGCATTAGACACGACACATCTAATGCGTCGTCTTGATGCTTCTTGTAAGCATCTTTGTCGGCTCGCGGGGCATTGGCAGGAGGAGCCTCTGGAATGGGCTGCTCCAGAACGTACAGTTTACGTTCTTGGGTGAGAACTATTCTCAAGTTCCTGTACCAGTCCAGGAAATTCACTCCGTTGAGCTTGTCCTTCTCAAGGACAGATCGCAGGGAGAAGGAATTCGTGTTCGACGTCATGGTTATCTACAACAGAAAATTTGCAGAAATAAATATCATATTCTTTTAAAATCATTTAATTAGGCGTTTAACTAAATGATGCTTCCACTGAATACTATAATTCTTGTGGGACAAGATCCACATCATACTAACCCTTGAGTTAGCTTTAGCTAATACGCCCAAGGCTTAGTATGATCGGTAGGTAACGATTACCAATTACATCTCTATGCAACTCTTGTTTATAGGATCAAGATCCATATTTATATTAAAACTCAAGTTAGCTTTGGCTAATACGCCCGAGAGTTAATATAAACGTGATTTTGTCCTACCTTTCCAACTATTGGAAGAATGCCTATAGTTGACTCGATCCAACCGAGTAACTAGGAATACTCAATCTAATTGAGTTTGTATTCACCCATGCGTTGATAGGCGAGACCAAGATTGTCCCTCCGTACCCTACCAAGATAATATGTATTGCTCTGCTTTGGCAGATTCAACAATACATATGATCGAGGTAGTGATAGGTATCACGTCACGGTTAGGCATTTAGAGTTGGTTCGATCTAGATCTAATCTAATCGAGAAGGATGCATCTTGTGCACGACTTAGATCTAATCTAATCGCAAGGGTGCATCATGTGCACGACTTAGATCTAATCTAATCGTTAAGGCACTAATTAATTAATTAATTATTAAACATGCATCAGATACATAACAATTAATTAATTAATCTATTTGTGATTTAGTCATGGCCCTACTACGATCTTCTCAAGCCAATGAGAAGATCGAATGGTCAACCTAGGGTCAACAGCTTCTCCAAGCTCCTCCCTTTGACCACCTTGTGTTGCTCGGAACTCCGTCTCGTGTGGACCCTCCACCGCTCCAATTTGTACATTACAATTTGAAACTCGAGTTACATTCGAGTCTAAATCTAATTTACAACCAGAATAAGAGAAAGGCACGACGCGCAGGCCGTGGAAAAAATAAAAATACAGCACACACAATCATATGACGGCACGCAGGCCGTATTATGAATTACAACACAAATCCAATCTTATTGGGTATTTTGGGCCATGACTATCACAAATTAATATATAATTCAAAATTATATATTTTTCATAATTTTTCTGTAATTTTAAAAATAATTTTTACAATTTTTATGAGTAAAATTTCCCGGCGGTCCCGTTTAGCGGTTTCGGGCGCAATCGCGGAACGGATCCCCTTGCGGGGCCCAGGGGCAGCGCCCCTACCCGCGATCTAACCATCGCGAGGGTTCCTTTGCGATCCAACAGCGCCTAAACCCGCTGTCCCAAAACGATTTGGGTCGAGACATTGCCGTTTCGGAAAAATCTTCCCGGCGGGTTCGTTTTTAGCGATTTCGGGTGCAATCGCGGAGCAAATTCCCTTGCGGGGTTAGGGGCAATGCCCCTACCCACGATCTAACCATCGTGAGTTGCTCCTTTGCGATCTAATGGCACCCGACCCCGCTGTCCCAAACGGATTTGGGGCAAAACGAAGCCGTTTAAAAGAAAACTTTCCGGTAGCCGAAGCCTACAAGTGCCGAGACACTTGTGCTTCGCTTCTACGGAAAAATTACTCATAAAAACTCTAAAAACTCAATTTTTACAGAAAATCACAGAAGGTATATTTTTCATAAAAATACAAACGAACTCGTACAAGTCTTTGCACGTGGCTCTGATACCACTGTTGGGTTCTTCGGGCCGCGAAAATCGCTTTTTCGCGTCGCGGAAACCCCGAGTCACCCAAAGCCATGGATCTCGTGCAAAGATTCGTAAACAAAATTTTCGAAAAACCTTTTCTTGTACGAGTTTGTAAAAACTTTAGATCTACACTAAAGTTAAGATCATTACCCTTGTAGCGAAGCCCTTCGCGTTCCCGCTTGTCCAAGATGTCGCCGGATCTCTAGTTGTCAAAGTAGACAACCTCTATATGTATCCACACGGACACAAGTAGAAGGAGATGACCAAAACACAAGGTGTGCTAGCACCAATGGAGTGTTCGGCCAAGGAATGGGAGAAGGAGAGGAGTGAGCACCCAAGGGAGAAAAAGAGTGAATGAATCAATGAGAGGAAATTCAAACAACCCCCTTAGCCATCAAGTGGCCGGCCACTCTAGGAGGTGTAACCACCACATTAATTCCAATTAATGTGGAGACCATTAAGAGTTGTAACCCCCATGAGATGGCACTCTAGGATGATGTGGATCAATACTATTGGTCCACATCTTGCCACCTCACTAAATGACATGGCAACAAGTGTAACCTCCTCATTTAATGTGGGCCGGCCACATTAAATGCTATGGAGGCTTGTAACCTCCATGAGGTGGCACACATTGATGATGTGGAGCAATCCTATTGGTCCACATCTTGCCAACTCACTAGTGATGTGGCAAAAAGTCAAGTCAAACATGACTTTTTCTCTTCCTCTCAAATCAAGTCAAACTTGATCAAATCTCTCTCATGGTTGATCTAATCCAACCACATGATTCAAGCCAACTTAATATAATGAATCTAATTCATTAAATTAAGTTGATTTAATGAGTCATAATCTAAATTAGACTCATTGAATACATGAATCAACTTGAGTCCAACTCAATTAGCCCAATTTGGATTACTCTTAATCTAATATGATTCATCAAATGAATCTAATCCTCTTAGTTCATCATATGAACCAAATCTCCATCTAATTGTCCTTAGTGTGTGACCCTATAGGTTCTTGTAACGTTGGCAATGCCCTAAACCCATTTAGGAGCATAAGTAATGAGCGGTATCTAGCAACACATCATTACTACCCAAGTTACAAGAATGTCGAGATCCGACATCACCTTGTGACTACCAATTGTGACTCCTCACAAAATATGTCATTGTCCTTCTATTCTAGACATCTAGATTGATCAATATGAGGCATAGACCGTGTCATCATTTAATCAATCTAAATCTTGAACTCCAAGTAGACTCACTCGATCAAATGAGCTCAACATCTAATGTTGACTCATTTGGGCATGGCCATGCACTTCGTGGTGTAACTCTATCAAGAATATTGATTTCGCTCCCGTCATATGGGAGGGATAGATCCCATCTACATCACTCACATCCCTCTGCAAAATTTGTTACATACCCAGTAATCGCCTTTATAGTCCACCCTGTTACGGGTGACGTTTGACGAAACCAAAGTACATAACTCCTTATGTAGGGATCCATGGTGACTTCAGGTCTAAGGACTAATAGTCATACTAATAGCCACATGAGAAAGTATATGACACTCATATAACGATCCATGATACTTTCTCATGGCGGGTCATTCAGTATACATTCTCTAATGCATACCCATGTGTCAGCTTGATATCTCTATATCCATGACTTGTGAGATCAAGTCATCGAGCTGACCTACATGATAGTCTTATTGTATTAACATTGTCCCTGAATGTTAATACTCGACTAGGAATGATTTAGAGTAGTGTTTCCTATATCATCTCACTATCGATTCAACCAATCGATTGATATAGGTAAGAATCTTCTACTCAAGGACGTTACTATACTTATTTTATCTGGCACTAATACAAATAAGCATAATAACCAAAAACCAAATGCCTTAATATAAATACAAAAATATGATATACATGAGTCCATACAATCATCAAATGATTGGCTCTAGGGCTCTAACTAACAGAAATTTGGGGTGTTACATATAAAGCAGTTTATTGCTTACATAAGGGAAATTAAAGATGCTGTAAATTCTACTCAAATAGAAATTGAAAATGAGATAAGTAACCTTTTGCTGGTAATTTTTACTTGTTTGCTCAGCTTCTTTGATCTGCACATTTGAAGTAATCTATTATAAGGCAACAGATTTGAAAGAAGCTAAATATAGTGATGCATGGTGTATAGTAGATTATTATGATTTTTCTTGGAATATATAAAATAATTTATTCACACTATCTTCAAAAAGATTCTACTTATATTAACATAATAAATTTTCAAAAGAACAAAATGAAAGATTCTTCCTTCATTCTTAAACCTCATAAATCTAAGCAGCATGGAGGAGGCATGATTATAATTAAACTTCCACATAATCAATAGATGTGAATTCACATTCTGTGATACGAATACATTAACACTAATTTATTGAAAGGTTCATTAAACATGAGATTGAAAAGGAACATGAATTCTTCCAGAAAAAACAATGCTCCAGCTCAAAGGAGGTGCAAAATGTCCGCTAGAGAGCACCTTGAACCGTGGCCTGCATATTCCTTAACCTCTTAGATATAACTACAATCTTGGTAAAAATTAAACAGAATCAAAGCAAAAGGAATAATATTTATCCAACTCCAAGGCATCAAAAGAAAATCAGAATATCAATGGAAGAAGTAACAAATAACATTTGATCTTCACATACTTAAGAACAAATACTATGACAAATTGCCAAATAAAAACAAATGTCACATAATTGCACAAATAAAATTGAAAAAGAAAACCACCGTTTATACAGATAAGACATGTTAACTCCTCACCCAAGTAGAATCCTTTACCACACTTTTATTGGGACTTTCGAGCCGCAAAAACCGCTTTTTGCGTTGCGAAAACTCTGAAGTCTTGCCACCGGATCCGTGCGAAGATTAAAATAAATTCATGTACATGTTTCCTAATCCTAGATCTACATTAGATCAACAAGAAAGGGGTTTATACCTTTGAAGCGAAGCCCTTCGCAAATCCCGCTCGTCCAAATGTTGTCGGATCTCAAGTGTGTTCAAGTGTACACACCTCTAGTAGTATCCACACGAACAAGAAGTGATTCTCAAACCACTCTAGATGGAGAAGAAAGCACCAAAAGTGTGCTAGCACTCCAAAGGGCTCTCGAATGGGATTAGAAGAAGAAAGGAGAGAAAAAGAAGAAGAGGATTCTCATACACTTCTCTAAACTCTCTACTTACCCTTTCTTCTTGGATTAAACTCACTCACCTTCACCCTTATTGCTTGGAACTCTCGGCCAAGTGGAGAATGAGAAAAATAAGTAGCTAAGGAGGAAGAAGACAACAACCAATAATCACAAATCAATGCCAATGAATCCCATATTCATTTGGCCGGCCACACATGGAATGCCAATGGTCTTTGGCTCTTCCATGCCTCTAGCTCTCCCTTGATGATGTGGAAATGATGTGGCAAGGATGTATTGGTTAGCCATGCCATGTAGGATGAGTCAACCTTCACCAAGTGGCATTTCATCAAGTCAAACTTGATGTTTCAACTTCCAATTTGGTCAAGTCAAAATTGACCACTTCTCTTCCTTGTTGAGTTAAATCCAACCTTTGATTCAAGTCAATTTCAATTTAATGAATCTCAATTCATTAATATAAATTGACTCAATGAATCAACTCTAAATGAGACTCATTCAAGAAATGAATCCAATTGAGTCTAACTCAATAAGTCTAATTTGGATTACTCATAATCCAATTTTGGTTCATCATATGAACCTAATCTCCATCCACTTGTTCTTTGTGTGTGACCCAAAAGGTTCTTGTAACATTGGCAATGTTTCTAAATCTTATTTAGAAACATAAACAATGAGCGGCATCTAGCAATGCATCATTGTTACCCAAGTTACAAGAATGTTGAGATCAAACATCACCTTGTGACTACTAATTGTGACCCTTCACAACATATGATAATGTCCTTCTATCCTTGACATCTAGATTGATCAATGTGAGGCATAGATCGTGTCATCCTCTAATCAATCTAAATCTTGAATACCAAGTAGACTCACTCTAATCAAATGAGCTCAATATCTCATATTGACTCATTTGGGCATGACCATGCACTTAGTGGTCTCACTCTATCAAGAATAATGATGTCACTCCCATCCTATAGGAGGGATAGATCCCATCTACATCACTCACATCCTTCCGCATAATTTGTTACATACCCAGTAATCGCCATTATTGTCCACCCAGTTACGGGTGACGTTTGATGAAGCCAAAGTATGTAACTCCTTATGTAGGAAACCATGGTGACTTCAGGTCCAAGGACTGATAGTCATACTAATAGTCACATGAGAAAGTATATGACTCTCATATAACGATCCATGATACTTTCTCATGGCGGTTCATTCAGTATACATTCTCCAATGCATATCCATGTGTCAACTTGATATCTCTATATCCATGACTTTTGAGATCAAATCATCGAGTTAACCTACATGCTAGTTTCGTCGCATTAACATTGTCCTTGAATGTTAATACTTGACTAGGAATGATTTAGAGTAGTGGTCTCTATATCATCTCACTATCGATTCAACCAATCGATTGATATAGATAAGAACCTTCTACTCAAGGACGCTATTATACTTTATTATTTGGGACCAATATAAGTAAGTATAATAACCACAAAAGAAATGCCTTTATAAACATATAGGAATATGATGCATCGAGTCCATACAACAATCATCCTATGATTATCTCTTGGACTCTAACTAACAATCTCCCACTAGCACTAGTGCCAATCAATGTAGGGTCTAATACCCAATGACCTGGTGTGACCATCATGCTTTTTCTGTACTAAAGCCTTGGTCAAGGGATCAGCGATGTCAGCCTCTGTGGGTACTCTGCAAATCATCACATCTCCTCTATCGATGATCTCTCGAATGAGATGGAAGCGCCGTAGTATGTGTTTGGTCCGCTGGTGTGAGTGAGGTTCCTTAGCATGTGCTATTGCTCCATTGTTGTCACAATAGAGCTCTATAGGATCTGCTATGATAGGAACCACCCCAAGCTTAGTAATGAACATGTGGATCCAAACTGTCTCCTTTGCTACTTCTAATGCAGCAATATACTCGGCCTCTGTTGTAGAATTAATAACTGTGTCCTGCTTCGAACTCTTCCAGCTCACAACACCACCATTCAAGCAAAACACGAACCCATACTGCGATCTATAATCATCCTGGTCAGTTTGGAAGCTGGCATCACTGTAACCCTTTACAGCTAGCTCGTCATCGCCTCCATATATCAAGAAATATTCTTTAGTCCTTCTCAAGTACTTAAGAATATTCTTGACCGCTATCCAGTGACACTCACCTGGATCTGACTGGTATCTGCTTGTCATGCTCAAAGCATACGAAACATCAGGAAGAGTACATAGTATGGCATACATGATAGATCCTATGGCTGAAGCATAAGGGATCTTATCCATGCGGTCGCTCTCCTCTCTAGAAGAGGGACTTTGAGTCTTCGAAAGACTCACACCATGTGACATCGACCGAAATCCTTTCTTGGAATTATGCATGGTAAACCGTAGTAATACATTGTCAATATATGTACTCTGACTTTGTCCAAGCAATCTCTTAGATCTATCTCTATAGAACTTTATGCCTAGAATACAGGCTTCTTCACCTAAGTCCTTCATTGAGAAACAATTCCCTAGCCAAGTCTTTACAGACTGCAGCAAAGGGATGTCATTCCCAATGAGTAGTATGTCATCTACATACAACACAAGGAAGACAACTGTGTTCCCTACAACCTTCTTGCAGACACAAGGTTCATCTTTATTCTTGATGAAATCAAACTATTTGATTGCATCATCGAATCGAAGATTCCAGCTCCGAGAAGCTTGCTTTAGTCACAAATGGACTTATGCAGCTTGCATACTCTGCAAGTATGCTGTGGATCTACAAAACCCTCAGGTTTTGTCATGTACACATCCTCGAGCAAGTTTCCATTTAGAAACGCAGTTTTGACATCCATCTTCCAGATCTCATAATCGTGGTATGTTGTAATAGCAAGCATGATCCGAATGGACTTAAACATCTCTACTGGAGAAAAAGTTTCATCATAGTCAATACCATGAATTTGCTTGAAACCTTTAGCTACCAGACGACCCTTATATATAAGTCCATCCATGTCAGTCTTTCTCTTAAATACCCACTTACACCCAATGGGTTTGACCCCCTCAGGTGGATCAACCAAAGCCATACTTGGTTGGTGTACATGGATTCCATTTCGGATCTTATGGCCTCTAGCCATTTTTCAGAATTTGGTCTCATCACAGCTTCCTGATAAGAGATAGGCTCATTCTCAATGAGCATAGCGTCATCATGGTCAGACAAGAGAAATGAGTATCTCTCAGGATGACAACGTACCCTATCAGACCTGCGAAAAGGTAGGTCTACTTGAACTGGTTGTTGTTCCTCAACTCCTTGTTGAACAATCTCATCATCCACAACACTTTATGATTCCAGTTCAACTTCCATCAAGGCTTCAATGCTATGGTCCAAATCTTGAACTTCTTCAAGATTGAACGTACTCCCACTAGTTTTTCTAGAAACAAAGTCTCTTTCTAGAAATACCCTAGTCTTAGCCACAACTACTTTGTGTTGACTGGGAATGTAGAAGTAATATCCATTCGTTTCCTTGGGATATCCTATAAAATAGCACTTATTGGATTTGGGTCCCAGTTTGTCCGAGACTTGACGTCAAACGTAAGCCTCACAACCCCAAATCCTCATAAAAGACACCAGGGCATCTCTCCCAGTCCATATCCTCTATGATGTCTTTATCACAGCCTTGGAGGGAACACGGTTGAGAATGAAGGCTGCTGTGTCCAGAGTATAGCCCCAAAGCGAGATAGGAAGATCGGTGTGACTCGTCATAGATCGTACAATATCTAATAGGGTACGATTCCTCTTTTTGGATACACCATTCCATTGTGGTGTTCCAGGAGTGAGTTGGGATAGAATCCCACACTCAGCTAGATATTCACGAAACTCATGGCTAAGGTATTCACCACCTCGATCTGATTGAAGTATCTTAATACTCTTGCCAAGCTGGTTTTGTACTTCATTCTTGAATGCTTTGAACATTTCAAAGGATTCTGACTTATGTGTCATCAAATACACATAACCATATCTACTGAAGTCATCAGTAAAGGAAATGAAGTACCTATAACCACCTCTGGCAGCGATATTAAAAGGGCCACATACATCACTATGTATAAGTCCTAACAAGTCAGTCGCTCTTTCGCTGTGTCCACTAAAGGGAGTCTTGGTCATCTTACCTAGTAGGCATGAATCGCATGTCTCATATGATTCAAAATCAAATGAGTCCAACAAACCATCTTTATGGAGCTGGGATAAGCATTTGTCATTTATATGACCTAAGCGACAGTGGCAGAGATAGGTTTGGTTCATTCATTTGATTTGAACCTTTTGGTATTTATGTTATAGATGAGGTTCTCTAAGTCTAGAATATAGAGTTTGTTCATCAAAGGTGCACTACAATAGAACATATCATTTAAATAAACTGAACAACATTTGTTCTTTATTATAAACGAAAAACTTTTCTTGTCCAAACAAGAAACTGATATAATGTTCTTAGTAAGAGCAGACACATAACAACATTCATCTAATTCTAGTACAAGCCCAGAGGACAGAGATAGATAGTAAGTCCCTACATCAACAGCAGCAACTCGTGCTCCATTGCCTACTCGTAGGTCTATCTCGCCCTTCGTCAATGCCTTGCTATTTCTCAGCGCCTGTACATTAGTACAAATGTGAGAAGCACACCCGGTATCTAATACCCACGATGAAGAAATAGAGAGATTGACTTATATAACATGTATACCTGAAGTAGAAATCATATTTATCTTTTTCTTAAGATCTTCTAGGTATCCTTTGCAGTTCCTCTTTCAGTGTCCTGCTTGTCCTTGATATAGCTGACGAAGATGTTCAACCATATCATAAGAACCCATCAACTCATGTTGCTTCTGAAGCTCAGAGTTCATGGGTGTGAGCATGAGACATGACACATATAATGTGTAACGCCCACCCTTCTTATCCAAGGGCGGCGCTACGATCTTATACTACTTACGTACATGCTTTAGTTATACTATAACAGCGGAAAATTTTAAATCATTCCTTTTATTTAAATAAGCATGATATCACATATTCTGATTAGTTCGAATGTGCATATATTGATCATATAACTAAAAATATTAATTTGTCCGAATCGTTCTTGCCGAGCCACCACCACACACATCACTATCTGCTCCTCCTGCTGCTCCATCATTCAGAATATCCGTCCCCCATATCTGCAGTACAAGGAAAGTAAGCTATGAGCACTCATGGCTCAGTAAGTTCCTTTCCTACTCACTAAAACCGAATTCATATCATTGCATATCAATATCATGCGAGGTATCATAAGCATACGACATACAAGGGTATCATATTCATATTCATATCATAATATCACATGACATTATATCTAATCATCAGATAATTCAAGCACATATGTAGGCAATGCATCATGAATTTGAAAACTTATACTTATAAGTACTTGAAATTAATATCATCATTAGAGGGGATCCCGGTTTGTACCACATACATAATGCGCGCGCTTCATAGGTAGGTCCAAGGTAGCAAGTCTTGAACCCTACCATGCATACATACTAGGCCCGAGTCTTACTCCATCGACGTAGGGCATTCAGAGGCCAATTACTGACGAGGCCCGAGTCTTACTCCATCGACCTAGGGCACTCAGAAGCCCATTACTGACGAGGCCCGAGTCTTACTCCATCGACCCCGGGGCGTTTATGGAGCCCACCCTTGGTACAAACCATACAAAAATAACTTATCATGCATAACTATCATATCATGTCCCTAACAATCTTTCATGCATTTCCTTTTTCATTTCTTTTCATTATGTATAGCATTTCCTATGCTATAACATATCATGGCATATTACATAATATAATTTCATTTCTTCTCATTATGTATAGCATTTCCTATGCTATAACATATCATAGCATATTACATAATATAATTTCATTTCTTCTCATTATGTATAGCATTTCCTATGCTATAACATATCATGGCATGTTACGTAACATAATTTCATTTCTTCTCATTATGTATAGCATTTCCTATGCTATAACATATCATGGCATGTTACGTAACATAATTTCATTTCTTCTCATTATGTATAGCATTTCCTATGCTATAACATATCATGGCATATTACATAACATAATTTCATTTCTTCTCATTATGTATAGCATTTCCTATGCTATAACATATCATAGCATATTACATAACATAATTTCATTTCTTCTCATTATGTATAGCATTTCCTATAACATATCATGGCATATTACATAACATAATTTCATTTCTTCTCATTATGTATAGCTTTTCCTAGGTTTCTTTCTTTTTTTTTTTCTTTTATTTTCCTTCATGGCCGAAACCTACCAGTCCTTAAGCTAGGTTTCTTAAGTGGCCTAAAGCATGGAAAGCCTAAGTAAATATCATGGCAAAAGTTACTAAGAACATCATACACAAAATTGGATCATAAACAAGCTAGGACTCTTGTGATCTTACATGTCTTATATCATGTAACCAATTTTCTACATTCCAATTAAACATGAGAGCATTAATCAACTTTCATATCATAATATCACAGAGGTCTTGAGCATATTAATATTTTTGTTTAGGCTAATCTAAGCTATCCCTTTTATCATGGCCGAAAAACCCTAAAAAGAGTTCATGAGTTTCTAGCAATAGGAAATCCTTTGAGAAACTTTATATCCTATCATATGAGCATGTTTATTTAAATTTTGAAGGTCTTCCTAACCCTTAACCTTTCTGGTCCGAAACATACAAGTGAGTTTTCTTTTGGTTCCAATTAATTTCCAAGCAAGAAATCCATAGAAAGGTCCTTAGCATTTCATAGAAGGAACCTTGCACTAGTTTGGTTAGACAATAATCTTCCTAACCTCTTTAAAATATTTTTGGTTGAAATCCTAGGGTTAGATACTCCTCTGATCATACATCATATCAGTATAAAATCATGGAAAAGAATCCTTCTACATAGCATAGAAAATCTTATCATGAAATGAGGTCTTGTTTAAATCATCCTAGATTTGAAAACCTTTTCTTTAGCCGAATTTTTCTTAAATTCTTTCCTAGGTTTTCTAATCCTTATAAATCCGAAAATCACATAAAAGCCTTGTACCACAGGTGAGGGGAAGCTTACTTTCTTTGCTTAAGTTTCCTAGAGTTGAGAACTTGCTTGTGGACCTTTCTTCCTTGCTTGCTTTGCTCGGCACCAATGGAGGAAGAAGTGGCTAGGTCTTTTGGTGGAGAGGAGGAGGAAGAAGAGGAGGCTTCTTCCTCTTGTGTTGCTCGGCAACAAAAAGAAAGAAAGAAGGAGAGAGTGAGGAGGAAGAAAAGGTTTCTTCCTCTTGTGTTGCTCGGCAACAAGAAGAAGAAAAGAGGGAGAGAGTGAGTTCTCGGCACCAATGGAGGAGAGGAGGAGAATGAGTTGAGGATGAAGTTGAAGTCACCCCTCCATGCCTATTTATACTAAAATGAGGGGAGGAAAACTTGACTTGATTCATCCTCCTTATTTATTTCTCCTCTTTAATGATAAGAATATTCTAGAGAAATGCTTCTTGAGTTCTCTCTTTTCTTTCCTTTAATTTCTCTCTTTTCTTTCCTTTAATTAAAATTCCTATCTCTCCTCTTACAATATCCTCTCCTATCACACTTGGTTAACATATGCATGCATGCACAAGAGAACCAAGGATCAAAACTTGGTTATGTATATTTTTACTTCCTTTTCCTTTTAAGTAAAAAGAATCCTTTCTTATTCTTAACTACTTAGTCCTCTCTCTCCTTATCAATAATTCTCCTATCCCCTTTGATATCCTATACATGTTCCTTACGAGAGGTCCAAGGTTCAATCCTATTTCTCTTCTAACATTTTATTTTCTTTTGTACATAATAATTCATATATTACCATATTATGCATTATGCATAAATATTTCATACATGTATATATTATCTCATATTTCTTCCTTTTGTCTACATTAATTCCATACATTATAAATCATGCATAGATGATTTATATTCTCAACTTTATTTTCTTTCATAAAGTTTTAATCATCTAAATCCTTCCCATCTTAATATTTAACTTAGAATATCTACACCTTCTTTTCACTACATTCGTACTCTCATTACCCTTACTTTCTTATCTAGACTTTCTAGGGGTGTTACAATCTCCCCTACTTATTGAAAGTTCGTCCCCGAACTTAGAATGACAATTTCTGCTCAGATTCCTTAGACACTGGTGGAGCTTACCCTTGGTATAAGCCAATCACACAAAAAGTAAAGTACATGTCATACATATCATGTATCATAAAAGCATGCATATCATATCATAAATCATGCATATTCTATTCACTTATCATTTCATGAAAGCATGCATATCATATCATAAACAATTAAATCACAAGCATACATGTCTAAGCATAAAAGTGTAGCATGTGATTAACCTATCATAAGGAACAATGTCATAGGTTTTAGATTGGTTTTAAGCTTCCAAATCCCTTGTTGATTCATCATGGCAGCAATCATCTGTTGCTGTTCCGTAAGCTGTCGTTGTAGCTCAGTAACTACATGTGCCCAATCAGGTGGAGGTACGGTCTCCTCTATTCTGGCATTTCGTTTTCTAGCCATACCTAATTTCCTAAATGATAACAAGATTAGTCTAAGTTATCATTTATGCATGAATATCTTAACACATCATGTCTAGGTTTCATGCCATGTTTGGGTTATCGTTGAGGTATTCTTTCTTAGGTTGTCATATCATCTTTAGATTACCTTACCATTCATATGCGTCAAGATCTAGCCGATGGTATTATCATTCTTACTTGACTCATGCTTAAACTGATACCATTTCTACTCTTTTTATTCATCAAAAGCTTTTATTACATTTTTTTGTTCATAACTTCTTCTCTTAAAAGGCCAGGTAGGTTGTGACTACTCCTGCCATAAAGGACATGAGAGCAGTAGTCATCATCAACCCAACCTGTATCGACTTGCCCAGATCATTCTGGGGTGGATCAGGCATTATCAGAGATTGAATCTCCGATGCCTCTTCCGGGTCGATTATTGTCTCTTCATCCATTCCCTCGTCTTCTTCAACATGTTCGTCCGGTTCCATCGGGTCTTCGTTTAGTTCCCCCTCGAGGTTGTTCAGTCCCCACTCGAAGTCTATTATATCGTTGGGGTTGAAACCCATTTCCATGTATTCAGCAAGGTTAAATTCATCCTCGCCCATCTCAGGAAACTCGTTCTCTCCTTCATAATATTCCATAATTTCTGAATCTTCATCTTCATTATCGTCCGAATTCCCTTCCTCGATTTCCTCGAGATCTTCCTCTCCGAACTCGCCGTGTTCCGGAGATTCCGAGTCGCTCACATAGTTGTCGAAGTATTCCAGCATATCGGGTTCATCCGTGAACTCGAGGTATTCGCCAAAATATTCTACATCCTCGGGATCGTATTCGAACGGGATATAGTCCATTTCTACAAGATTTTAAAGATTCATTATTCCTCTTATGTTATAGCCTAAGGTTCTTGTATCTAGGCTACCATTCATGCATCCTAGAATATCACCAACTTATCATCATGCACCATTCTCTAGGGTATAACTTAAGGTATCCTTCCTAGGCTACCATTCATGCATCCTAGAGTATCATACTATTTTTAACACATACTTGTCATCATGCACCCTTCTCTAGGGTATAGCTTAAGGTATCCTTCCTAGGCTATTATTCATGTATCCTAGAGTATCATACTAATTTTTGCATATAAATAAATTAAGCAACTGTACTTACTTGGAGCGACAGGAAGGAGCTTGATGTGTGTGTAGTGAGCTGGCAAAACCTCGCTCTGATACCACCTGTAACGCCCACCCTTCTTATCCAAGGGCGGCGCTACGATCTTATACTACTTACGTACATGCTTTAGTTATACTATAACAGCGGAAAATTTTAAATCATTCCTTTTATTTAAATAAGCATGATATCATATATTCTAATTAGTTCGAATGTGCATATATTGATCATATAACTAAAAATATTAATTTGTCCGAATCGTTCTTGCCGAGCCACCACCACACACATCACTATCTGCTCCTCCTGCTGCTCCGTCGTTCCGAATATCCGTCCCCCATATCTGCGGTACAAGGAAAGTAAGCTATGAGCACTCATGGCTCAGTAAGTTCCTTTCCTACTCACTAAAACCGAATTCATATCATTGCATATGAATATCATGCGAGGTATCATAAGCATACGACATACAAGGGTATCATATTTATATTCATATCATAATATCACATGACATTATATCTAATCATCAGATAATTCAAGCACATATGTAGGCAATGCATCATGAATTTGAAAACTTATACTTATAAGTACTTGAAATTAATATCATCATTAGAGGGGATCCCGGTTTGTACCACATACATAATGCGCGCGCTTCATAGGTAGGTCCAAGGTAGCAAGTCTTGAACCCTACCATGCATACATACTAGGCCCGAGTCTTACTCCATCGACGTAGGGCATTCAGAGGCCCATTACTGACGAGGCCCGAGTCTTACTCCATCGACCTAGGGCACTCAGATGCCCATTACTGACGAGGCCCGAGTCTTACTCCATCGACCCCGGGGCATTTACGGAGCCCACCCTTGGTACAAATCATACAAAAATAACTTATCATGCATAACTATCATATCATGTCCCTAACAATCTTTCATGCATTTCCTTTTTCATTTCTTTTCATTATGTATAGCATTTCCTATGCTATAACATATCATGGCATATTACATAATATAATTTCATTTCTTCTCATTATGTATAGCATTTCCTATGCTATAACATATCAAGGCATGTTACGTAACATAATTTCATTTCTTCTCATTATGTATAGCATTTCCTATGCTATAACATATCATGGCATGTTACGTAACATAATTTCATTTCTTCTCATTATGTATAGCATTTCCTATGCTATAACATATCATGGCATATTACATAACATAATTTCATTTCTTCTCATTATGTATAGCATTTCCTATGCTATAACATATCATGGCATGTTACATAACATAATTTCATTTCTTCTCATTATGTATAGCATTTCCTATGCTATAACATATCATAGCATATTACATAACATAATTTCATTTCTTCTCATTATGTATAGCATTTCCTATAACATATCATGGCATATTACATAACATAATTTCATTTCTTCTCATTATGTATAGCTTTTCCTAGGTTTCTTTCTTTTTTTTTTTCTTTTATTTTCCTTCATGGCCGAAACCTACCAGTCCTTAAGCTAGGTTTCTTAAGTGGCCTAAAGCATGGAAAGCCTAAGTAAATATCATGGCAAAAGTTACTAAGAACATCATACACAAAATTGGATCATAAACAAGCTAGGACTCTTGTGATCTTACATGTCTTATATCATGTAACCAATTTTCTACATTCCAATTAAACATGAGAGCATTAATCAACTTTCATATCATATTATCACAGAGGTCTTGAGCATATTAATATTTTTGTTTAGGCTAATCTAAGCTATCCCTTTTATCATGGCCGAAAAACCCTAAAAAGAGTTCATGAGTTTCTAGCAATAGGAAATCCTTTGAGAAACTTTATATCCTATCATATGAGCATGTTTATTTAAATTTTGAAGGTCTTCCTAACCCTTAACCTTTCTGGTCCGAAACATACAAGTGAGTTTTCTTTTGGTTCCAATTAATTTCCAAGCAAGAAATCCATAGAAAGGTCCTTAGCATTTCATAGAAGGAACCTTGCACTAGTTTGGTTAGACAATAATCTTCCTAACCTCTTTAAAATATTTTTGGTTGAAATCCTAGGGTTAGATACTCCTCTGATCATACATCATATCAGTATAAAATCATGGAAAAGAATCCTTCTACATAGCATAGAAAATCTTATCATGAAATGAGGTCTTGTTTAAATCATCCTAGATTTGAAAACCTTTTCTTTAGCCGAATTTTTCTTAAATTCTTTCCTAGGTTTTCTAATCCTTATAAATCCGAAAATCACATAAAAGCCTTGTACCACAGGTGAGGGGAAGCTTACTTTCTTTGCTTAAGTTTCCTAGAGTTGAGAACTTGCTTGTGGACCTTTCTTCCTTGCTTGCTTTGCTCGGCACCAATGGAGGAAGAAGTGGCTAGGTCTTTTGGTGGAGAGGAGGAGGAAGAAGAGGAGGCTTCTTCCTCTTGTGCTGCTCGGCAACAAAAAGAAAGAAAGAAGGAGAGAGTGAGGAGGAAGAAGAGGTTTCTTCCTCTTGTGTTGCTCGGCAACAAGAAGAAGAAAAGAGGGAGAGAGTGAGTTCTCGGCACCAATGGAGGAGAGGAGGAGAATGAGTTGAGGATGAAGTTGAAGTCACCCCTCCATGCCTATTTATACTAAAATGAGGAGAGGAAAACTTGACTTGATTCATCCTCCTTATTTATTTCTCCTCTTTAATGATAAGAATATTCTAGAGAAATGCTTCTTGAGTTCTCTCTTTTCTTTCCTTTAATTTCTCTCTTTTCTTTCCTTTAATTAAAATTCCTATCTCTCCTCTTACAATATCCTCTCCTATCACACTTGGTTAACATATGCATGCATGCACAAGAGAACCAAGGATCAAAACTTGGTTATGTATATTTTTACTTCTTTTTACTTCCTTTTCCTTTTAAGTAAAAAGAATCCTTTCTTATTCTTAACTACTTAGTCCTTTCTCTCCTTATCAATAATTCTCCTATCCCCTTTGATATGCTACACATGTTCCTTACAAGAGGTCCAAGGTTCAATCCTATTTCTCTTCTAACATTTTATTTTCTTTTGTACATAATAATTCATATATTACCATATTATGCATTATGCATAAATATTTCATACATGTATATATTATCTCATATTTCTTCCTTTTGTCTACATTAATTCCATACATTATAAATCATGCATAGATGATTTATATTCTCAACTTTATTTTCTTTCATAAAGTTTTAATCATCTAAATCCTTCCCATCTTAATATTTAACTTAGAATATCTACACCTTCTTTTCACTACATTCGTACTCTCATTACCCTTACTTTCTTATCTAGGCTTTCTAGGGGTGTTACATAATGCGTCATCTTGATGCTTCTTATAAGCATCACGGTCAGCTCGCATGGCAGTGGCAGGAGGTGCCTCGGGAATGGGTTGCTCCAGGACGTACAGTTTTCTTTATTGAGTGAGAACTATTCTCAAATTCCAGTACCAGTCCAAGAAATTTGTTCCCTTGAGCTTTTCCTTATCAAGGACAGAACACAGAGAGAAGGTGTTTGTGTTTGTTGACATGGCAATCTACAACAGTAAAATTCAGAAAATAAATATCATATTCCACTAATCATTTAATTAGGCCTTTAATTAAAAGATGCTTCCACTGAATTATAGAATTTTTATAGAATCGAGTCACAGATGTGGTCAAACCACACTCACTAGATTCTAACCAACTAGCAATAATTCTTGCGGGACAAGATCCACATCATACTACGCCTTGAGTTAGCTTTGGCTAAATCGCCCAAGACTTAGTATTATCGGTAGGTAACTAATTACCAATTACATCTCTATGCAACTCTTGTTTATAGGATCAAGATCCGCATGTATATTAAAACTTGAGTTAGCTTTGGCTAAATCGCCCAACCATGTATATTAATATAAATGTGATTTTGAACTATCTTCCAACCATTGAAAGAATGCCTATAGTTAAACCTGATTCAATTGAGTTAACTAGTTTTACTTAATCTAATTGAGTTTGTACTTACCCAAGCTTTGATAGGCGGGACCAAGATTGTCCCTCCACACCCTACCAAGATAATATGCGTTGCTCTGCTTTGGCAGATTCAACAACAACATGTGATCGAGGTAGTGATGGATATCAAAACATGGTAGGTATTTCAAGTTGACGCGATTAAGATATAATCTAATCGTTAATGTGTATCATATACGTGATTAAGATCTAATCTAATCGTTAAGATGTACCATATACGTGATTAAGATCTAATCTAATCGTTAAGGCACTAATTAATTACTCTACTCTAGCATGCATCACATACACATAAGCAATTAATTAAATTTGATTAGGTCATGGCCCTACTACGATCTTCTCAAGCCAATGAGAAGATCAAATGGTCAACCTAGGGTCAACATCTTCTCCAAGCTCCTCCCTTTGACCACCATGTGTTGCTCGCACCCTCCTCGTCGTTCCTTCTCGAGTGGACCTTCCACCGCTCCATTTTTTTTTACATTACAGAAATGAAACTCGAGTTACATTCGAGTCTAAAACTATTTTACAACAGGAATATATAAGAGAGGTATGACGCGCAGGTCGCATATAACAAATACAACACGTACAATCACACAAAATGGTGCGCAGGCCATATTATGAATTACAACACATTTAGTTCAATCAAATTGGGTATTTGGGCCATGACCATCAAAAAATCATACATAATTCTAAATTATATATTTTTTATAAATTTCTGTAATTTTACTACTATTTTTACAATTTTATGAGTTACAATCTCCCGGCGGTCCCGTTTAGCGATTTTTAGGTGCGATCGTGGGGCAATTCCCCTTGCGGGGTTAGGGGCAGCGCCCCTTCTCATGAAATGAGTCTCACGAGTGTCCTACTACAATCTTACAGTGCCATAAGCCGCTGTCCCAAAACTATTTGGGTGAAACCTTGCCGTTTCGGAAGATTTTTCTCGGTATACGAAGCCTACAAGTGTCCAAGCACTTGTTGCTTCGCATCTTCAATAAAAATACTCATAAAAACTATAAAAATCATAAATTTATAGAAACTTATAGATCTGATATTTTTCATAAAAAGTACAAATGAAACATGTACATGCTTCGCACGTGGCTCTGATACCACTATTGACACTTTCGGGCCGCAAAAACCACTTTTTGCGTTGCGGAAACCCCGAGGTCTTGCCAAAGGATCTGTGCGAAGATTAAAATAAATTCATGTACATATTTCCTAATCCTAGATCTACATTAGATCTACAAGAAAGGGGTTTATAACTTTGAAGCAAAGCCTTCGCAAATCCCGCTCGTCCAAATGTTGCCGGATCTCGAGTGTGTTCAAGTGTACACACCTCTAGTAGTATCCACACGAACAAGAAGTGATTCTCAAACCACTCTAGATGGAGAAGAGAGCACCAAAAGTGTGCTAGCACTCCCAAGGGCTCTTGGATGGGATTGGAAGAAGAAAGGAGAGAAAAAGAAGAAGAGGATTCTCATACACTTCTCTAAACTCTCTACTTACCCTTTATTCTTGGATTAAACTCACTCACCTTCACCCTTATTGCTTGGAACTCTTGACCAAGAGGAGAATGAGAACAAGAAGTAGCTAAGGAGGAAGAAGACAACAACCAATAATCACAAATCAATGCTAATGAATCCCATATTCATTTGGCCGGCCACACATGGAATGCCAAGGGTCTTTGGCTCTTGGCATTCCATGCCTCTAGCTCTCCCTTGATGATGTGGAGATGATGTGGCAAGGATGTATTGGTTAGCCATGCCATGTAGGATGAGTCAACCTTCACCAAGTGGCATTTCATCAAGTCAAACTTGATGTTTCAACTTCCAATTTGGTCAAGTCAAAATTGACCACTTCTCTTCCTTGTTGAGTTAAATCCAACCTTTGATTCAAGTCAATTTCAATTTAATGAATCTCAATTCATTAATATAAATTGACTCAATGAATCAACTCTAAATTAGACTCATTTAACAATTAAATACAATTGTGTCTAACTCAATAAGTCTAATTTGGATTACTCATAATCCAATTTTGGTTCATCTTATGAACCTAATTCAATTGGTTCATCATATGAACCTAATCTCCATCCACTTGTTCTTTGTGTGTGACCCAAAAGGTTCTTGTAACATTGGCAATGTTTCTAAATCTTATTTAGAAATATAAACAAAGAGCGGCATCTAGCAATACATCATTGTTACCCAAGTTACAAGAATGTTGAGATCCAACATCATCTTGTGACTACTAATTGTGACCATTCACAATATATGGTAATGTCCTTCTATCCTTGACATCTAGATTGATCAATGTGAGGCATAGACTGTGTCATCCTATAATCAATCTAAATCTTGAACTCCAAGTAGAATAACTCTAATCAAATGAGCTCAATATCTCATATTGACTCATTTGGGCATGGTCATGCACTTAGTGGTCTCACTCTATCAATAATAATGATGTCACTCCCGTCATATAGGACGGGTAGATCCCATCTACATCACTCACATCCCTCCGCATAATTTGTTACATACCCAGTAATCGCCTTTATAGTCCACCCAATTACGGGTGAGGTTTGACGAAGCCAAAGTATGTAACTCCTTATGTAGGGAACCATGGTGACTTCAGGTCCAAGAACTGATAGTCATACTAATAGTCACATGAGAAAGTATATGAAACTCATATAACGATCTATGATACTTTCTCATGGCGGGTCATTCAGTATACATTCTCCAATGCATACCCATGTGTCAACTTGATATCTCTATATCCATGACTTGTGAGATCAAGTTATCGAGTTGACGTACATGCTAGTCTCGTCGCATTAACATTTTCCCTGAATGTTAATACTTGACTAGGAATGATTAAGAGTAGTGTTCTCTATATCATCTCACTATCGATTCAACCAATCGATTGATATAGATAAGAACTTTCTACTCAAGGACGCTATTATACTTATTTATTTGGCAACAATACAAGTAAGTATAATAACCATAAAAGAAATGCCTTTATAAACATATAGGAATATGATTCATCGAGTCCACACAACAATCATCATATGATTGACTTTAGGGCTCTAACTAACAACTTTACCTCAATATTAATAACCATTAAATTGATGGGATAATTGACGAAGATCCTTATACAGATAGTAAAGTGTAATAGCAAAGTGTATAAATACAACCTGATTCAGATTAGGAATATTGAGAGAATGACCAAAATATAGAGAAAATATCAGTGAAATTTGTAAGGTAATCAAGTATAGTATTTCAAGTTTTCTCTACAATCTATCTAAAACTTACAAAAATTCTATTAGTAATTTCTTGTTATCAAAGAGGTTGAGACGAGACATGCATAAGACTTACAGAAAACTAGTTGTTATGCAACTTGTATTAGAACAATTTGCCGGCAATGTGTCCTATTCTTCTACAAAACAAAACTGTTATTGTCTTCTCAGAAAATAGGATAATATGAAAGAGTACCAAAGAATTAACAAGAGATTAATAGAAGTGAACTGATAAGAGTTAAGACTACTGATTTACGTAGGAAAACATACTCATACAGAGGTTCCAAACCACTAAGGATGAGAAAACACTTTACAAATCAAGAATAGAGACAAACCTAGAAAAGCATGAAATGGATCAAGGATAATAACAACTCTGGTTTCTTGAACCAAAATAGATCATCTCGAGGATTTAATCTTGCACCAAATCCACTTAAGCCAGCACTTTCCAGTGCTAGAGTTGCAATAACAGACTGCAACTTTGCACCCACCGAGAGGACAAGCTTCATAAGCAGACAAAGAAACTGTAAGTATCCCATCCCTTCTTTAATTTGGTTAGCACTACCAACACTGACGATAAGTAGAGTATCTACCGTAATAGGAATAATAGTTATCCAGAAATAAAAATTAGATCTTGTAAGACCAAAAAATTTAAGATGACACAAGTACTTAAGGGAAGAATAACATCATAAATTAAAATGAGGTAGTATCATGAGTGTACAAGAGTCAACCATTGATGTTGAACAGTATAAAGGCAACGACAAACCCCCACAATTGTGCACTGCAAGAGTTAAAAATTAGAGCCTATGAGTTGCTATGAGAGAACCTAGCAATATTCAATTGACATTTGACATTGAAATTTCATTTGGTGATGCTTCATGTATGAGAGATGTAGAGAGAAGGTTGAAATGGTTTTGCCTCAGTTACAGTTCTTAATTCAAGTTGAGATCTGACTTGATTCAGGTCTCCATCATTGTTGTATGATGTGTTGAGTACTAGTCTAGGCAATGAAGAGATGCGCCAACATCGTTCTTATCCTATGGTATTATGACCAACCATTTGTTTCACAGAATCCTTAATGGGCTCTGAGTTAAGCTCACTTTGAGGTTGAGATGTGGTTTGAGCCAGGGAGAATGATGTTGATTTTGCATGATGCAACTGATTTACATGCTACCATGTGATTCGCTCGGCGAGGGACATGAATTTTGCTTGCTGTGCTCCCTAATCTAGGCACCTAGATGCATTAACTGAGGTAGGGGTTCTGCAATGTTCGAGTGAGGTACAACTTACAAGGCTAGATTGGGAAAAGGGCAGCTCCTTCAATCCCACATGGTCAAGTTCATGGTAGACTTATATGTAATCGACATCCCTACCCAAATGTAGGATTGTCAAACAGGCTGCGGCAAGCCAAGCACAACAGGAGGTTGAGTTGTGTAGAACCATCATTGGTTGGAGCCAAACATGGACTATTCCAACAAGACCCCAAACTCTATCGCTGGATACATTCCCCTCTCTCTTCCCCCACTCCACTCTCCCTCCTCATCCTCAAATAATTTTGAGCAATGATAATGAGGATAATTAGGGGAAATACATTGATCATTAGGGCAACAATACCATTAGCTATATAAGTTTTCATCAAAAATTTAGTAGAGTTTTGTATAGTTGGAACATCATGGCCAATATAGTCTAATAATGCTCAATGAAATTACAAGAATGAAAAAAAATGTAACACCCATGAATTTCTATAAGTACATGAGTAATTATTTCCACTAGAACTCAGAAATAAGAGAAGGAGAAAGAAAAAAAAAGAAGAAAATAAAATAATGATATATAATAATAAGATAAAAGGAGAAGGTCAAGGATTGAACCTTGAACCTCTCACAAACAATGGAGAAAGATTTATGGCATGATCACCACTAGGATAGAGAGTAACATATGGATAGGAAGAGATGAAAATGTTAGTTAAAGGAGAGAAAAAGAAAATAAAGCAAGAAGCAAGAGAAAACCAAATTTGCTTACCTCTTTTTCCTCTTGGTTAAGAGAAGGAACAAGAAGAAGACAAGTTGCCTTCCTCACTTCTCCCTCTTCTCATTTTCGTAAGAACCCAGGGAAGTGACATGGGAGAGTTAAGAAAGGGAGTAAATGAAGGCATAAATTCCCCTCATGGTGAATAAATAGAAAAATGAGAAAGTAAATCCCTCATTTTCTCCTCCTTCCTCCTTTTCTCTTCTTCACCGAAACTAAGAGGTCTTCCCTCTCCTTGATCCAAACACAAGGTCAAGTTTCTTCTCCAAGAAAACTAATTTTCAAGAAGAAGTCTTCAAGTTCTAGCCCTTCCAAGCAAAGGAAACAAAAGGAGACACAAGAAGAAGAAGCTCCTTCCTTGCTTAGCTCCTAGGATATTCTTCTCTTAAGAAAGAAAAACCACAAGCGAAAGGTTGTAAGTTCCCCTCACCTGTGGTACAATAGCTCTACGATTGTCATGTAAATATATTGCTAGAAAAAAAAAACCTATGTTTGTTTCATGAGGGTTTCGGCCAAAACAAAAATAAGAAAGGTTTTAAGAACTTGAAAACCAACTAGGTAAGTTCATGATGTTTCCTATGATATGTAATTGATGATAAGGGGGTTAGACTAATATTTTTATGCTGGAATGTTTTGTTAGAACATAAGTTTATGGGCTTATACTTTCGTCCAAGAAAGAACAAAAGAACTAGAAAAAAACTCTAGACCTAAAACAAAACATGTTCTCTTATCCTTATGATATGTACCTTATGGAAGATGGTGTTGTTGATGTTTTTTCCCACTTGTATGTTAATTTAAACTAGATTCCATCTTCATGAACTTTCGGCTATGATAATGTTGAGGGCCAAAAAGGGCTTAAAACCTAAAAGTTTAGCATGCTATGATTTTCATAAGACAAGATAGGAAGCTAATATGACATGCCATGATCTTAGGTTAAATTGAACTATAATTTTTATGTATATTATGTTTCGGCCATGTTAAGACTTGAACCCTAGGAAGGTTTAAATCAAGCCTAAGATACTTATGATCTTCTTGAAGAAAAGACATGAAGTAAACTAATGTTCTTATGTTGCTTGAAACTTGAACTTGCTTAGTCTACAACTTTCGGCCACACTTGGTTCTTTGACCTAGGATGGTCAAAATTCTAAACTAAGTGGTCCATGTTATTCCTTGAAATGAATGCTAGGAAATTCTTATGGTCTTCATGCTATTATGCCACTAGAAACCTAATTTCCATGCTTAACAAGATTCGGCCACATTAGGTTAAAAAGTTTGAGAAGCTTGACACTTAGACCAAAAAGTACTTATGGTGTTTCTCATGATATGTATTGGAATATTGGTATGAAGTTCAATCTTTTTATGTTACATGTAACCTAGAAACATGTTGCTAGGGTTTCAGCCATGTTGGGGTTAAAGGCTTAGAGAACTTAGAACATAAATCAAACATGCTCAAGTTGTTTCTCATGAAATGTGATGTGACAATTGTTAGGGTTTTCATGCTTGTATGATGTTTATAGCCAAAATAAAGGCTTAATGGGTTTCGGCCATGTTATGAAAAAGGAAACTAGAAAGCTTGGAACCTATACCTAACATGCTTAAGATGTTCCTTATGTTCTAAGAAGTGATAAATGTTTAAGGTTCACTTGTTCTTTTTGTTGTTTGCTAACCCAAACCATCTTACATGTTTCGGCCACCCCTTGTTACTAGGGTTAGAGACCAAATTAGATTCTCCCATGAACTTCACATGCGATGCTTTATGATATGTTAAGAGTATGACATGTTGTGATGTCTATTTATGTATGCTAGGTCAAATTTCATGATATGCTATGTACTTAAGTTCATGATATGTTGTGTGCTCAGTTTCATGATATGCTATGTATTTACTTTCATGATATGCTGTGTGCTAAATTTCATGATATGTTATGGGCTTATTTTCATGATATGCTGTGTGCTCAAAGTCATGATATGCTATGTACTTAACTTCATGATATGCTGTGTGCTCAAATTCATGACGTACTATGTGCCTAAACTCATGATATGCTATGTGCTCAAATTCATGATATGCTATATGCTGTGTGCTTAAACTCATGATAGGTTGTATGCTTAATTATGCATGTGTTCATGATATGCTGTGTGCTCAAAATCATGATATGTTGTGTGCTCAAATATACATGCATTAAGCTATGCCTAAAAGAGTTGCTTCCCTATAAGTGGGATCAAGAGCACTCTTCATGATATGAATATGACATGAGTAATATGGACTATGTAAATATGACATGCTATTTTACTTTTAAGGCTTGTACCAAGGGTGTGCTCCATAAGCGCCCCGGGGTCGATGGACTAAGAAACGGGCCTCGTTAGGGATGGGCTCCTAAGTGCCCCTAGGTCGATGGAATAAGAAATGGGCCTAGTATATATAAGCCTTGTAGGGTTCAAGACTTGCTACCTTGAACCTACTAGGACGCGCACATTTATGTACGTGGTACAAGTCAGGATCCCCTCTTATGTTGAGATTATGTTTAAGTATCTATGCTATACGTTTGAAAAAGAAAAAAAGACATAATGCATATGTTCCATGATGTATGTTTAAGAGTCCACCCTGCATATACCTTAGGAATAAACCATGATAATTATGATGATCATGTTATGATATGCCATGCTACCTTGTGTTTATGCCATGATTATGCCATGATATCTATGATGATGCTTATGACATGTATGATGATCATGTATGTTATGCCATGATACCTTCTGCTATGATGTATGTTGTATGATTGATGACATACTATACGGTTTTTGTGAGTAGGAAAGGAACTTACTGAGCCATGAGTGCTCACAACTTACTTTCTTGTACCACAGATAAGGGCAAAGGATGGATGAACTAGGAGAGCAGCAGGAGGGGCTAGCAGGATGTGTGTTGCAGTGACTGGCTAAAGAAGAGACCTGCTTTTTTTCTGTTTAATGGAAATTATGCCTAGTTTAGATAGGACTCTATGACATTTTATCATGTTTACTCTATATGTCTTGAAATAATGTTAAGTAAGATATGTGGACTCTATGTTTCAAAAAAAATTACAAGTAAGACTTCCGCTGAAATAAGTTATTAAGTTGTTAAGTATGGTAAGTAACCCCCGTCGCCTTAGCAGGAGGGGCGGGGCGTTACAGTTTGGTATCAGAGCCAGGTTAGCCTCTCACTACACACATGTCAAGCCTTCCTCCTGCCGCTCCAAGTAAGAATTTATATGTTTAAGTTAAATTCTTTTATTATGATGATTTAATATTATGCATGTTTACTTATTCTGTTTGATTATGATAGTCACAAGTTTAGGATAGGAATGCATGTTGGTAGAGTACGAATGATAACGACCTTATGTTAAATTGGATAGAAATAATGATAATTTATTGTCTTTAAATGAAGATAAGCATGGCTAGGAGACGCACTGCTCGAGCTGACGAGACAGCGACTCCACCGGATCTGACCCAGGTAGTTACTGATCTCCAGCGTCAGATCGCGGAGCAACAACAATTGATCACAACTTTAATGGGTCAGCAAGGAAATCCTGCCACCCCGCCAGTGAATCACAATGCAGCGCCAGTTATTCCAGTAGTTGCACCAGTCCCACCGATAGCCCCTATTCCGGTGGTCCGACAGGAGACCTACTTGATATAGTGGCTACGGCTGAAGCCGGAGAATTTCTCAGGTACTTGTGAACCATGGGACGCCCAGGCCTGGTTCAAGACAGTGGAAAGTATAGTAAAATTGCTGGACTAGCCCGTGTTGGAAAAGATCAAATGTGTATCATTCTGTTTTTCTGGAGACGCAAGGATGTGGTGGGAAAGAGTGAAGGCCAAGAGACAGATTAATCTAATGACCTGGACGAACTTCGAGACAGAGTTCCTTGAGGAATTCTTCCATATGCAAGTAACGAACCGACACTATGACGAATTCACCGAATTTCGGCAAGGTGACCTATCAGTGAACGAGGCAGTGAAACGCTTCAACCGATTGGCACGCTTATGTCCAGAGTTGGTTCGCACGGAAAGGGAAAGGGTCAGACTGATGCTGAAAATGCTCCGACCTGAGATAGCACTGAACGTAGCTGGCGGAGTTAATAGACCACAGACTACAGAGGAACTAATCAGCAGTGCCCTGAT
Organism: Zingiber officinale; assembly: GCF_018446385.1. Classification (NCBI taxonomy): domain Eukaryota; kingdom Viridiplantae; phylum Streptophyta; class Magnoliopsida; order Zingiberales; family Zingiberaceae; genus Zingiber; species Zingiber officinale. The sequence continues at coordinate 65,333,110 of NC_055990.1, read as the reverse complement.
CACGAAGCACTATCAGAAAGCAATGAACGAGAATAAGAGCCAGTCCCGAACAGATGGACAGAGATCCTCAAGCAGCAAAACAAACTGGAAGGGGACCTCTACCGGAAAAAGGAAGCAATGGGACAATGCTAAAGGTGGCCCAACGAATAAGCAACCGAGAAATCCCCAGTGCACTATTTACGGAAAGCTGCATTCCGGAGTATGTCACAAGGGTTCAAGGAGGTGCTATAATTGCCGAGGGGAAGGACATCTGGCTAGAGACTGCACCAACCGGGTTCAAGCACCACCCCAGCAGAATAACTAGAACAGGAGTGTTCCCTTACAACTACATCAAATGCAAGGTACAATAGAAGGGACTTCCATCAACCAAGGAAGATTGGAAGCTCCACCAACTACAACGGACGCCAGGGTTTTCTCGCTCACTAAGGAGGATGTGGCAAATGCCTCTACCGTCGTTACAGGTCAGCTGCCTATTTTCAGTCAGTATGCTTTAGTATTATTCGATACGGGGGCGACACACTCGTTCGTCTCGGCACTGTTTACCAAGAGACTAGACATACCACCCTAGACACTGGATATCACGTTCCTAACAACCCTACCGTCTGGAGAAGTTATGCCATCAGATCATATGCTGCGGGCTGTACCTATCCGGATCACAGACAGGGAACTTTACAGTGATCTGATTATACTCGATATGCGGGACTATGACATTATATTAGGCATGGATTTCCTGAGCAAGTACGGTGCCTCAATCGAGTGTCGTAAGAAGAAGGTAGTTTTTCAACCTGAAGCTGAACCAATGTTCGAATTCATCGGAGAATCTGGGAAGGAAATTACAGGATTCTTATCAGCTATAAAGGCACAGAGAATGCTAGACGAAGGGTGTGCTGGATTTCTAGCACACGTAGTTGATGCAAGACAAACCGGGAGCCAGAAGCTAGAAGAGGTCAGAGTAGTATGCAACTATCCGGAAGTATTTCCTGATGAACTACCAGGATTAGCACCCGATAGAGAAATAGAATTTATAATTGAACTAGTTCCGGGTACTAAACCAATCTCTAAAGCACCTTACCGGATGGCACCAACCGAATTAAAGGAACTTCAAGAACAGCTACAGGAGTTACTCGACAAGGGACTCATTCGCCCTAGTCACTCTCCATGGGGGGCTCCGGTACTGTTTGTGAAAAAGAAGGATGGATCTATACGAATGTGTATAGACTATCGAGCGCTGAACAACGCAACAATTAAGAACAGATACCCTCTTCCACGAATCGACGATTTGTTTGACCAATTGAAGGGAGCAACTGTTTTCTCGAAGATTGACATAAGGTCCGGCTATCATCAAGTGAAAGTGAAACAAGATGATATACCCAAGACAGCCTTCCGAACAAGATACGGACACTATGAGTTCGTAGTTATGCCCTTCGGAGTAACAAATGCCCTTGCGGTATTCATGGATTTGATGAATCGGGTATTTGCAGCATATCTTGATAAATGTGTGATAGTCATCATTGGCAATATCCTCAACTACTCAAGAACCCAGGAGGAACATGGTGAACATCTGAATATTGTACTACAGATTCTCCGAGAAAAATAACTGTATGTAAAATTTACCAAGTGCGAGTTCTGGTTAGATCGAGTAGTATTCCTGGGTCATGTCATCTCCAAAAATGGAGTCATGGTAGACCCAAGCAAGATCGAAGCTGTAAGTAACTGGGACAGACCAAAGAATGCCAGCGAAATCAGAAGTTTTTTGGGATTAACAGGCTACTACAGGATGTTTGTAGAAGATTTTTCAAAAATTACAGCCCCTATAACGGATCTTACCAAGAAAAACAAAACGTACGAATGGACGGATGACTGTGAGAAGAGTTTTACGGAATTGAAACGGAGACTGACCAGTGCTCCGATCCTCACTCTTCCAGAAAGTAACAAAGGCTTTGATATGTATAGCGATGCTTCCTTACTTGGACTTGGAGCCGTACTCATGCAAGAGGGCAAAGTCATCACCTATGCCTCAAGACAACTCAAAGTGCATGAAAGGAATTATCCCGTTCATGATTTAGAACTAGCAGCGGTGGTCTTCGCACTAAAAACATGGAGGCATTATTTATATGGAACCCAGTGCAAAATTTATATAGACCATCAGAGCCTGAAGTATTTCTTCACACAGAAAGACCTAAATATGAGACAACACAGATGGCTCGAGCTAGTAAAGGACTATGATTATGAAATCTTTTATCATCCGGGAAGAGCGAACAAGGTAGCCGATGCACTCAGTAGGAAGTCCGGCACCACTTGACATCGTTATTCTAAGTTCGAGGATGAACTTTCTATGAGGTATGGGGTACTGTAACACCCACGAATTTCTATAAGTACATGAGTAATTATTTCCACTAGAACTCAGAAATAAGAGAAGGAGAGAGAAAAAAAAAAGAAGAAAATAAAATAATGATATATAATAATAAGATAAGAGGAGAAGGTCAAGGATTGAACCTTGAACCTCTCACAAACAATGGAGAAAGATTTATGGCATGATCACCACTAGGATAGAGAGTAACATATGGATAGGAAGAGATGAAAATGTTAGTTAAAGGAGAGAAAAAGAAAATAAAGCAAGAAGCAAGAGAAAACCAAATTTGCTTACCTCTTTTTCCTCTTGGTTAAGAGAAGGAACAAGAAGAAGACAAGTTGCCTTCCTCACTTCTCCCTCTTCTCATTTTCGTGAGAACCAAGGGAAGTGACATGGGAGAGTTAATAAAGGGAGTAAATGAAGGCATAAATTCCCCTCATGGTGAATAAATAGAAAAATGAGAAAGTAAATCCCTCATTTTCTCCTCCTTCCTCCTTTTCTCTTCTTCACCGAAACTAAGAGGTCTTCCCTCTCCTTGATCCGAACACTAGGTCAAGTTTCTTCTCCAAGAAAACTAATTTTCAAGAAGAAGTCTTCAAGTTCTAGCCCTTCCAAGCAAAGGAAACCAAAGGAGACACAAGAAGAAGAAGCTCCTTCCTTGCTTAGCTCCTAGGATATTCTTCTCTTAAGAAAGAAAAACCACAAGCGAAAGGTTGTAAGTTCCCCTCACCTGTGGTACAATAGCTCTACGATTGTCATGTAAATATATTGCTAGAAAAAAAAACCTATGTTTGTTTCATGAGGGTTTCGGCCAAAACAAAAATAAGAAAGGTTTTAAGAACTTGAAAACCAACTAGGTAAGTTCATGATGTTTCCTATGATATGTAATTGATGATAAGGGGGTAAGACTAATATTTTCATGCTGGAATGTTTTGTTAGAACATAAGTTTATGGGCTTAGACTTTCGGCCAAGAAAGAACAAAAGAACTAGAAAAAAACTCTAGACCTAAAACAAAACATGTTCTCTTATCCTTATGATATGTACCTTATGGAAGATGGTGTTGTTGATGTTTTTTCCCACTTGTATGTTAATTTAAACTTGATTCCATCTTCATGAACTTTCGGCTATGATAAAGTTGAGGGCCAAAAAGGGCTTAAAACCTAAAAGTTTAGCATGCTATGATTTTCATAAGACAAGATAGGAAGCGAATATGACATGCCATGATCTTAGGTTAAATTGAACTATAATTTTTATGTATATTATGTTTCGGCCATGTTAAGACTTGAACCCTAGGAAGGTTTAAATCAAGCCTAAGATACTTATGATCTTCTTGAAGAAAAGATATGAAGTAAACTAATGTTCTTATGTTGCTTGAAACTTGAACTTGCTTAGTCTACAACTTTCGGCCACACTTGGTTCTTTGACCTAGGATGGTCAAAATTCTAAACTAAGTGGTCCATGTTATTCCTTGAAATGAATGCTAGGAAATTCTTATGGTCTTCATGCTATTATGCCACTAGAAACCTAATTTCCATGCTTAACAAGATTCGGCCACATTAGGTTAAAAAGTTTGAGAAGCTTGACACTTAGACCAAAAAGTACTTATGGTGTTTCTCATGATATGTATTGGAATATTGGTATGAAGTTCAATCTTTTTATGTTACATGTAACCTAGAAACATGTTGCTAGGGTTTCAGCCATGTTGGGGTTAAAGGCTTAGAGAACTTTGAACCTAAATCAAACATGCTCAAGTTATTTCTCATGAAATGTGATGTGACAATTGTTAGGGTTTTCATGCTTGTATGATGTTTATAGCCAAAATAAAGGCTTAATGGGTTTCGGCCATGTTATAAAAAAGGAAACTAGAAAGCTTGGAACCTATACCTAACATGCTTAAGATGTTCCTTATGTTCTAAGAAGTGATAAATGTTTAAGGTTCACTTGTTCTTTTTGTTGTTTGCTAACCCAAACCATCTTACATGTTTCGGCCACCCCTTGTTACTAGGGTTAGAGACCTAATTAGATTCTCCCATGAACTTCACATACGATGCTTTATGATATGTTAAGAGTATGACATGCTGTGATGTCTATTTATGTATCCTAGGTCAAATTTCATGTTATGCTATGTACTTAAGTTCATGATATGCTGTGTGCTCAGTTTCATGATATGCTATGTATTTACTTTCATGATATGCTGTGTGCTAAATTTCATGATATGTTATGGGCTTATTTTCATGATATGCTGTTTGCTCAAAGTCATGATATGCTATGTGCTTAACTTCATGATATGCTGTGTGCTCAAATTCATGACGTACTATGTGCCTAAACTCATGATATGCTATGTGCTCAAATTCATGATATGCTATATGCTGTGTACTTAAACTCATGATAGGTTGTATGCTTAATTATGCATGTGTTCATGATATGCTGTGTGCTCAAAATCATGATATGCTGTGTGCTCAAATATTCATGCATTAAGCTATGCCTAAAAGAGTTGCTTCCCTATAAGTGGGATCAAGAGCACTCTTCATGATATGAATATGACATGAGTAATATGGACTATGTAAATATGACATGCTATTTTACTTTTAAGGCTTGTACCAAGGGTGGGCTCCATAAGCGCCCCGGGGTCGATGGACTAAGAAATGGGCCTCGTTAGGGATGGGCTCCTATGTGCCCCTAGGTCGATGGACTAAGAAACGGGCCTAGTATATGTCAGCCTTGTAGGGTTCAAGACTTGCTACCTTGAACCTACTAGGACGCGCGCATTTATGTACGTGGTACAAGCCGGGATCCCCTCTTATGTTGAGATTATGTTTAAGTATCGATGCTATACGTTTGGAAAAGAAAAAAAGACATAATGCATATGTTCCATGATGTATGTTTAAGAGTCCACCCTGCATATACCTTAGGAATAAACCATGATAATTATGATGATCATGTTATGAAATGCCATGCTACCTTGTGTTTATGCCATGATTATGCCATGATATCTATGATGATGCTTATGACATGTATGATGATCATGTATGTTATGTCATAATACCTTATGCTATGATGTATGTTTTATGATTGATGACATACTATACGGTTTCTGTGAGTAGGAAAGGAACTTACTGAGCCATGAGTTCTCACAGCTTACTTTCTTGTACCACAGATAAGGGCAAAGGATGGATGAACTAGGAGAGCAGCAGGAGGGGCTAGCAGGATGTGTGTGGCAATGACTGGCTAAAGAAGAGACCTGCTTTTTTTCTGTTTAATGAAAATTATTCCTAGTTTATATAGGACTCTATGACATTTTATCATGTTTACTTTATATGTCTTGAAATAATGTTAAGTAAGACATGTGGACTCTATGTTTCAAAAATATTTACAAGTAAGACTTCCGCTGAAATAAGTTATTAAGTTGTTAAGTATGGTAAGTAACCCCCGTCGCCTTAGCAGGAGGGGCGGGGCGTTACAAAAAATCCATCCAAACATTCATTTGACCTTACACCAACAATCCATTTAAACAATTCTTCCATCGAGCGTATTATGTAACTATGAAAATCATATCTTGGTGTCAGATTGTGGTTCTGCCAAACATACATGAGAGATATGGTAAGCCAATGAGGAAAAAAGTAGAATTTCCTTATGATGCCATGGTAATGAGGACAATTACATATATGTTAAAACAAAAGTAAATAAAAATATTTCTCCTAAATCTTGAACCAACCATCTTCTAACTTAGTACAAATAATAAAGCACTTCAAGCAAAAGCAATTATTGATTTTAACCTCATGAAGCCAACATCACCAATGAACAAGATATCAAATATAAAAATGTCTCTAAAACTTCTAGCATACCAAGATAAAACCCTGACGAAGGGTAAGGTAGTTAGCCCGTACGACCGACTTTCCAAACTGACGAAAGAAACAAGTCTGCATAATGTGATGTGATGATATTAATAAAGGGAACAAGTAAGATACATTCCTAGGCTCTATAAGATCATTTAGGCAAAGGGCATTTACACCTATCATCCATAAACTAGAGTTAGGTGTTACCTTTGATAAGGAGTCTTATGTTGCTAGAGATTCTTGTATGCTTTTCCTAGTTTATTAAAAGTTCATACAAAATTTTGGATTTAAGGAACTTACCACCCAAATGACAAAGCTATTTCTGCTCCAAGAATTTGACGAGTGGAACTTCATAAAGCTTGACTGCCTTCTCATTGTCAATGCTCTGGTTATTTCCATTGAAAGATGAAATTAAAAACTATTGATGATTTGATATAGATAAATGGAAAGGTCAAAATGTTGCCAAACCTTTAAATATATCAAATTTCTGTTAAGAAGAATCAATTTGACAATATTAACTAGAGAAACCAATAAGCTACAATAAACTAGAGAAGAACAAAATTGAGTAACTAATTTGTGTCAAAGAATATTTTCAGAAACAGAGCTCAATGAATTGCAGTATATGGACTTAAAACCTTGTACGAGTCAGAAAATGAGTGAGGAGAAACTAAAGCTTTTATATTTCTGAAGCTCTGATGGAGATTTTCATTTTTCTGAACACGACAAATCACTTCCTACATCTCAGCAACAACAATACTGGAAGAAGGAAGCAAAGGAAAAAAAAAAGAAAGACAAACTACCGGATCCGACGCCCAAATCTGGAGGAAACAGGACGCGATTAGCAGCAAGAGAAATGGGGCGGGCATCCTTTTGTCGGTCATAGTGAAGGGAAGGAGGAGAGAGCGACCTCGGATGGGGATCTAAGAGATTAGATCCCCATCTCTTAGATCAGCGGTGGGCTCCTCGTGGATGCGTGTGGCTTCCTGGTGGGAGCGGCCGGGAAGTGAGGGCGAGAAGTGGAAGGACTGCCCCCATCCCCACTCGTAGATGTCTGTGACGAGGTTGTAGAAGGTGTCGACGAAGGCAGGGACATTATTGTCATCGGACGCGGCGACAATACCCTCCTTGGAGCGGAGAAAGAAGGACCAGTACTACTTGTACTTGTCCTGCACCTTATCCCGCATTATCGATCCCATCTTAAGGTTCACTGCCCGCTTGCCTTTAACTTCCACTGAGCACATCACCCACACGAACCAGTAGACCGCGACAGCGCCGATGACTGCCGCCGTCCACATCGCCGTTGAGAGATCCATTGCTCGTCTTTCAAATGGTAACTCCTAAATGGAGGATGCGGAGGATTAGGGTTTCGATTTATGGTGGGCGAGGAGAAGCCCAAAAGAAAGCGCGCTAAGAAAGTCCGCCAGAATTTTGGTTCATAGACATCGGGTTTTAAAAACCGCGATTAAAATCGGTGTCTGTTAATGAAAAAAAGGCGCTCATAGACATCGCCTAAAAAACTGATGTCTATGAGCGAAAATCTACGCTCATAGACACCGATTTTTGGAAAAACCAGTGTTAAATACTCAAAGGCATCGATTTTTGCTTAAAACCGTTGTTGTTCCACCGATGTCTATGAGGATTTTTCTTGTAGTGCTTGTATTGTATTCCTCTCCTTCACTTAGACATCGTGTGGGCGACGATCTACCAAGAAGAAATCCACCAAAGCCTTCTTCTCTTCCTCCAAGCTCCGGCCACCAAAGCGATCTAGACAAGAGGTCCTCCTTTTTCTTCTTCTTCTCCTCCTAGTAACTGGCCACCAAAACTCCTAGTAGACTTGATGCTGCCGGCCACAATGTGGAAAAAAAAAAGGAGAAGAGAGAAAGGAAGAGGTTCGGCCACCAAAGGAAAAGAGAGAGGAACAATAGAATAGAAGTTGTTACCATGAAGGCATCCTTTACCTCTTTTTTATAATCCTTGGTGAATCCACAAAAGGAAAGTTTTATAACAAAAAATAATACTTCCTTTTCTATTCATGACATGGCCGGCCACCTCTTATTAAACAAACAAGGAAAGATTTTTAACAAAAATTAAAATCTCTCTTTTGTGGTTAGCTATAAAAGGAATATTTTATAAATTAAAATCTCTCTCTTTTAAATCCTATTATGCATATCTATAAAAGATAAGATTTTAATAAAACTCCTTTTATATCATGGTTACAAAAAAAGGAAAGTTTTCTTAAAAAATTAAAATAATTCTTTTAACATTATAGATATCTACAAATAAGGAAATATATCTAATCTCTCTTTTAATCCTTTGTAGAAAATCCATAAAAGGAAAGACTAAAATTAAAATCTCTCTTTTAAAATCATGTGGATAAAAACATAAAAGGAAACATTTTATCAAAATTTTATTTTTAATAAAATTTCCTTTCCTTTCCTTACTTGGCCGACCACATGCTTGGGCACCAAGTAAGGATTGGTCGGCCCTAGCTTGAGCTCCAAGCTTGGCTTGGTCAGGCCCTTGCTTGGACTCCAAGCATGGATAGGGACCGGCCCCTAGCATGGGCTAAGAGACTAGGCTTTGGGTGGATATAAGAATATATATAAGAGGCTAGAATAGGGACCGAGAGAAGGAATTGGTTTTGGTCTCCCGATGAGCTTGAGCTTCCCGTGTTCGCCCCGAACACCCAACTCAAGTTCATCAATAATAAGTCATACCACTAAAGAGCTTCTATTGAACTACCGCACTAATCTCAAATTATATTATGGGCTTATTCTTATTATGAGTGTGTTAATCTCCCAGTGTTTAAGATATTGAATGCTTATTAATTAAATGAGTTATTGACACTCACTTAATTAATATCTGGCTCCAAGAATAGTATCACTCAACTTCATCATCATGCCATACTAAGTCCACCTACAGGGTTTACATGACAATTCTTATAAGCTCCTCAATGGGACATCATCAACCTAGATTACTAGGACACAGTTTCATTCTATAATCAACAACACACCATATAAATAATATCATTTCCCAACTTATCGGGCCTATTGATTTAATGAGCTAAATCACACCCTTTGATAAATTAATGAAATAAATATTAAGTATACGTGTTTGTTATTATATCATGATTAAGAGTACACACTTCCATAATAACAGAGGTTTTGTTCTTTTATATAGTCAGTATAAAAAGAAACTACCTCAAATGGTCCTGCTCAATACACTCATAGTGTACTAGTGTAATTCTATAGTCTAGATAAACTAATACCAAATTACACTACAACCACTCTAATGGCTTATCCATTCCATCTTAGTTGTGAGCTACTATTTATAATTTATAAGAATCTAATAACATGATCTTTTGTGTGTCTCCTCACACCTTGTTATCTACAATATAAATTAAACAGACAACTACACTTAGCATAAATGTAGACATTTGACCAATGTGATTCTTATTTCAAAATAAATGTTTATACAAAAAGCTAGGCTTTTAGTATACATTCCAACAAGGTCTTGCTCCTTCTCAGGCTACACGGTCGGTCAGGGTCACATGGCCCAGACCCGCTAGAAGCTCTAGACTCCCTTTCAACTCTGCTTGGCTCCAAGTCACATCCTATCAGTCGGAACAAGTTTAGAGTAGATCTCTGGACTGAGCAGTATATAGTAAGTAAGAATGTCAAACTTTAGAACTGAAAAGGAGTAACGTCTGCCTGTAAGGTAAGCCTAGAAGGGCGGGGTGTTACAGTATGTAGATTTTACCAATATACTTCATTTAGCATATATTTTATTGCATTTCATGAGCATAATTTACATTTGTACACCTAATTTCTATATGATTTTGTTACTTTTGTTCTTTTAATTCTAAGAACTGCTCTTTCCTTATTTTGATTAACAAGATGTATTTTGGAGCATAAATGGAGCTTATTTGACATTGGATCAGACTTAGAGAAAAAGAAGCCAAGACATGGCCATGTCTTAAAGGCACAATCGTGTCATTAAGGAGTCCACATCCTTTTCCATGCTCCGACCATGCCTAGGAAGCACGACCGTCCCTAGCTCCTAGCAACTTCATGTTAGTGTCAGTCTTAAGAGTCAATCATAGGTTGATTGACTTAGGACATATTATATTATATTTATCAACAAAAGATAATGTTTTGGTTATTATATTTGCTTCATGTTTGTGCTAACTGAATAAATATAAAATGTTGTAGAATAGTAGTTCTAATCTATAACATATCAATTGGTTGAATAGTCAATCATAAGTTGATTGACTTAGGACATATTATATCATATTTATCAACAAAATATAATATTTTGGCTATTATATTTGCCCCATGTTTGTGCTAGCTAAATAAATATAAAAATGTCCTAGAATAGTAGGTTCAAATCTATAACATATTAATTGGTTGAATTGATTGTCGGAGGCTGTCAATATATACATAGAACATGACTCTTAAATATTCCTTGTCAAGTGTAGATAAACAAGGACAATATTAATGTAATGAGACTAACATGTAGGTAAATTGATGACTTGATATTACAAGTCATGGATATAAGATATCAAGTTGACACATGAGTATATATTAGAGAATATGTACTAAATTGACCCACCATGAGAAGTTTCATGGATCGTTATATGAGTGTCATAAATATTCTTATGGTGACTATTAGTGTAAATAGTCTTTAAACCTGAATTCATTATAGTTTTCTACATTGGGAGTTGTGTCCTTTGGCATCGATAAACGTCACCTATAACAAGATGGACTATAAAGTCATTCACTAGATATGCAATGAGCAATGCAGACACTACAACAAAAACCCTCATAGACATCAGTGGAACAATAGCAGTTTTAAGCAAAAACCGATGTCTTTGAGTATTTTACACCAGTTTTTTCAAAAATTGGTGTCTATGAGTGCAGATTTTCGCTCATAGACATCGGTTTTTTAGGCGATGTCTATAAGCGCCCTTTTTTTCGTTAATAGACACCGATTTTAATAGCGATTTTTAAAACCCAGTGTTAATGAACCAAAATAAATTATTTTAATTTTCCCACCAGCCAAAATTTGCAACACTATGAAGTTCCCTCCAAACCTAAATCTATATCGCGCCCCTTCCTCCGACCATATCTCTCGTCTAAACCTAAACCTAAACCTCCGACCATCTCTCTCAACCTCATCTCCCTCTTCCCCCTTCCTAGATCGGCGCCCCTTCCTCTCCCGATCAGGATCAACACACGATGCCCTTGCTTCTCTGTCCAACCACACAACATCAACACACGGGCTGCTGAGATCACGCTGCTCTCGTTCGCCACTCATCCAGTCCGCCATTGGATTGGCTTCGTCAACCCATTATTATCCAACTTTCCCCTCTCCTCCAGTCCTCCCATTCATCCTCCAAACCCTAGCCTCCTCGGATCTCTCCCATTCAGGATATTTTCTCAAAACCCTCGTCATCCTACTTTCTATTTTTCTCCTGATTTGTTTCTCTTGTAGACCTTATCTAGCTCCACTTTCCAGTTTTCGTCCGCCAAGGTGATTCTTTTCATTTTCTTTTTAGCTTTTTGGTGTGATTGATGCGTTTTCGTTGTATATTTTGATATTATCTTGATCTTTTTTCTCTTGTTTCGAGATAGTATGGGGGAAGCCAAGGAAAATGATGTTTACGAGAAGGAGCTCCTGGACTGCGAAGAGGAGGAAGAGAAAGCTCTGGATTCTGGTGAAGTAGTGAAAAAGTAAGAACGAATTTTTATCAGTGAATGCGAAGAAAGACGAGTAAAAGTCAGAAAAGCAGGCTAAGGATCCCCTTCAATTAAACCCTAATTGAAATCCCGCCACCATGACTCCCTCTTCCGTCGCCAAAGAAGACCTTCTCTTCCTCCTCCCCTTCGACTTCCTCGTCGCTCGAATCCCCTTCTTCACCTCTCCTTCTCCTTCCTCCCTCTCTGCTTTTCCTCGACGTTGTTCCTTTCCCTCACATAGTAGAAGCTGCAGCCGGCCTGCCGCCTTTGCCTCACTTTCCCCCGGTTCCTCCGAGCTCCATCGCCTCTGGAGCCATTTCAACCGGTTCGTGCGTTTCCACAGCGAGCCCCGTGCCCCCATCGGGTTTGCCTCTGCCAGCCTCTCGAACGAAGAGATCCGTCTTGAGGATGAGAGCCCTCTCATTGCCGAGGACAACGGCGCCCCCATTAACGGCGTGGCGGAGTATGAGAGGCCCAAGAAGGTTTTGATTTTGATGAGTGATACTGGTAGTGGGCATCGCGCGTCGGCGGAGGCCATCAGGGCTACCTTCAACCAGGAATTCGGTGACGAGTACCAGGTGAATTAGAAATTTAATTAGTGGTCTTGTCTCCAAGTGGTCCAGAAAGTAGCTTTTTCCCCTTACTCTATGGATCAAAATCTTGTGCTAGTGTAGGTCTTTGTGACTGACTTGTGGACGGAGCATACGCCCTGGCCATTTAATCAATTACCGAGAAGCTACAATTTTTTGGTAAAGCATGGTGCTTTGTGGAAAATGACGTACTATGGTACCGCACCTCTCTTGGTGCACCAACCACATTTTGCGGCAACTTCAACGTTTATTGCTCGGTTAGAATGTTTCCTTGTTTTTATCTTTCTGACACCTTGTTTTTATTCTTTTTCAACATTAAAATAGTGTTGGATAACTTCTAGATGTGTGTGTTGGGAAAATTGGTTATTGTTATGAATTAGTATCAATGTTCCTTAAATAGTTTAGCTGTAAGTTTATCTTTCACTTTGGCTTAAAACGATGAATTCCAATATTATCTTATCCTCAATCTCTTTCTTTGTGTTGGCTAACATGAGTTCTAATCCATATTGCAGAGAGAAGTGAAAATATTCTACTTGTTGACCTTCTCTCTGATTGTTTCACACAAACCTGAGAATAAATAGTTTGATGCGGTTTTTGACTACTGAAAATGGATATACCCTTTAATTCAGTGAGAAATGTTGGATCAGAGTGAATCATCAACTTATATTTGTAGTTAAGATCTTCTAAGAGACATTTTTTAGTCTGTTTATCTCTATTATTTGGCACAATCAAAAGCCACAGTCACTAAACACTAGGAAGAACTGTGTGCCTTGGTCAGTGATGGTGCAAAAAAGAGGATCATTATCATTATCATGCCTAGTAATTTCAATTAAAGTCCATTCTGCTTTTATCTTAGGCGTATGAGGTAATCAGTGAAATTATATGGAATGGTTTTTTTCAATTAAAGTACTAGAACTATAGACTTGTCCTCTGCTCATTTTACTTTCTTAATTTGAGAGCAAATCAGGAGAACCCTATTTAAATTTAAATAGATATCTCGTTTCATCATCGAGTGGATAGATGCATAAATCTTTATGGTATTTTGCAGGTAATGATCACTTGCATGTTTCTCAGTTTGGTGGAGAATAAGGTAAACCTTTCCATTAAAGGATCCAGAAGATTATTTTTTACTTACTGGGGTACTCCTCAATTTTCATCAGTACAACATGAATGTATTCCACAAGCTATTCTGGGAATGGATGTTATTTGTCAAGCAAAGTCTGGAATGGGTAAAATGGCGATTTTTGTACTTTCTACTCTTCAGTAAATTGAGCCAACAGCAGGCCAAGTTGTTGCACTTGTGATGTGTCATACAAGAGAATTGGCCTTCCAGGTTTGACTTTATTTTTAAAGAATGATTTATGTTGATTTTGGTGGTTCTAGAATTTTGATTCATATTTATATTTGTGCAGATTTGCCATGACTTTGAGCGATTCAACACGTACTTACCAGACATCAACATTGCTTATTGTATACTGTACTTGTTGTCCAGTAACTTATCTTTGAACTATTAATATTATATCGTGATATAGGTTTTACATCAGAAACCAAAGAAGACACTGAAGGAGATAACCAAAGATTTATGCCTAGTTGAGACCACTTATAAATATTCAAAGTTTCAGTCATTTAGATTGTCAGTAACAAACTGTTTTTTTGGTTTGATTTGGTTTTTAGGTTCTTAGCATACAACAGTTATACAAAATCACTACTATGTACTGGGATGACAAGTATGGCACGCAGAGTGTTACATCAGTGGTCTGATTTCACTTAGATATGTTCTTAAGTTGCATTCTGTTTATATATATATATCACATGCATAATTTTCATATTCACAATGGAATAGCTAAGTGTGGTACCAACTAAGTTTGTGTGGGGACAAAATAGAGAGCAATTAAGGCACCAAGACGGGGCCAGTCTAGTGACGCAATAATGGTGCGTTTCTAGCATCTAATAATATTCTTGGTGACATACCCAACTGATGGAAGACAATTGGGAATAAATATATTGGCGTATACCAAGTCTTCCATCTCATAGCTTGCCTTTGGGACAAATGGTATCAACCTTATTTTGCAATGACTTCAAACTGTTCTGTTGCACTTTTAGGTCTTTCCAAGTAATGACGTAGAGTTTTTTTTTTCCTTTTCAATTTTATAGATCATTTCAAGTATGAGACTTGTGATGGCCGAGGGCTTAAATAATTCTTCCAATAATTCTTTCTTGTTAGATGATGATTCCAGGTAGGCCTTAAACTTTTTCTTCCTCTGTTCTACATATTAGTTACTATAAATTAGATTTACATTCTCCTTTGATGCAGCCTTCCATTTTTGGTCGATGGTATCTCAAAGTTAATGACAGAAATAGATATAGCAAATATCGATCCACCGCCTTTCCTTTGTCAGAGTTCGGGCTTTGCATTTTTGGCACAATGAATGTAGCAAAAGTTACCCTCCTGTTTATCCACTGCTAATCCCCCTGTGCCTGTGCATAAATTTCTGCCTTCCATCCTGTCCATATCATCAAGTAAACAGGGTAGTATTATAGCAGATATAATATCATTCTTTTATGATATGATCTACATATGCACATTATAAACAATATACAATAAGCAATGATGATATATGGTGAATTTACTTCTTTACTTATTTCTTGTTTTACTTGATGTATTATTGAACATCCTCATCCATATATTATAGGCCTTGGAAATTATATACAGTTATATATTGACCATAATATTAGTAATTTGATTATCAAGTTGATCTCATAGTTCTATTGGTTCTAAAGGAAATTTATTCTTTGTCACTTTTTATACGTACAAGAGTTTTGGATTATTTAGGGGAGAGAATCACAAGTCAAAAAAGCTCAAGTTCTTTAGTGGATATATACAGTTGTTTGTTTCACCTTTCTTGATCTCAATGCACACCAATCCCTTAGTTTAGGGAGGTAGTACATTTTGTTGAGTTGTTGTTACAAATTAATCCCTTATATTTATGTGATAATTGATGAATGTTTCTTTTTTTAAGCATTTCAGTTAGTCATCTTGTTACCTGGTGCCCTTACTGCTTTTTCAACTATGATTTTTGGTCTTCGTTTACTAATATATTATTTATGTGTTTTTACAGTTTACAAATCTCAAGTATTCCAGAGTTAAAATTGATGAAGTGCGGATCGAGTGGGCTGAATGCATGCTAGATTACATTTGAAGTGCAGGTCTACCTTGATGTGTTGTTAAAAGAATGTTCTACCTTGATTTTGATATCTATTAGCTAGCTTTTGATGTAAAAAGAATGTTTGGGTATTTTATGAATACTGTTGTAAGAAGATTATTTATATAATTTGTGAATATTTGTGTATTTTATGGATATTGTTGAATGAAGAATATTTGTATAATTTGTGAATATTTGTATATTTTTTTTTATTATTGTCGGTTTTTCATTGTTTCGTAAATCAAATTGTTAAAAAATATCCATATTACATCGATTTTCCACCGCTGCAAAACTGTTGTTATTAATTAACATTACATCGGTCATTTACCGCTGCCAAAACTGGTGTTATTAACATACAATATTACATCGATTTTACACCGTTGATGAAACGGTGTCGTTAAATGATACTACACCGGTTAATAACTGATTCGAAGACCGGTGTCGTTAAGTGATACTACACCGGTTTTAAACCGATGTCTAAAATGGCAGATCTTTTTATCGGCTTCATAGACATCGGTCGAAAATGAAATAGACACCGGTGGAAAACCGATGTCTATGAGGGTTTTTGTTATAGTGAGAGGGATGTGAGTGATGTAGATGTGATTTGTCCTCTCCATATTGTTGGATTTTTCATGCCGCGAAAATCGCTTTTTCGCGTCGCGGAAACCCCGAAGTCCCAAGCCACCGGATCCGTGCGAAGTAGAAATAAAACAAAAATACGAGTACGAGTTTCTAATCTAGATCTACACTAGATTTACAAAGAGGAAACCCTTTATTCCTTCGATGCGTGCTCTTTTCGTATCCCGCTTGTCCAAGGAGATGCCAGATCTCAAGTTGTCAAAGTAGACAACTCTCTAGAAGTATCCACACGAACTAATTAGGTGGAGAAGACCAAACAATAGGTGTGCTAGCACCTAGATGATGTTCGGCCAAGAGAGGAGAGAAAGAGCAAGAAGAGAGAGCACTTGAGGAAGAAGAAGATGTAAATGACACTTGAATGAAAAAATGAATTCATTCCCTTCACAAGAGTGGCCGACCACTTTCACAAAAGTGTAACCCCCATTTTGCATTAAGTGTGGCCATTAAAGAGATTTGTAACCTCCATGAGGTGGCACACACATGTGCTAAACATGATGATGTGACACCTCATCATTGGCCACTTAATGCCAACTCACAAATGATGTGGCATAAAGTCAAGTCAAACTTGACTCTTCCTCTTCCTCTTCCTCTCAAGTCAAGTCAAACTTGACTTAATCTCTCTCATGGTTGATCTAATCCAACCATTTAATTCAAGACAATTTAATATAATGAATCTAATTCATTTAATTAAATTGATTCAATGAGTCATAATCTAAATTAGACTCATTGAACACATGAATCAACTTGAGTCCAACTCAATTAGCCTAATTAGGATTACTCTTAATCCAATTTAATTCATCAAATGAATCTAATCCTCTTGGTTCATCATATGAACCTAATCTCCATCTAATTGTCCTTAGTGTGTGACCCTATAGGTTCTTATAACGTTGACAATGCCCCTAAACCCATTTAGGAGCATAAGTAATGAGCAGTATCGAGCAACACATCATTACTACCCAAGTTACAAGAATGTCGAGATCCAACATCCTTGTGACTTCTAATTGTGACTCCTCACAATATATGACAAGTATCCTTCTATCCTAGACATCTAGATTGATCAATTTGAGGCATAGACCATGTCATCCTCTAACCAATCTAAATCTTGAACTCCAAGTAGACTCACTCGATCAAATGAGCTCAATATCTCATATTGACTCATTTGGGCATGGCCATGCACTTCATGGTCTCACTCTATCAAGAATATTGATGTCGCTCCCGTCATATAGGAGGGATAGATCCCATCTACATCACTCACATCCCTCTGCATAATGCGTTACATACTCAGTAATCGCCTTTATAGTCCACCCAATTACGGGTGATGTTTGACGAAACCAAAGTACATAACTCCTTATGTAGGGATCCATGGTGACTTCAGGTCTAAGGACTAGTAGTCATACTAATAGCCACATGAGAAAGTATATGACACTCATATAACGATCCATGATACTTTCTCATGAGGGGTCATTCAGTATACATTCTCCAATGCATACCCATGTGTCTACTTGATATCTCTATATCCATGACTTGTGAGATCAAGTCATCGTGTTGACCTACATGCTAGTCTTATTGCATTAACATTGTCCCTGAATGTTAATACTTGACTAGGAATGATTAAGAGTAGTGTTCCCTATATCATCTCACTATCGGTTCAACTAACCGATTGATATAGGTGAGAACCTTCTACTCAAGGACACTATTATACTTAGTTTATTTGGCACTAATACAAGTAAGTATAATAATCAAAAACAAATACCTTTATTTATATAAGAATATGATACAACAAGTCCATAATACAATCATCAAATGATTGGCTCTAGGGCTCTAACTAACAATCTCCCACTAGCACTAGTGCCAATTAGTGTAGGCTCTAAGCCCCAAAGACCTAGTGTGACCATCATGCTTCCTCTGTGCCAAAGCCTTGGTCAAGGTATCTGCAATGTTAGCCTCTGTAGGTACTCTGCAAATCTGCACATCTCCTCTCTTGATCATCTCTTGAATGAGATCGAAGCGCCGTAGTATGTTTTTGGTCCGCTGGTGTGAGCGAGGTTCCTTCGCCTGTGCTATAGCTCCATTGTTGTCACAATAGAGCTCAATAGGGTCAGCGATACTGGGAACCACCCCAAGTTCAGTGATGAACTTACGGATCCAAACTGCCTCCTTTGCTCCCTCTGATGCAGCAATGTACTCAGCCTCTGTCGTAGAATCAGCTACTGTGTCTTGCTTCGAACTCTTCTAGCTCACAACACCACCATTTATGCAAAATACGAACCCTGACTACGATCGATAATCATCCTGATCGGTTTGGATGCTGGCATCACTGTAACCCTTTACAGCTAGCTCATCATTATCTCCATATATCAAGAAATATTCTTTAGTCCTTCTCAACTACTTAAGAATATTCTTGACCGTTATCCAGTGACTTTCACCTGGATCTGACTGGTATCTGCTCGTCATCCTCAAAGCATACAAGACATCAGGTCGAGTACATAGCATGGTGTACATGATAGATCCTATGGCTGAGGCATAAGGGATCTGATCCATGCGGTCTCTCTCCTCCCTAGAAGAGGGACCTTGAGTCTTCGAAAGACTCACACCATGTGACATCGGCAGAAATCCCTTCTTGGAGTTCTTCATGGCAAACCGAAGGAGTACCTTGTCAATGTATGTACTCTGACTTAGGTCAAGAAATCTCTTAGATCTATCTCTATAGATCTGTATCCCTAGAATGCGGGATGCCTCACCTAAGTCCTTCATTGAGAAGCAACTCCCTAGCCAGGTCTTTACAGACTGAAGCAAAGGGATGTTCTTCCCAATGAGTAGTATGTCATCAACATACAATATGAGGAAGACAACTATATCCCCTACAACCTTCTTGTAGACACAAGGCTCATCTTCGTTCTTGATGAAACCAAACTATTTGATTGCATCATCGAATCGAAGATTCCAGCTCCGAGAAGCTTGCTTTAGTCAATAAATGGACCTATGCAGCTTGCATACTCTGCTAGTATGCTGTGGATCTACAAAACCCTCAGGTTGTGTCATGTACACATCCTCGAGTAGATTTCCATTCAGAAACGCGGTCTTGACATCCATCTGTCATATCTCATAGTCATGGTATGCTGCAATTGCAAGCATGATCCGAATTGACTTAAACATCGCTACTGGAGAAAAGGTTTCATCATAATCAATACCATGAATCTGCTCGAAACCTTTAGCTACCAAGCGACCCTTATAGATAAGCCCATCCATGTCAGTCTTTCTCTTAAAGACCCACTTACACCCTATGGGTTTTACCCCTTCAGGTGGATCAACCAAAGTCCATACTTGGTTGGTGTACATGGATTCCATTTCGGATCTCATGGCCTCTAGTAATTTCTCAAAATCTGGTCTCATCACAGCTTCCTGATAGGTGGTAGGCTCATGCTTTATGAGCACAACGTCATCATGGTCAGACAAGAGAAATGAGTATCTCTCAGGCTGACGACGTACCCTATCAGACCTGCGAAGAGGTATGTCTACTTGAACTGCTTGTGGAACAACATCATCCACATCACTTTGTGGTTCCAATTCTACTTCCTTCGAGGCTTCAGTGCTATTGTTCGCATCTTGAATTTCTTCAAGATCAAACGTACTCCCACTTGTCTTTCTAGAAACCAAGTCCCTTTCTATAAAGACTCCAGTCTTTGCCACAACTACCTTGTGCTTACTGGGAATGTAGAAGTAATATCCCTTAGTTTCCTTGAGATATCTAATGAAATAGCACTTGTTGAATTTTCCACAACTACCTATTTGCTTATTATGCATATATGTTGATTGTATATGATGTTGGAAGCCCAAGGTGTTTTAATGTGATCAAACAAGCTAAGTTAGGTCCTGCGTTGTCTAACCCTTGTGTCTAAGTGTGCAGGAGCTTAGGAACATAGGAAGTTGAGCGGATGACGCGGCTAGCGAGAAGGACGACAAGGGAGAGAGCCGACGGGCTCGGTGCGTCCGAAGGACGGGGTGACCGCGGAAGAGTACACCGGTGGACGAGAAGAACGTGTGCGGCGTTCGAGGGATGAGAAACCGGGTAGGAAGGCTGCTCGAGGAGAAGGCCGGAACTTGGGTTCGGGTGAGCCCTATTCCGGATGGGCGAGATCACCCAAGCTAGCAGAGCTGGAGTGAAATACCCGGACCGAGACGAGCTGAACTGGAGCAGAGGTCGCGGACCGAGAACCCCTTCGGGCGCCCGGAACCATTCTGGGTGCCCAGACCCAGATTTTGACCAGGATCGCGTCAAACGTGATCTGATCGTTGGGGGATAAAATTTTATCCCCCCTAGGACACCCGGAACCCCTTCGGGGCGCCTCGACCAGTGCTATAAATATAGCACTGATCTGCACAGTTAAATAAACTCACTTGTAATCAGTTTTCTTTGTGCTTTCATTTCTGTTCTTTTTATTTGTGTTGTCAATGCTGTAAAGAGGCTACTCCGCTCGAAGAAGATCATCAGATAGTGCGCTTACTTTCCTTGGATTAGCAATCCCTTGATTGAAAACCAAGTAAATCTCTTGTGTCTGATCTTTTCATTTAGTCTCTTCTTTTTATTACAAGTGTCTGTTAATTAGTTGAATATCCGAGAAAGGTTTTTGGTTTAATTTTTGTAGGGCAATTCACCCCTCCCCTCTTGCCGGCCTCCAAAGGGGCCAATAAGTGGTATCAAGCAAAGCGCTTCAGGAGGACTAACCGCCGATCGAAGCAACGAGATGGCCGGACCAAGCATCGTTCCACTAAAATTCGAGGGGGACTTCGCAGACTAGAAGCGACGTATGGAGGTATTCTTAAGAACTAATTTTGAAATTTAGTTTATTATGAAGTATGGTTTTGTAGCTCCGATGAATCAAGATGGAGAAGGAAAAGAAGAGAGCCATTGGACGAAGAAGGAGCAAAATGAGTCTATAGCGAACAGCCGTGTGGAATATCACCTGCTGTGCGTGTTACTGCCTCAAGAGGTCAACCGCATCGGAAGCTATTCATCTTCTAAAGAACTCTGGGAGAAGTTCCTGGAACTCCACGAAGGCACGTCCGAAGCGAAGCTCGCTAGAAGAGACATGCTCCGGAAAAAGCTAATGAACATTCGTTTGGAAAAAGGTGAGAAGGTAGCCAGTCTCCATGCGAAGGTAAAAGAACTGATTACTGGTCTTGAGAACCTTGGAGAAACGGTAACAAATCGGGAAACAAAACGCTATGCACTCAACACGTTTCCCAGAACTTCAGAATGGACATCAATCGTCGACACCTACTACATTTCGAAAGACCTGGAGGTAAGTACTTTAGAGGAACTGTTCTCCACTCTTGAATTGCATGAAACCAGGTGTGCAGGAACAAAGGAGTCAAGTCAGATGATCGCACTAAACGCAACCAAAAGGGATGAACCCGAGTCAGACTCAAAAAATGATCAGGAAGCGTACATGGTAAGAAACTTTAAAAAGTTTTTCAGATCTAATAAATTTAAAGTAATGCAGAGTAAAAAGAATCCAAGAAATAGAAGAAGGATGCGTTGCTACCAGTGTCAAAAGGAAGGACACCTAAAAGAAGATTGCCCAGAACTAAAGAAGGACAAAGGCAAGATTGCCAAGAAGCACAAGAACCTAAAAGTTGCTTGGGACGACACATATTCATCTGAGTCTAAGATTCAAGAATATGTCGGGATAGCACTGATGGCAAGTTACGAAGGGCAAAGTGCATCAGAACCCAGCATCGATGAAGGGGGAGCAACCTCAGATGAAAGTAGCGAAGCAGGTGGAGATTCAGGCTTCAAGTCTAATATGGTAAGTGAGGTATGCCTCTTACCCCCTGATCAACTTTACTTTGGTATTAAGGCAATGGCTAAATCCATGTATAAATTAGAAAATAAAAATATCAAATTAGAAAAAAAGAAATTTTAGAAACAAAAAGAATTTTGGCAAAATCATGTTTTATAGACGATTTAGATAAATTGAAAATTGAAAATGAAAAACTAAAAGAAGAAATAGAAAGATTGAAAAAGTCTAATGGTTCAAATATTTTTACTTTTAGAAATTATAGAGGACTAAACTGGTATTATAAATTTCACCAAAATCAAATTATAAAAATATCTAAGGCCTATGTACCTAGAAAATATTTAATTAACCCTGTAGGAAGGAACCTCTATTGGGTTCCAAAAACCTGTTTAATTTAAAATTAAAGTTAGACTTAGCATTTTCAGCAAGGAAATTAAACAACTAATTTCTTTATGAGGCTTTTTCTAAGGAAGTGGTTGTTGCTTCAACAATCAAGAAGGCCTAGTGTCTCTCTACGACCTGGAAGCCAAATATCGAAATGAAAAGTTTAATTGACTAACTGAAAAAAGCATTAATTTAATTTACTTAATGCTTTAAAAGAGTTATTCAATTTGTGTTTGAAAATATTTAAAATTGATTTAGAAATTTTTACCTTATAATTTTTTTTTTGAAAATTGACTTAAAATTTTTTTTATTACCTTAGGATTTTTTTTATAAAAATAGCCTTAAATTTTTAAAAAAAAATTGACTAAGAATTTTTTTATATGATAACTGCCTACGAAATTTTTTATGAAAATTAGAAAATTTTTTTAGAAATTGTTTTGAAAATTTTCCATAGAAAAATGTTTTTCCTTAGACTTGTTTAAAGAACCCCTATTTTTTATGTGATCAAAGGGGGAGAAGGATGTTAAGTCTAGGGGGAGGTAATATATTGAAATATCTTTAGACTTATTTACAATTAATTAACTATTTTTATTGCATCTATTTTTCCCTAACATAACTTGGGTTGCTCACATCAAAAAGGGGGAGATTGTTGGAACCCCGAGGTATTTTGATGTGATCAAACAAGCTAAGTTCGGTCCTGTGTTGTCTAACCCTTGTCTCTAAGTGTGCAAGAGCTTAGGAACACAGGAAGTCGAGCGGAAGATGCGGACAGCGAGAAGGACGGCACGGGAGAGAGCCAACGGACACGGTGTGTCCGAGGGACGATGTGACCGCGGAAGAGTACACCGGTGGATGAGAAGAACGTGTGCGGCATTCGAGGGACGAGAAATCGGGAAGGAAGGCTGCTCGAGGAGAAGGTCGGAACTTGGGTTCGGGTGAGCCCTATTCCGGATGACCGTGATCATCCAAGCTAGATGAGCTGGAGCGAAAGACCCGGACCAAGACGAGCTGAACCAGAGCAGAGGTCCCGGACTGAGAAAAGTCAACTCTATTGATTTTCCTGGTCCGGGCGCCCGGAACCATTCCAGGCGCCCGGACCCGGATTTTGACCAGGATCGCATCAAATGTGATCTGATCATTGGGGGATAAAATTTTATCCCGCCTTGGACACCCGGAACCCCTTCGGGGTGCCCCAACCAGTGCTATAAATATAGCACTGATCTGCACAGTTAAATGAACTCACTTGTAATCAGTTTTCGCTGTGCTTTCATTTCTGTTCTTTTTATTTGTGCTGACAACGCTGTAAAAAGGCTACTCCGCCCGAAGGAGATCATCAGATAGTGCGCTTACTTTCTTTGGATTAGCAATCCCCTGATTGCAAACCAAGTAAATCTCTTATGTTTGATCTTTTCATTTAGTCTCTTCTTTTTATTACAAGTGTCTGTTAATTAGTTGAATATCCGAGAAAGGTTTTTGGTTTAATTTTTGTAGGGCAATTCACCCCTCCCCTCTTGTCGACCTCCAAAGGGACCAACATATGATGCATGCCATGATTATATATGATGCAATGTCTAATTAGTAGTTTTACCATAATTAGGTCAAATTAGTATGCCCACCAAAGTTTAGTACTCACTATTACCTTGATCAATTGTGGAAATGTTTGTCAAAGCAAAATGACTCAATTTATATTGGTAGAGTGTCATAGGACAATTGTGATGTATTTCAGCTATTAAACTTCAGGTGTGACATAACTAAGTTACCTCAACATAGAGGCATATGGTCATTCGATGGGCAAAAGAACAAATAGTCTTGTTCACCTAACTATCTAAGAGTTACATACGATGCAATTTGTAAATGTTACCTACCTAATATATCAAAGTCTTGGGTGATTAGTTAAAGCTAACTCAAGCTGCAGTACAATATGAATCTTGTCCTACTTGAATTTTCTTACTATTGGGGTTTTGGACCTAGTAGTGTGGATAAACTACTGTTGTCCATATCTATTACTTGCTTCTACCAAGATTTTTATTTTAGTGGGAGAATCATTTAATTAAACACCTAATTAAGTGATTTAAATATGATACTTATTTCTACATTTCTTA
Source organism: Zingiber officinale (assembly GCF_018446385.1). NCBI lineage: Eukaryota > Viridiplantae > Streptophyta > Magnoliopsida > Zingiberales > Zingiberaceae > Zingiber > Zingiber officinale. The sequence continues at coordinate 65,308,463 of NC_055990.1, read as the reverse complement.
TTGTAGATCACCATGTCAACACACACGTCTAATACCCTGTCACTGCAATCTATCCTTGATAAAGACAAGCTCAATGAAGCTAATTTCCTATAATGGTATAGAAGCTTGAGAATTGTTCTCAAGTAAGAAATAAAACAATACATCCTAGAGTATCCTATTTCTGAACCATCTACCTTTAATGTTACTTGTGCTAATAAGGATGCTTATAAGAAACATCAGGATGATGCATTGGATGTATCATGCCTTATGCTTGCCACTATGAACTCTGAGCTCTAGAAACAACATGAGAATATGGATGCTTACAATATGGTAGAATTGTTAGTATTATCCCTTGTATCAGTTATGAGATGATTCACAAGTACACTATTGGTATCAAATTTTACTTATTAATAAAAGACAAAGTTGGTTATTATATTTACTTCCATTTAGTGCAAAATGAATAAGTATAATAATGTCATAGAGTAGGAGGTTCTAGTCTATATCAATTGGTTAAATTGATAGTGGGATATTATGCATATATAGAACACTACACATTACTATACAAGGACAATATTAATGCATTGAGACTAGCATGTAAGTCAACAAATGACTTAATCTCACAAGTCATGGATATAAGATATCAGGTTGACACATAGATATATATTAGAGAATATGTACTGAATGACTCACCATAAGATGTTTCATGGATCGTTATATGATTGTCATAAATATTCTTGGAGTGACTATTAGTATGAATAGTCCTTAGACTTGAAGTCACTATGGTTCCCTACATAAGGAGTTGTGTACTTTGGTATTGGCAAACGTTATCTTTAACAAGGTGGATTATAAAGTTGATCACTGGGTATGGAGTAAGTTATGCAGAGGAATATGAGTGATGCAGATGGGATCTATCCCTTCTATATGACGGAAGTGATATCTATTGGCCCCTTGAATATTAAGACATAAGAATACATGACCATACTCAAATGAGTCAATATGCAATATTGAGCTTATTTGATTGAGTGTGTCTACTTAGAAATTAAGAAACATAAAGATTGATAAGTGGATGACATAGTCTATACCTTATTGATCAATCTAGATATCAAGAATAGAAGGATTGAGTCATACAAGATAACATATACAGAAAGGTTAGGTCGGATCTTGACATTCTCGGCACTTGGTAGCAATGATGTCTTGTAGATTTTACTCATTATTTATGTATCTAAAATAGTTTTTGAGATACCAACATTACGAGAACTTATTGGGTCACACATAATAAATAAGTTGATTTGGAGATGGGTTCATATGATGGATCATTGGATTAAGTCTAATCCAAATTAGACTCATTGAGTTAGATTTAATTGGATCCAACTATTGGATTGAGTCAAATTCAAATTGGACTCATTGGGTCAATTCAGATTTATGATGATTAATGAGCTAGACTTATTGAGTGACTTGATGAATTTGAATCCATTAATGAAAAGGAGTGTTCAATTTAGAATTGATCATGTATTGGATGAAGAGCAAAAGGTGATCAATTTTAAATTGATCATGCATTCGATGAAGACAAATATTAATCTTAATTAAGGAAATTGACATTAAATACAAAAGGGGTTTCGATTTATTTTCATGATAAGAATTTTGTGTTCTTGCTCTTCTTCTTTTTCTTCTTCCATCTTGGCCAAAACTTCCAAAGAGGTTGGTAGCACAACCTTTGGTTGGTTTTATTCTCCACTTCATGAGTTTGTGAGATGGATGGAAGGCCTTGTTCGTGTGGATACTGAAAGAGGCATGAACACTTGATTGTGCTTAGATCCTTTCCTTCGAGTGTTCATTTTTATGCACCAAAGGTAACTCCCTTTAACAAAATTTAGTATATGGTTTTCCTTTGCATGGATCTTTTGGAAAGGAACTAGTAGTTTTTTTGCTGAGCTTTCTGCGTGTTTAGACTCTAGTTCCTTACATGAACATCTTAAACAGCTATATCAAGGGCAAGCAAGGCACAAGAGCTTTGAGGTTCCTAAGATTTTATTTCAATGCATGATGCAAGAAGGAAGTCCCGTAGAAACTCATGTACTTAAAATGATATGATATGTTGAGAACCTTGAAAAATTGGGATTTCCATTAGGCCAAGAGTTGGCTACTAACCTTGTTCTCCATTCATTGGCTGAAATCTATAGTTAATTTATCATGAACTATAACATGAACAAAATTGATAAGTTGTTGCCTGAGATATTAAACATATTGAGAATTGCTGAACTCAATCTTAAGAAGACTAAGCCTAATACCATATTGATGGTGAAAAAGGGCAAAGGCAAACGGAAGCCTAAAGGTAAGGGTAAGCCCCAAACCATAGGGAAGGTCAAGTCTCATGCATTTAAACTTAAAGATGGAGTGGCTAAGGAAGGAACCTGCTTCCAAGTTAGTGAGATTGAACATTGGAAGAGGAATTTCAAGTTGTATCTAGTGGAAGTAAAAAAGAAAAGAAGAGAGACTTCTACCTTAGGTATATATGTTATAGAAATAAATTTATCTATTTTTTCTTCATGGGTGTTAGATACCAACTATACATCTCACATTTGTACTAATGTGTAGAAGCTAAGATTGAGTAGGTCGTTGACAAATGGAAAAGTGGATCTACGAGTAGGCATTGGCGCCAAAGTTGCTGCTATTGTTGTAGGAACATATTGTCTATCTTTGCTCACTGGGCTTGTTTTGGAACTTAAGGAGTGCTATTATGTACCTTCTTTGACTAGGAATATAATTTTTATTTATTATTTAGACAAGAAAGGATTTTCATTTATAATAAAGGATAAACATTGTTCTATTTATTTAAATTACATATTTTATTATAGTGCATAGCTAATAAATGGAATCTATGTTCTAGACCTTGAAAACTTAATCTATAATATAAATAAAAAATGATTAAAATCTATTGATTCAAACTAAACATTTCTCTGACATTGTCACTTGGGCCATATAAATGAGAAACATATATCAAAACTTCATAAGCATGGATTTTTTGACTCATTTAATTTTGAATCATATGTGATATGTGAATCTTATCTACTAGGCAAAATGACATAAACCCCTTTTAGTGGACACAAAGTATGAGCTAATGATTTGTTATGACTATACATAGTTGTTGGAACCCCAAGGTTGTTTTGGTGTGATCAACAAGTTAAGTTAGGTCCTGTGTGTTTCTAACCTTGTGTCTAAGTGTACAGGAGCTTAGGAGCACAGGTACTCAAGCGGAAGACACGGCTAGCGAGAAGGATGGCATGGGGAGAGAGCCGACGGGCTCGGTGCATCCAAGGGATGAGGTGCCGCGGAAGAGTACCCCAGTGGACGCGAAGGAAGCGTGTGCTGGTTCCGAGGGACGTGAAGCCGGAGTGGAAGATTGCTCGGGGAGCAAGAGACGTAGCTAGCGAGAAGGTCGACATGGGAGAGAGCTGACGGGCTCGGTGTGACCGAGGGACGAAGACTGCGAACGAGTACACTGGCGGACAAGACGGAATCATGCGACGACTCCTAGGGACGAGGAGCCGGAGCGGAAGCCTGCTCGAGAAGACTGGAAGTTGGGTTCGGGTGAGCCCTTTTTCGGATGGAAGAGATCACCCAAGCGAGCGGATCCGGAGGAGAAGAACTGGACCGAGGCGGGACTGCACCAGAGAAGAAGTCCGCGACAAAAAAGTCAACATCTATTGACTTTGGGCTCCGGGGCGCCCGGAGCAGCCCACGGTGTAACGCCCCGCCCCTTCCTGCTCAAGCTAACGGGGGTTACTTTTCTTTTTCTTCTTATCTTATCTTACTTACTTACTTGTTAATAATCTTTTCTACTTAAAACAGCGGAAGTCTCGTTTATAGTATATATATGTTTTTCTTTTTAAAACTTTTCTTTTACTTTTCAAATCATCATCACTAGCTACCTATCATATTAAGTCACATAGCATACTTAACATAAATTTAAGCCATTATACTAATAAGCATGATGAAATGTCATGGAGTCATGAAGGTACGACATAAGCATAATTCTTATTAGATAAAAGCAGGTCTTTCTCTTTTAGCCGAGCCACTACTACACACGTCCTTCTTGCCCCTCCTGCTGCTCCCTTGGTACATCCATTCCTTGCCTTTATCTGTGGTACAAGGAAAGTAAGCTATGAGCACACAAGGCTCAGTAAGATCCTTCCTACTCACAAAAACCGTAAAGCATAGCATATTCATAAGGCATAAAGCATAAAGACAACTCATCATATCATGTATAGAAGTATCATATCGTAACATAATCGTAAGATATCATGGCATATCATAAAGTGCATCCTAGCATAACATAACATAATCGTAGTATCATGGCATATCATAACATAATCATAAAGTGCATACTAGCATAACATAACATAATCATAAGTATCATGGCATATCATAACATAATCATAAAGTGCATCCTGGCATATCATAACATAGTCATAGGTATTATGCGAGATGACTTTCAAAAACATGTATCATGAAAAATATATGCAACAAGTCTTTTGAAAACTTATTACATACATACTTAAACATAATCTCAACATGATTAGGGCCCCGGCTTGTACCACATACATAAATGCGCTCGTCCTATGTAGGTCTAAGGTAGCAAGTCTCGAACCCTACAAGGCATACATACTAGGCCCGTTTCTTAGTCCATCGACATAGGGGCACTTAGGAGCCCATCCCTAATGAGTCCCATTTCTTAGTCCATCGACCCCAAGGCGCTTATGGAGTCCACCCTTGGTACAAGCCATATAAAGTAAAGTAGCATGACATACATATCATGGTTCTTATTATCTCATGCATATCATATTTCTTAACGTATCATATCATACAAGATTTGGGCACACAGCTCATCATAATAGCATGCATAATTTGGGCACACAGCACATCATAAATATATGCATAGTTTGGGCACACAGCTCATCATAAAAACATACATAATTTGGCACACAGCTTATCATAAATAGCATGCATAATTTGGGCACACAGCACATCATAAGGGTTATCAACATGCATAGATCATGAGCATACATAATTAAACATAGAAGCATAGCAAGCTCTTATCATATCATGAACATTGCATGTGAGACACAAGGGAATCATATTTAGGTCTCTAACCCTAATATCATATAGTGGCCGAAACATATAGTTGTGAATTAGGTTAAAAATCAACATATAAGCATGTGAACCCTAAACCAATATCGTATCATGTATCACAAGGAACATCATGAGCATGCTTAGTTTAGGTTCTAGGTTTCCTAAGCTTAGAAATCTTGTCATGGCCGAATCTTATCAAGCATTACATTGGGTAAAAAGCAACATACAAGAATGTGAACCCTAAACCAATATCATATCATAAATCATGAGGAACATCATAAGCATGTTTAGTTCTGGTTCTAGGTTTTCTAAGCTTGTAAACTCATCATGGCCGAATATCATCAAGTATCTCATTTGCTAGAAAAACAATATACAAGCATGTGAACTCTAAACTAACATCCTATCATACATCATGAGAAACAACATAAGCATGTTTAGTTTAGGTTCTAGGTTTTCTAAGTCTATAAACCCATCATGGTCGAATATCATCAAGTATCCCTTTTGCTAGAAAATTTCATATACAAGCATGTGAACTCTAAACTAACATCATATGATACATCATGAGAAACAACATAAGCATGTTTAGTTTAGGTTCAAGGTTTCCTAAGCTTATAAACCTACCATGGCCGAAACTTGTTAATCATGGGACTAGGTTTCATGTGGCATAAAAGCATGAAAAACCCTAAACCAATTTCATAGCATTTATTACATGGAACACCATAAGCATAGTTAGGTTGGGTTCTTAGTTTCCTAGACCTTTAAACTAGTTGTGGCCGAAAGTTCATAAAGCATGAAAAGTTCTAATCAACCCTACAAGCATGAGCATGTCATGTTAACTTCATATTTTTGTCTTAAGGAACATCAGGGCATGCTTAGTTTAGGTTTAAAGTTCTCCTAGGCCCTAAAACCTACCATGGCCGAATATTTACGAGCATGGAATAAAATTCTAATCAACATACAAGCATGAGCATATCATGTTAACTACATATCTTGTCTTAAGGAACATCATGGCATGCTTAGTTTAGGTTTAAAGTCCTTCTAGACCCTAAAACCTACCATGGCCGAATGTTCATAAGCATGAAATAAAATTCTAATCAACATACAAGAATGAGCATATCATGTGAACAACTTTCTCATCATAAGGTACATATTACAAAACAAAAAGGAGCATGCTTGGTTTGAGTCTTAACTTACCTATTTCCTTTATTCATGCTTGGCCGAGAGTCTAGGGATATGATTCTAAGTTCTAACCAAACATCTTAACATTTAAACATTAGATAAATTCCCTAGCATAAGATACATGTTACAATAAACATATTGAGCATGTCAAACTTGGATCTTTACATTTCCTATGTCCTTCTTTTCTCTTTTTTTTTTCTTGGCCGAAAGTTCCATGAAGGTATCCTTGGTTTTTAGGCAACCTAATCTCATAGAAAATACATAAGCTATTGTACCACAGGTAACGGGAAACTTACCTCCTTTCTCTTGTGCTTTTTCTTAAGGAAAAAGGTACCCTAGGTGCAAAGGAAGTAGAGAGCTTCTTCTTCTTGCACTTCCTTTTGTTTCTCTTGCTTGGAAGGGGTAGATCTTGAAGGCTTCTTCTCGTAAATTAGTTTTCTTGGAGAGGAAACTTAGCTTAGCTTTTGGAATAAGGAGAGGGAGGGCTCTTGGTTTCGGTGGAGAATGAAGAAGGAGAAGGAAGGAGGAAGAAGAAGAATTAAATCCCTTGCTTTTCTTCTCCCAATCCTATGTATTCCTATGTAAATGAAGCATGTCTTCATTCATTCCCTCAACTCCTCTTTTCCCTCATTCCTTTAATCCCACGAAAATAGAGAGAGGGAGGGAAGTAGGCAATTTATCTTTTGCTTGCTTCTTCTCTTTACCAAGAGGAAGAGAAGTTAAGCAACTTGGTTTTCTCTTGCTCTTTTACTTAACCATCTTCTTTTCTTTAATACCATTTCCATTCTCTTTTATTCACTTATCATTCATTACTCTAGTGGTTACAATCCACTAATTTAACTCTATTACTTGTGGGAGGTTCAAGGTTCAATCCTTGACCTCACCTCTTCTTATTCTATTTTGATTTCTATTTTTCCTTTTCTCTTAATATTTTTATTTTTATGCTCTAAAGAAAATAACACCCATATACTTATCTTATAATTTCGTGGGTATTACAGTACCCCATACCACATAGAAAGTTCATCCTCGAACTTAGAATAGCGACGGATACTTCCGTTTCATATCATCTTCCCGTTCCGACGTGGCTTCTTCGTACCGTTGATTTTGCCACAGGACCTTTACTAAGGGTACTTCCTTGTTCCTTAGTCTTTTGACGTCTCGATCCAATATTTGAATTGGTCGGCTCTCGTAGGTTAGGTCCTCTTGCACTTGTACTGCCCGTGGTTCGATCACTTGGTTCATGCTTGGAATGCATTTCTTTAGTATCGAAACGTGGAACACGTTGTGAATGGCTGACATCTCTTGAGGCAGCTCTATTTTGTAAGCTACTTTACAGATTGTTTTCAGAACTCGGTATGGTCCCACATAACGCGGGCTTAGCTTTCCCTTCTTACCAAACCTTATTACTCCTTTCATAGGAGCTACTTTGAGAAATACTGAGTCTCCGACACTGAATTCCAATGTCCTTCGTCGCTTATCCATATATTTCTTCTATCGACTCTGAGCAGTTTCTATTCGTTGGTGGATGTTCTGTATAGCACGGGCGGTGTTATCGATGAACTCGGTTTGAAATCCCATCTCTTTCTTTTCACCGCCTTCGTACCAACATATAGGGGATCTACATTTCCTCCCATACAGAGCTTCGTATGGCATCATCCCAATAGTAGCCTAGTAACTATTGTTGTAGGCTTATTCCGCTAGGCATAAATATCGGCTCCAGCTCCCTTTGAAGTCTAATGCGCATGCCCGTAACATATCTTCTAATACTTGGTTAACCCTTTCTGTTTGTCCGTCAGTATGAGGGTGGAAGGCAGTACTGAATAGTAGCCTCGTACCAAGAGCCTTCTGGACACATTCCTAAAAATGTGAAACAAAACGACCATCTCTGTCTGAAATGATGGTCTTAGGAATTCCATGTAGTCTAATAATTTCCTTCACATATAATTGAGCCAGTTACTTAATCGAATAAGTCATCTTGATTGCTAAAAAATGGGCGGATTTGGTTAATCTATCCACGATTACCCATATGACGTCATAGCCGTTTGTTGTCTTGGGTAATCCTGATATAAAGTCCATAGAGATATCTTCCCATTTCCATTCTGGAATTTGGACAGGCTGCAGTAATCCTCCAGGCCCCTTGTGTTCTGCTTTAACCCTCTGACAGGTCAGGCAGGTACTGACATACTGAGCCACATCTAGTTTCATACCGGACCACCAGAATTTCATTTTCAAATCCTGGTACATTTTGGTTGATCCTGGATGCATTGTATAGGGCGTTGAATGAGCTTCCTCTAGTATCCTTCTTCGCAACTCTGGATCCCCGGGAATACATAATCGATCCCTGAGGTATAATATCCCACTGTCCGCGATCCGGAATCTGTCATTCTTCCTTTCTAGGATTTCTTGTTTAATCCTTTAGAGGCTTTGGTCACTAGTTTGTTTCTCCAATAGGTTGTCGAATAATATGGTTGCTATGGTCATGGTAGAGAGTTGCCCGGACATATTTTCGATCCAATGACACGGAATGTCTCTCGGCTTCCCGATAAATGCAAACACTGGTTCGGCTTCCGTATCAGATAAAATTTAAGCATATTGACTGAAAGTAGGTAACTGACCTTCAACAACAGTAGAGGCACTGACCACATCTTCTTTGGTAAGCGAGAAAACCCTGGCATTCGTCGTAGTTGGCGAGGCTTCCAATCTCCCTTGGCTAATCGGTGTTCCTTCAATAGCAGCTTGCATCTGATGTAGTTGTGAGGGGGCACTCTTGTTCTGGTTATTCAGCTGGGGTGGTGCCTGAAACCGGTTAGTGCAGTCTCTGGCCAGATGTCCTTCCCCTCCAAAATTATAGCACTTTCTTGTACCCTTGTGGCATACTCCGGAATGCAGTTTCCCACAAATAGTGCACTGAGGGTATTTCGGTTGCTTATTCACTGGGCCACCTTTTGCATTGTCCCATTGTTTCCTTTTTCCTGTAGGGGTCCCTTTCCATCTTGTTTTGGTACCTGAAGGTCTCTGTCCTTCCGTTCAGGATTGATTCTTATTCTCGTTCATCGCTTTCTGATAATGTTCCGTAATCAGGGCACTACTGACCAATTCTTCTGTAGTCTGGGGTCTATTAATTCCACCGGCCACGTTCAGTGCTATCTCGGGTCGAAACATCTTCAGCATCAGTCTGACCCTTTCTCTTTCTGTGCGAACCAACTCTGGACATAGGCGTGTCAGACGGTTGAAGCGCTTTACTGCTTCGTTCTATGATAGGTCACCCTGCCGAAACTCGGTGAACCCGTCGTAATGCCGGTTCGTCACTTGCATATGGAAGAACTCTTCGAAGAACTCTGTCTTGAAGTCCGTCCAGTTCATCAGATTAATCTGTCTCTTTGCCTTCACTCTTTCCCACCACATTCTTGCGTCTTCGGAAAAGCAGAATGATACACATTTGATCTTTTCCGATACGGGCCAGTCCAGTAATTCCACTATGCTTTCCACTGTCTTAAACTAGTCCTGGGTGTCCCATGGCTCGCAAGTACCTGAGAAGTTCTCCGGCTTCAACCTTTGCCACTGTATCAAGTAGTTCTCCTGTCGGACCACTGGGACAGGAGCTATCGGTGGTACAGGTGCAACTACTGGGATGACGGGCACTGCATTCTGATTTACTGGCGGGGTGGCAGGTTTTTCTTGCCGACCCATCAAAGTCGTGATCAGCTGTTGTTGCTCCATGATCTAACGCTGGAGGTCAGTAACTACCTGGGTCAGATCTGGTGGAGTTGTTGTCTCGTCTGCTCAGGTAGTACGTCTCCTAGCCATGCTTATCTTCATTAAATGACATTAAATTATCGTTATTTCTATCCAGACTAACATAAGATCATTATCATTCTTATTCTACCATCATGCATACCTAAACTAGAACTGTGACTTATCATCATCAAAGAATAAGTAAACATGCATAATATTAAAGCATCATAGAAGAATTAAATTAAGCATATAGATTCTTACTTGGAGCAGTAGGATGGAGGCTTAACACATGTGTAGTGAAAAGGCTAAACTTGGCTCTGATACCAAACTGTAACGCCCCGCCCCTTCCTGCTCAAGCTGACGGGGGTTACTTTTCTTTTTCTTTTTATCTTATCTTACTTACTTACTTGTTAATAATCTTTTCTACTTAAAACAGCGGAAATCTTGTTTATAGTATATATATTTTTTTCTGTTTAAAAGTTTTCTTTTACTTTTCAAATCATCATCACTAGCTACCTATTATATAAAATCACATAGCATACTTAACATAAATTTAAGCCATAATACTAATAAGTTTGATGAAATGTCATGGAGTCATGAAGGAATGACATAAGCATAATTCTTATTAGATAAAAGCAGGTCTTCTCTTTTAGCCGAGCCACTACTACACACGTCCTTCTTGCCCCTCCTGCTGCTCCCTTAGTACATCCATTCCTTGCCTTTATCTGTGGTACAAGGAAAGTAAGCTATGAGCACACAAGGCTCAGTAAGATCATTCCTACTCACAAAAACCGTAAAGCATAGCATATTCATAAGGCATAAAGCATAAAGACAACTCATCATATCATGCATAGAAGCATCATATCGTAACATAATCGAAAGGTATCATGGCATATCATAAAGTGCATCCTAGCATAACATAACATAATCGTAGTATCATGGCATATCATGACATAATCATAAAGTGCATCCTAGAATAACATAACATAATCGTAGTATCATGGCATATCATAACATAATCATAAAGTGCATCCTAGCATAACGTAACATAATCATAAGTATCATGGCATATCATAACATAATCATAAAGTGCATCCTGGCATATCATAACATAGTCATAGGTATTATGCGAAATAACTTTCAAAAACATGTATCATGAAAAATATATGCAACATGTCTTTTGAAAACTTATTACATACATACTTAAACATAATCTCAACATAATTAGGGCCCCGGCTTGTACCAAATACATAAATGTGCGCGACCTATGTAGGTCCAAGGTAGCAAGTCTCGAACCCTACAAGGCATACATACTAGGCCCGTTTCTTAGTCCATCGACCTAGGGGAACTTAGGAGCTCATCCCTAACGAGGCCCGTTTCTTAGTCCATCGACCTCGGGGCGCTTATGGAGCCCACCCTTGGTACAAACCATATAAAGTAAAGTAGCATGACATACACATCATGGTTCTTATTATCTCATGCATATCATATTTCTTAACGTATAATATCAAACAAGATTTGCGCACACAGCTCATCATAATAGCATGCATAATTTGGGCACACAGCACATCATAAATACTTGCATAGTTTGGGCACACTGCTCATTATAAAAGCATACATAATTTGGCACACATCTCTTCATAAATAGCATGCATAATTTGGGCACACAGCACATCATAAGGGTTATCAACATGCGTAGATCATGAGCATACATAATTAAACATAGAAGCATAGCAAGCTCTTATCATATCATGAACATTGCATGTGAGACGCAAGGGAATCATATTTAGGTCTCTAACCCTAATATCATATAGTGGCCGAAACATATAGTTGTGACTTAGGTTAAAAATCAACATACAAGCATGTGAATCCTAAACCAATATCGTATCTTGTATCACAAGGATCATCATGAGCATGCTTAGTTTAGGTTCTAGGTTTCCTAAGCTTAGAAATCTTGTTATGGTCGAATCTTATCAAGCATTACATTGGGTAGAAAGCAACATACAAGCATGTGAACCCTAAACCAATATCATATCATAAATCATGAGGAACAACATAAGCATGTTTAGTTTAGGTTCTAGGTTTTCTAAGTCTATAAACCCATCATGGCCGAATATCATCAAGTATCCCTTTTGCTAGAAAATTTCATATACAAGCATGTGAACTCTAAACTAACATCATATGATACATCATGAGAAACAACATAAGCATGTTTAGTTTAGGTTCAAGGTTTTCTAAGCTTATAAACCTACCATGCCCGAAACTTGTTAATCATGGGACTAGGTTTCATGTGGCATAAAAGCATGAAAAACCCTAAACCAATTTCATAGCATTTATTACAAGGAACATCATAAGCATAGTTAGGTTGGGTTCTTAGTTTCCTAGGCCTTTAAACTAGTTGTGGCCAAAAGTTCATAAAGCATGAAAAGTTCTAATCAACCCAACAAGCATGAGCATGTCATGTTAACTTCATATTTTTGTCTTAAGGAACATCATGGCATGCTTAGTTTAGGTTTAAAGTTCTCCTAGGCCCTAAAACCTACCATGGACGAATATTTATGAGCATGGAATAAAATTCTAATCAACATACAAGCATGAGCATATCATGTAAACTTCATATCTTGTCTTAAGGAACATCATGGCATGCTTAGTTTAGGTTTAAAGTCCTTCTAGACCCTAAAACCTACCATGGCCGAATGTTCATGAGCATGAAATAAAATTCTAATCAACATACAAGCATGAGCATATCATGTTAACAACTTTCTCATCATAATATACATATCATAAAACAAAAAGGAGCATGCTTGGTTTGAATCTTAACTTACCTATTTCCTTTATTCATGCTTGGCCAAGAGTCTAGGGATATGATTCTAAGTTCTAACCAAACATCTTAACATATAAACATTAGATAAATTCCCTACCATAAGATACATGTTACAATAAACATATTGAGCATGTCAAACTTGGATCTTTACATTTCCTAGGTCCTTCTTTTCTCTTTTTTTTTTCTTGGCTGAAAGTTCCATGAAGGTATCCTAGGTTTTTAGGCAACCTAATCTCATAGAAAATACATAAGCTATTGTACCATAGGTGAGGGGAAACTTACCTCCTTTCGCTTGTGGTTTTTCTTAAGGAAAAAGATACCCTAGGTGCAAAGGAAGTAGAGAGCTTCTTCTTCTTGCACTTCCTTTTGTTTCTCTTGCTTGGAAGGGGTAGATCTTGAAGGCTTCTTCTTGTAAATTAGTTTTCTTGGAGAGGAAAATTAGCTTAGCTTTTGGAATAAGGAGAGGGAGGGCTCTTGGTTTCGGTGGAGAATGAAGAAGGAGAAGGAAGGAGGAAGAAGAAGAATTAAATCCCTTGCTTTTCTTCTCCCAATCCTATTTATTCCTATGTAAATGAAGCATGTCTTCATTCATTCCCTCAACTCCTCTTTTCCCACATTCCTTTAATCCCACGAAAATAGAGAGAGGGAGGGAAGTAGGCAATTTATCTTTTGCTTGCTTCTTCTCTTAACCAAGAGGAAGAGAAGGTAAGCAACTTGGTTTTCTCTTGCTCTTTTACTTAACCATCTTCTCTTCTTTAACTACCATTTCCATTCTCTTTTATTCACTTATCATTCATTACTCTAGTGGTTACAATCCACTAATTTAACTCTATTACTTGTGGGAGGTTCAAGGTTCAATCCTTGACCTCACCTCTTCTTATTCTATTTTGGTTTCTATTTTTCCTTTTCTCTTATTATTTTTATTTTTATGCTCTAAAGAAAATAACACCCATATACTTATCTTATAATTTCTTGGGTATTACAGTACCCCATACCACATAGAAAGTTCGTCCTCGAACTTAGAATAGCGACGGATACTTCCGTTTCATATCATCTTCCCGTTCCCACGTGGCTTCTTCATACCGTTGATTTTGCCACAGGACCTTTACTAAGGGTACTTCCTTGTTCCTTAGTCTTTTGACGTCTCGATCCAATATCTAAATTAGTCGGCTCTCGTAGGTTAGGTCCTATTGCCCTTGTACTGCCCGTGGTTCGATCACTTGGTCCGTGCTCGGAATGCATTTCTTTAGCATCGAAACGTGGAACATGTTGTGAATGGCTGACATCTCTTGAGGCAGCTCTATTTCGTTAGCTACTTTGCCGATTGTTTTCAGAACTCAGTATGGTCCCACATAACGCGGGCTTAGCTTTCCCTTCTTACCGAACCTTATTACTCCTTTCATAGGAGCTACTTCGAGAAATACAGAGTCTCCGACACTGAATTCCAATGGCCTTCGTCGCTTATCCGTATAATTCTTCTGTCGACTCCGAGCAGTTTCTATTCGTTGACGGATGTTGTGTATAGCACGGGTGGTGTTATCGATGAACTCGGTTTGAAATCCCATCTCTTTCTTTTCACCGCCTTCGTACCAACATATAGGGGATCTACATTTCCTCCCGTACAGAGCTTCGTATGGCGCCATACCAATAGTAGCCTGGTAACTATTGTTGTAGGCGAATTCCGCTAGGCATAAATATCGGCTCCAGCTCCCTTTGAAGTCTAATGCGCATGCCTATAACATATCTTCTAATACTTGGTTAACCCTTTCTGTTTGTCCGTCGGTCTGAGGGTGGAAGGCAGTACTGAATAATAGCTTCGTACCAAGAGCCTTCTAGACACATTCCCAAAAATGTAAAACAAAACGACCATCTCTGTCTGAAATGATGGTCTTAGGAATCCCATGTAGTCTAATAATTTCCTTGACATATAATTGAGCCAGTTGCTCATTCGAATAAGTCATCTTGATTGCTAGAAAATGGGCGGATTTGGTTAATCTATCCACGATTACCCATATGGCGTCATAGTCGTTTGTTGTCTTGGGTAATCCTGATATAAAGTCCATAGAGATATCTTCCCATTTCCATTCTGGAATTTGGACAGGCTGTAGTAATCCTCCAGGCCTCTTGTGTTCTGCTTTAACCCTCTGACAGGTCAGGCAGGTACTGACATACTGAGCCACATCTCTTTTCATACCGGACCACCAGAATTTCTTTTTCAAATCCTGGTACATTTTGGTGGATCCTGGATGCATTGCATAGGGCGTTGAATGAGCTTCCTCTAGTATCCTTCTTCGCGACTCTGGATCCCCGGGAATACATAATCGATCCCTGAGGTATAATATCCCACTGTCCGCGATCCGGAATCCGTCATTCTTCATTTCTAGGATTTCTTGTTTAATCCTTTGGAGGCTTTGGTCACTGGTTTGTTTCTCCAATAGGTTGTCGAATAATGTGGTTGCTATGGTCATGGTAGAGAGTTGCCCGGACATATTTTCGATCCAATGACACGCAATGTCTCTCGGCTTCCCGATAAATTCAAACACTGGTTTGCCTTCCGTATCAGATAAAATTTTAGCATATTGACTGAAAGTAGGTAACTGACCTGCGACGACAGTAGAGGCACTGGCCACATCTTCTTTGGTAAGCGAGAAAACCCTGGCGTTCGTCGTAGTTGGCGGGGCTTCCAATCTCCCTTGGCTAATCGGTGTTCCTTCAATAGCCGCTTGCATCTGATGTAGTTGTGAGGAGGCACTCTTGTTCTGGTTATTCTGCTGGGGTGGTGCTTGAAACCGGTTAGTGCAGTCTTTGGCCAAATGTCCTTCCCCTCCGCAATTATAGCACTTTCTTGTACCCTTGTGGCATATTCCGGAATGCAGTTTCCCACAAATATTGCACTGAGGTTATTTCGGTTGCTTCTTCACTGGGCCACCTTTTGCATTGTCCCATTGTTTCTGTTTTCCTATAGGGGTCCCTTTCCAGCTTGTTTTGGTACCTGAAGGTCTTTGTCCTTCTGTTCGGGATTGATTCTTATTCTCGTTCATCGCTTTCTGATAATGTTCCATAATCAGGGCACTGCTGACCAATTCTTCTGTAGTCTGCGGTCTATTAATTCTGCCGGCCACGTTCAGTGCTATCTCGGGTCGAAGCATCTTCAGCATCAGTCTGACCCTTTCTTTTTCTGTGCAAACCAACTCTGGACATAGGCGTGTCAGACGGTTGAAGCGCATTACTGCTTCGTTTACTGATAGGTCACCTTGCCGAAACTCGGTGAACTCGTCGTAATGCCGGTTCGTCACTTGCATATGGAAGAACTCTTCGAAGAACTCTGTCTCGAAGTCCATCCAGTTCATCAGATTAATCTGTCTCTTTGCCTTCACTCTTTCCCACCACACTCTTGCGTCTCCGGAAAAGCAGAATGATACACATTTGATCTTTTCCGATACGGGCCAGTCCAGTAATTCCACTATGCTTTCCACTATCTTGAACCAGGCCTGGGCGTCCCATGGCACGCAAGTACCTGAGAAGTTCTCCGGCTTCAACCTTAGCCACTGTAT
Organism: Zingiber officinale; assembly: GCF_018446385.1. NCBI lineage: Eukaryota > Viridiplantae > Streptophyta > Magnoliopsida > Zingiberales > Zingiberaceae > Zingiber > Zingiber officinale. The sequence continues at coordinate 65,292,062 of NC_055990.1, read as the reverse complement.
CAAGTAGTTCTCCTGTCGGACCACTGGGACAGGGGCTATCGGTGGTACTGGTGCAACTACTGGGATGACAGGCACTGCATTCTAATTTACTGGCGGGGTGGCAGGATTTTCTTGCTGACCCATCAAAGTCGTGATCAGCTGTTGTTGCTCCGTGATCTGACGCTGGAGGTCAGTAACTAACTGGGTCAGATCTGGTGGAGTTGCTGTCTCGTCTGCTCGGGTAGTACGTCTCCTAGCCATGCTTATCTTCATTAAATGACAATAAATTATCGTTATTTCTATCCAGGCTAACACAAGATCATTATCATTCTTATTATACCATCATGCATACCTAAACTAGAACTGTGACTTATCATCATCAAAGAATAAGCAAACATGCATAATATTAAAGCATCATAGAAGAATTAAATTAAGCATATAGATTCTTACTTGGAGCAGCAGGATGGAGGCTTGACATGTGTGTAGTGAAAAGGTTAAACTTGGCTCTGATACCAAACTGTAACGCCCCGCCCCTTCCTGCTCAAGCTGACGGGGGTTACTTTTCTTTTTCTTCTTATCTTATCTTACTTACTTACTTGTTAATAATCTTTTTTGCTTAAAACAGCGGAAGTCTCGTATATAGTATATATATTTGTTTTCTTTTTAAATGTTTGCTTTTACTTTTCAAATCATCATCACTAGCTACCTATCATATAAAGTCATATAGCATACTTAACATAAATTTAAGCCATAATACTAATAAGCATGATGAAATGTCATGGAGTCATGAAGATATGACATAAGCATAATTCTTATTAGATAAAAGCAGGTCTTTCTCTTTTAGGCGAGCCACTACTACACACGTCCTTCTTGCCCCTCCTGCTGCTCCCTTAGTACATCCATTCCTTGCCTTTATTTGTGGTACAAGGAAAGTAAGCTATGAGCACACAAGGCTCAGTAAGATCCTTCCTACTCACAAAATCCATAAAGCATAGCATATTCATAAGGCATAAAGCATAAAGACAACTCATCATATCATGTATAGAAGCACCATATCGTAACATAATCGTAAGGTATCATGGCATATCATAAAGTGCATCCTAGCATAACATAACATAATCGTAGTATCATGGCATATCATAACATAATCATAAAGTGCATCCTAGCATAACATAACATAATCGTAGTATCATGGCATATCATAACATAATTATAAAGTGCATCCTAGCATAACATAACATAATCATAAGTATCATGGCATATCATAACATAATCATAAAGTGCATCCTGGCATATCATAACATATTCATAGGTATTATGCGAGATGACTTTCAAAAACATGTATCATGAAAAATATATGCAACATGTCTTTTGAAAACTTATTACATACATACTTAAACATAATCTCAATATGATTAGGGCCCCGGCTTGTACCACATACATAAATTCGCGCGTCCTATGTAGGTCCAACGTAGCAAGTCTCGAACCCTACAAGGCATACATACTAGGCCCGTTTCTTAGTCCATCGACCTAGGGGCACTTAGGAGTCCATCCCTAACGAGGCCCGTTTCTTAGTCCATCGACCCCGGGGCGCATATGGAGCCCACCCTTGGTACAAGACATATAAAGTAAGTAGCATGACATACATATCATGGTTCTTATTATCTCATGCATATCATATTTCTTAACGTATCATATCATATAAGATTTGGGCACACAACTCATCATAATAGCATGCATAATTTGGGCACACAGCACGTCATAAATACATGCATAGTTTGGGCACACAGCTCATCATAAAAGCATACATAATTTGGCACACAACTCATCATAAATAGCATGCATAATTTAGGCACACAACACATCATAAGAGTTATCAACATGCATAGATCATGAGCATACATAATTAAACATAGAAGCATAGCAAGCTCTTATCATATCATGAACATTGCATGTGAGACATAAGGGAATCATATTTAGGTCTCTAACCCTAATATCATATAGTGGATGAAACATATAGTTGTGACTTAGGTTAAAAATCAACATAAAAGCATGTGAACCCTAAACCAATATCGTATCATATATCACAAGGAACATCATGAGCATGCTTAGTTTAGGTTCTAGGTTTCCTAAGCTTAGAAATCTTGTCATGGCCGAATCTTATCAAGCATTACATTGGGTAAAAAGCAACATACAAGCACGTGAACCCTAAACCAATATCATATCATAAATCATGAGAAACATCATAAGCATGTTTAGTTCAGGTTCTAGGTTTTCTAAGCTTGTAATCTCATCATGGCCGAATATCATCAAGTATCTCATTTTCTAGAAAATCAATATACAAGCATGTGAACTCTAAATTAACATCCTATCATACATCATGAGAAACAACATAAGCATGTTTAGTTTAGGTTCTAGGTTTTCTAAGTCTATAAACCAATCATGGCCGAATATCATCAAGTATCCCTTTTGCTAGAAAATTTCATATACAAGCATGTGAACCCTAAACTAACATCTTATGATACATCTTGAGAAACAACGTAAGCATGTTTAGTTTAGGTTCAAGGTTTCCTAAGCTTATAAACAAACCATGGCTGAAACTTTTAATCATGGGACTAGGTTTCATGTGGCATAAAAGCATGAAAAACCCTAAACCAATTTCATAGCATTTATTACAAGGAACATCATAAGCATAGTTAGGTTGGGTTCTTAATTTCCCAGACCTTTAAACTAGTTGTGGCCGAAAGTTCATAAAGCATGAAAAGTTCTAATCAACCCTACAAGCATGAGCATGTCATGTTAACTTCATATTTTTGTCTTAAGGAACATCATGGCATGCTTAGTTTAGGTTTAAAGTTCTCCTAGGCCTTAAAACCTACCATGGCCGAATATTTATGAGCATGGAATAAAATTCTAATCAACATACAAGCATGAGCATATCATGTTAACTACATATCTTGTCTTAAGGAACATCATGGCATGCTTAGTTTAGGTTTAAAGTCCTTCTAGACCCTAAAACCTACCATGGCCGAATGTTCATGAGCATGAAATAAAATTCTAATCAACATACAAGCATGAGCATATCATGTTAACAACTTTCTCATTATAAGGTACATATCATTAAACAAAAAGTAGCATGCTTGGTTTGAGTCTTAACTTACCTATTTCCTTTATTCATGCTTGGTCGAGAGTCTAGGGATATGATTCTAAGTTCTAACCAAACATCTTAACATATAAACATTAGATAAATTCCCTACCATAAGATACATGTTACAATAAACATATTGAGCATGTCAAACTTGGATCTTTACATTTCCTAGGTCCTTCTTTTCTTTTTTTTTTCTTGGCCGAAAGTTCCATGAAGGTATCCTAGGTTTTTAGGCAACCTAATCTCATAGAAAATACATAAGCTATTGTACCACAGGTGAGGGGAAACTTACCTCCTTTCGCTTGTGGTTTTTCTTAAGGAAAAAGGTACCCTAGGTGCAAAGGAAGTAGAGAGCTTCTTCTTCTTGCACTTCCTTTTGTTTCTCTTTCTTGGAAGGGGTAGATCTTGAAGGCTTCTTCTCGTAAATTAGTTTTCTTGGAGAGGAAACTTAGCTTAGCTTTTGGAATAAGGAGAGGGAGGGCTCTTGGTTTCGGTGGAGAATGAAGAAGGAGAAGGAAGAAGGAAGAAGAAGAATTAAATCCCTTGCTTTTCTTCTCCCAATCCTATTTATTCCTATGTAAATGAAGCATGTCTTCATTCATTCCCTCAACTCCTCTTTTCCCTCATTCCTTTAATCCCACGAAAATAGAGAGAGGGAGGGAAGTAGGCAATTTATCTTTTGCTTGCTTCTTCTCTTAACCAAGAGGAAGAGAAGGTAAGTAACTTGGTTTTCTCTTGCTCTTTTACTTAACCATCTTCTCTCCTTTAACTACCATTTCCATTCTCTTTTATTCACTTATCATTCATTACTCTAGTGGTTACAATCCACTAATTTAACTCTATTACTTGTGGGAGGTTCAAGGTTCAATCCTTGACCTCACCTCTTCTTATTCTATTTTGGGTTCTATTTTTCCTTTTCTCTTATTCTTTTTATTTTTATGCTCTAAAGAAAATAACACCCATATACTTATCTTATAATTTCGTGGGTATTACACAGGGCGCCCGGAATGACTCCGGGTGCCCGGACCAGGATAGTTGACCAGATCCCGTCAAATGTGATCTGAACGTTGGGGATAAAGTTTTATCCCCCCCAGGGCGCCCTGAACCCCTTTGGGGCGTCCCGACCAAGACTATAAATATAGCCTTGGTTCAAAAGCTTTTCAATGAACTCCTATAATTTATTTCCAACGCTTGTGCGCTTTATTTTAGAGTTAAGCTTCTGTTTTCTACACTCCATTGTTGTACGAGGCTTCTCCGCCTGAAGGAGATTGATAGTGGGCTTTATCTTCCTTAGATTAACAACCACATCAGTTGTAACCAAGTAAATACTGGTGCCTCGTTCTTTATGCTTTTTATTTATCTTCTTAATCTATTTATATAAGTGTTAGCTTAAAGAGTTCGAGAAGGGTTGTTTGTTTTATTTTCTATAGGACTATCCAACAACCCCCTACTAGCCGGCCGCAACGGTCCAACAATAGTGATGTATATGACCTTTCAATAGAGAAACTAGAGGAGGATATCAATACTTCATTACTTTTACTGATGATTTTAGTAGATATGTCTATATGTATCTAATGAAACACAAATTAGAATCCTTTATAATGTTTAAAGAATTCAAGAATGAAGTATAAAACCAACTTAGAAAAAGCATTAAGATAGTTTGATCAGATTGAGGTGGTGAGTACCTAAGTCAAGAGCTTCATGATCATCTGGTTGAGTTTGGGATAATATCCCAACTCACACCAGGAGACACACCATAGTGGAATGCAATAGATAAATTATACTTTATTAGATATGGTACGATCAATGATGAGTCAGATAGATCTTCCTTCTTCATTTTGGAGACATGCTCTAGAGACGGTTGCATTCACTCTTAATCATGTTTTGTCTAAGGCAGTCATGAAGACGCCATATACGATATGAACTGAGAAGAGTCCCAAGATGTCTTTCATAAAGAATTGGGGTTGCGAGATTTATATTGGACATCAAGTTTTAGAGTAACTAGGACCTAAATCAGATAAGTATTATTTTATAGGATAACCAAGGAAATGAAGGGAAATTACTTTTATAATCCTACACAAGGTAAAGTGTTTATCACTAGAAATGATATTTTTCTAGAAAGTGAATTTATTTCTAGATGAACTAGTGGGAGAAAAGTATATCTTGAAAAATTTGATAATTACAAATTAGCATAGAACTCTTGATAGAAATTGAATAGGTACCACAAAGTATTATGGATCATGAATCTGTTGCACCATAAAAAATTATGGAGCAACAACTTATTTGAGTAGAGCAAGCTCTACGTAAATCTAATAGGATACATTGTCAACATGAGAGATATTCATTTCTCCTTTCTGACCAAAATGATTTAATGCTTATTCATTTGAAGAAGACAACATCCTATCAGGAAGTTGTTATGAGCCCTAATTCTGAGAAATGAGTAGAATCCATGAGGTCTGAAATAGAATTCATGTATCCTAACCAAATATGGAATCTGGTTGACCCACCTAATGGGATCAAACCCATTGAGTGTAAATAGATTTTCAAGAAGAAAACTGATATGGATGGTCATTTACATATCCATAAAGGATGATTGATAGCTAAAGGATTCAAGCAAATTTATGATATAAACTATGATGAAACATTTTAACTAGTTACAATACTTAAGTCCATTCAGATCTTACTTGCTATTGTAGCTTACTATGATTATGAGATCCAGTAAATGGATGTCAAAACTACATTTGTTAATTGAAATCTACATAAGGATGTGTATATGACACAACTTAAGAGTTTTTTGAACCCAAAGGATGCTCGAAAGGTATGTAAGTTCCAAAGGTCCATTAATAGATTAAAGCAAGTTTATAGAAGCTAGAATCTTTGATTCGATGATGTGATCAAAGAGTTTAGTTTCATTAAGAACTAGTATGAACCTTGTGTCTACAAAAGGATTAGTGGGAGCATAATTATCTTTCTGATCTTATATGTAGATGACGTACTTCTCATTAGAAATGATATCCCTGTCCTATAGTCCATGAAGACATGGCTTGGTAATTATTTCTCAATGAAAAACGTAGGTAAAGTTGCCTATATTTTAGGTATCAAGATCTATAAAGATAGCTCTAATATATTTCATGGCCTAAGTCAGAGTACATATATTGACAAAGTGCTTAATCAATTTGCCATGCAAAATTTCAAGAGAGGATTTCTTCCAATTTCACATGGTGTGAGCCTTTCCAAGGCTCAATGCCCTTGTACTAAGGAGGAGAGGGATAACATGGATAATATTCCTTATGCATCTACTATTAGAACTATCATGTATGTCATATTATGTACTCATCCTGATATCTCGTATGCATTAAGAAAGACGAGTAGATAACAGTCAAATCTAGGTGAAAGTCACTAGACTATGGTTAAGAATATTCTTAAGCACTTGAGAAGAACTAAAGATTATTTCTTGATATATTGATGTGATGAGGAGCCCGTTGTCACTAGGTACAATGATGCAAGATTTCAACCAAACAAGGATGATTCGAGATCATAGTCAGGATGTGTTTTGCTTAAATTATGATGATGTGAGCTGGAAGAGTTCAAAGCAAGATATAGTTGTTGATTCTATTGGGTCACTTCGGAGCTAGAGGGGGGGGGGGGGGGGTGAATAGCTCATCGCGCTCATTCACTTGCTTCATAGATGATAATGTGCAGCGAAATAAACTCGAAGTCAAGCTCTCCAATGCTAACAAGTAGATTTACTTGGTCTCCACCTCAAGAAGAGGTGACTAATCCAAAGATCCACACACACGAGCACTCTCCACTATGAAAGAAACTCCTTCTCGGATACAACCGGAGGTGGAGAAACCTCGTACAAGACTCTCAGAATAAGATACAACACATGCAAGATGAAAATACACAAGAATACAAATAAAACTTTCTTCTTATTTGATCTTGTTCATGCAGATTGCCTCTTGAACCTTGGAAGTGGAGCAGCACTATCCCCAAGAGCCTCCAAGAACTAGCATGAAGAGATGTGAGCTCGGTGAAGAATATCGGGAGAAGTCTACTGAGAAGAAAGCTCACCAATGGCTTTATACTCTGCACTCCTAGGGCTCCCAATCGATTGGTCCTGCTCCCAATTGATTACCACATCAGATCAGCACAATCCTAACCATACAAAGCACACTACCAGTGTAGTAGTCATATCCCAATCGATCGTCTTATCGATCGGGGAGGCTTGAATTTATCGACCGATTGATTTAGAGCGCCTCTGTGCTCTTCGTGGGAAATACCTGGAATCGATTAACTAATCGACTCAGGCTTCATCACAACCTCGTGAGAAATCCAACCCCAATCGATTGGGAACCACTCTATGCTCTCGAGAATGTCTCCATTGTTGGTGCAAAAAGCATCTGACGATTGAACCTATATTTTGATTATGTCAAAGGGTCCTAAGTTAAGTTATTTTGTTATCTAAGATGTTTAAATGAGTTTGCAAAAAAAGTCCTAAATGTACTTAGGCAAAAGTCCTAACTATGGTTAGGCAGGTGGAAAACCCTAGGAGGTGGTAACCCTAGGTCCTAGCGGGCGGTAACCCTAGGCGGAAAGTCTTGGCGGATCGAGGGCTTCAGGCAAAAGTCCTAGAGTCGAGGACTCTAGGTAGAAAGTCCTGGCATCGCGAACTACATGAAAGACTGGGCAGGTCATGGAGTGGACGTCCAACGGAATGTCTTGGAGCCTCAGGCGCTGAGCAAAAGTCCAGTCGGTTTGGAGGACCGGTCTAGCAACAGGTATATTCTCCTGAGTGGAGTAGGTGATGACACGTTCCCCGATGAGAGAACAGTAGGCGTCGGTTCGTCCAACGGTTTTTGGTTGGGAATTTAAAGTCAGAACCAGATAGTTCAATGACTGTCAAATTCGTTATCTTTTATGTCTATATTATCCTAATTTTATTTTGTAGGGTATGTTGGACTAACGTATTTTGCAGAAAGTGAATTGGATGTATTTGCCTCAGGTAACCTAGAGAAGCAATGTAACACCCATAGGGTCCTTAGCAAAATTCTAGAATATTTTATCATGAATAAAGAAAAAATATATATATGCTTTAGTTAAATTTTGCTCCTAGCCGAACACTTAAACAAATAAAATAGAAATAAAAATATATAAGGTCTAGGACTTGAACTCTAGATCTCTCATTAGATGCCTGAATAAGATAACCACTAGACCAAGAGAAATTATTGTTAGAAAAGAGAGGGAAACCATAATTAAATGTAAGAAGAAAAGGCTCTTCTCTTGGAAGGAGAAGTGAGAGTTGTCTTCTTCCTCTCTAATGAAGAGATGCTCTAGAATATTATTTTCTTACTCACCAAGAAGGGATGTATCTAGACTTTTCTCTTAATTATGAAGAGAGTAAAAGAAAGGAGGAAGGAAAATATATTTTTCCTTCCTCCTCTCATGATGAATAAAAGGAGAAAATTAAAATGAGTTGGCATTTTTCCTCATTCACCTTCCTACTCCCTCCTCCTCCACCGTGACCTCTTCTTCACCATTTCCTCTTCTTGCCGAGACCAAGGAGCAAGGAAGCTTCCCCTCTCTAGGAAGGATCCACAACAAAGGTTAAATCTCTAAGGAAAACAAGCGCAAGGAAGTGAGTATCCCCTCACTACAGTACAAGTAGCTTCGGTTTAAAATGTTTTTCGAAACTCTAAAAATTTTCTTGCAAGAATGTGGACAAGATAAAGAATAGGTAGTCACTTAGGGTTAACAAGTAATAAGAGATGCTTCATGTTATAGAAAAAAAGAAAAAGAGAAATTTAGAGCCATATTGCATGTTTCGGCCAAGGATGGAAGAGAGGACCTAGAACAAGTTTTCTTTGATCACATGCCTAATTTTTCTACTCTATGATATATGAATTTCACATGTTGTTAGTTAAGTCTTCATTCTTCATGTTGTGAAAAAAAAAAAAAAGGAGATACCAATCTATATGGTTCGGCCAAAATTGATTATAAGGCCTTAGGTCAAGAATTTTAGATAGAAACCATACTAGTTGTACCTCTTTGTGATGTATGGATTTTTACATGTTTTGTAACGCCCACCCTTCTTACCCAACCAAAGGTGGCGCTACGTTCTTATACTACTTACGTACATGCTTTAGTTATAACAGCGGAAGAATAAAAACTTTAAAGAATTTAATTTATTAAGCATAATATCACATAAATATGCATATGTTGATTCTATAACTAATCATATTAATTTGTCCGGATCGTTCTTTGCCGAGCCACCACCACACACATCACTATCTGCTCCTCCTATTGCTCCTCTAGCTCATCCAGCTTCTTTATCTGCGGTACAAGGAAAGTAAGCTATGAGCACTCATGGCTCAGTAAGTTCCTTTCCTACTCACTAAAACCGAATTCATATCATTGCATATCAATATCATGCGAGGTATCATAAGCATACGACATACAAGGGTATCATATTCATAGTCATATCATAATATCACGTGACATAATATCTAATCATCAGATAATTCAAGCACATATGTAGGCAATGCATCATGAATTTGAAAACTTATACTTATAAGTACTTGAAATTCATATCATCATTAGAGGGGATCCCGGTTTGTACCACATACATAATGCGCGCGCTTCTTAAGTAGGTCCAAGGTAGCAAGTCTTGAACCCTACCATACATACATACTAGGTCCGAGTCTTACTCCATCGACCTAGGGCATTCAGAAGCCCATTTCTGACGAGGCCCGAGTCTTATTCCATTGACCCCGGGGCGTTTACGGAGCCCACCCTTGGTACAAACCATACAAAAATATTTTATCATGCATAACTATCATATCATATCCCTAACAATCTTTCATGCATTTTATTCTTTTCATTTCTTTTCATTATGTATAGCATTTCCTATGCTATCACATATCATGGCATTTACATAACATAAATTTCATTCTTTTCTCATTATGTATAGCATTTCTTATGCTAACACATATCATGGCATATACATAAATAAATTTCATTCTTTTCTCATTATGTATAGCATTTCCTATGCTATCACATATCATGACATATACATAACATAAATTTCATTCTTTTCTCATTATGTATAGCATTTCCTATGCTATCACATATCATGACATATACATAACATAAATTTCATTCTTTTTTTCATTATGTATAGCATTTCCTATGCTATCACATATCATGGTATAGAAAATCTATCATGTAGTGTAGACTTAGTTACTAGATCTCGGAAGCTCTTCTTAACCGAATTTTCTCAAACTTGTTTCTAGGTTTTAAAATCCTCATAAAATCTGAAAAATATATATAAAGCCTTGTACCACAGGTGAGGGGAAGCTTACCTTCTTCGCTTAAGTTTCCTAGAGTTGAGAACTTGCTTGTGAACCTTTCTTCCTTGCTTGCTTTGCTCGGCACCAATGGAGGAGAGGAGTGGCTAAGTCTTTTGGTGGAGAGGAGGAGGAAGAAGAGGCTTCTCTTCCTCTTGTGTTGCTCGGCAACAACAAGAAAGAAAAGAGGGAGGGAGTGAGGAGGAAGAAGAGGTTTCTTCCTCTTGTGTTGCTCGGCAACAAGAAGAAGAAAGGAGGAAGGGAGAGGGTTTTCGGCACCCAAGGGAGGAGAGGAGGAAAGTGAGTGAGGATGAAGTTGAAGTCACCCCTCCATGCCTATTTATACTAAAATGAGGGGAGGAAACTTGTCTTGATTCATCCTCCTTATTTACTTCTCTTCTTAATGTTAAGAATATTCTAGAGAAGATGCTTCTTGAGTTCTCCCTTAATTTCTCTCTTTTCTTTCCTTTAATTAAAATTCCTATCTCTCCTCTTACAATATCCTCTCCTATCCCACTTGGTTAACACATGCATGTATCCACAAGAGAACCAAGGATCAAAACTTGGTTATGTATATTTTTACTTCTTTTTACTCCCTTTTCCTTTTTAGTAAAAAGAATCCTTTCTTATTCTTAACCACTTAGTCCTCTCTCTCCTTATCAATAATTCTCCTATCCCCTTTGGTATCCTATACATGTTCCTTACAAGAGATCCAAGGTTCAATCTCTCTTCTAACGTTTTATTTTCTTTTGTACTTAATAATTCGTATATTACTATATTATGCATAAATATCTCATACATGTATTCATATTTCTTCCTTTTGTCTACATTAATTCCATACATTATAAATCATGCATAGATGATTTATATTCTCAACTTTATTTTCTTTCATAATGTTTTTAATCATCTAAATCCTTCCCATCGTAACATTCAACGTAGACTATCTACACATCCTTTTCATTACATTCGTACTCTCATTACCCTTACTTTATCTAGGCTTTCTAGGGGTGTTACATGTTTATAACCAAGGTTTTTATGCTTCTTATGGAATAAAATGGTATGAAATCCTACTGATATGTTTGGCCAAATTGAAATAAATGGGTTAGGGTTAAAGTTTTGAACTCAAATATGCTTAGATCATGAAGCACAATACCTTGTATGCACTTAGATTAAATGGGCTTGTTATATGTTTAAGTTTTATGCTCATTATGGAATAAAATGGTATGAAATCCTACTGATATGTTTGGTCAAATTGAAATAAATGGGTTAGGGTTAAAGTTTTGAACTCAAATATGCTTAGATCATGAAGTACAATACCTTGTATGCGCTTAGATTAAATGGGCTTGTCATATGTTTATGTTTTATGCTCCTTATGGAATAAAATGATATGAAACCCTACTGATATGTTTCGGCCAAATGAAAATAAATGTGTTAGGGTTAGAGTTTTGAACTCAAATAGGCTTATTCATGAAGTATAGTGCCTTGTAGGTAATTGTACAATGCTCTATAGGTACTTAGATTAAATGTGCATGTTACATGTTTAAGTCTTATGCTTCTTATGGAATAAAAAGAAATGAAACCCTACTGATATGTTTTGGACAAATGAAAATAAATGGGTTAGGGTTTGAGTTTTTGAACTCAAACATGCTTATTCATGAAGTATAATGCCTTGTATGTGCTTAGATCAAGTTTACATGTTATGTGGATAAGTTCTATGCTTCATATGGAACCAAATGATATAAGAACCCTACTGATATGTTTCGGCCAAATTGAAATAAATGGATTAGGGTTAGAGTTTTGAACTCAAACATGCTTATTCATGAAATATAATGCCTTGTATGTGCTTAGATCAAGTTTACATGTTATGTGGATAAGTTTTATGCTTCATATGGAACCAAATGATATAAGAACCCTACTGATATGTTTCGTCCAAATTGAGATAAATTAGTTAAGGTTAGAGTTTTGAACTCAAACATGCTTATTCATGAAGTAATGTCTTGTATGTGCTTAGATCAAGTTTACATGTTATGTGGATAAGTTCTATGCTTCGTATAGAATGAAATGAGGTTGAAACCTACTGATATGGTTCGGCTAAGATGGATAAATTGGGTTAGGAAAGAGTTTAAACCTAACCAAACATGCTTATGCATTTTCATGATATGTAGCCTTTGATATATAAATAGATTAAGCTTTCATGCTTTATGATGTGATGAAAATATGCTTTACGATATGTTGCATTTCTATGTCTTATGATAAGATGTGCCATGTTTATGATATGATATGATAGACTTATGACATGATAGGCTATGGTCATGATATGATATACTAGACTCATGATATGATATGCCATGTTCATGATATGTTATGCTAAGTTCATGAGATGATATGCCAAGTTTGATGATTAGAAAATAACATGTTATACTTTATGTTATGATAAGAACTTGTTATATAATGCAAGTGTGAATGGCTTATGTAAGAAGAAAAGCCTAAAGAGTTGCTTCCCTTAAGTTGGGACCAAGAGCACTCTTCATGTTATGAAAAAGAGTTGCTTCCCTTAAGTTGGGATCAAGAGCACTCTTCATGCTATGGTAAAGAGATGCTTCCCTTAAGTTGGGGATCAAGAGCTCTCTTCATGATATGACACGAATTATGACATGTATGATATGATGAGATATGATATGCATGATATTTTACTTTGTATGACTTGTACCAAGGGTGGGCTCCATAAGCGCCCCGGGGTCAACGGACTATGAACGGACCTTGTTAAGGGATGGGCTCCTCAGTATGCCCCTAGGTCGACGGACTATGAACGGACCTAGATCCCTAGTAGGTTTGGAGCTAGCTACCCTGCCCTAGGGATTGCGCGCATTTATGTTTACATGTGGTATAAGTCGGGGCCCTTCTCATGATGATGATATGATATTCAAGTATGTATACTATATGTTTTGAAAGAAGCATGATGCATATGTACATTCCATGAAACATGTTTTAAAAATATACATATTGCATCTACATGCACATATTTATGAAATTATGTTTATGCACCCTTATGAACAGGTATGAGTTATGATACATGTTTACATGATATGATAGGCTTCATGATATGTGCTTACAGAAAGTGATATGAATCATGATATACACTCACATGCTATACTCTGATATGTTATGCTCCTTATGTGATATGATATATTGTGTTCTATTTTCCCTCATGTTATGTTATGAGATGTTATGGTTTTTACATGATAAGATATGTTCTATGTTATGATTCTCCATGCTATGTTATGTTATGCTATGGTTTCTACATGTTATGTTATGTTATGTGTTTTTTTTCGGATTTATGGGTAGGCAAGGATCTCACTAAGCCTTTGGCTTATAGCTACACGTTTTCCTTGTACTGCAGATAAAGGCAAGGAATGGATTGTTTAAGGGGAGCAGAGCAGGAAAGGCAATGGAGATGTGTGTGGAAGTGCTGGTGGATAGATCTATTTAAGTTTTTGAATTATCTAAGTTATGCATGTGAACAATGTTGGACCTATGCTTATGATAATGTTCAGCTAGTATGATATCCTACTCATGTTATGTTGGTACGTTTGACTTCACATGCCATGTTAAGAGAACTAGATGCATATGGTATATGTTATGATATAAAAAAAAAACAATTAATTTTATATGTCTTCCGCTGCCATGAATCCATATGCATTAGTATAATTGATATCTATGTTTTAGTGACGTCCGTCCCTCTGGGGTGGCCTTAGTGTTACCTGGAAGGGCGGGCGTTACAAGCAACCTCGTAGCAAGCCGTGAGGGTGCCCTAGACACTGGCGCGAGGGCGCTCTCATGGAGCTTGAGGGCACCCTGGACCTGGCACGAGGGCGCCCTCATAGAGGTTGAGGGCGCCTTCAGGCGGATAGGCTGTGACCGAGTCGGAGCTCATCCACGCTGCGGATTCAGCGCGGATGAGGGCACCCTCAATGGGCTTTATAAGGCAGGTTCGAGCAGCTTCAAAAAAGAACAACAAAATTGCAATCTATCTTTTCTGTGCTGCTCAAAAGAGGATCCAGAAAAGCTATAGCAAGACCCCGACGACCAAGAGCTTCAAACTTATTATTTTTTATTGTCGATATAGATTTTACTACTACTTAATTATTATACTTAAATTGTAAATTTTTTTTGTGCTTATAGTGATTGCCCAAAGTAAACGCTCAACGAGCGTGGGCCTTGGACTAGGAGTCTCTCCAGGCTCCGAACCAAGTAAATCTTGGTGTTCATGTGTTTGTTTTATTATTCCGCTGCATTCTACTCTTAGTTTTTCGAAACGCAAAGTGAAAGCCACGAGTGCTATTCACCCCCCTCCCCTCTAGTGCTTTTGATCCAACAATTGGTATCAGAGCGGGGTCACTCTGAATCAGTACAACTACCGTTCGAGCAATTTTTTGGCTTTTTTCATCCATTTTTTCTAAAAATAAAACCTTACTCCTTTCATTTTCCCTCCAAAACTATTTTTGAAAATTCATTTTTATCTTTTCACTCTTGGCCGGTATTAGCAAAATATCACATTTGTAAAAAATTTGTGATAATATGTTTTAGTATTTTATTATTATTTTTTTAAAAAAATTTGCTATTTCTTTCTTTTTCCCGCACTACTAATCCAAGACCAAGTCTTGGGATATTTGGTTCCTTTTTCTTTTTGTGTGCGAGAGTTTTCTCCTAAATCTCCCATCAAAAAAGCTACAGTACAGATCGCCCACCACTCTTCTCAAGAGAAGATTTTAGATACTGGAAAGAGAAGATGGAGCACCAACTGAAAACCCAAGCGGAGATATGGACCATAGTTCAGATCAGATTTACACCCCCCATCGAAGGAGGTGTTCCCATCGCCTATGACAAGTGGGATGCACAAACAAGAAGAAAATTGAAGGAAAATGCAAAAACAACATGGACTCTCCTATGCAAACTAACAAATTCAGAGCTTGGTCGAGTTGGAAAGTTCAACAATGCTAAGGTGCTTTGGAAGAAATTGCTCAAGCTTCATGAGATTCCTTCAGAGTCAGAAGATCAAGTCGAACCATACTTCGAATCTGAGTACAATTCTTCAGAGCCAACCTCTAAATCAGACTCAGAAGAATCGGATCAGACTGATTTCATATCACTGATGGACAAAGAAGAGATAGCTGAATCTGAATCCGAATTCGAGATTACAACAATCAAGGGGGAGAATCGTATCATGGATCTAAAAGGTAATATTATAAATTCAAATAATAAATTTCATATAACCTATTTTAAGTGTAGGGAGAGAGGGCACTATAGAAACAGATGCCCTACTCATAAGATTTGATCGACACAATCGGAGAAGAAGGAGAAATCAATCCGGAAAGGGAAGAAGCACATTGAATGCTCCAAGTATAGATGAACGGGTCACTACAAATGACAATGCCCAGAAAGAAGACCCAAGAATCCTGGGAGAGAAATCAAGGTAAGTAAATTTACATTACTTGAAAATCTAATTTTTTTCAACACATGTATATAACCTAGCTAATTCCGCTTACTCTAGTATAGATTTCTCTAGAAAATTAGATATGCATGCTAAGAATACAATGAATAAATTTGATTCAAATCTAAATAAGAATAACTCAAAATTATTTAATAAATATAGGAAATTAACTTTTAGAAAATTAGAGAAACAAAGTAATATTTTAAAAGATAAAAAATATAAGTTAGAAAATATTATTAATAATTTAACTAATCCACAAGACCTAGACTTGGGTTACAAGTCTAAGGTAAAACTTAAACCCTACAAACCAAGCTATAATCAAGTACCTTTTAATTATTAAATCTAACTTAAATATAAACTTAATAAAAAACAAAAAAAAAATATAACCTAAACTAAAATCTAATCTAACTTAAATCTAACCTTAAATTTGTTGGGATCTACCGTGCCCAAAGACGCGAAAACGCAGCGGAAAAAATACTCGATCCACTTATCCAGTGGATCCATGCGAAGGGAAGAACAATTTCTATAAACTAATCTATGCTAAGCAACATGATAGGATTATACCTTTGTTGCATGCCCTTCGCAATCTCGACAGCAACCTTTTTCTTTGGATCCAGATCTCAGCGCGTTCAAGCATCTGCGCCTCTATGGTATCCACACGAACATATCCTTTGTTCGTCCCACAAATGAAGCCTTCGGAGAAGAACCATCTTCTTGTGCTAGCAAGAAGTATGGTTCGGCCAAGCTTGAAGATTCAGCCATGGAGGAAGGAGGAGGAGGAAGAGGGAGATCAAGAGTCACCTTTTCTTCATCTAATGAAAAATAAAATCCAAAAACCTATTTATATTCATCTAATGAATACCGAGGGTTTTTGTCTCTTTGTATTCCTCTTAATGGGTTGGATTTATTATATTGAATTAACCATTAATCCAATAACCCAATAAGTCTAACCCATTAATCCAATGTGTCTAATTCGGATTGGACTAAATCCAATGAGTTGGTTCATTTGAGTCTAACTCAATTAGTAACCAAAAGGCCTAATCATCTCATGATTGGCTCTTAGAGCTAATTACTAACAATCTCCCACTAGCACTAGTGTCAATCACCACTAAGATGACACCAATACTTTGGATTTACCCATTATCCTTAATATCCTTAGTATTTTAGTCAAACTAAAATACTCATCTCCAAACCAATATGTTCTTTGTGTGTGACCCTATAGTCTCTCGTAATGTTGGCAATGTATCCAAATCAACATTTGCGATACATAAACAATGAGTGGCATCTAGCAATGCATCATTGCTACCCAAGTGACGAGAAAGTCAAGATCCGACCTAACCTATCCCTGGCTATTATCTTGTATGACTCAGTCTCTCTATCCTTGATATCTAGATTGATCAATGAGACATAGACCGTGTCATCCCCTTATCAATCTTTGTGTTTCTTGATCTCCAAGTAGACACACTATACAAATAAGCTCAATATCTCATAGTGACTTATCTGAGTATGGCCATACATTCCTGTGTCCTACTAATCAAGGGGCCCACAGATATCGCTTCTGTTATATGGAAGGGATAGATCCCATCTACATCACTCACATCCCTCTGCATAATTTATTACATACCCAGTGATCGACTTTATAGTCCACCCTATTACGGGTGACATTTGACGATACCAAAATACACAACTCCTTATGTAGGGAACCGTAGTGACTTCAGGTCTAAGGACTATTCATACCAACAGTCACATGAGAATATTTATGACACTCATATAACGATCCATGAAACATCTCATAGCGGGTCAATTCAGTATATATTCTCTAATATATATCCATGTGTCAACCTGATATCTCATATCCATGACTTGTGAGATCAAGTCATCCGTTGACCTACATGCTAGTCTCAACGCATTAATATTGTCCTTGTATATTAATGCTTGACTAGGAATAATTAAGAGTAGTGTTCTCTACAATATCTCACTATCAATTCAACTAATTGATATACTGTAGATAACAACCTACCACCCATGGACATTAATATATTTATTCATTCGGCACTGAACTAAAGTAATTTAATAACCATCACCTTTCCTTTCTAATGAAATATGATACAAAATATCCTAAGTTAATCAACTCTTGATTGCCTCTTAGGGCTTACACTAACAATCTCCTTATATCACTAGCGTCAATCATTAAAATATCTCTTATTCATTGACCTAGTGTGACCATCATACTTTCTTGGTGCCAAAGCCTTGGTCAAAGGATCTGTAATGGCATTGTTTGGTTATCTGCATATCCTCATATCTCATGTCACGCCCCAGAGGAGTCCCTGTCCGAAGAAATTTCGACAGCATCTCCCCTCTACGTGTGACAATCTGAAGCATTTCTATATACAAAATATACATCAGCCACATTCGGTTGGAATATATTCACAACCACGCAGTTTATATCATCAACCCACTCGGTTGGAACAAAATAAACATAACCACGCAGTTTAATAAGCCTACACGGCTGAAAGTAAACACACAACAATGTAAATGCAGCGGAAAACACAAAACAATATGAACATAAGACCAACAAAGACACTAACAAAAATACTTGCAACCACCAGACTACACTCCAAAAATCCACAATGACTTGTTCAAAAGCAAAATACGCAAAATTAACATGCCCCCCAAACAATAACAAATCCAAAAAA
The DNA here is from genome assembly GCF_018446385.1 of Zingiber officinale. Lineage (NCBI taxonomy): Eukaryota > Viridiplantae > Streptophyta > Magnoliopsida > Zingiberales > Zingiberaceae > Zingiber > Zingiber officinale. Next base: position 65,273,402 of record NC_055990.1, on the reverse strand, counting down.
AAAACTATCACCGTGTGTGATGTGGGACTGGCAGCCGGGACTCTCAAAGCATCCATGACTCATCTACCTGTTACCTGGCGAAAGAAAATCAAATTGTGAGGTGGTGAGTATTGGAACTCAGTGGGTAAAGATAAGATAATGCATGAACAAAATGAACCAATAGAGAATGTCAAAAGGAAAACAGTCTCATAAGAGGAATAACGGATACTAAAATAGAACCATAATAAATGCTCATACCTAAAACCATATCCTAGACTAGGTATAGTAGGTCAGAACTGGTACTAATCTGCTACAGTAACGCTCATAACTACAGAGGTAATAAGCAAGATATATACAACTTTCCAATGAATAAACCAATATCTAAACAACTACAATGAGAGTATATCTCAACATAAGTAAGCATATCGGCACAAGTGAACAACAGCAGTAAGCAATAACAGCATATATAAACAGCAGCAGCCAAAGAAAATATAATAACAACAGGGTATGCACGGATGGTCACTCCCGCTCAGCTCTCTGCACCATAATCCCTGTATGGTCGAGAGGCCGGGTCAGTGACAGACTGTACACCACTCCAACTACCACTCTCACGAGTGACCGAGGGGATAGTTGCATAGTAGCTAACTAGATACATCTACGACGGGGTCCCTGGTACTCGTAACTCCAGCTACCACTCTCCATGAGTGGCCGAGTGCGGTACGACAAGACAAGCGCCATCAACTCCAGCTACCACTCTCTTGAGTGGCCGAGGATGCGGCCTTAGTCAACGACTCTCTCGACCGCAAGGGAGAATTGGTCGTTGACATGCATGCCATGACATGATGCGCCAAATGCAACAATCGTCAAACAAATATAAACAAAATTAGGTATGCTACATGAAGCCAGCATGCTCATTATAGTACGTAATAAACAACAGTCAAAACATACAAACATAGTATCTATTATCTGCTACCTATCATGGACAACAACGAGAGACTATATAGATATGGAAATGAGTATCTCATAGATCGCGTGGAAGTATCAAGCGTAGAAAAATAAGAGTGGAGTCAAGGTAAAAATAATTTCTTATCTAAAATAGTTCATGCACCAAGGTCAAAGTACTAAAAGAAACAAAGCATGAAGTACCCGCATTATATGTAGATCGCGTTGAAACTATCCTTTCGTCGAAATACTAGTCTCGAACTAAAGTCTTGCATCACATGAGTAATTTATATAATTATGTATACATCAATAGCTAATTTACATTCAAATTAAATAGCTAACCCTATGTGATCAATTTTCCATTCTGTTCATTAAATTCGTTGTAATTTCCATTTTAACTTATGTCATCCAAGAACTAACTGCACATTAGATTCTTAATTACCCTTAAACCCTCCACAATTGCTTAGAATGAGACAACTCTACACCTTCCATAATCAATTTAGATTAGGTTTAAGCATGTTTCAACTTCCAATCTACACTAACATAGTAGCCCCTATCCATAACCTTAATATGATATCAATCCATTTCAACAAAACACCCATATACATTTACTAGTTAACCATAAGCTAAGCATCCAACTAATAGGATGAAACCTTGCTAACAAATCTGTGAACTATGCAATTCTACTTAAGAATTAGCATACAACCCCAATTCCCATTTAATTCAATTAACCAAAATTCATACCAAGAAGCCAAGAGATCCCTAAAAACCTAAATCATCTCCCAAATCTGGAAGAGGAGCCGGGCAAGACTTCTTCATCGGAAGTGAAGTAGCTGTAACACCCACTAAGCTTTTAAGATAAATATGAGAATGATGAATTTGCCTTAGAAAAATATTAGTAGAATGTTGAACCAAAAAGAAATAAAAATAGGGAGTGGTCAAGGATTGAACCTTGAACCTCTCATGATGTAAATGATAGGATTAATGGGTAATAACCAGTTGGGATAGGAATGATATATTGATAGCAAAGGAGCGAAACTCATGATAAGGATGAGAGTAAAAGCTAGCCAAAAGAAAGCGAGAAAAGAGAAAGAGAAAGGCAACTTGCCTTCCTTCTTTTCTCTCCCTCTTCCTCTCCCTTTGCCGTGACTTAAAGAGGACAATTAAGGGGATTCATTCCCCCTTGTTTCATCATGAATGATGAGAACAAATAAATAAATAAATAAAAAAGGGGGCTAAGGGAGAAGGAAAGCAAAAACCAATTTTGCTACCTCTTCCCCCTTAACATAAAAGGGAGCATGTAAAGAGAAGATTTTATTTTTCTCTCATTTCTCTCATTCTCTCCTCTCCACCACCGAGAGCCTCAGCCCCCCTCTCCTCCATTTTCGGCCCCCAAAACAAGGTTCCTACTAGGATACAAGGAAGGCTACCAAGGGAAATCAAAGGAGGAGAACAAGAAGAAGAGACCCTTTCTTCCATCACCACACTTTAGAACCACAAGCGAAAAGGAAGTAAGTATCCCCTCACCTGTGGTACAAGTGGTTTTAATGTGTTTTTGGATTTTATGAGGATTTTAAAACCTAGAAACAAAGTTGTGAAAATTCGGCCGAAGAAAGGACTTGTTGATCCTAGGAATGTTTAATATAAGCCTTGATTCATGATAATTTTTCTATGCTTTGTAAGAAGGTTTTCTCTCATATTTTTATATATATGTGATGTTGGATTAGAGATGTACCTAACCCTAGAGTTTCGGCCAAAAAGGTTTTATAAGGGCTAGGGAATTTATTTGTTTACCTAACTTGCACAAAACCCTCTAAATAAATGGTTAAGGATCCATTATTGTTTTCATACTTGAAGGTTACTTGGAACCAAAAGTACCCCACTCACAAGTTTCGGCCAAGGAAGGGTTTAGGATTAGGAAGACTTTGAATTTAAACTCACCATGTTTATATGATAGAATATAGAGTTTCTTAAAGAGTTGCATGCTTGTATGTTGATAGAAACTCATGAACATCACTTTTAATGTTTCGGCCATGGTAAGGTGGATGGTTTAGAATAGCTTAAACAGATTTTTTTTAACATGCTCAAAACCTCCATGACAATAAGATATGAAAGTTGTTTGATGCTCCCATGCTTAATTAGAGTATAGGAAAATTGGTTGCATGATATATGCTAATTATGACCACAAGGGTCCTAGCTTGTTTGTGAACCAAACTTATATATATAGTTCCTTTGATGTTTTTGCCATAAAACTTGTTTAGGTTTTCCATACTTTAGGCCACATAAAACCTAGTTTAAAGACTTGGAAGGTTTCAGCCAAACATATACTATGAGATAAAGAAAGGAAAAACCTAGGAAACCTAAGACACAATTTAAATGTATGCTTATAGTGCTTGACTTTTATACATGTTATGAAATGTGTTATGACTTTCTATGCTTTTATGCCATTTGAACAAATTCCATGCTTGATGAGGTTCGGCCATGTAGGGTTTAAAGACCTAGAAACCGTAAAATTTAGACCTCATGTGTTAAAGATGCTTCTTATGAAATTGAGATAACATGTTGATTGTGTTCACATGCTTATATATTTAACTATGATTCAAATGGACACCTTAAAGTCTCGGCCATGAAGGGATACATGCCTTAGAAACACTAGAACTTACATTGAACATGCTCATGTCACTCTCCATGAAATATGAAATGTAGAAAGCTAAAAATTCACATGCTATATGTTGTTAGTGACCTAAATTGATGCTAAGGGAAGTTTCGGCCATGACCACTTGTATGATGCCATTTATAAATTTATACATGATGTTAGAGTAAGTTGACATGCTTGTATGCTTGCTTGAAAACCTAAATGAGTACTTGTAAGTTTCGTCCATGACATAATTTTAAGGGCTTAAAAGATTTAGGAACTAACTCAATTGTGCTTACCATATTCCTTGAAACAAATGCTATAAATATGGTTAAGGTTTCCATGCTTTATGTCATTTAGAACCTTGTTTCACACTTATTAAGGTTCGGCCAAATGAGGTTTAAGGATTTGGAGAACTTAGAGTCCAAGTAAATCTTGTTTATAATACTTCCTATGAAAATGATATGTGGATGAATTAGGTTCTACATGCTTGGATGTTGTTTAAAACCTGAATTGGCACCTAAGAGGGTTTCGGCCAAGATAAGAACCCAAAGGATTAGGAAGCTTAGTACCCAAATTAATCATGTTACATTGTTCCTTATGATTGGATGAGCACATGATACACTTTTATGCTTAGACATGTATGCTTGTGAGCTATACAAGATGAGAATTTCTATGATATGTTATGAGTTCAAAATATGCATGCTTTATGTTATGATATGTGGGTAAATTTTACATGCTTTGATGATATGATATGAGCTGAAAATATGCATACTTATGTTATGATATGTGGTTAAATTATGCATGCTTTGATGCTATGTTTAGTGCTTAAAATATGCATGCTTTCATGATATGCTATGTGGTTAAATTATGCATGCTTGATGATATGATTTATGCTTAAGATTTGCATGTTTTTATGATCTATGCCTAAGTGATGCATATTGTTATGATATGATGTATGCCTAAGTGATGCATACTTTTATGGTATGATGTATGCCTAAGTGATGCATACCTTTATGACATGATGTATGCCTAAGTGATGCATACCTTTATGATATGATGTATGCCTAAGTGATGCATATTTTTATGACAAGATGTATGCCTAAGTGATGCATACTTTTATGATAGGATGTGTGCCTAAGTGATGCATGCTTTTATGATGTATGATATGTATAAGTATGACATGTACTTTACTTTATATGGCTTGTACCAAGGGCGGGCTCCATAAGCGCCCCGGGGTCGATGGAATAAGACTCGGGACTCGTTAGGGATGAGCTCCTAAGTGCCCCTAGGTCGATGGAGTAAGACTCGGGCCTAGTATGTTGCCTTGTAGGGTTCAAGACTTGCTACATTGGACCTACATAGGTTGCGCGCAATATGTAAGTGGTACATAGCCGGGATCCCCTTTAAGTTGAGATTATGTTCAAGTATATATGTAAGAAGAAATGATTTTAAAGATCATGAGACATACACATGTTTTTCGGATACATGTTTTTCAAAATCATATTGCATATACCTTATGATGATTTATGATATGTCATGGTTAGATATGATTATGTTATGTTCCATGATATGTCCATGTGTAGGATATGCCATGACTCCTGTAACGCCCGCCCTTCCAGGTAGCACTAAGGCCACCCCAGAGGGACGGACGTCACTAAAACATAGACATCAATTATACTAATGCATATGGATTCATGGCAGCGGAAGACATATATAATTAATTGTTTTTTTTTCATATCATAACATATACCATATGCATCTAGTTCTCTTAACATGGCATGTGAAGTCAAATGTACCAACATAACATGAGTAGGATATCATACTTGCTGAACATTATCATAAGCATAGGTCCAACATTGTTCACATGCATAACTTAGATAATTCAAAAACTTAAATAGATCTATCCACCAGCACTTCCACACACATCTTCATTGTCTTTCCTGCTCTGCTCCCCTGAAACAATCCATTCCTTGCCTTTATCTACAGTACAAGGAAAACGTGTAGCTATAAGCCAAAGGCTTAGTGAGATCCTTGCCAACCCATAAATCCGAAAAACACATAACATAACATAACATGTAGAAACCATAGCATAGCATAACATAGCATGGAGAATCATAACATAGAACATATCTTATCATGTAAAAACCATAACATCTCATAACATAACTTGAGGGAAAACAGAACATAATATATCATATCACATAAGGAGCATAACATATCAGAGTATAGCATGTGAGTGTATATCATGATTCATATCACTTTCTGTAAGCACATATCATGAAGCCTATCATATCATGTAAACATGTATCATAACTCATACCTGTTCATAAGGGTGCATAAACAAAATTTCATAAATATGTGCATGTAGATGCAATATGTATATTTTTAAAACATGTATCATGGAATGCACATATGCATCATGCTTCTTTCAAAACATATAGTATACATACTTGAATATCATATCATCATCATGAGAAGGGCCCCGGCTTGTACCACATGTAAATATAAATGCGCGCAATCCCTAGGACAGGGTAGCTAGCCCCGAACCTACTAGGGATCTAGGTCCGTTCATAGTCCGTCGACCTAGGGGCGTACTGAGGAGCCCATCCCTTAACGAGGTCCGTTCATAGTCCGTCGACCCCGGGGCGCTTATGGAGCCCACCCTTGGTACAAGCCATACAAAGTAAAATATCATGCATATCATATCTCATCATATCATACATGTCATAATTCTTGTCATATCATGAAGAGAGCTCTTGATCCCCAACTTATGGGAAGCATCTCTTTACCATAGCATGAAGAGTGCTCTTGATCCCAACTTAAGGGAAGTAACTCTTTTTCATAACATGAAGAGTGCTCTTGGTCCCAACTTAAGAGAAGCAACTCTTTTTCATAACATGAAGAATGCTCTTGGTCCCAACTTAAGGGAAGCAACACTTTAGGCTTTTCTTCTTACATAAGCCATTCACACATGCATTATATAACATGTTCTTATCATAACATAAAGTATAACATGTTATTTTCTTATCATCAAACTTGGCATATCATCTCATGAACTTAGCATAACATATCATGAACATGGCATATCATATCATGAGTCTAGCATATCATATCATGACCATAGCCTATCATGTCATAAGTCTATCATATCATATCATAAACATGGCACATCTTATCATAAGATATAGAAATGCAACATATCGTAAAGCATATTTTCATCACATCATAAAGCATGAAAGCTTAATCTAATTATATATCAAAGGCTACATATCATGAAAATGCATAAGCATGTTTGGTTAGGTTTAAACTCTTTCCTAATCCAATTAATCCATCTTGTCCGAACCATATCAGTAGATTTCAACCTCATTTCATTCCATATGAAGCATAGAACTTATCCACATAACATGTAAACTTGATCTAAGCACATACAAGGCATTATACTTCATGAATAAGCATGTTTGAGTTCAAAACTCTAACCTTAACCCATTTATCTCAATTTGGCCGAAACATATTAGTAGGGTTCTTATATCATTTGGTTCCATATGAAGCATAGAACTTATCCACATAACATGTAAACTTGATCTAAGCACATACAAGGCATTATATTTCCAGAATAAGCATGTTTGAGTTCAAAACTCTAACCTTAACCCATTTATCTCAATTTGGCCGAAACATATCAGTAGGGTTCTTATATCATTTGGTTCCATATGAAGCATAGAACTTATCCACATAACATGTAAACTTGATCTAAGCACATACAAGGCATTATATTTCATGAATAAGCATGTTTGAGTTCAAAACTCTAACCCTAACACCTTTATTTCAATTTGGCCGAAACATATCAGTAGGGTTCTTATATCATTTAGTTCCATATGAAGCATAGAACTTATCCACATAACATGTAAACTTGATCTAAGCACATACAAGGCATTATATTTCATGAATAAGCATGTTTGAGTTCAAAACTCTATGACAAGATGAATTGCAGCCCTCTAGGGTGGCCTTAGTGCTACCTGGAAGGGCGGGCGTTACAGTTTGGTATCAGAGCAGGTCTACCTTCCACTACACACACATCAAGCCTTTATATTGCCGCTCCAAGTAAGAATTTTATGCTTAAATTTTATTTTGATGTGATATTTATGCTTGATCTATTTCTTTATGATGTTTGATAATATGCATGCTTATTATCTTATTTATTTAGTTATAACATTTTTAGCTTAGATATATATGATGGTAGATTAGGAACAATAACAACCTTAGGGTAGCCTGGTCATGAATAACGATAACTTATATTAGTTTATTGTGATTTATGAAGATAAAGCATGGTTAGAACACGAAATACCCGAGCAGATGAGACGGTACCTCCACCCGATCTGATGCATGTGATTACCGAGCTCCAGCGTCAGGTCATGGAATAGCAACAAGCGATCACTGCATTGATGAATCAGCAAGGGAATCCTGTTACCCCACCAGGGAACCCGAATGCGATACCTATTATACCTGCGGCTGTACCAGTACCTCTGGCACCGGTACCACCGGTAGTTCCTATTCTAGTGGTCCGACAAGAGGCATACCTGATTCAGTGGCAGAGGCTGAAGCCAGAAGCCTTCTCCGGAAACTGTGAGCCATGGGATACTCAGGCGTGGCTTAAGACTGTGGAAAGCATCGTGGGGCTTTTAGATTGGCCAAGGAAGACTGGAAGCCCCGCCAGCTATGACGAATGCCAGGATCCACTCCCTCACTAGAGAAGATGTGGCGAACGCTTCGACTGTTGTCACAGGTCAGATACTCATTTTCAGTCAGTATGCTATTGTATTATTTGACACTGGGGCAACACACTCGTTTATCTCTACACCCTTCACAAGTAAGATAGATATGCCACCGCAAGCCTTAGATGGCAAATTTTTAACGACCCTGCCTTCAGGAGAAGTAATGTCATCCACTCATATGCTGCGAGCCGCACCTATCCGAATCGCAGACAGGGAACTATACTGTGATCTGATAGTGCTGGATATGCAGGATTATGATATAATATTGGGCATGGATTTTTTGAGCAAATACGGAGCTTCGATTGAGTGCCGTAAAAGAAAGGTGGTCTTCCGGCCCGAGGCAAAATTGATATTTGAATTTAGCGGAATGCCAAGGGGAGAGACTGAGAAATTCCTATCAGCTCTGGAAGCACGGAAGCTGTTGGGCAATGGATGCATGGGGTTTCTAGCACATGTGGTCGATGCAAGTAGAGCAGAGGATCAGAAGCTAGAGAATGTCAGAGTTGTATGCAACTTTCCAGATGTCTTCCCCGATGAACTGCTAGGGTTAGCACCTGACAGAGAAATTGAATTTGAGATCGAATTGATTCCTGGTATTAAACCGATCTCTAAGGCACCCTACCGTATAGCGCCAGCTGAATTGAAAGAGCTACAGGAACAGTTACGGGAGTTACTTGACAAGGGACTTATTCGCCCTAGCCACTCTCCATGGGGAGCTCCCGTACTATTTGTGAAGAAAAGGGATGGATCTATGCGAATGTGCATAGATTACCGAGCGCTGAATAAGGTAACAATCAAGAACAGGTACCCTTTACCTCGGATTGATGACTTATTTGACCAATTGAAAGGTGCCACCATTTTCTCCAAGATTGATTTGAGATCTGGCTATCATCAAGTGAAAGTGAAATAAGATGATATACCAAAGACGGCCTTCCGAACGAGATACGGACATTATGAATTCGTAGTAATGCCCTTCGGAGTTACAAATGCTCCTGCCCTATTCATGGAATTGATGAATCGAGTGTTCTCGGAATATCTCGATAAATTTGTGATAGTCTTCATCGATGATATTCTTATCTACTCGAAGACCCAGGAAGAGCACGCTGAGCACCTGAGCATAACATTACAAATTCTCCGGGAGAGACAATTGTATGACAAATTCTCAAAGTGCGAATTTTGGCTTGACCAGGTGTCGTTTTTGGGTCACGTGATCTCTAAGGACGGAATTATGGTAGACCCAAGCAAGATAGAAGCCGTGAGTAACTGGAACAGACCAAAGAATGCCAGTGAAATCCGAAGTTTCCTCAGACTAGCCGGCTATTATCGGAAATTCGTAGAGGGTTTTTCCAGAATTGCAGCCCCCATGACGGCCCTCACCAAGAAGAACAAGAGGTACGAATGGACGGAGGACTGTGAGAGAAGCTTCGCAGAGTTGAAGAGAAAATTGACTAGTGCTCCAATTCTCACTCTTCCATAAAGTAACGGGGGATTCGATATGTACAGCGATGCTTCCAGATTGGGACTCGGAGCTGTACTTATGCATAATGGAAAAGTCATTGCGTATGCCTCTCGACAACTCAAGGAGCATGAAAAGAATTATCCCACACATGACTTAGAGCTAGCCGCTGTAGTCTTTGCTCTCAAGATATGGAGGCATTATCTATATGGGGCCCAGTGTAAAATTTATACAGATCACCAGAGTCTGAAATATTTCTTTACACAGAAAGAACTAAACATGCGACAACGGAGATGGCTCGAGCAAGTCAAGGATTATGATTGCGAGATCTTCTATCATCCGGGAAAAGCAAACAAGGTAGTAGATGCGCTCAGTAGGAAGTTCTGAGTTACCGGAACTTTTTTTTAAAGTTCGAGGATGAACTTTTATGAGGTATGGGAGACTGTAACACCCATAGGGTCCTTAGCAAAATTATAGAATATTTTATCATGAATAAAGAAAAAATATATATATGCTTTAGTTAAATTTTGCTCCTAGCCGAACACTTAAACAAATTAAATAGAAATAAAAATATATAAGGTCTAGGACTTGAACTCTAGATCTTTCATTAGATGTCTGAATAAGATAACCACTAGACCAAGAGAAATTATTGTTAAAAAAGAGAGGGAAACCACAATTAAATGTAAGAAGAAAAGGCTCTTCTCTTAGAAGGAGAAGTGAGAGTTGTCTTCTTCCTCTCTAATGAAGAGATGCTCTAGAATATTCTTTTCTTACTCACCAAGAAGGGATGTATCTAGACTTTTCTCTTAATTATGAAGAGAGTAAAAGAAAGGAAGAAGAAAAATATATTTTTCCTTCCTCCTGTCATGATGAATAAAAGGAGGAAATTAAAATGAGTTGGCATTTTTCCTCATTCACCTTCCTACTCCCTCCTCCTCCACCGTGACCTCTTCTTCTCCATTTCCTCTTCTTGCCAAGACCAAGGAGCAAGGAAGCTTCCCCTCTCTAGGAAGGATCCACAACAAAGGTTAAATCTCTAAGGAAAACAAGCGCAAGGATGTGAGTATCTCCTCACTGCAGTACAAGTAGCTTCGGTTTAAAATGTTTTTTGAAACTCTAAAACTTTTCTTGCAAGAATGTGGTCAAGATAAAGAATAGGTAGTCACTTAGGGTTAACAAGTGATAAGAGATGCTTCAGGTTATAGAAAAAGAAAACGAGAAATTTAGAGCCTTATTGCATGTTTCGGCCAAGGATGGAAGAGAGGACCTAGAACAAGTTTTCTTTGATCATATGCTTAATTTTTTCTACTCTATGATATATGAATTTCTCATGTTGTTAGTTAAGTCTTCATTCTTCATGTTGTGAAAAAAAAAAGAGATACCTCTCTATATGGTTCGGCCAAAATTGATTATAAGGCCTTAGGTCAAGAATTCTAGATAGAAACCATACTAGTTGTACCTCTTTGTGTTGTATGAATTTTTACATGTTTATAACCAAGGTTTTTATGCTTCTTATGGAATAAAATGGTATGAAACCCTACTGATATGTTTGGCAAAAAAATTGAAATAAATGGGTTAGGGTTAAAGTTTTGAACTCAAATATGCTTAGATCATGAAGCACAATACCTTGTATGCACTTAGATTAAATGGGCTTGTTATATGTTTAAGTTTTATGCTCCTTATGGAATAAAATGGTATGAAACCCTATTGATATGTTTGGACAAATTGAAATAAATGGGTTAGGGTTAATGTTTTGAACTCAAAAATGCTTAGATCATGAAGTACAATACCTTGTATGCACTTAGATTAAATGGGCTTGTCATATGTTTAAGTTTTATGCTCCTTATGGAATAAAATGATATGAGACCCTACTGATATGTTTCGGCCAAATGAAAATAAATGGGTTAGGGTTAGAGTTTTAAACTCAAATAGGCTTATTCATGAAGTATAGTGCCTTGTAGGTACTTGTACAATGCTCTATAGGTACTTAGATTAAATGTGCATGTTACATGTTTAAGTCCTATGCTTCTTATGGAATAAAAAGACATGAAACCCTACTGATATGTTACGGCCAAATTGAAATAAATGGGTTAGGGTTAGAGTTTTGAACTCAAACATGCTTATTCATGAAATATAATGTCTTGTATGTGCTTAGATCAAGTTTACATGTTATGTGGATAAGTTCTATGCTTCATATGGAACCAAATGATATAAGAACCCTACTGATATGTTTCGGCCAAATTGAGATAAATGGGTTAAGGTTAGAGTTTTGAACTCAAACATGCTTATTCATGAAATATAATGCCTTGGTTGTGCTTAGATCAAGTTTACATGTTATGTGGATAAGTTCTATGCTTCATATGGAACCAAATGATATAAGAACCCTACTGATATGTTTCGGCCAAATTGAGATAAATGGGTTAAGGTTAGAGTTTTAAACTCAAACATGCTTATTCATGAAATATAATGCCTTGTATGTGCTTAGATCAAGTTTACATGTTATGTGGATAAGTTCTATGCTTCATATGGAATGAAATGAGGTTGAAACCTACTGATATGGTTCGGCCAAGATGGATTAATTGGGTTAGGAAAGAGTTTAAACCTAACCAAACATGCTTATGCATTTTTATTATATGTAGCCTTTGATATATAAGTAGATTAAGCTTTCATGCTTTATGATGTGATGAAAATATGATTTACGATATGTTGCATTTCTATGTCTTATGATAAGATGTGCCATGTTTATGATATGATATGATAGACTTATGACATGATAGGCTATGGTCATGATATGATATGCTAGACTCATGATATGATATGCTATGTTCATGATATGTTATGCTAAGTTCATGAGATGATATGCCAAGTTTGATGATAAGAAAATAACATGTTATACTTTATGTTATGATAAGAACATGTTATATAATGCATGTGTGAATCGCTTATGTAAGAAGAAAAGCCTAAAGTGTTGCTTCCCTTAAGTTGGGACCAAGAGCATTCTTCATGTTATGAAAAAGAGTTGCTTCCCTTAAGTTGAGACCGAGAGCACTCTTCATGTTATGAAAAAGAGTTGCTTCCCTTAAGTTGGGACCGAGAGCACTCTTCATGTTATGAAAAAGAGTTGCTTCCCTTAACTTGGGATCAAGAGCACTCTTCATGCTATGGTAAAGAGATGCTTCCCTTAAGTTGGGGATCAAGAGCTCTCTTCATGATATGACAAGAATTATGACATGTATGATATGATGAGATATGATATGCATGATATTTTACTTTGTATGGCTTGTACCAAGGGTGGACTCCATAAGCGCGCCGGGGTCGATGGACTATGAACGGACCTCGTTAAGGGATGGGCTCCTCAGTACGCCCCTAGGTCGACGGACTATGAATGGACCTAGATCACTAGTAGGTTCGGGGCTAGTTATCCTGTTCTAGGGATTGCGCGCATTTATGTTTACATGTGGTACAAGCCGGGGCCCTTCTCATGATGATGATATGATATTCAAGTATGTATACTATATGTTTTGAAAGAAGCATGATGCATATGTGCATTCCATGATACATGTTTTTAAAATATACATATTGCATCTACATGCACATATTTATGAAATTTTGTTTATGCACCCTTATGAACAGGTATGAGTTATGATACATGTTTACATGATATGATAGGCTTCATGATATGTGCTTACAGAAAGTGATATGAATCATGATATACACTCACATGCTATACTCTGATATGTTATGCTCCTTATGTGATATGATATATTATGTTCTGTTTTCCCTCATGTTATGTTATGAGATGTTATGGTTTTTACATGATAAGATATGTTCTGTGTTATGATTCTCCATGCTATGTTATGCTATGCTATGGTTTCTACATGTTATGTTATGTTATGTGTTTTTCGGATTTATGGGTAGGCAAGGATCTCACTAAGCCTTTGGCTTATAGCTACACGTTTTCCTTGTACTGTAGATAAAGGCAAGGAATGGATTGTTTAAGGGGAGCAGAGCAGGAAAGGCAATGAAGATGTGTGTGGAAGTGCTGGTGGATAGATCTATTTAAGTTTTTGAATTATCTAAGTTATGCATGTGAACAATGTTTGTAACGACCCACCTTCTGGGTACTGGCTGTAAGGCCGGTCGCTACAATTATGCTAAACTATACTGTGCGGAAAGCTGGGCTAACTAAAATTTTGCTAAACTATGATCTTTAAAATCTGATCTTAGTATTCTAGGTGTACCTAGGAGTTGTACACATGCTAAGGGAGGTGTTTACAACTGATAATAAACTTCGGATCGATCCACAGACCAATCTACTGATACTGGTACGGTAGGAACCTCCGGATCGTTCAACCGACCGATCCATAACTAGGCAGCAATTCTGTACGCTGCTGGATCGGTCTGCCGACCGATCCAGCTGGTCCCTGATCGGTCAGTGAGACCGATCAGTGAGCCGCGATCCAGCTCCCGATCGATCCAGGATCGATCAGAAAGTTTCTGTTCGCAGAACCAGATCCCTGATCGGTCTGCTGACCGATCAGGGGTTTCTGATTTCGAGCTGAAACTCTGATTTCAGCAGATTTCGTGCCAAAATCAGTGAAACAGCTCTACAAATGCTAATAACTATTCTATCATGCATTGGGCAACATTCAAGACATAATATAATGCATGTTCACTAGTTCATACCATTAACCATACTAGAATGCGAAGCATAAGGGAAAAGAGAACAAGACTTTAATAACTAGACTTGTTTCAAGTTCTAATGCGTAGTAAAATAAAACTAGATCCCTCAGATCTTTATTCCAGGTTCCTCCCACACACATCTTGGTCTGCATTGCCCTCCAGCCACCACTAGTCCACTTTTCTTTTACCTGTATCTGCAGTATAAGAAAAGTAGCATCTGTAAGCTAAAAAGCTTAGTAAGAAACCATCTACCTCACAAAAACATGCATACGATGCAGATATGATTTTCAAAGCATGCTATTTGAAATATACTGACTAGGCTAAACATGGCATGGCATGTGATCATACAAGCATAGCAATCAAGAACTGAACATAAGTTATCATACTTGCGAAAATAGAGCTGAGCATGAAAACTGAAACTGAAAACAAACCATGGAACTGAACTAAGCTGAACATGATCTGTAACCAAGCTGAACTCACATAACTGATTGTGAATTTGAAAAGCTATACATATAATAAGTGAAAATACTAAACATGCTGCTGAGGGCCCTGGCAACTGTACTTGCTGTGCGCGCATCCCTATCTAAACCCGGGATTGCAAGTTCCGAATCTAGTAGGGTTTACTAGGTTAGCTAAACCTAGGGACGACTATGGGAGTCCAGCCCAGTGGATATCTAATCCGGTACAGTGCCACTGCTGAAAGTAAAATACTGAATGCTATATACTTATTTTGCTGAATCTAGGTTATCTGAACCTAGAACTAGGTTGTCTGAACCTAGAGGCTACTGTGGGAGCCCACCCATGGGACTGTAGTCCTACATAAGCTGAAATAAAACTAATTTGCTGTTTTACATGCTTCTAGTGCATTTAATCAGTTAATTAAACTGTCTATTACTGAGTTAGACCTTTAATCGAGCACCTAGGATGCTCTAACTCTTCTCCTATTAGGGAGACCACCTCTAGGCACCCGACAACGTCTAACCTCCTATCTGAAGAGGGAAAACGTGTCCGGCCCATCTAGAGGTGCTCAACTAAATCCCTAATCTGCGAAGAGAGTTAAAAACACCCTAGGTATCTATAAAAAATCTGCATACATCCTAACTAAAGCATAAAAACTCAAACGGAAGCTATTATTCTGCAGGTGAGGGGTTTCTTACTTCTTGTTCGTAATTTCTTACTATTCTATTCGCTAGAATTCTGGTGGAGATGACCTTCTCGACGATCCGCTCCCGTCTTTGCGTTCCTCTCGCAGAGAAGAACCTCTTTCGTATTGGAGTCGTTGCCGGAAGGTGATCCGAGAGCCCTTGGGGCTTGGGCGCCGAGAGAGGAGGAGGAAGAGGAGTGGGCGACGGTGAAGGTTTTTGGGAGAGGGATAGGTCACGGTGAAATTTGATATTGCCGAACCAAGTACTCAAAATAAACCAACCCCCAACTTAACCTTCTTATTTATACTAAGTAACTAATTCGGCCAACCCAATTATAATTATAATTGGTTCCCTTTCCTTTCAGCACGGCCCTGCTGGGTTCAACTGGTTCCCAACATTATCCTTAAGCCATAGGTCTCGGGTTCGATTCCCGCATAAGATATTTTGCGGTTCTAATTATTTTTGCTGCTTCCGCTACTCGGAAAATTCCGGAAAAATATCTAAAAATTCCAGAAAAATCATAGAATATTTCTAAAAATAATTTGAGAATTTTTGGGTGTTACAACTCCCCATACCTTCTAAAAAGTTCGTCCTCGAACATAGAATAATTCTGGGTACTTCTGTCTCATGCTGCCTTCTGTCTCCCAAGTTGCCTCTTCTGCTGTGTGACTGTGCCAAATGACTTTGACTAATGGTACTTCCTTGTTGCGTAACTTCTTAACTGCTCGGTCTATTATCTGAATAGGCCGACTATCATAGCTGAGGTCTTCGCGGATCCGCACGGGGCTCAATCACCGGTGGCATCTAGAGTATGCTTCTTCATGGAGACATGAAATACGCTGTGGACGGTTACATTTCCGGGTAGCTCTAGCTCATATGCTACCTTGCCCACTCTTCTCGATACGGTATGGTCCCACATATATGGGACTTAGCTTGCCCTTCTTCCCAAAACGCATTACTCCTTCATGGGAGCTACTCGAGGAACACCAATCCCCAATCAAAACTCTAAGGGTGCGCCATGTATCAAGATAGCTCTTCTCGGCTATCTCTATCCTCTCCGGATGCTGTGGTATCTGCTACTAGATCTGTCTGAATCTCTAGTTCTTTCTGTTCACCACTCTCATACCCAGAAGATTGGAGATCTACACCTCCGCCCATAGAGAGCCTCATAAGGTGCCATGCCGATAGTGGCTCGATAGTTGTTGTTGTATGCGCTAAGCTCGGATATTTGCACCAACTTCCTGAAGTCTAGGGCACACGCCGAGCATATCTTGATGCACGATTTACTCGCTCTCGACCATCCGTCATGGATGGAATGTCAGGTCAACTTTAACCGTGCCAATGTCGATCGTACACCCGGAAGTGTGATGTAAACTCTGTCTCAAATAATGGTACGGGACTCCATGAAATCGACGATCTCCTAGAGATACAACCGAGCTAGCTTCTCCATGGAGTAGGATATCTTGATAGCTAAAAGTGGGCTGATTTAGTCAACCTGTCGACTATTACCCAGATGGCATCAAAACCATTCGTGGTTCCGGGTAGTCCCACGATGTAGAGATATCCTCCCACTTCCATTCTGGAATCTGTATAGGCTGCAGAACTCCTCCTGGTCGCTGATGTTCTGCCTTGACTCTCTGACAGGTGAGACAGATGCTAACATATCTGGCGATGTCTCGCTTCATCCCGGGCCACCAAAAATGGTTCTTCAGGTCTTGATACATTTTGGTGGAACCTGGATGCATCGCATAGGGAGTCTTGTGAGCCTCATCTAAAATCTGTCTCCGTAGCTCCTCCTGATCTGGAACACAGAGTCTGTCACCAAAATACAACACCCCGCTATCGGACACTCTGAATTCTCTACTTTTTGATTCTGCTAGCCCTTGCTTGATTTTCTGAATTTCAGGGTCCTGCTCCTGAGCTGACTGAATATCACCAAGCAAGGTAGACTCTAAGGTCATAGTAGAGAGCTGTCCAACAATGAGTTCGAGACCGAAATCTACGATCTCCTTCTGTAGGGGCGGTGACATGGCTGTAAGAGATAATAAGGTAGCACTGGATTTTCTGCTAAGTGCGTCGGCTACCTTATTGGCTTTCCCTGGATGGTAGAGGATGTCTATATCGTAGTCTTTGACCAGCTCAAGTCATCTGCGCTGTCGCATGTTCAGATCCTTCTGAGTGAAGAAGTACTTCAGACTCTGATGATCTGTATATACTCTGCACTGAGCTCCATATAAGTAATGTCTCCAAATTTTGAGAGCGAACACTACTGCTGCAAGCTCAAGGTCATGAGTAGGGTAATTCTTCTCATAACCCTTGAGTTGTCTGGAGGCATAGGCGATCACTTTGCCGTTTTGCATCAGTACTACTCCTATTCCCAACTTAGAGGCATCACTATAGATGTCAAAGCTGCTGGTGTTGTCTGGTAGAGCCAAAATAGGAGCACTGGTCAATCTCCTTTTGAGCTCGCTGAAGCTGTTAGAGCTGTCAGTGGGGAGGCTGTCCTGGAGAAGTCCTCTACAAACTTCCTGTAATATCCTGCTAATCCCAGAAAGCTCCTGATTTCGCTGACGTTCTTAGGTCTCTTCCAGTTACTTACTGCTTCTATCTTGCTGGGATCTACCATAATACCATCCTTTGAGATGATGTGACCCAGGAAGGACACCTGATCTAGCCAAAATTCACATTTCGTGAACTTGGCGTATAGTTGGTTCTGCTAAAGTGTCTGTAGTACTGTCTTCAGGTGCTCTGCATGTTCTTCCTGAGTTCCTGAGTAGATAAGAATGTCATCGATAAACACAATAACAAACTTATCTAAATACTCCCTGAATACTCTGTTCATGAGATCCATGAATGTAGCTGGAGCATTGGTCACGCCAAAGGGCATGACTACGAACTCGTAGTGTCCGTATCTAGTTCTGAATGTCTTCAGATATCACCCTCCTTAACTCGACTTGGTGATATCCCGATCCGAGGTCAACCTTAGAGAACACCGCCGCCCTTTAACCGGTCGAACGATCATCTATTCCGGGAGAGGATACCGTTTTGATCGTGACTGATTCTGCTCGTAGTCTATGCATAGCCGCATGCTTCCATCCTTCTTCTTCACGAGCAATACAGGCGCTCCCCATGGTGATGAAGCCCTTGTCAAGTAGCTCTGTAGTTGCTCTTGAAGTTCCTTGATTCTGCTGGAGCCATGCGATAGCTTTGGAGATAGGATTTGTACTGGAAATGAGCTCTATCTCAAAGTTAATCTCCACTCGTGATAAGCTCGTAGCTCTTGAGAAGACTGGTAGTCACATACGACCGAACCTGCTAGCAGTTGGTTCTTGTCTCGGCCGGCGTTGACCACGTGTGCTAGAAATCCTGTACATCCTGAATCCAGTAGCTTCAGTGCTTTCATAGCTGAGAGGAACTTCTTGGCCTTTCTCTTTGGTTCTCCGTTGTATTCAAATTGCACTGCCGCCTCAGGTTGGACTTTCTGCTTACGGCACTCTATGGTAGCACCGTATTTGATCAGAAAGTCCATTCCAAAGATAACGTCATAGTCGGTCATTTCTAGCACTATCGGATCACAAAAGAGCTCTCTGCTATAATGACCGGCACTGCTCCGAGCCAGTGCGTGGATGCCATGATCTCTCAAGGTAGTGCCAAAACCGACCACTAAGTACCTCGAGGGTATTTCTAATTTTCGGAGAACACCACGCTATATATGAATGGGTTGCCCCAAGATCAAATAGAACAATAGCACTATCGAAAATGCTAATCGACTGTGACAACCGCCGAGGCATTACGCCCCTCTGTGAGTGAGTAGATCCTCACATTCGCCATAGCTGGAGGGGCTTCTAACCCTGGCTGATAAGTGGACCTTCTAGAGCGGCTGCATCTGATATAACTGAGCTGGTGTGGCCGAGGAAGACCGGTCTTGTTCGGGCACTGCTTGGCCATGTGCCCTTCTTGTCCACATTCAAGCATCCTCGTGTGCCCTTCCGACAAACCCACGGTGGAATTTCCCACAAGTAGCACACTTTGGATAAGCGGGTCGCTTAGATAGTCCTCCCTTTGGGTCACTCGACGGCGCTTCTGCTGGAGTTTCCTTTCCGTTAGAGTGACCTTGCCGCTTTCGAGTGTGAGGGTTTCCTTGGCCTTTAGACTCTGAGGAGACTAGCTTCTGCTGCTTTATGCTGTTCTGGTAGTGCTCTGTGGTCAAGGCACTGCTCACTAACTCCTCTGTGGTTTGTGGCCTATGTATGCCACCAGCCACGTTCACTGCTATCTCTGGCCTCAGCATCTTGAGCATCAACCGGATCCGTTCCTTCTCTGTGCTGACTAGCTCTGGGCATAGACGAGCCAACCTGTTGAATTTCTTCACGGCTTCCTCAACTGAAAGGTTGCCCTGACGAAACTCGGTGAACTCGTCGTAGTGGCGGTTTGTAACCCGTATGTGAAAGAACTCCTCGAAGAATTCTTTCTCGAAGTCAGCCCATGACATCTGGTTCACTGGGCGCTTCGTTCTGATTCTTTCCCACCACATGCGTGCGTCTCCTGTCAGGCAGAAGGAGGCATACTCCACCGTACTCTCCAGTGTTTTGAACCAGGCTTGTGCATCCCATGGTTCACTAGTGCACGAGAAGTTCTCTGGCTTGACCCACTGCCACTGGATCGGATAGGCTTCTCTCCTTGCCTCTGGTGCTGTGGGTTGAGCTGGTGGAACCTCTAAGACTTCTGGAGTCGTCAGATTCGGTTCCGGGGTGACTGTGGGGGTACTCTGCTGATTAGCCTTTAAGGTGGCTATTTCCTGTTGCTGTTCAGCTAGCTGCTGCTGTAACTGAGCCACTAATGCTGTAAGGTCTGGAGGAGGCACTGAACTGCCTGCCTCTTGCTAGGGCTCAGTAGCTAATGCCCTTCTAGCTGGGCGTCCTCGTGTCATTTCTAAAGACATAGAGAACATAACATAACTAATGTAATCACAGTTATATAACTACTGATATCATGTTTAAAACTATCACATACTAACAAGCAGTAGGCATATAAACATGAACTGTAATAACAAGACAAGGAGCATAAATAAAGTAGAGGTATTCTTACTTGGAAGCTGCAGGTACAATGCTGATGTGTGTGTAGAAAGTATGGAACTTGGCTCTGATACCACTCTGTAAGGCCGGTCGCTACAATTATGCTAAACTATACTGTGCGGAAAGCTGGGCTACTTAAAATTTTGCTAAACTATTATCTTTAAAATCTGATCTTAGTATTCTAGGTGTACCTAGGAGTTGTACACATGCTAGGAGAGGTGTTTACAACTGATAATAAACTTCGGATCGATCCACAGACCAATCTACTGATACTGGTACGGTAGGAACCTCCGGATCGTTCAACCGACCGATCCATAACTAGGCTGCAATTCTGTACGCTGCTGGATCGGTCTACCGACCGATCGGTGCTAGGATCTCAGAACCATCTTCCCAGCTAGCTGCCGATCGATCCACGGATCGATCATACTTGCTACGATTCGGTCCCTGATCGGTCTGCTGACCGATCAGGGGTTTCTGATTTCGAGCTGAAACTCTGATTTCAGCAGATTTCGTGCCAAATTTAGTGAAACAGCTCTACAAATGCTAATAACTATTCTATCATGCATTAGGCAACATTCAAGACATAATATAATGCATGTTCACTAGTTCATACCATTAACCATACTAGAATGCGAAGCATAAGGGAAAAGAGAACAAGACTTTAATAACTGGACTTGTTTCAAGTTCTAATGCGTAGTAAAATAAAACTAGATCCCTAAGATCTTTATTCCAGGTTCCTCCCACACACATCTTGGTCTGCATTGCCCTCCAGCCACCACTAGTCCACTTTTCTTTTACCTGTATCTGCAGTATAAGAAAAGTAGCATCTGTAAGCTAAAAAGCTTAGTAAGAAACCATCTACCTCACAAAAACATGCATACGATGCAGATATGATTTTCAAAGCATGCTATTTGAAATATACTGACTAGGCTAAACATGGCATGGCATGTGATCATACAAGCATAGCAATCAAGAACTGAACATAAGTTATCATACTTGCGAAAATAGAGCTGAGCATGAAAACTGAAACTGAAAACAAACCATGGAACTGAACTAAGCTGATCATGATCCGTACTAAACTAACTGAGCTGGTACTGAAACCAAGCTGAACTCACATAACTGATTGTGAATTTGAAAAGCTATACATATAATAAGTGAAAATACTAAACATGCTGCTGAGGGGCCCGGCAACTGTACTTGCTGTGCGCGCATCCCTATCTAAACCCGGGATTGCAAGTTCCGAATCTAGTAGGGTTTACTAGGTTAGCTAAACCTAGGGACGACTATGGGAGTCCAGCCCAGTGGATATCTAATCCGGTACAGTGCCACTGCTGAAAGTAAAATACTGAATGCTATATACTTATTTTGCTGAATCTAGGTTATCTGAACCGAGAGGCTACTGTGGGAGCCCACCCATGGGACTGTAGTCCTACATAAGCTGAAATAAAACTAATTTGCTGTTTTACATGCTTCTAGTGCATTTAATCAGTTAATTAAACTGTCTATTACTGAGTTAGACCTTTAATCGAGCACCTAGGATGCTCTAACTCTTCTCCTATTAGGGAGACCACCTCTAGGCACCCGACAACGTCTAACCTCCTATCTGAAGAGGGAAAACGTGTCCGGCCCGTCTAGAGGTGCTCAACTAAATCCCTAATCTGCGAAGAGAGTTAAAAACACCCTAGGTATCGATAAAAAATCTGCATACATCCTAACTAAAGCATAAAAACTCAAACGGAAGCTATTATACTGCAGGTGAGGGGTTTCTTACTTCTTGTTCGTAATTTCTTATGATTATATTCGCTAGAATTCCGGTGGAGATGACCTTCTCGACGATCCGCTCCCGTCTTTGCGTTCCTCTCGCGGAGAAGAACCTCTTTCGTGTTGGAGTCGTTGCCGGAAGGTGATCCGAGAGCCCTTGGGGCTTGGGCGCCGAGAGAGGAGGAGGAAGAGGAGTGGGCGGCGGTGAAGGTTTTTGTGAGAGGGATAGGTCACGGTGAAATTTGATATTGCCGAACCAAGTTCTCAAAATAAACCAACCCCCAACTTAACCTTCCTATTTATACTAAGTAACTAGTTCGGCCAACCCAATTATAATTATAATTGGTTCCCTTTCCTTTCAACACGGCCCTGCTGGGTTCAACTGGTTCCCAACATTATCCCTAAGCCATAGGTCTCGGGTTCGATTCCCGCCTAAGATATTTTGCGGTTCTAATTATTTTTGCTGCTTCCGCTAGTCGGAAAATTCCGGAAAAATATCTAAAGATTCCAGAAAAATCATAGAATATTTCTACTAGTTGAAATGATGCCATGTTGAGACATTCTTTGATTATACTATGATTTTCGGTTTTAGTGAGTAGGAAAGGAACTTACTGAGCCATGAGTGCTCACAGCTTACTGTCCTTGTACCACAGATAAAGGAAAAAGTTGGATGAGCTAGAGGAGCAGCAGGAGAGGCAAGTAGATGTGTGTGGCAGTGGCTAGGCAACAAAATAAGAACCTGCTTTAAAAACTTTTAAAGAACTATGCTTTGGTATCATGAATTGTAGTACCGTATGTGTGACTTGATGTTATGTTTCTACTAATTTTGATATCATTTTATTGAGGCCATGATAGTGTAGTTTGGATTTGATGAAAGGGAAAACAAAAGAAAAGTTTTTATTAAACTAAGAGAATTATTTTAAGTCTTCCGCTGTTTTAAAAAGAAAAATTTGTACATAGTGTATCGTAGCCCCGTCCCTTAGGGTTAGTAGGGAGGGCGGGCGTTACAGGTTGGTATCAGAGCCAGGTTTTTGCCAGCTCACTACACACACATCAAGCCTCCGACCTGCCGCTCCAAGTAAGAATGTTTATGCTTAATTTTCTTGTTATATGCTTATGCTTAGTTTCATGTTATATGACTTATGCTTTATTTTTCTTCCTTGTTATATTGCCTATGCTTTATTTTCTTTGCTATATTGTTTATGCTTTATTTCCTTATGTTATATTGTTTGTCACTCTATTCTTTATTTTTCCTTATGTTGCTTATGCTTTAGTTTCATGTTTTGCTTGCTTATGTTTGATGCTTTATTCTATGCTTTTAGTTATAATTTAGATTAGGATTACATATTAGTAGGTTAGGAATAATACCAGAACAAATAGATAGAAACAAAACAGTACGTTAGATTGGCTAAAAACGATAATCACTTACACTAGTCTATTTGTCATCATTTAGAGAAACATGGTTAGGACACGCAATGGACGAACCGAGGGGATAGTGACTCCACCAGACCTGACACAGGTAGTCACAGACTTCCAGCGTCAGATCACAGAACAACAACAGCTGATCACTACCTTAATGGGTCAGCAAGGCAACCCAGTTACCCCACCGGCAAATCAGAATACACTACCGGTTATACCTACAGCCGCACCAGTGCCCCCGGCAGCCCCTACTCCGATGGTCCGACAAGAGGCCTATCTGATTGGAATGCGCAAGCCTGGCTCAAGACCGTGGAGAGCATAATGGAACTACTGGACTGGCCTGAACACGAGAAGGTCAAATGCGCGTAGTTCTGCCTTACCGGAGATGCCCGGATGTGGTGGGATCGAGTAAAGGAGAAAAGACAAATAAACCAGATGCAGTGGACGGATTTTGAGACAGAGTTCTTAGAAGAATTCTTCCATATGCAAGTGACCAACAAGCACTATGACGAGTTCACTGAGTTCCGGCAAGGTGATCTGTCAGTTAACGAAGCCGTCAAGAAGTTCAACCGCCTAGCACGTTTGTGCCCAGAACTGATCAGTACTGAAAAAGAAAAGGTCCGGTTAATGTTAAAGATGCTCCGACCTGAGATAGCTCTGAACGTAGCCGGCGGAGTTAATAGACCACAGACTGCAGAGGAGCTAGTCAGCAGTGCCCTAATTACCGAGCACTACCAGAAAGCAATGAATGAGGGCAAGAACCAAGCACTGACCGGAGGACAAAAATCGCACAATACCAGAACCGGCTGGAAAGGAAACTCAGGTGGAAAGAGGAAACAGTGGAACAACACAAAAGGTGGTCCGGCCAATAAACAAACCAAGTACCCTCAGTGTGCCACATGTGGAAAGATGCATTCTGGAGTATGTCTCCTAAGCACCAGAAAGTGCTACAACTGCGGAAAGGAAGGACATTTGGCAAGAAATTGCCCTACTCAGTCTTAGGCACTACCTCCGCAGAACAACGAGAATAGGAGTACCTCTGCACAGCTTCACCAGATGCATACTGCCATAGAAGGGACTTCAATCAGCCAAGGAAGATTGGAGACCCCTCCCACTATGACCAATGCCAGAGTCTACTCTCTCGCTCAGGAAGACGTGGCGAACGCCTCTGCCATCGTCTCAGGTCAGCTACCTAATTTCAATCAATATGCTAAAGTTTTACTTAATGTTGGAAACGAACCAATATGGGAATCCATCGTGGAACCAAGACGTGTTTTGTATCCTTGGGTCGAAACTATGTCCGGGCGACTTTCTACCCTCACCATAACACCGACGTTATTTGAGAGTATACTGGAAAAGCAAACCAGTGACCAAAACCTCCAGAGAATCAAACAAGAGACTTTGGAAGGGAAGAATGACGGGTTCCGTATCGCGGACAACGGGATATTATACCTCAGGGATCGGTTATGCATTCCAGAGGACACAGAGTTGCGAAGGAAAATACTGGAAGAAGCTCATACAACACCCTATGTAATACACCCGGGCTCCACTAAGATGTACCAAGACCTGAAAAAGAAATTTTGGTGGTCTGGTATGAAAAGAGAAGTGGCTCAGTATGTCAGTACTTTCCTGACCTGCCAAAGGGTAAAAGCTGAACACCAGAGACCGGGCGGATTACTACAGCCTGTCCAAATTCTAGAATGGAAATGGGAGGAAATCTCTATGGATTTCATTTCGGGACTTCCCAGGACGACAAACGGATATGACGCTATATGGGTGATTGTAGACAGATTGACGAAGTTCGCACACTTTTTGGCGATCAAATGACTTATTCAACTAAACAACTAGCTCAGTTATATGTTAAGGAAATCATTCGGCTACATGGTATTCCTAAGACCATTATTTCTGATAGAGATGGTCGTTTTATTTCACACTTTTGGGAGTGCGTTCAAAAGACCCTCGGCACGAAGTTGTTATTTAGTACAGCTTTCCACCCTCAGACCGATGGGCAAACTGAAAGAGTGAACCAAATATTAGAAGATATGTTAAGAGCTTGTGCCCTGGACTTCAAGGGAAGCTGGTGCCGATATTTATACCTAGCAGAATTTGCCTACAATAATAGTTACCTTACGAAGCTCTGTATGGGAGGAAGTGTAGATCCCCTATATGCTGGTATGAAAGTGGTGAAAAGAAGGAAATGGGGCTCCGAACGGAACTTATTGATGACACCACCCGAGCTATACAGAAGATCCGCCAACGAATAGAAACTGCTCAGAGTCGGCAGAAGCATAGGCCGATAGAATTCAACATCGGAGATTTGGTATTCCTTAAGGTATCCCCCATGAAAGGGATAATGAGATTCGGAAAGAGGAGCAAGTTAAGCCCACGATACGTAGGACCGTACCGGGTTTTAGAAAGAGTGGGCCAAGTTGCATACAGACTAGAACTACCTCCAGACATGGCAGCTATTCACAATGTGTTCCATGTATCGATGCTCAAGAAGTGTACTCCCAGCACAGATCAAGTAATTGAGCCACAGTCGGTACAGGTTCAAGAGGACCTAAGTTACAAAAGTAGACCTATTCAGATCTTGGACCGAGAAGTCAAGAGGTTAAGGAACAAAGAAATACCCTTAGTAAAGGTTCTATGGCGGAATCAACGATTTGAAGAAGCCACCTGGGAACGCGAGGACGATATGAAACAAAAGTACCCGGAACTATTTTAAAGTTCGAGGACGAACTTTTTATGAGGTACGGGGTACTGTAACACCCACTAAGCTTTTAAGATAAATATGAGAATGATGAATTTGCCTTAGAAAAATATTAGTAGAATGTTGAACCAAAAAGAAATAAAAAGAAATAAAAATAGGCAGTGTTCAAGGATTGAACCTTGAACCTCTCATGATGTAAATGATAGGATTAATAGGTAATAACCAGTTGGGATAGGAGTGATATATTGATAGCAAAGGAGGGAAACTCATGATAAGGATGAGAGTAAAAGCTAGCCAAAAGAAAGCAAGAAAAGAGCAAGAGAAAGGCAACTTGCCTTCCTTCTTTTCTCTCCCTCTTCCTCTCCCTTTGCCGTGACTTAAAGAGGACAATTAAGGGGATTCATTCCCCCTTGTTTCATCATGAATGATGAGAACAAATAAATAAATAAAAAAAAAGGGGCTAAGGGAGAAGGAAAGCAAAAACCAATTTTGCTACCTCTTCCCCCTTAACATAAAAGGGAGCATGTAAAGAGAAGATTTTATTTTTCTCTCATTTATCTCATTCTCTCCTCTCCACCACCGAGAGCCTCAGCCCCCTCTCCTCCATTTTCGGCCCCCAAAACAAGGTTCCTCCTAGGATACAAGGAAGGCTACCAAGGGAAATCAAAGGAGGAGAACAAGAAGAAGAGACCCTTTCTTCCATCACCACACTTTAGAACCACAAGCGAAAAGGAAGTAAGTATCCCCTCACCTGTGGTACAAGTGGTTTTAATGTGTTTTTGGATTTTATGAGGATTTTAAAACCTAGAATCAAAGTTGTGAAAATTCGGCCGAAGAAAGGACTTGTTGATCCTAGGAATGTTTAATATAAGCCTTGATTCATAATAATTTTTCTATGCTTTGTAAGAAGGTGTTCTCTCATATTTTTATATATATGTGATGCTGGATTAGAGATGTACCTAACCCTAGAGTTTCGGCCAAAAAGGTTTTATAAGGGCTAGGGAATTTATTTGTTTACCTAACTTGCACAAAACCCTCTAAATAAATGGTTAAGGATCCATTATTGTTTTCATACTTGAAGGTTACTTGGAACGAAAAGTACCCCTCTCACAAGTTTCGGCCAAGGAAGGGTTTAGGGTTAGGAAGACTTTGAATTTAAACTCACCATGTTTATATGATAGAATATAGAGTTTCTTAAAGAGTTGCATGCTTGTATGTTGATAGAAACTCATGAACATCACTTTTAATGTTTCGGCCATGGTAAGGTGGATGGTTTAGAATAGCTTAAACAGATTTTTTTTAACATGCTCAAAACCTCCATGACAATAAGATATGAAAGTTGTTTGATGCTCCCATGCTTAATTAGTGTATAGGAAAATTGGTTGCATGATATATGATAATTATGATCACAAGGGTCCTAGCTTATTTGTGAACCAAACTTATATGTACAGTTCCTTTGATGTTTTTGCCATAAAACTTGTTTAGGTTTTCCATACTTTAGGCCACCTAAAACCTAGTTTAAAGACTTGGAAGGTTTCGGCCAAACATATACTATGAGATAAAGAAAGGAAAAACCTAGGAAACCTAAGACACAATTTAAATGTATGCTTATAGTGCTTGACTTTTATACATGTTATGAAATGTGTTATGACTTTCTATGCTTTTATGCCATTTGAACAAATTCCATGCTTGATGAGGTTCGGCCATGTAGGGTTTAAAGACCTAGAAACCTTAAAATTTAGACCTCATGTGTTAAAGATGCTTCTTCTAAAATTGAGATAACATGTTGATTGTGTTCACATGATTATATATTTAACTATGATTCAAATGGACACCTTAAAGTCTCGGCCATGAAGGGATACATGCCTTAGAAACCCTAGAACTTACATTGAACATGCTCATGTCACTCTCCGAAATATAAAATGTAGAAAGCTAAAAATTCACATGCTATATGTTGTTAGTGACCTAAATTGATGCTAAGGGAAGTTTCGGCCATGACCACTTGTATGATGTCATTTATAAATTTATACATGATGTTAGAGTAAGTTGACATGCTTGTATGCTTGCTTGAAAACCTAAATGAGTACTTGTAAGTTTCGGCCATGACATAATTTTAAGGGCTTAAAGGATTTAGGAACTAACTCAATTGTGCTTACCATATTCCTTGAAACAAATGCTATAAATATGGTTAAGGTTTCCATGCTTTATGTCATTTAGAACCTTGTTTCACACTTGTTAAGGTTCGGCCAAATGAGGTTTAAGGACTTGGAGAACTTAGAGTCCAAGTAAATCATGTTTATTATACTTCCTATGAAAATGATATGTGGATGAATTAGGTTCTACATGCTTGGATGTTGTTTAAAACCTGAATTGGCACCTAAGAGGGTTTCGGCCAAGATAAGAACCCAAAGGATTAGGAAGCTTAGTACCCAAATTAATCATGTTACATTGTTCCTTATGATTGGATGAGCACGTGATACACTTTTATGCTTAGATATGTATGCTTGTGAGCTATACAAGATAAGAATTTCTACGATATGTTATGAGTTCAAAATATGCATGCTTTATGTTATGATATGTGGGTAAATTTTACATGCTTTGATGATATGATATGAGATGAAAATATGCATGCTTATGTTATGATATGTGGTTAAATTATGCATGCTTTGATGCTATGTTTAGTGCTTAAAATATGCATGCTTTCATGATATGCTATGTGGTTAAATTATGCATGCTTGATGATATGCTTTATGCTTAAGATATGCATATTTTTATGATCTATGCCTAAGTGATGCATATTGTTATGATATGATGTATGCCTAAGTAATGCATACTTTTATGGTATGATGTATGCCTAAGTGATGCATACCTTTATGACATGATGTATGCCTAAGTGATGCATACCTTTATGATATGATGTATGCCTAAGTGATGCATACTTTTATGACATGATGTATGCCTAAGTGATGCATGCTTTTATGATGTATGATATGTATAAGTATGACATGTACTTTACTTTATATGGCTTGTACCAAGGGTGGCTCCATAAGCGCCCCGGGGTCGATGGAATAAAAGTCGGGCCTCGTTAGGGATGGGCTCCTAAGTGCCCCTAGGTCGATGGAGTAAGACTCGGGCCTAGTATGTTGCCTTGTAGGGTTCAAGACTTGCTACCTTGGACCTACATAGGTTGCGCGCAATATGTAAGTGGTACATAGTATGTTCAAGTATATATGTAAGAAGAAATGGTTTTAAAGATCATGAGACATACACATGTTTTTCGGATACATGTTTTTCAAAATCATATTGCATATACCTTATGATGATTTATGATATGCCATGGTTAGATATGATTATGTTATGTTCCATGATATGCCCATGTGTAGGATATGCCATGACTCCTTATGACGATATGCCATGATTAGATACGATTATGCTATGCTTCATGCTATGCTTTACGCTATGATATGTCATGACTAGTTATGATTTCTTCATGTTGCATGATATGCTTAAAAGAGTATGTTACATTAAGTCATGACTAGTTGAAATGATGTCATGTTGAGACATTCTTTGATTATGCTATGATTTTCGGTTTTAGTGAGTAGGAAAGGAACTTACTGAGCCATGAGTGCTCACAGCTTACTGTCTTTGTACCACAGATAAAGGAAAAAGCTGGACGAGCTAGAGGAGCAGCAAGGGAGGCAAGGAGATGTGTGTGGCAGTCGCTAGGCAACCAAATAAGAACCTGCTTTAAAAACTTTTAAATTATTATGCTTTGGTATCATGAATTGTAGTACCGTATGTGTTACTTGATGTTATGTTTCTACTAATTTTGATATCATGTTATTGAGACCATGATAGTTTAGTTCGGATTTGATGAAAGGGAAAACAAAAGAAAAGTTTTTATTAAACTAAGAGAATTATTTTAAGTCTTCCGCTGTTTTAAAAAGAAAAATTTGTACATAGAGTATCGTAGCCCCGTCCCTTAGGGTTAGCAGGGAGGGCGGGCATTACAGTAGCAATCAAAGTTTCCTACTAGCCTGACTCAGGGAGACCCACATCGCTACTTATAAGGGAAAATCTACTTACCTTTTCTCACGGTTTGGAGGAGGAATTTTCGCTTCAAAAGAGTAGTGCTGGAGAAGCGATGGAGAGGTGTTAGGGCACGTCTGTGTTGGCGGCAGAGCTATGCTTGGGCTAATATGCAAGATATTGGAGGAGAGGGAAGGTCAACTGCCTGTAGCTCGTGGCCGAAGAAAAATGATGGTGGAGCTAGGGTTCACAGCGATCGGCGTAAAATCGCGGTGGTCGGCGGCGTCTGTGGCGCTCATGCGAGGGAACGGGGTCACGACTGTGGTGCACGCGTGAGGAGATCCGGCGACGTCTTAGTGCTTGCGCGTGAGAAGGAGATCGCCGGTTGTGGTTGCGGGAATTCGCGAGGAGAAGAGGGGAACAGAAACTCGGCGGCTGGTGGTCGAGGCGACGCGAGAGGAGGAAAAGAGGTTCGGCTTGTGGGTTTTGGGGAGAAGGGTTCGGCGATTATAGATTTATAACTTAGGGATTTTTCAATTAAACCCTAGATCAATTTCTCAATCAACTCTCACTTCCGGGTATTCCAAACAGGCTCTTCTCGGGCCCATGAACACATCCCCTCTAAATATGTCATGCGAGCTCCGAAAAATTCTTAGAAAATTTCTAAAAATTTTTAAAAATTCTAATAAGATTATTTGGCAAATAACCTTATTATTTAAATATTATTTGGGTACCGTAATTTACATTCTCCCCCACTAACCAAAATTTGGTCCCCAAATTTCCTGCTCAACTCCGGGATTCTCATCCTAGGGTAGCAATAAATAACATACTCCTATACCATTCCATCCAAGTATTCATGAACAAATCTCTAACTGTAAAAGATGACTCTGTGGGTTATGAGCTCACCACGCTTCCGCTGTGCCACTCTAATATCTATCTAACTGTGAGGAAAAATCTACTAGTAGCAAGTGGTTCTCTTCAAAATATCATTAGGAAGTGCAATTTTGACCGCCCACTGCCCTATATATACAAGTTTCCAATACAGTATCAATCAATCATAACCAGCTTAACAAACAAGCCTTTCTGTGAAGTATAGTGTATAACAACCAAGCTCACCTTGTGTTTGTTCCTACTGTCATGGTCAACTTTGACTTTGTCAAATATTAAGTATACAACACCCAATATAATCCTCGAGTTCACCACCATTAGTTTAGCAGACATAATATGTTCAATGGCCCTAGATAATATTCCTTCATAGACCTCTCCTCTCAAACCAAATATCAGTCCCAAGCACCTCTAATGAAATCCAAATTCAAAAACCAGGGAAGCCCAAAACCTGATAAACTACAGTATTTCAAGAAATTCCAAATTCTATATGGATAAGCATCCGAAATAATAAAGGGAAACTAATCCCAGCAGTATGTATCATCTTTAAATTAAACACAAAGCTTATCAACCCAAGACATTTCCATAACGGATTCAATATCAATACAACATAAAATTTGCCGTGACAGAGATTTATAGAATCACTAGCATCAGCAACCCAAAACAGATCCCAGTTTTAGCAAGCCCTCATGCCAAATCTAAAGTTTCTACTCTCCACCAACAAATAAACAGCAAATTCATTCTCAAAACAAAACACCTTAATTAGGATACAGTGATCTCTACTATAAGGTTTGATGGACCTAAGCAATGGTTGACCCAATACATCACATATGGTATAAATACATGGTATAAACAACTAACCAAGTACTAACAAAAGTGTATGATAACGATATACCACATACCTCCTATAGCTTGGAAATTCCTGTCGCTGCCTGGTCCCACAACTCTAGAGTCACATCGAGGGATCAACTTACAAAGGGAAAATAAAACAATCGGAACACCGAAAATCATAAATCGAAACAAGATCAAAATTTTAAAACACAAAACACAACATTTGACTCAAACCATGCTCGAATATCACTAAATTGGTATTAGATTAAATTGAACATCTCCAACACGAAAAACAAATTTTAAAATTTGAAACATAAAATTAGGCTTCGCAACTTGGCTCTGATACCACTAAATTGTCACGCCCCAGAGGAGTCCCTGTCCGAAAAATTTCGACAGCATCTCCCCTGTACGGGTGATAATCTGAAGCATTTCTATATACAAAATATACATCAGCCACATTCGGCTATATACACAACCACGCAGTTTATATCATCAGCCCACTCGGTTGGAACAAAATAAACACAACCACGCAGTTTAATAAGCCTACACGGCTGAAAGTAAACACACAACAATGTAAACGCAGCGAAAAATACAAAACAATATGAATATAAGACCAACAACGACACTAACAAAAATACCTGCAACCACCAGACTAAACTCCAAAAATCCACAGTGACTTGTTCAAAAGCAAAATACACAAAATTAACATGCCCCCCAAACAATAACAAAATCCAAAAAGAAAACTATCGCCGTGTGTGACGTGGGACTGGCAGCCGGGACTCTCCAAGCATCCATGACTCATCTAACTGTTACCTGACGAAAGAAAAATCAAATTGCGAGGTGGTGAGTATTGGAACTCAGCGGGTAAAGATAAGATAGTGCATGAACAAAATGAACCAATAGAGAATGTCAAAAGGAATACAGTCTCATAAGAGGAATAGCGGATACTAAAATAGAACCATAATAAATGCTCATAACTGAAACCATATCCTAGGCTAAGTATACTAGGTCTAAACTGGTACCAATCTTCTACAGTACCACTCATAACTAAAGAGGTAATAAGCAAGGTATATACAACTTTCCAATGAATAAACCAATATCTAAACATCTACAATGAGAGTATATATCAACATAAATAAGCATATCAGCACAAGTGAACAACAACAGTAAGCAATAACAAAATATATAAACAGCAGCAGCCAAAGCAAATATAATAACAACAGCGTATGCACGGATGGTCACTCCCGCCCACCTCTCTGCACCATGACCCTTGTATGGTCGAAAGGCCGGTTCAGTGACAGACTGTACACCACTCCAGCTACCACTCTCACAAGTGGCCGAGGGGACAGTTGCATAGTAGCTAACTAGCTACATCTGCGATGGGGTCCATGGTGCTTGTAACTCCAGCTACCACTCTCCATGAGTGGCTGGGTGAGGCACGACAGGACAAGCGCCATCAACACCAGCTACCACTCTCTCGAGTGGCTGAGGATGCGGCCCTAGTCAACGACTCTCTCGACCGCAAGGGAGAATTGGTCGTTGACATGCATGCCATGACATGATGCGCCAAATGCAACAATCATCATATAAATATAAACAAAATTAGGTATGCTACATGAAGCCAGCATGCCCATTATAGTACGTAATAAACAACAGTCAAAACATACAAACATGGTATCTTTACTGCTACCTATCATTGACAACAACGAGAGACTGTATAGATATGGAAATAAGTTTCTCAAAGATCGCGTGGAAGTATCAAGCGCAAGAAAATAACAGTGGAGTCAAGGTAAAAATAATTTTTTATCTATAATAGTTCATACACCAAGGTCAAAGTACAAAAAGTAACAAAGCAAGAAGTACCCGCCTTATATGTAGATCGCGTTGAAACAATCCTTTCGTCGAAATACTAGTCTCGAACTAAAGTCCTTCATCACATGAGTAATTTATATAATTATGTATACATCAATAGCTAATTTACATTCAAATTAAATAGCTAAACTTATGTGATCAATTTTCCATTCTGTTGATTAAATTCGTTGTAATTTCCATTTTAACTTATGTCATCCAAGAACTAACTGTACATTAGATTCTTAATTACCCTTAAACCCTCCATAATTGTTTAGAATGAGACAACTCTACATCTTCCATAATCAATTTAGATTAGGTTTAAGCATGTTTCAACTTCCAATCTACAGTAACATAGTAGACCCTATCCATAACATTAATATGATATCAATCAATTTCAACAAAACTCCCATATACATTTACTAGTTAACCATAAGCAAACCATCCAACTAATAGGATGAAACCCAGCTAACCAATCTGTGAACTATGCAATTCTAGTTAAGAATTAGCATACAAACCCAATTCCAATTTAATTCAATTAACCAAAATTCATACCAAGAAGCCAAGAGATCCCTAAAAACCTAAATCATCTCCCAAATCTGGAAGAGGAGCCGAGCATGACATCTTCATCGGAAGTGAAGTAGCAATCAAAGTTTCCTACTAGCCTGACTAAGGGAGACCCACATTGCTACTTCTATGGAAAAATCTACTTACCTTTTCTCACGGTTTGGAGGAGGAATTTCCGCTTCAAGAGAGGAGTGTTGGAGAAGCGGTGGAGAGGTGTTAGGGCACGGCTGTGTTGGCGACAGAGCAATGCTTGGGATGATCTGCAAGAGATAGGAGGAGAGTGAAGGTCAACTGCCCGTAGCTCGTGGTCGAAGAAGAATGATGGAGGAGCTAGGGTTCACAACGATCAGCGTAGAATCGTGGTGGTCGGCGGCGTGTGTGGCACTCATGAGAGGGAACGGGGTCGCAGCTGTGGTGCACGCGTGAGGAGATCCGGCGGCGTCTTGGTGCTTGCGCGTGAGGAGGAGATCTCCGGATGTGGTTGCGAGAATTCGCAAGGAGAAGAGGGGAACAGAAACACGGCGGCCGGTGGTCGAGGCGATGCAAGAGGAGGAGAAGAGGTTCGGCTGGTGGGTTTTGGGGAGAAGGGTTCGACGATTATAGATTTATAACTTAGGGAATTTTCAATTAAACCCTAGATCAATTTCTCAATCAACTCTCACTCCCGGGTATTCCAAACAGGCTTTTCTTGGGCCCATGAACGCATCCCCTCTAAATATGTCATGCGAGCTTAGAAATATTCCCAGAAAATTTCTAAAAATTCATAAAAATTCAAATAAGATTATTTGGAAAATAACCTTATTATTCAAATATTATTTGGGTACCGTATTTTATCATATATCGAGGATCCCTCTAATGAGATGAAATTGTTGTAGTATCCAATACCCAAGACCACTATTTATGTAAAATACGTGCCCTAACTGCGCTCTAGAATAGTCCTTGTTAATTTGGAAGCTTACACCACTGTAACCCTTTACAACAACAGCTGTAACGCTTTACAGGAATAACTGTAACCCTTTACAACAACAGCTGTAACCCTTTACAGCAGTAATTGTAACCCTTTACAGCAAGCTCTTCATCACCTCCAAATATCAAGAAATAATCTTGAGTCCTTCTCAAGTACTAAAGAATATTCTTGACTACTGTCCAGTGACCTTCACCTGGATCTGACTGATATCTTGTAACGCCCGAAAATTCTCGAAACTACATTATAAATATTCTATGATTTTTCTGGAATTTTTAGATATTTTTCCGAATTTTTCGAGTAGCGGAAGTAGCAAAAATAATTAGAACCGCAAAATAGCTTAGGCGGGACTCGAACCCGAGACCTATGGTTTGCGAATAATGTTAGAAACCAGTGAACCCAACAGGGTCATGCTAAAAGAAAGGAGAACCAAATATATTTATATTAGAGTTGGGTTCATTAAACCACTTAATATAAATTAAAAACTTAAAGAGGGTTTGGTTTATTTGAGAAGTTTGGTTCGGCAATTCTCTCTTCACCGAAGCCCTCACACCACTTCCTCTTCTTTCTCCTTCCTCACCACCGGGAACACCTCTCCCTCTCCTTCTCTCGGCGCCCTAGCCCAAGGTCTCCCCTCCGCGAGAGAAACGCATAGACGCGAGCGAATCGTCGAGAAGTCGTCTCCACCGGAATTTCTAGCGAAAGGAATTGTAAGAAAATTAGCATACGAGGTAAGAAACCCCTCACCTGCAGTATAATAGCTTCCGTTTGAGTTTTTATGCTTAGTTAGGATGTATGCAGATTTTTATTGATATCTAGGGTGTATTTAACTCTCTTCGCAGATTAGGGATTTAGTTGAGCACCTCTAGAAGGGCCAGGCACGTTTTCCTTCTTCAGATAGGAGGTTAGACATTGTCGGGTGCCTAGAGGTGGTCTCCCTAATAGGGAGAGGAGTTAGAGCATCCTAGGTGCTCGATTAAAGGTCTAACTCAGTAATAGACAGTTTAAATTAACTTATTAAATGCACTAGAAGCATTTAAAACAGCAAATTAGATTTACTTCGACTTATGTAGGACTACGGTCCAATGGGTGGGCTCCCACAGTCGCCTCTAGGTTCAGATAACCTAGAAAGAGCAATTTAGAACAGTTTAGCTATACTCAGTATTTTACTTTTCCGTTGGCACGGTACTGGATTATATATCCATTGGGCTGGGCTCCCATAGTCGGTCCCTAGGTTTAGATAACCTAGTAGCTCTACTAAATTCAGGACTTGCAACCCCGGGTCTTGTTAGAGATGCGCGCATAGCACGTACAGTTGCCGGGCCCCTCAGCAGCATGTTTAGTATTTTCACTTATTATATGTATACGGTTTTCAACCTTTCACAAATTAGTTCGTGAACTCAGTACAGCTCTAGCAGTAGCTCAGTATTAGCGTAGCTCAGTTTCAGTATCATGCTCCAGTTTAGTTTTTCCCTGTGAATATGCATGATAACTTTATGTGCAGTTGTTATACATGTTTTTATGTTCAGGTTTAGATATGCCATGATTGTATACTTATATGCCATGTCATGTTAGTATATTCAGTATATCCAGCATATGTTTTAAACAGCATGATTTAAAATCATATTTGCATCGTTGCATGTTTTTGTGAGGTAGATAGTTTCTTACTAAGCTTTAAGCTTACAGATACTATTTTTCCTTATACTGCAGATAAAGGTAAAGGAAAGATGGACTAGCGGAGGCTGGAGGACAATGCTATGGAGGTGTGTGTGTGCAAGGGTTTGGAATAAAGATCCTAGGGGTCTAAACATCTTAATTCCAGCATTTACGTTGTTAGTTTACTTATGGTTTAGTCCTTAGCTTGTTAAATGTTTTAATCCAGTAGAACTATGCACTATTCAGTTTGTCCAGTTTGGGACGCATGTAGGTTAATGTTAGAATGTTTTTCATGTATCTAGAACCTATGTCTGTGAGTTGTGGCACGTTCCAGTGCCGGAGCGAAAGGAGAACGAGAAAGCTTTTGGATCGGTCCGCCGACCGATCCGTTCTGCAAGATTGGGGTCTGGATCGGCCACCAACCGATCCGAGGCATACAAGATACTATTCGACGGTCGTCCGACCTATCCAAAGATCGAGGGCATCCAGCGCTCTGTAGCTGATCGGCCCGCAGATCGATCCAGACACGATCGGCCCGCAGACCGATCTAGACGCACCTGGATCGGATCCGAACCGATCCAGCAGGGCACAGAATCGTAGCAAGTTTGATCGATCCGTGGATCGATCAATAGCTAGCTGGGAAGTTAGATTTGAGTTCCTAGCTCAGATGGGAGGTCAAGTATCCTCCTTAGCACATGTACACCAACCGGAAAGGGCCCTGAATCCTTCCTTATAACAGCATGGGTGTATCAGTTGTCAGATCAACAGAGTCAGTTAGTGAAATTTCAAATTAGATCAGTTTTTCGCACAGTATAATTTAGCATAATTGTAGCGACCGGCCTTACAGCCAGTACCCAGAAGGTGGGTCGTTACAGATTGGTATCAGAGCAGTGTTCCATACTTCCTACACACACATCAGCATTGTACCTGCAGCTTCCAAGTAAGAATACCTCTACTCTCTTTATTGTTCTTGCTTCCTAGTTACAGTTCATGTTTATATGCCTATTGCTTGTTAGTATGTAATAGTTTTAAACAGGATATCAGTAGTTATATAACTGTGATTACATTAGTTGTGTTATGTTCTCTATGTCTTTAGAAATGGCACGAGGACGCCCAGCTAGAAGGGCATTAGCTACTGAGCCCCAGCAAGAGGCAGGCAGTTCAGTGCCTCCTCCAGACCTTACAGCATTAGTGGCTCAGTTACAGCAGCAGCTAGCTGAACAGCAACAGGAAATAGCCACCTTAAAGGCTAATCAGCAGAGTACCCCACAGTCACCCCGGAACCGAATTTGACTACTCCGGTAGTCTTGGAGGTTCCACCAGCTCAGCCTACAGTACCAGCAGCTGAGCCAAGAAAGGAAGCCTATCTGATCCAGTGGCAGCGGGTCAAGCCAGAGAACTTCTCAGGCATTAGTGAACCATGGGATGCACAAGCCTGGTTCAAAACACTGGAGAGCACGATGGAGCTTCTGGACTGGCCAGAACACGAGAAGGTGAAGTGTGCCTCCTTCTGCCTGACAGGAGACGCACGCATGTGGTGGGAGAGAATCAGAACGAAGCACCCAGTGAACCAGATGTCATGGGCTGACTTCGAGAAGGAGTTCTTCGAGGAGTTCTTCCACATACGGGTTACGAACCGCCACTACGACGAGTTCACTGAGTTTCGTCAGGGCAACCTTTCAGTTGAGGAAGCCGTGAAGAAATTCAACAGGTTGGCTCGTCTGTGCCCAGAGCTAGTCAGCACAGAGAAGGAACGAATCCGGTTGATGCTCAAGATGCTGAGGCCAGAGATAGTAGTGAACGTAGCTGGTGGCATACATAGGCCACAAACCACAGAGGAGCTAGTGAGCAGTGCCTTGACCACGGAGCATTACCAGAACAGCAAAAAGCAGCAAAAGCAAGTCTCCTCAGAGTCTAAAGGCCAAGGAAACTCTCACGCTCAAAAACAGCAAGGCCACAGCTCTAACTGGAAAGGAAACTCCAACAGCAAGCGCAGATCAGGAAGTGACCCAAAAGGAGGACCATCTAGCAAGCGACCCAGTTATCCAAAATGTGCTACTTGTGGGAAATTCCACCCAGGGGTTTGTCGCAAGGGCACACGAGGATGTTTTGAATGTGGACAAGAAGGGCACATGGCTAAGCAGTGCCCGAACAAGACCGGTCTTCCTCAGCCATAGCAGATTCAGTATGTAGGCCAGCCAGCTCAGTTATATCAGATGCAGGCCGCTCTAGAAGGTCCACTCATCAGCCAGGGCAGATTAGAAGCCCTCACGGCTAACGCGAGGATCTACTCACTCCCCGGGGAGGACGTAGCCAATGCCTCGACAGTTGTCACAGGTCAGATTAGCATTTTTCAGTATAGTGCTACTGTTCTATTTGATACTGGGGCAACCCATTCATATATAGCCAGGATGTTCTCCGAAAAGTTAGAAATACCCTCAGAAGTACTCAGTGGTCAGTTTTTGACGACACAAGAGAGATCATGGCATCCACGCACTGGCTCAGAGCAGTGCCGGTCATTATAGCAGACAGAGAGCTCTTT
Organism: Zingiber officinale; assembly: GCF_018446385.1. Classification (NCBI taxonomy): domain Eukaryota; kingdom Viridiplantae; phylum Streptophyta; class Magnoliopsida; order Zingiberales; family Zingiberaceae; genus Zingiber; species Zingiber officinale. The sequence goes on along the minus strand of NC_055990.1, from coordinate 65,233,503 downwards.
TGTGATCTGATAGTGCTAGAGATGACCGACTATGACGTTATCTTTGGAATGGACTTTCTGATCAAGTACGGTGCTACCATAGAGTGCCGTAAACAGAAAGTCATCTTCCAACCTGAAGCGGTAGTGCAATTTGAATACAGCGGGGAATCAAAGAGAAAGGCCAAGAAGTTTCTCTCAGCTATGAAAGTACAGAAGCTACTGGATTCAGGGTGTACAGGATTCCTAGCACATGTAGTCAACGCCAGCCAGGACAAGAACCAACAGCTAGCAGAGGTTCGAGTCGTATGTGACTACCCAGCAGTCTTCCCTGAAGAGTTACCAGGCTTAGCACCAGATAGGTGATGTGCGTAGATTATATACTCTTTTATGCATACTTTGACGCACATCTACTTGTATTTCATTGACATAATCTATGTTTATTGCACCCTATTTCATTAGAATGTCATACTTTCATTATATTCTGTTCGGAGATCTACTCTTTGCTTATTTTGATTGACAGGACGTGATTTGGAGTAAAAACAGAGTTTAAATGAAGTCTAGAGCTTCCAGAGTGACATGGGCATGCAAAACTATGTTTTCTTCATGTTCTGGCCGTGTAGAACTCACATGGGCGTGTTAAGGCCGTGTAGGGGTCATGTCGGGGCCGTGTGAACCTCACACGGCCGTGTGAAGGCCGTGTGAGGTTTTCTGCACTGCAGACTGAAACTAAAACGGCCATAACTTTGTGTTCGGTTGGAGATTTGGGCTGTTCTTTATACCGACTTGTAGATAACTTCAAGATCTACAACTTTGATGAAGACTTAAACGGGAGAAAACCCCATCTTGGTGGCGTAAAAGATGTTGCAATGAGACATAACTATTCAAAGCTAAGATAAAGGGTGTGCAAGGGCCATGCAAGGGGGTGTGAGCTGCACACGGCCATGTATGGCATCCAGTGCTGAAACCTTACATGGCCGTGTAAATCTACACGGCCGTGCAAAGGAAACAGAAGCAGAACCTCACATGACCGTGTTCCGCACACGGCCGTGTGAGGTTGGCAGAGAAGGAAGTGGTGCAGGCCGTGTGAGCCTCACACGGCCGTGCCACGGGGCCGTGTGGCACCCGCGCCAAGCCTATAAAAGGGGTTTTCTTCCCCTTTTCTTGGATCTGGGGGGCTGGTCTTTGGCTTGGGGCTCTTCCCCATTGCTTGGGGAAGGGTTCTCCCCCTTGGGGAACCCTAGATCTTCGATCCTTCGCCGATCCGTCCACCTCCGGAGCAAAGATTGCATCCAAGAAGACCGGTGCTACATGGATAAGCTTTCCCTTCTCTTCTCCTTATGTTTTGAGTTGTAGATAGCTTTATTTCTTGTCTCTTGATTGTAATTATCTTGCAATGGAGTAGATCTCTAGATCTAGGATGTAGGAAGTATTTGTGATGAGATGAATGATGTAAAACTATGAAGACACCATGATTCTATTCAATGACTTGTTGATGCATTGTTCTTGTTTGATGTAATGTGATTGTATGCAAACCTTTGTGGATTTGTCATTTTCTTGTTTCCATGATATTGCCTTGTTTGTACCTATTTGATCTTGTGTGGAATATGGTGATTTGGCTTAATGACCATGCTTGATTGAATGTTTGGATTTCTTGTGGACTTTGTAAAGATAAACTCTCACTCGATCATCCGAGGGATCCACGTGACAGGTGCAAGCCCGTGTAAGGACGTTTGAGAGATAATCTTGAAGAGGAAATAGGAATTCAAGAGAGTAGGATGGATCTTATGATTAGTTTCTTGTATCTTGATAGATTAATAAGTTGTGGGCTTCTATGTTGATATCCGAGGAAGGCATAGTAATAGGTGCGCTTCTGTGTAAGGACAACGTAGGTTCATGTCTAATTGATCATATCTAGATACATTTCTCAGTCCTTAGCCGGTTATCTATTGCAAGAGAGAACCGACAACTTTCTACAAGTGTTTGGCAATTGAGGGATAAGAATTGGTGAACCATTTACACTGAATAACATCACAAAGAAACCAAAATCCTAGTATCTATTCCCCTCTATTCATTACGCTCATTCTTTCCCTTCTTACTCTCTTTCTTTTCTCTTCTGTTTCTTATCCTAACATTTGTAAACCACTTTTTGATTGTCTAGATAATTCGCCGTGCGAAGTTAACTAATGCTTAATCAACAGTCCCTGTGGATACGATAATCTTTTATATTACTTGCGACATTTCCGTACACTTGCGGAGCGTAACAATAGGGAGATCGACTTTGAGATAGAGCTCATTCCCGGTACAAATCCTATCTCCAAAGCGCCTTATCGCATGGCTCCAGCAGAACTGAAGGAGCTTCAGGAGCAACTACAGGAGCTGCTTGACAAGGGTTTCATACGCCCGAGTCACTCACAATGGGGAGCGTCTGTATTGTTCGTGAAGAAGAAGGATGGAAGCATGCGACTGTGCATAGACTATAGATCACTGAACAAGTCACAATTAAGAACAGGTATCCCCTTCCCAGAATAGATGACCTGTTCGACCAACTGAAGGGAGCAGCAGTGTTCTCTAAGATAGATCTCAGATCAGGTTATCATCAGGTGAAGGTTAAAGAAGGGGATATACCCAAGACAGCATTCAGAACCAGATACGGACACTGCGAGTTCGTAGTCATGCCCTTTGGCGTGACCAATGCTCCAGCTACATTCATGGATCTCATGAACAGAGTATTTAGGGAGTATTTAGATAAGTTTGTTATTGTGTTTATTGAGGACATTCTTATCTACTCAGGAACTCAGGAAGAACACTCAGAACACCTGAAACTAGTATTGCAGACCCTTCAGCAGAACCAGTTTTACGCCAAGTTCACGAAATGTGAATTTTAGCTAGATCAGGTGTCCTTCCTGGGTCACATCATCTCAAAGGATGGTATTATGGTAGATCCCAGCAAGATAGAAGCAGTAAGTAACTGGAAAAGACCTAGGAACGCCAGCGAAATCAGGAGCTTTCTGGGATTAGCAGGTTATTACAGAAAGTTTGTAGAGGACTTCTCCAGGATAGCCTCCCCACTGACAGCTCTCACCAGAAAGAACAGAAAATTTCAGTGGACAGAGGACTGTGAGAACAGCTTCAGCGAGCTCAAAAGGAGATTGACCAGTGCTCCTATTTTGGCTCTACCAGACAACACCAGCAGCTTTGACATCTATAGTGATGCCTCTAAGTTGGGACTAGGAGCAGTACTGATGCAAAACGGCAAGGTGATCGCCTATGCCTCCAGACAACTCAAGGATTATGAGAAGAATTACCCTACTCATGACCTTGAGCTTGCAGCAGTAGTGTTCGCTCTCAAAATTTGGAGACATTACTTATATGGAGCTCAGTGCAGAGTATATACAGATCATCAGAGTCTGAAGTACTTCTTCACTCAGAAGGATCTGAACATGCGACAGCGCAGATGGCTTGAGCTGGTCAAAGACTACGATATAGACATCCTCTACCATCCAGGGAAAGCCAATAAGGTAGCAGACGCCCTTAGCAGAAAATCCAGTGCTACCTTATTATCTCTATCAGCCATGTCACCAGAAGGAGATCGTAGATTTCGGTCTTGAACTCATCGTTGGACACCTCTACTATGACCTTAGAGTCTACCTTGCTTGGTGATATTCAGTCAGCGCAGGACCTCAAATTCAGAAAATCAAGCAAGGGCTAGCGGATCGAAAGTAGAGAATTAGAGTGTCCGATGGCGGGTGTTGTATTTTGGTGACAGACTATGCATAGGTGGAGTTACGGAGATAGATTTTAGATGAGGCTCACAAGACTCCCTATGCGATATCCAAGTTCCACCAAAATGTATTAAGACCTGAAGAAACATTTTGGTGGCCCGGATGAAGCGAGACATCGCCAGATATGTTAGCATCTGCCTCACCTGTCGAGGGTCAAGGCAGAACATCGTGACAGGAGGAGTTCTGCAGCCTATCCAGTTCCGGAATGGAAGTGGGAGGATATCTCTATGGACTTCATAGTGGGACTACCGGAACCACGAATGGTTTTGATGTCATCCGGGTAATAGTCGACAGGTTGACTAAATCAGCCCACTTTTTAGCTATCACGATATCCTACTCCATGGAGAAGCTAGCTCGGTTGTATCTCCAAGAGATCGTCAGACTTCATGGAGTCCCACGTACCATTATTTCGACATGAGACAAGAGTTTACTTCACACTACGGGAGTGTGTACAACAAGATTGGGCACGGTTAAAGTTCAAGACAGATTCCATCCGCATGCATGGTCGGAGAGTGAGTAAATCTGCACTCAAGATATGCTCCGAGCGTGTGCCCTAGACTTCAGGGGAAGTTGGTGCAAATATCCGAGCTTAGCAGAATTTGCATACAACAAGCTATCGGGCCACTATCGGCATGGCACCTTATGAGGCTCTCTATGGGCGGAGGTGTAGATCTCCAATCTGCTGGTATGAGAGGAACAGAAGAACTAGAGCTTGAGACGGATCTAGTAGCAGATACCACAACAGCCTATACAACAGATCCGCCAGAGGATAGAGACAACTCAGAGCCGCCAGAAGAGCTGATACACGGTGCAGACCCTTAGAATTTTCAGTTGGGGATTCAGTTCTCGAGTAGCTCCCATGAAGGAGTAATGCTTTGGGAAGAAGGGCAAGCTAAGTCCCGATATGTGGGACCATACCTTATCGCTAAGAGTGGGCAAGGTAGCATATGAGCTAGAGCTACCCCAGGAAATGTCAGCTGTCCACAACGTATTTCATGTCTCTATGCTGAAGAAGCATACCCTAGATGCCACCCAGGTGATTGAGCCCCAGTCGGTACAGATCCGCGAAGACCTCAGCTATGATAGTCAGCCTATTCAGATAATAGATCGAGCAGTTAAGAAATTGTGGAACAAGGAAGTACCATTAGTCAAAGTTATTTGGCACAGTCACACAGTCGAAGAGGCAACTTGGGAGACAGAAGTCAGCATGAGACAGAAGTACCCAGAATTGTTCTAAGTTCGAGGACGAACTTTTTATAAGGTATGGGGGATTGTAACGCCCGAAAATTCTCGAAACTGCATTATAAATATTCTATGATTTTTCTGGAATTTTTAGATATTTTTCCGGAATTTTTCGAGTAGCGGAAGTAGCAAAAATAATTAGAACCGCAAAATAGCTTAGGCGGGACTCGAACCCGAGACCTATGGTTTGCGGATAATGTTAGAAACCAGTGAACCCAGCAGAGCCGTGCTGAAAGAAAGGAGAACCAAATATATTTATATTAGAGTTGGGTTCATTAAACCACTTAATATAAATTAAAAACTTAAAGAGGGTTTGGTTTATTTGAGAAGTTTGGTTCGGCAATTCTCTCTTCACCGAAGCCCTCACGCCACTTCCTCTTCTTTCTCCTTCTCTCGGCGCCAACCACAAGGGAACACCTAGGGTTCCCTCCCTAGGGCCCTAAGAGCACTCTCCGGCGACGACTCCGACACGAGAACGTTCCCCTCCGCGAGAGAAACGCATAGACGCGAGCGAATCGTCGAGAAGTCGTCTCCACCGGAATTTCTAGCGAAAGGAATTGTAAGAAAATTAGCGTACGAGGTAAGAACCCCCTCACCTGCAGTATAATAGCTTCCGTTTGACTTTTTATGCTTAGTTAGGATGTATGCAGATTTTTATCAATATCTAGGGTGTATTTAACTCTCTTCGCAGATTAGGGATTTAGTTGAGCACCTCTAGAAGGGCCAGGCACGTTTTCCTTCTTCAGATAGGAGGTTAGACGTTGTCGGGTGCCTAGAGGTGGTCTCCCTAATAGGGAGAGGAGTTAGAGCATCCTAGGTGCTCGATTAAAGGTCTAACTCAGTAATAGACAGTTTAAATTATCTTATTAAATGCACTAGAAGCATTTAAAACAGCAAATTAGATTTACTTAGACTTATGTAGGACTACGATCCAATGGGTGGGCTCCCACAGTCGCCTCTAGGTTCAGACAACCTAACTCTAGGTTCAGATAACCTAGAAAGAGCAATTTAGAACAGTTTAGCTATACTCAGTATTTTACTTTTCCGTTGGCACTGTACTAGATTAGATATCCATTGGGCTGGGCTCCCATAGTTGGTCCCTAGGTTTAGATAACCTAGTAGCTCTACTAAATTCGGGACTTGCAACCCCGGGTCTAGTTAGAGATGCGCGCATAACACGTACAGTTGTCGGGCCCCTCAGCAGCATGTTTAGTATTTTCCCTTATTATATGTATACGGTTTTCAACCTTTCACAAATTAGTTCGTGAACTCAGTACAGCTCTAGCAGTAGCTCAGTATTAGCGTAGCTCAGTTTCAGTATCATGCTCCAGTTTAGTTTTTCCCTGTGAATATGCATGATAACTTTATGTGCAGTTGTTATACATGTTTTTATGTTCAGGTTTAGATATGCCATGATTGTATGCTTATATGTCATGCCATGCTAGTTTATTCAGTATATCCAGCATATGTTTTAAACAACATGATTTAAAATCATATTTGCATCGTTGCATGTTTTTGTGAGGTAGATGGTTTCTTACTAAGCTTTAAGCTTATAGATACTATTTTTCCTTATACTGCAGATAAAGGTAAAGGAAAGATGCACTAGCGGAGGATGGAGGACAATGCTATGGAGGTGTGTGTGTGCAAGGGTTTGGAATAAAGATCCTAGGGGTCTAAACAGCTTAATTCCAGCATTTACGTTGTTAGTTTACTTATGGTTTAGTCCTTAGCTTGTTAAATGTTTTAATCCAGTAGAACTATGCACTATTCAATTTGTCCAGTTTGGGACGCATGTAGGTTAATGTTAGAATGTTTTTCATGTATCTAGAACCTATGTCTGTGAGTTGTGGCACGTTCCAGTGCCTGAAAGTTCTGAAATCAGGAACTCTGATTTCATATCAGAGTTGGATCGGTCTGCCGACCGATCCGTTGCAGTATCAGGGTCCTGGATCGGTCAGCCGACCGATCCAGAGGCATACAGTATGCTACTGTATGCTATCTGATCGGTCGTCCGACCGATCCAGCATCGAACAGAGGGCATCCCAGCGTCTCCAGGTGCCTGGATCGGTCTGCAGACCGATCCAGACACACCTGGATCGGTCTGCAGACCAATCCAGACGAACCTAGATCGGTCCGCAGACCGATCCAGCAGGGCACAGAATCGTAGCAAGTTTAATCGATACGTGGATCGATCAATAGCTAGCTGGGAAGTTAGATTTGAGTTCCTAGCTCAGATGGGAGGTCAAGTATCCTCCTTAGCACATGTACACCAACCGGAAAGGGCCCTGAATCCTTCCTTATAACAGCATGGGTGTATCAGTTGTCTGATCAACAGAGTCAGTTAGTGAAATTTCAAATTAGATCAGTTTTCCGCACAGTATAGTTTAGCATAATTGTAGCGATCGACCTTACAGCCAGTACCCAGAAGGTGGGTCGTTACATATCTGCTCGTCATGCTTAACGTATACAAGACATCTGGGCGAGTACAAAGCATGGCGTACATGATAGATCCTATAGCAGATCCATAAGGAATATGATCCATGCGGTCCCTTTCTACCTTAGAAGAGGGGCATTGAGTATTCGAAAGACTCACACCATGTGACATAGGCAAGAATCCCTTCTTGGAATTCTCCATGGCAAAACTTTTAAGCACCTTGTCAATATATGTACTCTGTGTTGGTTAGTCTGAGGAAAATCGTACCGATTCCACTGTACAAATATTTTATACAAATGTCGAACCTTTTCTTAAATAATCTTTATGTTCTTTAAAAGTTAAATTAGGAATCGCAGACGGAACTTAACATCATTGATTCCAAATTTAACTTATCTATTCTTAATGGTTTAGACTTGGATCGCAAATGGAACTTAACACTATTGATCCAAAACCACCTATGTTATAAATTTAATTAAATATTAATTTCCAAAATTGGCTTCCAGGACTGCATGGCGAGGCACATGGCCTTCTTGGGTATGGGAGCATCCACCAGCGCTTAGACAAAGCCTTTTAAGGAAAGGTAATATTTAATTTCCTTATATAACTCTACGTTAAACATAAAAGAACAACCGAATCATAAATTTTAAAATCAAAGAAAAAACAAAAACACTAATTACTAATTCGAAAAACTAGATCTAATGCCTCTTGTGTTTGTAATTCTTACAAAGAAAAATAACTAGTATGATGCGGAAAAAAATACTAGTTATACCTTCTCTTTGTATGCTAATGACCTCGAGATCTTCTGCGATATCCTTGCCTCGCCTTGGACGTCGTGTGGGCGACGATCCACCAAGATGAACGCCACCCAAAAGCTTTCTTCCTCTTCCTCTAAAATTCGGCCACCACCACCACCAAGGAGAAGAGAGCAAAGGGAAAAGAAGAGGGGAGAGGGAGGGCCGGCCACCAAGAGAGACTCCACCAAGAGAATAAGAATTGATCTCACATGAGGCCTCCTCATCCCTTCTTTTACATTACTTGCCTAAGGCAAATAAGGAAAGACATTTTACAAAAGTTAAAATCTTCCTCATGGTTTTCCTTTTCCCTTTTAATTTTCCCTTTTCTTTCCTCTTGATTTAATCAATCACCAAATATCAATTGGATGATGATTTATAATTATTTATTTTGGCCGGCCTCTTGCTTGGGCACCAAGCAAGGTGGCCAGCCACCTCATCAAGAAGGAAGGAAAAATACTATTTTATAAAATTTTATAATCCCTTATAAAATTTTACAAGCTCTCTTCTAATTTGCTAAAATAGGAGTTAAAAAAGGAAAGTTTTAAAAATTAAAACCATGTTTAAAATTTAAAACTTCTCTTATAAAATTTCCTTTTTTAACATGGTGATAGAAAATTTAAATTTTAAAACTTCTCTTCCTCTTTTTTTCTAAACCATGTGGATGGTTAAAAAAGGAAAGTTTTAAAACTTTTAAACTTTTTTTAAAACATGTGGCCTAATTCAAATAAGGACAATTTTTATATTTAAAATTCTCTTTTAAAACTTATAGTTTTATGCAAAAAGAAGATTTTAAAAATTCAAAACACCTCTCTTTGATTGAATTATTGTGGTCGGCACCTACATGCTTGGGCACAAAGCAAAGGGCCGGCCCTTTAAGAGGAGATGTGGTCGGTCATTGCTTGGTCACCAAGCAATGGACCGGCCCCCTTCTTGGACACCAAGATGAGCCTTTCATTGGATGGACTTAAGGCTTTAATGAGGCTACGACAGGGACCTTGAGGAGAAATTGGTTTTGGGCTTCCGATGAGCTTGAGTATCCCATGTTCGCTCCGAACACACAACTCAAGTTCATCGATAATAACTCATTCCACTAGAGAGTTATTATTGCACTACCGTACTAATCCCAAATTACATTATGGGCTCCTTCTTATTATGAGTGTGTTAGTCTCCCTGTGTTTAAGATAATGAATGCCCACTAATTAAGTAGGTTACTGATAACTCACTTAATTAATATATCAATCCAAAAGTAGTACCACTCAACCTTATTGTCATGTCGGACTAAGTCCACCTGCAGGGTTTAACATGGCAATCCTTATGAGCTCCTCTTGGGGACATTCTCAACCTAGATAACTAGGACACAGTTTCCTTCTATAATCAACAACACACACTATAAGTAATATCATTTCCCAACTTATTGAGCCTATTGATTTATCGAGCAAAATCTCACCCTTTGATAAGTTAAAGAAATAAATACTAAATATATATGCTTATTATTATATTAGGATTAAGAGTACATAATTCCATAATAACTAAGGTCTAGTTCTTTAATTAAGTCAGTATAAAAAGAACTTACCTAAAATAGTCCTACTCAATACACTTAGAGTGTACTAGTGTAATTTATTAGTCAACAAAAACTAATACCTAATTATACTACGACTATACCAATGGATTGTTCCTTTCCATCTTAGTCGTGAGCATCTGTTTATAATTTATAAAGAGCTGATAACATGATCTTCTGTGTGTGACACCATACACCAGGTTATCTTCTTTATAAATTAATTGAACAACTATATTCAACAAATAAATATAGACATTTGACCAATGTGATTCTTTTATTTCAAAAATAAATGTTTACAAAAGCTAGGCTTTTAGTATACACTCTAACAATCTCCCACTTATATTAAAAGACTAAGCTGCCATATCTGTTGCCATACATCTAATTCCCATCCCCTCCACATGCCGATCAAAAGCTTTCACCGGAAGGGCCTTAGTTAAAGGATCTGCCAGGTTATCCGCTGATGTAATTTTGGCGACGACAACTTCTCCTCGCTTGACAATATCTCATATCAGGTGGTACTTGCGCTCTATATGTTTACTTGCCTTATGGGCTCGTGGTTCCTTCGATTTGCAACTGCACCGCTATTATCACAATAAATTGTGATGATTTTGGGAAAACCAGGAATCACATCTAAGTCCATTAGGAAGTTTCTGAGCCATACAGCTTCTTTGGCTGCCTCAGAGGCTGTCACATACTCAGCTTCCATAGTTGAGTCTGATACACATATCTGCTTTACACTCCTCTATGCAATGACTCCACCTCCTAAAGTAAACATATAATCTGATGTAGACTTACTGTTGTCCCTATCTGATTGGAAATCTGAATCCGTGTAACCCACAGGGAATAAATCATCTACTAGGTAAACTAGCATATAATCTCTAGTCCGTCTCAGGTAGTTCAATATATGCTTTACAGCAGTCCAATGTCCTTGTCCAGGCTACACTGATATCTGCTAACCATGCCCACGGCAAAACTGATATCAGGTCTCGTACACAACATTCCATAAAAAAGGCTTCCTACAGCTGAAGCATAAGGAACTGCCTTCATATCCTCCATCTCCTTTGATGTCTTTGGAGACGTCTTTTTAGATAAGGCTACTCCATGCCTAAAAGGTAAGAAACCTTTCTTGGAGGTCTGCATGTTAAAACGAGCAAGGATTGTATCTATATATAAAGCTTGGAATAGGCACAACATACTTTTCTTGCGATCCCTTATAACTTTGATCCCAAGAATGTGTGAACATTCTCCTATGTCCTTCATATCAATTTGTTTGGACAACCATACCCTTATGTCCGATAATACCTTGACATTGTTGCCAATTAACAAAATATCATCTATGTATTGTATAAGAAATACCACCACATTTCAGTTACACTTCTTGTATACACATGACTCATCCGAAGACTGAATAAATCCATATGACTGGATTACTTCATTAAACTGGATGTTCCAAGATCTTGAAGCTTGCTTCAGTCCATAAATGGATCGATTCATCTTGCATACTAGATGTTCTTTATTTTTTTCAATGAATCCCTCTGGTTGCTTTATATGGATGTTTTCTTCAAGACTTCCGTTAAGGAAAGTTGTCTTAACATCCATTTGCCAACTCTCATAATCCATATAAGCGGAAATGGATAAGAGTATCCGGATAGACTTAAGCATAGCTACTGGCGAAAATGTCTCCTCATAATCGATTCCCTCTTTCTGAGTATACCCTTTCACAACAAGCCTTGCTTTGAAGGTTTCTACCTTCCCGTCTGTCCCTCTTTTCCTTTTGTAGATCCATTTCCATCCAACGGCTTTTACACCATCTGGTGATTCTACAAGCTCCTAAACCTTATTAGAATACATAGATTCTATTTCAAAATTCATTGTCTTTTGCCAAGATACTACATCTATATCTTGGAGTGTTTCGTCATATGTTTGGGGATCAGGTTCATGTTTACCCAGGATCAAGTCCAAAGACTCTCCCAAAAACATGAACCTCTCAGGTTGCCTTACAACCCTCCCATTACGACGAGGCACTGTCTTTGGTTGTGTATCATGTGTGACACGTGTTGTAGTTTCTAGTGGTACTTCATCTTGTACTTTTGGTACTAAAGTAGGCGTGTCCTCTCTTATTTCTTCTAGAACTATTTCACTCATGGGCTTATGGTTCATTACATAATCTTCTTCTAAAAATCAAGCATTGGTGCTAACAATCATCTTTTGATTTTTAGGATTATAAAACAAACCATCTTTCATTCCCTTAGGATATCCCACAAACAAATAAACTTCTATACGTGATTCCATAAAGTTAGCACATCCTACTATTATCCTGCCTAAATTATGTATGACATGTGCATAATTAATTTGAAAACCAAAATATACAGAGGCAAACCCTAGCTCTGATACCAATTGCTTGATAGTCTTAGGAAAATCGTACCGGTTCCACTGTACAAAAATTTTGTACAAGTGTCGAACCTTTCCTTAAATAACCTATTATGTTCTTTAGAAGTTAAATTAGGAATCGCAGACGGAACTAAACATCATTGATTCCAAATTTTACTTATCTGTTCTTAATGGTTTAGACTTGGATCGCAAGTGGAACTTAACACTATTGATCCAAAACCACCTACTTTATAAATTCAATTAAATATTAATTTCCAAAATTGACTTCCAGGACTGCATGGCGAGGCACATGGCCTTCTTGGGTATGGGATGTAACAACCCAATTTTCCCTATTTCGAGTTCTAAATATCTTTAAAAATATTTAGAAATGCTTTTAAAATATTCTAGAGATTTTTATAAATTTTTAGAGTATTTTTATGCAATTTTTGGAGGTCGTTTGGTATTTTTACTAAACGAAAGAAGTTTTGACAAAAAAAATGTCCAAGCCGAGGTTTGAACCAGCGACCTTTGACTCGGTCAAAACCCGGCTGACCAACTATGCTGGCGATCGTTGCTGGTAAATTAGGAAGTGAAATATATTTAAGCTATAGTTGGAAAGTTTAAAATAAATTGGAATAAAAAGTGCGCGGCTGAGGGATCGAAGCCGAGGCTTTTGACCCGAGCAAAACCTGCCTGACCAGCTGTGCTGGCGGCCGGTGTTAATTAAGGAAAGAGTGAATAATATTTAAGTGGTATTAGATGCTGAAATACCCTAGGTATTAAAAAGGAATCGTTTTATTCCCGAGCCCTAAAATTTCTTCTCCTCTCACGCTCACGACGCCGCGCGACGGCTCTCTCTCGGGCGGAAGCGAAGACGACCTAGGGCACGTCTCTGGCGGCCGACGAGCATCGTTTTCCGGCCGATCTTCACCCGTGCGTGACCACCTCGACGAGAGGAGCTCGGAAACGCAAAGAAGCCGCCGGGATTCTCATCTATTCGAAACCCTAGATCTCCCTTTTCGGTTGTGAGTTCAAGAACACGAAGGGTAAGTTGCTACTCACCTGCACTAGGATAGCTTCGAGATTTTCTTTCCTTGCCGCCGTGAATTGAGGATTTGGATTTCTACATGAGTTTAGAGTTTTGTACTACTTCTTCTTGGTAGTTTGGGATTCCAGATTAAGAACGTGAAGGCTTCTGCTGGATTTCGATTTTATTTCAAACTTATCGCCCTTATAGTTTTTGGATTGGTTGTTGGGAATTAAGTCTTAATTAGGATATTATTGCTTCTCCCTGTCGAATTTGCAACTGTTGTACCGATTTTGATAGATTATGCTTGATTGATGATGCCTTTGTTCCTCTTTATGGCTTCTAGAATTTTTGTACAGATTATTGGTAGGTTAAAATTCAATGGTTGGAGGTTTTGTTCTTTTGAGAGCTTCCAAAATCTTGGACAGATTCTGCCGGTGGATTTAGCTTTATGATTGGTATTTTGATGGAGATTTTAGAACTAAATCAGCGGATTAAGAAGAGTGAAGAGAACCTAATCTTTTTTTGCAGGATATCGATTATGCTTTGAAAAGGTTTGAAGCAGATGGACAACTTGAAGCTATGTTTTCTAGATTAAGAGTTCATGCATTAGAGCTGCTGGGTAGAAGATTATATGATTTATTTCAATGGGGTTTCACTACATATAATCAGATGTCTGTAAGATAACATTCTGTTATACTAGTTTATTCAGGAGATCAAGTGGGATTAGTTTTAGGTGTAAAATATTTAGGCTTTGAGATCTTGTTTCCTTGTTGTTCAAGTATAGAGTAAGGAGGTTAAGAAATGATTGAGTACAGTTGATATGTATTGAAATCTTCAGGTTTGGGAGATATCCTTGTAGTGCAGAATTTTAGTGCAGTTTAGATATTTTTGTACCATTATGATCTACGGTTTCTTGTTGATGAGAGATGATAAGGTTTAATTAGTAGAGATTAATTTCAGGCCGCTTGGTATTTAGTAATTAAAGTTAGTTAATTAACAAGGTTTTGAGGTTGTTTAGCATTTGTGTAATATGTAACAGATTTATTGAAGTAATACCTCTGAGTTAAAAGATCGAACGACGAAATATTAAAGATAGATTAAATTACTTAGTGTCGTATGAAGTTTGATTGATTAACTAGTTAGTTAGTCTAATTAAAAGGAGTATTGGAGTATTAATCCGATTAACATGTATTAGATGAATTTATTGGGATTAATAATTCGATTAAAAACAAACTAGGAGATTGTTGGCATACTCACTATAGATGTACCACTATGGTTTGGTAGTAAATATGTAACATGACTTCCTCTGTAAGGAAATATCAAAAAGCATGACACAGATTACATGTTTTCTGTAGATATACCTGATGTGTTTTGCCATTTATATGATAGGTTAAGTAGTAGATGATGGGTTAAGAATAGAACAACCCTTCCTTTGTGCATTTCTGCAGATACGGGCAGCTTCACTTGGAGCATAGAACATCCCTTCTCCTTGTGCATTTCTGCAGACATGAACAGCTCCATTCAGAGCTTAGAACATCCACTTCTTATACAGATTTTATTAAGTGTATAAGTATAGCATGCATATTTTTATAAGTATAGTATGCAGATATTTATAAGCAGATTTTTATAAGTATAGCATGCAGATTTTTATAAGTATAGTATGCAGATTTTAATAAGCAGATTTTCATAAGTATTGCTTGCAGATTTTGATAAGTATTGCATGCAGAACTCCAATCTTAGAACAAATTTTTATTAAGTTTAATATGCTGAATTTTATTAGCATAGTAGGCAGATTTTTGGTTTAAGCATTTCAAGTTAGAATTTGCTTAAACATTTCAGTTTCTTTTAAAGAAAGTATTCTTTTAGAAGTATTAACAAGTATAAGAAGATAAAGAAAAGAAAGAAGAAGGCCAAGGCCTTAAGTAAATCCCAAAGTTAAGACTTTAGGGATTTTGGCACACAAGGTGCCTATTAAAATGCCAAGGCATTTAAAGAAGAAGTAATTAAGATAATAAGTATTTTACTTTTAAGAAGAGGCTAGTACCCGACTTCCGAGGTTGTCGTTAAATAAATCCAGGTGACCGTTTCCGAGGTCTCGGCCCTGGTAAGACCAAGGTCTTTACCCTGTAGGACTACAGCAGTCTCTACTAGGGAGCGCGCATAAGATGGTACTACGCCTGGGCCTAAGACAAGAAGAAGTTGATTATTATTTTGAAGTATTATAAGTATAAGTTTTTGAACAAGTAAAATAAGTTTTACATAAGTATAAGGTATTAAAGAATAAGTTTAGAACAAATGAAATAAGTTTTATATAGTTCTAAAAATCAGCAAGTTTAGTTCTTTATTCTACCATGTTTATCTAGTAGATGAGTAGTTTTTCATGTTTACCTATTAGATGAGCAGCTTTCATATGTTTAGCTTCATTCCTAGCATGCAGTTTTATCCTTGTATATCATGAGTATACAGTTTATAGTGCTTTGCTATTGATTATGCATGAGCAGTTTTATTTCTAGTTTCAGTACTTTTGACATGAGCAGCTTTATATGTCTTCTTTTAAGGCATTCAGTTTCTAGTTCTTTTCGTATACATGCACATTCGTGTTTTGTGAGTTAGATAGCGCTTACTAAGTATTTTGCTTATAGATTGCATTTCCTCTTACTACAGATACAGGAAAGGAAAAGATATAGAAAGGAAGGCGACAAGGAGGTGTTCGAAGGATATGTGATGCCAGGACAATGGAAGCCTTGGGACTTAGTTAAGGATTTGTCTAGATTAATTCTTTATTTAGAATGATAAGAAAATTAGGAAGTAAGAAGTTATATTTTATTATTAAATTTCCGCATTTTAGTAATTGGGATGATATATGTTATTTTGATGTTATTAGGACGTAGTAGATGATTTGGGATCTTGAGTAATATAGTTCTCTTTTGTTTTGGATTATTTACTGCGTGAGTTGTTGATATATGTTCCAGCCGCCTGTGGCTGATGTATACTTTGTGTGTATATCAGTTTAAAGGTCACTGGTACAGGGGAGATTCTGTCGAAATTTTTCGGTAGGGTTTCCATTTGGATTTAATCATACCGGTTAAGTTGAGTTAGTAGTTAAGTAACGGTCACTCTTAAAGAGTAGTAGTAGTAGTAAGAAGGGTGGTCGTTACATGGGAGCATCCATCACCGCCTAGATAAAGCCTTTTAAGGAAAGCTAATATTTAATTTCCTTATATAACTCTGAGTTTAACCAAAAAGAACAATCGAATCACAAATTCGAAAAACAAAGAAAAAATACAAACACGAATTACTAATTCGAAAACTAGATCAAATGCCTCTTGTGTTTGGAATTCTAACAAAGAAAAATAACTAGTACGATGCGGAAGAAAAATACTAGTTATACTTTCACTTTGTTTGCTAATGACCTCGAGATCTTCTGTCGTATTCCTCGCCTCGCCTTGGACGTCGTGTGGGCGACGATCCTCCAAGATGAACACCATCCAAAAGCTTTCTTCCTCTTCATCTAAAATCCGGCCACCACCACCACCAAGGAGAAGAGAGTAAAGGGAAAAGAAGAGGGGAGAGGGAGGGCCGACCACCAACAGAGACTCCACCAAGAGATTAAGAATTGATCTCACATAAGGCTTCCTCACCCCTTCTTTTATATTACTTACCTAAGGTAAATAAGGAAAGACTTTTTACAAAAGTTAAAATCTTCCTCATGATTTTCCTTTTCCCCTTTTAATTTTTCCTTTTCTTTCCTCTTGATTTCATCAATCACCAAATATCAATTGGATGATGATTTATAAGTATTTATTTGGGCTGGCCTCTTGCTTGGGCACCAAGCAAGGTGGTCGACCACCTCATCAAGAAAGAAAAAATATTTTTTTATAAAATTTTATAATCCCTTATAAATTTTACAAGCTCTCTTCTAATTTCCTAAAGTAGGAGTTAAAAAAGGAAAGTTTTAAAAATTAAAACCATGTTTTAAAATTTAAAACTTCTCTTCTAAAATTTCCTTTTTTAACATGGTGATAGAAAATTTAAATTTTAAAACTTCTCTTCCTCTTTTTTTCTAAACCATGAGAATGGTTAAAAATAGAAAGTTTTAAAACTTTTAAACTTTCTTTTAAAACATGTGGCCTAATGCAAATAAGGAAAGTTTTTAAATTTAAAATCTCTCTTTTAAAACTTGTAGTTTTCTACAAAGAGAAGATTTTAAAAATTCAAAACACCCCTCCTTGTTTGAATTATTATGGTTGGCCCCTACATGCTTGGGCACCAAGCAAAAGGTCGTCCCTTTAAGAGGAGATGTGGCCGGCCATTGCTTGGTCACCAAGCAATGGACCGACCCCCTTCTTGGACACCAAGATGGGCCTTTTTTTGGATGGACTTGAGGCTTTAATGAGGATACGACAGGAACCTTGAGGAGAAATTGGTTTTGGCCTTCCGATGAGCTTGAGTATCCTGTGTTCGCTCCGAACACACAACTCAAGTTCATCGATAATAACTCATTCCACTAGAGAGTTATTATCGCACTACCGCACCAATCCCAAATTACATTATGGGCTCCTTCTTATTATGAGTGTATTAGTCTCCCTATGTTTAAGGTAACGAATGCCCACTAATTAAGTAGGTTACTTACAACTCACTTAATTAATATCTCAGTCCAAGAGTAGTACCACTCAACCTTATTGTCATGTCAGACTAAATCTACCTGCAGGGTTTAACATGGCAATCCTTATGAGCTCCTCTTGGGGACATTCTCAACCTAGATAACTAGGACGCAGTTTCCTTCTATAATCAACAACAAACACTATAATTAATATCATTTCCCAACTTATCGGGCCAATTGATTTATCGAGCTAAATTCACCCTTTGATAAGTTAAAGAAATAAATACTAAATATATATGCTTGTTATTATATTAGGATAAAGAGTACACACTTCCATAATAACTACGGTCTAGTTCTTTTATTAAGTTAGTATAAAAAGAATTTACCTAAAATGACCCTACTCAATACACTAAGTGTTAGTTAGAGCCCTAGTGCCAATCATTTGATGATTGTATGGACTCATGTATATCATATTCTTGTACATATATTAAGGCATTTGGTTTTTGGTTATTATGCTTATTTGTATTAGTGCCAGATAAAATAAGTATAGTAACGTCCTTGAGTAGAAGGTTCTTACCTATATCAATCGATTGGTTGAATCGATAGTGAGATGATATAGGGAACACTACTCTAAATCATTCCTAGTTGAGTATTAACATTCAGGGACAATGTTAATACAATAAGACTAGCATGTAGGTCAGCTCGATGACTTGATCTCACAAGTCATGGATATAGAGATATCAAGCTGACACATGGGTATGCATTAGAGAATGTATACTGAATGACCCACCATGAGAAAGTATCATGGATCGTTATATGAGTGTCATATACTTTCTCATGTGGCTATTAGTATGACTATTAGTCCTTAGACCTGAAGTCACCATGGATCCCTACATAAGGAGTTATGTACTTTGGTTTCGTCAAACGTCACCCATAACAGGGTGGACTATAAAGGCGATTACTGGGTATGTAACAAATTATGCAGAGGGATGTGAGTGATGTAGATGGGATCTATCCCTCCCATATGACGGGAGCGACATCAATATTCTTGATAGAGTTAGACCACGAAGTGCATGGCCATGCCCAAATGAGTCAACATTAGATGATGAGCTCATTTGATCGAGTGAGTCTACTTGGAGTTCAAGATTTAGATTGATTAGAGGATGACATGGTCTATGCCTCATATTAATCAATTTAGATGTCTAGTATAGAAGGACAATGACATATTTTGTGAGGAGTCACAATTGGTAGTCACAAGGTGATGTCGGATCTCGACATTCTTGTAACTTGGGTAGTAATGATGTGTTGCTTGATACCGCTCATTACTTATGCTCCTAAATGGGTTTAGGGCATTGCCAACGTTACAAGAACCTATAGGGTCACACACTAAGGACAATTAGATGGAGATTTGGTTCATATGATGAACTAAGAGGATTAGATTAATTTGATGAATCATATTGGATTAAGAGTAATCCAAATTGAGCTAATTGAGTTGGACTCAAGTTGATTCATGTATTCAATGAGTCTAATTTAGATTATGACTCATTAAATCAACTTAATTTAATGAATTAGATTCATTATATTAAGTTGGCTTGAATCATGTGGTTGGATTAGATCAACCATGAGAGAAATTTGATCAAGTTTGACTTGATTTGAGAGGAAGAGAAAAAGTCATGTTTGACTTGACTTTTTGCCACATCACTAGTGAGTTGGCAAGATGTGGACCAATAGGATTGCTCCACATCATCAATGTGTGCCACCTCATGGAGGTTACAAGCCTCCATAGCATTTAATGTGGCCGACCCACATTAAATGAGGAGGTTACACTTGTTGCCATGTCATTTAGTGAGGTGGCAAGATGTGGACCAATAGTGTTGATCCACATCATCCTAGAGTGCCACCTCATGGGGGTTACAACTCTTAATGGTCTCCACATTAATTGGAATTAATGTGGGGGTTACACCTCCTAGAGTGGCCGGCCACTTGATGGCTAAGGGGGTTGTTTGAATTTCCTCTTATTGATTCATTCACTCTTCTTCTCCCTTGGGTGCTCTCTCTTCTCCTTCTCCCATTCCTTGGCCGAACACTCCATTGGTGCTAGCACACCTTGTGTTTTGGTCATCTCCTTCTACTTGTGTCCGTGTGGATACATATAGAGGTTGTCTACTTTGACAACTAGAGATCCGGCGACATCTTGGACAAGCGGGAACGCGAAGGGCTTCGCTACAAGGGTAATGATCTTAACTTTAGTGTAGATCTAAAGTTTTTACAAACTCGTACAAGAAAAAGGTTTTTCGATAATTTTGTTTACGAATCTTTGCACGAGATCCATGGCTTTGGGTGACTCGGGGTTTCCGCGACGCGAAAAAGTAATTTTCGCGGCCCGAAGAACCCAACAGTGGTATCAGAGCCACGTTCAAAGACTTGTACGAGTTCGTTTGTATTTTTATGAAAAATATAACTTCTGTGATTTTCTGTAAAAATTGAGTTTTCAGAGTTTTTATGAGTAATTTTTCCTTAGAAGCGAAGCACAAGTGTCTCGGCACTTGTAGGCTTCGGCTACCGGAAAGTTTTCTTTTAAACGACGTCGTTTTGCCCCAAATCCGTTTGGGACAGCGGGGTCGGGTGCCATTAGATCACAAACGAGCAACTCATGATGGTTAGATCGTGGGTAGGGGCATTGCCCCTAACCCCGCAAGGGAATTTGCTCCGCGATTGAACCCGAAATCGCTAAAAACGAACCCGCCGGGAAGATTTTTCCGAAACGGCAATGTCTCGACCCAAATCATTTTGGGACAGCGGGTTTAGGCGCTGTTGGATCGCAAAGGAACCCTCGCGATGGTTAGATCGCGGGTAGGGGCGCTGCCCCTGGGCCCCGCAAGGGGATCCGTTCCGCGATTGCGCCCGAAACCACTAAACGGGACCGCCGGGAAATTTTACTCATAAAAATTGCAAAAATTATTTTTAAAATTACAGAAAAATTATGAAAAATATATAATTTTGAATTATATATTAATTTGTGATAGTCATGGCCCAAAATACCCAATAAGATTGGATTTGTGTTGTAATTCATAATACGGCCTGCGTGCCGTCATATGATTGTGTGTGCTGTATTTTATTTTTTCCCACGGCCTGCGCGTCGTGCCTTTCTCTTATTCTGGTTGTAAATTAGATTTAGACTCGAATGTAACTCGAGTTTCAAATTGTAATGTACAAATTGGAGCGGTGGAGGGTCCACACGAGACGGAGTTCCGAGGCGGGCACGAGCAACACAAGGTGGTCAAAGGGAGGAGCTTGGAGAAGCTGTTGACCCTAGGTTGACCATTCGATCTTCTCATTGGCTTGAGAAGATCGTAGTAGGGCCATGACTAAATCACAAATAGATTAATTAATTAATTGCTATGTATCTGATGCATGTTTAATAATTAATTAATTAATTAGTGCCTTAACGATTAGATTAGATCTAAGTCGTGCACATGATGCACCCTTGCGATTAGATTAGATCTAAGTCGTGCACAAGATGCATCCTTCTCGATTAGATTAGATCTAGATCGAACTAACTCTAAATGCATAACTGTGCCGTGATACCTATCACTACCTCGATCACATGTATTGTTGAATCTGCCAAAGCAGAGCAATACATATTATCTTGGTAGGGTACGGAGGGACAATCTTGGTCCCGCCTATCAACGCATGGGTGAATACAAATTCAATTAGATTGAGTATTCCTAGTTACTTGGTTGGATCGAGTCAACTATAGGCATTCTTCCAATAGTTGGAAAGGTAGGACAAAATCACGTTTATATTAACTCTCGGGCGTATTAGCCAAAGATAACTCGAGTTTTAATATAAATATGGATCTTGATCCTATAAACAAGAGTTGCATAGAGATGTAATTGGTAATCGTTACCTACCGATCATACTAAGCCTTGGGCGTATTAGCCAAAGCTAACTCAAGGGTTAGTATGATGTGGATCTTGTCCCACAAGAATTATAGTATTCAGTGGGAGCATCATTTAGTTAAAGGCCTAATTAAATGATTTTAAAAAGAATATGATATTTATTTCTGCAAATTTTCTGTTGTAGATAATCATGACGTCGAACACGAATTCCTTCTCCCTGCGATCTGTCCTTGAGAAGGACAAGCTCAACGGAACGAATTTCCTGGACTGGTACAGGAACTTGAGAATAGTTCTCACCCAAGAACGTAAACTGTATGTTCTGGAGCAGCCCATTCTGGAGGCTCCTCCCGCCAATACCCCGCGAGCCGACAAAGATGCTTACAAGAAGCATCAAGACGACGCATTAGATGTGTCCTGTCTTATGCTCGCGACCATGAACTCTGAGCTTCAGAAGCAACATGAGTTGATGGGCGCTTACGATATGGTTGAGCATCTTTGTCACCTATATCAAGGACAAGCAAGGCACTGGAAGAGGAACTCCAAAGAATACCTGGAAGATCTTAAGAAGAAGAGAAATAAGATTTCTACTTCAGGTATACATGTTATAGAAGTCAACCTCTCTATTTCTTCATCGTGGGTATTAGATACCGGATGTGCTTCGCACATTTGTACTAATGTACAAGCGCTGAGGAATAGCAGGGCATTGATGAAGGGTGAGATAGACCTACGAGTAGGCAATGGAGCACGAGTTGCTACTATTGCTGTAGGAACTTATCATCTATCTCTTCCCTCTGGGCTTGTACAAGAATTAGATGATTGTTGTTATGTGCCTGCCTTGACTAAGAACATTATATCAGCTTCTTGTTTGGACAAGAAAGGATTCTTGTTTATAATAAAGAACAAATGTTGTTCTGTCTATTTAAACGATATGTTCTATTGTAGTGCACCTCTGATAAACGGACTCTATATTCTAGATCTAGAGAGCCCTATCTATAACGTTAGTACCAAGAGGTTCAAATCGAACGATATGAACCACACCTATCTCTGGCACTGTCGCTTAGGTCATATAAATGACAAACGCTTATCCCAGCTCCATAAGGATGGTTTGCTGGACTCATTTGATTTTGAATCATATGAGATATGCGAGTCATGCCTACAAGGCAAGATGACCAAGACTCCTTTTAGTGGGCATAGCGAGAGAGCGACTGATTTATTAGGACTCATACATAGTGATGTGTGTGGCCCTTTCAATGTCGCTGCTAGAGGCGGTTATAGGTACTTCATCACGTTTACTGATGACTTCAGTAGATACGGTTATGTGTACTTGATGACACATAAGTCCGAATCCTTTGAAAAGTTCAAAGAATTTAAGAATGAAGTACAGAACCAGCTTGGCAAGAGTATTAAAATACTTCGATCAGATCGAGGTGGTGAATACTTAAGCCATGAGTTTCGTGACTATTTAGCTGAGTGTGGGATTCTATCCCAACTCACTCCTCCTGGAACACCACAGTGGAATGGTGTGTCCGAAAGGAGGAATCGTACCTTATTAGATATGGTACGGTCTATGATGAGTCACACAGATCTTCCGACATATCTATGGGGATATGCTCTAGACACGGCAGCTTTCATTCTCAACCGAGTTCCATCCAAGGCCGTGATAAAGACACCATATAGGATATGGACTGGGAGAGATGCCCAGGTGTCTTTCATGAGGATTTGGGGTTGTGAGGCTTACGTACGACGTCAAGTCTCAGACAAATTAGGACCCAAATCTGACAAGTGCTATTTCATCGGATATCCCAAGGAAAGTAAGGGATATTACTTCTACATTCCCAGTCAGCACAAGGTAGTTGTGGCAAAGACTAGGGTCTTTCTAGAAAGGGATTTTGTTTCTAGAAAGACTAGTGAGAGCACGTTCGATCTTGAAGAAGTTCAAGATGCGAACAATAGCACTGATGCCTCGATGGAAATTGAACTGGAACCACAAAGTGTTGTGGATGATGTTGTTCCACAAAGAGTTGAGGAACAACAACCGGTTCAAGTAGACATACCTCTTCGCAGGTCTGATAGGGTATGTCGTCAGCCTGAGAGATATTCATTTCTCTTGTCTGACCATGATGACGTTGTACTCATAGAGGATGAGCCTACCACCTATCTAGAAGCTGTGACGAGACCAGATTCTGAGAAATGGCTAGAGGCCATGAGATCCGAGGTGGATTCCATGTACACCAACCAAGTGTGGACTTTGGTTGATCCACCTGAAAGGGTAAAACCCATTGGGTGTAAGTGGGTCTTTAAGAGAAAGACTGACATGGATGGACTTATCTATAAGGGTCGCTTGGTAGCTAAAGGTTTCAAGCAGATTCATGGTATTGACTATGATGAAACCTTTTCTCCAGTAGCGATGTTTAAGTCCATTCGGATCATGCTTGCTATTGCAGCCTACCATGACTATGAGATATGGCAGATGGATGTCAAAACCGCGTTTCTGAATGGAAACCTGCTCGAGGATGTGTACATGACACAACCTGAGGGTTTTGTAGATCCACATCATACTAGCAGAGTATGCAAGCTGCATAGGTCCATTTATGGACTAAAGCAAGCTTCTCGGAGCTGGAATCTTCGTTTCGATGATGCGATCAAACAGTTTGGTTTCATCAAGAACAAAGATGAACCTTGTGTCTACAAGAAGGTTGTAGGGGATGTAGTTGTCTTCCTCATATTGTATGTGGATGACATACTACTCATTGGGAAGGACATCCCTATGCTTCAGTCTGTCAAGACCTGGCTAGAGAGTTGCTTCTCAATGAAAGACTTAGGCGAGGCATCCCGCATTCTAGGGATACAGATCTATAAGGATAGATCTAAGAGATTGCTTGGCCTAAGTCAGAGTACATACATTGACAAGGTACTCCTTCGGTTTGCCATGCAGAACTCCAAGAAGGGATTTCTGCCGATGTCACATGGTGTGAGTCTTTCGAAGACTCAAGGTCCTTCTTCTAGAGAGGAGAGAGACCTCATGGATCAGATCCCTTATGCCTCAGCCATAGGATCGATCATGTATGCCATGCTATGTACTCGACCTGACGTCTCGTATGCTTTGAGCATGACGAGCAGATACCAGTCAGATCCAGGTGAAAGTCACTGGATAGCGGTCAAGAATATTCTTAAGTACTTAAGAAGGACTAAAAAATATTTCTTGATATATGGAGGCAATGATGAGCTAACTGTAAAGGGTTACAGTGATGCCAGCTTCAAGACCGATCAGGATGATTAAAGATCACAGTCGAGGTTCGTGTTTTACTTGAATGGTAGTGCTATGAGCTGGCAGAGTTCACAGCAATTCTACAACGTTTCCATTCGAGAGATTATCGATAGAGGAGATGTGAAGATTTGCAGAGTACCTACAGAGGTTAACATCGCAGATCCCTTGACCAAGGCTTTGGCACAGAGGAAGCATGATGGTCACACTAGGTCATTAGGCCTTAGAGCCTATACTGATTGGCACTAGTGCTAGTGGGAGATTGTTAGTTAGAGCCCTAGAGCCAATCATTTGATGATTGTATGGACTCATGTATATCATATTCTTGTATATATATTAAGGCATTTGGTTTTTGGTTATTATGCTTATTTGTATTAGTGCCAGATAAAATAAGTATAGTAATGTCCTTGAGTAGAAGGTTCTTACCTATATCAATCGATTGGTTGAATCGATAGTGAGATGATATAGGGAACACTACTCTAAATCATTCCTAGTCGAGTATTAACATTCAGGGACAATGTTAATACAATAAGACTAGCATGTAGGTCAGCTCGATGACTTGATCTCACAAGTCATGGATATAGAGATATCAAGCTGACACATGGGTATGCATTAGAGAATGTATACTGAATGACCCGCCATGAGAAAGTATCATGGATCGTTATATGAGTGTCATATACTTTCTCATGTGGCTATTAGTATGACTATTAGTCCTTAGACCTGAAGTCACCATGGATCCCTACATAAGGAGTTATGTACTTTGGTTTCGTTAAACGTCACCCGTAACAGGGTGGACTATAAAGGCGATTACTGGGTATGTAACAAATTATGCAGAGGGATGTGAGTGATGTAGATGGGATCTATCCCTCCCATATGACGGGAGCGACATCAATATTCTTGATAGAGTTAGACCACGAAGTGCATGGCCATGCCCAAATGAGTCAACATTAGATGTTGAGCTCATTTGATCGAGTGAGTCTACTTGGAGTTCAAGATTTAGATTGATTAGAGGATGACACGGTCTATGCCTCATATTGATCAATCTAGATGTCTAGGATAGAAGGACAATGACATATTTTGTGAGGAGTCACAATTGGTAGTCACAAGGTGATGTCGGATCTCGACATTCTTGTAACTTGGGTAGTAATGATGTGTTGCTAAATACCGCTCATTACTTATGCTCCTAAATGGGTTTAGGGCATTGCCAACGTTACAAGAACCTATAGGGTCACACACTGAGGATAATTAGATGGAGATTTGGTTCATATGATGAACTAAGAGGATTAGATTCATTTGATGAATCATATTGGATTAAGAGTAATCCAAATTGGCTAATTGAGTTGGACTCAAGTTGATTCATGTATTCAATGAGTCTAATTTAGATTATGACTCATTAAATCAACTTAATTTAATGAATTAGATTCATTATATTAAGTTGGCTTGAATCATGTGGTTGGATTAGATCAACCATGAGAGAGATTTGATCAAGTTTGACTTGATTTGAGAGGAAGAGAAAAAGTCATGTTTGACTTGACTTTTTGCCACATCACTAGTGAGTTGGAAAGATGTGGACCAATAGGATTGCTCCACATCATCAATGTGTGCCACCTCATGGAGGTTACAAGCCTCCATAGCATTTAATGTGGCCGACCCACATTAAATGAGGAGGTTACACTTGTTGCCATGTCATTTAGTGAGGTGGCAAGATGTGGACCAATAGTGTTGATCCATATCATCCTAGAGTGCCACCTCATGGGGGTTACAACTCTTAATGGTCTCCACATTAATTGGAATTAATGTGGGGGTTACACCTCCTAGAGTGGCCGACCACTTGATGGCTAAGGGGGTTGTTTGAATTTCCTCTTATTGATTCATTCACTCTTCTTCTCCCTTGGGTGCTCTCTCTTCTCCTTCTCCCATTCCTTGGCCGAACACTCCATTGGTGCTAGCACACCTTGTGTTTTGGTCATCTCCTTCTACTTGTGTTCGTGTGGATACATATAGAGGTTGTCTACTTTGACAACTAGAGATCCGGCGACATCTTGGACAAGCGGGAACGCGAAGGGCTTCGCTACAAGGGTAATGATCTTAACTTTAGTGTAGATCTAAAGTTTTTACAAACTCGTACAAGAAAAAGGTTTTTCGATAATTTTGTTTACGAATCATTGCACAAGATCCATGGCTTTGGGTGACTCGGGGTTTTCGCGACGCGAAAAAGCGGTTTTCGCTGCCCGAAGAACCCAACACTAAGAGTGTACTAGTGTAATTTATTAGTCAAGATACACTAATACCTAATTGCACTACGACTATACCAATGGATTGTTTTTTTCCATCTTAGTTGTGAGCAACTGTTTATAATTTATAAAGAGCTGATAACATGATCTTTTATGTGTGACACCACACACCATGTTATCTAATTTATAAATTAATTGAACAACTATATTCAACAAATAAATATAGACATTTGACCAATGTGATTCTTTTATTTTAAAAATAAATATTTACAAAAGTTAGGCTTTTAGTATACACTCTAACAATCTCCCACTTATACTAAAAGACTAAGCTTCCATATCTGTTGCCATACATATGATTCCCATCCCCTCCACATGGCGATCAAAAGCTTTCGCCGGAAGGGCCTTAGTGAAAGGATCTGCCAGGTTATCCTCTGATGCAATCTTGGTGACGACAACTTCTCCTCGCTGGACAATATCTCGTATAAGGTAGTACTTGCGTTCTATATGTTTACTTGCCTTATGGGCTCATGGTTCCTTCGAGTTTGCAACTGCACCGCTATTATCACAATAAATTGTGATGCTTTTGGGCAAACCAGGAATCACATCTAAGTCCATTAGGAAGTTCCTAAGCAATACAACTTCTTTGGCTGCCTCAGAGGCTGCCACATACTCAACTTCCATGGTTGAGTCTGATACACATTTCCGCTAAATACTCCTCCATGCAATGGCTCCACCTCCTAAAGTAAACACATAGCCTGATGTAGACTTACTGTTGTCCCTATCTGATTGGAAATATGAATCCGTGTAACCCTTAGGGAGTAAATCGTCTGCTTGGTAAACTAGCATATAATATCCAGTCCTTCTCAGGTACTTCAATATATGCTTTACAGCAGTTCAATGTCCTTGTCCAGGGTTA
This sequence comes from Zingiber officinale, assembly GCF_018446385.1. Classification (NCBI taxonomy): domain Eukaryota; kingdom Viridiplantae; phylum Streptophyta; class Magnoliopsida; order Zingiberales; family Zingiberaceae; genus Zingiber; species Zingiber officinale. The sequence continues at coordinate 65,205,394 of NC_055990.1, read as the reverse complement.
CTCTGATATCTGCTAACCATGCCCACGACAAAACAGATATAAGGTCTCGTACACAACATTGCATACATAAGACTTCCTACAGTTGAAGCATAAGGAACTGCCTTCATATCCTTCATCTCCTTTGATGTCTTTGGAGACATCTCTTTAGATAAGTCTACTCCATGCTAAAAGGTAAGAAACCTTTCTTGAAGTTCTGCATGCTAAAATGAGCAAGGATTATATCTATATATAAAGCTTGGGATAGGCACAACATTATTTTCTTGCGATCACTTATAACTTTGATCCCAAGAATGTGTGCACATTCTCCTAAGTCCTTCATATCAATTTGTTTGGACAACCATACCCTTATGTCCGATAATACCTTGACATTGTTGCCAATTAACAAAATATCATCTACGTATAGTACAAGAAATACCACCACGTTTCAGTTACACTTCTTGTATACACATGACTCATCCGGACACTGACTAAATCCATAAGACTTGATTACTTCATTAAACTGGATGTTCCAAGATCTTGAAGCTTGCTTCAGTCCATAAATGGACCGATTTAGCTTGCATACTAGATGCTCTTTGCCTTTTTCAATTAATCCCTCTGGTTGCTTCATATGGAAGTTTTCTTCAAGACTTCCGTTAAGGAAAGTTGTCTTGACATCCATTTGCCAAATTTCATAATCCATATGAGCGGCAACGGATAAGAGTATCCGGATTGACTTAAGCATAGCTACTAGTGAAAAAGTCTCCTCATAATCGATTCCCTCTTTCTGAGTATACCCTTTCGCATCAAGCCTTGCTTTGAAGGTTTCTACCTTCCTGTCTGTCCCTCTTTTCCTTTTGTAGATCCATTTGCATCCAATGGCTTTTGCACCATCTGGTGGTTCTACATGCTCCTATACCTTATTAGAATACATAGATTCTATTTCAGAATTCATTGCCTTTTGCCAAAATACTGCATCTATATCTTGGAGTGCTTCATCAAATGTTCAGGGATCAGGTTCATGTTTACCCGAGATCAAGTCCGAAGATTCTCCCAAAAACTTGAATATCTCAGGTTGCCTTACAACCCTCCCACTACGACAATGGCACTATCTCTGGTTGTGTATCATGTGTGACACGTGTTGCAGTTTCTAGTGGTACTTCATCTTGTACTGTTGGTACTAAAGTAGACGTGCCCTCTCTTATTTCTTCTAGAACTATTTCACTCATGGGCTTATGGTTCATTACATAATCTTCTTCTAAAAATCAAGCATTGGTGCTAACAATGATCTTCTGATTTTTAGAATTATAAAATAAACCACCTTTCGTTCCCTTAGTGTTGGTTAGTCCTAGGAAAACGTACTGATTCCACTGTACATAAATTTTGTACAAGTGTCGAACCTTTCCTTAAATAACCTATTGTGTTCTTTAGAAGTTAAATTAGGAATAGCAAACGGAACTTAACATCATTGATTCCAAATTTAACTTATTTGTTCTTAATGGTTTAGATTTGAATCACAAGTGAAACTTAACACTATTGATTCAAATCCACCTATGTTATTAATTCCATTAAATATTAATTTCCAAAATTAGCTTCCAGGACTGCATGGTGAGGCACATGACCTTCTTGGATATGGGAGCAACCACCACCGCCTATACAAAGCCTTTTAAGGAAAGCTAAATTTAATTTCCTTAAATAAATCTAGGTTAACCAAAAAGAACAATCGAATCACAAATTCGAAAAACAAAGAAAACACAAACTCGAAAAATAAATTCGAAAAACTAGATCTAATGCCTCTTGTGTTTGGAATTCTTACAAAAAAAATAACTAGCATGATGTGGAAAACAATTGCTAATTATACCTTCTCTTTGCATGCTAATGACCTCGAGATCTTCTGCCGTATTCCTCGCCTCGCCTCGCCTTGGACGTCGTGTGGGTGACGATCCTCCAAGATGAACACCACCCAAAGAGCTTTCTTCTTCCTCCTCTAAAATCTGGCCACCACCACCAATTTAAGAACCAAAGAGAGCAAGGGAAAGGGAAGGGGAGAGATCCGGCCATCATGAGAGAGCACAAGCAAGAGACTTGAATTAGATGCCTCCTTCTTCTTCTTCTTCATCTTCTTCTTCTCCTTCTCCTCCTTCTTGTATCCAGCCACTTAAAGGAACTACAAGCAATATGTGGGCGGCCCTAGCATGATAAAGAGCTAGGGGCTGGCCCTAAGGAGGAGACTAGAGAGAAGAGAGAAAAAGAATTCATTAATTCATGAAGCCTCTCCTCCCCTTCTTTTATAATACTTGTCCAAGTCAAATAAGGAAAAACTTTTTACAAAAAATTAAAATCATCCTCATGTTTTTCCTTTTCTCTTTTAATTTTTCCTTTTCTTTCCTCTTGATTGAGTCAATCACCAATCATATATTTGATTGGATGATGATTTAATCCTATTGGCCAGCCCCTTGCTTGGGCACCAAGCAAGGGTAGCCGACCCCTATAAGAAGGGAAATATATATATATTTTTTTATAAAATTTTACAAGAAGAAATCATCTTATAAAATTTTACAAGCTCTCTTTCAATTTCCTAAAGTAGGAGTTAAAAAAGGGAAGTTTTAAAAAATTAAAACCATGTTTTAAAATTTAAAACTTCTCTTATAAAATTTCCATTTTTAACATGGTGATAGAAAATTTAAATTTTTAAAACTTCTCTTCCTTTTTTTCTAAACCATGAGGATGGTTAAAAAAGGAAAGTTTTAAAACTTTTAAACTTTCTATTAAAACATGTGGCCTAATTGAAATAAGGAAAGTTTTTAAATTTAAAATCTCTCTTTTAAAACTTGTACTTTTCTACAAAGAGAAGATTTTAAAAATTCAAAAACACCCCTCCTTTTTTGAATCATTGTGGCCGACCCCTACATGCTTGGGCACCAAGCAAAGGGCTGGCCCCTATAGAAGAGGATGTGGCCGGCCCTTGCTTGGTCACCAAGCATTGGACCGGCCCCCTTCTTGGACACCAAGATGGGCTTATATTTGGATGAACTTGAGGCTTTAATGAGGCTATGCCAGGGACCTAGAGGAGAAATTAGTTTTGGCCTTTCGATGAGCTTGAGTATCCCGTGTTAGACCTGAGCACATAACTCAAGTTCATCGATAATAACTCATTTCACTAGAGAGTTATTATTGCACTACCGTGCCAATACCAAATTACATTATGGGCTCCTTCTTATCATGAGTGTGTTATTCTCCCTGTGTTTAAGATAGTGAATGCCCACTAATTAAGTAAGTTACTGACGACTCACTTAATTAATATCTAGCTCCAAGAGTAGTACCACACAACTTCATTGTCATGTCGGAGTAAGTCCACGTGTAGGGTTTAACATGACAATCCTTATGAGCTCCTCTTGGGGACATTCTTAACCTAGATAACTAGGACACAAATTCCTTCTATAATCAACAACACACACTATAAATAATATCATTTCCCAACTTATCGGGCTTATTGACTTATCAAGTTAAATCTCACACATTGATAAGTCAATGAAATAAATATTAAATATATGTGTTTGTTATTATATTAGGATTAAGAGCACACACTTCCATAATAACTAAGGTGTAGTTCTTTTATAAAGTCAGTACAAAAAGAACTTACCTAAAATGGTCATACTCAATACACTTGGAGTGTATTAGTGTAATTTATTAGTTAAGATAAATTAATACTTAATTACACTATGACTACTTCAACGGTTTGTTCCTTTCCATCTTAGTCGCGAGCAATTGTTTATAATTTATAAAGAACCGACAACATGATCTTCTGTGTGTGACACCACACACCATGTTGTCTACTATATAAATTAATTGAATAAATTACATTTAACAAATAAATGTAGATATTGACCACTGTGATTCTTTATTTCTAAATAAATGTTTATACAAAAGCTAGGCTTTTAGTATACACTCTAACAATCTCCCACTTATACTAAAACACTGTGCTGCCATAAATGTTGTCATACATCTGATTCCCAACCCTTCAACATGCCCATTAAAAGCTCTTGCCTTAAGGACCTTAGTGAAAGGATCTACAGGTCATCACCCGATGCAATCTAGGCGGCAACAACTTCTCCTCGTTTATATGATTTCTCGTATTGGGTGGTACTTGCTCTCTATTGTGTTTACTTACCTTATGGACTTATGGTTTCTTTGAGTTTGCTACTGCACCATTATTATTACAATAAATTATAATAATTTTTGGGCAAACCAGAAAATATGTCTAAGTCCATCATGAAGTATCTAAGCAATATAGCTTCTATGACTGCCTTAGAGGCTGCCACTTACTCAGCTTCTATGGCAGAGTCCGATAAAACACCTTTGCTTAACGCTCTTCCATAGTTATGACTTCACCTCCTAAAGTAAACACAAAACCCCGAGGTCGACTTACTATTATCCCTATCCGATTGGAAGTCAAAATTCGTGCAACCCACAGGGACCAAAATAACTGCCTTGTAAGCTAGCATATAATCTCAAGTGTCTCTAAGGTACTTCAATATATGCTTTACTGCAGTCCAAGGTTACTTTGATATCTGCTAACTATGCCCTTGGTAAAACAGATTTCTGGTCTCGTGCATAACATACATTAGGGTTCCGACAGCCAAAGCATAAGGAACTGCCTTCATTTCCTCTATCTCCTTTGATGTCTTCGGAGACATCTCTTTAGATAAAGCTACTCAATGCTGAAAAGGTAAGAAACCTTTCTTGGAGTTTTGCATGCTTAAAACAAGCAAGGATTGTTTCGATATATGAAGCTTGGGATAAGTAAAATATTATTTTCTTGCGATCCCTTTGATCCCAAGAATATATGCATTCTCCTAAGTCCTTCATATCAAATTATTTGGACAACCATACCCTTACTTCTGAAAACACTTTGATATTGTTTCCAACTACCAAAAATGTTATCTACGTATAGTATAAGAAATACCACCACGTCTCCATCACACTTGTATACACAAGACTCATTCAGTTATAAAATAAATCCATAGGTCTAGATTATTTTATTAAACCGGATGTTCCAAGACCTTGAAGCTTTACTTTAGTCCATAGACTGATTGAGCTTACACACAAGATGCTCTTTGCTCTTTACAATGAACCCTTCTGGTTGCTATATATGGATGTTTTCTTCAAGACTTCCATTAAGGAAAGCTGTCTTAACATCCACTTGCTAAATAGATCAAAGAATCCGGATAGACTTAAGCATGGCTACCGGTGAAAAAGTTTCCTTTTTCAACAAACCTTGCTTTGATAGTTTCTACCTTCCCGTCTATCCCTCTTTTTCTATTGTGGACCTCTTTACACCTAATGGCTTTTACACCATCTGGTGGTTCTACAAGCTCCCAGACTTTATTAGAATACATATATTCTAATTCTGTATTCATTGCCTTTTGCAAAGATGTATTCATTACCTTTATCTTGGAGTACTTCGTCATATGTTCGGGAATTAGGTTCATGTTTACCAAGGATCTAGTCCAAAGACATTCCTAAAACATGAATCTTTCAGGTTGTCTAACAACCCTCCCACTATGACGAGGCACTATCAGCCTAAGAGGTACTCGTTACTACGATTTCACCGTAGTGTCTTGATACTTTTACTTTGACGTTACTCCACATCAGCCTAGTACTCTTTGAACTAATCAAAGAACTTAGTCTTGTGGCGCGTCAAGTAAATGTATCCTTATCTTGAATAGTCGTCTATAAAAGAGACAAAATATTCGAAACAACCTCTTGCCTGGATAGTCAAAGGTCTACACAAATCAGAATTAACCAATTCCAATATATCTTTGGCTCCATACCCTTTAGACTTAAAAACTTCTTGGTTATTTTCCCTTCCAAGTAAGACTCGCAGGTTGGAAAGATTTCCACTACCAATCAACCCAAGAGTTCATTGGTTATTATCCTTTGAATCCTACTCAAGTTAATATAACCTAGCCTTAGATGCCAAAAATATGATTGGTTCATTTTCGAAGGTTACTTTCTCTTATTAAAGTTAGAAAATGTGTTATTAATTTTCATTTATTGCATCGTGGGAGTTATTGATTATAAATTGTCAACCAACGTACCAGAACAGATAACTTCCCTATTTTTCTTGATAACAAGTTTGTTACCAAAATAGACAGAATATCTATTCTTTAGTAGTTTAGAAATCGAAATCAGGTTCTTTCTAAACTCAGTTCGTAAAGACAATTTTTGAAAATCCATATTTTATTCCTATCAGAGGATAAACATCCCCCACTGCAACAGCTGCTACTTTTGCAGTAGTGCCCAAGTAGACGGTGTTTTCCTTTTCATATAGTTGTCAGGTTTCCTGGAACCCTGCAATGAATTGCAGACATGATTAGTGGCATCTGTATCTACACTCCAGGTACTGGTAGATGATACCACTAAACATGTTTCAACAACTAATGAATTAAATACACCTATATTGTTCTCAGTTCTAAGAAGACAGTCTACCTTAATGTCCAAGTCCTATTTCCAATCATTATAATAGGGACTACTAAGTCTTTTTTATAGTATAACAACTAGGGGATTGACTAACATTTGAAATCCTAAGAATCACAAAAATATTTGGTCAAGACCAACTCCTTAAAAACCTCGTGAATTTTGTATGCTACGATAGTGTGGACATATACAAAATCAAAGAGGAGATTTTATCCATTAATTTTATTATCTGGTCAACCTTACTTTATGACGAATAAAATTAATAGTTGGTCTATCTTTGATCAAATATTTGGTCAAAACTTTGAATTTAAAATAACATTCATTCCTCAAACAATATTATTTAAATTCACCAACACCTCAAACACTAGGAATTATGCATGCCACGTTAGTGTGGACGTATACAAATTCAACATTCGTAAGAAGAGGGTCTTACCCATTAATTATATTGTCAACCTTGAATTACCTCAAACACCATGAATTTTGTATGCCACGTTAGTGTGGACGTATACAAATTCAATTGTTTGTAAGAGGAGGTATTAGTCATTTTATATTGTCAACCTAACTTTTGTACTTCAAACACCGTAAATTTTGTATGCCACGTTAGTGTGGACGTATACAAATTCAAACATTTGTAAGAGGGGGGGTTTTACCTAACTTTATGACAAATTAATAGTTGGTATTACTTTTGTCCCGCAAAATAATAACAGTGTCTCCGTTGGTGAGGATACTATTGAATGCGTCTAAATGTATACCATTACTTGATACTTAATCCATTAAATAGGATTATGCCCCTTCAGTTGGAGAAGATCACATGCTCCTAAATAATTTCCTATAACCATCCTTAAAGGAAGTTTGATCTAGTGATCCGCAACAAACTCATCCGTTGTGGAGGGAGGCACTCAGAGCCAACACGCAAGCTTGTTGCATCACTTACAAACCAGTAATGGAGACCGTGGAATTTATCTAAAATCCCTCTCCCACTTAGTTATTTAAGGTGAGGAATTTTAACCTATGCTAGCATATAACACATACGCACACACACAGTAAATAAAAGAAATTAATTTTCCAACTATTATGGCATTTTCATCAATGTCCTCCGTGTGCTACAACCATAGCTGCTATCATCTTTAGCCACCGCCATTGGGTCGAGTCATCGCATCCATCTTGCTTCTTATTCCGCTGCGCCTCTGGTGCTCCAAAAGTACCACGCCTCGCAAGCATCCGATCCACGACAAAAATAGAATTTTACATATATTGATCCTATATTCCTCGAGGGAATGTACATGTAAACTAGATCGAAAATAAAATTCTAAAATCCTAGGGCTAATACAGCTTCTATTGTATTAGTTACATACAATCATGCACGCACAAAATAATGCACTTGACATGTCCAAGGGTCCAATCACACACAACATCTATAAGACATAATAGTTGGAGCCTGCAACTAAAGTGTTAACACATCCTACTATTATCCTGACTAAATTATGTATGATCCTCCAAGATGAACACCACCCAAAGAGCTTTCTTCTTCCTCCTCTAAAATCTGGCCACCACCACCAATTTAGGAACCAAAGAGAGCAAGGGAAAGGGAAGGGGAGAGATCCGGCCATCATGAGAGAGCACAAGCAAGAGACTAGAATTAGATGCCTTCTTCTTCTTCTTCTTCTTCTTTACCTTCACCTCCTTCTTGTATCCGGCCACTTAAAGGAACCACAAGCAATATGTGGCCGGCCCTAGCATGATAAACAGCAAGGGGCTAGCCCTAAGGAGGAGACTAGAGAGAAGAGAGAAAAAGAATTCATTAATTCATGAAGCCTCTCCTCCCCTTCTTTTATAATACTTGCCCAAGGAAAATAAGATAAAACATTTTACAAAAAATTAAAATCATCCTCATGTTTTTCCTTTTCCCTTTTAATTTTTTCTTTTCTTTCCTCTTGATTGAATCAATCAACAATCATATATTTGATTGGATGATGATTTAATCCTATTGGTTGGCCCCTACAAGGAAGGAAATATATATATATATATATATATATATTTATAAAATTTTACAAGAAGAAATCCTCTTATAAAATTTTGCAAGCTCTCTTTCAATTTCCTAAAGTAGGAGTTACAAAAAGAAAGTTTTAAAAAATTAAAACCATGTTTTAAAATTTAAAACTTCTCTTATAAAATTTCCTTTTTTAACATGGTGATAGAAAATTTGAATTTTTAAAACTTATCTTCCTTTTTTTCTAAACCATGAGGTGTTAGTTAGAGCCCTAGAGCCAATAATTTGCTGATTGTATTATGGACTTGTTGAATCATATTCTTATATAAATAAAGACATTTGTTTTTGGTTATTATACTTACTTGTATTGGTGCGAAATATACTGAGTATAATAGCGTCCTTGAGTAGAAGGTTCTTACCTATATCAATCGGTTAGTTGAACCGATAGTGATATGATATAGGGAACACTACTCTTAATCATTCCAGGTTGAGTATTAACATTCAGGGACAATGTTAATGCAATAAGACTAGCATGTAGGTCACCTCGATGACTTGATCTCACAAGTCATGGATATAGAGATATCAAGTTGGTACATGGGTATGCATTGGAGAATGTATACTGAATGACCCGCCAAGAGAAAGTATCATGGATCGTTATATGAGTGTCATATACTTCCATGTGACTATTAGTATGACTACTAGTCCATAGACCTGAAGTCACCATGGTTCCCTACATAAGGTGTTATGTACTTTGGTTTCGTCAAACGTCACCCGTAACTGGGTGGACTATAAAGGCGATTACTGGGTATGTAACGAATTATGCAGAGGGATGTGAGTGATGTAGATGGGATCTATCCCTCTTATATGACGGGAGAGACATCGTTATTCTTGATAGAGTGAGACCACGAAGTGCCTGGCCATGCCCAAATGAGTCAATATGAGATATTGAGCTCATTTGATTTAGTGAGTCTACTTGGAGTTCAAGATTTAGATTGGTCAGAGGATGACACGGTCTATGCCTCACATTGATCGATCTAGATGTTAAGGATAGAAGGACACTTGTCATATATTGTGAGGAGTCACAATTAGTAGTCACAAGGTGATGTTGGATCTCAACATTCTTGTAACTTGGGTAGTAATGATGTGTTGCAAGATACTGCTCTTTACTTATGCTCCTTAATAGGTACAGGGGCATTGCCAACGTTACAAGAACCTATAGGGTCACATACTAAGGACTATTAGATGGAGATTAGGTTCATGTGATGAACCAAGAGGATTAGATTCATGTGATGAATCAAATTCGATTAAGAGTAATACTAATTGGGCTAATTGAGTTGGACTCAAGTTGATTCATGTGTTCAATGAGTCTAATTTTGATTATGACTCATTGAATCAATTTAATTAAATGAATTAGATTCATTATATTAAAGTGGCTTGAATTAAATGGTTGGATTAGATCAACCATGAGAGAGATTAAGTCAAGTTTGACTTGACTTGAGAGGAAGAGGAAGAGCCAAGTTTAACTTGACTATTTGCCACATCATTTGTGAGTTGGCATTAGCAGGACTAATGATGTTGTGCCACATCATCATAGTTGGCACATGTGTGTGCCACCTCATGGAGGTTACAAGTCTCCTCTTTAATGGCCTCCACATTTAATGAAAAGGAGTTACACTCCTTAATGTGGCTGGCCACTTTTGTAGTGAATGAAAATTTGATTTTTCATTCAAGGCTCATTCAAATCATCTTCTTCCTCAACCTCTCAACCTTTCTCCCTCTCCTCTCTTGGCCAAACCTTACAAAGGTGCTAGCTGTTGGGTTTTTCGGGCCGCGAAAACCGATTTTTCGCGTCGCGGAAACCCCAAAACCCCTAGCCACTGGATCTTGTGCGAAAAAAAAACATTCGAAAAATACGAGTACGAGTTTAAACGTTTATCTACAGTAGATCTACATAAGGATAAACCTTTTTATACCTTTGTAGCGAAGCCCTTCGCAATCCCGCTTTTCCTCGGTTCGCCGGATCTCGAAAGTGTCAAAGTAAACACTTCTCTATGTGTATCCACACAAGCAAGAGATGGAGAAGAAACCTTTAGAGTGTGCTAGCACTCAAACAAGGTCTCGACAAGAAGGAGGAGAGGGAGAGAAGAATTGTGAGCAAGAGGAAGAAGATGAAATCAATTAGCCTTGAATGAAAATAAAACATTCATCCACACTAAAAGTGGCCGGCCACATTAAGACTTGTAACCCCCATGGAATATCAAGAGTCACAACTCTTGGTAACTCCCATGAGGTGGCATTTTGTCAAGTCAAACTTGACCAAATGAAGAAGCCTTGATGATGTGGCATTGGTCAAGTCAAAGTCAAGTCAAAACTTGACTCTTCATCTTCCTACTTAAGTCAAGTCAAACTTGACCACTTCTATCCCTTGGTTGATCTAATATAACCATTGGTCCATGCCAATTTTAATTTAATGAATCTCTATTCGTTGAATTAAATTAATTAAATGAGTCTAAGTCCAAATTAGACTCACTTAACACATGAACTAACTTGAGTCCAACTCAATTAACCTACTTTGGATTACTCTTAATCCAATTTGGTTCATCATATGAACCTAATCATTTAGGTTCATCAAATGAACCTAGTCTCCATCTAATTGCCCTTAGTGTGTGACCCTATAGGTTCTTGTAACGTTGGCAATGCCCCTAAACCCATTTAGGAGCATAAGTAATGAGCGGTATCTAGCAACACATCATTACTATCCAAGTTACAAGAATGTTGAGATCCAACATCACCTTGTGACTACTAATTGTGACTCCTCACAATATATGACAAGTGTCCTTCTATCCTAGACATCTAGATTGGTCAATGTGAGGCATAGACCGTGTCATCCTTTGACCAATCTAAATCTTGAACTCCAAGTAGACTCACTAAATCAAATGAGCTCAATATCCTATATTGACTCATTTTGGGCATGGCCATGCACTTCGTGGTCTCACTCAATCAAGAATACCGATGTCTCTCCCGTCATATAGGAGGGATAGATCCCATCTACATCACTCACATCCCTCTGCATAATTTGTTACATACCCAGTAATCGCCTTTATAGTCCACCCAGTTACGGGTGACGTTTGACGAAACCAAAGTACATAACTCCTTATGTAGGGATCCATGGTGACTTCAGGTCTAAGGACCAGTAGTCATACTAATAGCCACATGAGAAAGTATATGACCCCCATATAACGATCCATGATACTTTCTCATGGCGGGTCATTCAGTATACATTCTCTAATGTATACTCATGTGTCAACTTGATATCTCTATATCCATGACTTGTGAGATCAAGTCATCGAGTTGACCTACATGCTAGTCTTATTGCATTAACATTGCCCCTGAATGTTAATACTCGACTAGGAATGATTAAGAGTAGTGTTCTCTATATCATGTCACTATCGGTTCAACTAACCGATTGAAATTGGTGAGAACCGTCTACTCAAGGACATTATTATACTTAGTTTATTTGGCACCAATACATGTAAGTATAATAACCAAAAATCCAAATGCCTTTATTTATATAGAATATGATACAATTAGTCCAAAATACAATCATCAAATGATTGGCTCTAGGGCTCTAGCTAACATACTCCCATTAGCACTAGTGCCAATCAGTATAGGCTCTAAGCCCAAATGACCTAGTGTGACCATCATGCTTCTTCTGTGCCAAAGCCTTGGTCAAGGGATCTGCAATGTTAGCCTCTATAGGTACTCTGCAAATCTTCACATCTCTTCTCTCGATGATCTCTCGAATAAGATGGAAGCACCGTAGTATGTGTTTGGTCCGCTGGTGTGAGCGAGGTTCCTTCGCCTGTGCTATAGCTCCATTGTTGTCACAATAGAGCTCAATAGGGTCAGAAATGCTTGGAACCACCCCAAGTTCAGTGATGAACTTGCGAATCCAAACTGCCTCCTTTGTTGCCTCTGATGCAGCAATGTACTCGGCTTCTGTTGTAGAATCAACTACTGTATCCTGCTTCGAACTCTTCCAGCTGACAGCACCACCATTAATGCAAAATACGAACCCCGACTGCGATCTATAGTCATCCTGGTCGGTCTGGAAAATAGCATCACTGTAACCCTTTACAGCTAGCTCATCATCATCTCCATATATCAAGAAATATTCTTTAATCCTTCTTAAGTACTTAAGAATATTCTTGACCGCTATCTAGTGACTTTCACCTGGATCTGACTGGTATCTGCTCGTCATGCTCAAAGCATACGAGACATCAGGTCGAGTACATAGCATGGCGTGCATGATCGATCCTATAGCTGAGGCATAAGGGATCTGATCCATGCGGTCTCTCTCCTCTCTAGAAGAGGGACCTTGAGTCTTCAAAAGACTCACACCATGCGACATTGGCAGAAATCCCTTCTCGGAGTTCTGCATGGCAAACCGAAGGAGTACCTTGTCAATATATGTACTCTGACTTAGGCCAAGTAACCTCTTAGATCTATCTTTATAGATCTGTATCCCTAGAATGCAAGATGCCTCATCTGCCATATCTCATAGTCATGGTAGGCTGCAATAGCAAGCATGATCCGAATGGACTTAAACATCGCTACTGGAGAAAAGGTTTCATCATAGTTAATACCATGAATCTGCTTGAAACCATTAGCTACCAAGCGCCCCTTATAGATAAGTCCATCAATGTCAGTCTTTCTCTTAAAGACCCACTTACACCAAATGGGTTTTACCCCTTTAGGTGGATCAACCAAAGTCCATACTTGGTTGATGTACATGGATTCTATTTTGGATCTCATGGCTTCTAGCCATTTCTCGGAATCTAGTCTCATCACAGCTTCCTGATAGGTGGTAGGCTCATCCTCTATGAGTATAACGTCATCATGGTCAGATAAGAGAAATGAGTATCTCTCAGGATGACGATGTACCCTATCAGACCTGCGAAGAGGTATGTCTACTTGAACTGGTTGTTGTTCCTCAACTCCTTGTGGAACAACATCATCCACAACACTTTGTGGCTCCATTTCAATTTCCATCGAGGCATCAGTGCTATTGTTTGCATCTTGAACTTCTTCAAGAACGAACGCGCTCCCACTAGTCTTTCTAGAAACAAAGTCCCTTTCTAGAAAGACCCCAGTCTTTGTCACAACTACGTTGTGCTGACTAAGAATGTAGAAGTAATATCCCTTAGTTTCCTTGGGATATCCAATGAAAAAGCACTTCTCATATTTGGGTCCTAGTTTGTCCGAGACTTGACGACGAACGTAAGCCTCACAACCCCAAATCCTCATGAAAGACACCTGGGCATCTCTCCCAGTCCATATCCTATATGGTGTCTTTATCACGGCCTTGGATGGAACTCGGTTGAGTATAAAAGATGCCGTGTCTAAAGCATAGCCCCAAAGGTATGTCGGAAGATTTGTGTGACTCATCATAGATCGTACCATATCTAATAGGGTACGATTCCTGCTTTCGGATACACCATTCCACTGTGGTGTTCCAGGAGGAGTGAGTTGAGATAGAATCCCACACTCAGCTAGATAGTCACGGAACTCATGGCTAAGGTATTCTCCACCTCGATCAGATCGAAGTATCTTAATACTCTTGCCAAGCTGGTTCTGTATTTCATTCTTGAATTCTTTGAACTTTTCAAAGGATTCAGACTTATGTGTCATCAAGTACATATAACCATATCTACTGAAGTCATTAGTAAATGTGATGAAGTACCTATAACCGCCTCTAGCAGCGACATTGAAAGGGCCACATACATCACTATGTATGAGTCCTAACAAATCAGTCGCTCTCTCGCTGTGCCCACTAAAGGGAGTCTTGGTCATCTTGCCTCGTAGGCAAGACTCGCATATCTCATATGATTCTAAATCAAATGAGTCCAGCAAACTATCCTTATGGAGCTGGGATAAGCGCTTGTCATTTATATGACCTAAGCGACAATGCAGAGGTAGGTTTGGTTCATGTCATTTGACTTGAACCTCTTAGTATTTATGTTATAGATAGGGCTCTCAAGGTCTAGAATATAGAGTCCGTTTATCAGAGGTACACTACAATAGAACATATCGTTTAAATAGACGGAACAACATTTGTTCTTTATAGTAAACGAGAAACCTTTCTTGTCCAAACAAGAATCTGATATAATGTTCTTAGTTAATGCAGGCACATAACAACAATCTACTAACTCTAGTACAAGCCCAGAGGGCAGAGATAGAAAGTAAGTCCCTACAGCAACAGTAGCAACCCGTGCTCCATTGCCTACTCGTAGGTCCACCTCGCCCTTTGTCAATGCCCTGCTATTTCTCAACGCCTGCACATCAGTACAAATGTGAGAAGCACATCCAGTATCTAATACCCATGATGTAGAAATAGATAGATTGACTTCTATAACATATATACCTGAAGTGGAAGTCTCACTTCGCTTCTTCTTAAGATCCTCCAAGTATACCTTGCAGTTCCTCTTCCAGTGCCCGGTCTGACCGCAGTGGAAGCAGGTAGCATCCTTGGCGACCCCTCCTTTAAGCTTCAGTGCCTTACCTTTGCCCTTGGCTTGGGACTTTCCCTTGCCTTTGGGCTTACCCTTGCCCTTATGTTTCTGAACCATCAGAACAGTGTTGGGCATAGCCTTCTTAAGGTTTAGCTTAGCAGTTCTTAACATGCTAAGCAGCTCGGGCAGTGGCTTGTCAATCTCGTTCATATTGTAGTTTAGAACGAATTGACTGTAGCTATCCGGCAAGGATTGCAAGATCAGGTCAGTGGCCAGCTCTTGGCCAAGTGGGAACCCCAACCTTTGTAGGTTCTCTATGTACCCAATCATTTTGAGTACATATGGGCCTACAGGAGCCCCGTCTGACATCTTGCACTGAAACAGTGCCCTTGAGATCTCAAATCTCTCATGCCTCGCTTGTCCTTGATACAGTTGACGAAGATGTTCAACCATATCGTAAGCGCCCATTAACTCGTGTTGCTTCTGAAGCTCAGAGTTCATGGTCGCGAGCATTAGACAAGACACATCTAATGCATCATCTTGATGCTTTTTGAAAGCATCTCGGTCAGCTCGCGGGGCAGGGGCAGGAGGAGCCTCCGGCGTACAGTTTACGTTCTTGGGTGAGAACTATTCTCAGGTTCCTGTACCAGTCCAGGAAGTTTGCTCCGTTGAGCTTGTCCTTCTCGAGGACAGATCGCAGGGAGAAGGTGTTCGTATTCGACGTCATGGTAATCTACAACAAAAATAAAAGCAGAAATAAATATCATATTCTTAATCATTTAATTAGGCATTTAACTAAATGATGCTCCCACTGAATTCTATAATTCATGTGGGACAAGATCCACATCATACTAACCCTTGAGTTAGCTTTGGCTAATACGCCCAAGACTTAGTATGATCGGTAGATAACGATTACCAATTACATCTCTATGCAACTCTTGTTTATAGAATCAAAATCCGAATTTATATTAAAACTCGAGTTAGCTTTGGCTAATACGCCCGAGAGTTAATATATATGTAATTTTCACCTAACTTTCCAACTGTTGGAAGAATGCCTATAGTTATACTCGATCCAACCGAGTAAACTAGGAATATTCAATCTAATTGAGTTTGTATTCACCCATGCGTTAATAGGCGGGACCAAGATTGTCCCTCCGTACCCTACCAAGATAGTATGTGTTGCTCTGCTTTGGCAGATTCAACAACAACATGTGATCGAGGTAGTGGTAGGTATCACGGCATGGTAGGTATTATGAGTTGACGTGATTTAGATCAAATCTAAATGATGATGCGTATCATATACTCGATAGATCTAATCTAATCGAAGGATGCATCATGTGCACGACTTAGATCTAATCTAATCGTAAGGCACTAATTAATTACTTAATTAACTAGCATGCATCACATACATATAAGCAATTAATTAAACTATTTTGTGATTGTGTCATGGCCCTACTACGATTTTCTCAAGCTAATGAGAAGATCGGATGGTCAACCTAAGGTCAACAGCTTCTCAAGCTTCTTCCTTTGACCACCTTGTGTTGCTCGCGCCCTCCTCGTAACTCTGTCTCGTGTGGACCATCCACCGCTTCAAAATTACATTATAATTTTGAAACTCGAATTACATTCAAGTCTAAATCTAATTTACAACCAGAATATAAGAGAACGGCATGACGCGCAGGTCGTGAAAATAAAATAAAAAAATAAAAATACAAGCACTTACATCACATAACGGCACGCAGGCCGTATTATGAATTACAACACAATTGTCCAATCGAATTGGGTCTTTGGGCCATGACAATCACAAAAATAATATATAATTCAAAATTATATATTTTTCATAATTTTTCTGTAATTTTTCATAATTTTACAGATTTTATGAGTAAATTTTTCCCGGCGGTCCCGATTAGCGATTTCGGGCGCAATCGCGGAGCAAATCCCCTTGCGGGGTTAGGGGCAGTACCCCTACCCGCGATCTAACCATCGCGAATTGCTTCTAAGTGATCCAAGATCGCCTTAGCCCGCTGTTCCAAAAAATTTTGGGGCGAAACTTTGCCGTTTTGGAAAATTCTTCTCGGTAGTCGAAGCCTACAAGTGCCGAAACACTTGTGCTTCGCTTCTATGAGAAAAATACCCATTAAAACTATAAAAACATGAATTTACAGAAAGTTTACAGATTTATATTTTTCATAAAAATATGAATCTAAACTCGTACTCTCTTCGCACGTGGCTCTGATACCACTGTTGGGTTTTTTGGGCCGCGAAAACTGCTTTTTCGCGTCGCGGAAACCCCGAAACCCCCTAGCCACTGGATCTCGTGCAAAAAAAAAAATTCAAAAAATATGAGTACGAGTTTAAATGTTTATCTACAGTAGATCTACATAAGGATAAACCTTTTTATACCTTTGTCGCGAAGCCCTTCGCAATCCCGCTTGTCCTCGGTTCGCCGGATCTCGAAAGTGTCAAAGTAGACACTTCTCTATGTGTATCCACACAAGCAAGAGATAGAGAAGAAACCTTTAGAGTGTGCTAGCACTCAAACAAGGTCTCGGCAAGAAGGAGGAGAGGGAGAGAAGAATTGTGAGCAAGAGGAAGAAGATGAAATCAATTAGCCTTGAATGAAAATAAAACTTTCATCCACACTAAAAGTGGCCGGACACATTAAGACTTGTAACCCCCATGGAATATCAAGTGTCACAACTCTTGGTAACTCCCATGAGGTGGCATTTGGTCAAGTCAAACTTGACCAAATGAAGAAGCCTTGATGATGTCGCATTGGTCAAGTCAAAGTCAAGTCAAAACTTGACTCTTCATCTTCCTATTTAAGTCAAGTCAAACTTGACCACTTCTATCCCTTAGTTGATCTAATCTAACCATTGGTCCAAGCCAATTTTAATTTAATGAATCTCTATTCATTGAATTAAATTAATTAAATGAGTCTAAGTCCAAATTAGACTCACTTAACACATGAACCAACTTGAGTCCAACTCAATTAACCTACTTTGGATTACTCTTAATCCAATTTGGTTCATCATATGAACCTAATCATTTAGGTTCATCAAATGAACCTAGTCTCCATCTAATTGCCCTTAGTGTGTGACCCTATAGGTTCTTGTAACGTTGGCAATGCCCCTAAACCCATTTAGGAGCATAAGTAATCAGCGGTATCTAGCAACACATTATTACTACCCAAGTTACAAGAATGTTGAGATTCAACATCACCTTGTGACTACTAATTGTGACTCCTCACAATATATGACAAGTGTCCTTCTATCCTAGACATCTAGATTGGTCAATGTGAGGCATAGACCGTGTCATCCTCTGACCAATCTAAATCTTGAACTCCAAGTAGACTCAATAATCAAATGAGCTCAATATCCTATATTGACTCATTTGGGCATGACCATGCACTTCGTGGTCTCACTCTATCAAGAATACCGATGTCTCTCCCGTCATATAGGAGGGATAGATCCCATCTACATCACTCACATCCCTCTGCATAATTTGTTACATACGCAGTAATCGCCTTTATAGTCCACCTAGTTACGGGTGACGTTTGACGAAACCAAAGTACATAACTCCTTATGTAGGGATCCATGGTGACTTCAGGTTTAAGGACTAGTAGTCATTCTAATAGCCACATGAGAACAAATATGACACTCATATAATGATCCATGATACGTTCTCATGGCGGGTCATTCAGTATACATTCTCTAATGTATACCCATGTGTCAACTTGATATCTCTATATCCATGACTTGTGAGATCAAGTCATTGAGTTGACCTACATGCTAGTCTTATTGCATTAACCTGAATGTTAATACTCGACTAGGAATGATTAAGAGTAGTGTTCCCTATATCATCTCACTATCGGTTCAACTAACCGATTGATATAGGTGAGAACCGTCTACTCAAGGACATTATTATACTTAGTTTATTTGGCACCAATACAAGTAAGTATAATAACCAAAAATCCAAATGCCTTTATTTATATAGAATATGATACAATAAGTCCAAAATACAATCATCAAATGATTGGCTCTAGGGCTCTAGCTAACACTAGCACACCTTTGTGTTAGGTTTCTCCACCTATATTTTGTTCGTGTGGATACTTCTAGAGGGTTGTACACTTGACAACCTCGAGATCCGGCATCACTTAGAACAGCGGGATACGCGAAGGGCTTCTCACCAAGGGTAAAGATCTACTCTTAATGTAGATCTAGATGTAAGAAACTTGTACTCGTAAATTTTTCTTTATTTTACTTCGCACGGATCCGGTGGCATGGGGTTTCGGGGTTTCCGCGACGCGAAAAAGCAGTTTTCGCGGCTCGAAAAACCCAATAGTGGTATCAGAGCCACGTGCGAAGTCTTGTACGAGTTTATTTTGTATTTTTATGAAAAATAGAAGATCTGTAATATTCTGTAAATTTCCTATTTTTATGGTTTTTATGGGTATTTTTCTCGTAGAAGCGAAGCACAAGTGTTTCGACACTTATAGGCTTCGACTACCGAGAAGTTTTTCCCGAAACGACAAGGTTTCGCCCCAAATCTTTTTGGGATAGTGGGCTAACGTGCTGTAGGATCGCTAAGGAACACTTGCGATGGTTAGATCGCGGGTAGGGGCGCTGCCCCTGGCCCTGCAAGGGGATTCATTCCGCGATTGCGCCCGACAACCCGCTAAACGGAACCGCTGGGAAGTTTACTCATAAAAATTGTAAAAATTGTAGTAAAAATTAAAGAAAATTATAGAAAATACAAAATTTAGATTATGTATTATTTTGTGATAGTCATGACCCAAAAAAACCCAATCTGATTGGAAATGTGTTGTAATTCATAATACGGCCTGCGTGTCGTCATGTGATGTGCGTATTGTATATTTGATTCGCGACCTGCGCATCGTGCCTTTCTCTATTTTTATATTCTTGTTGTAAATTAGTTTAGACTCGAATGTAACTCGAGTTTCAAAATTGTAATGTACAAAATTGGAGCGGTGGAAGGTCCACTCGAGACGGAGTTATGAGGAGGGCGCGAGCAACACAAGGTGGTCAAAGGCAGGAGCTTGAGAAGCTGTTGACCTTAGCTTGACCATCCGATCTTCTCATTAGCTTGAGAAAATCGTAGTAGGGCCATGACTAATCACAAATAATTTAATTAATTGCTTGTGTGTATGTGATGCATAATTAGTAATTAATTAGTGCCTAACGATTAGATTAGATCTAAATCGTGTACAAGATGCACCCTCTCGATTAGATTAGATCTCAATCGCATCAACTCTAAAATGCCTACCATGCCGTGATACCTATCACTACCTCGATCACATGTGTTGTTGAATCTGTCAAACCAGAGCAACACATATTATCTTGGTAGGGTACGGAGGGACAATCTTGGTCCCGCCTATCAACGCATGGGTGAGTATAGACTCAATTTGATTGAGTACAACTAGTTAAATCGAGTTTAACAGTAGGCATTCTTCCAACGGTTGGAAAGATAAGACATAAATCACATTTATATTAATTCTTGGGCGTATTAACCAAAGATAACTCAAGTTTTAATATAACTACGGATGATGATCCTATAAACAAGAGTTGCATAGAGATGTAATTGGTAAATTGTTACCTACCAATCATACTAAGTCTTGGGCGTTTTAGCCAAAGCTAACTCAAGGGTTAGTATGATGTGGCTATTGTCCCACATGAGTTATAGAATTCAGTGGGAGCATCATTTAGTGAAAGGCCTAATTAAATGATTAAAAGAATATGATATTATTTTATGCATTTTTCTATTGTAGATAACCATGACATCGAATATGAACTCTTTCTCCCTGCGTTCTATCCTTGAGAAGGACAAGCTCAATAGAGCAAATTTCCTGGACTGGTACAGGAACTTGAGAATAGTTCTCACTCAGGAACGTAAACTGTACATTCTGGAGTAGCCCATTCCGGAGGCTCCTCCTGCCACTGCCACGTTAGCTGACCGAGATGCTTACAAGAAGCATCAAGATGACGCATTAGATGTGTCCTGTCTGATGCTCGCGACCATGAACTCTGAGCTTCAGAAGCAATATGAATTGATGGGAGCTTACGATATGGTTGAACATCTTCGTCAACTATATCAGGGACAAGCTAGGCACGAGAGATTCGAGATCTCAAAGGCACTGTTTCAGTGTAAGATGTCAGATGGGGCTCCCGTAGGCCCATATGTACTCAAAATGATTGGGTACATAGAAAACCTACAGAGATTGGAATTCCCACTTGGCCAAGAGCTGGCCACTGACCTGATCTTGCAATCCTTGCCGGATAGCTATAGTCAATTCGTTCTAAACTACAACATGAACGAAATTGACAAGCCACTGCCCGAGTTGCTTAGCATGTTAAGAACTACTGAGCTCAACCTTAAGAAGGTTAAGCCTAACTCTGTTCTGATGATTCAGAAAGATAAGGGCAAGGGCAATCCCAAAGGCAAGGGAAAGTCCCAAGCCAAGGGCAAAGGCAAGGCACTGAAGCCTAAAGGAGGGGTCACCAAGGATGCTACCTGCTTCCACTGCGGTCAGACCGGGCATTGGAAGAGGAACTGCAAGGTGTACCTGGAAGATCTTAAGAAGAAGCGAAATGAGACTTCCACTTCAGGTATATATGTTATAGAAGTCAATCTATTTATTTCTACATCATGGGTATTAGATACCAGATGTGCTTCTCACATTTGTACTAATGTGCAGGCGCTGAGAAATAGTAGGGCATTGGAAAAGGGCGAGGTGGACCTACACGTAGGCAATGGAGCATGGGTTGCTGCTGTTGTTGTAGGGACTTATTTTCTATCTCTACCCTCTGGGCTTGTACTAGAGTTGGATGATTTTTGTTATGTTCCTGCTTTATCTAAGAACATAATTTCAGTTTCTTGTTTGGACAAGAAAGGTTTCTCTTTTATAATAAAGGACAAATGTTGTTCTGTTTATTTAAAAGATATGTTCTATTGTAGTGCACCTCTGATAAACGGACTCTATATTCTAGACCTTGAAAGCCCTATCTATAACATGAATACCAAGAGGTTCAAGTCAAATGACATGAACCAAACCTATCTCTGGCACTGTCGCTTAGGTCATATAAATGACAAGCGCTTATCCCAGCTCCATAAGGATGGCTTGCTAGACTCATTTGATTTTGAATCTTATGAGACGTGCGAGTCATGCCTACTAGGCAAGATGACCAAGACTCCCCTTAGTGGACACAGCGAAAGAGCGACTGATTTGTTAGGACCTATACATAGTGATGTATGTGGCCCTTTCAATAACGCTGCTAGAGGCGATTATAGGTACTTCATCACATTTACTGATGACTTCAGTTGATATATTTATGTGTACTTGATGACACATAAGTCTGAATCCTTTGAAAAGTTCAAAGAATTCAAGAATGAAGTACAAAACCAGCTTGGCAAGAGTATTAAGATACTTCGATCAGATCGAGGTGGAGAATACCTTAGCCATGAGTTTCGTGACTATCTAGCTAAGTGTGGGATTCTATCCCAACTCACTCCACCTGGAACACTACAGTGGAATGGTGTATCCGAAAGGAGAAACCGTACTCTATTAGATATGGTATGGTCTATGATGAGTCACACAGATCTTCCTACATTTCTTTGGGGCTATGCTCTAGACACGGTAGCTTTTATACTCAACCGAGTTCCATCCAAGGTCGTAATAAAGACACCATATAGGATATGGACTGGGAGAGATGCCCAGGTGTCTTTTATGAGGATTTGGGGTTGTGAGGCATACGTTAGACGTCAAGTCTCAGATAAATTAGGACCCAAATCCAACAAGTGCTATTTTATTAGATATCCCAAGGAAACTAAGGGATATTACTTCTACATTCCCAGTCAGCACAAGGTAGTTGTGGCAAAGACTGGGGTCTTTCTAGAAAGGGACTTTGTTTCTAGAAAGACAAGTGGGAGTACGTTCGATCTTAAAAAAGTTCAAGATGCGGACCATAGCACTGAAGCCTCGATGGAAGTTGAACTCGAACCACAAAGTGTTCTGGATGATGTTGTTCCACAAAGAGTTGAGGAACAACAATCAGTTCAAGTAGACATACCTCTACGAGGTTTGATAGGGTACATCGTCAGCTTGAGAGATACTCATTTCTCTTGTCGGACCATGATGACGTTGTGCTCATAGAGGATGAGCCTACCACCAATCAGGAAGCTGTAATGACACTAGATTCCGAGAAATGACTAGAGGCCATGAGATCCGAGATGGAATCCTTGTACACCAACCAAGTTTGGACTTTGGTTGATCCACTTGAAGGGGTAAAATCTATTGGGTGTAAGTGGGTCTTTAAGAGAAAGACTGACATGGATGGATTTATCTATAAGGGTCGCTTGGTAGCTAAAGGTTTCAAGCGGATTCATGGTATTGACTATGATGAAACCTTTTCTCCAGTAGCGATGTTTAAGTCCATTCGGATCATGCTTGCTATTGCAGCATACCATGACTTTGAGATATGGCAGATGAATGTCAAAATCGCGTTTCTGAATGGAAACCTACTCGAGGATGTGTACATGACACAACCTGAGGGTTTTGTTGATCCACAGCATACTAGCAGAGTATACAAGCTGCATAGGTCCATTTATGGACTAAAGAAAGCTTCTCGGAGCTGGAATCTTCGATTCAATGATGCAATCAAACAGTTTGGTTTCATCAAGAATGAAGATGAATCTTGTGTATACAAGAAGGTTGTAGGGGACATAGTTGTCTTCCTCATATTGTATGTGGATGACATACTACTCATTGGGAAGGACATCCCTTTGCTTCAGTCTGTCAAGACCTGGCTAGGGAGTTGCTTCTCAATGAAGGACTTAGGTGAAGCATCTCGCATTCTAGGCATACAGATCTATAGAGATAGATCTAAGAGATTGCTTGGCCTAAGTCAGAGTACATATATTGACAAGGTACTCCTTCGGTTTTCCATGCAGAACTCCAAGAAGGGATTTCTGCCGATGTCACATGACGTGAGTCTTTTGAAGACTCAAGGTCCCTCTTCTAGAGAGGAGAGAGACCGCATGGATCAGATCCCTTATGCCTCAGCCATAGGATCTATCATGTACGCCATGCTATGTACTCGTCCTGATGTCTCGTATGCTTTGAGCATGACGAGTAGATACCAGTCAGATCCAGGTGAAAGTCACTGGATAGCGGTCAAAAATATTCTTAAGTACTTAAGAAGAACTAAAGAATATTTCTTGATATATGGAGGTAATGATGAGCTAGCTGTAAAGGGTTACAGTGATGCCAGCTTCCAAACCGATCAGGATGATTATTGATCGCAGTCAGGGTTAGTGTTTTGCATTAATGGTGGTGCTGTGAGCTGGAAGAATTTAAAGCAGGACACAGTCGCTGATTCTACGACAGAGGTCGAGTACATTACTGCATTAGAGGCAGCAAAGGAGACAGTTTGGATCCGCAAGTTCATCACTGAACTTGGGGAGGTTCCTAGTATCGCTGACCCTATTGAGCTCTATTGTGACAACAATGGAGCTATAGCACAGGCTAAGGAACCTCGCTCACACCAGCGGAACAAACACATACTACGGCACTTCCGTCTCATTTGAGAGATTATCGAGAGAGGAGATGTGAAGATTTGCAGAGTACCTACAGAGGCTAACAATGTAGATCCCTTGACCAAGCCTTTGGCGCAGTGAAAGCATGATGGTCACACTAGGTCATTGGGGCTTAACTCAGTATTATAGACTTGTTGTATCACATTCTTATATAAATAAAGGTATTTGTTTTTGGTTATTATACTTAATTGTATTAGTGCCAAATATACTGAGTATAATAGCGTCCTTGAGTAGAAGGTTCTTACCTATATCAATCGGTTAGTTGAACTGATAGTGAGATGATATAGGGAACACTACTCTTAATCATTCATAGTCAAGTATTAACATTCAGGGACAATGTTAATGCAAAAAGACTAGCATCTCGGTCAACTCGATGACTTGATCTCACAAGTCATGGATATAGAGATATCAAGTGGACACATGGGTATGCATTGGAGAATGTATAATGAAAGACCCGCCATGAGAAAGTATCATGGATTGTTATATGAGTGTCATATACTTTCTCATGTGACTATTAGTATGACTACTAGTCCTTAGACCTGAAGTCACCATGGTTCCCTGCATAAGGAGTTATGTACTTTGGTTTCGTCAAACGTCACCCATAACTGGGTGGACTATAAAGGTGATTACTGGGTATGTAACGAATTATGTAGAGGGATATGAGTGATGTAGATGGGATCTATCCCTCCTATATGATGGGAGAGACATCGTTATTCTTGGTAGAGTGAGACCACGAAGTGCATGGCCTTGCCCAAATGAGTCAATATGAGATCTTGAGCTCATTTGGTTTGTGAGTCTACTTGGAGTACAAGATTTAGATTGGTCAGAGGATGACACGGTCTTTGCCTCACATTGATCAATCTAGATGTCTAGGATAGAAGGACACTTGTCATATATTGTGAGGAGTCACAATTAGTAGTCACAATGTGATGTTGGATCTCAACATTCTTGTAACTTGGGTAGTAATGATGTGTTGCTAGATACCGCTTATTACTTATGCTCCTAAATGGGTTTAGGGGCATTGCCAACGTTACAAGAACCTATAGGGTCATACACTAAGGACAATTAGATGGAGATTAGGTTCATATGATGAACCAAGAGGATTAGATTCATGTGATGAATCAAATTGGATTAAGAGTAATCCTAATTGGGCTAATTGAGTTCGACTCAAGTTGATTCATGTGTTCAATGAGTCTAATTTTGATTATGACTCATTGAATCAATTTAATTAAATGAATTAGATTCATTATATTAAATTGGCTTGAATTAAAGGGTTGGATTAGATCAACCATGAGAGATATTTAGTCAAGTTTGACTTGACTTGAGAGGAAGAGGAAGAGTCAAGTTTGACTTGACTATTTGCCACCTCATTTGTGAGTTGGCATTAGGAGGACTAATGATGATGTGCCACATCATTATAGTTGGCACATGTGTGTGCCACCTCAAGGAGGTTACAAGTCCCCTCTTGAATGGCCTCCACATTTAATGAAAAGGAGTTCCACTCCTTAATGTGGCCGGCCACTTTTGTAGTGAATGAAAATTTGATTTTTCATTCAAGGCTCATTCAACTCATCTTCTTCCTCAAGCTCTCAACCTTTCTCCCTCTCCTCTCTTGGCCGAACCTTACCAAGGTGCTATCACACCTTTGTGTTAGATTTCTCCACCTATTTGTTCGTGCGTATACTTCTAGAGGGTTGTACACTTGACAACCTCGAGATCCGACATCACTTGGAAGAGCTGGATACGCGAAGGGCTTCGCACCAAGGGTAAAGATCTTCTCTTAATGTAGATCTAGATGTAAGAAACTCGTACTTGTAAATTTTTGTTTTATTTTACTTCGCACGGATCCGGTGGCATGGGGTTTCGAGGTTTCTGCGACGCAAAAAAATGATTTTCACTGCCCGAAAAACCCAACATGAGGATGGTTAAAAATGGAAAGTTTTAAAACTTATAAACTTTCTTTTAAAACATGTGGCCTAATTCAAATAAGGAAAGTTTTTAAATTTAAAATTTCTTTTAAAACTTGTAGTTTTCTACAAAGAGAAGAATTTAAAAATTCAAAAACACCGCTCCTTGTTTGAATTATTGTGGCCGGGCCCTACATGCTTGGGCACCAATCAAAGGGTCGGTCCCTATAGAAGAGGATGTTGCCGGCCCTTGCTTGGTCACCAAGCATTGGACCGGCCCTTCTTGGACACCAAGATGGAGTTATATTTGGATGGACTTGAGGCTTTAATGAGGCTATGACAGGGACCTAGAGAAGAAATTGGTTTTAGCCTTCCGTTGAGCTTGAGTATCCCATGTTCGCCCCGAACACACAACTCAAGTTCATTGATAATAACTCATTCCACTAAAGAGTTATTATCGCACTACGTCACCAATCCCAAATTACATTATGGGCTCCTTCTTATCATGAGTGTGTTAGTCTCCCTGTGTTTAAGATAACGAATGTCCACTAATTAAATAAGTTACTGACAACTCACTTAATTAATATCTAGCTCCAAGAGTAGTACCACTCAACTTCATTTCATGTCGGACTAAGTGCACCTGCAGGGTTTAATATGACAATTCTTATGAGCTTCTCTTGGGGACATTCTCAACCTAGATAACTAGGACACAGATTCCTTCTATAATCAACAACACACACTATAAGTAATATCATTTCCCAACTTATCAGACTTATTGACTTATCAAGTTAAATCTCACCCATTGATAAGTTAAAGAAATAAATACTAAATATATGTGTTTGTTATTATATTAGGATTAAGAGCACACACTTCCATAACAACTAAGGTGTAGTTCTTTTATAAAGTCAGTACAAAAAGAACTTATCTAAAATGGTCCTACTCAATACAATTGGAGTGTATCAGTGTAATTTATTAGTTAAGATAAACTAATACTTAATTACACTACAACTACTTCAACGGTTTGTTCCTTTCCATCTTAGTCGCGAGCAACTGTTTATAATTTATAAAGAACCGACAACATGATCTTCTGTGTGTGACACCACACACCATGTTGTCTACTATATAAATTAATTGAGCAAATTACATTTAATAAATAAATGTAGATATTGACCACTGTGATTCTTTATTTCTAAATAAATGTTTAAAAAAAAGCTAGGCTTTTAGTATACACTTTAACACTTAGGATATCCCAAAAATAGACAAACTTCTGTATGTGATTCCAACTTGTTAGTATCTCCCTTCAGCACATGTGCTGGACTACACCATATCCGGATATGATTCAGACTAGGCTTACGCCCATTCCAAAGTTTTAATGTCAGACAAATATGTTTAAGTATGTTTAAGTATGAAACTTGATCTAGGGAAGTCCTAGTTGTAGGCTAGGCAAGGGAAGTCCTAGTTGGAGGCTAGGCAAGGAGAGAAATCTCGGTATATCATGGAAGCCAGGTGGATAGGTCTGGAGGACTTGATCCCTGGGTAGCCAAATACTGAGTCCTAGTTGTAGGCTAGGTAAGGGAAATCTCAGTATATCGTGGAAGCCAGGTGGATAGGTCTGGAGGACTTGATCCCTGGGTAGCCGAATACTGAGTCTTGGTGAGTGAAGCCAAGTGGAGAAAATCCTAGAGGGTGGTAACCTTAGGTAACGAAAAGTCTTGGAAGAGTGAACTCCAAGCAAGGTTGTTCAGATGGTTTCCGGTCGATCGCGTGCGGTCGACCGGACCAACGGATCTCGGTAAATCTAGGTTTAGGTTTATCATTGTATTCTGTATTACTATTATTATTGTTGGCTAATATAGTATTGCAGGAAAAGTCTTAGTGGATCAAGCGATTAGACACTAAGCAGGCAAAAGTCCAAACAGGTCTGGAGGACTATGTTTGGCAGGTAAGTTGTGGTAAGCAACTGGAGGAGCGACAGTGAGGTTGAGTTCCCAAAGGGAACAACCTAAGGTCGCTGATCCAACTGAAGAAACCGGGAAGGTTTTCAGGTTGAGATCAAGACAGTTCTACTATCTAATATTTACTCATGCATAATATATTATTACTGTTCTAACCTTTGTTTTGCAGGAATATTGTTTAACTCTGTTTTGCAAGTTTGGCCTGATCGGTCGACAGAACAGGAGGATCGGTCGACCAAACCATCTTAACTCAGCACTGGACAGCTCATCAACAGCGACCAGCAGAAAAGGGAAAAAGGGCTGATCGGTCGACCGAACCGGAGGACCGGTAGACCGATCCAATCAGAATTAATTACAGCATTAATGAAGATATCGACTGATTTTGACGAACAGGGAAATAGACTGTTCGGTAGATCAAAAAATAGGTCCAGTCGACCGAACTATTTATGAGCATTTACTACAAAAGATCGAGCCAACTTCTATTTTTGGCGAGGAAGGAATGAAGTCGGGTTCGGTCGACCGAACAGAGGGATCGGTCGACCGAACGCTCAAGGTACTTATAAAAAGTGCTCGAAGTCAGAGGCTAGAAAAAGTCTTACTGATCAACTCAAGTTCTATTTCGCAAGCTGTTCGTTCTTCATCAACTCTGCAAGTCATTCCGATAGCGCCGACCGAGCTTCGACTTTCAAATCAATTGTTGGTATCTTTTATTTTGTATTGCACTTAAATTCATTTAAGATAGTAGGAGTGTTACTATCTTAAACATCTTTGTATCTGTACGATCTGCTTCTTTCCGAAAGTCTCGGAAAGAAGGGTTATAGTGCTTTGCCCATCGGTGCGGTCAAGGACAGCTGGCCTTCGAGTAGGAGTCGAGCTAGGCTCCGAACGAAGTAAATAACGTTGTTCCTTTTCTTATTTCCGCTGCACGACTTTGGTTTCAAAAGGTTAAAGAAAAAGTTTTAAACGCGCGATATTCACCCCCCCCTTTATCACTCCAAACGATCTATCATAAACATCACAGTAAATAAAAATAATAAAATTAGAAATTAATTTTCCAACTATTATGGTCTTTTTCCATCACTATCTTCAGTATGCTCCAACCCTAGTTGCTGTCATCTTTAACCACCATCATCGGGTCGAGTTGTCGCATCTATCTTGTTTCTTATTCCGTTGCGTCTCTGGTCCTCCAAAAGCACCACGCCTCGCAAAGATACGATCCACGACAAATATAGAATTTTACATATATCGATCCTATATTCCATAAAGAAATGTACATGTATTCTAGATCGAACAAAAAATAAAATTCTAAAAATAATACAGCTCCTGCTGTATTTGATACAAACAATCATGCACACAAAATAATGCCCTTAACATGTCTAAGGGTCCAATTACACACAATATCTAAATGCCATAATATTTGGAGCCTGCAGCCATAAAGTTAGCACATCCTACTATTATCCTGTCTAAATTATGTATGACATGTGCATAATTAATTTGAAAACCAAAACACACAGAGGCAAACCCTAGCTCTGATACCAATTGTTGGTTAGTCCTAGGAAAATCGTACCGGTTACACTGTATAAAAATTTTATACAAGTGTCGAACCTTTCCTTAAATAACCTATTGTGTTCTTTAGAAGTTAAATTAGGAATCGCAGACGGAACTTAACATCATTGATTCCAAATTTAACTTATCTGTTCTTAATGGTTTAGACTTGGATCGCAAGCGGAACTTTACACTATTGATCCAAAACCACCTACGTTATAAATTCAATTAAATAATAATTTCCAAAATTGGCTTCCAGGACTACATGGTGAGGTGTTGGGTTATCGGGCCGCGAAAACCACGTTTTCGCGTCACGGAAACCCCGAATCACCCTAGCCATTGGATCTCGTGCGAAGAAAACTTTCCGAAACCACGAGTACAAGTTTTAAACTACGATCTACAGTAGATCTACAAAGGAAAAAAAACATTTTACCTTCGAAGCGTGCCCTCGCAAATCCCGCTTGTCCAATGGTACGCCGGATCTCGAAGTTGTCAACGTAGACAACTCTCTAGTGATATCCACACGAACAAGGTGTGTTCTCTAATACACAAGGATGGAGAAGAGAGCACCCAAGTGTGCTAGCACTTTCTAGGGCTCTCGGGTAGGATTTTAAAAGGGGAGAAAGGAGAGAAAGAAAAGGGATCTCACATAATCCACTAGGTACCCTCCTTTGTGACCTTCACTTCACCCTTTTCATGGAACACAACTCACACCCTTCTCATTTTCTTGAAACCCACGGCAACAGCAAGAGAAAGGAGGAAGAGAGCTAGGAGGAAGGAGAAGAATTCAACACCACTTGAATGACACAAAATGAAACCTCCTACACCATTAGTGTGGCTGGCCACACACATGTAATCTCCCCATTTAATGTGGTCGGCCACATTAAATGGAATGGGAGGTGTAACCTCCATGAGGTGGCACACCTCATGAGGTGGAGATGATGTGGCTGCCATGTAGGATGAGTCATCCTCCATGAAGTGGCAATTCATCAAGTCAAACTTGATGTTTCAACTTCCCATTTTGGTCAAGTCAAAATTGACCAAATCTCTTCCATGTTGAGTTGAATTCATTCTTTGATTCAAGCCAATTTCAATCTAATGAATCTCAATTCATTAATATAAATTGACTTGATAAATCAAATTTAAATTAGACTTATTCAACAATTGAATCTAATTGAGTCTAACTCAATAAGTCTAATTTAAATCAATCTGAATCCAATTGGTTCATCATATGAACCTAATCTCCATCCACTTGTTCTTTGTGTGTGACCCAATAGGTTCTTGTAATGTTGGCAATGTTTCTAAACTCCTTTAAAAACATAAGCAATGAGCGGCATCTAGCAATACATCATTGCTACCCAAGTTACAAGAAATGTTGAGATCCAACATCACCTTGTGACTACTAATTGTGACTCCTCACAATATATGATAAGTGTCCTTCTATGCTAGACATCTAGATTGATCAGTGTGAGGCATAGACCGTGTCATCCTCTGACCAATCTAAATCTTGAACTCCAAGTAGACTCACTAAATCAAATGAGCTCAATATCCTATATTGACTAGTTTGGGCATGACCATGCACTACGTGGTCTCACTCTATCAAGAATACCGATGTCTCTCCCGTCATATAGGAGGGATTGATCCCATCTACATCACTCACATCCCTCTGCATAATTCGTTACATACCCAGTAATCGTCATTATAGTCCACCTAGTTACGGGTGACGTTTGACGAAACCAAAGTACATAACTCCTTATGTGGGGAACCATGGTGACTTCAGGTCTAAGGACTAGTAGTCATACTAATAGCCACATGAGAAAGTATATGACACTCATATAACGATCCATAATACTTTCTCATGGCGGGTCATTCAGTATACATTCTCTAATGCATACCCATGTGTCAACTTGATATCTCTATATCCATGACTTGTGAGATCAAGTCATCGAGTTGACATACATGCTAGTCTTATTGCATTAAGATTGTCCCTGAATGTTAATACTCGACTAGGAATGATTAAGAGTAGTGTTCCCTATATCATCTCACTATTGATTCAACCAATCGATTGATATAGGTAAGAACCTCCTACTCAAGAACGTTATTATACTTAGTTTATTTGGCACCAATACAAGTAAGTATAATAACCAAAAACCAAATGCCTTTATTTATACAGAATATGATACAACAAGTCCAAAATACAGTCATCAAATGATTGGCTCTAGGGCTCTAGCTAACAATCTCCCACTAGCACTAGTGCCAATCAGTATAGGCTCTAAGCCCAAATGACCTAGTGTGACCATCATGCTTCCTCTATGCCAAAGCCTTGGTCAAGGGATCTGTGATGTTAGCCTCTGTAGGTACTCTGCAAATCTTCACATCTCCTCTATCGATGATCTCTCGAATGAGATGGAAGTGCCGTAGTATGTGTTTGGTCCGCTGGTGTGAGCGAGGTTCCTTCGCCTGTGCTATAGCTCCATTGTTGTCACAATAGAGCTCAATTGGGTCAGAAATGTTAGGAACCACCCCAAGTTCAGTGATGAACTTGCGGATCCAAACTGCCTCCTTTGCTGCCTCTGATGCAGCAATGTACTCGGCTTCTGTTGTAGAATCAACTACTGTATCCTGCTTCGAACTCTTCCAGCTGACAGCACCACCATTAATGCAAAATACGAACCCCGACTGCGATCTATAGTCATCCTGGTCGGTCTGGAAGCTAGCATCACTGTAACCCTTTACAGCTAGCTCATCATCGCCTCCATATATCAAGAAATCTTCTTTAATCCTTCTTAAGTACTTAAGAATATTCTTGACCGCTATCCAGTGACTTTCACCAGGATCTGACTGGTATCTGCTCGTCATGCTCAAAGCATACGAGACATCAGGTCGAGTACATAGCATGGCGTACATGATAGATCCTATGGCTGAGGCATAAGGGATCTGATCCATGCGGTCTCTCTCCTCTCTAGAAGAGGGACCTTGAGTATTCGAAAGACTCACGCCATGTGACATCGGCAGAAATCCCTTCTTGGAGTTCTGCATGGCAAACCGAAGGAGTACCTTGTCAATATATGTACTCTGACTTAGGCCAAGCTATCTCTTAGATCTATCTCTATAGATCTATATCACTAGAATGCGGGATGCCTCACCTAAGTCCTTCATTGAGAAGCAACTCCCTAGCCAAGTCTTGACAGACTGAAGCATAGGGATGTCCTTCCCAATGAGTAGTATGTCATCCACATATAATATGAGGAAGACAACTATGTCCCCTACAACCTTCTTGTAGACACAAGTCTCATCTTCATTCTTGATGAAACCAAACTGTTTGATCGCATCATCGAATCGAAGATTCCAGCTCCGAGAAGCTTGCTTTAGTCCATATATGGACCTATGCAGCTTGCATACTCTGCTAGTATATTGTGGATCTACAAAACTCTCAGGTTGTGTCATGTACACATCCTCGAGTAGGTTTCCATTCATAAACGCAGTTTTGACGTCCATCTGCCAGATTTCGTAATCGTGGTAAGTTGCAATAGCAAGCATGATTCGAATGGACTTAAACATCGCGACTGGAGAAAAAGTTTCATCATAGTCAATACCATGAATTTGCTTGAAACCTTTAGCTACCAAGCGACCCTTATAGATAAGTCCATCCATGTCAGTGTTTCTCTTAAAGACCCACTTACACCCAATGGGTTTTACCCCTTCAGGTGGATAAACCAAACTCTATACTTGGTTGGTGTACATGGATTCCATTTCGGATCTCATGGCATCTAGCCATTTCTCGGATCTGGTCTCATCACAACTTCCTGATAGGTGGTAGGTTCATCCTCTATGAGCACAACGTCATCATGGTCAGACAAAAGAAATGAGTATCTCTCAGGCTGACGACGTACCCTATCAGACCTGCGAAGAGGTATGTCTACTTGAACTGGTTGTTGTTCCAAAACTCTTTGTGGAACAATATCATCCACAACACTTTGTGGTTCCAGTTCAATTTCCATCGAGGCATCACTGCTATTGTTCGGATCTTGAACTTCTTCAAGATCAAACGCGCTCCCACTAGTCTTTCTAGAAACAAAATCCCTTTCTAGAAAGACCCCAGTCTTTGCCACAACTACCTTGTACTGACTGGGAATGTAGAAGTAATATCCCTTAGTTTCCTTGGGATATCAAATAAAATAGCACTTGTCGGATTTGGGTCCTAATTTGTCTGAGACTTGACGTCTAACGTAAGCCTCACAACCCCAAATCCTCATGAAAGACACCTGGGCATCTCTCCCAGTCCATATCCTATATGGTGTCTTTATCACGGCCTTGGATGGAACTCGATTGAGTATAAAATCTGTCGTGTCTAGAGCATAGCCCCAAAGGTATGTCGGAAGATCTGTGTGACTCATCATAGATCGTACCATATCTAATAGGGTATGATTCCTCCTTTCGGATACACCATTCCACTATGGTGTTCCGGGAGGAGTGAGTTGGGATAGAATCCCACACTTAGCTAGATAGTCACGGAACTCATGGCTAATGTATTCTCCACCTCGATCTAATCGAAGTATCTTAATACTCTTGCCAAGCTGGTTCTGTACTTCATTCTTGAATTCTTTGAACTTTTCAAAGGATTCTGACTTATGTGTCATCAAGTACACATAACCATATCTACTGAAGTCATCAGTAAACGTGATGAAGTACCTATAACCGCCTCTAGCAGCAACATTGAAAGGGCCACATACATCACTATGTATGAGTCCTAACAAATCAGTCGCTCTTTCGCTGTGGCCACTAAAGGGAGTCTTGGTCATCTTGCCTCATAGGCATGACTCGCATATCTCATATGATTCTAAATCAAATGAGTCCAGCAAACCATCCTTATGGAGCTGGGATAAGCGCTTGTCATTTATATGACCTAAGCGTCAGTGCCAGAGGTAGGTTTGGTTCATGTCGTTTGACTTGAACCTCTTGGTATTTATGTTATAGATAGGGCTCTCAAGATCTAGAATATAGAGTCCGTTTATCAGAGGTGCACTACAATAGAACATATCGTTTAAATAGACGGAACAACATTTGTTCTTTATTATAAACGAAAATGCTTTCTTGTCCAAACAAGAAACTAAAATTATGTTCTTAGTTAAGGCAGGCACATAACAACAATCATCTAATTCTAGTACAAGCCCAGAGGGAAGAGATAGATGGTAAGTTCCTACAGCAATAGCAGCAACCCGTGCTCCATTGCCTACTCGTAGGTCTATCTCACCCTTCATCAATGCCCTGCTATTCCTCAGCGCTTGTACATTAGTACAAATGTGCAAAGCACATCCGGTATCTAATACCCACGATGAAGAAATATAGAGGTTGACTTCTATAACATGTATACCTGAAGTAGAAATCTTATTTCTCTTCTTCTTAAGATCTTCCAGGTATTCTTTGGAGTTCCTCTTCCAGTGCCTTGCTTGTCCTTGATATAGGTGACAAGGATGTTCAACCATATCGTAAGCGTCCATCAACTCATGTTGCTTCTGAAGCTCAGAGTTCATGGTCGCGAGCATAAGACAGGACACATCTAATGCGTCATCTTGATGCTTCTTGTAGGCATCTCGGTCTGCTCGCGTGGCAGTGGCAGGAGGAGCCTCCGGAATGGGCTGCTCCATAACGTACAGTTTACGTTCCTGAGTGAGAACTATTCTCATATTCCTGTACCAGTCCAGGAAATTTGCTCCGTTGAGCTTGTCCTTCTTAAGGACAGAACGCAGAGAGAAGATGTTCGTGTTTGACGTCATGGCAATTCTACAACAGAAATAAATGCAGAAATAAGTATCATATTCTTAATCATTTAATTAGGCCTTTAACTAAATGATGCTCCCATTGAATTCTATAATTCATGTGGGACAAGATCCACATCATACTAACCCTTGAGTTAGCTTTGGATAATACGCCCAAGACTTAGTATGATCGGTAGGTAACGATTACCAATTACATCTCTATGCAACTCTTGTTTTGTAACGCCCGCCCTCCCTGCTAACCCTAAGGGACGGGGCTACGATACTCAACGTACATATTACAGCGGAAGACTTAAAATCATTTTTCTTGGTTTAATAAAAACCGAACTACACTAATATGGTTTCCATAACATGATAACAAGTTAAATAAAAACATAACATCAAGTCAACCATGTAGTACTACAATTTATGAAACCAAAGTGTAATTCCTAAAAGTTCTTAAAGCATGTTCTTATTTGGTTGCCTAGCCACCGCCACACACATCTCTTTGCCTCTCCTGCTGCTCCTTTAGCTCATCCAGCTTTTTCCTTTATCTGTAGTACAAGGAAAGTAAGCTATGAGCACTCATGGCTCAGTAAGTTCCTTTCCAACTCACTAAAACCAAAAATAATTACATAATCAAAGAATATATCAACATAACATGATCTCAACTAGTCATGGCATAACATATCATACTCTTTAAGCATATCATGCAACATAACAAAATCATAATTAGTCATGGCATGTCATCTCTTAAAGCATAGCATGAAATATAGCATAATCATATCTAATCATGGCATCTCATCTCTTAAAGCATAGCATGAAACATATCATAGTCATATCTAATCATGGCATATCATAAATCATAGCATTATCACAACATGATCATAAAGTATATGCAATATGATTTTGAAAACATGTATCCGAAAAACATGTGTATGTCTCATGATCTTTAAAACTATTTCTTCTTACATATATACTTGAACATAATATCAACATATTCAGGGCCCCGGCTTGTACCATACATACATAACATAAATGCGCGCGTCCTAAGTATATCCAAGGTAGCAAGTCTTGAATCATACTAGGAACTAGGTCAAGATCACAAAGCATGGCCTAGGGGCATACTTAAAGAGTCCATCCCTTATCAGCCTAGATCACAAAGCAAGGCCTAGGGACGTACTAAGGAGCCCATCCCTTATTAGCCTAGATCACAAAGCAAGGCTTAGGGGCGTACTAAGGAGCCCATCCCTTATTAGCCTAGGTCACAAAGCAAGGCCTATAGACTGATTAGGAGTCCGCCCTTGGTACAAGCCTTACAAAGTAAAGTAGCATGTATAAAAATGCATCATTTAGTCACATAGCATAGCATAAAAGTATGCATCACTTAGGCATACATTATGTCATAAAAGTATGCATCACTTAGGCATACATTATGTCATAAAAGTATGCATCACTTAGGCATACATCATATCATAAAAAGTATGCATCACTTAGGCATACATCATGTCTTGAGAAAGTATGCATCACTTAGGCATACATCATATCATAAAAAGTATGCATCACTTAGGCATACATCATGTCTTAAGAAAGCATGCATATTTCTATCCACATAGCATATCATAAAAACAAGCATATTCCAAGCACATAGCATATCATTAAAGCATGCATATTTCTACTCACATAGCATATCATAAAAGTATGCATATTCTAAGCACATAGCATATCATTAAAGCATGCATATTTATAAGCACATAACATATCATTAAAACATGCATATCTCTATCCACATATCATATCATAAAAAAGGTATAAATCACAAGCATACATGGTTAAGCATAAGGGTATATCATGTGATTATACTATCATAAGAAACATGGTAACATAGTTAACTTGGGTTCTAAGCTTCCTAAACCCTTGGGTTCCTATCATGGCCGAACCCCCTTAGGTCTCAATTTAGGTAAAAACAACCTCCAAGCATGTGAAACCTAAATTATCATTACATGAATTTCATAGGAAGCATTATAAGTATGATTTACTTGGTTTCTAGGTTCTCCAAGTCCTTAAACTCATGTGGCCGAACCCTATCAGTATATAAACAAGGTCCCAAATGTCATGAAAGCATGGAAACCTTAAACCATATTTATAGCATTTTTTTTTCAAGTAACATAGTAAGCATATTGTGCTAGTTCCTAAGTCCTTCAAGCCCTTAACATATGTCATAGTCAAACTTTTAACAAGTGTTCATTAGGGCTAAAAACAAACATACAAGCATGTGAACTTGAACTAACTTCATGTATAAATTCATAACAAGACATTATACAACATGTATGGCCGAAACTTACCCTAGCCTCAATTAGGTCATTAAACAACATATAGCATGGGAACTTTGTCTTTCTATTTATCATATTCCATGTAAAGTGACATAAGCATATTTAATTCTTGTTCTAGGGTTTCTAGGGCATCTATTCCTTCATGGCCGAAACATACAATGGTCCATTTAGGTCATGGAAAAATTATACAAGCATGTGACACAATCAACACATTATCCTATTTTCATAAGAAGCACTTTTAACACATTTGGTTTCATTTCTAAGGCCTCTAGGTCTTTTAAACCCTACTTGGCCGAAACTCCAAAGTATATAAACTTGCTTCAAATAGCCTAAAAGCATAAGAAATCATACAAGTTTCATAGCATGTATAAAGACAAGCATAATAAACATACATGTGAATTGTGTCTTAGGCTTTCTAGGTTTCTTTCCCTTTTTCTTTTATTTTTCCTCATGGCCGAAACCTACCAATCTTTAAACTAGGTTTTAAGTGGCCTAAAGCATGGAAAACCTAAGTAAGTTTCATGACAAAAATTACTAAGAACATCATATACAAAGTTGGTTCATAAACAAGCTAGGACCCTTGTGATCTTACATGTCATATATCATGTAACTAATTTTCCTATACTCAATTTAAACATAAGAACATTAAAAAACCTTCATATCATAATATCACAGAGGTCTAGAGCATATTAGAATTTTGTTTAAGCTTTTCTAAACTATCCATCTTATCATGGCCGAAAATCTAAAATAAGAGTTCATGAATTTCTAGCAATGTTCAACATGCAATTCTTTAAGAAAACTCTATATTCTATCATACAAACATGGTTACTTAAATTTAAAGGTCTTCCTAACCCTAAGCCCTTTTCTTGGCCAAAACATATAAATGGATTTCTTTTGGTTCCAAGTAACTTTTAAGCAAGAAAACCAATAAAAGATCCTTAATAGTTCATGGAGAGAATCTTGCACTAGTTTGGTTACACAATATTTTCCCTAACCTCTTTAAAATATTTTTGGCCGAAATTCTAGGGTTAGGTACTCCTCTGATCAAGCATCATTTAGGTATAAAAACATGAAGAAAATCCTTCCTACATAGCATAGAAAAATATCATGAAATAAGGACTTGTTTAAACCTTCCTAGATTTGAAAACCCTTTCTTTGGCCGAATTTTTCTTAAATTCTTTCCTAGGTTTTATAATCCTTATAAAATCCGAAAATCACATAAAAAACCTTGTACCACAGGTGAGGGGAAGCTTACATCCTTTTCTCTTGTGGATCTAAGGTATGGTGATGAAAGAAGTAGCCTCTCCTTCTAGTTCCTTTCCCTTGATTCCCTTGCTAAGTCCTCCTTGTATCTTAGGCTTCTTAGGGGAAAAACCTTGGCTTTGGGGCCGAAGATGGAGGAGAGGGGACTGATGGTTTCGGCGAGGGAGAGGAAGAATGAGAGAAAATGAGAGAAAAATAAACTTTTCTTTTCTTGCTCCCTTTTATGTTAAGGGGGAAGAGGTAGCAAAATTGATTTTTGCTTTCCTTCTCCCTTAGCCTTTTTTTTTTCTATTTCCTATTTATTTTATTTATTCATTTATTCTTACCATTCATGATGAAATAAGGGGGATTGAATCCTCTTAATTCCCTCTTTAAATTTTCGGCAAAAACAAAGAGGAAGAAGGAGAGAAAGGGAGGAAGGCAAGTTGTCTTTCTCTTGCTCCTTTCTTGTTTTCTTTTGGCTAGCTTTTACTCTTACCTTTATCATGAGTTTCCCTCCTTTGTTATCAACATCTTCTCTCTATCCCAATTGGTTTCTACTAATTAATTCTATGAAATATAATATAAGAGGTTCATGGTTCAATCCTTGACCTCCTCTTCTTTTTATTTCATTTTATTTCTTTTTGCTTCAACTCACTTCCTATTATTTTTCTAAGGAAAAATCCCACATTCATATATTCATCTTACAAGCTTAGTGGGTATTACATGTTTATAGGATCAATATCCGCATTTATATTAAAACTCGAGTTTGCTTTGGCTAATACGCCCGAGAGTTAATATATATGTGATTTTTGACCTATCTTTCCAACTGTTGGAAGAATGCCTATAGTTTTACTCGATCCAACCGAGTTAATTAGGAATACTCAATCTAATTGAGTTGTACTCACCCATGCGTTGATAAGCGGGACCAAGATTGTCCCTCCATACCCTACCAAGATAGTATGTGTTGCTCTGCTTTGGCAGATTCAACAACATCATGCGGTCGAGGTAGTGGTAGGTATCACGGCATGGTAGGCATTACGAGTTGACGCGTTTTAGATCTAATCTAAACGATGATGCATATCATATACTCGATAGATCCAATCCAATCGAAGGGTGCATCATGTGCACGATTTAGATCTAATCTAATCGCTAGGCACTAATTAACTACTTAATTAAACATGCATCACATACATATAAGTAATTAATTAAATTTTATGATTAGTCATGGTCCTACTACGATCTTCTCAAGCCAATGAGAAGATCGGATGGTCAACCTAAGGTCAACTTCTCAAGCGCCTTCCTTTTGACCACCTTGTGTTGCTCGCGCCTTCCTCGTAACTCCGTCTCGAGTGGACCCTCCATAGCTCCAATTTTTGTACATTACAATTTTGAAACTCAAGTTACATTCGAGTCTAAATCTAATTTACAACCAGAATCAAAGAAAGGCACGACGCGCAGGTCGCGAGAAAAAAAATAAAAGTACAACACGCCATCACATCACGGCGCGCAGGCCGTATTATGAATTACAACACAAACTATCCAATCAAATTGGGTCTTTGGGCCATGACTATCACAAAATTAATATATAATTCAAAATTATATATTTTTCATAATTTACTATAATTTTTCATAATTTTACAGATTTTTATGAGTAAATTTTTCCCGACGGTCCCGATTAGCGATTTCAGGCGTAATCGCGGAGCAAATCCCCTTGCGGGGTTAGGGGCAGTACCCCTACCCGTGATCTAACCATCCCGAGTTGCTCCTAAGCGATCCTATAGCACCTAAGTCCGCTGTCCCAAAATAATTTGGGTCGAAACATTGCCGTTTCGGAAAATTCTTCTCGGTAGTCGAAGCCTACAAGTGTAAAAACACTTGTGCTTCGCTTCTACGAGAAAAATACCCATAAAATCATAAAAATTAGGAAATTCATAGAATGTTTACAGATCTATATTTTTCATAAAAATATGAATCTAAACTCGTACTCGCTTCGCACGTGGCTCTGATACCACTGTTGGGTTATCGGTCCGCGAAAATCACGTTTTCGCATCGCGGAAACCTCGAATCACCCTAGCCATTGGATCTCGTGCGAAGAAAACTTTCTGAAACCACGAGTACGAGTTTTAAACTATGATCTACAGTAGATCTACAAAGGAAAAAAAAATATTTTACCTTCAAAGCGTGCCCTCGCAAATCCCGCTTGTCCAATGGTACGCCGGATCTCGAAGTTGTCAACGTAGACAACACTCTAGTGATATCCACACGAAAAAGGTGTGTTCTCTAACACACAAGGATGGAGAAGAGAGCACCCAAGTGTGCTAGCACTTTCTAGGGCTCTCGGGTAGGATTTTAAAAGGGGAGAAAGGAGAGAAAGAAAAGGGATCTCACATAATCCACTAGGTACCCTCCTTTGTGACCTTCACTTCACCCTTTTCATGGAACACAACTCACACACCTTCTCATTTTCTTGAAACCCACGGCAACAGTAAGAGAAAGGAGGAAGAGAGCTAGGAGGAAGGAGAAGCATTCAACACCACTTGAATGACACAAAATGAAACCTCCTACACCATTAGTGTGACCGGCCACGCACATGTAACCTCCCCATTTAATGTGGCCGGCCACATTAAATGGAATGGGAGGTGTAACCTCCATGAGGTGGCACACCTCATGAGGTGGAGATGATGTGGCTGCCATGTAGGATGAGTCATCCTCCATGAAGTGGCAATTCATCAAGTCAAACTTGATGTTTCAACTTCCCATTTTGGTCAAGTCAAAATTGACCAAATCTCTTCCATGTTGAGTTGAATTCATTCTTTGATTCAAGCCAATTTCAATCTAATGAATCTCAATTCATTAATATAAATTAACTTAATGAATCAAATTTAAATTAGACTTATTCAACAATTGAATCTAATTGAGTCTAACTCAATAAGTCTAATTTAAATCAATCCGAATCCAATTGGTTCATCATATGAACCTAATCTCCATCCACTTGTTCTTTGTGTGTGACCCAATAGGTTCTTGTAACGTTGGCAATGTTTCTAAACTCCTTTAAAAACATAAGCAATGAGCGGCATCTAGCAATACATCATTGCTACCCAAGTTACAAGAAATGTTGAGATCCAACATCACCTTGTGACTGCTAATTGTGACTCCTCACAATATATGACAAGTATCCTTCTATCCTAGACATCTAGATTGATCAATGTGAGGCATAGACCGTGTCATCCTCTGACCAATCTAAATCTTGAACTCCAAGTAGGCTCACTAAATCAAATGAGCTCAATATCCTATATTGACTCATTTGGGCATGGCCATGCACTTCGTGGTCTCACTCTATCAAGAATACTGATGTCTCTCCCATCATATAGGAGAGATAGATCCCATCTACATCACTCACATCCCTCTGTATAATTCGTTACATACCCAGTAATCGTCTTTATAGTCCATCCAGTTACGGGTGATGTTTGACGAAACCAAAGTACATAACTCCTTATGTGGGGAACCATGGTGACTTCAGGTCTAAGGACTAGTAGTCATACTAATAGCCACATGAGAAAGTATATGACACTCATATAACGATCCATGATACTTTCTCATGGCGGGTCATTCAGTATACATTCTCTAATGCATACCCATGTGTCAACTTGATATCTCTATATCCATGACTTGTGAGATCAAGTCATCGAGTTGACCTACATGCTAGTCTTATTGCATTAACATTGTCCCTGAATGTTAATACTCGACTAGGAATGATTTAGAGTAGTGTTCCCTATATCATCTCACTATCAATTCAACCAATCGATTGATATAAGTAAGAACCTCCTACTCAAGGACGTTATTATACTTAGTTTATTTGGCACCAATACAAGTAAGTATAATAACCAAAAACCAAATGCCTTTATTTATATAGAATATGATACAACAAGTCCAAAATACAATCATCAAATGATTGGCTCTAGGGCTTTAGCTAACATGAGGCACATGGCCTTCTTGGGTATGGGAGCATGCACCACCGCCTAGACAAAGCCTTTTAAGGAAAGCTAATATTTAATTTCGTTATATAACTCTAGGTTTAACCAAAAAGAACAATCGAATCACAAATTCAGAAAACAAAGAAAAAATATAAACACGAATTACTAATTCAAAAAACTAGATCTAATGCCTCTTGTGTTTAGAAGTCTTACAAAGAAAAATAACTAGTATGATGTGGAAGAAAAATACTAGTTATACCTTCTCTTTGTATTCTAATGACCTCAAGATCTTCTGCCGTATTCCTCGCCTCGCCTTGGATGTCGTGTGGGCGACAATCCTCCAAGATGAACACCACCCAAAAGCTTTCTTCCTCTTCCTCTAAAATCCGGCCACCACCACCACCAAGGAGAAGAGAGCAAAGGGAAAAGAAGAGGGGAGAGGGAGGGCCGACCACCAAGAGAGACTCCACCAAGAGAATAAGAATTGACTTCATATTACGCCTCCTCACCCCTTCTTTTATATTACTTGTCTAAGACAAATAAGGAAAGATATTTTACAAAAGTTAAAATCTTCCTCATGGTTTTCCTTTTCCCTTTTAATTTTTCTTTTCTTTCCTCTTGATTTAATTAATCACTAAATATCAATTGGATGATGATTTATAATTATTTATTTTGGCCGGCCCCTTGCTTGGGCACCAAGCAAGGTGGCCGCCCACCTCATCAAGAAAGAAAAAAATATTTTTTTATAAAATTTTATAATCCCTTATAAAATTTTACAAGCTCACTTCTAATTTCCTAAAGTAGGAGTTAGAAAATGAAAGTTTTAAAAATTAAAACCATGGTT
This sequence comes from Zingiber officinale, assembly GCF_018446385.1. Lineage (NCBI taxonomy): Eukaryota > Viridiplantae > Streptophyta > Magnoliopsida > Zingiberales > Zingiberaceae > Zingiber > Zingiber officinale. The sequence goes on along the minus strand of NC_055990.1, from coordinate 65,161,265 downwards.
TAAAATTTAAAACTTCTCTTATAAAATTTCTTTTTTTAACATGGTGATATAAAATTTAAATTTTAAAACTTCTCTTCCTCTTTTTTTATAAACCATGAGGATGGTTAAAAAAGGAAAGTTTTAAAACTTTTAAACTTTCTTTTAAAACATATGGCCTAATTCAAATAAGGAAAGTTTTTAAATTTAAAATCTCTCTTTTAAAACTTATAGTTTTCTACAAATAGAAGATTTTAAAAATTCAAAACACCCCTCCTTCTTTGAATTATTATGGTCGGCCCCTACATGCTTGGGCACTAAGCAAAGGGCTGGCCCTTTAAGAGGAGATGTGGTCGACCATTGCTTGGTCACCAAGCAATGGACCGGCCCCTTCTTAGACACCAAGATGGGCCTTTCTTTAGATGGACTTGAGTCTTTAATGAGGCTACGACAGGGACCTTGAGGAGAAATTGGTTTTTGTTGGTGCGGGAAGCATCCGACGATCGAACCGGTGTTTTGATTATGTCAAAGGGTTCAAGTTAAGTTGTTTTGTTATCTAATGAGCTTAAACAAGTGTGCAGGAAAGTCCTAACTGCGGTTAGGCAGGTGAAAATCCTAAGGGGTGGTAACCTTAGGTCCTACGGGGTGGTAACCCTAGGTGGAGGAAAACCCTGAGGGGCGGTAACCTTAGGTCCTAGGGGGTGGTAACCCTAGATGGAGAAAAACCTTAGGGGGCGGTAACCTTAGGTCCTAGGGGCTGGTAACCCTAGGCGGAAAGTCCAGTCGGTCTGGAGGACCGGACTGGCATCAGGTAAATCTCCTAAGTGGAGTAGGTGAGGACGCGTTCCCCGTAGAGGAAACAGTAGGCGTCGGGTCGACCTAGGGTTTCCGGTCGGAAACCCTAGGTCAGACCCGGACAGTGCGAAGGCTGTCAATTCATTTATTTATTATCTTTTTGTGTTCTAACTCTGTTTTGCAGGAAACTAACACTTTTGTGCAGGGTTAGTACTGACCGGGATCGGTCGACCGAACCTTGGGATCGATCGACCGAACCTTCAAGCAACCAGATCCGATCTCCAGAAGTTGGATCGGGTTCGACCAGGGATCGGTCGACCGGACCTCGGGATCGGTCGACCGAACCTGGGATAGGTGTCGACTGGATCAAGCCGAGGTGTGCGGGTCAGAGGAGACTGATCGGTCGACCAAACCTTGGGATCGGTTGACCGAACCTTGGGATCGGTCGATCGATCCCAGGGATAAAGTTTGACCAGATCGAAGCGGAGCGACGGATGGACGGATCAGTGGAGATCATCTGATCAGTTGACCGAACGTGAGGATCGATCGACCGATCCGCTTCGGGTCAAATCTGATCTCGAGACTTGGGGATCTGGATCAAACCTTGCAGAGCTATAAAATGGGGCCTCGAGGTGCAGCTCAGAACATCGAATTCCGAACAGAAGTCTTGTGCTCTCGTGTGCTCTGTACGCTTCAACAACGCTTTGCTGCATCAATGAACTGAACCTCTAACGCTCTTCTACTTTCTTGTTTGTTGGTAAAACTTTCTTATTTGCACTTAACTGTAATTGCTTCTAGCTTGTAATAGTTCGAATTTATAGTTGTTGCCCACCGAAAATGATCAAGGACCGCGGGCCTTCGAGTAGGAGTCGAGATAGGCTCTGAACGAAGTAAAACACTCGTGTCTTGTGTGTTTGAATTTACTTTCCGCTGCACTTATAATCTGTGTTTTAAAACGCTAAAAATAGCCATGAGTGCTATTCACCCCCCCCTCTAGCGCTTTCGATCCATCAATTGGTATCAGAGCGGGGTCATTATGAATCGGTGCAACCACCATTCAAAATAATTTGTCGTGGTATTTTCAGTTTTTTTTGGAGTCAATTAGAATTTGGCTTTATAGCTATATTCTAATTATTTTCTCGATTCGGCTTTCTGCTCGAGGTTGGTGCAACACCACCCGAGTTCGTGGTCTATTTTTTTTACCGCACTACTAAGCCAGGACCAAGTCCTAGAACCTCCTTGTTGTTTATTCTTTTTAGTTGATCTAAAATGGCCCTTCAAGAAGGCTACAGTACGGCCCGTCCCCCGCTATTCACCGGAGATGACTTCGGGTATTGGAAGGGTCGGATGGAGGCATATCTCCAGACTCATTTCGAAGTCTGGATGATTGTCAAAACCGGATTCCAACTACCAACTGATAGCGCCGGCAAACCACTACCATACGAGGACTGGGACGCATCTCTGATTAAGAAGGTGGAAGCCAATGCCAAGGCGACCTACACCCTCTAGTGTGGCCTATCAAAAGAAGAACTCAACCGCGTCGGCCCTTTCAGCAGTGCCAAGGAGCTGTGGGATAAGCTCATTGAACTTCACGAGGGGACATCCGACACCAAAGTAAGTAAAAGAGACTTAATTTTCAATAAATTGTTTAATATCAAACTATAGGAAGGTGAGACAGCTGCCCAACTCCATGCCCGGATTCAAGATCTGCTCAACGGTCTTCATGCAATTGGACAGAAGGTAGATAACCGGGACATCATAAGGTATTGTTTAAATGCCTTTCCGAGGAACACCTTGTGGGCATCCATGGTAGATGCCTACAAAGTTTCTAAGGATTTATCTACTATTAAGTTAGATGAACTTTTTGCAGAATTTGAACTTCATGAACAGACTAATGCACACCCGACCGAGAAAGTGTTGGCTTTGGTTGCAGGAACAGGAAGAATGCGCGAATCAAAGATGAAGCGCAGAACCGAACCTGAGTCAGAAGAAGAACCAGATTCGGAAGACGACGATGAGCTTACAACCGAAATAGTCAACCTGGTAAAGAAACTCTGCAAAAAGAAGGGCTTCAACAAAAAGGATGACAGAAAAGCTATCCAGTCCAAAGAAGCCCAACCAAGCTTGAAGGTCAAATACGAAGTGACCTGCTACGGGTGCAATCAAAAAGGGCACATCAAGGCAAACTGCCCGAACTAGAAGGATCCAAAGAAACCAAAGAGAAAGAAGGCATTGAAGGCAACATGGGATGAGTCTTCTTCCGAGGAATCCAACGACGAAGAACTCGAGTAAACGAACTTTCTTGCGTTGACAGCCCGGGACTACAACAACGAATCCGGAAGCGAGGACGAATCAGAAGCCGAGTCCGAGAGAAGCCACGGATCCATATCCGTTTCCGAAGGGCCAAACCCCTTTGAATTGGATCAATGGGTGTTGGACAGTGGATGCTCCAGACATATGACTGGAGATAGGTTGAAGTTCACTAAGCTAAAACTAAAGAACCTAGGATCAGTTGCATTCGGCAATGATGGAAAACTGAAAGTAATCGGAAAAGGTAATATCGAACTTAACTTCGATTTTATTATTCGAAAAGTGTTATTAGTTGAAAATTTTAATTTTAATTTATTAAGTATAAGCCAATTATGCGATACTGGTTACTCAGTTAATTTTACCAAGTCCGAATGTATAGTCAAACATATTGATAATCCAAAAATCATACTTAAGGGCACAAGGAAAGATAATGTCTACACAATTTATCTACCAACACCATCGATAAAGTGTTTTCTAACACAACAATAGGAAACTGAGTTGTGGCACAGGAGATTGGGTCACACTCACACAAGACTCATTTCAAAAATGAGTCAAAATGGACTAGTCAGAGGATTGCCCAAATTAAAAGTTATTGAAAATTCAATCTGTAATGCGTGTCAACAAGGAAAACAAACCAAGTCAACCCACAAGTCAACCAATCTAGGTAGAACTACCTGTTTACTTGAGCTCCTTCACCTAGACCTATTCGATTCACACGGAGCCAAGTCACTAAGCAAGAACTAGTATTGCTTAGTTATAATAGATGATTTCTCCAGGTTCACCTGGGTAAAATTTCTAAAAACAAAAGATGAAACCTTTGAAATATTTAGTAATTTTTGTAAATTAACATAAAATGAAAAAGACACTAAAATTAAAAGAATAAGAAGTGACCATGGAGGAGAATTTGAGAATCACAACTTTACTGAATTTTGTGAAATAAATGGATACAAACATGAATACTCCTACCCTAAGACCCCTCAACAAAATGGTTTAGTAGAACGTAAAAACAGAATCCTACAAGAAGCTGCTAGAACCATGTTAAACGAATATAAACTATCTAATCAATTCTGGGCTGAAGCAGTTAGTACAACATGTTACATTCAAAATAGGATTTTACTTAACAAATTTCAAAATAAAACATCCTATAAAATTTATTATAATAAAATTCTCAACTTAAACTATTTAAAAGTATTTGGGTGTAAAGTCTTCATTTTGAACACTAAAGACTACTTAGGGAAATTTACATCAAAAACAACCCCGGGAATATTTTTAGGTTATTCAACAACTAGTAGAGCATATAGAGTGTATAACAAAAATACCCTAAAAGTAGAAGAAACAATAAATATAATATTTGATGAAGAAAATAAGTTACCCAACACAATAAATGAAACTGAAAATACAGAAAATATTAACCCAATAAACAGAGAAGATGATGAAACTCAACCTGAACCTATTGAATCTGAAGAACAAATCACTAACTCAAATGATATACAACCAACTAGAACAAGCAAAAATCACCCATCTGACCAAATTTTGGGTGACCCAACTATAGGAGTCAGAACTAGATCATCTTATAAAAACCAGAGCCAAATAGCCTTGATTTCAAAAATTGAACCCAAAAACATAGAAGAAGCCCTACCAGACCCAGATTGGACTCTAGCAATGCAAGAATAATTGGCCCAATTTGAAAGAAATCAGGTTTGGGAATTAGTGCCGAATCCCGTTAACAAATCCATAATTGACACTAAATGGGTTTTTAGAAACAAATTAAATGATCAAGGTGAAATAGTTAGAAACAAAGATAGGTTAGTAGCTAAAGGATTCAGTCAAGTAGAAGGGTTAGATTATGATGAGACCTATGCTCCAGTAGCAAGACTTGAATCCATTAGGATGTTGCTAGCCTATACAGCACACAAAGGATTCAAGCTATTTCAAATGGACTTAAAATCCGCATTTTTAAACGGATTTATTAAAGAAGAAGTGTATGTACGGCAACCCCCAGGATTTGAAGATTTAGAACAACCAAATTATGTCTTTAAATTAAAAAAGGCCCTATATGGACTAAAACAAGCACCTAGGGCTTGGTATGAACGTCTGTCCAATTACTTAATATCAAAAGGATTTAAACAAGGTCAAATAGACCCAACCCTTTTCGTAAAAACCTTAGAAAATGATATTTTTATAGCCCAAATTTACGTTGACGATATTATTTTCGATTCCACAAACTCTAAATTTCTAAAGGAATTCACCAAACTTATGGAAAATGAATTCGAAATGAGTCTGGTAGGAGAACTTAATTTCTTCTTAGGTTTACAGATTAAGCAAACTAAAGATGGAATTTACATTTATCAAACTAAATATGCTAAGGAATTAATTAGAAAATTTGACATGGAAAACTCAAAAATAATTAATACACCAATGGCTACAAATGCTAAAATTGACTCAGACTTAGAAGGTAAATCAGTAGACTTGAAATACTATCGGAGTGTGATAGGAAGTCTACTGTACCTAACTGCAAGTCGACCAGACATTATTTTTGCAGTAGGTATGTGTGCACGATACCAATCTTGTGCAAAAGAGTCTCACTTAACCCTTGTCAAAAGAATCCTTAGGTATGTTAAGGGAACTCTAAATGTAGGACTATGGTACCCTAGATTTGGCACCCTTGACCTAAACGGCTACTCTGACTCAGACTATGCCGGATGCAAGCTAGATAGAAAAAGCACAAGTGGTAGCTGTCAATTTCTAGGACAATGCCTAGTAAGTTGGTCAAGTAGAAAGCAACACTGTGTTGCTTTATCTACCACTGAAGCTGAATATATAGCCTTAGGTGAATGCACATCTCAATTGTTGTGGCTGATGCATACCCTTAAAGACTATCAACTAGAGTATCATAAAACGAAAATCTCAATTGATAATATAAGCTCAATAAATCTAACGAAAAACTCAATTCATCACTCAAGAACTAAACATATAGAAGTGAAACACCACTTTGTAAGGGATCACGTAGCTAAGGGTGATATTGAACTCAACTATGTTGAGTCAAAATCAAACCTAGCTGACATCTTCACAAAGCCCTTACCTGAACTTGAGTTCAACTCACTTAGAAGGCAAATAGGAATGTGCTGGGTAGAATAGATATTAATTTTTCAAAACTCACTGTCTTACTTCAAAACTCGTTCTATTATTCTTTTCAAAATCTAGGAAAAATAATGATTTTAAAATCCCATTTTCTTAGAATTTTCAAAAATATGACTTAGCCTAGGATCTACCCTAGAAATCTTGTTCCCCTAGATTTAAGCCAGAGCATCTCACAAACACCTAGGTATACCTTGCTTGTGTTTGTAAAACATAGAATGGTGTGAGATCCATAGGGTACAGCCTGGACTCAAGAATGCTTATTACTGTCCATCAATATGAGTCTGGGCATTAAATACTTTATTAACAGTAATTAAATCAAGTCTTCCAGCCTTAGTCAAATCTAACTGGACTAAATGACTTTACTTGACTAATCAAGTGAAAGTTGTTGCCCTCTAGGCAATCAGCAAGTAGCTAACGGTTAGACAGTTGGTGAAGGAAATGTTAAGCTTAAGCATGCTTACACTTTAGGGCTCTAATACCTGATTAAGACAAGGTGAATAAGTTGTCACATGCTTGGACTATAAGAACCTAAGAATTTATTAAGACATTAATCAAGGGGGAGTGAATTCTTCTTTTCAAGCTAGTTCTCCTTTAAAATAAAAATTATCTTTGACTTGGTTTTAAAAATTATTTTTGACTTGACTTAAAATAAAAAATTATGATAGATGTGATATTGAATTAATATTATTTTTAAAAGCTTGTATTTTCATATAATCATTTTTTAAAACTAAGCACTAAAATTATCCAAATCCTTTACTAAGTTTTTTTTTTTTTTTTTGCAAAGCTAAGTACTTAAGTTAAGCTTTTATGAAAATCCTTTTAAAGTTAAATACTCAAGCAAAGTTTTTTTAATATATATATATATATACCTTTAAGTGTTTTGTCAAAATTTCTTATATAACTCATTTTTTTAAACAACAATTAGTTTCAAAAGATTAAAGCTAATCTTTGTTGAAAATGAGTTAAGTATTTTCAAAACCATTTCAAATTGAGCTAAGTGTTTTTCAAAAGACTTGTTAAAATTTAGTTAAAACTTCTTTGCAAATTTAGCTAAGTGACTTCTATAGCCTTTTTCAAAATTAACTAAGTTAAATATTTTTTCACGAAAGGCTTTTCATATTTAGCTAAGTGTTTACCTAAGTAATGATTTTCAATTGCTAAATTTTGCTAAGTTTTTGTTGAAAACACTAAGTATTTTCCAAGGCATTTCCTAATTTAAGTAAAACAATTCTTTTTGAAACACTAAGACATTAAATAAATGACTACTCTTTAGGGGGAGCTTAAACTAATTATTCTCTTCTCTTCCTGATATTCTTTTTGATTTATGTCAAAGGGGGAGAGAAAAGTCAAAGTTAAAGAGATTAAGAATTAAGAATTTAAACATAAAGAGGACCATAAGTTTTACAAATTTTTATACATTCATGTTTAAATTTCTTAATAATTTCATATTTTAATTTTGTCATACTTTTACTTAACTTTGAACTGTGTTGTCATAATAAAAAAGGGGGAGATTGTTGGAGCGGGAAGCATCCGACGAATGAACCGGTGTTTTGATTATGTCAAAGGGTTCAAGTTAAGTTGTTTTGTTATCTAATGAGCTTAAAACAAGTGTGCAGGAAAGTCCTAACTGCGGTTAGGCAGGTGAAAATCCTAAGGGGTGGTAACCTTAGGTCCTAGGGGGTGGTAACCCTAGGTGGAGGAAAACCCTAAGGGGCGGTAACCTTAGGTCCTAGGGGGTGGTAACCCTAGATGGAGAAAAACCCTAGGGGCGGTAACCTTAGGTCCTAGGGGGTGGTAACCCTAGGCGGAAAGTCCAGTCGGTCTGGAGGACCGGACTGGCATCAGGTAAATCTCCTGAGTGGAGTAGGTGAGGACGTTTTCCCCGTAGAGGGAACAGTAGGCATCGGTTCGACTTAGGGTTTCCGGTCGGAAACCCGATGTCAGACCCGGACAGTCTGAAGGCTGTCAATTCATTTGTTTATATATTATCTTTTGTATTCTAACACTGTTTTACAGGAAACTAACACTTTTGTTCAGGGTTAGTACTGACCGGGATCGGTCGACCGAACCTTGGGAACGGTCGACTGAACCTTCAAGCAACCAGATCAGATCTCCAGAAGATGGACCCGGTTCGACCAGGGATCGGTCGACCGGACCTCGGGATCGGTCGACCGGACCTCGGGATCGGTCGACCGAACCTGGGATAGGTGTCGATTGGATCAAGCCGAGGTGTGCGGGTCAGAGGAGACTGATCGGTCGACCGAACCTTGGGATCGGTCGACCGATCCCACGGATAAAGTTTGAGCAGATCGAAGAGGAGCGACGGATGGACGGATCAGTGGAGATCATCTGATCGGTCGACCGAACGTGAGGATCGGTCGACCGATCTGCTTTGGGTCAAATCTGATCCCGAGACTTGGGGATCTAGATCAGACCTTGCAGAGCTATAAAAAGGGGCCTCGAGGTGTAGCTCAGAACATCGAATTCCGAACAGAAGTCTTGTGCTCTCGTGTGCTCCATACGCTTCAACAACGCTTTGCTGTATCAACGAACTGAACCTCCAACGCTCTTCTACTTTCTTGTTCCTTGGTAAAACTTTCTTATTTGCACTTAATTGTAATTGCTTCTAGCTTGTAATAGTTCGAATTTATAGTTGTTGTCCACCGAAAGCGATCAAGGACCGTGGGCCTTCGAGTAGGAGTCGAGATAGGCTCTGAACGAAGTAAAACACTCGTGTCTTGTGTGTTTGCATTTACTTTCCGCTGCACTTATAATCTGTGTTTTAAAACGCTAAAAATAGCCACGAGCGCTATTCACCCCTCCTCTAGTGCTTTCGATCCATCAGTTTTGGCCTTTCGATGAGCTTGAGTATCCCATGTTAGCCCCGAACCCACAACTCAATTTCATCGATAATAACTCATTCCACTAGAGAGTTATTATCGCCCTACCACACCTATCCCAAATTACATTATGGGCTCCTTCTTATTATGAGTGTGTTAGTCTCCCTGTGTTAAAGATAACGAATGTCCACTAATTAAGTAGGTTACTGACAACTCACTTAATTAATATCTCAGTCCAAGAGTAGTACCACTCAACCTTATTATCATGTCAGACTAAGTCCACCTGCAGGGTTTAACATGACAATCCTTAAGAGCTCCTCTTGGGGGCATTCTCAACCTAGATAACTAGGACACAGTTTCCTTCTATAATCAACAATACACACTATAAGTAATATCATTTCCCAACTTATCGAGCCTATTGGTTTATCGAGCTAAATCTCACCCTTTGATAAGTTAAAGAAATAAATACTAAATATATATGCTTGTTATTATATTAGGATTAAGAGTACACACTTCCATAATAACTAAAGTCTAGTTCTTTTATTAAGTTAGTATAAAATGAACTTACCTAATGACCCTACTCAATACACTTAGAGTGTACTAGTGTAATTTATTAGTCAAGATAAACTAATACCTAATTACACTACGACTATACTGTAACACCCATGAAATTATAAGATAAGTATATGGGTGTTATTTTCTTTAGAGCATAAAAATAAAAAGAATAAGAGAAAAGGAAAAAATAGAAACCAAAATAGAATAAGAAGAGGTGAGGTCAAGGATTGAACCTTGAACCTCCCACAAGTAATAGAGTTAAATTAGTGGATGGAACCACTAGAGTAATGAATGATAAGTGAATAAAAGAGAATGGAATTGGTAGTTAAAGGAGAGAAAATGGTTAAGTAAAAGAACAAGAGAAAACCAAATTTGCTTACCTTCTCTTCCTCTTGGTTAAGAGAAGAAGCAAGCAAAAGATAAATTGCCTACTTCCCTCCCTCTCTCTATTTTCGTGGGATTAAAGGAATGAGGGAAAAGAGGAGTTGAGGGAATGAATGAAGACATGCTTCATTTACAAATGAATAAATAGGATTGGGAGAAGAAAAGAAAGAGATTTAATTCTTCTTCTTCCTCCTTCCTTCTCCTTCTTCATTCTCCACCGAAACCAAGAGCCCCTCCCTCTCCTTATTCCAAAAGCTAGGCTAAGTTTCCTCTCCAAGAAAACTAAATTACAAGAAGTAGCCTTCAAGATCTACCCCTTCCAAGCAAGAGAAACAAAAGGAGGTGCAAGAAGAAGAAGCTCTCTCCTTCCTTTGCACCTAGGGTACCTTTTTCCTTAAGAAAAACCACAAGCGAAAGGATGTAAGTATCCCCTCACCTATGGTACAAGTAGTTCATAGGTGCTTTCCTTTATGAAAATAGATTTCTAAAAACTTAAGGTGTGATCCATGGTAAATTCGTCCAACAAGAATAAGACCCTTAGGAAAAATTAAGTCCTAAATATGCTCACCGTGATTTTTATGATATGTACTTTTTTTTATAAGAGATTTGTTTAGTATTCTCATACTTGTATGTTGCTTAAAATTAAGATTTCTCTCCTTAGAAACTCTCGGCCAAGACAAAATTAAGGACCTAGGAGAACTTAAAACCTAAACCAAGCATGCCATGATTTTCCTTATGACAAGATATGAAGTTAACATGATATTTCTCATGCTTGTATGTTGATTGGAACTGTATTTCATGCTCATGAGGTTTCGGCCATAACAAGTTTAAGGGCCTAGGAAACTTAGAACCTAACCTAGTTATGCTCATGATGTTCCTTGTAATAATTGCTATGAAATTGATTTAGGGTTCCCATGCTTTTATAACACTTGAAACCTAGTTCCAAGCTTTACAAGTTTCGGCCATAACAAGTTTAAGGGCCTAGGAAACTTAGAACCTAACCTAATTATACTCATGATGTTCCTTGTAATAATTTCTATGAAATTGGTTTAGGTTTCCCATGGTTTTATGCCACTTCAAAACCTAGTTGCATACTTAACAAGTTTCGGCCACATTAGGTTTAAAGACTTAGGAAGCTTAGAACCCAAACTAAACTTGCTCAAGATGTTCCTTGTGATAAATGTTATGATATTGGTTTAGGGTTCACATGCTTTCATGCTACTTGTAACCTAGAATTGTGCTTACTAGGGTTTCGGCCATGACAAGTTTACAAGCTTAGGAAACCTAGAACCTAAACTAACCATGCTCATGATGTTCCTTATGGTATATGATATGATATTAGTTTAGGGTTCACATGCTTGTATCTTGATTGTAACCAAATGTGATGCTTGATAAGTTTCGGCCATGACATGTTTAAAGACTTAGGAAGCTTGGAACCCAAACTAAACATGCTCAAGATGTTCCTTATGATATATGTTATGATATTTATTTAGGGTTCACATGCTTTCATGCTACTTGTAACCTAGAATTGTGCTTACTAGGGTTTCAGCCATGACAAGTTTACAAGCTTAGGAAACCTAGAACCTAAACTAACCATGCTCATGATGTTCCTTATGGTATATGATATGATATTAGTTTAGGGTTCATATGCTTGTATGTTGATTGTAACCAAATGTGATGCTTGATAAGTTTCGGCCATGACATGTTTAAAGACTTAGGAAGCTTGGAACCCAAACTAAACATGCTCAAGATGTTCCTTATGATATATGTTATGATATTTATTTAGGGTCCCCATGCTTTCATGCTACTTGTAACCTAGAAACATGCTTGCTAGGTTTCGGCACAGACAAGAATAAAGGCTTAACTTAGAACCCATGTTAAACATGCTCATGATGTTCCTTATGATTTATGATATGATGATGATTTAGGGTTCATATGCTTTTATGGTGCTTGTTAACCTAGTCAACAACTACATGTTTCGGCCACTTCATGATATTTGGGTTAGAGACCCAATTATGAAATTCTATGTATCTCACATGCAATGCTTCATGATATGATAAGAATATGCTATGCTTCTATGCTCATTTATGTATGCTTATGACCTATGCATGATGATGACCCGTATGATGTGTTATGTTCCCAAATTCATGATGTGTTGTGTGCCCAATTATGCATGCGTTTATGATGTGCTATGTGCCCAAATTCATGATGTGCTGTGTGCCCAATTATGCATGCGATCATGATGTGCTGTGTGCCCAAATTCATGATGTGTTGTGTGCCCAATTATGCATGCTTTATGTTATGCCTAAGAGTTGCTTCCCTTTTAGTTGGGACTAAGAGCACTCTTCATGATATGAAAAGAAATATAATATGCATGATATGATAAGAATTATGATATGTATGACATGCTACTTTACTTTTTATGGCTTGTACCAAGGGTGGGCTCCATAAGCACCCCGGGGTCGATGGACTAAGAAATGGGTCTCATTAGGGATGAGCTCCTAAGTGCCCCTAGGTCGATGGACTAAGAAACGGGCCTAGTAAGTATGCCTTGTAGGGTTCGAGACTTGATACATTGGACCTACATAGGACGCGCGCATTTATGTATGTGGTACAAGCCGGGGCCCTAATCATGTTGTGATTATGTTTAAGTATGTATGTAATAAGTTTTCAAAAGAAATGTTGCATATATTTTTCATGATACATGTTTTCGAAAGTCATCTCGCATGATACTTATGACTATGTTATGTTATGCTAGGATGCACTTTATGATTATGCCATGATACTTATGATTATATTATGTTATGCTGGGATGCTCTTTATGATCATGTCATAATATGCCTTGATTATGTTATGTTATGCTAGGATGCACTTATGGTTCTTAGCATAATACGCCATGATACCTTACGATTACGTTACGATATGATGCTTCTATACATGATATGTTGAGTTGTTTTTTTATGTTTTATGTCTATGAATATGCTATGCTTTATGTCTTTATGTTATGCTTTACGATTTTTGTGAGTAGGAAAGATCTTACTGAGCCTTGTGTGCTCATAGCTTACTTTCCTTGTACCACAGATAAAGGCAAGGAATGGATGTACTAAGGGAGCAACAGGAGGGGCAAGATGGATGTGTGTAGTAGTGGCTCGGCTAAAAGAGAAAGGCCTGCTTTTATTTAATAAGAATTATGCTTATGTCATTATTTCATGACTCCATAACATTTCATAATGCTTATTAGTATTATGGTTTAAATTCATGATAAACATGCCATGTCACCTTATGTGATAGGTAGTTAGTAATGATGATTTGAAAAGTAGAAGAAGAGTTTTAAAAAAAAAAGAAAAAAAAATACTATAAACAAGACTTCCGCTGTGTTTAAATAGAGAAGATTATTAACAAGCAAATAAGTAAGATAAGTTAAGAAGAAAAAGAAAGGTAACCCCCGTCAGCTTGAGCAGGAAGGGGCGGGGCGTTACAGTTTGGTATCAGAGCCAGGTTTAGCCTTTTCACTACACACATGTCAAGCCTCCATCCTGCCGCTCCAAGTAAGAATCTATATGCTTAATTTAATTCTTCTATGATGCTTTAATATTATGCATGTTTAATTATTCTTTTGATGATGATAAGTCACAGTTCTAGTTTAGGTATGCATGATGGTAGGATAAGAATGAAAATGATCTTATGTTAGCCTGGATAGAAATAACCATAATTTATTGTCATTTAATGAAGATAAGCATGGCTAGGAGACGTACTACCCGAGCAGACGAGACAGCGACTCCACCAGATCTGACCCAGGTAGTTACCGACCTCCAGCATCAGATCACGGAGCAACAACAGCTGATCACGACTTTGATGGGTCAGCAAGAAAATCCTGCCACCCCGCTAGTAAATCAGAATGCAGTGCCCGTCATCCCAGTAGTTGCACCAGTACCACCAATAGCCCCTGTCCCAGTGGTCCGATAGGAGACCTACTTCATATAGTCGCTAAGGCTGAAGCCGAAAAACTTCTCAGGTACTTGCAAGCCATGGGACGCCCAAGCCTGGTTCAAGACAGTGGAAAGCATAGTGGAATTACTGGACTGGCCCGTATCGGAAAAGATCAAATGTGTATCATTCTTCTTTTCCGGAGACACAAGAATGTGGTGGGAAAGAGTGAAGGTAAAGAGACAGATCAATCTGATGAACTGGACGGACTTTGAGACAGAGTTCTTCGAAGAGTTCTTCCATATGCAAGTGATGAACCGGCATTACGACGAGTTCACCGAGTTTTGGCAAGGTGACCTATCAGTGAATGAAGCAGCAAAGCGCTTCAACCGTCTGGCACGCCTATGTCCAGAGTTGGTTCGCACAGAAAGAGAAAGGGTCAGACTGATACTGAAGATGCTTCGACCTGAGATAGCACTGAACGTGACCGGAGGAATTAATAGACCGCAGACTACAGAGGAATTGGTCAGCAGTACCCTAATCACAGAACATTATCAGAAAGCGATGAACGAGAATAAGAATCAGGCCCGAACAGAAGGACAGAGACCCTCAGGTACCAAAACAAGCTGGAAAGGGACCTCTACCGGAAAAAGGAAACAATGGGACAATGCTAAAGGTGGCTCAGTGAATAAGCAACCGAAATACCCTCAGTGCACTATTTGCGGAAAGCTGCATTCCGGAGTATGCCACAAGGATACAAGAAAGTGCTATAATTGCGGAGGGGAAGGACATCTGGCCAGAGACTGCACTAACCGGTTTCAGGCACCACCCCAGCAGAATAACCAGAACAAGAGTGCCCCCTCACAACTACATCAGATGCAAGCTGCTATTGAAGGAACACCGAGTTTTCTCACTTACCAAATAGGATGTGGCGAGTGCCTCTACTGTCGTCATAGGTCAGTTACCTACTTTTAGTCAATATGCTAAAGCTATATCTGATGCTGAAGGTAAACCAGTGTTCGAAATTATCGGGAAACCGAGAGACATTACGAGTCATTGGATCGAAAATATGTCCGGGCGGCTCTCTACCATGACCATAGCATCCACATTATTCGACAACCTATTGGAGAAACAAACCAGTGACCAAAGCCTCCAAAGGATTAAACAAGAAACCTTAGAAGGAAAGAATGACGGATTCCAGATCGCGGACAGTGGAATATTATATCTCAGGGATCGATTATGTATTCCCGGGGATCCAGAGTTGCGAAGAAGAATACTAGAGGAAGCTCATTCAACGCCCTATGCAATGCATCCAGGATCCACCAAAATGTACTAGGATTTGAAAAAGAAATTCTGATGGTCCGGTATGAAAAGAGATGTGGCTTAGTATGTCAGTACCTGCCTGACCTGTCAGAGGGTTAAAGAAGAACATCAGAGGCCTGGAGGATTACTGCAGCCTGTCGAAATTCCAGAATGGAAATGAGAAGATATCTCTATGGACTTTATATCAGGATTACCCAAGACAACAAACGGCTACGACGCCATATGGGTAATCGTGGATAGATTAACAAAATCCGCCCATTTTCTAGCAATCAAGATGACTTATTCAATTGAGCAACTGGCTCAATTATATGTCAAGGAAATTGTTAGACTACATGGGATTCCTAAGACCATCATTTCAGACAGAGATGGTCGTTTTGTTTCACATTTTTGGGAAGGTATCTAAAAGGCACTTGGTACGAAGCTATTATTCAGTACTGCCTTCCACCCTCAGACCGACGGACAAACAGAAAGGGTTAACCAAGTATTAGAAGATATGTTACGGGCATGCGCATTAGACTTCAAAGGGAGCTGGAGTCGATATTTATGCCTAGCAGAATTCGCATACAACAATAGTTACCAGGTTATTATTGGGATGGCGCCTTACGAGGCTCTGTACGGGAGGAAATGTAGATCCCCTATATGTTGGTACGAAGGCGATGAAAAGAAAGAGATGGGTTTTCAAACCGAGTTCATTGATAATGCCACCCTTGCTATACAGAACATCAGCCAACGAATAGAAACTACTCAGAGTCGACAGAAGAATTATACGGATAAGCGACGAAGGCCATTGGAATCCAGTGTCGGAGACTCAGTATTTCTCAAAGTAGCTCCTATGAAAGGAGTAACGAGGTTCGGTAAGAAGGGAAAGCTAAGCCCACGTTATGTGGGTGTAACACCCACGAAATTTTAAGATAAGTATATGAGCATTAATCTGTAGGACCGTTAGATTCGATAGAGGGGGGTGAATATCGATTCGAAAATATCGAGTATAAGAGCAGCGGAAAAGTAAAGTAGACACAGTATTTTTTACTTCGTTCGGAGCCTATGACGACTCCTACTCGAAGGCCCGTACTCCGTGAGTACTTTCGTTGGGCAATTCACTAGCAGTTCGAAATAATGATTACAAAAAACAGTACAATGAATGCTAATGAAAATGAAAAGCAAATACCGACAATAAAGACAAGAAAGGAGCGTAGTGTCGGAGCTTTGTTAGCGTCGCAGAAGTGCAGAGCAGTGGAAGACTTTTCTTTTCGTTGTTGTGCTGAAGCTCTCCTCTGACCCTTCTTTTATATGAGGCTCGGGGCGCCCTGGATGCCTTCCGGGCACCCTGGTGAGACGTGGCAAGTCCAACCAGCGAGCTCCACGTGGCGACGCGCGATCAGGATGAAATTTCCCTCCCGGGCGCCCGGACCCTATTTTCTCGCAGAATCCGTCCTGCAAGACAAACGTTAGTCCGGAGGCAAATTTACCCTGCAACACAGATTGTTAGCAAAAGCAAAGTGAGCATGAATTAGCAAAAAGGAGTATGAGTTAGATTCCGTCTTTCCGAGACCGGTATCTAGTCACGATCTCGACTTAGATATCCGAAATGGATCTAAGCCGGATCGACGCCTAATGTTCCCTTCTCGGGAACGCGTCCTCGCAGTCACTCCCCTCCAGTGACTTACCTTACTTACCTGCCAGACGTCCGGTCAGCCCTTTGACCCGTCTGGACTTCTCGCTAGCTATCCGGTCAGCCCGTCGACCTAGCTGGATTTCTTGCCAAGCGTCCGGTCAACCCGTCGACACGCTTGGACTTCTCGCCAATCGTCCGATCAGCCCGTTGACCCGCTTGGACTTCTCGCCAGCTATCCGGTCAGCCCGTCGACCTAACTGGACTTCGTGCCAGACATCCGGTCAGCCCGTCGACCTGTCTGGACTTCTCCTGCACACTCGATCAAAGTGTCAGACAACAACAAAACTAACTTAACCTATTTGTCATTCATCAAAACCTAGGTTAGACCGTTAGTGCTACCTGCACCAACAATCTCCCCCTTTTTGATGGAATGACAACCTGGTTAAGTTAGTGAAAGAACGCAAAAAAATAGGTACATCGGTTTTAAAGTTAGTTTTAGTATTTTCAATATGGTTTATCTAACTTAACCACCTAACCCTCCCCCTTTGGCATTCATCAAAAAAAATAAGCAAGGGTAAACAATCATAGTGTAGAGTTACTGTAAAAAATAATCACAGTTAATCATGAAAAGAATATCTGAGTTTGGTTCAAAATTCAAGTACAACAAGGAAAAAAATATCAAGTTGACTTGGGGGAGACAAGTTGAATTTTGAAAAGTATAAATTTAAAGTTAATCAAGTTTAACTTTTCAAGCGTGTAAAATTTTTAAATCAGGTTTTTCAAATTTTCTTTTCAAGTTTAAGTAACATTTACTTTTCAAAAAGGTAAATTTTTAACTTCAATTTTTCAAAACAAAGCAAAAATTAAACAAGTAAGATTAAATTTGCCAAAATAAATGTTTAAGTTTAATTTTCAAGCATATGTTACAAAACTGGATAAGTTTAAATTTGCAATAGTCAACTTTTTAAATCAGGTTTAAAAATTAGGTGGGATTAAACTTCCAATTTTGCAAACACTCAGATAAATTTAACTTTTTTTTGAAAAATAGTGTTCAAAGAATAAATTAGTTTTAAAATGGATTAAAAATTTTTTTAATTAATTTCTCCCCTTGAACTTGACACTTAAAATTTGAAAATATTTGCTAAAAATATTCAAAGTAGATATATATATATATATATATATATATATATATATTTTTTTTTTTAAATTGAGGTAGAATTTTCTAGAGAGATTTTAAAGAGAAGATTAAAAAATAACACTTAAGGAGATAATTAAAAAATAAACCTCTCCCTTAATTTGATACTCCTTTAATTTATTAATCCTCCTTATTTATTACTTCCCCGTAATATAAAATTTTACAACCGTAACATATTTTTGTACCTAAGTGTTTTAGACGATTGTATAGTTATCTTTATAAAATTGTTCATTTAAATTTGACTAACCGTAATTAATGTTAGATTAAGTTGAAATAAATTAACCTTTAGTGTAATGTTAAGTAAGATAAGTTGTTATTAATTCAATAATTGATCAATATTAATAATTTATTGATTAAATTTTGTTATAATATAAATTTTGTATTAATTGATGAAGGTGTTAGTTATAATTTAACTTTTCATTTACTTCCTTTTAAGTTGGATTGACTTAGTTTAAAGTTGGTGGTAATTTGAAGTTAAACTCGTTATTCAACAAGGTTAAGTAAGGTTCAATTTAAGTCAAACTTTAATTATGTTTTAATAAAAATAATTAATATTTTAAAGGTTGATTAAGAAAAATGACTTAGAGTAATTTTAATATTTTTACTAAGGTTAAACCTAGGTTCTGATCAAATCAAGCTTAGTTCTCAAATAAAGTTAAACTTAAATAGTTAAGTTCTACTTATTAATTACATAATTAAGTTTAAAGTTAAAGTTAACGGAATTTAAGTTTTTAAGTTAGGTGTCTAAGTTTTAAATGAATTTAAAAGAATTATAATAATTATTATTTTTAAGGGATTTCTAACAGGATTTTAAAATGATTTTTATAATTATTTAATGACAATTAATATACGTTCAATTCAGTTTTGATTTTAGATTAAAATTAATATCAGTGATTAATTTAGCTTTAAGTTTTAAGTTTAAGTTAAATTTTTAAGTTTTAATTTTCAGTTAGGTTAAATTAAGTTGAAAAGTAATGTTTAAATTAAGTTTTAATGAGTTTTAATTTAAGATCTAATTTTCAGTTAAGTTAAATTAAAAAATAATTTTAAGGTTAAAATGATGTTTAAGATTAAAAATGAGTTTAAAGTCAAAATAATAATTTTTAAAGTGAAAATAGTCTATAGAAATAATTTATTATTATTACTATTTTTTTTTAAGTTAAAAGAATTTTATTATAGTGAAAAAATAAGATGAATTTTTCAAAATGATACATAATTTTTAAAAAAGTTTTTAAATGATTTTTAAAAGTTTTTAAAATAATTTTTGAAATAATTTTTAAGTTAAAATAATTTAAAAGTATAATTTTTATATTAAAATAATTTTAAATTAAAATAATTTTTAAGTTAAAATAATTTTTAGAATAACAATAATTTTTAAAAGGTTTTAAAAGAATTTTTAAAGTTTTTGAAAATGATTTTTAAAAGAGTTTTTTAAAAATAATTTTTAAAATAGTTTTTTAAAAGAATTTTTAAAAGAATTTTTTAAAGTTTTGAAAATGATTTCAAAATAGTTTTTAAAATAATTTTTAAAATGTTTTAAAAGAATTTTTGAAAGAATTTTTGAAAGTTTTTAAAATGATTTTTAAAAGAGTTTTTTAAAATAATTTTAAAATGTTTTAAAAGAATTTTTTAAAGTTTTTAAAATGATTTTTAAAATAGTTTTTTAAAATAATTTTTTAAAGTTTTTAAAATTATTTTTAAAATAGTTTTTAAAATATTTTTAAAGAATTTTTAAAAGTTTTTAAAATGATTTTTAAAGAGTTTTTTAAAATAATTTTTAAAATGTTTTAAAAGAATTTTTAAAAGTTTTAAAAAGATTTTTAAAATAGTTTTTTAAAATAATTTTTAAAATGTTTTAAAAGAATTTTTAAAAGAATTTTTTAAAGTTTTTAAAATGATTTTTAAAATAGTTTTTTAAAATAATTTTTAAAATAATTTATTTAATGTTTTTAAAATGATTATTAAAATAGTTTTTAAAATAATTTTTAAAATGTTTTAAAAGAATTTAAAATAATTTTTAAAAGAGTTTTTTTTAAAATAATTTTTAAAATGTTTGAAAATAATTTTTAAAAGAATTTTTTAAAGTTTTTAAAGTGATTTTCAAAATATTTTTTAAAAATAATTTTTAAAAGAATTTTTTAATGAATTTTTTAGAGTTTTTAAAATGATTTTTAAAATAGTTTTTAAAATAATTTTTTAAAATGTTTTAAAAGAATTTTTTAAAGTTTTTCAAATGATTTTTAAAATATTTTAGAATAAAATTTTTAAGTTAAATATAAAAATTTTATAGTTAAATTTAAAAATATTTTTTAAAGTTAATTTTTGTTTTAAAATAATTTTTTAAAGTTAATTTAATTTTTAAAATAATTTTTAAAGTTAATTTAATATTATTTTTTTAAAAATTAATTTAGTTTTAATTCGAAATTTAATTTTTAATTAATTCAAAATTTAATTTTAATTTGAAATTCAAAATTTAATTTTAATTCATTTTAATTTAATTTGAAATTCGAAATTTAATTTTAATTAATTTTAATTTAATTTGAAAATTAATTTGATCCTTATTCATCTCACCCGATCTAGATTATCAATCAGGGAATCCTATAAGTTTGTGAGATGAATTAGATTTTATTACAGAGTTTGGTTTAACTTTTGTTAGATTCAGATTTAGCTTTGGTCTCAACAAATAGGCATTTTTCGGATAAACTTCTAAGCTTGGTGAGTCACTTGAACGTCATTAGAAGTAGCCAACCTTTCGAGGTTTTCCGAATAGTCCTATCCACGGAGCTTAGTATTAAACCTTGGTCTAACTAGTTAGGATCTATTTAAGGGTAGCTTCAGTCAGCTCCACTTGGCCAAATGCACCAGATCGAAGCCATATCTTTCTTGACATGCGATGCCCAAGCTTCCCTAACGTACTATCATCCAAAAACTTCACCAGTACCATGATTCAAGTTAAACTTGGTCTCTTTTTAACTAATCCTAATTACCCTGCCGGGTTAGTTTGTTTGGGTTACCCTGTCGGGTAAGTTAGTTTTGGAGGTGCCAGCTATTCTGGAGCCTCCCCCTAAATCATTGGTCTTTAATTTAAGATTTTTGTATAATTAGAGTTGGTTTTAGTTAAGTTGTAATGTTTAATTTATAATTTAAATTTAAGTTTTTTATTTTGAATTAATTAAATTGGTCAAATTATCTTTCTTTAAGAGAGTGTATTTAATATTTGAATGTTCTTTCAATTTCAATTTTATTGGGTTAATTGAATATTCTTTCTTCAATAGCATATTTTTAAAATTTAAGTTTTTATTTATTTTTAAATTTGAATTAACTAAACTGTTTGAATTATATTTTCTTAACGGTTTATCTTTTAGATTTTTATTAATTGTTAATTTTGAAATTTCTAGATTATTTTTGTTTAATATGTTATCTTTAACATTTAATTATAAGTTTGTTAAATTCCATTTTTATTTTATCAAAGTGTTTGATTTTAGCCTTATATTTTCTTTGCCTTTTAAATTGATATGGTTAATTGAATTTATTAGATTAGTTTTATCTTTAAAGTTTAATTTCTTATTAATTAAATTATCTTGATTTTGGATAGCATTTTCTAGATTAATATTGTCTAGATTAAATAATTTATTAATTTTTTCTAGATCAATATTGACCTTGTCATCTTTTTTGTTTGAATTTTCAAATTTGTTTAGGTTTAAATTCAAATTTTTAGATTTATTAATTATTTTCAGATTTTCTATATTTTCTAAAGTAATTATATTTGTTTTATCAGAAAATATCCTAGAGGTATTTTTGCAAGTATTGTCATGTACACTATTTTCACATATACTTTCAGACTTATCCAAATTAACAGGCGCATATTTTAAACTACTACTAGCAAGGGTGTTTTGGTAAATATTACTAACCTTGAGCGCAACCCCTAATTCAGCAGGCTTCTCCGTTGGATCTGACTCGAGTCCGGATTCGACTTTAACTTGATCTTCTAGCTCCATCGGCATCTCGTGAAGCTTGATCAACTGGGTCTACAGCTCATATGCATTCTTGTACTTTTCTAATCTGCATAAAATATTGTTAGGTAAAACATTACAAATAATGTTACCTTTTTGTTCAGTTCCGAGTTTTGAGAAGGTTTCCTCAAAATTAGCATATAATCGATGTCTACGCTTCCTAAGAAGCATTCCATTAATCGCTTCCAGTAGTTGAAGTCTTCCTGATCGTATGGTGGTGGTTCGCAGGGGTTCCGTCCTTCTAGAAGAGTCATTATTCTTGCACACAGAGAAACAGAAAAAAAATCCCAAGACTTGGTCTTGGATTAGCAGTGCTGAAAAAAAATAATATTTCACTATTTTCAGAAAAAATAATAAAATATTAATAAAATATTTGAAAAAAATATTATTTAAAATTTTTGAAAATGTAATATTTTTTAAATACTAAACAATGGTGAAAAGATGGCGATGTATTTTTCAAAAACCATTTTGGAGGGAAAAAACGAAAGGCGTAGATTCGATAGACAAACGATATTTAATTTTTCTTTCAAAAAAGTTCCCCCTTTGCCTGATTGGTGGTTGCACCAAATCAGAGCGGTACCTGCTCTGATACCACTTGTAGGACCGTTAGATTCGATAGAGGGGGGGTGAATATCGATTCGAAAATATCGAGTATAAGCACAGCGGAAAAGTAAAGTAGACACAGTGTTTTTTACTTCGTTCGGAGCCTGTGACGACTCCTACTCGAAGGCCCGTACTCCGTGAGTACTTTCATTGGGCAATTCACTAGCAGTTCGAAATAATGATTACAAAAAATAGTACAATGAATGCTAATGAAAATGAAAAGCAAATACCGACAATAAAGACAAGAAAGGAGCGTAGTGTCGGAACTTTGTTAGCGTCGCAGAAGTGTAGAGCAGTGGAAGACTTTTCTTTTCATTGTTGTGCTGAAGCTCTCCTCTGACCCTTCTTTTATATGAGGCTCGGGGCGCCCTGGATTCCTTCCGGGCGCCCGGACCCTGTTTTCCCGCAGAATCAGTCCTACAAGACAAACGTTAGTCCAGAGGCAAATTTACCCTGCAACACAGATTGTTAGCAAAAGCAAAGTGAGCATGAATTAGCAAAAAGGAGTATGAGTTAGATTCTGTCTTTCCGAGACCGGAATCTAGTCACGATCTCGACTTAGATATCCGAAATGGATCTAAGCCGGATCGACGCCTAATGTTCCCTTCCCGGGAACGCGTCCTCGCAGTCACTCCCCTCCAGTGACTTACCTTAATTACCTGCCAGACGTCCGGTCAGCCCTTTGACCCGTCTGGACTTCTCGCCAGCTATCCGGTCAGCCCGTCGACCTAGCTGGACTTCTTGCCAAGCGTCCGGTCAGCTTGTTGACCCGCTTGGACTTCTCGCCAAGCGTCCGGTCAGCCCGTCGACCCGCTTGGACTTCTCACCAGCTATCCGGTCATCCCGTCGACCTAGGTGGACTTCGTGCCAGACATCCGGTCAGCCCGTCGACCTGTCTGGACTTCTCCTGCACACTCGATCAAAGTGTCAGACAACAACAAAACTAACTTAACCTATTTGTCATTCATCAAAACCTAGGTTAGACCGTTAGTGCTATCCGCACCAACATAATCTCTTTAATGCATGAAAGTAAGAGGAATCAAAGAAATAAATAATAGAAATAAAAAGAAGAAGAGGTCAAGGTTTGAATCTTGGACCTCCCACAAATAATGAAGATAAATTGATGCATGACAACCACTAGGATAATGATTTACATATGAATAGGAAAGAATGGAATCTTAGTTAAAGGTGAGAAGAAAAATAAAAGAAAATTAAGCAAAAGAGCAAGAGAATACCAAGTGACTTAGATCCTCTTCCTCTTAGTTAAGAGAAGGAACAAGAAGAAGGCAAGTTGCCTTCCTCACCCTTCCCTCTCCTCATTTTCGTGGGAATCAAGAGAGGAGGGATGGATGAATTAAGGGAAGGATTAATGAAGGCATAAATTCCCCTCATGATGAATAAATAGAAAATGAGAAAAGAAATCTCTCATTTTTTTCTCCTTCTTCCTCCTCCTTCTCCCTTCTCTCTTCTCCACCGAGACCAAGGGGTCTTCCCTCTCCTTGATCCGAACACTAAGTTAAGTTCTTCTCCAAGAAAGCTAATTTCCGAAAAGAAATCTTCAAGTTCTAGCCCTTCCAAGCAAAGGAAACCAAAGGAGGCACAAGAAGAAGAAGCTTCTTCCTTTCTTTAGCAACTAGAACATTTTTCTAAGAGAAACCACAAGTGAAAGGATGTAAGTTCCCCTCAACTGTGGTACAATAGCTTATAGGAATTTTTCATGTAAATATATTTGCTTAACAACCTAGGTATTGTTTCATGAAAATCCATGGTTTTTAACCAAGATCAAAAGAAAGAATCTAAGTTTAAAGACCTAACTAGATGTGCTCAATATACTTCTTGTGACATGTATATTATGGTAGGAGTTTATCCTTATGTTTTTACGCTAAAAGGGTTATAGGTTCATGAACTTAATATTTCGGCCATGCATGAACAAAAGAACTAGAAGAGCTTCAAAACTAAATTAAGCATGATCTCTTGTACTCATAATATGTGCTCTATGATAATAGTGTGGTTAACATATTTGTTCCGAATTGTATGTTGATTTAACTTAATTTTCATTCACATGGGTATTCGGCCATGATAAAACTAAAAGCCTAGGAGAGCTTTAAATCTAAAACTAAGCATGCTATGTTTCTCTAAGATAGG
The DNA here is from genome assembly GCF_018446385.1 of Zingiber officinale. NCBI lineage: Eukaryota > Viridiplantae > Streptophyta > Magnoliopsida > Zingiberales > Zingiberaceae > Zingiber > Zingiber officinale. The sequence goes on along the minus strand of NC_055990.1, from coordinate 65,136,443 downwards.
GTAATTATGATGTGCCATGATTGTATGAAGATATAAACCCTTTTTCATATGCAAGAAGATTCGGCCATACTAAGATGTGAAGCCTAGGGAAAATTTATAACAAGTCTAAGATGCTCATGACCTTCTTGATGAAATGATATGAAGTTAACTTGTTGCTTTTATGCTTATTTGTTGCATAGAATGATGATTACATGTCTATAACCTTCGGCCACTTAAGTTTCCAAGACCTAGGATGATTAGAACTTGAACCAAATTGCTTATGTTATTTCCTTATAAATGATACCATGAAATTGTGTAGGTTCTCATGTTTTTTAGGATACTTGAACTTTGGTTTTGAGTCCTACACCATTCGGCCATATAATGTTTAAGGGCCTAGGAAACCTAGAACCTAACTCAACTATGCTCATGTTAGTCCTTAAAATGTTTGCTATGAAATATGTTTAAGGTTCTCATGCTTTTAGGACACTTGAACCTTGGTTTTAAGACCTATACCATTCGGCCACATCATGTTTAAGGGCCTAGGAACCCTAGAACCTAACTCAACTATGCTCATGTTAATCCTTGGATGTTTGCTATGAAAGTTGTTTAAGGTTCTCATGTTTTTAGGACACTTGAACCCTAGCATCAAGTCCTACAAGTTTCGGCCATGATGAAAGTAGAGACCTAGGAATCTAAGAACCTAAACCAAACATGTTCAAAGTATTCCTTATGATGTAAGATATGATAAAGGCTTGGGGTTCATATGCTTTCATGTTGCTTACTAAACTAGGTCACAAATTAGCATGTTTCGGCCATCACATGATATTAGGGTAGAAACCTAATTATGATCTTTGATGTGCTCACATGCAATGCTTTATGACATGATAAGAATATGCTATGTAGCTATACTCATTTATGTGATTAGGACTTATGAGTAACAATGTGCTATATGCCTAAATTAATGATATGCTGTGTGCTCAAATTTATGATGTGCTGTGTGCTTAATTATGCTTATGACCATGATATGCTATGTGCTCAAATTCATGATATGCTGTGTGCTCAAATTTATGATGTGCTGTGTGCTTAATTATGTTTATGATCATGATATGCTGTGTGCTTAAATATGCTTATGATCATGATATGATGTGTGCTCAAATTCATGATGTGCTGTGTGCTTAATTATGCATGTGATCATGATATGCTGTGTGCCCAAATTCATGATATGCTATGTGCTAAATTTCACATGCTTTAAGCATGCCTAAGAGTTGCCTCCCTACAAGTGGGATCAAGATCACTCTTCATGATATGAATATGACATGAAAGTTATGCTAAGAATTATATTATTATGACATGCTACTTTACTTTTAAGGCTTGTACCAAGGGTGAGCTCCATAAGCGCCCCGGGGTCGATGGACTAAGAAACGAGCCTCGTTAGGGATGGGCTCCTAAGTGCCCCTAGGTCGATGGACTAAGAAACGGGCTTAGTATGTATGCCTTGTAGGGTTCAAGACTTGCTACCTTGGACCTACATAGGACGCGCGCATTTATGTATGTGGTACAAGTCGGGGCCCGAATCATGTTGAGATTATGTTTAAGTATGTATGTTATAAGTTTTAAAAGACATGTTGCATATGTTTTCATGATGCATGTTTAAGAGTCCACCTTGCATATACCTTAGGTGATGCCATGATACCTTATGTTTATGTCATGATGATGCCATGATATTTATGATGATGTTTATGACATGTATGATGTTTATGTTGTGTGATACCATGATACCTTATGTTTATGTCATGATGATGCCATGATATTTATGATGATGCTTATGACATGTATGATGTTTATGTTGTGTGATGCCATGATACATTATGTTTATGTCATGATGATGCCATGATATTTATGATGATGCTTATGACATGTATGATGTTTATGTTGTGTGATACCATGATACCTTATGTTTATGTCATGATGATGCCATGATATTTATGATGATGCTTATGACATGTATGATGTTTATGTTGTGTGATACCATGATATCTTATGTTTATGTTGTGATCATGCCATGATATGCTACAGGATATGATGAAATTATCTCCATATGATGTGACTTGTGTTCTTAATATGCTATACGATTTTTGTGAGTAGGAAAGGAACTTACTGAGCCATGAGTGCTCACATGCTTACTTTCTTGTACTACAGATAAGGGCAAGGGATGGATGAACTCGGGGAGCAGCAGGAGGGGCTAGAAGGATGTGTGTGGCAGTGATTTGGCTAACGAAAAAGAAAAGACCTGCTTTCATAAAAATAAGAATTTTGCCTAGCTTTATGTCATACTTCATATCTCCATAACATTTTATTATGTGTTTGAGTATCTTGTCTCAAAAATATGTTAAGTATGCTGTGTGGTTTATATGTTAGATGATTTGTCATGGTGATTTAAAAGCTAAAGAAAAGTTTTAAAATTTTACGAATAAGACTTCCGCTGTAATTAGTAAGTAAGTATGGTAAAGTAACCCCCGTGGCCTTAGCAGGAGGGGCGGGGCATTACAGTTTGGTATCAGAGCGAGGTTAGCCTCTCACTACACACATGTCAAGCCTCCATCCTGCCGCTCCAAGTAAGAATTTATATGTTTAAGTTAAATTCTTTTGTTATGATGCCTTAATATTATGCATGTTTACTTATCCTGTCTGATTATGATAAGTCACAATTATAGGATAGGGATGCATGATGGTAGAATAAGAATGATAACGACCCTATGTTAACTTGGATAGAAATAACAATAAATTATTGTCATTTAATGAAGATAAGCATGGCTAGGAGACGCACTACTCGAGCAGACGAGACAGCGACTCCACAAGATCTGACACAGATAGTTATCGACCTCCAGCGTCAGATCACGGAGCAACAACAGCTGATTACGACTTTAATGGGTCAGCAAGAAAATCCTGCCACCCCGCAAGTAAATCAGAACGCGGTGCCTATTATTCCAGTAGCTGTACCAGTACCACCGATAGCCCCTATCCCGGTGGTCCGACAGGAGACCTACTTGATCCAGTGGCTAAGGTTGAAGCCGGAGAATTTCACAGGTACTTACGAGCTATGGGACGCCCAGGCCTGGTTCAAGACAGTAGAAAGCATAGTAGAACTATTGGACTGGCCTGTACCGGAAAAGATCAAATGTGTATCGTTCTGTTTTTCCGGAGATGCAAGGATGTGGTGGGAAAGAGTGAAGGCAAAGAGACAGATTAACCTGTTGACCTGGATGAACTTCGAGACAGAGTTCTTTGAAGAGTTCTTCCATATGCAAGTGATGAATCGACACTATGACGAGTTCACCGAGTTCCGTCAAGGTGACCTATCAGTGAACGAGGCGGTAAAACGCTTCAACCGTTTGGCACGCCTATGTCCAGAGTTGGTTCGCACAGAAAGAGAAAGGGTCAGACTGATGCTGAAGATGCTTCGACCCGAGATAGCATTAAATGTGGCTAGCGGAATTAATAGGCCGCAGACTACAGAGGAACTGGTCAGCAGTGCCCTAATTACAGAACACTATCAGAAAGCAATGAACGAGAATAAGAATCAGACACGAGCAGAAGGACAGAGACCTCAGAGTACTAAAACAGGCTGGAAAGGAACCCCTACTGGGAAAAGGAAGCAATGGGACAATGCTAAAGGTGGTCCAGTGAATAAGCAACCGAAGTACCCTCAGTGTACTATTTGTGGGAAGTTGCATCCCGGAGTATGTCACAAAGGTACAAGAAAATGCTATAATTACGGACGGGAAGGACATTTGGCCAAAGACTGCACTAACCGGTTTCAGGCACCACTCCAGCAGAATAACCAGAACAGGAGTGCCCCTCCACAACTACACCAGATGCAAACTGCTATAGAAGGGACTTTGATCAGCCAAGGGAGATTGGAAGCCCCGCCAGCGATGACAGATGCCAGGGTTTTCTCGCTTACTAAAGAAGATGTGGCAAGCGCCTCTACTGTCGTCACAGGACAGCCGCCAATTTTTAGCCAATACGCTAAGGTTTTATTTAATACTGAAGGCAAACCAGTGGTTGAATCTATCGGGAAACCGAGAAACATTTCGTGTCATGGGATCGATATTATCTCTGGGCAACTCTCCACCTTGACCATAACACCCACCCTATTCGACAATATATTAGAAAAGCAAACCAGTGACCAAAGCCTCCAAAGGATTAAACAAGAGATCTTAGAAAGAAAGAGTGACGGATTCCGTGTCGCGGACAGTGGAATATTGTACCTCAGGGATCGATTATGTATTCCCGAGGATCCCGTGTTGCGAGGGAAGATATTAGAAGAAGCTCATTCAACGCCCTATGTAATGCATCCGGGATCCACCAAAATGTACCAGGATTTGAAAAAGAAATTCTGGTGGTCCAGCATGAAAAGAGATGTGGCTCAGTACGTTAGTGCCTGCCTGACCTGTCAAAGGGTTAAAGCAGAACACCAGAGGCCGGGAGGATTACTGCAGCCTGTCCAAATTCCAGAATCGAAATGGGAAGATATCTCGATGGACTTCATTTCAAGATTACCCAAGACAACAAACGGCTATGACGCTATATGGGTAATCGTAGATAGATTAACCAAATCCGCCCATTTTCTGGCAATTAAGATGACTCATTCAATTGAGCAACTGGCCCAATTATATGTCAAGGAAATTATCAGACTACATGGGACCCCTAAGACCATCATCTCTGACAGAGATGGTCGTTTTGTTTCGCATTTTTGGGAATGCGTCCAGAAGGCTCTTGGCACAAAGCTATTATTCAGTACTGCTTTCCACCCTCAAACCGACGGACAGACAGAGAGGGTGAACCAAGTGCTAGAAGACATGCTACGAGCATGCGCCCTAGACTTCAAAGGCAACTGGTGCCGATATTTATGCTTAGCAGAATTCGCTTACAACAATAGCTACCAGGCTACTATTGGGATGGCACCCTACGAGGCACTGTATGGTAGGAAATGTAGATCCCCTATAAGTTGGTATGAAGGCGGTGAAAAGAAAGAGATGGGATTTCAAACGGAACTTATCGATAACACCACCCGTGTTATACAGAATATTCGCCAAAGAATAGAAACTGCTCAGAGTCGACAGAAGAATTATACGGATAAGCGACGAAGGCCATTGGAGTTCAATGTCGGAGACTCAGTATTCCTCAAGGTAGCTCCTATGAAAGGAGTAATGAGGTTTGGTAAGAAGGGAAAGCTAAGCCCGCGCTATGTAGGACCATACCAGGTTCTGAAAAGAATCGGCAAAGTAGCTTATGAAATAGAGTTACCTCAAGAGATGTCAGCCATTCACAACGTGTTCCACGTTTCGATGCTAAAGAAATGTATTCCGAGTACAGACCAAGTGGTTGAACGACGGACAGTACAAGTGCAAGAGGACCTAACCTACGAGAGCCGACCAATACAGATATTGGATCGAGACGTCAAAAGACTAAGGAACAAAGAAGTACCCTTAGTAAAGGTCCTGTGGCAAAGCCAACAGTATGAGGAAGCCACGTGGGAACAAGAAGATGATATGAAACAAAAATATCCAAAACTATTCTAAGTTCGAGGACGAACTTTCTATGAGGTATGGGGTACTGTAACACCCACAAAATTTTAAGATAAGTATATGAGCATTAATCTCTTTAGAGCATGAAAGTAAGAGGAATCAAAGAAATAAATAATAGAAATAAAAAGAAGAAGAGGTCAAGGTTTGAACCTTGGACCTCCCACAAATATTGAAGATAAATTGATGCATGACAACCACTAGGATAATGATTTACATATGGATAGGAAAGAATGGAATCTTAGTTAAAGGTGAGAAGAAAAATAAAAGAAAATTAAGTAAAAGAGCAAGAGAATACCAAGTGACTTACCTCCTCTTCCTCCTGGTTAAGAGAAGGAACAAGAAGAAGGAAAGTTTCCTTCCTCACCCTTCCCTCTCCTCATTTTCATGGGAATCAAGAGAGGAGGGATGGATGAATTAAGCGAAGGATTAATGAAGGCATAAATTCCCCTCATGATGAATAAATAGAAAATGAGAAAAGAAATCTCTCATTTTTTTCTCCTTCTTCCTCCTCCTTCTCACTTCTCTCTTCTCCACCGAGACCAAGGGGTCTTCCCTCTCCTTGATCCGAACACTAAGTTAAGTTCTTCTCCAAGAAAGCTAATTTCCGAGAAGAAATCTTCAAGTTCTAGACCTTCCAAGCAAAGGAAACCAAAGGAGGCACAAGAAGAAGAAGCTTCTTCCTTTCTTTAGCAACTAGAACATTTTTCTAAGAGAAACCACAAGCGAAAGGATGTAAGTTCCCCTCACCTGTGGTACAACAGCTTATAGGGATTTTTCATGTAAATAGATTTGCTTAACAACCTAGGTATTGTTTCATGAAAATCCATGGTTTTTAACCAAGATCAAAAGAAAGAATCTAAGTTTAAAGACCTAACTAGATGTGCTCAATATACTTCTTGTGACATGTATATTATGGTAGGAGTTTATCCTTATGTTTTTACGCTAAAAGGGTTATAGGTTCATGAACTTAATATTTCGGCCAAGCATGAACAAAAGAACTAGAAGAGCTTCAAAACTAAATTAAGCATGATCTCTTGTACTCATAATATGTGCTCTATGATAATAGTGTGGTTAACATATTTGTTCCCAATTGTATGTTGATTTAACTTAATTTTCATTCACATGGGTATTCGGCCATGATAAAACTAAAAGCCTAGGAGAGCTTTAAATCTAAAACTAAGCATGCTATGTTTCTCTAAGATAGGGTAATTATGATGTGCCATGATTGTATGAAGATATAAACCCTTTTTCATATGCAAGAAGATTCGGCCACACTAAGATGTGAAGCCTAGGGAAAATTTATAACAAGTTTAAGATGCTCATGACCTTCTTGATGAAATGATATGAAGTTAACTTGTTGCTTTTATGCTTATTTGTTGCATAGAATGATGATTACATGTCTATAACCTTTGGCCACTTAAGTTTCCAAGACCTAGGATGATTAGAACTTGAACCAAATTGCTTATGTTATTTCCTTATAAATGATACCATGAAATTGTGTAGGTTCTCATGTTTTTTAAGACACATGAACTTTGGTTTTGAGTCCTACACCATTCGGCCATATCATGTTTAAGGGCATAGGAAACCTAGAACCTAACTCAACTATGCTCATGTTAGTCCTTAAAATGTTTTCTATGAAATATGTTTAAGGTTCTCATGCTTTTAGGACACTTGAACCTTGGTTTTAAGACCTATACCATTCGGCCACATCATGTTTAAGGGCCTAGGAACCCTAGAACCTAACTCAACTATGCTCATGTTATTCCTTGGAATGTTTGATATGAAAGTTGTTTAAGGTTCTCATGCTTTTAGGACACTTGAACCCTAGCATCAAGTCCTACAAGTTTCGGCCATGATGAAAGTAGAGACCTAGGAATCTAAGAACCTAAACCAAACATGTTCAAAGTATTCCTTATGATGTAAGATATGATAAAGGCTTGGGGTTCATATGCTTTCATGTTGCTTACTAAACTAGGTCACAAATTAGCATGTTTCGGCCATCACATGATATTAGGGTAGAAACCTAATTATGATCTTTGATGTGCTCACATGCAATGCTTTATGACATGATAAGAATATGCTATGTAGCTATACTCATTTATGTGATTAGGACTTATGAGTAACAATGTGCTATATGCCTAAATTCATGATATGCTGTGTGCTCAAATTTATGATGTGCTGTGTGCTTAATTATGCTTATGACCATGATATGCTGTGTACTCAAATTTATGATGTGCTGTGTACTTAATTATGTTTATGATAATGATATGCTGTGTGCTTAAATATGCTTATGATCATGATATGTTGTGTGCTCAAATTCATGATGTGCTGTGTGCTTAATTATGCATGTGATCATGATATGCTGTGTGCACAAATTCATGTTATGCTATGTGCTCAATTTCACATGCTTTAAGTATGCCTAAGAGTTGCCTCCCTACAAGTGGGATCAAGAGCACTCTTCATGATATGAATATGACATGAAAGTTATGCTAAGAATTATATTATTATGACATGCTACTTTACTTTTAAGGCTTGTACCAAGGGTGGGCTCCATAAGCGTCCCGGGGTCGATGGACTAAGAAATGGGCCTCGTTAGGGATGGGCTCCTAAGTGCCCCTAGGTCGATGGACTAAGAAACGGGCCTAGTATGTATGCCTTGTAGGGTTCAAGACTTGCTACCTTGGACCTACATAGGACGCGCGCATTTATGTATGTGGTACAAGTCGGGGCCCTAATTATGTTGAGATTATGTTTAAGTATGTATGTTATAAGTTTTAAAAGACATGTTGCATATGTTTTCATGATGCATGTTTAAGAGTCCACCTTGCATATACCTTAGGTGATGCCATGATACCTTATGTTTATGTCATGATGATGCCATGATATTTATGATGATGCTTATGACATATATGATATTTATGTTGTGTGATACCATGATACCTTATGTTTATGTCATGATGATGCCATGATATTTATGATGATGCTTATGACATGTATGATGTTTATGTTGTGTGATACCATGATACCTTATGTTTATGTCATGATGATGCCATGATATTTATGATGATGCTTATGACATGTATCATGTTTATGTTGTGTGATACCATGATATCTTATGTTTATGTTGTGATCATGCCATGATATGCTACAGGATATGATGAAATTATCTCCATATGATATGACTTGTGTTCTTAATATGCTGTACGATTTTTGTGAGTAGGAAAGGAACTTACTGAGCCATGAGTGCTCACTTGCTTACTTTCTTGTACTACAGATAAGGGCAAGGGGTGGATGAACTAGGGGAGCAGCAGGAGGGGCTAGAAGGATGTGTGTGGCAGTGATTTGGCTAACGAAAAAGAAAAGACCTGCTTTCATAAAAATAAGAATTTTGCCTAGCTTTATGTCACTACTTCATAACTCCATGACATTTTATTATGTGTTTGAGTATCATGTCTCAAAAATATGTTAAGTATGCTATGTGGTTTATATGTTAGATGATTTGTCATGGTGATTTAAAAGCTAAAGAAAAGTTTTAAAATTTTACGAATAAGACTTCCGCTGTAATTAGTAAGTAAGTATGGTAAAGTAACCCTCGTGGCCTTAGCAGGAGGGGCGGGGCGTTACAGTGGGACCATACCGAGTTCTGAAAAGAATCGGCAAAGTAGCTTACGAAATAGAGCTACCTCAAGAGATGTCAGCCATTCACAACGTGTTCCACATTTCGATGCTAAAGAAATGCATTCCGAGCACGGACCAAGTGATCGAACCACGGGCAGTACAAGTGCAAGAGGACCTAACCTACGAGAGCCGACTAATTCAAATATTGGATCGAGACGTCAAAAGACTAAGGAACAAAGAAGTACCCTTAGTAAAGGTCCTGTGGCAAAATCAATGGTACGAAGAAGCCACGTGGGAACGGGAAGATGATATGAAACGGAAGTATCCGTCGCTATTCTAAGTACGAGGACGAACTTTCTATGAGGTATGGGGTACTATAACACCCATGAATTTATAAGATAAGTATATGGGTGTTATTTTCTTTAGAGCATAAAAATAAAAAGAATAAGAGAAAAGGAAAAAATAGAAACCAAAATAGAATAAGAAGATGTGAGGTCAAGGATTGAACCTTGAACCTCCCACAAGTAATAGAGTTAAATTAGTGGATGGAACCACTAGAGTAATGAATGATAAGTGAATAAAAGAGAATGGAATTGGTAGTTAAAGGAGAGAAGATGGTTAAGTAAAAGAACAAGAGAAAACCAAATTTGCTTACCTTCTCTTCCTCTTGGTTAAGAGAAGAAGCAAGCAAAAGATAAATTGCCTACTTCCCTCCTTCTCTCTATTTTCGTGGGATTAAAGGAATGAGGGAAAAGAGGAGTTGAGGGAATGAATGAAGACATGCTTCATTTACAAATGAATAAATAGGATTCGGAGAAGAAAAGCAAGAGATTTAATTCTTCTTCTTCCTCCTTCCTTCTCCTTCTTCATTCTCCACCGAAACCAAGAGCCCCTCCCTCTCCTTATTCCAAAAGCTAGGCTAAGTTTCCTCTCCAAGAAAACTAAATTACAAGAAGAAGCCTTCAAGATCTACCCCTTCCAAGCAAGAGAAACAAAAGGAGGTGCAAGAAGAAGAAGCTCTCTCCTTCCTTTGCACCTAGGGTACCTTTTTCCTTAAGAAAAACCACAAGCGAAAGGATGTAAGTATCCCCTCACCTATGGTACAAGTAGTTCATAGGTGCTTTCCTTTATGAAAATAGATTTCTAAAAACTTAAAGTGTGATCCATGGTAAATTCGGCCAACAAGAATAAGACCCTTAGGAAAAATTAAGTCCTAAATATGCTCACCATGATTTTTATGATATGTAATTTTTTTATAAGAGATTTGTTTAGTATTCTCATACTTGTATGTTGCTTAAAATTAAGATTTCTCTCCTTAAAAACTCTCGGCCAAGATAAAATTAAGGACCTAGGAGAACTTAAAACCTAAACCAAGCATGCCATGATTTTCCTTATGACAAGATATGAAGTTAACATGATATTTCTCATGCTTGTATGTTGATTGGAACTGTATTTCATGCTCATGAGGTTTCGGCCATAACAAGTTTAAGGGCCTAGGAAACTTAGAGCCTAACCTAGTTATGCTCATGATGTTCCTTGTAATAATTGCTATGAAATTGATTTAGGGTTCCCATGCTTTTATGACACTTGAAACCTAGTTCCAAGCTTTACAAGTTTCGGCCATAACAAGTTTAAGGGCCTAGGAAACTTAGAACCTAACCTAATTATACTCATGATGTTCCTTGTAATAATTGCTATGAAATTGGTTTAGGTTTCCCATGGTTTTATGCCACTTGAAAACCTAGTTGCATACTTAACAAGTTTCGGCCACATTAGGTTTAAAGACTTAGGAAGCTTAGAACCCAAACTAAACTTGCTCAAGATGTTCCTTGTGATATTATGATATTGGTTTAGGGTTCACATGCTTTCATGCTACTTGTAACCTAGAATTGTGCTTACTAGGGTTTTGGCCATGACAAGTTTACAAGCTTAGGAAACATAGAACCTAAACTAACTATACTCATGATGTTCCTTATGGTATATGATATGATATTAGCTTAGGGTTCACATGCTTGTATGTTGATTGTAACCAAATGTGATGCTTGATAAGTTTCGGCCATGACATGTTTAAAGACTTAGGAAGCTTGGAACCCAAACTAAACATGCTCAAGATGTTCCTTATGATATATGTTATGATATTTATTTAGGGTTCACATGCTTTCATGCTACTTGTAACCTAGAATTGTGCTTACTAGGGTTTCGGCCATGACAAGTTTACAAGCTTAGGAAACCTAGAACCTAAACTAACCATGCTCATGATGTTCCTTATGGTATATGATATGATATTAGTTTAGGGTTCACATGCTTATATGTTGATTGTAACCAAAAGTGATGCTTGATAAGTTTCGGCCATGACATGTTTAAAGACTTAGGAAGCTTGGAACCCAAACTAAACATGCTCAAGATGTTCCTTATGATATATGTTATGATATTTATTTAGGGTCCCCATGCTTTCATGCTACTTGTAACCTAGAAACATGCTTGCTAGGTTTCGGCCATGACAAGAATAAAGGCTTAACTTAGAACCCATGTTAAACATGCTCATAATATTCCTTATGATATATGATATGATGACGATTTAGGGTTCATATGCTTTTATGGTGCTTGTTAACCTAGTCAACAACTACATGTTTTGGCCACTTCATGATATTTGGTTTAGAGACCCAATTATGAAATTCTATGTGTCTCACATGCATTGCTTCATGATATGATAAGAATATGCTATGCTTCTATGCTCATTTATGTATGCTTATGACCTATGCATGATGATGACTCGTATGATGTGTTATGTGCCCAAATTCATGATGTGCTGTGTGCCCAATTATGCATGCGTTTATGATGTGCTATGTGCCTAAATTCATGATGTGCTGTGTGCCCAAATTCATGATGTGTTGTGTGTCCAATTATGCATGCTTTATGTTATGCCTAAGAGTTGCTTCCCTATTAGTTGGGACTAAGAGCACTCTTCATGATATGAAAAGAAATATAATATGCATGATATGATAAGAATTATGATATGTATTGTAACGCCCGCCCTTCCAGGTAGCACTAGGGCCACCCCGGAGGGACGGACGTCACTGAAACTTGGACATCAATTACTAATGCATATGGATTCATGGCAGCGGAAGACTTATTTAAAATTTTTCTTTTATCATATGCATTTAGTTTACTTATCATGGCATGTGAATCAAAGCATTCTGAACATTTCATCATATCATCATTATTCTAACATGAGTAAAATATCATAAGTGTATGAAATACTAGGTGAAATCATCATCATAAGCATAGGTCCAACATTGTTCACATGCATAACTTAGATAATTCAAAAACTTAAATAGATCTATCCACCAGCACTTCCACACACATCTTCATTGCCCTTCCTGCTCTGCTCCCCTTAAACAATCCATTCCTTGCCTTTCTCTGCAGTACAAGGAAAACGTGTAGCTATAAGCCAAAGGCTTAGTGAGATCCTTGCCTACCCATAAATCCGAAAAACACATAACATAACATAACATGTAGAAAACATAGCATAGCATAACATAGCATGGAGGAACATAACATAGAACATATCTTATCATGTAAAAACCATAACATCTCATAACATAACATGAGGGAAAGCAGAACATAATATATCATATCACATAAGGAGCATAACATATCAAAGTATATCATGTGAGTGTATATCATGGTTCATATCACATTCTGTAAGCACATATCATGAAGCCTATCATATTATGTAAACATGTATCATAACTCATACCTGTTCATAAGGGTGCATAAACATAATTTCATAAATATGTGCATGTAGATGCAATATGTATATTTTGAAAACATGTATCATGGAATGCACATATGCATCATGCTTCTTTCAAAACATATAGTATACATACTTGAATATCATATCATCATCATGAGAAGGGCCCTGGCTTGTACCACATGTAAACATAAATGCGCGCAATCCCTAGGACAGGGTAGCTAGCCCCGAACCTACTAGGGATCTAGGTCCGTTCATAGTCCGTCGACCTAGGGGCGTACTGAGGAGCCCATCCCTTAACGAGGTCCATTCATAGTCCGTCGACCCCGGGGCGCTTATGGAGCCCACCCTTGGTACAAGCCATACAAAGTAAAATATCATGCATATCATATCTCATCATATCATACATGTCATAATTCTTGTCATATCATTAAGAGAGCTTTTGATCCCAACTTAAGGGAAGCATCTCTTTATCATAGCATGAAGAGTGCTCTTGATCCCAACTTAAGGGAAGCAACTCTTTTCCATAACATGTTTCAACAACTAGAGTATGAGATATACCTTTGTTTTGGTTCCTACGAGGACAGTCCGCCTTCCAATGTCCTGCCTGCTTACAGATGAAGCACTTGCCCTTCGGCTTCTTCATTCCAGCTTTAAATCTCGTACTCTGAGATTTATTCACTTTCTTTGCTGAACCAGCTTGTTTTTTCTTCTTCTTTCCTTTCGGTTTAGAAGTAGAACCATTTTCAGCATAGTGAATTTGAGTATTGTGACGAAATAATCCTTCTGCTGCTTGAAGTTCTGTCAGTATTTCCGCTAATGAATAAACCCTCTTATTCATATTATAGTTCAGGCGAAACTGCTTAAAACTTCTAGGTAGCGTTTGGCGGATCATATCGATCTGGGTTTCCCCATCAATTTCTCCTCCAAGGATTTGTATCTCGTTTAGATAAGCCATCATCTTTAGGATATGATCCCTTACAGGAGTACCCTCTTGCATGGTGGCTGTCATTATCTTTCTCATGGCTTCTTTCCTAGAAGCCCTATCCTGATGACCAAAGAGTTCCTTGAGATTGTTCATAATATCATAGGTTGTTGGTAAATCTTGATGCTGATGTTGCAATACATTTGACATTGAAGCCAAAATGTAACACCGCGCCATCTCATCTGCTTTTACCCATTTCCTATGATATTCAATCTCCTCTTGGGTAGATTCACCAGTAGGTGCATCAGGACAAGGCTCAGTCAGTACAAATTTATATTTTCCAATCTATGTAGTTTGGTCCAGTAAGTCTATTCTGTTGAAGTATGATGGACAGTGGGTTGAAAGACATCCTAAGAATCACAAATAACTTTTGGTAAGAACTCTAAATTTAGAATAATATTGATTCCTCAAACAATATTATTTTAAATTAACCAACACCTCAAAACACCGTGAATTTTGTATGCCACGTTAGTGTGGACGTATACAAATTCAACATTTGTAAAAGGAGGGTTTTATCCCATTAATTTTATTATCTTGTCAACCTAACTTTTTGACAAATAAAATTAATAGTTGGTGTCTTTTGGTCACACAAATAATAGCAGTGACTCCGATGGGGAGGATACTATTAGATGTGTCTAAGTGTATACTATTACTTGACACTAAGTCCATTAATAAGATTATGCCCCTTCCGTTGGGGAAGATCACACGCTCTTAATTAACTTCCTATAGTCATCCAAAAATGGAAGTCTGTTCTAGTGATCCACAAACAAGCTCATCCGTTATGGAGGAAGGCACTCAGAGCCAACGCGCAAGCTTGTTTGCATCACTTACAAACCAGTAATGGAGACCATGGGATTTATTTAAAAAACTCTCTCTCACTTAGTTATTTATAAATGAGGAATTTTAACTATGCTAGCCTACTAAAACTTGTAAACTAACATGCACACACAGCATAATATAAAAGCAATAAATAGAAAATTTAATTTTCAACTATTATGGCTTTTATCACTAATTGTCCTCCGTGTGTTGTCATCCCTAGCTGCTGCCATATTTGGCCACCGCCACCGGATCTAGCTGTCGCATCCATCTTGCTCCTAGTTCGGCTGCGCCTCTGGTCCTTAGAAGGTTCCACGCTTTGCAAGATTCGATCCGCGACATAAATAGAATTTTACATTTTGATCCTATATTCCATAAAAGGAATGTACATGTATCTAGATCAAAAATAAAATCCTAATAAAACTAAATACAGCTCCTGCTGTATTTTAATACAATCATGCACACACAGATAAATGCCCTTGACATGTCCAAGGGTCCAATCACACACATAATAACTAAAAGCCATAATAGTTGGATCCTGCATCCACAAAGTTAGCACATCCTACTATTAACCTGCCTAAATTATGTATGACATGTGCATAATTAAACTAAATACCAAATACACAGAGGCAAAACCCTAGCTCTGATACCAATTGTTGGTTGCTACTCGGAAAACCTAGAGGTTCCACTGTACAAAAATTTTGTACAAAGGTCTGAACCTTTTCCTAGCTACCATGTGTTCTTTTAAATAAAATTTTGGATCGCCTGCGGAACTTAACACGTTTGATCCAAAACTTAATCTATTCGCTCTTTTAGGTTTTGACTTGGGTCTCCTGCGGAACTTAACACGTTCGACCCAAATCACCTTAAGTTATTAATTCCATTAAATATTAATTTCCATAATTGGTTCCCAGTACTGACGTGGTGAGGCACATGACCTTCTTGGATATGGGAGCAACCACCACCGACTAGACAAAACCTTTTATAGAAAGCTAATATTTAATTTCCTAAAATAACTTTAGGTTAACCAAAAAGAACAATCAAATCACAAGGAAAAAATAAAAAAAAAGAACACAACTTCGAAAAACATATTCGAAATACTAGAACGTAAGCCTCTTGTATTTGGTATTATTTCCATAAATAACTAGTATGATGCGGAAATAAAAATTACTAGTTATACCTTATAGAAAAACCTCTTGATCTTCTATCGTATTCCTCTTCTAACCTCGGACGTTGTGTGGGCAACGATCTACCAAGATGAGAAACCACCAACCACCTTCTTCTCCTCCAAGCAAGGTTCGGCCACAAAGGAAGAACTTCACCAAAGAAGAAAACCAAAATACTAACCAAGCTCCAAGAGATGCTAGCTTTCTCTCCTTCTTCTTCTTAGCTTCTTCTCCAAGTAGTATCCGGCCACCACAAGAACTCCAAGAGGGATGAAGTATTCGGCCACCACAAGAGGAAGAGAGGGAGAGGATGATGGCCGGCCACAACACCAAGGAAAAGAGGGAGAGAAAACAATAGAGGTTGTTCCATGAAGCCACCCTCACCCCTTCTTTTATATTCCTTGGCCTAGGCAAATTAGGAAATTTAATTACAATAAAATTTCCTCAATTTCCTTGTCATGATTTAATTGAGAAAAAATAAAATAAAATTTCCCCAATTACAATCTCATGGCTGGCCACATCATTGGAGAACAAATTGGACAAGTTTTAATCAACAATTAAAACTTCCTAATTTGTTTCCAGAAATTTTAAAAAATAAAATTTCTCTTTAAAAATCTCTACATGGTTAATAAAAAAAAATTTCCATAATTTTAATTTTACAATATGTGAATAATTTTTAAAGAGAAAATAAAATATCTCACCAATCTACAAATAAGGAAAGAGATCAAATCTCTTTCTTTAATCTTTTGTAAATTTTACAAGAGAGATCATTTTAATTTAAATTCTCTTTAATAAATTATTTCTTCCACATAATAAAAATTAAAATTAAAAATTCTTTTTAATTTTATTTTGGCCGGCCCTACTAGCTTGGGTTCAAGCTAGGGCCGGCCACCCAATCTTATACCTAGGCCGGCCCTAGCTTGTTCCCAAGTTAGCTTGGCCGTCCCCTATTGGGTGGGTATAGAAGGTGGGTATAGAACTCTATAAATAAGAGGCTATGATAGGGACCGAGAGGAGGAATTGGTTTTGGTCTCCCGATAAAATTAAGCATCCCGTGTTCGCCCCGAACACACAACTTAATTTTATCAATGATAATTCATTCCACTAGAGAACTATCATTGAACTACCGCATCAATCCCAAATTACATTTTCGGGCTCCTTCTTATTATGAGTGTGTTAGTCTCCCTGTGTTTAAGATATCGAATGTCCACTAATTAAGTGAGTTACTGACAACTCATTTAATTAATATCTAAGTCCAAGGGTAGTACCACTCAACCTTATCGTCATGTCGGACTAAGTCCACCTGCAGGGTTTAACATGACAATCCTTATGAGCTCCTCTTGGGGACATTATCAACCTAGTATCTCTAGGACACAGTTTCCTTCTATAATCAACAACACACACTATAAGTGATACCATTTCCCAACTTATCGGGCTTATTGATTCATCGAACTAAACCTCACCCATTGATAAATTAAAGAAATAAACATCAAATATATGTGCTTGTTATTATATCAGAATTAAGAGCACACACTTCCATAATAACCGAGGTCTTTGTTTCTTTATAAAGTCAGTATAAAAGAAACGACCTCAAATGGTCCTACTCAATACACACTAAGTGTACTAGTGTAATTATACAGTCAAGATAAACTGATACCTAATTACACTACG
Source organism: Zingiber officinale (assembly GCF_018446385.1). Classification (NCBI taxonomy): domain Eukaryota; kingdom Viridiplantae; phylum Streptophyta; class Magnoliopsida; order Zingiberales; family Zingiberaceae; genus Zingiber; species Zingiber officinale. The sequence goes on along the minus strand of NC_055990.1, from coordinate 65,118,863 downwards.
ACCTTCTAATGGTTTGTTCCTTTCCATTTTGGTCGTGAGCTACTGTTTATAATTTATAAGGTACTGATAATATCATCTTCTGTATGTGACACCACATACTATATTATCTTCAATATAAATTAATTGAACAACTACAACTAAATGTAGAAAATTTGACCAAATGTGATTCTTTATTCATAGTGAATGTTTACAAAGCTTAGGCTTTCAGTATACACTCCAACACATGGCATATCATATCATAAGACATAGCAATGCAACATATCATAAGGCATATTTTCATCATATCATGAAGCATGAAAGCTTAATCTACTCATATATCGAAGGCTACATATCTTGAGAATACATAAACATGTTTAGTTAGGTTTAAACTCTTTCCTAACCCAATTATCCATCTTGGCCGAACCACATCAGTAGGTTTCATCCTCATTTCATTCCATATTAAGCATAGAACTTACCCACATAACATGTAAACTTGATCTAAACACATACAAGGCATTATACTTCATGAATAAGCATGTTTGAGTTCAAAACTCTAACCCTAATCCAATTATCTCAATTTGGCCGAAACATATCAGTAGGGTTCTTATATAATTTGGTTCCATATGAAGCATAAAACTTATCCACATAACATGTAAACTTGACCTAAGCACATACAAGGCATTATACTTCATGAATAAGCATGTTTGAGTTCAAAACTCTAACTCTAATCCATTTATCTCAATTTGGCCAAAACATATCAGTAGGGTTCTTATATCATTTGGTTCCATATGAAGCATAAAACTAATCCACATAACATGTAAACTTGACCTAAGCACATACAAGACATTATACTTCAAGAATGAGCATGTTTGAGTTAAAAACTCTAACCCTAACCCATTTATTTCAATTTGGACGAAACATATCAGTAGGGTTTCCTATCATTTTATTCCATATGAAGCATAAAAATTAAACATATGACATGCAAATTGGATCTAAGTATATACATGGCACTATACAAGCATATACAAGGCACTATACTTCATGAATAAGCCTATTAGAGTACAAAACTTTAACCTTAACCTATTTATCTCAATTTGGCCGAACCATATCAGTAGGGTTTCATATCATTTTATTCCATATGAAGCATACAACTTAAACATATAACATGCAAATTTGATCTAAGCATATACAAGGCACTATACAAGTATATACGAGGCATTATACTTCATGAATAAGCCTATTTGAGTTCAAAATTCTAACCCTAACTTATTTATCTAAATTTGGCCGAAACACATCAGTAGGGTTTCATGATTTTTCATTCCATATCAAGCATAAAAAATTAAGTTATCCACATATAAAAATTCCTACATCATAAAAGAGTACAACTACTATGGTTTCTATGCAAAATTCTTAACCTAAGGCCTATAAGTCATGTTGGCCGAAACATATGTATAGAAATCTCCTTGTTTTTGTCACAACATGAAGAATGAGAACTTAACTATCAACACATAAAATTCACATATCATATAAGTATGAAATCAAGCATGTTCTCACAAGAAAGAAAAAAACCTAGTCTTAACTCTCTTTTGTCTCTTGGCCGAAATATTCATAGTGAGGGTTTAGGTTTCTTTTTTTTTTTTTTTTTTATAAAACATAACTTGAAACTTGTTGACCCTTAAAGATCATCCATCAAAAAAAAACCCACAAGAAAATTTTACGGTTTGAAAACTCTTGAAAAGAAAACTTAACGATCGATTCGACAACAACTTGTACTGCAGTGAGGGGAATACTCACATCCTTCGCTAAATTCTCTAAGGAGGGAACCTTGCTTGTGAATCCTTCCTAGAGGAGTGCTTCCTTGCTCCTTGGTCTCGGCAAGAGGATGAGAGGGAGAGAGAGAGGTCACGGTGAGGGTGAGTAGGAGGAGAATGAGAGCAAATGACAACTCATTTTTAATTTCCTCCTTTTATTCAATATGAGAGGAGGAAGGAAAATATATTTTTTTCTCCCTCCTTTCTTTTACTCTCTTCATAATTAAGAGAAAAGTCTAGATACATCCCTTCTTGGTGAGTAAGAAAGGAATATTCTAGAGCATCTCTTCATTAGAGAGGGAGAAGACAACTCTTACTTCTCCTTCTAAGAGAAGAGTCTTTTCTTCTTATTTTTAATTATGGTTTCCCTCTATTTCCTAACAATAATTTCTCTTGGTCTAGTGGTTATCTTATTCAGGCATCTAATGAGAGATCTAGAGTTCAAGTCCTAGACCTTATGTATTTTTATTTCTATTTTATTTGTTTAAGTGTTCGGCTAGGAGGAAAAATCAACTAAAGCATATATATTTTTCTTTATTCATGATAGAATATTCTAGAATTTTGCTTAGGACCCTATGGGTGTTACAGTCTCCCATACCTCATAAAAGTTCATCCTCGAACTTAAAATAGCTCGGGGTACTTCTGTCTTATATCATCTTCGCGTTCCCAAGTCGCTTCTTCGAACCGTTGATTTTGCCATAGAACCTTTACTAAAGGTATTTCCTTGTTCCTTAGCCTTTTAATATCTCGATCTAATATCTGAATCGGTCGGCTCTCGTAGCTCAGGTCCTCTTGAACTTGAACTGTCTGTGGTTCGATCACTTGATCTGTGCCGCCCATGTACTTCTTGAGCATTGAGACATGGAACACATTGTGAATAGCCGACATTTCTGGTGGTAACTCTAGTTCATAAGCCACCTTGCCAACTCTCTTCAGAATTTGATATGGTCCTACATATCGAGGACTTAGTTTTCCCTTCTTTCCGAATCTCATCACTCCTTTCATAGGAGCTACTTTGAGGAATACTGAATCCCCGACGCTGAATTTCAGCGGCCTACGTCGCTTATCTGCATAATTCTTCTGCCGACTTTGGGCAGTATCTATTCTTTGGCGGATCTTCTGTATTGCACGGGTGGTGCTGTCGATAAGATCGGTTTGAAATCCCATTTCCTTCTTTTCACCGCCTTCATACCAGCATATAGGGGATCTACATTTTCTCCCGTACAATGCTTCGTACGGTGCCATACCAATGGTAGCTTGAAAGCTATTGTTATAGGTGAATTCCGCTAAGCATAGATATCGGCACCAGCTCCCCTTGAAGTCCAGGGCACAAGCTCGTAACATATCTTCCAGTACTTGATTCACCCTTTCTGTTTGCCCGTCACTCTGAGGGTGAAAGTTAGTGCTGAACAAAAATTTCGTACCCAGGGCTTTCTAAACACATTCCCAAAAATGTGAAATAAAACGACCATCTCTATCAGAGATGATGGTCTTAGGGATCCCATGCAGTCTGATAATCTCTTTGACATATAATTGGGCTAGCTGTTCGATCGAGTAGGTCATCTTGAATGCCATAAAATGGGCCAATTTTGTCAACCTGTCCACGATTACCCATATAGCATCGTAGCCATTCGTCGTTTTGGGAAGTCCCGAAATGAAGTCCATGGAAATATCCTTCCATTTCCATTCTGGAATCTGAATTGGCTGTAGTACACCTTCAGGTCTCTGGTGTTCTGCTTTAACTCTTTGGCAGGTCAGGCAAGTACTGACGTGCTGAGCCACATCCCTCTTCATACCAAACCACCAGAATTTCTTCTTCAGGTCTTGGTACATTTTGGTGGATCCAGGATGCATTACGTATGGTGTCACATGCGCCTCCTCTAATAACTTTTTCCGCATCTCTGAATCGTCGGGAATACATAGGCGATCCTTGAAGTACAGTATTCCACTGTCAGCGATACGAAATCCGTTATCCTTCCCTTCTAAGACTTCTTGCTTGATCCTTTGGATACTGGGGTCACGGGTTTGTTTCTCCAATATATTGTCGAATAATGTTGTTGCTAGGGTCAGGGTAGAGAGTTGCCCGGTCACATTCTCGATCCCCTGACTGGTAATGTTTCTCGGCTTCCCAATAATTTCATACTTTGGTTCGCATTTAGGATTTGATAACATATTTGCATAATGACCAATAATAGGTATCTGACCTGTAATGACCGTCGAAGCACTCGTCCCATCTTCTCTGGTGAGGGAGTGGATCCTGGCATTCGTCATAGCTGGTGGGGCTTCCAATTGAGGGCCTTCTAGTGCAGCTTGCATTAGATGTAGCTGTGAGGGGGCACCTCTGTTCTGTATATTCTGCTGCTGAGGTGTCTGCATCTGAGTAGGACAATTTCTGGCCAAGTGTCCTTCCAATCCACAACTGTAGCACTTATTCGTGCCCACACGGCATTTTCCCGGATGCTTCTTTCCGCAGGTGGTGCACTGAGGAAACATAGGTTGCTTGTTTTCTGAACCACCCTGAGAACTGTTCCATTGTTTTCTTTTACCGTTGGAGTTTCCCTTCCAGTTGGTTCTGATATGTTGAGGTTTCTGAGCTTGACTCTTACCCTCATTCATCGCCTTCTGATAGTGTTCAGTGATCAGAGCACTGCTAATTAATTCCTTGGTGGTCTGTGGTCTATTAACGCAGCCGGCCACATTTAGGGCTATCTCGGGTCTGAGCATCTTCAGCATAAGTCTGACCCTTTCTCTTTCTGTACCGACCAGCTCTGGACATAGGCGTGCTAATCGGTTAAATTTCTTCACAGCCTCATTCACTGATAGGTCACCTTGTCGAAACTCGGTGAACTCGTCGTAGTGTTTATTGGTCACCCGCATATGGAAGAACTCTTCAAGGAATTCAGTCTCGAAGTCTGTCCATCTTATCTGATTCACCTGTCTCCTTGCTTTGACTCGGTCCCACCACATTCTGGCATCACCTGTAAGGCAAAACGATGCACACTTAACCTTCTCGTGTTCGGGCCAATCTAAACGCTCCACGATGCTTTCCACAGTCTTAAGCCACGCCTGAGCATCCCATGGCTCACAGTTTCCGGAGAAGGCTTCTGGCTTTAGCCTCTTCCATTGAATCAGGTATGCCTCTTGTCGGACCACTGGAATAGGAACTACCGGTGGTACCGGTGCAGGAGGTACTGGTACCGCCGCAGGTATAATAGGTATCGCATTTGGGTTCCCTGGTGGTGTAACAGGATTCCCTTGCTGATTCATCAATGCAGTGATCATTTGTTGCTGTTCTGTGACCTGACGCTAGAGCTCGGTAATCACATGCATCAGATCGGGTGGAGGTACCGTCTCATCTGCTCGGGTAGTTCGTGTTCTAACCATGCTTTATCTTCAATAATCACAATAAGCTAATATAAGTTATCGTTATTCATAACCAGGCTACCCTAAGGTTGTTATTGTTCCTAATCTACCATCACATATATCTAAGCTAAAAATGTGATAACTAAATAAATCAGATAATAAGCATGCATATTATCAAACATCATAAAGAAATAGATCAAGCATAAATATCACATCAAAATAAAATTTAAGCATAAAATTCTTACTTGGAGCGGCAGGATAAAGGCTTGATGTGTGTGTAGTGGAAGGTAGAACCTGCTCTGATACCATACTGTAACGCCCGCCCTTCCAGGTAGCACTAGGGCCACCCCGGAGGGACGGACGTCACTGAAACTTGGACATCAATTACTAATGCATATGGATTCATGGCAGCAGAAGACTTATTTAAAATTTTTCTTTTATCATATGCATTTAGTTTACTTATCATGGCATATGAATCAAAGCATTCTGAACATTTCATCATATCATCATTATTCTAACATGAGTAAAATATCATAAGTGTATGAAATACTAGCTGAAATCATCATCATAAGCATAGGTCCAACATTGTTCACATGCATAACTTAGATAATTCAAAAACTTAAATAGATCTATCCACCAGCACTTCCACACACATCTTCATTGCCCTTCCTGCTCTGCTCCCCTTAAACAATCCATTCCTTGCCTTTCTCTGCAGTACAAGGAAAACGTGTAGCTATAAGCCAAAGGCTTAGTGAGATCCTTGCCTACCCATAAATCCGAAAAACACATAACATAACATAACATGTAGAAAACATAGCATAGCATAACATAGCATGGAGGAACATAACATAGAACATATCTTATCATGTAAAAACCATAACATCTCATAACATAACATGAGGGAAAGCAGAACATAATATATCATATCACATAAGGAGCATAACATATCAAAGTATATCATGTGAGTGTATATCATGGTTCATATCACATTCTGTAAGCACATATCATGAAGCCTATCATATTATGTAAACATGTATCATAACTCATACCTGTTCATAAGGGTGCATAAACATAATTTCATAAATATGTGCATGTAGATGCAATATGTATATTTTGAAAACATGTATCATGGAATGCACATATGCATCATGCTTCTTTCAAAACATATAGTATACATACTTGAATATCATATCATCATCATGAGAAGGGCCCTGGCTTGTACCACATGTAAACATAAATGCGCGCAATCCCTAGGACAGGGTAGCTAGCCCCGAACCTACTAGGGATCTAGGTCCGTTCATAGTCCGTCGACCTAGGGGCGTACTGAGGAGCCCATCCCTTAACGAGGTCCATTCATAGTCCGTCGACCCCGGGGCGCTTATGGAGCCCATCCTTGGTACAAGCCATACAAAGTAAAATATCTTGCATATCATATCTCATCATATCATACATGTCATAATTCTTGTCATATCATTAAGAGAGCTCTTGATCCCAACTTAAGGGAAGCATCTCTTTACCATAGCATGAAGAGTGCTCTTGATCCCAACTTTAGGGAAGCAACTCTTTTCCATAACATGAAGAGTGCTCTTGGTCCCGGCTTAAGGGAAGCAACTCTTTAGGCTTTTCTTCTTACATAAGCCATTCATACATGCATTATGAAACATAACATGTTCTTATCATAACATAAAGTATAACATGTCATTTTCATATCATCAAACATGGCATATCATCTCATGAACTTAGCATACATATCATGAACATGGCATATCATATCATGAGTCTAGCATATCATATCATTAACATGGCATATCATGTCATAAGTCTATCATATCATATCATGAACATGGCATATCATATCATAAGACATAGCAATGCAACATATCATAAGGCATATTTTCATCATATCATGAAGCATGAAAGCTTAATCTACTCATATATCGAAGGCTACATATCTTGAGAATACATAAACATGTTTAGTTAGGTTTAAACTCTTTCCTAACCCAATTATCCATCTTGGCCGAACCACATCAGTAGGTTTCATCCTCATTTCATTCCATATTAAGCATAGAACTTACCCACATATCATGTAAACTTGATCTAAACACATACAAGGCATTATACTTCATGAATAAGCATGTTTGAGTTCAAAACTCTAGCCCTAATCCAATTATCTCAATTTGGCCGAAACATATCAGTAGGGTTCTTATATCATTTGGTTCCATATGAAGCATAAAACTTATCCACATAACATGTAAACTTGACCAAAGCACATACAAGGCATTATACTTCATGAATAAGCATGTTTGAGTTCAAAACTCTAACTCTAATCCATTTATCTCAATTTGACCGAAACATATCAGTAGGGTTCTTATATCATTTGGTTCCATATGAAGCATAAAACTTATCCACATAACATGTAAACTTGACCTAAGCACATACAAGACATTATACTTCATGAATGAGCATGTTTAAGTAAAAAACTCTAACCCTAACCCATTTATTTCAATTTCGACAAAACATATCAGTAGGGTTTCCTATCATTTTATTCCATATGAAGCATAAAAATTAAACATATGACATGCAAATTGGATCTAAGTATATACATGGCACTATACAAGCCTATACAAGGCACTATACTTCATGAATAAGCCTATTAGAGTTCAAAACTTTAACCTTAACCTATTTATCTCAATTTGGCCGAACCATATCAGTAGGGTTTCATATCATTTTATTCCATATGAAGCATACAACTTAAACATATAACATGCAAATTTGATCTAAGCATATACAAGGCACTATACAAGCATATACAAGGCATTATTCTTCATGAATAAGCCTATTTGAGTTCAAAATTCTAACCCTAACTTATTTATCTAAATTTGGCCGAAACACATCAGTAGGGTTTCATGATTTTTCATTCCATATCAAGCATAAAAAATTAAGTTATCCACATATAAAAATTCCTACATCATAAAAGAGTACAACTACTATGGTTTCTATGCAAAATTCTTAACCTAAGGCCTATAAGTCATGTTGGCCGAAACATATGTATAGAAATCTCCTTGTTTTTGTCACAACATGAAGAATGAAAACTTAACTATCAACACATAAAATTCGCATATCATATAAGTATGAAATCAAGCATGTTCTCACAAGAAAGAAAAAAACCTAGTCTTAACCCTCTTTTGTCTCTTGGCCGAAATATTCATAGTGAGGGTTTAGGTTTCTTTTTTTTTCTTTTTTTTTTTATAAAACATAACTTGAAACTTGTTGACCCTAAAAGATCATCCATCAAAAAAAACCCACAATAAAATTTTACGGTTTGAAAACTCTTGAAAAGAAAACTTAACGATCGATTCGACAACAACTTGTACTGCAGTGAGGGGAATACTCACATCCTTCGCTAAATTCTCTAAGGAGGGAACCTTGCTTGTGAATCCTTCCTAGAGGAGAGCTTCCTTGCTCCTTGGTCTCGGCAAGAGGATGAGAGGGAGAGAGAGAGGTCACGGTGAGGGTGAGTAGGAGGAGAATGAGAGCAAATGACAACTCATTTTTAATTTCCTCCTTTTATTCAATATGAGAGGAGGAAGGAAAATATATTTTTTTCTCCCTCCTTTCTTTTACTCTCTTCATAATTAAGAGAAAATTCTAGATACATCCCTTCTTGGTGAGTAAGAAAGGAATATTCTAGAGCATCTCTTCATTAGAGAGGGAGAAGACAACTCTTACTTCTCCTTCTAAGAGAAGAGTCTTTTCTTCTTATTTTTAATTATGGTTTCCCTCTATTTCCTAACAATAATTTCTCTTGGTCTAGTGGTTATCTTATTCAGGCATCTAATGAGAGATCTAGAGTTCAAGTCCTAGACCTTATGTATTTTTATTTCTATTTTATTTGTTTAAGTGTTCGGCTTGGAGAAAAATTCAACTAAAGCATATATATTTTTCTTTATTCATGATAGAATATTCTAGAATTTTGCTTAGGACCCTATGGGTGTTACATGTTTGACATGCTACTTTACTTTTTATGGCTTGTACCAAGGGTGGGCTCCATAAGCGCCCCGGGGTCGATGGACTAAGAAATGGCCTCGTTAGGGATGGGCTCCTAAGTGCCCCTAGGTCGATGGATTAAGAAACGGGCCTAGTATGTATGCCTTGTAGGGTTCGAGACTTACTACCTTGGACCTACATAGGACGCGCGCATTTATGTATGTGGTACAAGCCGGGGCCCTAATCATGTTGAGATTATGTTTAAGTATGTATGTAATAAGTTTTCAAAAGACATGTTGCATATATTTTTCATGATACATGTTTTCGAAAGTCATCTCGCATGATACTTATGACTATGTTATGTTATGCTAGAATGCACTTTATGATTATGCCATGATATGTCATGATACTTATGATTATGTTATGTTATGCTGGGATGCTCTTTATGATCATGTCATAATATGCCTTGATTATGTTATGTTATGCTAGGATGCACTTATGGTTCTTATCATAATATGCCATGATACCTTACGATTACGTTACGATATGATGCTTCTATACATGATATGATGAGTTGTTTTTTTATGTTTTATGTCTATGAATATGCTATGCTTTATGTCTTTATGTTATGCTTTACGGTTTTTGTGAGTAGGAAGGATCTTACTGAGCCTTGTGTGCTCATAGCTTACTTTCCTTGTACCACAGATAAAGGCAAGGAATGGATGTACTAAGGGAGCAGCAGGAGGGGCAAGATGGATGTGTGTAGTAGTGGCTCGGCTAAAAGAGAAAGACCTGCTTTTATTTAATAAGAATTATGCTTATGTCGTTATTTCATGACTCCATAACATTTCATCATGCTTATTAGTATTATGGTTTAAATTCATGATAAACATGCCATGTGACCTTATGTGATAGGTAGTCAGTAATGATGATTTGAAAAGTAGAAGAAGAGTTTTAAAAAAAAAAAAAGAAAAAATTATATACTATAAACAAGACTTCCACTGTGTTTAAATAGAGAAGATTATTAACAAGCAAATATGTAAGATAAGATAAGAAGAAAAAGAAAGGTAACCCTTGTCAGCTTGAGCAGGAAGGGGCGGGGCGGGGCGTTACATATACCAATGGATTGTTCCTTTCCAACTTAGTCGTGAGTAACTATTTATAATTTATAAAGAGCTGATAACATGATCTTCTGTGTGTGACACCATACACCATGTTATCTTCTTTATAAATTAATTGAACAAATATATTCAACAAATAAATATAGACATTTGACCAATGTGATTCTTTTATTTCAAAAATAAATGTTTACAAAAGCTAGGCTTTTAGTATACACTCTAACACTCTGGCTTAGACCAAGCCATCTCCCGGATCTATCTCTATAGATCTTGATGCCCAAAATATAGGCTACTTCACCTAAGTCCTTCATTGAGAAACAATTCTCAAGCCAAGTCTTCACTGACTGAAGAGTAGTGATGTCATTTCCAATGAGAAGTATGTCATCTATATACAATATGAGAAAAATGACTGTGCTTCCACTAACCTTCTTTGTAGGCACAAGGTTCGTCTTCATTCTTAATGAACCAAACATTTTGATCACATCATCGAATTAAAGATTCCAGCTTCTAGAAGCTTGCTTCAATCCAAAAATGGATCTTTGCAACTTACAAACCTTTCCAGCATGCTCTGGATCTACAAAACCCTCAGGTTGTGTCATGTACACATCCTCAAGTAGATTTCTATTAAGAAATATGGTTTTGACATCCATCTGCCAGATCTCATAATCATAGTAAGCAGCAATAGCAAGCATGATCCGAATGGACTTGAGCATCGCAACTGGTGAAAAGGTTTCATCATAATCTATACCATGAATATGCTTGAATCCTTTAGCCACCAATCTACCTTTATAGGTATGCATATTTCCATCCATGTCGGTCTTCACCTTGAAGACCCACTTATACCCAATGGGGTTCATCCCTTCAGGTGGATCAACCAAAGTCTATACTTGGTTAGTGTACATGGATTTCATCTTGGATCTCATGGCCTCTAGCCATTTCTCATAATCTGGGCCCTGTACAGCTTCCTGATAAGATGTAGGCTCGTTGAGACCAATAAGCTCTTCATCACCGTGGTCAGACAAGAGAAAAGAATATCTCTCAGGTTTACGACGCGTCTTATCAGATCTGCGTAGAGCATGTGCTACTTGAACAGGTTGTTGTTCCATAACCTCTTGTGGTGCAACAAAATCCTGATCCACAACATCTTGTGGTACCTGTTCAATTTCCGTCAAGGTGTCAGTGCTAGTATCTTGAACTTCTTCAAGATCGACTTCACTCCCACTAGTTTTTCTAGAAATAAACTCCCTTTCTAGAAAGACATCATTTTTGGCAACAAACACTTTTCCTTGTGTGGGATTATAGAAGTAATATCCCTTTGTTTCCTTGGGATATCCTATGAAATAACACTTGTCCAATTTGGGTCCTAGTTTTTCTGAGACTAGTCATCGAACGTAATCCTCACAATCCCAAATATTTATAAAAGATATCTTGGGACTTTTCCCTATCTATATCACATATGGTGTCTTTATGACAGCCTTAGATGGAACTCGGTTAAGTGTGAAAGCAGCTGTCTATAGAGCATATCCCCAGGAAGGAGAAAGATCTGTATGACTCATCATTGATCGTACCATATCTAATAAAGTATGATTCCTCCTTTCTGTTACACCATTCCGTAGTGGTGTTCCAGGTGGAGTGAGTTGAGATATGATCCCACACTCAACAAGATGGTTATGAAACTCTTGACTAAGGTATTCCCCACCTCGATCTAATCAAAGCATCTTAATACTCTTACCAAGTTGATTTTATACTTCATTCTTGAATTCTTTGAACTTTTCAAAGGATTCTGACTTATGTCTCATCAGAAACACATAGCCATATTCACTGAAATTATTAGTAAAAGTAATGAAGTAATGTTAGACTCCTCTAGCTGCTACTCTAAAAGGGTCGCATACATCAGTATGTATGAGTCCTGAAAGATCATTAGCCCTTTCACGGTGTCCACTGAATGGAGTCTTTGTCATCTTGCCTTGAAGACAAGATTTGCATGCCTCATATGATTCAAAATCAAATGAGTCCAAAATCCATCCTTATGGAGTTGGGATATGGAACTCTCATTTTGTGAACTAAGCGACAATGCCAGAGATATGTTTGATTCAAATCATTAGACATGAACCATTTGGTATTTATGTTATATATTGGGTTGCCAAAGTCTAGAACATAGAGTACATTCACAGGATGTGCACTACAATAGAACATTTCATTGAAATAAATGGAACAACATTTGTCCTTTATTATAAATGAAAAACCTTTCTTGTCCAAACAAGAAATAGAAATAATGTTCTTGGTCAAGGTCGGAACATAATAGCACTCTTTAAGTTCTAAAACAAGCCCAGCAGGCAAAGATAAGGAATATGTTCCTACAGCGACAATAACAACTCTTGTACCATTGCCTACTCGTAGGTCCACTTCGCCCTTAGTCAACACTCAACTATTTCTTAGCCCCTGCACATTCCCACAAATGTGAGATGCACATCTGGTATGTAATATCCATGAAGAAGAAATAGATAGATTGACTTCTATAACATATATATACCTAAGGCAGAAGTCTCATTTCTCTTTCGTTTCAGTTCCTCTAGGTACCTTTGTAGTTCCTCTTCCAGTGTCCAGTCTCACCGCAGTGGAAGCAGGTTCTTTCCTTAGCAACCCCACCTTTGGGTTTCAGTGCATGAGTCTTGCCCTTTCCTTTGGCTTGGGTCTTACCCTTACCTTTAGGCTTCCACTTGCCTTTACGCTTAGACACCATCAAAATGGTACTAGGCTTTGTCTTCTTAAGGTTGAGTTCAATAGTTCTCAACATGCTCAACATCTTAGGCAGCGGTTTGTCAATTTCATTCATGTTGCAGCTCATGACTAATTGACTATAGCTATTGGGCAATGACTGCAAGATAAGATCAATGGTTAATTCTTGGCCTAGTGGGAATCCCAACCTTTATAGATTCTCCACATACCCGATAATTTTGAGCACATAAGGCCCTATGGGACTTCCTTCTTACATTCTGCATTGAAACAGTGCTTTAGAGATCTCAAATCTCTTATGCCTTGCTTGTCCTTGATATAGTTTTCTAAGGTGTTCAACCATATCATAAGCATCCATGTTCTCATGTTGCTTCTAAAGCTCATAGTTCATGGTGGCGAGCATAAGGCATGATACATCTAATGCATCATCTTGATGCTTCTTGTAAGCATCCCTATCAACTCTAGTGGTAGCAGCAGGGGGTACTTCAGGAATAGGCTGCTCTAGGACGTACATTTTTCTTTCTCTCTTGAGAACTATTCTTATGTTTCTATACCAATCTAGAAATTAGCTCCATTGAGCTTATTCTTATCAAGGACAGATCGCAGAGATAGTGTCTTCTACTTACTAAACAACATGGTGGCCTACAATAATAAAATGCAGAGAAGTATCATACACAAATCATTTAATTAGACCTTTAATTAAATGATTCTCCCATTGAATTCTTAAGCTTGATAGAAGCAAGTCACTACTAGCTCTAAGCTCAAAAGCAAAGACATTCTAGCGGGACAAGATCCATATTATACTTCATCTTTTGCTAGCTTTGGCTAATCTCCCAAGACTTGTATAAATTAGGTAGGCAATGTGTACCAATTGGATAAGATCCATATTATACCTTATCTTGAGTTAGCTTTGGCTAATCACCCAAGACATAGTATAACTTAGGTAGACAACGTTTACAAATTACATACTATGTAACTCTTGTATCCTTAGGTGAACAACACTGTTTGTTCTTTTTCCCATCTTATAAAATCCATATTATAATTCATCTTGAGTTAGCTTTGGCTAATCGCCCAAGACTAGTATAATATGATTTACATCTTATGGGATATGTCTTTAAGTTCTCAATGAAATTGAGGTAACTTAATTAAGTCATACCCAAAGGTTGGTAGTCAGACATCACAATTGTCCTGTCGCACTCTACCAAGATAAAATGAGCCACTTTGCTTTGGCAAACCTGACTACAGATGATCGAGGTATTAATGAGTACCAAACTCTGGTAGACATATGTAAATGACCTAATTATGATAGCTACACATGCATCACATACATCATGCCATATATCAACATGTACACAAGCTTAAACGTGACAAGGTTATGGCCCCCATAAACTACGATCTTCTCAAGCCAATGAGAAGAGCGATAAGTCAACCTATGTCTAAGCTGCTTCTCCAAGCACTTCCTTGGTTGTCGTGTGTTGTTGTCCTTCCTTCCTTTTCACCCGTTTTTTAGAAGACTAACTCTTTCTAATTTTGTACATTACAAAATCTAAAGAAACTCGAGTTACATTCGAGTGTAATTTAATTACAACAAGAATAAATGGGATGAAGGCATGACACACAGGCCGTATTATGAATTACAACATTACACACATCCAATCACATTGGGGTTAAAGGGCCATAACCATGCATCATGTCATATCTATTTATAATATTTTATGACATAAAATTTATAATGATTTCAGCAAATAAATTATGAGCCACAACGCCACGGTAGTCCCGCTATACCAACTATGTTTTGTTCTAAACAAAACACCTCTAGCCGAGACTTTGTTAGTCACACACCAACTATGTTTTGTTCCCAACAAAACACCCCTTACCGAGACCTTGCTTGTCACACACCAACTATGCTTTGTTCCCAACAAAACACCCATTTCGGTCAAGGCTTAGGATTTGACAAGACATAAAATATAGCCAAGACTCATAGTCTGGCCGAGATTCACTCTCTTGGGCGAAACCTTATGTGGCCGAAACTCATAAGAGTTTGCAAATCACAGTAAATCCTATCATGCAATTTCTATATCATATATAAAAATTCTAAAACTTAGCATAGCCCTTCGCAAGTGGCTCTGATACCACTGTTGGCATCTAGCGTGCCCAAAGACGCGAAAACGCAGCGGAAAAAATACTTGATCCACTTATCCAGCGGATCCATGCGAAGGGAAGAAACAATTTCTATAAACTAATCTATGCTAAGCTATATGATAGGATTATACCTTTGTTGCGTGCCCTTCGCAATCCCAACAGCAACCTTTTTCTTTGGATCTAGATCTCAGCGCGTTCAAGAGTTCGCGACTCTATGGTATCCACACGAACATATCCTTCGTTCGTCCCACAAACGAAGCCTTCGGAGAAGAACCATCTTCTTGTGCTAGCAAGAAGTATGGTTCGGCCAGGCTTGAAGATTCGGCTATGGAGGAAGGAGGAGGAGGAAGAGGGAGATCAAGAGTCACCTTTTCTTCATCTAATGGAAAATAAAATCCAAAAACCTATTTATATTCATTTAATGAATACCAAGGGTTTTTGTCTCTTTGTATTTCTCTTAATGGGTTGGATTTATTATATTTGATTAACCATTAATCCAATAACCCAATAAATCTAACCCATTGAGTTTAACCCATTAATCCAATATGTCTAATTCGGATTGGACTCAATCCAATGAGTGGGTTCATTTGAGTCTAACTCAATTATTAACCAAAAGACCTAATCATCTCATGATTGGCTCTTAGGGCTAATTACTAACAAAATTTAATTAACTTAGATCTAAACTAAATCAAATTAAAACTCAAAAGTTAACTTAAACGTGTTAACTTAACTAATAAATTGCTTGACTTGGTTGATCCATGCAAATTACCATGACCATGCATATGCTAAATTGATAAATGCCAATCATGATTGTTAATTGTATAATCTAGAATGGTTAGATAAGGACCTAGGCATAATTTACACTTAACTAGTTAGACCTAGGGATTTCAAAAGAAAATTAAATATCTAATTTCTTTGAAAGGTTTTATCTAGAAGTGGTGGATGATCTCATACCCAAGAAGGCCTAGTGCCTCGCTACAGCCTAGAAGCCAAACATAGAAATGTATATTTAATTAACTAATTGAAAAATCTTAGTCTAATTCAAAAGTAAATTAATCCTTAGATGATATCCTAAATTAAAGATTAATTTAACCATCTCAAAAAATCCATAAGGTTCTCTGATTGATAATTTAGAAAAGGGTGAGATGGACCTAGATTTATAATAGTTAACCAAATCCACATTAATTAATTCAATTTAACTAATTTTGAAAAAATAATTTAAAAAGGTTAATTATTTCAAATTCCAATTAATTTCAAAATGTTAATAATAATTAAATTATAATTATTTTTATATTATGATAAATTTTAAAATTATTATTTTCAAAATTATAATTTCAAAATCATAATGAATTTCAAAAATATAATTATTTGATTATTGACTTTCAATCATAATTAAATTCTTAGATTTTTCAAAATTTTAATTATTTACATATTTAATATTTAAGATTATAATTTCAAACATTAATATATTTTTAAAATCTCCAAAAATTAAAATTTTTACTCATATTTTAAATTCAAACTCATTGAAAATTCAAACTTATATTTTAAATCTAAATTTCAATAAAGTTAGCTCCGTCTCACACACACTAATAAGCTAAACATGGATAACCTAGAATGGGTAAGATGGAAAATTAGAAAAAAAAATAATAATTTTTATATTTTTATACACATGCTTTGACTCTAGAACCCTCAAATATTTGTTACGAACCACAAGTGCACGGTTACGTCATCAATAATATAAAAGATTATCATATCCACAGGGACTGTTGATTAAGCACTAGTTAACTTTGCACGGTGAATTATCTAGACAAATGTAAGATTAGCTAGAAAAAGAGAGTAAGAGAAAGAAATAAAGAAGAGAGAGAATGGATCTTGAAAGGGGTTGAGCTAGGAGGATAGTGGATGATAGATTCTAGGATTTCGATTTCTTTATAATGTTAGGCGATGTTACATAGATTGCTTAGTTCCTATCCTCTATGTTTATATTACTGACTCTCCTCTGCAGTGGATAAGCCGGAATGATCTCCTACTCTATGTCCTATGCTACTAAATGGAAATGATTCCTATGAAGTCCGTTAGCGGAGCATCCCTGTCATGACGCCCCTCGGTCATACAATATAGAAACACACTAACATACAATAACATAGAAATAGAAATAGTGATTATGCCCGATCCCCTACTTCCTTGTGGAGATTTGCTTCTCCTTTCAAGGTGATACCCTAGACGTCAGTTAGCTGGGCAGCCTTGTCACGACGCCCCTCGATCATACAATCTAGGGTATCCCCCCTATGGGATTAACAATTCTACACAACTATTTGATAAAACATGCAAAAGATATATATAAGCATTCACACACACACATCATCAAACATGAACAAGGCATTAACAAGTCATTGAATAGAAACATGCCAAATTCATATAGTTTTACATCTCCATCACATCACAAATACTTCTTACATCCTAGATCTATAGATCTCTTCCATTGCTAAGGAAGAACAGACCAAAACATAAAATAAAGCGTACTTACAACCCTAGATATTAGAAGAAGGGGAAGAAGAGATGCTTGCAGATGATTCTGATGTCTTGGGGATGTTAGTTAGAGCCATAGAGTCAACCATTTAATGATTGTTGTATGGACTCATTATATCATATTTTTGTATATAAATAAAGTCATTTGTTTTGGATATTATACTTACTTATATTGGTGCCAAATAACTAAGTATAATAGCATCCTTGAGTAGAGGGTTCTTACCTATATCAATCGGTTAGTTGAACCGATAGTGAGATGATATAGGGAACACTACTCTTAATCATTCCTAGTCGAGTATTAACATTCAGGGACAATGTTAATGTGACGAGACTAGCATGTAGGCCAACTCGATGACTTGATCTCACAAGTCATGGATATAGAGAGATCAAGTTGACACATGGGTATGCATTGGAGAATGTCTACTGAATGACCCGCCATGAGAAAGTATCATGGATCGTTATATGAGTGTCATATACTTTCTCATGTGGCTATTAGTATGACTACTAGTCCTTGGACCTGAATTCATCATGGTTCCCTACATAAGGAGTTACATACTTTGGCTTCGTCAAACGTCACCAGTAACTGGGTGGCCTATAAAGGCGATTACTGGGTATGTAACAAATTATGCGGAAGGATGTGAGTGATGTAAATGGGATCTATCCCTCCTATATGACGGGAGAGACATCGATATTCTTGATAGAGTGAGACCACTAAGTGCATGGCCATGCCCAAATGAGTCAATATAAGATATTGAGCTCATTTGATCGAGTGAGTTTACTTGGAGTTCAAGATTTAGATTGATTAGAGGATGACACGGTCTATGCCTCATATTGATCAATCTAGATGTCTAGGATAGAAGGACAATGTCATATATTGTTAAGAGTCACAATTAGTAGTCACAAGGTGATGTTGGATCTCAACATTCTTGTAACTTGGGTAATAATGATGTGCTGCTAGATACCGCTCATTACTTATGCTTCTAAATGAGTTTAGGAGCATTGCCAACGTTACAAGAACTTATAGGGTCACACACAAAGGACAATTATATGGAGATTAGGTTCATTTGATGAACCTAAAGGATTAGGTTCATGTGATGAACCAAATTGGATTAAGAGTAATCCAAATTAGGCTAATTGAGTTGGACTCAATTTGGTTCATGTGTTAAGTGAGTCTAATTTGGACTTAGACTCATTTAATTAATTTAATTCAATGAATAGAGATTCATTAAATTAAAATTGACTTGAACCAATGGTTAGATTAGATCAACCAAGGGAGAGAAGTGGTCAAGTTTGACTTGACTTGAGAGGAAGATGAAGGGTCAAGTTTGACTTGACCATTTGCCACCTCATTGGTGAGTAGGCATTAAGTGGCTAATGGTGATGTGCCACATCATCAAGGCTAGCACATGTGTGTGCCACCTCATGAGGGAGATCAAGAGTTTTTGACTCTTGAAATTCCATGGAGTATATAACTCCTCATGAAAAGTGGCCGACCACTTTTAGTGCTTGTGAGGAGTTTCATTTTGTGTGGTAACTCCATCTTCTTCTTCCTCAAGCTCTTTCCTCTCTCCCTCTCCTCCTCTTTGGCTGAATCTTTCAAAGATCGCTAGCACACCTTTTGTTAGGTTTCTCCGTCTTCCGTTCGTGTGGATACACATAGAGGAGTATCTACTTTGATACTCTTGAGATCCGGCGACGAACCTTGGACGAGCAGGATTGCGAAGAGCTTCGCATCAAGGGTAAAGATCTTATCTTGTAGATCTAGGCTTAGGAAAATCATACTCAAAGTTTTACTACTTTTATTCTTCGCATGGATCCGGTGGTGGGGGTTTCGGGGTTTCAGCAACGCAAAAAGTAGTTTTTGCGGCCCGAAAAATCCAACAGTGGTATCAGAGTCACGTGCAAAGCGAGTATGATTTTTAATTTGAATTTTATGGAATTCTACAGATTTGTAAGTTTCTGTATTTTTATGATTTTTATTGATTTTATGGGTAATTTTCTCGTAGAAGCGAAGCACAAGTGTTTAGACACTAGTAGGCTTCGACTACCGAGAAGATATTTCCAAAACGGCAAGGTTTCACCCCAAATCATTTTTAGACAGCAGACTAAGGCGCTGTAGGATCGCTTAGGAACACTCGCGATGGTTATATCGTGGGTAGGGGAGCTGCCCCTAACCCCGCAAGGGGATTCGTTCTGCGATTACGCCCGAAAATCACTAAACGGGACCGCCCGGAATTTTTACTCATAAAAATTGTAACAATTGTAATAAAAATTACAGAAATTTATAGAAATTACATAATTTAGAATTATGTATTATTTTTTGATGGTCATGGCCCAAAAGACCCAATTAGATTGGAAATTCTGTATTGTAATTCATATTATGGCCTGCGTGCCATTTTCTATAATGTGCGTGTTGTATGTGATACGTGACCTGCGCATCATGCCTTTCCTATTTTTATTTCCTGTTGTAAATTAGTTTTGACTCGAATGTAACTCAAGTTTCACTTTTGTAATGTACAAAATGGAGCGGTGGAAGGTCCACTTGAGACAGAGTTACGAGGAGGGCGCGAGCAACACAAGGTGGTCAAAGGAAGGAGCTTGAGAAGCTGTTGACCTTAGGTTGACCATCCGATCTTCTCATTGGCTTGAGAAGATCGTAGTAGGGCCATGACTAATCACAAAATATTTAATTAATTGCTTGTGTGTGTATATGTGATGCATGCTAGAATAGTAATTAATTAGCGCCTTGACGATTAGATTAGATCTAAATCGTGTACATGATGCGCCCTAACGATTAGATTAGATCTAAATCGCATATATGATACACCTCGTCGATTAGATTAGATATCAATCGCGTCAACTCGAAATGCCTACCATGCCGTGATACCCATTACTACCTCGATCGCATGTTGTTGTTGAATCTGCCAAAGCAGAGCAACACATACTATCTTGGTAGGGTGCGGAGGGACAATCTTGGTCCCGCCTATCAACGCATGGGTAAGTACAACTCAATTAAATTGAGTAACTAGTTAACTCAATTGGATCGAGTTTAACTATAGGCATTTTCCAATTGTTGGTAGATAGGACAAAATCATGTTTATATTAACTCTTGGGCGTATTAGCCAAAGCTAACTTGAGTTTTAATATAAATGCGGATCTTGATCCTATAAACAAGAGTTGCATAGAGATGTGATTGGTAAATTAGTTACCTACTGATCATACTAAGTCTTGGGCGATTTAGCCAAAGCTAACTCAAGGCATAGTATGATGTGGATCTTGTCCCACATGAATTATAGAATTCAGTGGGAGCATCATTTAGTTAAAGGCCTAATTAAATGATTAATAGAATATGATATTTATTTTTCTGCATTTTTTTGTTGTAGATAACCATGACGTCAAACACGAACACCTTCTCTCTGCGTTCTGTCCTTGACAAGGACAAGCTCAACGGAGCAAATTTCCTAGACTAGTACAGGAATCTGAGAATAGTTCTCACCCAAGAACATAAACTGTACGTTCTAGAACAGCCCATTCCAGAGGCTCCTCCTGCCAATGCCACGCGAGCAGACAAAGATGCTTACAAGAAGCATCAAGATGACGCATTAGATGTATCATGTCTAATGCTTGCAACTATGAACTCTGAGCTTCAGAAACAACATGAGTTAATGGGTGTTTATGATATGGTTGAACATCTTTGTCAACTATATCAAGGACAAGAGCGACACGAGAGATTTGAGATCTCAAGGGCACTATCTCAGTGCAAGATGTCAGATGGGGCTCCCGTAGGTTCATATGTACTCAAGATGATTGGGTACATAGAGAATCTACAGAGGTTGGGATTCCCACTTGGCCAAGAACTTGTTGCAGTCTTTGCCAGAGAGCTACAGTCAATTTGTTATGAACTACAACATGAACGAAATTGACAAGCCACTGCCCGAACTGCTTAGTATGTTACAAACTGCTTAGCTCAACCTTAAGAAGGTTAAGCCCAACTCTATTCTAATGGTTCAAAAACACAAGGGCAAGGGCAAGCCTAAAGGCAAGGGAAAGTCCCAAGCCAAAGGCAAAGGCAAGACACTGAAGCCTAAAGGAGGGGTCGCCAAGGATGCTACTTGCTTCCACTACGGTCATACCGAGCACTGGAAGAGGAACTGCAAAGTCTACCTAGAAGATCTTAAGAAGAAGAGAAGTGAGACTTCCACTTCAGGTATATATGTTATAGAAGTCAATCTATCTATTTCTTCATCATGGGTATTAGATACCGGATGTGCTTCTCACATTTGTACTAATGTGCAAGCACTGAGAAATAGCAAGGCATTGACGAAGGGCGAGGTGGACCTATGCGTAGGCAATAGAGCACGGGTTGCTGCTGTTGCTGTAGGGACTTATTTTCTATCTCTGCCCTCTGGGCTTGTATTAGAGTTGGATGATTGTTATTATGTGTCTGCTTTTACTAAGAACATTATATCAGTTTCTTGTTTGGACAAGAAAGGGTTTTTATTTATAATAAAGAACAAATGTTGTTCAGTTTATTTAAATGATATGTTCTATTGTAGTGCACCTCTGATGAACGGACTCTATATTCTAGACCTTGAGAGCCCTATCTATAACATAAGTACTAAGAGGTTCAATTTAAATGACATCAACCAAACCTATCTCTGACACTGTCGCTTAGGTCATATAAATGACAAACGATTATCCCAGCTCCATAAAGATGGTTTGCTGGACTCATTTGATTTTGAATCATATGAGACATGCGGGTCATGCCTTCTAGGCAAGATGACCAAGACTCCCTTTAGTGAACACAGTGAGAGAGCGACTGACTTGTTAGGTCTTATACATAGTGATTTATGTGGCCCTTTTAATGTCACTGCTAGAGGTGGTTATAAGTACTTCATTACATTTACTGATGATTTCAGTAGATATGGTTATGTGTACCTGATGACACATAAGTCAGAATCCTTTGAAAAGTTCAAAGAATTCATGAATGAAGTACAAAACCAGCTTGATAAAAATATTAAGATACTTCGATCAGATCGAGGTGGTGAATACCTTAGCCATGAGTTTTGTGACTATTTAGCTGAGTGTGGTATTCTATCTCAACTCACTCCTCCTGGAACACCACAGTGGAATGGTGTATCCGAAAGGAGGAATCGTACCTTATTAGATATGGTACGGTCTATGACGAATCACACAGATCTTCCTACATTTCTTTTGGGCTATGCTCTAGACACAGCAGCCTTCATTCTCAATCGAGTTCCATCTAAGGCTGTGATAAAAACACCATATAGGATATGGACTGAGAGAGATGCCTAGGTGTCTTTTATGAGAATTTGGGGTTGTGAGGCTTACGTTAGACATCAAGTCTCGGACAAATTAGGACCCAAATTCGACAAGTGCTATTTCATTGGATATCCCAAGGAAACGAAGAGATTTTACTTCTACGTTCCCAGTTATCACAAGGTGGTTGTGGCTAAGACTGTGGTTTTTCTAGAAAGGGATTTTGTTTCTAGAAAGACTAGTGGGAATACGTTCGATCTTGAAGAAGTTTAAGATGCGAACAATAGCACTGAAGCCTCGATGGAAGTTGAACTGGAACCACAAAGTGTTGTGGATGATGTTGTTCCACAAGGAGTTGAGGAACCACAACCAGTTCAAGTAGACCTACCTCTTCGCAGATCTGATAGGGTACATCTTCAGCCTGAGAGATACTCATTTCTCTTGTCTGACCATGATGATGTTGTGCTCATAGAGGATGAGCCCACCTCCTATCAGGAAGTTATGATGAGACCAGATTCCGAGAAATGGCTAGAGGCTATGAGATCCGAGATGGAATCCATGTACACTAACCAAGTATGGAATTTGGTTGATCCACTTGAAGGGGTAAAACCCATTGGGTGTAAGTGGGTCTTTAATAGAAAGACTGACATGGATTGACTTATATATAAGGGTCGCTTGGTAGCTAAAGGTTTCAAGCAGATTCATGGTATTGACTATGATGAAACCTTTTTTCTTCAGTTGCGATGTTTAAGTCCATTCGGATCATGCTTGCTATTGCAGCGTACCACGATTATGAGATCTGGCAGATGGATGTCAAAATCGTGTTTCTGAATGGAAACCTGCTCGAGGATATGTACATGACACAACCTGAGGGTTTTGTAGATCCACAGCATACTAGCAGAGTATGCAAGCTGCATAGGTCCATTTATGGACTAAAGCAAGCTTCTCAGAGCTGGAATCTTCGATTCGATGATGTAATCAAACAGTTTGGTTTCATCATGAATGAAGATGAACCTTGTGTCTACAAGAAGGTTGTTGAGAGTACAGTTGTCTTCCTTATATTGTATGTGGATGACATACTACTCTTTGAGAAAGACATCCCTTTGCTGCAGTCTATCAAGACTTGGCTAGGGACTTGTTTCTCAATGAAGGACTTAGGTGAAGCATCCAACATTCTAGGCATACAGATCTATATAGATAGATCTAAGAGGTTGCTTGACCTAAGTCAGAGTACATATATTGACAAGGTACTCCTACGGTTTGCCATGCAGAACTCCAAGAAGGGATTTCTGCCAATGTCGCATGGCGTGAGTCTTTTGAAGACTCAAGGTCCCTCTTCTAGAGAGGAGAGAGACCGCATGGATCAGATCCCTTTTGCCTCAGCCATAGGATCTATCATGTACACCATGCTATGCACTCGTCCTGATGTCTCGTATGCTTTGAGCATGACGAGCATATACCAGTCAGATCCAGGTGAAAGTCACTGGATAGCGGTCAAGAATATTCTTAAGTACATAAAAGGACTAAAGAATATTTCTTGATATATGGAGGTGATGACGAGCTAGCTGTAAAGGGTTACAGTGATGCCAGCTTCTAAACCGACCAGAATGATTATCGTTCGTAGTCAGGGTTCATGTTTTGCATAAATGGTGGTGCTGTGAGCTAAAAGAGTTCGAATCAGGACACAGTAGCTGATTCTACGAAAGAGGCCGAGTATATTGTTGCATCAGAAGCAGCAAAGGAGGCAGTTTGGAACCGCAAGTTCATCACTGAACTTGGGGTGGTTCCTAGCATCGCTGACCCCATAGAGCTCTATTGTGACAACAATGGAGCAATAGAACAGGCTAAGGAACCTCGCTCACACCAGCGGACCAAACACATACTATGGCGCTTCCATCTCATTCGAGAGATTATCAAGAGAGGAGATGTGAAGATTTACAGAGTACCCACAGAGGCTAACTTCGCAGATCCCTTGACCAAGGCTTTGGCACAGAGAAAGCATGATGGTCACACTAGGTCATTAGGCCTTAAAGCCTATACTGATTGGCACTAGTGCTAGTGGGAGATAATTAGTTAGAGCCCTAGAGCCAATCATTTGATGATTGTTGTATGGACTCATTGTATCATATTCTTGTATATAAATAAAGGCATTTGTTTTGGTTATTATACTTACTTGTATTAGTGCCAAATAACTAAGTATAATAGCGACGTTGAGTATATGGTTCTTACCTATATCAATCGGTTAGTTGAACCGATAGTGAGATGATATAGGGAACACTACTCTTAATCATTCCTAGTCGAGTATTAACATTCAGGGACAATGTTAATGCGACGAGACTAGCATGTAGGTCAACTCGATGACTTGATCTCACAAGTCATGGATATAGAGATGTCAAGTTGACACATGGGTATGCATTGGAGAATGTATACTAAATGACCCGCCATGAGAAAGTATCATGGATCGTTATATGAGTGTCATATACTTTCTCATGTGGTTATTAGTATGACTACTAGTCCTTGGACCTGAAGTCACCATGGTTCCCTACATAAGGAGTTATATACTTTGGCTTCGTCAAACGTCAGCCGTAACTGGGTGGACTATAAAGGAGATTACTGGGTATGTAACAAATTATGTGGAGGGATGTGAGCGATGTAGATGGGATCTATCCCTCCTATATGATGGGAGAGACATCAATATTCTTGATAGAGTGAGACCACTAAGTGCATGGCCATGCCCAAATGAGTCAATATAAGATATTGAGCTTATTTGATCGAGTGAGTCTACTTGGAGTTCAAGATTTAGATTGATTAGAGGATGACATGGTCTATGCCTCATATTGATCAATCTAGATGTCTAGGATAGAAGGACAATGTCATATATTGTGAAGAGTCACAATTAGTAGTCACAAGGTGATGTTGGATCTCAACATTCTTGTAACTTGGGTAGTAATGATGTGTTTATAGATACCGCTCATTACTTATGCTTCTAAATGAGTTTAGGGGCATTGCCAACGTTACAAGAACCTATAGGGTCACACACTAAGGACAATTAGATGGAGATTAGGTTCATATGATGAACCAAGAGGATTAGATTCATTTGATGAATCAAATTGGATTAAGAGTAATCCAGCTACTTGCGAATCCAAACCTTTCCTAGTCAGATCCAGCTAGGAAAGGTTTGTTAGTTGCAAAGATCCATTTATGAATTGAAGAAAGCTTCTAGAAGCTGGAATCTTCGATTCGAAGATGCAATCAAAATGTTTGATTTCATTAAGAATGAAGATGAACCTTGTGTCTGCAAGAAGATTAGTGGGAGCACAGTCATCTTTCTCATATTGTATGTAGATGACATACTACTCATTGGAAATGATATCCCTACTTTTCAGTCAGTGAAGACTTGGCTTGGGAATTATTTTTCAATGAAAGACTTAGGTGAAGCAGCCTATATTTTAGGTCATAAGATCTATAGAGATAAATCTAAGAGATTGCTTGGCCTAAGCCAGAGTACATACATTGAGAATTCAAAGAAGGGATTCCTACCTATGTCACATGGTGTGAGTCTTTTGAAGACTCAATGTTCCTCTTCTAAGGTAGAAAGGAACCGCATGGATCAGATTTCTTATACATCTGCTATAGGGTAGATCATGTATGCTATGCTTTGTACTCACCCAGATGTCTCGTATGCGTTAAGCATGACAAGCAGATACCAGTCAGATCCAGGTGAAAGTCACTGGATAGCAGTCAAGAATATTCTTAAGTACTTGAGAAGGACTCAAGATTATTTCTTGATCTTTGGAGGCTATGAAGAGCTCATTGTAAAGGGTTACACCGATGCTAGCTTCCAAACTGACAAGGATGATTACAGATCGCAGTCAGGGTATGTATTTTGCTTAAATGGTGGTGCTGTGAGATGGAAGAGTTTAAAGCAAGACACAGTCGTTGATTCTACAACAGAAACCTAGTACATTGCCGCATCAACTACAGCAAAGGAGGCTGTTTGGATCAGGAAGTTCATTACAGAGATTGGTATTGTTCCTAGTGTAGGAAACCCAATAGACCTCTATTGTGATAACAATGGGGCTATTGCACAGGCTAAGGAACCTCACTCTCATCAGAGATCCAAACACATACTCCGGCGATTTCATCTCATCCGAGAGATCATCAATGGAGGAGATGTGAGAATATGCAGAGTCCCGACCGATGCTAACATTGCGGATCCCTTAACCAAGGCTTTGGCACAAGGAAAGCATGATGGTCACACTAGGTCAATGGGTATTTGATACCTCGGTGATTGACACTAGTGCTAGTGGAAGATTGTTAGTATCAGCCCTAGTACCAATTATGAGATTATTGTAAATGGCTCATTTTGTATCATATATCACTATTAATAAAAAGGCAAAGGTTATGGTTATTATATTTATTGCAGTTCAGTGCTGATTGAATAAATATAATAATGTTCTTGGGTGGTAGGTTCTTATCTATAATATCAATTGGTTGAATTGATAGTGAGATATTGTGGAGAACATTACTCTTAACTATTCCTAGTCAAGCATTAATATACAAGAACAATATTAATGTGTTGAGACTAGCATGTAGGTCAACGGATGACTTGATCTCACAAGTCATGGATATGAGATATCAGGTTGACACATGGGTATATATTAGAGAATATATATTGAATGACCTTCCATGAGAATTTTTCATGGATCGTCGTATGAGTGTCATAAACATTCTCATATGACAATTGGTATGAATAATCCTTAGACCTGAAGTCACTACGGTTCCCTACAAAAGGAGTTGTATACTTTGGTATCGTCAAATGTCACCCGTAACAAGGTGGACTATATAGCTGATCACTGGGTATGCAATGAATTATGCGGAGGGATGTGAGTGATGTAGATGAGATCTATCCCTTCCATATGACGGAAGCGATATTTGTGGGCCCCTTGATTGGTAGGACACAAGAAAGCATGACTATGTATAAATAAGTCAATATGAGATATTGAGCTTATTTGATTAAATGTGTCTACTTGGAGATCAAGAAACACAAAGATTGATAAGAGGATGACACGGTCTATTCCTCATTGATCAATTTAAATATCAAGGATAGAGGGACCAAGTCATACATAATGATAGCCACGAACAAGTTAGGTCAGATCTCGACTTTCTCATCACTTGGGAAGCATTGATGCCTTGCTAGATGCCACTTATTGTTTATGTATCGCAAATGGTGATTTGGGTACATTGCCAATGTTACAAGAGCCTATAGGGTCACAAACAAAGAACAAGTTGATATGGAGATAGGTTCATGTGATGAATCATTGGATTAAGTGTAATCCGAATTTGACTCATTGAGTTACACTCAAAGGGATTCAATTGTTGGAATGAGTTCAATTGCATGGGAATCAATGGGCTAGACTCATTGGGTGAACTTGAGTTCACAAAGGAAGTTGATGTTGGTGCGGGAAGCATCCGACGATCAAACCTTAGTTTTGATAATGGCAAAGGATTCAAAGTTAAGTTAGTGTGTGCTCTAACATGTTTGAATGAGTGTCTCAGGAAAGTCCTAGCTGCGGTTAGGCAGGTGAAAAACCCTAAGGGGTGGTAGCCTTAGGTCCTAGGGGGCGGTAACCCTAGGTGGAGAAAAATCCTAAGGGGCGGTAACCTTAGGTCCTAGGGGGCGGTAACCCTAGGTGGAGAAAAACCCTAAGGGGTGGTAACCTTAGGTCCTAGGGGTGGTAACCCTAGGCGGGAAGTCCAGTCGGTCTGGAGGACCGGACTGGCATCAGGTAATCTCTCCTGAGGGGAGTAGGTGAGGACGCGTTCCCCGTAGAGGGAACAGTAGGCGTCGGGACGACCTAGGGTTTTCGGTTGGGAATCCAAAGTCAGACTCGGACAGTCCGAAGACTGTCAGTTATTCCTTACTGTGTTTTATCAGATTCTAACACTGTCTTGCAGGGTATTTTGCTCGGACTAACCTTTGTTTGCAGGTGAGGAACCTGCTGGAAAAAGGTGGTCCGGGCGCCCGGGATGGATCCGGGCGCCCGGAGGTCCGGGCGCTCGGGACCAAGTTTTATCCCTGCCGCGACTTCGCCACGTGGAGCATCCTGGTTGGTTAGCCACGTCACACTCCAGGCGCCCGGAAGGGATCTAGGCGCCCGGGATGTCATGTAAAAAGAGGGTCAAGGGAGCAACTAAGAACAACAACACATTCTAAGCTTTCTTCTGTGAAGTGCTGCCAACGAGACGACCTTGAAGTGCTACTACTCGACGTCGACAACCCGAAGCTCAGACTCTTCGATCTTTTGTTGTCGGTATTAGTTTACTTATTGCATTAATTGTAATTCAAATTGTAATCTTTCCGATATTATAGTTGTTGCCCATCGAAAGCGGTCAAGGACCGCGAGCCTTCGAGTAGGAGTCGCCATAGGCTCCGAACGAAGTAAAACATCTGCGTCTGTTGTGTTTGCTTTTACTTTCCGCTGTGTAACTCTTTTACGATTTCCGAAAAACGTTAAAATAGCCACGAGCGCTATTCACCCCCCCCCCTCTAGCGCTTTCGATCCATCAATTGGTATCAAAGCGGGGTCATTTTGAATCGGTGCAACCACCATTCAAAATAATTTTTTCGTGGTATTTTTTTCGGAGTCAATTAGAATTTAGACTCATAGCTATATTCTAATTCTTTTTCCCTCGAATCGGTTTTTCTCGGAATTGGTGCAACACCACCCGAGTTCGTGATCCTGTTTTTTCCTACTAAGCGGGACCAAGTCACAGGACATTTTGTGGTTGTTTTCGCTTTAGGTAAACGAAATGGCCCTTCAAGGCTACGATCTTGCCCTCCGCTATTCACGGAGGCGACTTGGTCTTGGAAAGGTCGGATGGAGGCATATCTCGGACTCACTTTGAAGTCGGATGATTGTCAAAACCATATTGAACTACCATCGGTAGGCAAACCACGTCGAGGGGGGATGCATCTTTGATCAAGAAAGTGGAAGCTAATGTCAAGGCAACCTGCACCCTTCAGTGTGGCCTATCAAAAGAAGAACTCAACCGCGTCGGCCCCTTCAACAGTGCCAAAGAGTTGTGGGAGAAATTAATTGAACTTCACGAAGGGACATCCGACACCAAAGTAAGTAAAAGAGACCTAATTTTTAATAAACTATTTAACATCAAATTGCAGGAAGTTGAAACAGCTGCCCAACTCCATGCCCGGATTCAAGATCTGCTCAATGGTCTTCATGCGATTGGACAGAAGGTAGACAACCGGGACATCATAAGGTAATCTCTAAACGCATTTCCAAGGAACACCTTGTGGGCATCCATGTTAGATGCCTACAAGGTCTCCAAGGACTTATCTACCATTAAACTAGATGAACTTTTTGCAGAACTCGAACTTCATGAACAGACTAATGCACGCCCGACCGAGAAAGGGTTGGCTTTGGTTGCAGGAACAGGGAGATCGCGTGAGTCAAAAATCAAGCGGAGAACCGAACCTGAGTCAGAAGAGGAACCAGATTCAGAAGACGACGATGAACTCACAATCGAAATAGTGAACTTAGTAAAGAAGCTCTGCAAAAAGAAGAGCTTCAACAAAAAGGATCTCAAAAAGGCCATTCAGTCTAAAGAAGCCCAACCCAGCTCGAAGGTTAAATTCAAAGTGACCTGCTACGAATGCAATCAGAAGGGTCACATCAAGGCAAATAGCCCGAACTAGAAGGATCCAAAGAAACCCAAAAGAAAGAAGGCATTGAAGGCGACATGGGACGAGTCTTCTTCCGAGGAATCCGACGACGAAGAACTAGAACAGACGAACTTTCTCGCCTTGACAGCCCGGGACTACACCAACGGATCCGGAAGTGAGGACGAATCAGAAACCGAGTCCGAGAGAAGCCACGGATCCGCATCCGTTTCCGAAGGACCGAACCTCTCTGTAAGTAAAAATCGTTTATATAGCTTAATTAATTATTTAATGCATAAAGTAGCTAAGTCCAAGATTCGAATCAAAACACTTCTAAAGGAGGTAACACTCCTTAAAGAAACGCCAAACAACGAATCCTCAACTGATCGAGTTCAGACTGGAACCTCAACTCAAGTTCAAAAACTTGAGGAAGAGAATTCCAATCTGAAAAGTCAGGTAAAGGATTTGAAAATTACCCTAGAATGATTCTCCTTGAGATCCAAGAATCTTGACTTGATTCTTGGAACACAAAGGGCAATCTACAATCGAACTGGACTAGGATATAAAAAGAAATATAAATCTTACCTATCCTTAATAAACAAACCAAATAGAAAAATAGTCCAAGCATGGGCTGCCAAGTCCAACCTGATCAATCAAGTTGGACTTGGACATTATTGGGTTCCTAAGGATCAAATACATTACCTCAATAAACTTTATCGAGGCTATGATCCAGGGGGAGCCAAAACAATAAAAATTCAAAATTAATCTAAAACTCAAATTTAAAAATTCAAAATTAATCTAAAACTCAAATTTAAAAATTCGAAATTAATCTAAAACTTAAATTTAAAAATTCAAACTTAATCTAAAACTCAAATTTAAAAATTCGAACTTAATCTAAAACTCAAATTTAAAAATTCAAACTTAATCTAAAACTCAAATTTAAAAATTCAAAATTAATCTAAAACTTAAAATTCAAAATTTAAAATTCAAAATTCAAAATAAATTTAAAACTCAAATAGAAGGAGGGTCCAGAATAGCTGGCAACTCCAAAATCTATTTAACCGACAGGGTAACCGAACTTAATCTACCTGAAATGGGTAAACAAGAGTAGATTACCCGGATGGGTAAATAAGGATAGATTAAAAAGGGTTAAATTTTAACTTGAAGCACAGTACTGGTGAAGTTTTTGGATGATAGTACGTTGGGAAAACTTGGGCATCGCATGTCTAGGAAGATATGGCTTCGACCTGGTGCATTTGGCCAAGTGGAACTAACCGAAGCTACCCTTAAATGGATCCTAACTAGTTAGACCAAGGTTTAGTATTAAGCTCAATGGGTAGGACTATTTGGGAAACCTCGAAGGCATGGTTACGTTAATGAGCTCCTTGTGACTCACCATAGCCCAGAAGTTTATCCAAAGAACGCTTACTTGTTGAACCCAAAGCTAAACCCGAATCTAACATAAAGTTAAACAAAACCCTATAAATTGAACTAATTCATCTCACAAAATAATAGGATCCCCTGATTGAAAACATTCATCGGGTGAGATGACTAAGCAAATTAAAATTTAAATATTCCTCCAAATTACTTAACTTAAACATCTTCAAATCAAAACAATTTCAAAATTGAATTAATTTAAAATGATTCTCAATTAAACATGTTTAAAATCAAATTAACTTAAACGTTTTTAAGTTAATTAAAACATAAAAAAATTAAAAAAAAATTAAAAAAAAATTAAAAACGATCAAACAAGGGTCAAAAACCGGGGGCGGGCGCCCGGACTCCCTTATATATAGGGGGCAGGAGGCGCCCCCTACCCTTGCACCCAAGTCTTCCTTAAGCTTCTTCTTAGCTTCCCTACGAAGACTTTCAAAATTAAAATTTTTCCGTGGTTGATACGAAGTCGTGACTCAACCGAGGTCGTCAGTTCTAAAAATTCTAACAATGGCTCCTCGGTAAAATTTCTATCCCCTCCTAAACTTTATTTCTTATAATTTTTTCTTAGTGTAATATTAGTTTGAAATTTAGGAAGCGTACTAAATCTGGTATTGGGCCCTCTACACCTAGCATTTGTTGGTGCGGTTAGCACTAACGGTCTAACTCAGGTTTTGATGAATGACAAATCAGGTTATGTTAGGTTCGTCGTTATCTAACACTCTGATCGAGTGTGCAGGATAAGTCTAGACAGGTCAACGGGCTGACCGGATGTCTGGCATGAAGTCCAGCTAGGTCGACGGGCTGACCGGATAGCTGGCGAGAAGTCCAAGCGGGTCGATCGGCTGACCGGACGCTTGGCAAGAAGTCCAGCTAGGTTGACGGGCTGACCGGATAGCTGGCAAGAAGTCCAGACGGGTCGAAGGGCTGACCGGACGTCTGGCAGGTAAGTGAGGTAAGTCACTAGAGGGGAGTGACTACGAGGACGCGCTCCCAGGAAGGGAACATTAGGCGTCGATCCGGCTTAGATCCATTTTGGATGTCTAAGTCAAGATCGTGACTAGATTCCGGTCTCGGAAAGATGGAATCTAAGTCATACTATTTGTGCAAATTCATAAATGTGCTAACAATCTATTTTGCAGGATATATATTGCCTCCGACTAACTTTTTTTTGCAGGAAAAGGGAGTTTTCTGGAACAAGGTGGTCTGGGCGCCCGGAGGGGATCCGGGCACCCGGAGGTCCGGGCGCCCGGAAGGGATCCGGGCGCCCGGAAAGCAAATTATATCTAGGCCAAGTCGTCGCCACGTGGAGCATCTCGGTTTGGCAACTCGTCACATTCGAGCGCTGGAAGGAATCCAGCTCGAGCAACATATAAAAGAAGCCCGGGAGCTTGAGAATCATCTTTCACATCGACAACTCGAGATTACTCACTCGCTTCTCTCGCTCCAGCGATCACAAAGCTCCGACACGATCCGCTCTTTTAAATTCCTTGTCTGTCGGTACAGCTTTGTTTTTCTTTTCATTAGCATCTTTTTGTACTTAAATTGTAATTATCCGAATTGCTAGTGAATTGCCCAACGAAAGTACTCAAGGAGTACGGGCCTTCGAGTAGGAGTCGTTACAGGCTCCGAACGAAGTAAAAAACATTGTGTCTACTTTACTTTTCCGCTGCGCTTATACTCGATATTTTCGAATCGATATTCACCCCCCCCCTCTATCGAATCTAACGGTCCTACAAGTGGTATCAGAGCAGGTACCGCTCTGATTTGGTGCAACCACCAATCAGACTGGGGGTGAAATTTTTTTTTCCGGTCTTCAGTTTTACACTTAACTCCAAACTGGTTTATCATTTTTTTTAACATTTGTGTTTCAATTAAATCTAAATTGGTGCAACACCAATCTAGATTTTTCTACTATTTTCTCTTCCCGCACTACTAATCCAAGACCAAGTCTTGGGATATTTTTCTTGGTTATTTACTTGTATACAGGATGTCCCAAGAAGAAGGATTTAGTACAGTACGACCTCCACTCTTCAACGGGGACGATTTTCTGTATTGGAAGAAGCACATGGAGATCTACCTCAAAATAGACTTCGACCAGTGGATGAGCGTTATGAGACCCTATAAAATTCCAGCTGACAACTCCGGGAATATACTAGATCCTGAAGACTGGACAGCAGATTTGAAGAAGAAGGCGTCTACAGAAAATAAAGCAATCAACACTCTACAGTGCGGATTAACAAGAGAAGAACTAAACAGAGTCGGTCCACACAAAAATGCTAAAGAGATGTGGACAAATTGATCGAGCTGCACGAGGGAACGAGCGATGCCAAGGTAACCAAACGAGACCTGCTCTTAAATAAAATTTTTAATATAAAAATGCAGGAAGGTGAAACGGCGAATCAGCTCCACGCGAGGATCAAGGACATCCTCAACGGGCTTCATGCGATAGGCCACCAGATGGAAAATAGAGACTTAATAAGGTACGCATTAAATGCTTTTCCACGTAATAGTTTGTGGGCATCAATCGTAGATGCCTACAAAATCTCTAAAAATCTTTCTAAATTAAAATTAGACGAGCTCTTCTGTGAATTAGAATTACATGAACAAACTAATACTCGAGCCTAGAAAGGTATAGCCTTATTTGCAGGTTCCTCCAAAGAAAAGAAGAGCAAACCTGAATATGAAGAAGATTCCAACCAAGACTCCGAAGACGAAGAACACCTGGTGAACTTGGTAAGAAAAATGTTCACCAGGAGAAAAAGGAGCTTCAGCAAATAGGACCTTCAAAAGATCAGTTCTCCCTCAGAACAATAGAACGTGACTTGCTACGGCTGCAACAAAAAGGGACACTACAAGAACGAATGCTCGAAACTGAAGCTCGACAAACAGAAGCCAACCAAAAAGAAGGCCCTCAAAGCAACGTGGGACAACTCCTCGGACGAATCGGAGGAAGAAGAGCAGAAGCATCAGAGCCACCTCGCACTGATGGCCCGCGAAGATGAAACCGAAGACGAGTCGGAAGATGAAGACGGGTCTGAACCCGAAACAAGCCACGAGTCCGTACTCGTTTCCGAAGGCCCGAATGAGGTAGATTTTAATTTAAACAAAAATTTTTTTAGAATTATTTCCTGTTTAAATAGTAAATTGATTAAACTAGAAAATGAAAACAAATCACGTCTTGAGGAAAATCAAAACCTCAAGGAACAAAAAGAAAATACAAATCCAACTCAAGACCTAACACTTGAGGAGAAAAATTTATCATTAAAAAATGAGATTAACAATTTAAAAGAAATGTTAGAAAAATTCACAACAAGATCAAAAAATCTAGACTTAATCCTAAATAATCAAAAAGCATGCTATAATAAAATCGGACTAGGATATAAGTCGAATTCAAATAAAACCTTCAAATCATTAATAACCCAATACAAATCAACCAATCTAGCTTGGGTTCCGAAAGCGTGCTTAACCACGCAAATAGGACTTAATCAATATTATATACCTAAAGAAAAATACATTATATAAAATCGAATAAACCAAACCAAAATCCAAAATACAAACCTAAATCAAAATTTAAACACTTTAAAAATCAACAAAATTATCACCAAGTTAACCATAACTATAAAAGGAATCGACATAAACCTAAAACGAAAATTTAAATTAAAAGGTCAATAATTCAGGGGGAGGCTCCAGAATAGCTGGCACCTCCAAAATTAACTAACCTGGCAGGGTAATTAGGATTATTTAAAAAGAGACCAAGTTTAACTTGAATCATGGTACTGGTAAAGTTTTTGGATGATAGTACGTTAGGGAAGCTTGGACATCGCATGTCTAGAAAGATATGGTTTCGATCTGGTGCATTTGGCCAAGTGGAACTGACCGAAGCTACCCTTAAATGAACCCTAACCAGTTAGACCAAGATTTAGTACTAAGCTCCGTGGATAGGACTATTCGAAAAACCTCGAAAGGTTGGTTACTTCTAATGACGTCCATGTGACTCACCAAGCTTAGAAGTTTATCCGAAGAATGCCTATTTGTGGAGACCAAAGCTAAATCTGAATCTAACTGTAACGACCCGCCTTCTACTACTAGGCTGTAAGGCCGATCGTCACATTATGTTGTGCTAAACTATTCCCTGACCACCATTAGATCTAGGTGCGGAAGCTGTACTAACTGAAAATTTTGCTAAACTATTGTCATTTCTTTATTCTTCATGTGTTAAGGGTGTAATCTAAGCTGTTCATGACATATATTACATCCCCCAATGGTCAAGGAACTAAACTAAGGGTTTCTAGCTAATATCAGGCCTCCCAATCGATCCACAGATCGATTGGAATAGTCGGATCGATCCAGTGATCGATTCAACCGGCTACTGCATGCGGGTCATAGGTTGGATCGATCCAGTGATCGATCCAGCACGCTGCTGTGCCCGGGACGATAATTTGGATCGATCGGCTGATCGATCCAGGCTGGTCAATCGATCCATCGATCGATCCCACAGCTCTCTGTTCGCAACAGAATTGGCGGGATCGATCGGCTGATCGATCCAGAAGCCTACTGTTCGCGGAATAGATTGCCCAATCAATCAGCTGATCGATTGGAAAACCCCAATCGATCCACCGATCGATTGAAGTTTCTGATTTTGCAGCTAAACTTTGATTTCAGCACTGTTGCGTGCCAAAATCTCATATAAGAGTTCTAAAATCAATTGAAATAAGTTCTAACGTCTATTAACTAGCATCCTAACGTAATTACTAACAATTTAAACAAATCTTCCATGGTTTAAACATTCTAAGGTCTAAAAGTGCATAAAGGTACTTGAGACAAAGAAACCAAGTTCTTAATTTGCTAAACTCTCTAAGGATCTTCATTCCAGGTTCCTGCCACACACACCATCACTGCATTGACCTTCAGCTTCCTCTGCTAATTCATTTTCCCTTTACCTTTATCTGCAGTATAAGGAAAAAGTATCTGTAAGCTTAAAGCTTAGTAAGAAACCATCTACCTCACAAAAACATGCATACGATGCATTTATGCTTTTAAAACATGCTATTTGAAATATGTGCTGATTAAACTAAAACATGGCATGTTATCAACCAATATATGGAAATCAAAAGCTAAACATGGCATACTATCATCTAAAGCTTGTGTAACCAAAAGCTGAGCATAGTGTTATCATACATAACCATAAAAATGCCTGAACTGAAGCATAAACTGAGTTAATTCTAGCTAATGCTGAAGCTACATTGATTTCACCTAACTATTTTGTGAGAGTTTAAAACTACATACATAATAGGTGAAAATACATAAACATGCTGCTGTTTGGGTGCGCGCGTCCCTAACTAAACCCGGGTTTGCAAGTCCCGAATTTAGTAGGGTTTACTAGGTTATCTAAACCTAGGGACCGACTATGGGAGCCCAGCCCAGTGGATATCTAATCCTGTACAGTGCCACTGAAAAGTAAAATACTGAATATAACTAATTTCTGCTTGTCTTGCTCTTTCTAGGTTATCTGAACCTAGAGCTAGGTTATCTGAACCTAGAGGCGACTATGGGAGCCCACCCATTGGACATCTAGTCCTGTAAAAGCTGGAGCAAGATTAAATAAACTATAAAATGCTTCTATTACATTTATCTAAGCTGCTAAAATGCCTAAGTTGCATTCTTCTGTGCTAAATAATTTAATCGAACACTTAGTATGCGCTAATTCGCATTCTTTGTGTCAATGGTCTACATATTACTAAACTAATACATGAAATTCACACGGAAGCTACTTATACTGCAGGTGAGGGGTTTCTTACCTCCTATTCGAAGTTTCTTACGATTCTAATCGCTAGATTTCCGGAGGAGACGATCCTTTCGACGACCTTCTCGCGTCTATGCGTTCTTCTCGCGGAGGGGAACGTCCTTGTGCTGGAATCACTGCCGGAAAGTGCTCTTAGGGCCCTAGGGAGAGAACCCTAAGGTTGGCGCCGAGAAGAAGAAGGAGAAGGAGAAGTGGGCGGCGGTGAGGGTTGAGGAGAAGAGAATCACGATTAAAATAAAACCCCACTTAATAATTCCCTATTTATATTAAGTGGTGATTCCGACCCAACTCCAACCTAAATAAAATTGTTTCCCTTTCCTTTCAGCATGGCCCTGCTGGGTTCAACCGGTTACTAGAATTATCCGTAAATCATAGGTCTCGGGTTCAATTCCCGCTTAGGCCGTTTTCGTTTTCTATTTATTTTTGCTACTTCCGCTACTCTAAAAATTCTGGAAAAATATCTAAAAATTCCAGAATAATTATAGAATATTTCTAATATAGTTTTGAGAATTTTCGGGCATTACAATCCCCCATACCTTATAAAAAGTTCATCCGCGAACTTAGAATAACTCTGGGTACTTCTATCTCATGCTGGCCTCTGTCTCCCAAGTTGCCTCTTCTGCTGTGTGATTTCGCCAAATAACTTTGACTAATGGTACCTCCTTGTTCCGCAATTTCTTAACTGCTCGGTCTATTATCTGAATAGGCCGAATATCATAGCTGAGGTCTTCGCGGATCTGTACCGACTGGGCTCAATCACCTGGGTGGCATCTGGGATATGCTTCTTCAGCATAGAAACATGAAATACATTGTGTACAGCTGACATTTCCTGGGGTAGCTCTAGCTCATATACTACCTTGCCCACTCTTCTGCTGATAAGGTATGGTCCCACATATCTGGGACTTAGCTTGCCCTTTTTCCCAAACCGCATTACTCCCTTCATGGGAACTACTCTAAGAAAACTCTAAAGGTCTGCGCCGTGTATCAGCGTAGCTTTTCTGGCGGCTCTGAGCTGTCTCTATCCTCTGGCGGATCTGCTGTATAGCTGCTGTGGTATCTGCCACTAGATCTATCTGAAGTTCTAGTTCTTTCTGTTCACCACTCTCATACCAGCAAATTGGAGATCTACACCTCCGCCCATAGAGAGCCTCGTAAGGTGCCATGCCGATAGTGGCCTGA
The DNA here is from genome assembly GCF_018446385.1 of Zingiber officinale. Taxonomy (NCBI): domain Eukaryota; kingdom Viridiplantae; phylum Streptophyta; class Magnoliopsida; order Zingiberales; family Zingiberaceae; genus Zingiber; species Zingiber officinale. Next base: position 65,079,818 of record NC_055990.1, on the reverse strand, counting down.
TAGCTGTTGTTGTATGCAAATTCTGCTAAACTCAGATATTTGCACCAACTTCCTTTAAAATCTAGGGCACATGCTCGGAGCATATCTTCAAGTACCTGATTTACTCGCTTCGTCTGACCATCTGTCTGAGGATGGAAGGCTGTGCTGAATTTTAACTTCGTGCCCAAAGCTAACTGTACACACTCCCAGAAGTGTGATGTGAATCTACTGTCTCTGTCTGAGATGATGGTTCGTGGGACTCCATGTAATCTAACGATCTCCTTGAGATACAACTGAGCTAGTTGTTCCATGGAGTAGGATATCCTGATGGCTAAGAAGTGGGCTGATTTAGTCAACCTGTCGACTATTACCCAGATGGTATCAAAACCATTCGTGGTTCTGGGTAATCCCACAATAAAATCCATAGAAATATCTTCCCACTTCCATTCTGGGATCTGGATGGGCTGCAAGACTCCTCCTGGTCTCTGATGTTCTGCCTTAACCCTCTAACAGGTTAGGCAGGTGATGACGTATGGAGCGATGTCTCTCTTCATCCCAGCCCACCAAAAACGCTTCTTCAAGTCCTGGTACATTTTGGTGGAGCCTGGATGCATCGCATAAGGAGTCCTGTGAGCCTCATCTAGAATCTGCCTCCATAGTTCCTCCTGATCTGAAACACAAAGTCTGTCGCCAAAGTACACTACCCCGCTATTGGACGCTCTGAACTCTCCACCTCCTGATTCTGCTATCCCTTGCTTGATTTTCTGAATTTCAGGATCCTGCTCCTGAGCTGTCTGGATGTCACCGAGCAAGGTAGACTCTAATGACAAAGTAGAGAGCTGTCCGACTATGAGCTCGAGACCGAAATCTGAGATCTCCTTCTGTAGGGGCGGTGACATGGCTGCTAGAGATAATAGGGCAGCACTAGACTTCCTACTGAGTGCGTCTGCTACCCTATTTGCTTTTCCTAGGTGGTAGAGGATGTCTATATCGTAGTCTTTGACCAGCTCTAGCCATCTGTGCTGTCGCATATTCAGATCCTTCTGAGTGAAGAAGTACTTCAGACTTTGATGATCTGTATACACTCTGCACTGAGCTCCATACAAGTAATGTCTCCAAATTTTGAGAGCGAACACTACTGCTGCAAGCTCAAGGTCATGAGTAGGATAGTTCTTCTCATAATCCTTGAGTTGTCTGGAGGCGTAGGCGATTACCTTGCCATCTTGCATCAGCACCGCTCCTAGTCCCAACGTCGAGGCATCACTATATATGTCAAAGCTATCTACGTTCTCTGGCAGAGTGAGAATAGGTGCACTGGTCAATCTCCTTTTCAGCTCGCTGAAACTGTTCTCGCATTCCTCTGTCCACTGAAACTTTCTGTTCTTTCTGGTGAGAGCTGTCAGTGGGGAGGCTATCCTGGAGAAGTCCTCTATGAATTTCCTGTAGTAACCTGCTAATCCCAGAAAGCTTCTGATCTCACTGGCGTTCTTGGGTCTTTTCCAGTTACTCACAGCTTCTATTTTACTAGGGTCTACCATGATACCATCCTTTGAGATGATGTGACCCAGGAAGGACACCTGATCTAGCCAAAATCCACATTTTGTGAACTTGGCGTACAGCTGATTCTGCTGAAGGGTCTGCAATACTATTTTCAGGTGCTCTGCATGTTCTTCCTGAGTTCTGGAATAGATAAGAATGTCATCGATGAACACGATAACGAACTTATCTAAATATTCCCTGAATACCCTGTTCATAAGATCCATGAAAGTAGCTGGAGCATTTGTCACACCGAAGGGCATGACTACGAACTCGTAGTGTCCGTATCTAGTCCTGAATGCTGTCTTGGGTATATCCCCTTCTTTAACTTTAACCTGATGTGTCACGCCCCAGAGGAGTCCCTGTCCGAAGAAATTTCGGCAGCACCTCCCCTGTACGGCGGACAATATGAAACATTACTACATACAAAATATACATCAGCCACACTCGGCTGGAATATATGCACAAATAGAAACAACATAACACGTAGTTTGATATACTCAGCCTACCCGGCTGGACAAAATGAAATAACACATAACTGTAGGACCGTTAGATTCGATAGAGGGGGGGTGAATATTGATTCGAAAACACAAGAGTTTAAGCGCAGCGGAAAAAGATAAAGTAGACACAAATATTTTTACTTCGTTCGGAGCCTGTGACGACTCCTACTCGAAGGCCCGTGGTCCTTGACCACTTTCGTTGGGCAATCACTAGCAGATCGAAATATGATTACAGAAAAAGTACAGGAGATGCTAGTAATAATAAAGCAATACCGACAAAGAAAAAATTAAACAAAAACCGGAAGAGCACTTTTGTCGGAGCGTCGTTGACGTCGCACTTGAATGTCGAGCAGCAAGATCGGTAGAAGAGTTCTCGATCAAAGTTAATTCGAAGCTCTGCGGGCTTCTTTTATATCTTGTTAAGGCGCTGGATCCCTTCGGCGCACGGAGTGTCTTGCTCAAATCAAGATGCTCACGTAAGCGAGGTGTCGGATAAAATTAGCCTTGGGCGCCGGATCCTTCCGGCGCCGGACCTGCGCCGGATCCCTCGGCGCCGGACCACCTGTTCGAGAAAGACTCCTTTTCCTGCAAAACAAGGTTAGTCCGAGGCAAATATATATCTGTAAAACAAATGGTTAGCACAGTTAAAGTTCAACAGATAGATAAAGAGAGTATGACTTAGATTCCGTCTTTCCGGACCGGAATCTAGTCATGATCTCGACTTAGACATCAAATGGATCAAAGCCGGATCGACACCTAATGTCCCCTTCCGGGAACGCCTCCACGGTCACTCCCCTCGGTGACTTACCTCACTTACACGGGACGTCCGGTCGGCCCGTCGACCGTCGGACTTCTCGCCTAGCGTCCGGTCAGCCCGTCGACCCTTCGCGCCAACTATCCGGTCAGCCCGTCGACCTGGCTGGACTTCTCGCCAAGCGTCCGGTCAGCCTTCGACCAACTATCCGGTTAGCCCGTCGACCTAGCTGGACTTTTCCTGCACACTTGATCAAAGTGTCAGACAACAACACAACTAACTTAACCTATTTGTCATTCATCAAAACCTGGGTTAGTCCAGACATTTGGCCTATGCATCTCATCCCTTTCTATGTTTGTCAAACACAAGCAAGGTAAACCTAAGGTGTTGGTTAGATGCTCAAAAACTAGTCCTATGGGTACATGCTTTCTAAGGATTCAAAACTAGTCTAAGGCCAAAACTGTTTTTGAAAATCTAAAAATGGAAAGTTTGAAAACAAATAAGTTTAGCCTATAAGTTGGTAAAATCATTTTTGAAAGTATTTTTGAAAGATCCTAGCCTATTAAGATAGAGCATATTCAATGTAAGTTTGAAATGCCACTAGATAAATCCAAAATATTTTACAAGTAGTGTAGCTACAGAAGTAGGTCATCACTAAGGCTGCTGAGATGATGAAGGGGGTGGTCCAGATCCCAAGGATCGAAGAAGTGCCATCAGCTCAGTGTGTCGGGTGACTCCGGCAGCTCGTAACTCGGCAACCTCTCGCCGCATGTCCCGATGAAAATCAGAGTTCTCCTGCTGGAGACTCGCCATAGCTCTCACTAGTCCGGTCATACGGTCGGCTAGAGTGCGGGGAGCGTGTCGTGGTGCTCGAGCTGGGGGTGGTGGTAGAGCCGGTGCGGCTTCCTCTGGAAATAGTGTGAGCATGAACTCGTCCACCTGTGCGTCTGGATCGGGCTGGTACTGTGCCCCCCTCCGCCAAGACATAGTCCCGTTATCTCTATCTATGTGGATACCGGCTAGGGAAAAGTTTCGAGCGGCTATAACATCGAACTCGGTCATATGGGCAACGTCTCCCCTAGTGACATCAATGTGCAACGAGGACATATAGGCTGTCAGAATGTGACCAAATGGTATATGGACTCGACTGTCAGTCACAAATCCAGCTGAATAGATGATGGTGGAGAAGATGTGTAGGCTAATGTCAATGTCTAACCTATGAATCAGGGCATAAAGTAAGAACGAATGGAATGGACGCATCACAGCGATGTCCCGAGTAGTCAGTGGTAAAATGCAAAGGACTACAACCCTATAAAGAGCGTAGTCCTGGACTCGAAGTTCTACTGACCTAAACTGTGTCACAGTGGGATCTCTCTCTCCCCCGAAAAAATACGAATAAATCATATCGAGAGTAATATGTGAGTAGGGATCTTCGAACGGTAGATCCCTCGGAGGATAGCACAAAAAGGAGCAAGTAGATGGACGCAACTCTAAAAACTCTCGGGTTGTCGGAGGTGGAAATATGATATCAGTGCCTGCTGCCCTAGTGGTATAGGTGAAATCGTCTACTTTTACTAGGTTATTGCAAAATTCGGCACACAGACTTATGTTTATTGGACTGGTACATTCGACAAGGTTCGTTAAGTTATAGTAGCCTATAACCTCTAAAGCAGAGGGACATGACCTTAGAAAGAACGATCTATCTATGCAGGTAGTCCTTATGGCCTTATAAATGGTGGACTCAAACTTAATCCTAAGTTCGTCTGTGGGAAACCTAGGGTCTGTACTAGCATTGGAGGGTCCAGCACCAGTATTTGTTCGTTTCTTACTGTTTAAAAGATATTCTAAGAGAGTTTGCAAAGATAATTTCAAATAAAATTTCAGATAGGGGAAGAGGTTTTACCGAGGAGCCATCGATAAATATAGATCTGACGACCTCGGTTGAATCGCGACAGTCTCTTCACCGTAAGAAAATTTTAGTTAAAAGTACTTTCGCGCTGAGGTTCGAAGTGAACCTTGGCAAAAGTGAGAGTGAGTGGTGCAAAAATTGGGGGCGCCTGCTGCCCCTTATTTATAGGGGACTCCGGGCGCCCGGATCCCTTCCGGGCGCCCGGATCCCTTCCGGGCGCCCGGGGTTGATTTAGGGCGGGGCGCCCGGATCCCCTCCGGGCGCCCCGGAGGGGAATACCAGGGGCGCCCGCCCCTGGTTTTTGACTGCATTTTTTTTTTTTTTAGGTTTTGGAGTTAAGTTTTAAAATTAAAACTTTGAAAAAAAATTTTGAAAATAATTTTTAAGTTTAAAATTAGAATTTTGAAAATAATTTTTAAGTTTAAAATTAAAATTTTGAAATTAATTTTTAAGTTTAAAATTGAAAATAATTTTTAAGTTTAGAATTAAAGTTTTGAAAATAATTTTTAAGTTTAAAATTAAAATTTTGAAATTAATTTTTAAGTTTAAAATTAAAATTTTGAAATTAATTTTTAAGTTTAGAATTAAAATTTTGAAAATAATTTTTAAGTTTTAAAATTAAAATTTTGAAAATAATTTTTAAGTTTAAAATTAAAATTTTGAAATTAATTTTTAAGTTTAAAATTAAAATTTTGAAAATAAATTTTAAGTTTAGAATTTTGAAAATAATTTTTAAGTTTAAAATTAAAATTTTGAACATAATTTTTAAGTTTAAAATTAATATTTTGAAATTAATTTTTAAGTTTAAAATTAAAATTTTGAAAATAATTTTTAAGTTTAGAATTTTGAAAATAATTTTTAAGTTTAAAATTAAAATTTTGAAAATAATTTTAAAGTTTTAAAATTAAAATTTTGAAATTAATTTTTAAGTTTAAAATTGAAATTTTGAAATTAATTTAAGTTTTAAAATTAAAATTTTGAAATTAATTTAAGTTTTAAAATTAAAATTTTGAAATTAATTTTTAAGTTTAAAATTGAAATTTTGAAATTAATTTAAGTTTTAAAATTAAAATTTTGAAATTAATTTAAATTTTAAAATTAAAATTTTCAAATTAATTTTTAAGTTTAAAATTGAAATTTTGAAATTAATTTAAGTTTTAAAATTGAAAATTTGAAATTAAATTAAGTTTTAAAATTGAAATTTTGAAATTAATTTAAGTTTTAAAATTAAAATTAATTTTTAAGTTTAGAATTGAAATTTTGAAATTAATTTTAGTTTTAAAATTAAAATTTTGAAATTAATTTAAGTTTTAAAATTGAAATTTTGAAATTAATTTAGGTTTTAAAATTAAAATTTTGAAATTAATTTTTAAGTTTGAAATTGAAATTTTGAAATTAATTTAAGTTTTAAAATTAAAATTTTGAAATTAATTTAAGTTTTAAAATTAAAATTTTGAAATTAATTTAAGTTTTAAAAATTAAAAATTTGAAATTAATTTAAGTTTAAAATTGAAATTTTGAAATTAATTTTTAAGTTTAAAATTGAAATTTTGAAATTAATTTAAGTTTTAAAATTGAAATTTTGAAATTAATTTAAGTTTTAAAATTGAAATTAAGAATTTAAGTTTTAAAATTAAAATTTTGAAATTAATTTAAGTTTTAAAATTAAAATTTTGAAATTAATTTTTAATTTTAAAATTGAAATTTTGAAATTAATTTTTAAGTTTAAAATTGAGATTTTGAAATTAATTTAAGTTTTAAAATTGAAATTTTGAAATTAATTTAAGTTTTAAAATTAAAATTAATTTTTAAGTTTAGAATTGAAATTTTGAAATTAATTTTTAAGTTTAAAATTGAAATTTTGAAATTAATTTAATTTTTAAAATTGAAATTTTGAAATTAATTTAAGTTTTAAAATTAAAATTAATTTTTAAGTTTAGAATTGAAATTTTGAAATTAATTTAAGTTTTAAAACTAAAATTTTGAAATTAATTTTTAAGCCTTATTCATCTCACCCGATCTATATTATCAATCAAGGAGTCCTATGATTTTATGAGATGAAATTGGTTTGATTACAGAGTTTTGGTTTAACTTGTGTTTGATTCAGACTTAGCTTTGGTTTCACAAATAGGCATTCTTCGAATAAACTTCTAAGCTTGGTTAGTCACAAGGACATCATTAGAAGTAACCAACCTTTCGAGGTTTTCCGAATAGTCCTATCCACGGAACTTAGTACTACATCTTGGTCTAACTGGTTAGGATTCGTTTAAGGGTAGCTTCGGTCAGTTCCACTTGGCCAAATGCACCAGATCGAAACCATATCTTTCTAGACATGCGATGCCCAAGTTTCCCTAACGTACTATCATCCAAAAATTTCACCAGTACCATGTTTCAAGTTAAACTTGGTCTCATTTTAACTAATCCTAATTACCCTGCCGGGTTGGTAAATTTTGGGTTACCCTATCGGGTAAGTTAGTTTTGGAGGTGCCAGTTATTCTGGAGCCTCCCCCTGAATTATTGGCCATTAATTTAAGTTTTGATTTTAGGCTTGTGTCGATTCTTTTTATAGTTATAGTTAACTTGGTGATAATTCTGTTTAGATTTTGAATTTGATTTAGGTTTGTATTTTGGATTTTGGTTTGGTTTATTTAATTTTATATAATGTATTTTTTCTTTAGGTATATAATATTGATTAAGCCCTACTTGCGTGGTCAGACACGCTTTCGGGACCCAAGCTAGATTGGTTGACTTGTATTGGGTTATTAATGATTTGAAGGTTTTATTTGAATTCGACTTATATCCTAGTCCGGTTTTATTATAACATGCTTTTTGATTATTTAGGATTAAATCTAAATTTTTTGATCTTGTTGTAAATTTTTCTAACATCTCCTTTAAATTGTTTATTTCATTTTTTAATGATAAATTCTCCTCCTCAAGTGTTAGATCTTGAGTTGGATTTGAATTTTTTAATTGTTCCTTGAGGTTTTGATTTTCCTTAAGAAGTAATTTGTTTTCATTTTCTACTTTGGTTAATTTACTATTTAAACAAGAAATGATTCTAAAGAACTTTTTGTTTAAATTAAGATATACCTCATTCGAGCCTTCGGAAATGAGTACGGACTCGTGGCCCGTCTTCATCTTCCGACTCATTTTCAGTTTCGGCTTCGCGGGCCATCAGTGCGAGGTGGCTCTGATGTTTCTGCTCTTCTTCCTCTGATTCGTTCGAGGAGTCGTCCCACGTTGCTTTGAGTGCTTTCCTTTTTGTTGGTTTTGGTTTGTCGAACTTTAGTTTTGGGCATTCGTTCTTGTAATGTCCCTTTTTGTTGCAGCCGTAGCAAGTCACGTTCTTTTGTTCTGAGGGAGAGCTGATCTTTTGAAGATCCTTTTTGCTGAAGCTCCTCTTTTTCCTGGTGAACATTTTTCTTACCAAGTTCACCAGGTGTTCTTCGTTTTCGGAGTCTTGGTCAGATTCTTCTTCAACTTCAGGCTTGCTTTTCTTGGAGGAATCTGCAAATAAGGCTACACCTTTCTCGGCTCCAGCATTAGTTTGTTCGTGCAATTCTAATTCACAAAACAGCTCGTCTAATTTTAAGTTAGAGAGATTTTTAGAAATTTTGTAGGCATCCACTATTGATGCCCACAAACTATTACGTGGAAAAGCGTTTAGAGCGTACCTTATTAAGTCTCTGTTCTCCATTTGATGGCCTATTGCATGAAGCCCGTTGAGGATGACCTTGATCCTCGCGTGTAGTTAATTCGCTGTTTCTCCTTCCTGCATTTTTATATTAAAAATTTTATTTAGAAGCAGGTCTCGTTTTGTTACCTTAGCGTCGCTTGTTCCCTCGTGCAGTTCGATCAGCTTGTCCCATAGTTCTTTAGCGTTTTTGTGTGGACCGACTCGGTTAAGTTCTTCTCTTGTCAATCCGCACTGTAGAGTGTTGATCGCTTTATTTTCTGTTGATGCTTTTTTCTTGAGATCTGCTGTCCAGTCTTCAGGATCCACTAGATTCCCGGCGTTGTCCACTGGATTTTGTAAGGTTTCGTAATACTCATCCACTGGTCGAAGTCTGTCTTGAGGTAGACCTCCATGCGCTTCTTCCAGTAAGGGAAGTCGTCCCCGTTGAAGAGTGGAGGTCGCACTGTGCAGAATCCTTCTTGTTGGGACATTCTGTGCACAGATAAATAACCAAGAAAAAATATCCCAAGACTTGGTCTTGGATTAGTAGTGCGGGAAAAAAAAGATAAAAAAAACTAGATTCGTGTTGCACTAATTTAAATTGATTAGTTAAATATTAAGTTATCGAAACACCAGTTTTAAAATTAATTAAAAAAAATTCACCCCTGTCTGATTGGTGGTTGCACCAAATCAGAGCGGTACCTGCTCTGATACCACTTGTAGGACCATTAGATTCGATAGAGGGGGGGGTGAATATCGATTCGAAAACACAAGAGTTTAAGCGCAGCGGAAAAAGATAAAGTAGACACAAATATTTTTACTTCGTTCGGAGCCTGTGACGACTCCTACTCGAAGGCCGGTGGTCCTTGACCACTTTCGTTGGGCAATCACTAGCAGATCAAAATATGATTACAGAAAAAGTACAGGAGATGCTAGTAATAATAAAGCAATACCGACAAAGAAAAAATTAAACAAAAACCGGAAGAGCACTTTTGTCGGAGCGTCGTTGACGTCGCACTTGAACGTCGAGCAGCAAGATCAGTAGAAGAGTTCTCAGTCAAAGTTAATTCTGAAGCTCCTGTCTGGGGCTTCTTTTATATGCTGTTCCGGGCGCCTGGAGTGTGACGTAACTGCTCAAATCAAGATGCTCCACGTAGCGACGAGTTGTCTGGATAAAATTCGCCTTCCGGGCGCCCGGACCTCCGGGCGCCCGGACCACCTTGTTCCAGAAAGACTCCTTTTTCCTGCAAAACAAGGTTAGTCCGAGGCAAATATATATCCTGTAAAACAAATGGTTAGCACAGTTAAAGTTCAACAGATAGATAAAGAGAGTATGACTTAGATTCCGTCTTTCCGAGACCGGAATCTAGTCACGATCTCGACTTAGACATCCGAAATGGATCTAAGCCGGATCGACGCCTAATGTCCCCTTCCCGGGAACGCGTCCTCACAGTCACTCCCCTCCAGTGACTTACCTCACTTACCTGCCAGACGTCCGGTCAGCCCGTCGACCCGTCTGGACTTCTCGCCTAGCGTTCGGTCAGCCCGTCGACCCGCTTGGACTTCTCGCCAGCTATCCGGTCAGCCCGTCGACCTAGCTGGACTTCTCGCCAAGCGTCTGGTCAGCCTGTCGACCCGCTTGGACTTCTCGCTAGCTATCCGGTCAGCCCGTCGACCTAGCTGGACTTTTCCTGCACACTTGATCAAAGTGTCAGACAACAACACAACTAACTTAACCTATTTGTCATTCATCAAAACCTGGGTTAGACCGTTAGTGCTATAAACTAGCACTCTATGGAAGCACCGTATCTGATCAGGAAGTCCATTCCAAAGATGACATCGTAGTCAGTCATATCTAGCACTATCAGATCGCAAAAGAGCTCTTTGTCTGCTATAGTAACTGATACTGCTCTGAGCCAGTGTGTAGATGCCATAACTTCTCCCGAAGGTAATGTCGTCAGAAACTGACTACTGAGTACCTCTGGAGGTATTGCTAACTTGTTTGCGAATGCCCTGGCTATATAAGAATGGGTTGCCCCAGTATCGAATAAGACAGTTGCTATTTGCTGAAAAATACTAATCTGACCTGTAACAACTGTCGAGGCATTTGTTGTGTCCTCTCTGGTGAGTGAGTAAATCCTCGCATTGGTCATAGCTGGAGGAGCTTCTAATCTGCCCTGGCTGATATGTGGACCATCTAAAGCGGCCTGCATCTGATGTAACTGAGCTGGCTGGCCTCCATACTGAATCGGCTGTGGCTGAGGAAGACTGGTCTTGTTTGGACACTGCTTGGCCATATGCCCTTCCTGTCCGCATTCAAAGCATCCTCGTGTGCCCTTACGACAAACTCCAGGATGGAATTTCCCACAAGTAGCACACTTTGGATAACTGGGCTGCTTGCTGGCTGGCCCTTCTTTTGGGTAACTCCCTGGTTTGCGCTTGTTGCTGGAGTTCCCTTTCCAGTTAGAGCCATGAGAGCTGTGACCCTGCTGTTTCTGAGTGTCTGAGCCTCCTTGGCCTTTAGCTTCTGAGAGGACTTGCTTCTACTGCTTGATGCTATTCTAGTAATGCTCAGTGATTAGAGCACTGCTCACTAACTCCTCTGTGGTTTGGGCCTATGAACGCCACCAGCCACGTTTATCGCTATTTCCGGCCTCAGCATCTTGAGCATCAACCGGATTCGTTCCCTTTCTGTGCTGACTAACTCAGGGCATAGACGAGCCAATCTGTTGAATTTCTTCACGGCTTCCTCCACTGAGAGGTTGCCCTGGCGAAACTCAGTGAACTCGTCGTAATGGCGGTTTGTGACCCGCGTGTGAAAGAACTCCTCAAAGAATTCTTTCTCGAAGCCTGCCCATGTCATCTGATTTATTGGGCGCTTCGCTCTGATTCTCTCCCACCACATGCGTGCATCTCCTGTCAGACAGAAGGAGGCGCACTTCACCTTCTCGTGTTCTGGCCAGTCCAGAAGCTCCATCGTACTCTCCAGTATTTTGAACCAGGCTTGTGCATCCCATGGTTCACTGGTGCCTGAGAAGTTCTCTGGCTTGACTCTCTGCCACTGGATCAAATAGGCTTCTCTCTATGCCTCTACTGCTACTGGGGCTACTGGTGCTGTAGGCTGGACTAGTGGAACCTCTAAGACTACTGGTGTTGCCAAGTTTGGCTCCGAGGTGACAGGGGGAGTGTTCTGCTGACTAGCCTTTAAGGTGGCTATTTCCTGTTGCTGTAACTGAGCCACTAGTACTGTAAGGTCTGGGGGAGGCACTGATCTGCCTGCCTCATGCTGGGGCTCAGTGGCTGGTGCCCTTCTAGCTGGGCGTCCTCGTGCCATTTCTAAAGGCATAGAGGACATACATAACTAATACAAGCATAATAGAGAAACTATTGTTATCATGTTAACTACTATCATAAACAAGCATGCTTTAGTTATCCATAACAGAAAAGCAATAAACATACAAAGTGAGAGGTATTCTTACTTGGAAGCTGCAGGTACAATGCTGATGTGTGTGTAGGAAGTATGGAAACTTGGCTCTGATACCACTTTGTAACGACCCACCTTCTACTACTAGGCTATAAGGCCGATCGTCACATTATGCTGTGCTAAACTATTCCCTGACCACCATTAGATCTAAGTGCGGAAGCTGTACTAACTGAAAATTTTGCTAAACTATTGTCATTTCTTTATTCTTCATGTGCTAAAGGTGTAATCTAAGCTGTTCATGACATATATTACATCCCCCAATGGTCAAGGAACTTAACTAAGGGTTTCTAGCTAATATCAGGCCTCCCTAATCGATCCACAGATCGATTGGAATAGTCGGATCGATCCAGTGATCGATTCAACCGGCTACTGCATGCGGGTCATAGGTTGGATCGATCCAGTGATCGATCCAGCACGCTACTGTGCCCGGGACGATAATTTGGATCGATCGGCTGATCGATCCAGGCTGGTCAATCGACCCATTGATCGATCCCAGAGCTCTCTGTTCGCGACAGAATTGGTTGGATCGATTGGCTGATCGATCCAGAAGCCTACTGTTCACGGAACAGAATGCCCAATCGATCAGCTGATCGATTGGAAAACCCCAATCGATCCACCGATCGATTGAAGTTTCTGATTTTGCAGCTAAACTCTGATTTCAGCACTGCTTCGTGCCAAAATCTCATATAAGAGTTCTAAAATCAATTGAAATAAGTTCTAACGTCTATTAACTAGCATCCTAACATAATTACTAACAATTTAAACAAATCTTCCATGGTTTAAACATTCTAAGGTCTAAAAGTGCATAAAGGTACTTGAGACAAAGAAACCAAGTTCTTAATTTGCTAAACTCTTTAAGGATTTTCATTCCAGGTTCCTGCCACACACACCATCACTGCATTGACCTTCAGCTTCCTCTGCTAATCCATTTTCTCTTTACCTTTATCTGCAGTATAAGGAAAAGGTATCTGTAAGCTTAAAGCTTAGTAAGAAACCATCTACCTCACAAAAACATGCATACGATGCATTTATGTTTTTAAAACATGCTATTTGAAATATGTGCTGATTAAACTAAAACATGGCATGTTATCAACCAATATATGGAAATCAAAAGCTAAACATGGCATACTATCATCTAAAGCTTGTGTAACCAAAAGCTGAGCATAGTGTTATCATACATAACCATAAAAATGCCTAAACTGAAGCATAAACTGAGTTAATTCTAGCTAATGCTGAAGCTACACTGATTTCACCTAACTATTTTGTGAGAGTTTAAAACTACATACATAATAGGTGAAAATACATAAACATGCTGCTGTTTGGGCCCGGCAACTGTACGTGCTATGCGCGCGTCCCTAACTAATCCGGGTTTGCAAGTCCCAAATTTAGTAGGGTTTACTAGGTTATCTAAACCTAGGGACCGACTATGGGAGCCCAGCCCAGTGGATATCTAATCCTGTACAGTGCCACTGAAAAGTAAAATACTGAATATAACTAATTACTGCTTGTCTTGCTCTTTCTAGGTTATCTGAACCTAGAGCTAGGTTATCTGAACCTAGAGGCGACTATGGGAGCCCACCCATTGGACATCTATTCCTGTAAAAGCTGGAGCAAGACTAAATAAACTATAAAATGCTTCTATTGCATTTATCTAAGCTGCTAAAATGCCTAAGTTGCATTCTTCTGTGCTAAATAATTTAATCGAACACTTAGTATGCGCTAATTCGCATTCTTTGTGTCGATGGTCTACATATTACTAAACTAATACATGAAATTCACACGGAAGCTACTTATACTGCAGGTGAGGGGTTTCTTACCTCCTATTCGAAGTTTCTTACGATTCTAATCGCTAGATTTCCGGAGGAGACGATCCTTTCGACGACCTTCTCGCGTCTATGCGTTCTTCTCGGGGAGGGGAACGTCCATGTGCTGGAATCGCTGCCGGAAAGTGCTCTTAGGGCGCTAGGGAGAGAACCCTAAGGTTGGCGCCGAGAAGAAGGAGAAGGAGAAGTGGGCGGCGGTGAGGGTTGAGGAGAAGAGAATCACGATTAAAATAAAACCCCACTTAATAATTCCCTATTTATATTAAGTGGTGATTCCGGCCCAACTCCAACCTAAATAAAATTATTTCCCTTTCCTTTCAGCACGGCCCTGCTGGGTTCAACCGGTTACTAGAATTATCTGTAAACCATAGGTCTCGGGTTCAATTCCCGCTTAGGCCGTTTTCGTTTTCTATTTATTTTCGGGCGTTACACTAACACAAGTTAAACCAAAATTCCATAATTAAAAATCCAATTTCATCTCACAAAATCATAGGATTCCCTGATTGATAATATAGATCGGGTGAGATGAATAAGGCTTCAAAATTTTAATCTTTAAAATTAATTTCAAAATTTTAATTTTAAACTTAAAAATTAATTTCAAAATTTTAATTTTAAACTTAAAAATTAGTTTCAAAACTTTAATTTTAAACTTAAAAATTAATTTCAAAATTTTAATTTTAAACTTAAGAATTTTAATTTTAAACTTAAAAATTAATTTCAAAACTTTAATTTTAAACTTAAAAATTAATTTCAAAATTTTAATATTAAACATAAAAATTAATTTCAAAACATTAATGTTAAACTTAAAAATTAATTTCAAAATTTTAATTTTTAATTTCAAAACTTTAATTTTAAACTTAAAAATTAATTTCAAAATTTTAATTTTTAATTTCAAAACTTTAATTTTAAACTTAAAAATTAATTTCAAAATTTTAATTTTAAACAAAAAAAATTAGTTTCAAAATTTTAATTTTAAACTTAAAAATTAATTTCAAAATTTTAATTTTAAACTTAAAAATTAATTTCAAAATTTTAATATTAAACTTAAAAATTAACTTCAAAATTTTAATATTTAACTTAAAAAATTAATTTCAAAGTTTTAATTTTAAACTTATTAAGTAATTTCAAAATTCTAATTTCAAACTTAAAACTCACTTTAATTTTAAAAAATAAAAAAATAAAAAATAAAAAAATAAAAAGACATAATCAAACCCTCTTTGAGATATTTTATAACAAACAACCCAACATAAAATATTTTAAAGTATTTGGGTGTCCAGCCTTCATCCTAAATACTAGAGAACATTTAGGAAAATTCACCTCTAAAGTAGAAAATGAAATTTTTGTAGGATATTCTCTAAATAGTAGGGGTTACAGAATATATAATAAAATTACGCTAAAAATCGAGGAAACCACAAATGTAAAATTTGAAGAAACCCAAGGACAAACTCAACTTCAACCTATTGAGATTAATAATTCTGAAGAAACCAATCAATCCCTAGACTATGAAGAAGATGAACACACTCAAGAAAATGAACCCATTAGAACTATAAGAGTAAATCCTAACCATCCAACTGATCAAATAATTGGTGACCCAGACTTGAGAGTTCAAACCAGATCATCCTTTAGAAACCTAAGTCAAATTTCTCTAAATTCAAAAATTGAACCCAAAACTGTGGATGAATCCCTACAAGACCCAGACTGGATTATAGCTATGCAAGAAGAACTAGCCCAATTTGAGCGTAATGAAGTTTGGGACCAAAGTACCACCACCTAAGAATAAGAAAATAATAGAAACAAAATGGGTATTCAGAAACAAATTAAGTGAAACTGGGGAAATTACTAGAAATAAAGCTAGGCTAGTTGCCAAAGGGTTTAGTCAGGTTGAAGGACTTGACTATGATGAAACCTATGCCCCAGTAGCCAGATTAGAATCCATTAGAATGTTACTAAGTTATGCAGCCCACAAGGGATTTAAACTATACCAAATTGATGTTAAGTCTGCCTTTCTTAATGGACTAATTAAAGAAGAAGTTTATGTAGGTCAGCCTCCTGGGTTTGAAAGTCTAGAACACCCTGATTATGTTTTTAAGTTAAAGAAAGCATTATATGGACTTAAACAAGCACCCAGGGCATGGTATGAAAGGCTAACATCGTACTTAACATCTAAAGGATTCAACCAAGGTCAAATTGACCCAACCTTGTTTGTTAAATCATTAAATACAGACATATTTATTGCACAAATATACGTAGATGATATAATATTTGGTTCAACAAATTCAAAATTTTTAGAAGAATTTATTAATCTAATGGAAAAAGAATTCGAAATGAGCTTAGTAGGAAAATTAACTTATTTCTTAGGATTACAAATCAAACAAACAAATGAAGGAAATTATATTTATCAACATAAATACACTAAAGACTTACTTAAAAAATTCGGAATGGAAAATAAAAAGAAATAAAAACACCTATGGCAGTAAACACAATCTTAGACAATGACCTAAGTGGAAAACCAGTTGACTTAAAATATTATAGGAGTGCAATAGGTAGCCTACTGTACTTAACTGCAAGCCGACCTGATATTTTATTTGCAGTTAGTATGTGTGCTAGATACCAAACTTGTGCTAAGGAATCCCATCTGACACAAGTCAAAAGAATTTTTAGATACCTTAAGGGAACAACAAATGTAGGAATTTGGTATCCTAGGACAAATAATTTTGAACTAATAGGGTATTCTGACTCAGATTATGCTGGATGTAAATTAGACCGTAAAAGTACAAGTGGTGGATGCCAATTATTAGGTTCATCACTTGTCAGCTGGTTTAGTAGAAAGCAACATTCTGTTGCTCTATCTACAACTGAGTCAGAATATATAGCTATAGGCGAATGTGTTGCACAATTATTATGGATGATGCATACTCTAAAATATTTCAACTTAAATATCACAAATGTAAAAGTAATTGACAATATAAGTTCAATTAACTTAACCAAGAACCCTGTGCATCATTCAAGAACCAAACATATTGAAATTAGGCACCACTTTATTAGGGATCATGTTACTAAAGGTGATATTGAACTCAAATACATTGAGTCCAAATCAAATTTAGCTGACATTTTCACAAAACCACTCCCTGAAAGTGAATTTAGCAACTTACGTCAAAAATTAGGGATGTGCTTAATAGACTAAGGTTTTTCAAAATTGTTTTCAAAAATAATTGTTTTCAAATTATAAGTTAAAATTGTTTGTTTTCAAAACTTTCCATTTTTAGATTTTCAAAAACAGTTTTGGCCTTAGACTAGCTTTGAATCCTTAGAAAGCATGTACCCATAGGACTAGTTTTTGAGCATCTCACCAACACCTTAGGCTTACCTTGCTTGTGTTTGACAAACATAGAAAGGGGTGAGATGCATAGGCCAACTGTCTGGACTTAAGATGCTTATTTCAGTGCATCAGCATAAGTCTGGACGTTAAATACAAATCAGACAGTAATCAGATTAAGATCATCAGTCAAGTCAAACACTGAATGCTTGTAATCACCTTAATCTGACTAACCAAGTGAAAGCTACTATCTTTTGATAGTTAGTTAGTACCTAATTGGTTAGACAGCTGTTTAATTTTAAGTATCATGTTCAGGGGGAGAAATTTATTAAAATTTTGTGTGTGTTTGAAAAATGCTTTTGTACATCTATTTTAAAACTAACTTATTTTTTAAAATACCAGTTTTCAAAAAGTTAAATTTAACTAAGTGTTTAAAAAATTTGGAAGTTTAATCCCACCTAATTTTTAAACCTGATTTTAAAAGTTGAATATTGCAAATTTAAACTTATTCAGTTTTGTAACATATGCTTGAAAATTAAACTTTCCAAACTTAGCTGTTATCAAATTAGCCTTAAAAATTTTTTTTGGCAAAAATTTTACTTCTTGAAAAATTAATCTTACTTGTTTAATTTTTACTTTGTTTTGAAAAATCAAAGTTGAAAATTTACCTTTTTGAAAAGTAAATATTACTTAAACTTAAAAAGTAAATTTGAAAAACCTGATTTGAAACATTTTACACGCTTGAAAAGTTAAACTTGATTAACTTTAAATTTATACTTTTCAAAATTCAACTTGTCTCCCCCAAGTCAACTTGACTATTTTTAACTTAGTGTTAAAAATTGTACTTTTATCTTTGAATTTTGAACCAAACTTAGATATTTTTCAAAATTAGTTGTTTTTTAATTTGATTACTTTTTACAGTAACTCTACACTATGATTGTTTACCCTTGCTTATTTTTTTTGATGAATACCAAAGGGGGAGGGTTAGGTGGTTAAGTTAGAGCAACTAAAAGTAAACTTGAAGTTAAGTTAGAGCAACTAAAAGCAAACTTGAAAAACTAACTTAAAACCTTAAAAACCTCGAAAATCATGCTTGATTTTTGCATATATTTATCACTAACTTAACCAGGTTGTCATTCCATCAAAAAGGGGGAGATTGTTGGTGCGGTTAGCACTAACGGTCTAACTCAGGTTTTGATGAATGACAAATCAGGTTAAGTTAGGTTCATCGTTATCTAACACTTTGATCGAGTGTGCAGGATAAGTCCAGACAAGTCAACGGGATGACCGGATGTCTGGCACGAAGTCCAGCTAGGTCGACAGGCTGACCGGATAGCTGGCGAGAAGTCCAAGCGGGTCGACGGGCTGACCGGACGCTTGGCAAGAAGTCTAGCTAGGTCGACGGGCTGACCGAATAGCTGGCAAGAAGTCCAGACGGGTCGAAGGGCTGATCGGACGTCTGGCAGGTAAGTGAGGTAAGTCACTAGAGGGGAGTGATTGCGAGGACGCGTTCCCAGGAAGGGAACATTAGGCGTCGATCCGACTTAGATCCATTTTGGATGTCTAAGTCGAGATCGTGACTAGATTCCGGTCTCGGAAAGACGGAATCTAAGTCATACTATTTGTGCAAATTCATAAATGTGCTAACAATCTATTTTGTAGGATATATATTGCCTCGGACTAACTTTGTTTTGCAGGAAAAGGGAGTTTTCTGGAACAAGGTGGTCCGGGCGCCCAGAGGTCCGGGCGCCCGGAAGGGATCCGGGCACCCGGAAAGCAAATTATATCCAGGCCAAGTCGTCGCCACGTGGAGCATCTCGGTTTGAGCAGCTACGTCACATTCCAGGCGCCCGGAAGGAATCCAAGCGCCCGGAGCTTTAGAATCATCTTTCACATCTGAGAACTCTGAGATTACTCACTCTGCTGCTTTACGCTCCAACGACGATCACAAAGCTCCGACGACACGATCCCGCTCTTTTAAATTCCTTGTCTGTCGGTACATCTTTGTTTTTCTTTTCATTAGCATCTTTTTGTACTTAAATTGTAATTATCCGAATTGCTAGTGAATTGCCCAACGAAAGTACTCAAGGAGTATGGGCCTTCGAGTAGGAGTCGTCACAGGCTCCGAACGAAGTAAAAAATACTGTGTCTACTTTACTTTTCCGCTGCGCTTATACTTGATATTTTCGAATCGATATTCACCCCCCTCTATCGAATCTAACGGTCCTACAACATTGACCCTAGGTTTCCCACCGACGAACTTAGGATTAAGTTTATGTCAACAAATTACATGGCCATTAGAACCAAATGTATAGATAGATCGTTCTTTCTACGCACTTGTATTCCAGTCTCCGAGGCTATAAACCACTATAGGTTGCGAAACCTTGTTGAGTGCACCAGCCCAGTAAACATAAGTTTATGTGCTGAATTTTACAACAACCTAGTGAAAGTAGACGACTACTCCTATACCACTAGGGCAGCTGGCACGGATATCACATTATCTCCCACTACCATTCGTGAGTTTCTAGGGTTACGAGAGTCATCCTGCACCTTTTTATGCTATCCTCCTAGAGAGCTACCTTTTGGAGATCCCTACTCACATATTACCCTCGATACGATCTATTCGTATTTCTTTGAGGACCAGCATGATCCCACTGAGACCCAGTTTAGGTCACTTAACCTTAGAATTCAGGACTACGCCCTTTATAGGGTTCTAGTGCTTTGTATTCTACCGCTGACCACTCACGACATTGCGGTGATGCGTCCATTTCACTCCTTTCTTCTCTATGCCCTGTGTCATAGGTTAGACATAGACATCAGCCTACACATCTTTTCCACTATTATTTACGCAGCTGGATACGAGACCAGCAGACGAGTACATATGCCTTACTGTCACATTCTGACAGCTTACATGTCCTCATTGCACATTGATGTCACCGGAGGTGACATCCGCCACATGACTGAATTTGACATCATAGGAGCTAGGAACTTTTCCCTAGCAAATATCATATAGATGATGAGGGTACCATGTCCTGGCGTAGGGGGGCACAGCACCAGCAGGCGGGGGAGGCAGAGCAAGATGAGTTCATGTTGGCACTATTTCCTGAGGAGGCTACTCCTGCCCCACCACCACCTCGAGTACCACACCCAGCTCCCCGCACTCTAGTTGATCGAGTTTCCGGACTAGAGAGGGCTATGTCGAGTCTCCAGCACGAGAGCTCCAAGTTTCATCAGTCCATGCGGCGAGAGGTCTCCGATCTTCGACGAGAGGTCCGACAGGAGCTCTCCAACCTGCGCCGAGATCTACGAGAGGACGATCGGGCTCGTCACACTGAGCTCCTGACACTACTCCGGTCGCTGGGTTCCGGACCACCTCCCTCATCATCTCAGTAGCTCCGACTGTAGCTCTATTATGACTCTAGTACAACATGTAGCAGCTCTATTATGACTCTTTTATCTATGTCGACTGTTTAATCTAATAGACTGTTTTACTTCAAACTTGATTGACTATACCTTAATCTAATAGATCAGTCTTTTAATAACATTTTTAAAATTCTAGGCAAAACATGATTTTTCAAAATCCCTACTTTACTAGACTTTCAAAAGTTGGGTTTAGCCTAGGATTTCCCCTAGAAATCATGTTCCCCAGGGCTCAGCCAGAGCATCTCACAAACACCTAGGTATACCTTGATTGTGTTTGTAAAACATAGAACGGTGTGAGATGCATAGGGTATAGCCTGGACTTGAGAATGCTTATTTCTGTGCATCAATACGAGTCTGGGCGTTAAATACGTGATTAAAAGTAATCAAATCAAGTCTTCCAGCCTTAGTCAAATCTAACTGGATCAATTGACTTGACTTGACTAACCAAGTGAACACTGTTGCCCTCTAGGCAATCAGCAAGTAGCTAAACGGTTAGATAGTTGGTGAAGGAAATAATAAGTTTAAGCATGTCTGTACTTAAAGGAATTGATACCTAATAAAAAAAAAAATCTTGACTCATGCTCGGACTTTAGGGCTCTGATACCTTACTAAAACAAATGGCATGCTATTAAAAAATAAGGTCATCGCTTCTCCTTTGCCTTAAGTATTCTTGAAATTCATTTCAAAAACATGCCTTAAGCAGCTTTCTCAAAAACCTTCTCCAAATTTAAAACTTTCAAGTGTTCTCTACTTTGAAAATATTTTTTATCTTGTTAGAAAGTTATTTAAGCTGAAACTTTTTCGAAAATTCGTTAAGTTAAAAAGTTTTTTAGAAAATTATTTAAAACTTTGAAAAAAATTTTTAAAATTTTTCCTTGGAAATTTTCTTTAAAAACCTGAATATTTTGTTAGAAAATTTCTGAAGTTGAAAATTTTGTTTGAAAATTTTTTGAAGTTGAAAATTTTGTTTGAAAATTTCTGAATTTGAAAATTTTGTTTGAAAATTTCTGAAGTTGAAAACTGTGTTTTGAAAATTTTCCTGTGAAAATTTTAGAAACTCCTCAAAATACACTAAATTAAAAAGAGCTCCTTTTTGCTATATCTCTTCAAGCAAAATCAATTCTAAGGTGTTGCCTTTCACTTGCTCCTTGCCTAAGTTAAAATGTTTTCTGCTAAATTCTATTTTGAAAAGTTAAAGTTTTTCAAAACTAGCTCATTTTTGATATATGGCAAAGGGGGAGAGTAGAGAAATTCAAAGAAAATATTTTAAAGGGAGCTTGTATTAAGGGGGAGCTATGGCTATTAGTAAAAAATTCAAAGAGAATAACTTATATTAAGGGGGAGCTATGTTTATGCTTATCTTGCTATCATGCTTATCTTGGTTCTTGTGCTTATACATAACTGCATATTTTTTACTTAAAATTGAATTTTGGTTGCCATTATCAAAAAGGGGGAGATTGTTGGTGCGGGAAGCATCCGACGATCAAACCTTAGTTTTGATAATGGCAAAGGATTCAAAGTTAAGTTAGTGTGTGCTCTAACATGTTTGAATGAGTGTCTCAGGAAAGTCCTAGCTGCGGTTAGGCAGGTGAAAAACCCTAAGGGGTGGCAACCTTAGGTCCTAGGGGGCGGTAACCCTAGGTGGAGAAAAATCCTAAGGGGCGGTAACCTTAGGTCCTAGGGGGCGGTAACCCTAGATGGAGAAAAACCCTAAGGGGCGGTAACCTTAGGTCCTAGGGGGTGGTAACCCTAGGCGGGAAGTCCAGTCGGTCTGGAGGACGCGTTCCCCGTAGAGGGAACAGTGGGCGTTGGGTCGACCTAGGGTTTCCGGTTGGGAATCCAAAGTCAGACTCGGACAGTCCGAAGATTGTCAGTTATTCCTTATTGTGTTTTATCAGATTCTAACACTATCTTGCAGGGTATTTTTCTCGGACTAACCTTTGTTTGCAGGTGAGGAACCTGCTGGAAAAAGGTGGTCCGGGCACCCGGGATGGATCCGGGCGCCCGGAGGTCCAGGCGCCCGGAACAGGTCCGGGCGCCCGGGACCAAGTTTTATCCCTGCCGCGACTTCGCCACGTGGAGCATCCTGGTTGGTTGGCCACGTCACACTCCAGGCGCCCGGGATGTCATATAAAAAGAGGGTCAAGGGAGCAGCTAAGAACAACGACACATTCTAAGCTTTCTTCTGTGAAGTGCTGCCAACGAGACGACCTTGAAGTGCTACTACTCGACGTCGACAACCCGAAGCTCAGACTCTTCGATCTTTTGTTGTCGGTATTAGTTTACTTATTGCATTAATTGTAATTCAAATTGTAATCTTTCCGATATTATAGTTGTTGCCCATCGAAAGCGGTCAAGGGCCGCGGGCCTTCGAGTAGGAGTCGCCATAGGCTCCGAACGAAGTAAAACATCTGCGTCTGTTGTGTTTGCTTTTACTTTCCGCTGCGTAACTCTTTTAAGATTTCCGAAAAACATTAAAATAGCCATGAGCACTATTCACCCCCCCTTTAGCGCTTTCGATCCATCAGTTGAATGGTCAAAATTCAACTATTGGATTGAATGGTTGATTTTGAGCCATTGGATTAGAATATGAAAGGGTGGAGACTCTTGGTATACCATGGGATGGTTATAAATATCATTTGGATGATATTTTTTATAAGATTTTCATCACTTGAGAAGGTGAAAGGTCTCTTTACTTCTTCTTCTTCCTCCTTCCTCATCTTGGCCGAAACACACAAATGAGGTTGTTAGCACAACCTTGTGTGCTTTCTTCTCCATCTTGTCTTTGTTTGTGAGACAAGCAAAGATAAGGCTTGTTCGTGTGGATACCATAGAGGCGCGGACATTTGAATTTGTTGAGATATGGATCTAGTAGAAAAGGTTGCAGTCGGGATTGCGAAGGGCACGCAACAAAGGTATAATCCTATGTAACTTAGCATAGATTAGTTTACAGAAATTATTTTTTCCCTTCGCATGGATCCGCTGGATAAGAGGATCTAGTATTTTTCCACTGTGCTTTTCGCATGTTTAGCGTGCTAGATCCCAACATGGACAACACCCTCATCTGTGCTGAATCTACAGCATGAATGAGCTCCATCCGGCTCACAGCCTATCCACTCGAGGGCGCCCTCAACCTCCATGAGGGTGCCCTTGTGCCAGGTCCACGGCACCCTCAAGCTCCATGAGGGCGCCCTCGCGCAGTGTCCAAGGCGCCCTCAAGCTCCATGAGGGCACCCTCGGGCCTTACTGTGAGGTTACTTCTCCAGGTTACCCTAGGAAAACACGTCCAATTCACTTCCTACAAAATATGTTAGTCTAACATACCCTGCAAAAACAAAGTTAGGATAATATAGACATAAAAGATAACGAATTTGGCAGTCATCGGACTATCTAGTTCTGACTTCAAATTCCCAACCATAAACCCTAGGTCGAACCCACGCCTAGTGTTCCCTGACCGGAGAATGCACCCTCACCTACTCCACTTAGGAGAATATACCTGTTGCTAGACCTGTCCTCCAAACTGTAGCTTACCACAATTACGAGATCTGGCAGATGGATGTCAAAACCGCATTTCTGAATGGAAACCTACTCGAGGGATGTATACATGACACAACCAGAGGGTTTTGTAGATCCAAAGCATACTAGCAGAGTATGCAAGCTGCATAGGTCCATTTATGGACTAAAGCAAGCTTCTCGAAGCTGGAATCTTCGATTCGATGATGCGATCAAACAGTTTGGTTTCATCAAGAATGAAGATGAGCCTTGTGTCTATAAGAAGGTTGTAGGGGACATAGTTGTCTTCCTCATATTGTATGTGGATGGCATACTGCTCATTGGGAAGGACATCCCTATGCTTCAGTCTGTCAAGACCTGGCTAGGGAGTTGCTTCTAAATGAAGGACTTAGGAGAGGCATCCCGCATTCTAGGGATACAGATCTATAGAGATTGATCTACGAGATTGCTTGGCCTAAGTCAGAGTACATACATTGACAAGGTCCTCCTACGGTTTACCATGCAGAACTCCAAAAAGGGATTTCTGCCGATGTCACATGGCGTGAGTCTTTCGAAGACTCAAGGTCCCTCTTCTAGATAGGAGAGAGACTGCAAGGATCAGATCCCTTATGCCTCAACCATAGGATCGATCATGTACGCCATGCTATGTACTCGACCTGATGTCTCGTATGCTTTGAGCATGACGAGCAGATACCAGTCAGATCCAGGTAAAAGTCACTAGATAGCGGTCAAGAATATTCTTAAGTACTTAAGAAGGACTAAAGAATATTTGTTGATATATGGAGGCAATGATGAGCTAGCTGTAAAGGGTTACAGTCATGCTAGCTTCCAGACCGACCAGGATGACTATAGCTCGCAGTCAGGGTTTGTGTTTTGCATTAATGGTGGTGCTGTGAGCTGGAAGAGTTCGAAGCAGGACACAGTAGCTGATTCTACGACAGAAGCCGAGTATATTGCTGCATCAGAGGCAGCAAAGGAGGCAGTTTGGATTCGCAAGTTCATCACTGAACTTGGGGTGGTTCCTAGCATTGCTGACCCTATTGAGCTATATTGTGACAACAATGGAGCTATAGCACAGGCGAAGGAACCTCGCTCACACCAGCGGACCAAACACATACTACGGCGCTTCCATCACATTCAAGAGATCATCGAGAGAGGAGATGTGAAGATTTGCAGAGTACCTACAGAGGCTAACATCGCAGATCCCTTGACCAAAGCTTTGGCACAGAGGAAGCATGATGGTCACACTAGGTCATTGGGGCTTAGAGCCTACACTGATTGGCACTAGTGCTAGTGGGAGATTGTTAGCTAGAGCCCTAAAGCCAATCATTTGATGCTTGTATTTTGGACTTGTTTTATCATATTCTATATAATAAAGGCATTTGGTTTTTGGTTATTATAGTTACTTGTATTGGTGCCAATAAACTAAGTATAATAACGTCCTTGAGTAGACGATTCTCTCCTATATCAATCGGTTAGTTGAACCGATAGTGAGATGATATCGGGAACACTACTCTTAATCATTCCTAGTCGAGTATTAACATTCAGGGACAATGTTAATGCAATAAGACTAGCATGTAGGTCAACTCGATGACTTGATCTCACAAGTCATGGATATAGAGATATCAAGTTGACACATGGGTATGCATTGGAGAATGTATACTGAATGACCCGCCATGAGAAAGTATCATGGATCATTATATGAGTGTCATATACTTTCTCATGTGACTATTAGTATGACTACTAGTCCTTAGACCTGAAGTCACCATGTTTCCCTACATAAGGAGTTATGTACTTTAGTTTCGTCAAACGTCACCCGTAACTAGGTGGACTATAAAGGCGATTACTGGGTATGTAACAAATTATGCGGAGGGATGTGAGTGATGTAGATGGGATCTATCCCTCCTATATGATGGGAGTGACATCGGTATTCTTGATAAAGTGAGACCACGAAGTGCATGGCCATGCCCAAATGAGTCAATATAGGATATTGAGCTCATTTGATCGAGTGAGTCTACTTGGAGTTCAAGATTTAGATTGGTCAGAGGATGACACAGTCTATGCCTCACATTGATCAATCTAGATGTCTAGGATAGAAGGGCACTTGTCATATATTGTGAGGAGTCACAATTAGTAGTCACAAGTGTTAGAATGTATACTAAAAGCCTAGCTTTAGGTATAAAACATTTATCTAGTAATTAGAATCACATTGGTCAAATGTCTACATTTGTGATAAATGTAGTTGTTCAATTAATTTATATTGTAGATAACATGGTGTGTGGTGTCACACACAGAAGATCATGTTATCAGTACCTTATAAATTATAAACAGTATCTCACGACCATGATGGAAAGGAACAAACCATTGGAAGATTGTAGTGTAATTAGGTGTTAGTTTATCTTAACTATATAATTACACTAGTACACTAAGAGTGTATTGAGTAGGACCATTAGAGGTCGTTTCTTTTATACTGACTTTATAAAGGAACAAAGACCTTAGTTATTATGGAAGTGTGTGCTCTTAATCCTAATATAATAACAAGCACATATATTTGATATTTATTTCTTTAATTTATCAATGGGTGAGAGTTAGTTCGATTAATCAATAAGCCCGATAAGTTGGGAAATGATATAACTTATAGTGTGTGTTGTTGATTATAGAAGATAACTGTGTCCTAGTAATTTAGGTTGAGAATGTCCC
Organism: Zingiber officinale; assembly: GCF_018446385.1. Classification (NCBI taxonomy): domain Eukaryota; kingdom Viridiplantae; phylum Streptophyta; class Magnoliopsida; order Zingiberales; family Zingiberaceae; genus Zingiber; species Zingiber officinale. The sequence goes on along the minus strand of NC_055990.1, from coordinate 65,053,205 downwards.
CAAGAGGAGCTCATAAGGATTGTCATGTTAAACCCTGCAGGTGAACTTAGTCTGACATGACGATGAAGTTGAGTGGTACTACTCTTGGAGCTAGATATTAATTAAGTGAGTTGTCAGTAACTTACTTAATTAGTGGACATTTGTTATCTTAAACACAGGGAGACTAACACACTCATGATAAGAAGGAGCCCAAAATATAATTTGGGATTGGTGCGGTAGTTCAATAATAGTTCTCTAGTGGAATGAATTATTATTGATAAAATTAAGTTGTGTATTCGGGGCGAGCACGGGATGCTTAATTTTATCGGGAGACCAAAACCAATTCCTCCTCTCGGTCCCTATCGTAGCCTCTAGTATATAGAGATTTATACCCACCGCATACCCATCTTCTTACCCATCCAATGGGGTCGGCCAAGCTAGCTTGGAACCCAAGCTAGGGCCGGCCAAGACCAAGTGGATGAGCCATGTAGGTGGCCGGCCAAAGCTTGAGTCCCAAGCTTAGGTGGCCGGCCACTAGAATATTAAAAAGGATTTTTATTAAAATTATTTCTTATGTGGATATCATGATTTTAAAAGAGAGTTTAAAAATTAAAAATTTCCTTTTATAGCTTTCTACAAAAGATTAAGAGAAGAGATTAATCTCTTTCCTTATTTGTAGTTTAAAAGGATGGTTTTAATTTTTTGGTAAAAACTTTCTTTATTTGTAAATCATCTACATGTTTAAAAGAGAGTTTAAAATTTGAAATCTTTCCTTATTTGTTGATTAAAGGAGGATTTTAAATTTTAAGAAAACTTTCCTTTTTAACCATGTTCATGATTTAAAAGAGAGTTTAAAATTAAATATTCTCTTTTATAAGTATCTACAAAAGATTAAGAAAAGATTTGATATCTTTCCTTATTTGTAGATTAAAAGAGATTTTAATTTATAGAGATAACTTTCTTGTTATCCACATGTTTAAAAGAAAGATTTTAATTTATTTCCTTTTTATAAACCAATCATGAAGGGAAAAATTATTGGACAAATTTTTTATAAATTTCCGGAAGCAAATAAGGAAGTTTTAATTTTTGTTTAAAATTTTATTTGCTTGGAGAATTTATGTGGTGGCCGACCATTACAAATTGAAAAGAAAAATTGTTTTTAATTAAATAAATTTTCCTTTTCAATGGCAAAAGAACTAAGGAAGTTTTTATTAAATTTTCCTTATTTGCCAAGACCAAGGATTATAAAAGAGGGGGGTAGAGGAGGCTTCAAGGCGAAGGACTCTATTCTATTTTTCTCCCTCTTTTCCTTGGTGTGATGGCCAGCCCTTCCCTATCTCTTCTCTCCTCTTGTTGTGGCCGAAATCTATCATCTCTTGGAGCTTGGAGGATGTGGCCGGATCAAGGAAGGAGAGAAAGCATGCATCCCTTGGAGCTTGGTTGGTGGAAAATTCTTCATCCTTTGGAACTTCTTGTGCTTGGCCGAAACTTGAAGGAAGAAGGAAGAAGGTGCCTAGGTGGTTCTCATCTCGGAAGATCATTGCCCACACAACGTCCGAGGTTAGAAGAGGAATACGGTAGTAGATCAAGAGGTCTTTCTAAAAGGTATAACTAGTATTTTTTTTTCTTTCCGCATCATATTAGTTATTTTTGGAAATAATACTAAATACAAGAGGCATACGATTCTAGTGTTTCGAATTTGTTTTTGATATAGTGTTCTTTTGTTTTTCTTTTCCTTGTGATTTGATTGTTCTTTTCGGTTGACCTAAAGTTATTTTAGGAAATTAAATATTAGCTTTCCTTAAAAGGTTTTGTCTAGTCGGTGGTGGTTGCTCCCATATCCAAGAAGGTCATGTGCCTCACCACGTCAGTACTGGAAACCAATTTTGGAAATTAATATTTAATGGAATTAATAACTTATATGATTTGGACCAAACGTGTTAAGTTCCGCAGGAGATCCAAGTCAAAACCTAAAAGAACAAATAGATAAGTTTTGGATCAAACGTGTTAAGTTCTGCAGGCGATCCAAAATTTAATTTAAAAGAACATATGGTAGCTAGGAAAAGGTTCAGACCTTTGTACAAAATTTTTGTACAGTGGAACCTCTAGGTTTTCCGAGTAGCAACCAACAATTGGTATCAGAGCTAGGGTTTTGCCTCTGTGTATTTGGTATTAGTTTAATTATGCACATGTCATACATAATTTAGGCAGGATAATAGTAGGATGTGCTAACTTTGTGGATGCAGGATCCAACTATTATGGCTTATAGTTATTATGTATGTGATTGGGACCCTTGGACATGTCAAGGGCATTTATTGTGTGTGCATGATTGTATTATAAAATACAGCAGGAGCTGTATTTAGTTTTATTAGGATTTTTGTTCGATCTAGTTTACATGTACATTCCTTCGAGGAATATAGGATCGAAAAATGTAAAATTCTATTTATGTCGCGGATCGAATCTTGCAAGGCGTGGAACCTTTTTGAGGACCAGAGGTGCAGCGGAACAAGGAGCATGATGGATGCGACAACTAGACCCGGTGGCGGTGGCCAAAGATGGCAACATCTAGGGTTGGCGACACACGGAGGACAGCAATAGATAAAAGCCATAATAGTTGAAAATTAGTTTTTCTATTTATTGCTTTTTATGTTGTGTTGTGTGTGCTTGTTAGTATGCATGTTAGGTAGACTAGCATAGTCAAAATTCCTCACTTTAAATAACTAAGTGGGAGAGGAATTTATTTTAAATAAATTCCACGGTCTCCATTACTGGTTTATAAGTGATGTAACAAGTTTGCGCGTTGGCTCTGAGTGCCTTCCTCCATATCGGATGAGCTTGTTTGCAGATCACTAGATTAAACTTCCATTTTGGATGACTATAGGAAGTTAATTAAGAGCGTGTGATCTTCCCCATCGGAAGGGGCATAATCTTATTAATGGACTTAGTGTCAAGTAATGGTATACACTTAGGCACGTCTAATAGTATTCTCCCCATCGGAGTCACTGCTATTATTTGTGTGACCGAAGAAAACCAACTATTAATTTGTCAAATAAATAGGTTGACAAGATAATAAAATTAAAAACCCCTCTTACGAATGTTTGATTTTGTATACGTCCACACTATCGTGGCATACAAAATTCACGGTGTTTGAGGTAATTTTATTTGTCATAAAGATTTATTGACAAGGTAATTAATGGGTAAACCCCTCCTCTTACAAATGTTTAATTTTGTATACGTCCACACTATCGTGGCATGCAAAATTCACGGTGTTTGAGGTGTTGGTGAATTTAAATAATATTGTTTGAGGAATCAATGTTATTTTAAATTCAAAAAATTTTGACCAAATATTTGATCAAAGACAGATCAACTATTAATTTTATTCGTCAAAAAGTAAAGTTGACAAGATAATAAAATTAGTGAATAAAATCTCCTCTTCGATTTTGTATACGTTCACACTATCGTGGCATACAAAATTCATGGGGATTTTAAGGAGTTGATCTTGACCAAATATTTTTGTGATTCTTAGGATTTAAAATGTTTGTCAATCCCCTAGTAGTCATACTATAGAAAAGACTTAGTAGTCCCAATTGTAATGATTGGAAATAGGACTTGGACATTAAGGTAGACTGTCTTCTTAGAATTAAGAACAATATAGGTGTATTTAATTCATTAGTTGAAATATGTTTAGTGGTGTTATCTACCAGAACCTGGAGTGTAGATACAGATGCCATTAATCATGTCATGCAGGGGTTCCGGAAACCCGACAACTAAATGAAAATTAAAACACCGTCCACATGGGCACTACTATAAAAATGGTAGTGTTGCGGTGGGAGATGTTTATTTTTGATAAGAATAAAACATGGATTTTTGAGTAATTGTCTTTCGCACCAAGTTTAGAAAGAACTAGTTTTCGTTTCTAAACTATTCAAAGAACTTGATATTCATCTCTTTTAATAACAAAGTTGTTATTAAGAAAAGAGGGAAGTCATCTAGTGCGTTGGTTGGCAATTTATAAATCCAATAACTCTCATGATGCAACAAATGGAAATTAGTAACACATCTTCTAACTTTAAGAGAAAGTAACTTTCGGAAATGAACCAATTATATCTTTGGCATCTAAGGCTAGGTTATATTAACTTGAGTAGGATTCATTGGTAGCTGATGAACTTTTGGGTTCATTAGTAGTGGAAATCTTTCACTCTGAGTCTTACTTGGAAGGAAAAATAACCAAGAAGCTTTTAAGTCTAAGGGGTATGGAGTCAAAGATATGTTGAAATTGGGTCATTCTGATTTGTGTGATCCTATGACTATCCAGACAATAGTATTGAATATTTCGTCTATTTTATAAACAACTATTCAAGATACAAATAAATTTACTTAATGTACCGCAAGACTAACTACTTTGATTAGTTCAAAGAGTACAAGGCTGATGCGGAGAAATGTTAAAGTAAAAGTCACTATAGTAAGATCGTAGTGGCAAGTACCTCTTGGGAGAATTTAGGAGTCACTTATCAGAAGTAGGGATTCAATCCCAACTAACTGCACCTGGTACACCCCAACAGAATGGTGTAGAAAAGGAAGGTATATGACTCTTATGGAAATAAGTAGATTGATGAGTTATTTAGAATATTACCAAAATCATTTTAAGGATATACTCTGGAAACGGAAGTGAATATAGTACCTTCCAAAGACAGAACTCTCTACTTATATAGAATTGTTGAATAGGCGTTGTAACGCCCCGCCCCTCCTGCTAAGGCGACGGGGGTTACTTGACGACACTTGCATACTTAACACAGCGGAAGTCTTACTTAGAGAATTTAAAAACCCTTTACTTACTTAAAAATCACAATAGACATAAAAGGTCCACATAGCATACTTATCATAAATTTTGGGAATTAATATCAAACACATACTTAAAGTCATGGAGTCATAAAGTAAAAACATCAACATGGCAAATTTCTTATTAAATGAAAGCAGGTCATTTCTTTTAGCCAGTCCACTACCGCACACATCCTTCAAGCCCTCCTGCTGCTCCCCTAATACATCCATTCCTTGCCTTTATCTGTGGTACAAGAAAGTAAGATATGAGCACTCATGGCTCAGTAAGTTCCTTTCCTACTCACAAAAATCGTCAAGCATATCAAAATCACAAGTCATAAGACATAAAGACAAATGTATCATGTTAAGAGCATATCATGGCATATTATAACATAACATAAAGTATCATGGCATAATCATAAAGTATAAGCATGGTAAATTCCTAAACATATATCATGCAACATATGCAACATGTCTTTTGAAAACTTATACAATACATACTTAAACATAATCTCAACATGATTAGGGCCCCGGCTTGTACCACATACATAAATGCGCGCGTCCTATGTAGGTCCAAGGTAGCAAGTCTTGAACCCTACAAGGCATACATACTAGGCCCGTTTCTTAGTCCATCGACCTAGGGGCACTTAGGAGCCCATCCCTAACGAGGCCCGTTTCTTAGTCCATCGACCCCGGGGCGCTTATGGAGCCCACCCTTGGTACAAGCCATACATAAAGTAAAGTAGCATGACTTAACTTACATATCATAGTTCTTATCATTTCATGCATATCATATTTCTTAACATATCATAAAACATGCATATTTGGGCACACAGCACATGCATGAATCATAACATACATCATGAACATATCACTTATCTTAAAGCATGAATATTTGGGCACACAGCACATGCATGAATCATAGGCTTGCATAACGAACGTATCATTTTATCATGTCATAAAGTAAGCATGTTTGAGCACATAGTACATACATGGGTCATAAGCATACATGGAAGAACATAACACGTATCCTAAAAAGACATAACCATTCATGGAAAAATATCATCTCTTCATAGCATGTGAGGTATATCTAGTCACTAAACCCATATGGCCGAAAGTCATAAAAGGACCACATAATCTCTAGACAACATACAAACATAAAAATTTTCATGATATCTTCACATACTAACATAAGAAAGATCATAAGCATGTTAACCTAAATTTTTAAGCCCTCCTAGGTTTCCAATTATTTCATGGCCGAAACCTTTCATGAAGAGGAATCAAGTTCTAAGCAACATGTAAACATGTAAACCCTATACTCATATCATATTATATTTCATAGGGAACTACTTAAGCACATTTAGTTTGGGTTCTAAGTTCCCTAAGCTCCTAATCATATCATGGCCGAACCCTAGCTTATCTCATCCTAGGTTACAAGTAGCATAGAGGTGTTGAACCTTAAGCCAACATGTTATACATTTTCATGAGGAACCACATAAGCATGTTTGTTTAAAATTTCAAACTTCCTAGACCCCTTAATTCAAGGTGGCCGAACCTAACAATCATGGAATTAGGTTTTTTTTTGTGGCATAAGAGTATGAAACCACAACTACATTCCATAGCATACATCACAAGAACATCATAAGCATATATAAGTTGGGTTCTAATTTCTCTAAGCCCTTAAACTTGTAGTGGCCGAAACATGTAAATAATGGAACTAGATTTTTAGTGACATGAGAGCATGGGAACCACAACTACATTTCATAGCATATATCTCAAGGAAATCATAAGCATGTATAAGTTGGATTCAAATTTCTCTAGACCCTTTAAACTTGTAGTGGCCGAAACTTAACAAGCATGAAACTAAGTTTCTAGTGGCACAAGAGCATGGAAACCCTACACAAATTTTCATGGCTTCATAACAAGGAACAACATGAGTAAACTTAGTTAAAAAAAACCTACACATACTAGCTTTAAAACCTAATGTGGCCGAAAGTTACATGTATTCAAAATTCTATATAACAAGCAACTATAAAACATCAACTAGTTTCATATTATATTATCAAGAAGGTCATGAGCCTCTTTAGCCTTGGTTTCAACTTTCTTAGACTTCAACTCTTATCATGACCGAACCCTCATAAGCATGAAATAAGATTCATAACTAACATACAATCATGGCATAACATTTTAGCTTCATGTCTTGTCTTAGGAAAAATCTTAGCATGCTTGGTCTTAGGTTTAAAACTCTCCTAGGCCATTACCCCTTACTTGGCTGAATATTCATGAGCATGTAAATGGAGTTTCAAACAACATACAAGTAAGAGAAAAGTTAACAACCTCATTATCATAGGGTACATAACTAAAAGAATAAGGAAACATGCTTAGTTTGAGTTTTGAACTTACCTAGTCTTCTTGTTCATGCTTGGCCGAAACATGTAAATCATGAAACTAATTTTTCATTAATTATTCTAGCATGGAAACCATAGATTAACTTATTAAATAAAATACATGTCACAAGAAAAATACAAAGCATATCTAATCACAACTTTCTTAAACTCTTCTTCTTGTTTTTGACCGAATTTTCTTAAACAAAATCTTAAGTTTTTTAAGCGATCTATCTCCATGGAAAACCATACAAACCATTGTACCACAGGTGAGGGGAAGCTTACCTAATGTTCACTTGTTAATCCTTAAGAAATTGTACCCTTGGTGAAGAGGAAGTAGGGAGCTTCTTCTTCTAGCACTCCTTTCGACTTCTCTTGCTTGGAAAGGTACACCTTGAAGGCTCCTTCTTGTAGTTTAGTTTTCTCTTAGGGAGAAACCTAAACTTGGCTTGTGGAGATGAGGGAGGAAGCTTAGAGTCTCGGCAAGGGTGAGGGAGAAGGAAAAAAAATGAAAACCTTTAGTTCCTTTCCTTTTTATGCTAAGTAGGTGGAAGTTACCAAAATGAACTTTGCTTCCCTTCCTCCTTATCTCATGCATGTATTTTCTTAATGAGAATATGTCCTCATTCCCTTCCCTAAATTCTTCTCTTTATTATCCTCTTAAACCCCATGAAAATAGAGAAGGAAAGGGAGAAGGACAACTTGTCTTTTGCTACTCTTTTTCCTTAACCAAGAGGTAAACAAGAGAAAGAAGCCACTTGATTTTCCCTTTGTTCCTTCACTAAATTTTAGCTTTACATTTAACTACTATTCCCATCATTTCCCATTCACATATTATTCATTATCCTAGTGGTTAACATACATAATTTTATTTCTATCCTTGGTGGGAGGTTCAAGGTTCAAACCTTCACCTCTTTTTTTTATTTCTCTTATTTCTTTTTCTTTGATTCTTCTTCTTTTATGTTCTAAAGCAAATAACACCCATATACTTATCTTATAATTTTGTGGGTGTTACAGTACCTCATACCTCATAGAAAGTTCGTCCTCGAACTTAAAATAGTTCTGGATAGTTTTGTTTCATATCATCTTCTTGTTCCCACATGGCTTCTTCGTGTTGTTGATTTTGCCATAGGACCTTTAATAAGGGTACTTATTTGTTCCTTAGTCTTTTGATGTCTCGATCCAATATCTGAATTGGTCGGCTCTCGTGGGTTAGGTCCTCTTGCACTTGTATTGTCTGTGGTTCGATCACTTTGCCCGTGTTCGGAATACATTTCTTCAGCATCGAAACGTGGAACACGTTATGAATGGCTGACATCTCTTGAGGCAGCTCTATTTCATATGCTACCTTGCCGATTCTTTTCAGAACCTGGTATGGTCCCACATAGCGCGGGCTTAGCTTTCCCTTCTTACCGAACCTCATTACTCCCTTCATAGGAGCTACCTTGAGAAATACTGAGTCTCCGACACTGAATTCCAATGGCCTTCATCGCTTATCTGTATAATTCTTCTGTCGACTCTGAGCAGTTTCTATTCTTTGGCAGATATTCTGTATAACACGGGTAGTGTTATCGATAAGCTCTGTTTGAAATCCCATCTCTTTCTTTTCCCGCCTTCATACCAGCATATGGGTGATCTGCATTTTCTACCATACAGAGCCTCGTAGGGTGCCATCCCAATAGTAGCCTGGTAGCTATTGTTATAAGCAAATTCTGCTAAGCATAAATATCGGCACCAACTTCCTTTGAAGTCCAAGGCACAAGCCTGTAGCATGTCTTCCAGCACTTGGTTCACCCACTCTGTCTGTCCGTCGGTTTGAGGGTGGAAGGCAGTACTGAATAATAGCTTTGTACCAAGAGCCCTTTGAACACATTCCTAAAAATGCGAAACAAAACGACCATCTCTGTCAGAGATGATGGTCTTAGGGACCCCATGTAGTCTAATAATTTCCTTGACATATAATTGAGCCAGCTGCTCAATTGAATGAGTCATCTTAATTGCCAGAAAGTGGGCGGATTTAGTTAGTCTATCCACGATTACCCATATAGCGTCATAGCCGTTTGTTGTCTTGGGTAATCCTGAAATAAAGTCCATAGAGATATCCTCCCATTTCCATTCCGGAATTTGGACAGGCTGCAGTAATCCTCCAGGCCTCTGGTGTTCTGCTTTAACCCTTTGACAGGTCAGGAAGGCACTGATGTACTGAGCCACATCCCTCTTCATGCCGGACCACCAGAATTTCTTTTTCAAATCTTGGTACATTTTGGTGGATCCCGGATGCATTACATAAGGCATTGAATGAGCTTCCTCTAATATCTTCCTTCGCAATTCAGGGTCCTCGGGAATACATAATCGGTCTCTGAGGTATAATATTCCACTGTCCGCAGTACGAAATCCATCATTCTTCCCCTCTAATATTTCTTGTTTAATCTTTTAGAGGTTTTGGTTACTGGTCTGTTTCTCTAATATATTATCGAATAGGGTGGGCGCGATGGTCAGGGTGGAGAGTTGCTCGGACATAGTCTCAACCCCATGACATGAAATGTTTCTCAGTTTCCCGATAGACTCGACCACCGGTTTGCCTTCAGTATTCAATAAAACTTTAGTATGTCGGCTAGAGATAAACGGCTGACCTGAAACAATGGTAGAGGCGTTTGCCGCATCTTCACTAGTAATCGCAAAAACCCTGGCATTTGTCATTGCTGGCGGGGCTTCCAATCTCCCTTGGCTGATCGAAGTCCCTTCTATAGCCGTTTGTATCTGGTGTAGTTGTGAAGGGGCACCCCTGTTCTGGTTGTTCTGCTGGAATGGTGCCTGCATTTGAGTAGGACAGTCTCTGGCCAAATGTCCCTCCTGTCCACAATTATAGCATTTTCGTGTACCTTTGTGACACAATCCGGAATGCAGCTTCCCACAAATAGAACACTGGGGGTATCTCGGTTGCTTATTTACTGACCCACTTTTTGCAATGTCCCACTGCTTTCTTTTTCCGATAGACGTTCCTTTCCAGCTTGTTTTGGTACTCTGAGGTTTCTGTCCCTCGGCTCGTGTCTAACCTTTATTCTCCTTCATCGCTTTCTGATAATGCTCCGTAATCAGTGCACTGCTGACTAATTCCTCTGTAGTCTACGGCCTATTAACTCCGCCGGCCACGTTCAGTGCTATCACGGGTTGAAGCATCTTTAGCATCAGTCTGACCCTTTCTCTCTCTGTACGCACTAATTCAGGACAAAGGCGTGCTAGTCGGTTGAAGCGCTTTACTGCTTCGTTCACTGATAAATCACCTTGCCGAAACTCGGTAAACTCGTCGTAATGCCGGTTCGTCACTTGCGTATGAAAGAATTCTTCGAAGAACTCTGTCTCGAAGTCCGTCCAATTCATCAGATTAATTTGCCTCTTCGCTTTAACTCTTTCCCACCACATTCTCGCATCTCCGGAGAAGCAGAAGGATACACATTTGATCTTCTCTGATTCAGGCCAGTCCAAAAGTTCCACTGTGCTTTCTACGATTTTGAACCAGGCCTGGGCATCCCACGGCTCGCAAGTACCCGAGAAGTTCTCCGGTTTAAGTCTCAACCACTGAATCAAATAGGTCTCCTGTCGAACCACTGGGGCAAGGGCTACCGGTGGTACTGGTGCAACTAGTGGCACAATGGGCACTGCATTCTGAACTACTGGTGGGTTAGTAGGGGTTCCTTGTTGACCCATCAAAGTCGTGATCATCTGTTGTTGTTCCGTGATCTGGCATTGAAGGTCGGTGACTACCTGAGTCAGATCTAGTGGAGTTACTGTCTCGTCTGCTCGGGTAGTACGTCTCCTAGCCATGCTTATCTTCATTAAACAACAATAAATTATCGTTATCCCTATTCGCCGTCATAAGGTTATTATTATTCCTATCCTACCATCATGCATGTCTATCCTAATTCAAGGTATAACTAAACATGCAGAATATTAGAGTATTGACAAAAGTTAAATTAAATTAAATCAGAGAACATGCATAATATTAAAGCATCAAAAATTAGATTAAATCAAGAATAAGTAAACATGCATAATATTAAAGCATCAAACATTAAATTAACTAAAACAAAGAATAAGTAAACATGCATAATATTAAAGAATCAAAACATAATTTTTTATTAAGCATATAAAATCTTACTTGGAGCGGCAGGATAGAGGCTTGACATGTGTGTAGTGGAAAGGCTAACCTGACTCTGATACCAAACTGTAACGCCCCGCCCCTCCTGCTAAGGCGACGGGGGTTACTTGACGACACTTGCATACTTAACACAGCGGAAGTCTTACTTAGAGAATTTAAAAACCCTTTTCTTACTTAAAAATCACAATAGACATAAAAGGTCCACATAGCATACTTATCATAAATTTTGGGTCTTAATACCAAACACATACTTAAAGTCATGGAGTCATAAAGTAAAAACATCAACATGGCAAATTTCTTATTAAATGAAAGCAGGTCATTTCTTTTAGCCAGTCCACTACCGCACACATCCTTCAAGCCCTCCTGCTGCTCCCCTAGTACATCCATTCCTTGCCTTTATTTGTGGTACAAGAAAGTAAGCTATGAGCACTCATGGCTCAGTATGTTCCTTTCCTACTCACAAAAACCGTCAAGCATATCAAAATCACAAGTCATAAGACATAAAGACAAATGTATCATGTTAAGAGCATATCATGGCATATTATAACATAACATAAAGTATCATGGCATAATCATAAAGTATAAGCATGGTAATTTCCAAAACATATATCATGCAACATATGCAACATGTCTTTTGAAAACTTATACAATACATACTTAAACATAATCTCAACATGATTAGGGCCCCGGCTTGTACCACATACATAAATGCGCGCGTCATATGTAGGTCCAAGGTAGCAAGTCTTGAACCCTACAAGGCATACATACTAGGCCCGTTTCTTAGTCCATCGACCTAGGGGCACTTAGGAGCCCATCCCTAACGAGGCCCGTTTCTTAGTCCATCGACCCCGGGGCACTTATGGAGCCCACCCTTGGTACAAGCCATACATAAAGTAAAGTAGCATGACTTAACTTACATATCTTAGTTCTTATCATTTCATGCATATCATATTTCTTAACATATCATAAAACATGCACATTTGGGCACACAGCACATGCATGAATCATAACATACATCATGAACATATCACTTATCTTAAAGCATGCATATTTGGGCACACAGCACATGCATGAATCATAGGCTTGCATAACGAACATATCATTTTATCATGTCATAAAGTAAGCATGTTTGAGCACATAGTACATACATGGGTCATAAGCATGCATGGAAGAACATAACACGTATCCTAAAAAGACATAACCATTCATGGAAAAATATCATCTCTTCATAGCATGTGAGGTATATCTAGTCACTAAACCCATATGGCCGAAAGTCATGAAAGGACCACATGATCTCTAGACAACATACAAACATAAAAATTTTCATGATATCTTCACATACTAACATAAGAAATATCATAAGCATGTTAACCTAAATTTTTAAGCCCTCCTAGGTTTCCAATTATTTCATGGCCGAAACCTTTCATGAAGAGGAATCAAGTTCTAAGCAACATGTAAACATGTAAACCTATACTCATATCATATTATATTTCATAGGGAACTACTTAAGCACATTTAGTTTGGGTTCTAAGTTCCCTAAGCTCCTAATCATATCATGGCCGAACCCTAGCTTATCTCATCCTAGGTTACAAGTAGCATAGAGGTGTTGAACCTTAAGCCAACATGTTATACATTTTCATGAGGAACCACATAAGCATGTTTGTTTAAAATTTCAAACTTCCTAGACCCCTTAATTCAAGGTGGCCGAACCTAACAATCATGGAATTAGGTTTTTTTTTTGTGGCATAAGAGTATGAAACCACAACTACATTCCATAGCATACATCACAAGAACATCATAAGCATATATAAGTTGGGTTCTAATTTCTCTAAGCCCTTAAACTTGTAGTGGCCGAAACATGTAAATAATGGAACTAGATTTTTAGTGACATGAGAGCATGGGAACCACAACTACATTTCATAGCATATATCTCAAGGACATCATAAGCATGTATAAGTTGGATTCAAATTTCTCTAGACCCTTTAAACTTGTAGTGGCCGAAACTTAACAAGCATGAAACTAAGTTTCTAGTGGCACAAGAGCATGGAAACCCTACACAAATTTTCATGGCTTCATAACAAGGAACAACATGAGTAAACTTAGTTAAAAAAAACCTACACATACTAGCTTTAAAACCTAATGTGGCCGAAAGTTACATGTATTCAAAATTCTATATAACAAGCAACTATAAAACATCAACTAGTTTCATATTATATTATCAAGAAGGTCATGAGCCTCTTTAGCCTTGGTTTCAACTTTCCTAGACTTCAACTCTTATCATGACCGAACCCTCATAAGCATGAAATAAGATTCATAACTAACATACAATCATGGCATAACATTTTAGCTTCATGTCTTGTCTTAGGAAAAATCTTAGCATGCTTGGTCTTAGGTTTAAAACTCTCCTAGGCCTTTACTCCTTACTTGGCTGAATATTCATGAGCATGTAAATGGAGTTTCAAACAACATACAAGTAAGAGAAAAGTTAACAACCTCATTATCATAGGGTACATAACTAAAAGAATAAGGAAACATGCTTAGTTTGAGTTTTGAACTTACCTAGTCTTCTTGTTCATGCTTGGCCGAAACATGTAAATCATGAAACTAATTTTTCATTAATTATTATAGCATGGAAACCATAGATTAACTTATTAAATAAAATACATGTCAAAAGTAAAATAGAAAGCATATCTAATCACAACTTTCTTAAACTCTTCTTCTTGTTTTTGACCGAATTTTCTTAAACAAAATCTTAAGTTTTTTAAGCGATCTATCTCCATGGAAAACCATACAAACCATTGTACCACAGGTGAGGGGAAGCTTACCTAATGTTCACTTGTTAATCCTTAAGAAATTGTACCCTTGGTGAAGAGGAAGTAGGGAGCTTCTTCTTCTAGCACTCCTTTCGATTTCTCTTGCTTGGAAAGGTACACCTTGAAGGCTCCTTCTTGTAGTTTAGTTTTCTCTTAGGGAGAAACCTAAACTTGGCTTGTGGAGATGAGGGAGGAAGCTTAGAGTCTCGGCAAGGGTGAGGGAGATGGAAAAAAAAATGAAAACCTTTAGTTCCTTTCCTTTTTATGCTAAGTAGGTGGAAGTTACCAAAATGAACTTTGCTTCCCTTCCTCCTTATCTCATGCATGTATTTTCTTAATGAGAATATGTCCTCATTCCCTTCCCTAAATTCTTCTCTTTATTATCCTCTTAAACCCCACGAAAATAGAGAAGGAAAGGGAGAAGGACAACTTGTCTTTTGCTACTCTTTTTCCTTAACCAAGAGGTAAACAAGAGAAAGAAGCCACTTGATTTTCCCTTTGTTCCTTCACTAAATTTTAGCTTTACATTTAACTACAATTCCCATCATTTCCCATTCACATATTATTCATTATCCTAGTGGTTAACATACATAATTTTATTTCTATCCTTGGTGGGAGGTTCAAGGTTCAAACCTTCACCTCTTCTTTTTATTTCTCTTATTTCTTTTTCTTTGATTCTTCTTCTTTTATGTTCTAAAGCAAATAACACCCATATACTTATCTTATAATTTTGTGGGTGTTACTGGCGTAAGCCTATTTCGAAGCATATTCGGATTCGGGTAGTCCAGCACATATGCAGAAGAGAGACAATGATAAGTTGGATACGAATTCACTTGTTTGTGGGTTATCCTAGAGAAATGAAAGTAGGTTTATAGTCTTTAAAATCAGAAGGTCATTGTTAGCATCAATGGTCGATTTTTAGAAAAGGACTATGTAATAAACCTCGTGCCCATAATAAAATTTGTTCTTAAGGAAATAATAAAAGACATGTCTAATCTAGTACCAACTGTACAAGATGAGATACCACAAGGAAACTGCAGCACGTATCACAAATGATACACAATTGCAAAAAGTGCCTCGTCGTAGTGGGAGGGTTGTTAGGCAACCTAAAAAGATTCATGTTTTGGGAGAGTTTTTGGACTCGATCCCTGGAGGACATGAACCTGATCTCCGGACATATGACGAAGCACTCCAAGATAAAGATGCAGCATCTTGGCAAAAAGTAATGAATAAAAGAATTAGAATATATGTATTCTAATAAAATCTGGAAGTTTGTAGAACCACCAAATGGTGTAAAAGCCTTTGGGTGTAAAAAGGTCTATAATAGGAAAAGAGGGATAGACAGGAAGGTAGAAACTTTCAAAGCAAGGCTTGATGAAAAAGTAAACTTTTTCACTGGCAGCCATGCTTAAGTCTATTTGGATTCTTTTATCTATTTGGCAAGTGGATGTCAAAGACAGCATTCCTTGATGGAAGTCTTAAAGAAAGCATCCCTATAAAGCAACCAGAAGGGTTCATTACAAAGGGCTAACAGTATATTGTGTGCAAGCTCAATCAGTCTATGTACTGAGGCAAAGCTTCAAGGTCTTGGAACATCCAGTTTATTAAAGTAATCCAGACCTATGGATTTATTGAGTAAACGAATAAGTCTTGTGTATACAAAAGGTGTGATGAAAACGTGGTGGTGTTTCTTGTACTATACGTAGATAACATTTTTGGTAGTTGGAAACAATATCAAAATGTTGTCAGAAGTAAGGTTATGGTTGTCCAAATAATTTGATATAAAGGACTTGGGAGAATGTATATATTTTTGAGATCAAAGTAATAAGGGATCGCAAGAAAAAATATATATATATATGTTACTTATCCCAAGCTTAATACATCGGAAAAATCCTTGCACGTTTTTAGCATGCAAAACTCCTAGAAAGGTTTCTTACCTTTTAAGCATAGAGTGTCTTTATCTAAAGAGATGTCTCAATGACATCAAAGGAGATTGAGGACATGTAGGCAGTTCTTTATGCTTCGGCAGTTAGACAACCTAATGTATGCTATGCACGAGATCAGAAATCTACTTTGCCAAGGGCATAGTTAGCAGATATCAAAGTAACCCTAGACAAGGACATTGGACTGTAGTAAAGCATATATTAAAAGTACCTTAGAGGCACTAGAGATTATATGCTAGCTTACAAGGCAGTTAATTTGGTTCTTGTAGGTTGCACGGATTTTGACTTCCAATCGAATAGAGACAATAATAAGTCGACCTCGGGGTTTTGTGTTTACTTTAGGAGGAAAAGTCATAACTATGGAAGAGTGATAAGCATAGGTGTTTTTCTGGACTCCACCATAGAAGCTGAGTATATGGCAAGCCTCTGTGGTAGCCATAAAAGCTGAATGACTTAAGAACCTCAAGATAGACTTAGATATGATTTCTAGTTTGTCCAAAGATTATTACAATTTATTGTAATAATAATGATGTAGTAGCAAACTCGAAGAAACCATGAGTCTATAAGGCAAGTAAACACAATAGAGCGCAATTACTACCCAATACAAGAAATTGTATAACGAAGAGAAGTTGTTGCCGCCTAGATTGCATCAGATGATAACCTAAGGTCCTTAAGGCAAGAGCTTTTTGAAAAGCATGGGAATCAGATGTATGGTAGCAGATATGGCAGCAGATATGGCAGCTTAGCCTTTTAGTATAAGTGGGAGATTGTTAGAATGTATACTAAAAGCCTAGCTTTTGGTATAAAACATTTATCTAGAAATAAGAATCACATTGGTCAAATGTGTACATTTGTGATAAATGTAGTTGTTCAATTAATTTATATTGTAGATAACATGGTGTGTGGTGTCACACACAGAAGATCATGTTATCAGTACCTTATAAATTATAAACAGTAGCTCACGACCATGATGGAAATGAACAAACCATTAGAAGGTTGTAGTGTAATTAGGTGTTAGTTTATCTTAACTATATAATTACACTAGTACACTAAGAGTGTATTGAGTAGGACCATTATAGGTCGTTTCTTTTATACTGACTTTATAAAGGAACAAAGACCTTAGTTATTATGGAAGTGTGTGCTCTTAATCCTAATATAATAACATGCACATATATTTGATGTATATTTCTTTAATTTATCAATGGGTGAGATTTAGTTCGATGAATCAATAAGCCCGATAAGTTGGGAAATGATATCACTTATAGTGTGTGTTGTTGATTATAGAAGGAAACTGTGTCCTAGTAATCTAGGTTGAGAATGTCCCCAAGAGGAGCTAATAAGGATTGTCATGTTAAACCCTGCAGGTGGACTTAGTCCGACATGACGATGAAGTTGAGTGGTACTACTCTTGGAGCGAGATATTAATTAAGTGAGTTGTCAGTAACTTACTTAATTAGTGGACATTTGTTATCTTAAACACAGGGAGACTAACACACTCATGATAAGAAGGAGCCCAAAATGTAATTTGGGATTGGTGCGGTAGTTCAATAATAGTTCTCTAGTGGAATGAATTATTATTGATAAAATTAAGTTGTGTGTTCGGGGCGAGCACGGGATGCTTAATTTTATCGGGAGACCAAAACCAATTCCTCCTCTCGGTCCCTATCGTAGCCTCTAGTATATAGAGATTTATACCCACCGCATACCCATCTTCTTACCCATCCAATGGGGCCGACCAAGCTAGCTTGGAACCCAAGCTAGGGCCGGCCAAGACCAAGGATGAGAGGTGGTCGGCCCAAGCTTGGGTCCCAAGCTTAGGTGGCCGGCCACTAGAATAT
The DNA here is from genome assembly GCF_018446385.1 of Zingiber officinale. Taxonomy (NCBI): domain Eukaryota; kingdom Viridiplantae; phylum Streptophyta; class Magnoliopsida; order Zingiberales; family Zingiberaceae; genus Zingiber; species Zingiber officinale. The sequence goes on along the minus strand of NC_055990.1, from coordinate 65,035,274 downwards.
TAAAAAGGATTTTTATTAAAATTATTTCTTATGTGGATATCATGATTTTAAAAGAGAGTTTAAAAATTAAAAATTTCCTTTTATAGCTTTCTACGAAAATTAAGAGAAGAGATTAATCTCTTTCCTTATTTGTAGTTTAAAAGGATGGTTTTAATTTTTTGGTAAAAACTTTCTTTATTTGTAAATCATCTACATGTTTAAAAGAGAGTTTAAAATTTGAAATCTTTCCTTATTTGTTGATTAAAGGAGGATTTTAAATTTTAAGAAAACTTTCCTTTTTAACCATGTTCATGATTTAAAAGAGAGTTTAAAATTAAATATTCTCTTTTATAAATTTCTACAAAAGATTAAGAAAAGATTTGATATCTTTCCTTATTTGTAGATTAAAAGAGATTTTAATTTATAGAGATAACTTTCTTGTTATCCACATGTTTAAAAGAAAGATTTTAATTTATTTCCTTTTAATAAACCAATCATGAAGGGAAAAATTATTGGACAAATTTTTTATAAATTTCCGGAAGCAAATAAGGAAGTTTTAATTTTTGTTTAAAATTTTATTTACTTGGAGAATTTATGTGGTGGCCGGCCATTACAAATTGAAAATAAAAATTGTTTTTAATTAAATAAATTTTCCTTTTCAATGGCAAAAGAATTAAGGAAGTTTTTATTAAATTTTTCTTATTTGCCAAGACCAAGGATTATAAAAGAGGGGGTAGAGGAGGCTTCAAGGCGAAGGACTCTATTCTATTTTTCTCCCTCTTTTCCTTGGTGTGATGGCCGGCCCTTCCCTTTCTCTTCTCTCCTCTTGTTGTGGCCGAAACCTATCATCTCTTGGAGCTCGGAGGATGTGGCCGGATCAAGGAAGGAGAAGAAGGAGAGAAAGCATGCATCCCTTGGAGCTTGGTTGGTGGAAAATTCTTCATCCTTTGGAAGTTCTTGTGCTTGGCCGAAACTTGAAGGAAGAAGGAAGAAGGTGCCTAGGTGGTTCTCATCTCGGAAGATCGTTGCCCACACAACGTCCGAGGTTAGAAGAGGAATACCGTAGAAGATCAAGAGGTCTTTCTAAAAGGTATAACTAGTATTTTTTTTTTCTTTCCGCATCATACTAGTTATTTTTGGAAATAATACTAAATACAAGAGGCATACGATTCTAGTGTTTCGAATTTGTTTTTGATATAGTGTTCTTTTGTTTTTCTTTTCCTTGTGATTTGATTGTTCTTTTCGGTTGACCTAAAGTTATTTTAGTAAATTAAATATTAGCTTTCTTTAAAAGGTTTTGTCTAGTCGGTGGTTGTTGCTCCCATATCCAAGAAGGCCATGTGCCTCGCCACGTCAGTACTGGGAACCAATTTTTGAAATTAATATTTAATGGAATTAATAACTTAGGTGATTTGGATCAAACGTGTTAAGTTCCGCAGGAGATCCAAGTCAAAACCTAAAAGAACAAATAGATTAAGTTTTGGATCAAACGTGTTAAGTTCCGTAGGCGATCCAAAATTTAATTTAAAAGAACACATGGTAGCTAGGAAAAGGTTCAGACCATTGTACAAAATTTTTGTACAGTGGAACCTCTAGGTTTTCCGAGTAGCAACCAACAACAAGGTGATGTTGGATCTCAACATTATTGTAACATTGGGTAGTAATGATGTGTTGCTAGATACCGCCCATTACTTATGCTCCTAAATGAGTTTAGGGGCATTGCCAACGTTACAAGAACCTATAGGGTCACACACTAAGGACAATTAGATGGAGATTAGGTTCATATGATGAACCAAGAGGATTAGATTCATTTGATGAATCAAATTGGATTAAGAGTAATCCAAATTAGGCTAATTGAGTTGGACTCAAGTTGATTCAAGTATTCAATGAGTCTAATTTAGATTATGACTCATTAAATCAACTTAATTTAATGAATTAGATTCATTATATTAAGTTGGCTTGAATCAAATGGTTAGATTAGATCAACCATGGAAGAGATTTGGTCAAGTTTGACTTGACTTGAGAGGAAGAGGAAGAGTCAAGTTTGACTTGACTAATTGCCACATCATTAGTGAGATGGCAAGATGTGGACCAATGATGATGCTCCACATCATCAAAGTGTTCCACCTCATGGGGGTTACAAAGTCATTCTCTTTAATGGCTACATTTAATGAGAATGGGGGTTACACATTCTAATGTGGTCGGCCACTTTAGTGTGGAAGAGAATTTGATTTTTTCATTCAAGCCACATTATTCCTTCTTCTTCCTCTAGCTCTCCCTCTCCCTCTCCTCCTCAACTTGGCCGAACCACACATAGGTGCTAACACACCTCTTTGTGTGTTTTTCTCCACCTACGTGTCCGTGTGGATACTTCTAGAGGAGTATCTATCTTGATACTCTCGAGATCCGGCATTTTGAACGAGCGGGATACGCGAAAGGCACGCTTCAAAGGTATAACCCTTTTCTTCATGTAGATCTAGGAGTAGATCTAAGTAGAAACTCATACAAGAAATTATTTTGTAATCTATTCTTCACACGAGATCCAGTGGCATGGGTGATTCGGGGTTTCCGCGACGCGAAAACGCGATTTTCGTGGCCCGAAAAACCCAACAGTGGTATCAGAGCCAGGTTCGAAGCTTGTACGAGTTTAGTTTTTATTTTTATGACAAAAATTCAGTTCTGTGATATTCTGTAATTTTATAGTTTTTAGAGTTTTTATGGGTATTTTTCTCGTAGAAGCGAAGCACAAGTGTTTCGGCACTTGTAGGATTCGACTACCGAGAAGAATTTTCCAAAACGGCAAAGTTTCGCCCCAAAATTTTTTGGGACAGCGGGCTAAGGAACTCTTGGATCGCTTAGGAGCAACTCGCGATGGTTAGATCGCGGGTAGGGGTATTGCCCCTAACCCCGCAAGGGGATTTTCTCCGCGATTGCGGCCGAAATCGCTAATCGGGACCGCCGGGAAAAATTTACTCATAAAATCTGTAAAATTATAAAAAAAATTACAGAAAATTATAGAAATATATAATTTTGAATTATATATTAATTTTGTGATAGTCATGTCCCAAACGACCCAAATTGGATTTGGAAATGTGTTGTAATTCATAATACGGCCTGCGTGCCGTTATGTGATGTGTGTGCTGTATTTATTTTATTTTATTTTATTTTATTTTCGTGACCTGCGCGTCGTGCCTTTCTCTTATATTCTGGTTGTAAATTAGATTTAGACTTGAATATAACTCGAGTTTCAAAATTGTAATGTAATTTTGAAGCGGTGGAAGGTCCACACGAGACGGAGTTACGAGGAGGGCGCGAGCAACACAAGGTGGTCAAAGGAAGAAGCTTGAGAAGCTGTTGACTTTGGATTGACCATCCGATCTTCTCATTGGCTTGATAAGATCGTAGTAGGGCTATGACACAATCACAAAATAATTTAATTAATTGCTTATATGTATGTGATGTATGTTTAATTAAGTAGTTAATTAGTGCCTAACGATTAGATTAGATCTATATCGTGCACATGATGCACCCCATGATTAGATTAGATCTAAATCAAGTATTTGATACGCATCATTGTTTAGATTAGATCCAAAACACGTCAACTCGTAATGCCTACCATGCTGTGATACCTACCACTACCTCGATCGCATGTTGTTGTTGAATCTGCCAAAGCAGAGCAACACATACTATCTTGGTAGGGTACGGAGGAACAATCTTGGTCCCACCTATCAACGCATGGGTGAGTACAACTCAATTAGATTGAGTATTCCTAGTTAACTCGGTTGGATCGAGTATAACTATAGGCATTCTTCCAACGGTTGGAAAGATAGGTCAAAATCACATATATATTAACTCTCGGGCGTATTAGCCAAAGCTAACTCGAGTTTTAATATAAATGCAGATATTGATCCTATAAACAAGAGTTGCATAGAGATGTAATTGGTAATTGTTACCTACCGATCATACTAAGTCTTGGGCGTATTAGCCAAAGCTAACTCAAGGGTTAGTATGATGTGGATCTTGTCCCACATGAATTATAGATTTCAGTGGGAGCATCATTTAGTTAAAGGCCTAATTAAATGATTAAGAATATGATATTTATTTCAGCTTTTATTTCTGTTGTAGATTACCATGACGTCGAATACGAACACCTTCTCCCTGCGATCTGTCCTCGAGAAGGACAAGCTCAACGGAGCAAACTTCCTGGACTAGTACAGGAACCAGAGAATAGTTCTCAACCAAGAACGTAAACTGTACATTCTGGAGAAGCCCATTCCGGAGGCTCCTCCTGCCACTACCCCGCGAGCTGACCGAGATGCTTTCAAGAAGCATCAAGATGATGCATTAGATGTGTCTTGTCTAATGCTCATGACCATGAACTCTGAGCTTCAGAAGCAACACGAGTTAATGGGCGCTTATGATATGGTTGAACATCTTCGTCAACTGTATCAAGGACAAGCGAGGCATGAGAGATTTGAGATCTCAAGGGCACTGTTTCAGTGCAAGATGTTAGACGGGGCTCCTGTAGGCCCATATGCACTCAAAATGATTGGGTACATAGAGAGCCTACAAAGGTTGGGGTTCCCTCTTGGCCAAGAGCTGGCTACTGACTTGATCTTGCAATCCTTGCCGGATAGCTACAGTCAATTCGTTCTAAACTACAATATGAATGAGATTGACAAGCCACTGCCCGAGCTGCTTAGCATGTTAAGAACTGCAGATCTAAACCTTAAGAAGGCTAAGCCCAACACTGTTATGATGGTTCAGAAACATAAGGGCAAGGGCAAGCCCAAAGGCAAGGGAAAGTCCCAAGCCAAGGGCAAAGGCAAGGCACTGAAGCTTAAAGGAGGGGTCGCCAAGGATGCTACCTGCTTCCACTGCGGTCAGACCGGGCACTGGAAGAGGAACTGCAAGGTATACTTGGAGGATCTTAAGAAGAAGCGAAGTGAGACTTCCACTTCAGGTATATATGTTATAGAAGTCAATCTATCTATTTCTACATCATGGGTATTAGATACTGGATGTGCTTCTCACATTTGTACTGATGTGCAGGCGCTGAGAAATAGCAGGGCATTGACAAAGGGTGAGGTGGACCTACGAGTAGGTAATGGAGCACGGGTTACTGCTGTTGCTGTAGGAACTTACTTTCTATCTCTGCCCTCTGGGCTTGTACTAGAGTTAGTCGATTGTTGTTATGTGCCTGCATTAACTAAGAACATTATATCAGTTTCTTGTTTGGACAAGAAAGGTTTCTCGTTTACAATAAAGAACAAATGTTGTTTCGTCTATTTAAACGATATGTTCTATTGTAGTGCACCTCTGATAAATGGACTCTATATTCTAGACCTTGAGAGCCCTATCTATAACATAAATATCAAGAGGTTCAAGTCAAATGACATGAACCAAACCTACCTCTGGCACTGTCGCTTAGGTCATATAAATGGCAAGCGCTTATCCCAGCTCCATAAGGATGGTTTGTTGGACTCATTTGATTTTGAATCATATGAGATATGCGAGTCATGCCTACGAGGCAAGATGACCAAGACTCCCTTTAGTGGGCACAGTGAGAGAGCAACTGATTTGTTAGGACTCATACATAGTGATGTATGTGGCCCTTTCAATGTTGCTGCTAGAGGCGGTTATAGATACTTCATCACATTTACTGATGACTTCAGTAGATATGGTTATGTGTACTTGATGACACATAAGTCTGAATCCTTTGAAAAGATCAAAGAATTCAAGAATGAAGTACAAAACCAGCTTGGCAAGAGTATTAAGATACTTTGATCAGATCGAGGTGGTGAATACCTTAGCCATGAATTTCGTGACTATCTAGCTGAGTGTGGGATCCTATCCCAACTCACTCCTCCTGGAACATCACAGTGGAATGGTGTATCCGAAAGGAGGAATCGTACCCTATTAGATATGGTACGATCGATGATGAGTCACACAGATCTTCCGACATACCTTTGGGGCTATGCTTTAGACACGGCAGCTTTTATACTCAACCGAGTTCCATCCAAGGCCGTGATAAAGACACCATATAGGATATGGACTGGGAGAGATGCCCAGGTGTCTTTCATGAGGATTTGGGGTTGTGAGGCTTACGTTCGACGTCAAGTCTCAGACAAGTTAGGACCCAAATCCGACAAGTGCTACTTTAGAGGATATCCCAGGGAAACTAAGGGATATTACTTTTACATTCCCAGTCAGCACAAGATAGTTATGGCAAAGACTGGAGTATTTCTAGAAAGGGACTTTGTTTCTAGAAAGACAAGTGGGAGTACATTCGATCTTGAAGAAGTTCAAGATGCGGATCCTAGCACTGAAGCCTCGATGGAAATTGAACTGGAACCACAAAGTGTTATGGATGATGTTGTTCCACAAAGAGTTGAGGAACAATAACTAGTTCAAGTAGACATACCTCTTCGTAGGTCTGATAGGGTACGTCGTCAGCCTGAGAGATACTTATTTCTCTTGTCTGACCATGATGACGTTGTGCTCATAGATGATGAACCTACCACCTATCAGGAAGCTGTGATGAGACCAGATCTGACTAGGAAAGGTTTGGATTCACAAGTAGCTGTCATCACTACTTGATCTCAAAAGTCATGGATATAGATATGTCAAGTTGACACATGGGTATGCATTGGAGAATGTATACTGAATGACCCGCCATGAGAAAGTATCATGGATCGTTATATGAGTGTCATATACTTTCTCATGTGGCTATTAGTAAGACTACTAGTCCTTGGACCTGAAGTCACCATGGTTCCCTACATAAGGAGTTATATACTTTGGCTTCGTCAAACGTCACCCATAACTGGGTGGACTATAAAGGAGATTACTGGGTATGGCAATGGACACAGTAGCTGATTCTACGACAGAGGCCGAGTATATTGCTACATCAGAGGCAGCAAAGGAGGCAGTTTGGATTCGCAAGTTCATCACTGAACTTGGGGTGGTTCCTTGCATTGCTGACCCTATTGAGCTCTATTGTGACAACAATGGAGCTATAGCACAGGCGAAGGAACCTCGCTCACACCAGCGGACCAAACACATACTACGGTACTTCCATCTCATTCGAGAGATCATCGAGAGAGGAGATGTGAAGATTTGTAGAGTACCTACAGAGGCTAACATCGCAGATCCCTTGACCAAGGCTTTGGCACAGAGGAAGCATGATGGTCACACTAGGTCATTGGGGCTTAGAGCCTACACTGATTGGCACTAGTGCTAGTGGGAGATTGTTAGCTAGAGCCCTAGAGCCAATTATTTGATGATTATATTTTGGACTTGTTGTATCATATTCTATATAATAAAGGCATTTGGTTTTTGGTTATTATACTTACTTGTATTGGTGCCAATAAACTAAGTATAATAACGTCCTTGAGTAGACGGTTCTCACCTATATCAATCGGTTAGTTGAACCGATAGTGAGATGATATAGGGAACACTACTCTTAATCATTCGTAGTCGAGTATTAACATTCAGGGACAATGTTAATGCAATAAAACTAGCTTGTAGGTCAACTCGATGACTTGATCTCACAAGTCATGGATATAGAGATATCAAGTTGACACATGGGTATGCATTGGAGAATGTATACTGAATGACCCGCCATGAGAAAGTATCATGGATCATTATATGAGTGTCATATACTTTCTCATGTGACTATTAATATGACTACTAGTCCTTAGACCTGAAGTCACCATGTTTCCCTACATAAGGAGTTATGTACTTTAGTTTTGTCAAACGTCACCAGTAACTGGATGGACTATAAAGGCGATTACTGGATATGTAACAAATTATGCGGAGGGATGTGAGTGATGTAGATGGGATCTATCCCTCCTATATGACGGGAGTGACATCGATATTCTTGATAGAGTGAGACCACGAAGTGCATGGCCATGCCCAAATGAGTCAATATAGGATATTGAGCTCATTTGATCGAGTGAGTCTACTTGGAGTTCAAGATTTAGATTGGTCAGAGGATGACACAGTCTATGCCTCACATTGATCAATCTAGATGTCTAGGATAGAAGGACACTTGTCATATATTGTGAGGAGTCACAATTAGTAGTCACAAGGTGATGTTGGATCTCAACATTCTTGTAACATTGGGTAGTAATGATGTGTTGCTAGATACCGCTCATTACTTATGCTCCTAAATGAGTTTAGGGGCATTGCCAACGTTACAAGAACCTATAGGGTCACACACTAAGGACAATTAGATGGAGATTAGGTTCATATGATGAACCAAGAGGATTAGATTCATTTGATGAATCAAATTGGATTAAGAGTAATCCAAATTAGGCTAATTGAGTTGGACTCAAGTTGATTCAAGTATTCAATGAGTCTAATTTAGATTATGACTCATTAAATCAACTTAATTTAATGAATTAGATTCATTATATTAAGTTGGCTTGAATCAAATGGTTAGATTAGATCAACCATGGAAGAGATTTGGTCAAGTTTGACTTGACTTGAGAGGAAGAGGAAGAGTCAAGTTTGACTTGACTAATTGCCACATCATTAGTGAGATGGCAAGATGTGGACCAATGATGATGCTCCACATCATCAAAGTGTTCCACCTCATGGGGGTTACAAAGTCATTCTCTTTAATGGCTACATTTAATGAGAATGGGGGTTACACATTCTAATGTGGCCGACCACTTTAGTGTGGAAGAGAATTTGATTTTTTTTCATTCAAGCCTCATTATTCCTTCTTCTTCCTCTAGCTCTCCCTCTCCCTCTCCTCCTCAACTTGGCCGAACCACACATAGGTGCTAACACACCTCTTTGTGTGTTTTTCTCCACCTACGTGTCTGTGTGGATACTTCTAGAGGAGTATCTATCTTGATACTCTCGAGATCTGGCATTTTGGACGAGCGGGATACGCGAAAGGCACGTTTCAAAGGCATAACCCTTTTCTTCATGTAGATCTAGGAGTAGATCTAAGTAGAAACTCGTACAAGAAATTATTTTGTAATCTATTCTTCGCATGAGATCCAGTGGCATGGGTGATTCAGGGTTTCCGCGATGCGAAAACACGGTTTTCGCGGCCCGAAAAACCCAACAAATTCTGCACTTGAAATGTTAACTAAAATCTGCACTTGAAACTCTAAAGAAAACTGCACTATAAGCTCTCAAAATCTACACTATATGCTTACGAAATTTGCACTATAAACTTATAAAATCTGGACTATATGCTTACGAAATCTGCACTATAAACTTACAAAATCTGCACTATGTTAAATTACATGCTTTAAGAACTAAAACTAAAATTATTTGTGTAACGTCCGCCCCTTCCAGGGGCGCTAAGGCTACCCTAAGGGACGGGGTTACTTACACCTACCTAACATACATGCGCATATGATCTCATGGCAGCGGAAGATATTTATCATATGCATTTTTTTTTACATGGCATGTGAACCGTAAATCATATTAATACTCATGCATAACTTAATCTATATTTGCTACTTGAACATGAATCATGATCTTATAAATCTACTGACATGAAAGAAGACATCATAAATACATAACATACCAGTTCAAGTTATCAGCATAAACATAAGGTCCAAATTTAGTTCACATGCACAATTCAACCAAATAAAATTTTAAAACTAAATTAGATCTATCCACCATGTCACTTCCACACACACTCCCTGCCTTTCCTGCTACTCCCCTTAGTTCATCCATTCCTTACCTTTCTCTGCAGTACAAGGAAACATAAAAACTATAAGCCATAAGGCTTAGTAAGTTCCTTTTCTACTCATAAAACCATAAATCATACGTACACATAAAACATATCATAGCATGTGAAAACATAACATAATCATATCATAGCATGTGAGAACATAACCTGAAACATATCATAGTATGTGAGGACATAACATGAAACATATCATAACATGTGAGTACATAACATGAACTAATAACATGATCATCCAAACATCATAAACATGATTCCAAAAGTAAATAAGTGTGAAGGAAATCATATAACATGTACATGTAGATGCAAGATGTTCCTTTGAAAACATGCATAATGAAATGAACATATGCAACATGTGTTTTTTTTTCATATCATATACATACTTGAACATAATATCAACATAAGGGCCCGGCTTGTACCACATACATACATAAATGTGCGCAATCCCTAGGATAGGGTAGCTAGCCCTGAACCTACTAGGGATCTAGGTCCGTTCATAGTCCGTCGACCTAGGGGCGTACTAAGGAGCCCATCCCTTTTTACAAGGCCCGTTTCATAGACCATCGACCTCGGGGCGCTTATGGAGCCCACCCTTGGTACAAGCCATACAAAAAGTAAAATAGCATGTCATACATATCATGTATCATATTTCTTATAATGTCATCATACATATCATGTTCTTGTCTTATCATACGTGTCATATCATGAAGAGAGCTCTCAATCCCAACTCAAGGGAAGCATCTCTTAGGCTTTTATTCTTACATAAGCCATTCATAACATATCTCATAAACCATAACATGCTCTTATCATAACATAGAGCATAACATGTTACATGAAACATAGCATGTATCACCTCATGAAGCATAGCATATCATCTCATGAAACTTAGCATTTATCATATCATGAAGCATAGCATATCATATCATGAAGTATAGCATATATCATATCATGAAGTGTAGCCTATATCATTCCATGAACATAGCATATCATATCATGAAATCATAGCATGTAACATATCAAGAAGCATGGAAACTTAAACTAACCATATATCAAGAATCATACATTATGAGGAAACATAAGCATGCATAGTTAGATTCAAAAACTTTTCCCTAAACCTATTCTTTCAATCTTGGCCAAAACCTTACTAGCATGAATTCTAACCTTTGGCCACCATAAAGAGCATGAAACTTCAACCAACTATAGATAAATAATCATACATCATAAAGAAGCATAAACAAGCATAGTTAAATTTCAAGACCTTGCTCTAACTCATATACTTGCTTGGCCGAACCCTAAGGTGAGGTTCTAAGATTCATTTGTACAACATGTAGCATGGAGACTTATCTAATCTCATACACAAGATCATACAACATGTAGAAACATAACTAAGCAAAATTAGGTTAGAAAAACTTAACTCTAAGCTTACACTCTACCTTGGCCGAAACCTACAAGTAGGGTTCCAAGTCTTCTAGTGCATAAAGTCTTAACCTAACTTCATACAAGGTATCATACTTCATGAATGAACATAAACAAGCATGTTTAGGTTTAAAATTTTAACCCTAAGACTCATATCTTATCTTGGCCGAAACTTCACTAGGTTTTTCATTTTTTTTTTATACAACATGAAGCATAAAACCTAAACTATCATCACATAAGAGTTCATTCATCAAAGCATGTTATCATAAAAGAAACCTTGTTCTAACTTCATTTCTATTCTTGGCCGAGACTTACAAGTGGGGTTCCATTTCTTCTAGTGAAACATGTAATATAAAGACTTCACCTAACCACATACAAGATATCATACCTCATGAATAAGCATAAACAAGCATGATTAGGTTTAAAATCTTGTCCCTAAGCTTCATATCTTGTCTTGGCCGAAACTTCTACTAGGGTTTTCATATAATTTTTTTTTATACAACATGAAGCTTAAAACTTAAAACTATCATCACATAAAAGTTCATTCATCAAAGCATTTTATCATAAAAGAACCTTATTCTAAACTTCATTTCCATTCCTTGCCGAGACTTGAAGATAGATTTCTCCAAATTTCATCCAACATGGAGCATGAAAAAAAATTAAGCTATAAACCTATGAAAAACATACATCATGAAGGAGCATAACAAATATGTTTTCTTTTCAAAACTTTGCCCTAAACCCTATGATTCATCTTGGCCGAAACATTAGGTTAGGGTTCCTAATCTTTTAATAACATATAAAGCCTTAAAACTTAAACTAACAACATATGAAGGATCCTACATCATATAAGAGCATAGGCAAGCATGTTACCAAAAGAACTTTGTTCTAGTACTTCTCTTTTTGTCTTGGCCGAAACTTCAAGGTGAGGTTCTAGATTCTTGTTTTTATGCAACATAAAGCATAACTTGTAAACTTATTAATCCTAAGTGACCACCAATCTATCTTGGCCATAGCTTACAAGGAAATCTCTAAGGTTTCAAAAAAACATTTTCATACGAAACAAACCGACAACTACTTGTACTTCAGTGAGGGGATACTCACATCCTTGCTTGATTTACTTAGGGAAGAAACCTTGCTTGTGGAGCCTTCCTAGAGAGGAGCTTCTCTTGATTGGGTTTTGGCAATGGTGAGGGAGAGAAGAGAGTTCTTTGGTCACGGTGGAGAGGAGGAGGGAGGAGGAAGAGAGCAAAATGAATGTTTTCATTCATTTTATCCTTTTATTTCAAATGAAAAGAAGAAGGGAAAATGAGTTTTTTTCCTTCTCTTTTCTTTTACTCATCCCTTAATGAAAAGAGAGAGCAAGAATCATCTTTTCCTTTGAGAGGAAGAAGGAAATTCCAACTTCTCTTCCTAAATGAAAGAAGTCTTCTCTTACTCTTAACTATATTGTCCCTTCTCTTCCTAACAATATATTCTCTTGATTCATTGGTTATCACATACATGTATCTAGTAAGAGGTCCAAGGTTCAAACCTTGGTCATCTCTTTTTGGTTCTATTTTATTATTTTTGCAAATTTCCACATAAGGCCTATTTTTAACCATGGTAAAAATATGCAACTTGCTAGATATCCTATGGGTGTTACAATTTGTTCATATCCAAATCTAACAAATTCTGAATTAAGTTTCATGGAAGCAAGTATCAAAAGAACAAGCCAAAACCTCTACAATTCCTCCTGTTCAGCACTACTACAAGGCAACCAAAAGGAAACAAATTGCTTCATATAGCCATCCACGACAGTGATCATAATCGAAACTTACATGGTCAACAACCAATCTATACTATCTCATGTTCATTGCCTAATAGCCAAGAATGACCGGATTGCACAACAAACCCCAAGGAAACTACTTGTGCCCTTTTCATTACTCCACCCAAACTTCATGCTAAACAATAAAAAATCTGCAAATCTAATTAAGCTACTAGAGATCAAATTGGATCTTCCAATGTTAAACCATCAAAACTACAATGCTAAACAATTCAAAATCTGTAATGCTAAACAAATCAAAATCTGTAATACTGAACAATCATTCCTCATACACTGTGCCACAGCAATCCATTGAAAACCTTAGAACTAAAATTATTCATGCCCTTTCCTTAGCACAAACCGAACTTGCAAGGCTCCATATGAGCCGATTGTTTCCATAGAGGTAACCACAATTAACAAAAATCCAATTATGAGATGCTAATTATAAGAACTGAGAAGTCTAACCTACATGCCAAATCCATTAAAACCCCTTCTCATCTTCTTTATAAAATTCACGGCAACAAAACCTCAATCAACAAATCTTTACAGCATAATCCGAAATCTGTAGAAATCCAAACCATATGCCTAACTAAACAATTCATTTCTTTCTTTGAGATTCTCGGCAGCAGACATCAAGAGCACTGCCCTTACAACATGCTACGAAATCAAGAAGGAAGCAAGAATCCGAAACCTCAATTCATGGCAGCAAGTAAAGGAAATCTCAGAACTACTCTTACTGCAGGTGAGAGCACTTACAATGGTTTCTTGGACTCACAACCGAATGGATGCTTCTAGGATTTTGGAGATGCTCGCTGTTCAGCGATCCCTTTGCGTCTGCGTGTACCCCTTGACGAGCCGGTCATAATTTGTGAAGAATCCATGGAAAACACCCTTGGCCGGCCGTCGGAGACGAAGCCCTAGCTTCGTTCTTCGGTTCCGCACAAGAAATCGCCATCGCCGCGCGCAGAAGAAAGGAGAGGAGAAAGGTTTCTAGGTCACAGGAAATACAACATCAACCTATCCCTTTATAACTCCAATATTCTGTTAACTATCTACCACATAAATATATTTCACTATCTTTTCTAAATAGAACGGTCCGCTTGGGCACTTGGCTATCGCGTTCCGCTTAAGTCGTGGATCAGGTCAGAGGTTACGGGTTCGAAACTCAGCTGAAACCCTTTTATTCCTAATTATTTTCTGTTTAATTACTACTACTTAAAATATTTCTGCTCCTTCTTTAATCAGCACAGCCCGCTTGGGCACTTGGTCAGCTGGATTCGCTTAAGGATTGGATCGGGCTGGAGCTCGTGGGTTCGAATCTCGGTCGAAACTCTTTTATACCTAATATTTTTTCTATCTTCTATTACTGCTTAAATAAATTTCATCCCTTATTTGATCAGCACGGCCCTGCTGGGTTCCTGGTCATCCGAGACAACTTAAAGCTTTGCTTAACCAGAGGTCTCCGGTTCAAACCTCGGCTTAATTTCTTTATTTTTTTGCAACTTCTTCCTTTTGGTAAAAATACCAAACGAACTCCAAAAATTGCATATAAATACTCTAAAAATTTCTAAAAATCTCTAGAATATTTATAAAGCATTTCTAAATATTTTTAAACACTATTAGGACTCCAAATGAGGAAATTTGGGTCGTTACATGCCTAAGCCCTCGATCCGCCAAGACTTTCCACCAAGGGTTGCCACCCCCTAGGGTTTTCCACCTACCTAATCGCAATTAGGACTTTTACCTAAGTACACTTAGTACTTTTCTGCAAACTCAATTAAACATGTTAGATAACAAAACAACTTAACTTTGGACCCTTTGACATAATCAAAACACAGGTTTGATCGTCGAATGCTTCCTGCACCAACAATCTTCCCCTTTTTTATTATGGCAACATAGTTCAAAGTTAATTAAAACATAACAATAAAATGAAGGAATTTAAGCTTAAGTATAATGAGCATAACTACAATAATTTTGAAAAAACTTTGTGCTCCCTCTTATGCTTTCTCTTTTTTTTTTTTTAAATTCTTAACTTTCTTAACTTTGACTTCTCTCTCCCCCTTTGAATCAAAAAACATACTAAGCAGAGAGAGGGTTGTAAAAAAATTTATTCTTTTTAACTTTAAGTTCCCCCTGAAGGGTAGCACTCAGTGAGATTTAGCTTTGAAAATAATTTCTTTTAGTTTTGAAAATACTTAGATAAAAATACTTTGATAAATTTAGTACTTGCAAAACTTAGGTTTAAAAAGCCTTTGATAAAAAGCTTAGTTTTCAAAATAAGTTAATTAAAAATTTAGCTTTTAAAAAGACTTTGATAAATTTAAAAACTTATTTAGGAGTACTTAAAAAAAATTTGAAAAAAGATTTAGCCAAAAAAGAATTGATAAAAAATTAACTTTAAAACTATTTTGATAAAAAAAACTTTAGCAAATACTTAGTCTTAAAAAAACTTCCTTTTTCAGAAATATTTTAAACTTTTTAACTTTGAAAAATAATAAAAATTAAAGTCTTTAAATTTTTTTACACTCCCCCTTAATTAATGCTAAGAATATTGATATGCGTTTATTATATACACTTTTATGCATGTTTAGATGTACATCTACTTGTATTTCATTTGCATAATCTATGCTTATCACATCCTATTCCTTTATAATGTCATATTTCCATTATATTTTATTCGGAGATCTGCTCTTTGCTTGTTCTTTTTGACAGGACGCTATTTGGAGTGAAAAATGGAGCAAAAACGCACATAGGAGCTTGGCCCGTGTAGGCCACACGGCCGTGTGACCATTAGCATGTTCCGGCCGTGCCAAATGGCACGACCGTGCCTATAATCCAGACATGAAGAGGGCCATGGCCGTGTGAGACACACGACCATGCCAACATCCCGTGGCCAAGAAACACACTAACGTGCCAAATGGCACAGTCGTGCCAACAATCCAGAGGGGAAGAAGGCCACGACCGTGTGAATCCACATGGCTGTGTAATCTCGGCAAAGAAGAAAAGGGCCATGACCGTGTGAGCTACACGACCATGTGACTCAACCCGAGAAGAAGTCATATGAGGCTGTGTGGATTCCACACGGTCGTGTGACGAAGAACAAGGGTCGTGCCACGCCAAAACAGAGCTGTGCTGAATTCTGGGCAGATTGCAGACCGATCCTAATTTGGCCATAACTTTGCACTCCGTTGGAGTTTCGAGATGTTCGTTATATCGAAACATAGCTGACTTCAAGATCTACAACTTTTCTACAGATCCAATAGAGGGAAAGCATTTTCTTCCCATGCTAAATGGCACGCCCATGCCTCCCAACTGCGGGTTCAACTGGACCTCCGCACAGGCTGCAGACCAAACTTTGAACCGCCATAAGTTTCAGTTCAGTTGGAGCCAGGGCTCGATCCAAGTATCTGATTGAAGATAATTTCAAGAGCTACAATGTTGGTTCTGGGTGAATCACAATAAAATATGGTTTAATTGGTGAAAAACTTGGTTTATCGGACCCATGTAATCCTGGTTTTCAAGGGCAGCTTGGAGGAGGTATAAAAGGGTCAAAATCCCCATTCTTTGAGATCATCTTGGGTTTGGGACTTCATCCCTCTCCTTAGGGAAGGGTTCTCCTCTTAGGGGAGAAACCCTAGAGCATCATTCTCCTCCATTCCTACATGATCCATCCATCTCCGGAGCAAGGAGGCATCCCCAAGACATCGGAATAATCGGCAAGCATATCTTCTTCCCCTTCTTCTTGGATCTTGGGTTGTAAGTATGCTTTATTTTATGTTTTGGGTTGTTCTTCCTTAGCAATGGAGTAGATCTCCAGATCTAGGATGTACAAAGTATTTGTGATGTGATGGCGATGTAAAACTATGTGAATTTGACATGTTTCTATTCAATGACTTGTTAATGCCTTTTTCATGTTTGATGATGTATGTGTGTGAATGCATATATATATCTTTTGCATGTTTTATCAAATAGTTGTATAGAATTGTTAATCCTATAGGGGGGATACCCTAGATCGTATGACTGAGGGGCGTCATGACAGGGCTGCCCCACTAACGGACGTCTAGGGTATCACCTTGAAAGGAGAAGCAAATCTCCACAAGGAAGTAGGGGATCAAGCATAATCACTAGTTCTATTTCTATGTTATTGTGTGTTAGTGTGTTTCTATGTTGTATGACCGAGGTGTGTCGTGACAGGGCTACCCCGCTAATGGACTTCATAGGAATCATTTCCATTTAGTAGCATAGGATATGGAGTAGAAGATCATGCCAGCTTATCCATTACAGGGGAGAGTCGGCAATGAATCTAACTTCCTACAGGAGCATGAACATAGAGGATAGGAACTAAGCAATCTGTGAAACATCGCCTAGCATTACAAAAAAATTGAATTCATAGAATCTATCATCCTCCATCCTCCTAGCTCAACCCCTTTCAAGATCCATTTTCTCTCTTCTTTCTTTTCTTTCTCTTACTCTCTTTTCCTAGCTAATCTTATGTTTGTCTAGATAATTTGCCATGCGAAGTTAACTAGTACTTAATCAATAGTCCCTGTAGATACAATAATCTTTTATATTACTGACAATGTAACCGTACACTTGCGGTTCGTAACAAGTTTTTAGCATCGTTACCAGGGACTATTTTCGATTAACATTAGTTGATTAGCATATGAGTTACTCTAGACATTTTTCTTTTTCCTTTTGTCTTTTCTTTCTTGTTTTCATTATGTATTTTCTTTCTGCAATTTAAATCTACATTTTTACTTTTGTTACTTTTATATGTCTATCTTGTTCTAACTATAATCATTTATATGGACATGTTTAAACTGGACACTAGATTGAAATCTCTATTTCAAAAGTTTGACCAAATGTCTGTTGTGAACTCTAATACTCTTTTCTATGAATTTTGTTATACAACTGGTCATATATATGATAATTGTCCAATATTGTTTGACCGTCCATATAGAATGCATGTTGAAAGAAGGGGTGTTTTCTCTAACTTTAATCAAAGGTCAGAGCATTTTTGTAAAGCTTGCAATGAAATAGGTCATTCAATTAAGAGTTACTACAAGCTATGCATATTGGGAACATCAATAGATGAGCTTGATAGAAAAATTGATGAAATGAACTCATCAAATTCACACATATATGGCTCTGACTCGAATGACCCCCAATTTTCTTTTAGCTTTAATAAGGGACAAGCTAATCTATGCTATGGAAGCTCAATTATTTGAGGACAGAATGTTAAAACATTTAGAAGAGCTTCTAGCTATTCAAGCTGAATCACTCAAGGACATCAAGAAAATGCATGATACTCTTGATAGTATAGACTCAACAAATAATAGAATTTCAGCTAATCTCGAGTCTATGATAAGAAAACGTTCTGATGAACTTGAGGATCTTGAATCTGAGACTTTGATAAAGGAGTGCACCACTTTAATTCCATTACCTCCTAATATCAAAGATCTAGAAGAGCTTTCCCTTCCTACATTTGAACTAATTTATAGTCACTTTGTGGAGAGATGTGTAGGGATGACCCAAGAATCACTCCCCTTAGTCACACAACCATTAGTCACTTTGGATGTTATAGTACATGAATTAGTTGATGTTGAGAGTGTAGGGACTTGTGCAATAGAAGCTAAGTCTCAAGAATCACCTCTTTAGAAAGACCACCACTTGAGCCACAACCTTCCTTATCTAAATTCCAAACCATGTTCGATGATTTACTTACATTAGTGATTAGTAAAAGTCAAATTTCAATTGATTTATCTACTGTTACTAATCAATTCTTTTTTGAGCATGGTGGTGGCAGGACATATGTTGTACAGGAGTCATAAGGACAAGATAAGGTTAAACCTTTGAAGGAGAGCATATTTGTTGAAAAATTGAGAGCCCTTGGTAAGAGACTTCTAAAATATCTTACCCCTCCAAGAGTGAGATTTAGATGAATCTAATGAGGTGGTCGAGCTAATGACCTTAAACAAGCGCTTCTTGGGAGGCAACGCAAGTTCATTTTCTTCATTTTCATTCATGTCTTTAGTTCTTTCTAGTTTCATTTCTTTATAATAAACATGTATACTCTACTTAATTTTTATTGTCTACCATCTTTTATAGGATTTAAAGATTAGGAGGAGGGCAACTACATGATGGAGAAGTTAATGACATGGGAATTTGGCACGCATCATTTGGTAACTTCTCTTACTTTAAATCTACTCCACATTGTTTTTATTTTTCATTGGGAAAATGAAAAGTTTAAGTCTGGGGGGATGCATTAGATGCATTTGGTTTAGTTTGCTTATTTATTTTACATAATAAAATTTTCTTAGTTGCATCACTCATCACATCATGATTGTTTGTTCCTTAATGCAAAATACTAGCATGTTTATTCTAGATTTCATGTGGCTTATGTGTTACATATGGTGCTAGTATGTTTAGTGATCTATCTTTTTCTATCAATGATAGCATGAAGTGAGCAATATTTTTACTATAAGAGTTTAAGTATTGACCTTATTTTAGGATCTCTATACACTTTGCCTAGTTTTTGATGGTAGAAAACTCTGAAAATAGTCATGATTCATAGAACTTGATTAGTACTAGTGTTTTCGTGGTGATTTCTCAAACTACATTTTGGTTACTAGATGATGCTCGAATCATGTCAACTTATTTGGAAAAATCAAAATATCCCAACATTTGCACTTATATACATTTGTGTTCAAGTGTTGCATCTTGCAATCACTTAAAAATAATGATGAAAAAAATGAATAACAACAACAACAACAACCAAGCCTTTTCCCACTAGGTGGGGTTGGCTGTATAAATCTTTTTACGCCATTGAGCCATATCTCCTATTATATCATCATCTATATTTAAATAAATTTTATCTTGTTTTATTGTTGCTAACCAAGTCTTTTTTGGTCGTCCTCTTCCTCGTTTGATATACATGTTTATCATAGTTTCACATCGCCTAACTAGAGCATTTATTGGTCGTCTAAGTACATGTCCGTACCATCTTAAACGTGTATCTCGGTGTGAGATACGGCAAAATAAAATAACCTATAAGGATTACCGAGAATTTTTAGACATTTTCTGGATTTATTTGGAGGTCGTATGATAATGTTTAAGGGGATAAATTGTTAAGCTTAAGGTGGTAAAGAAAATCATCATTAAAAGAGGGTTAGTTAAGGACTTGTGAGGACTTAACCTAACCCAAACCCTCCCCTTATAAGCTACAGTACACCCGCCGAGCCCTAAAACGCCGACTCCCCTCTTCTTGGGTCAATTTCTCCCAATCTCACCGACGAACTCGACCTCGACACACGCTCGCACCAGATCGCCGGCGCTTTGTCGCAGATCGAGCCTCCGAGCTTCTCAACCCCTTAACAGAGGTCGCGACGGTGGAGCCTTTTTCAGAGAGCCGTAGCGCGCGAAGAATCTCCGGCCGGAAGGGACAGATCTGAGCTCCGGAGTTTACTGAGGAAGAATCGTCGATCCCTAGGGCCGATTTTGGTGAGAAGTGCTCTAGACGGTGGGATCGACTTTCCGAGCCTTAGGGCCGAGCCATATTCGTCGGGATCTCTGTGCCGCTTGAGGTATGTACTGTCGTGGAGGTAAATTGAGGTAAGGATGGTTTAGATTAGGGTTTCCTTAATGATGAAGACCTGTGATTTGATACCAGGTTGGGAGGATTGTATGGATTGAGGTTTTGTGGTGGCAGAGGCTTGCTGGGAAGGGGCTCGATCACAATTCCAGCAGCTGTTTTCACTCGGGAAACATCAGGTAAGCTCTGCACCATTCCAGGAGTTCTATTTGTAGATCTAGGTGATGAATTCCGTGAGAATTGGGTGTTGATTAATGTGATTGTACCAATTGTAGCTTTGTGGAAACATTGGATTGCTGGTTTGATAACGAACCCTACGTTGAGTGTGGGGATCAGATCTGAGCTTGTGGGAGGTGATTGAGGTATGTTCTGTTCAGGTAATGAATTATAGTGATCCTGTTGGAAGTTTAGAGAAATTTGTTAGGATTGTTCTCGGAAGATTGATAGCTGTAGATGTGGTTAGAGAATGTGACCAGTTCTTGTATTGTATCAGTTCATATAGAATCCATGTATGCTTAGTATTTCCTCGGGTTGATCTGTTTCAGCTAGAAGTGTGGGATCTGTGGGCACAGATAGAAGTGTGGTTGCGTTTGGATAATAAATGGATCTCAGAACCAATTCACCTATCGTGTACATTAGTACAGTTAGTTAGTTGCATATATATATATATATATATTTAGCTAAAAATTGATACGTTGACACAGGACTTTGATCGGGACGAGCGTCGTGACAAGATTGGCGTCGGATTCAGCCTACACTTAGAGGCGGGTACTTCTTGCTTTATCTCTTTAGCACATTGATCTTAGTGCATGAGCTATATGTTTAGTTGGCTACTATATTTATCTTGACTCCACTCTTATTTTTCCTGCGCTTGATACTTCCACTCAATCTTTGAGCTACTCGTTTATGTATCTATACAGTCTCTCGTTGCTATTCATGATATTTAGCAGATACTATAGTACTAGGTATTGGATACTAGATACCAGACATTAGATAGTAGGTATTGGACATATGGACACCTAATACCATGTTTACCTGCTTTGATTTCTATTTATTTACACACCTTGCTGAGCATGCTGGCTTCATGTAGCATACCTGTTTCTGTCTATATATATATGATGACTGCTGCATTTTCGCATCATGTCATTGCATGCATAGCCGACGACTTTGGCTCCCTTGTGGTTGAGACTGTCGTTGGCCTGGGCCGCACGCTCGGCCGCTCATGGGTAGTGGTAGCTGGAGCGTGCCGCTTGTCCTGTCGTGTCACACTCGGCCACTCATGGGTAGTGGCGGCTGGAGTTGCGGCAGCAGGGACCCCATCGCAGATGTAGCTATTCAGCTACTATGCACCTGTCCATCCGATCACTCGAGAGTAGTGGCGGCCTTTGGGTGGTACAGTTTGTCATCGATCCGGCCTCTCGACCATACAGGGGTCGTGGTGCAGAGAGGTGGGCGGGGTGACCATTCGTACATACGCTGCTGTTTTTATATCTGCTGGTTGTTTACTTATGCTGTTGTTGCTTATCTATGTTGCTGTTACTAGATTATGCTGTTGTCGTTTATTTATGCTGTTATGCTTACATATGTTGAGATTTATACCTGTGATATGTGTTTAGACACTGACTTACTGTTGATATGTATATACCTCACATGATACCATGTAGTTATGAGCAGTACTGTAGCAGTTTATGTTATCTCAGACCTTACACTGTTAGCCTAGGATACGGTTTCAGGTATGGATATATACCTTGTTTACCCAGTAGTATCTGTTATTTATCTTTTCCGAGACTGTATCCTGTTGTACTCTTAGCCGTTTATGATACTCATGCACTGTCTACTCTATTACCCGCTGAGTTTATATACTCACCACCCGCATTGGTAATTTCACCAGGTAGCTGATAGCGATGCTAGTACGCTTGGAGGAGGATCCCGACTGCCGGTCCCACGTCACTTCCGAGGATGGTTTTACGGTTTTGGTTTTCATTTTATTGTGAGTTAAACCTTTGAATTTAGCATTGTAATAATTGAGCTGTGAACTTGTTATTTTGTATTGGGTTGTTTTGTCGATGAGTCAAGCCGGGCCGCCCACGGTGAGTTTTCGTTACTTTATCTTGGTTATTCTTGTTTTCCGCTGTGTTTGTCTTTACAGCCGTGAGGGCTGCATATTATCTGCGTGGTTGTGATATAATTTATTATGTATTATCTGTGGTGATGTATACCGGTTCTATTTGTCACTGCTACAGGGGAGGTGCTGTCCGATTTTCGTCGGACAACCTTACTCTCGGGGCGTGACAATTTATTGGTATCAGAGCTACAGGTTTTACGATGTCAGATTCATACGTTTTGGATTTCTCGTGATTTTATTCCTCGAAGTGACTTTTTGGGATTTGGGACCAGGCGGCGGCGGAACACCTCCAAGTTATTGGCAGTAAGTTTATAAGTACGAACTTATATGGTTTGTAGTACTTATTTGTGGTTTCCACCAGGTATGAGACGTGGTCGAGCGGTAGCCGGTCCTCGTCGTGGTCCGGGACGACCATGGAAACAACCAATTGAGGCTGAGGAACCAGAACCAATGACTCAGGAGGCAGATTCTTCTAGGGATCCAGCTGATGTTGAGACGGTTAGTCGAGGACAGACCCATCAGACTCCTAGAGATCAGGGACGTCAGCCTCAGGAGATCCCTTCAGTCATACCATCGGGTAGAGATTGGGAATTTCAGCCTCAGGGGATTCCCTCCGGGATACCATCAGCACTTCCTACTCCTGCTACCACTGATTGGATGAGGGATAGAGCTCGGATACCATTGCTAGCGAGGTCCGTCAAGGACAGATTTACCTTATATTTGGGCGGAGCAGATCCTTGGGCTGCTCGAAGCTGGTTGAAGAATTTAGAGAGCACCTTTGGGTACCTGAGTTGCACGGACGAGGAGAAAGTGGAACTGGCAGCGTATCATCTCCGGGATCAGGCAGTCACATGGTGGGACATGCAGAAAACGATCTTTGGAGAGCAGCGCATCACATGGGTGATGTTCCGAGACGCGTTTGAGCGGCAATATTTCCCAGCGACCTTCTGTCTAGCTCGACGTCAGGAATTTCTGAATCTCAAGCAGGGCGACCAAACAGTGATGGAGTACAATGCTGAATTCTGTAGGTTGGCAGAATTTTGTCCTCACTTAGTGGCGCAAGATTATGATCGGATGCAGCAGTTCACCCAGGGTTTAGCAGCATATATTCGACTCAGGATGTCAGGATTTCCAGGTAGCTCCTACCGAGAAGTTTTGGATCGTGCACTGTTTATCGAGATGACTCAGCAGCAGGTAAATCAGGAGAAAAGTAATGACAAGCAGCTATCGCAGAAGAGAGGGAATAAGGGTCAAGACTTGCAAGTTACCTCCGAAGGATCTTCACGGCCACAGAAATCAGGGCGAACCACGGACGAGTCTACTTGTTTCCCTAAGAGAGATTGGAAGAAGGACAGTGGTGGAACTAGGTGTTTCCAGTGCGGTTCGAAAAGTCACCTCAAACCCGATTGTCCGTTGGATCATTCGATATGCTTCTACTGTAAGCTTCCGGGCCATGAAAGTCGGGAATGTTCCTTGAAGGCTCAGTTAGAGACTACAAAAGTTACCTTTCAGGGAGATCGACCCACCCAGCCATGGCAGCAGGGAGGATCTCAAACGAATCAGAGTACTCCTCGTCAGCAACGACCCCAACCATCTCAGGGACAGATATATCATGTGCAGGGTCAAGAACCAACGACTACACAGTATTCTGCCGCAATATCTTCTCATCAGGCATTTCCTGTACAGCAGGTTTTCCATCCACCTCAGCCCTACTCAGCGTTCCAGCAGCAGTTTCAGTCACAGTATCAGCAGCCGATTCCTGCACCTTCAATTCCAGCACAGACCACCCCAGGCATGCCTCAGCTGAGCTCAGAGGAGGGTCGTGTTTATGCTGTCACACGAGAGGAGGCACAGGGAGCTGAGAGATCGGTCTTCCGAGGTATTATTTTACTTTATACGTTTATTATAGGACTATTAATAGATGCTAGTGGAATCCATTTGTTCATCTCTCAAGTGTCTTTTCGGGGGGTGGTACCTATATGCTAGACACGTGACATGGCGGTACCTTTACCGTCTGGAGGGGTACTTGTTGTACATCAAGAAGTCAGAGGTTGTTATGTGGATTTCAATGGTTAAACACTGGTGGTGGATCTATAAGTGTTGGAAGTGGTGGGACTTGACATTTCCTTGGGTCTTGAATGGATGACTGGGAAATGTGTCATTCGTGTTTAACGCATTTAGGTTGTAAATTTGGGGACCAAATTTTTATTAGAGGGGGAGAATGTGAGATACGGCAAAATAAAATAACCTATAAGGATTACCGAGAATTTTTAGACATTTTCTGGATTTATTTGGAGGTCGTATGATAATGTTTAAGGGGATAAATTGTTAAGCTTAAGGTGGTAAAGAAAATCATCATTAAAAGAGGGTTAGTTAAGGAGTTGTGAGGACTTAACCTAACCCAAACCCTCCCCTTATAAGCAACAGTACACCCGCCGAGCCCTAAAACGCCGACTCCCCTCTTCTCGGGTCATTTTCTCCCGATCTCGCCGACGAACTCGACCTCGACGCACGCTCGCACCAGATTGCCGGTGCTTTGTCGTAGATCGAGCCTCCGAGCTTCTCAACCCCTTAACAGAGGTCACGACGGTGGAGCCTTTTTCAGAGAGCCGTAGCGCGCGAAGAATCTCCGGCCGGAAGGGACAGATCTGAGCTCCGGAGTTTACTGAGGAATAATCGTCGATCCCTAGGGCCGATTTTGGTGAGAAGTGCTATAGACGGTGGGATCGACTTTCTGAGCCTTAGGGCCGAGCCATATTCGTCGAGATCTCTGTGCCGCTTGAGTTATGTACTGTCATGGAGGTAAATTGAGGTAAGGATGGTTTAGATTAGGGTTTCCTTAATGATGAAGACCTGTGATTTGATACCAGGTTGGGAGGATTGTATGGATTGAGGTTTTGTGGTGGCAGAGGCTTGCTGGGAAGGGGCTCGATCACAATTCCAGCAGCTGTTTTCACTCGGGAAACATCAGGTAAGCTCTGCACCATTCCAGGAGTTCTATTTGTAGATCTAGGTGATGAATTCCGTGAGAATTGGGTGTTGATTAATGTGATTGTACCAATTGTAGCTTTGTGGAAACATTGGATTGCAGGTTTGATAACGAACCCTACTTTGAGTGTGGGGATCAGATCTGAGCTTGTGGGAGGTGATTGAGGTATGTTCTGTTCAGGTAATGAATTATAGTGATCCTGTTGGAAGTTTAGAGAAATTTATTAGGATTATTCTCATAAGATTGATAGCTGTAGATGTGGTTAGAGAATGTGACCAGTTCTTGTATTGTATCAGTTCATATAGAATCCATGTATGCTTAGTATTTCCTCGGGTTGATCTGTTTCAGCTAGAAGTGTGGGATCTGTGGGCACAGATAGAAGTGTGGTTGCGTTTGGATAATAAATGGAACTCAGAACCAATTCACCTGTCGTGTACATAAGTACAGTTAGTTAGTTGCATATATATATATATATATATATATATATATATTTAGCTAAAAATTGATACGTTGACACAGGACTTTGATCGGGACGAGCGTCGTGACGAGATTGGCGTCGGATTCAGCCTACACTTAGAGGCGGGTACTTCTTGCTTTATCTCTTTAACACATTGATCTTAGTGCATGAGCTATATGTTTAGTTGGCTACTATGTTTATCTTGACTCCACTCTTATTTTTCCTGCGCTTGATACTTCCACTCAATCTTTGAGCTACTCGTTTATGTATCTATACAGTCTCTCGTTGCTATTCATGATATTTAGCAGATACTATAGTACTAGGTATTGGATACCAGATACCAGACATTAGATAGTAGCTATTGGATATATGGACACCTGATACCATGTTTACCTGCTTTGATTTTTGTTTATTTACACACCTTGCTGAGCATGCTGGCTTCATGTAGCATACCTGTTTCTGTTTATATATATATGATGACTGCTGCATTTTTGCATCATGTCATTGCATGCATAGCCGACGACTTTGGCTCCCTTGTGGTTGAGACGGTCGTTGGCCTGGGTCGCACGCTCGGCCGCTCATGGGTAGTGGTAGCTGGAGCGTGCCGCTTGTCCTGTCGTGTCACACTCGGCCACTCATGGGTAGTGGCGGCAGCAGGGACCCCGTCGCAGACGTAGCTATTCAGCTACTATGCACCTGTCCATCCGATCACTCGAGAGTAGTGGCGGCCTTTGGGTGGTACAGTTTGTCATCGATCCGGCCTCTCGACCATACAGGGGTCGTGGTGCAGAGAGGTGGGCGGGGTGACCATTCGTACATACGTTGTTATTATTATATGCTGTTGTTGCTTATCTATGTTGCTGTTACTAGATTATGCTGTTGTCGTTTATTTATGCTGTTATGCTTACATATGTTGAGATTTATACCTGTGATATGTGTTTAGACACTGACTTACTGTTGATATGTATATACCTCACATGATACCATGTAGTTATGAGCAGTACTGTAGCAGTTTATGTTATCTCAGACCTTACACTGTTAGCCTAGGATACGGTTTCAGGTATGGATATATACCTTGTTTACCCAGTAGTATCTGTTATTTATCTTTTCCGAGACTGTATCCTGTTGTACTCTTAGCCGTTTATGATACTCATGCACTGTCTACTCTATTACCCGCTGAGTTTATATACTCACCACCCGCATTGGTAATTTCACCAGGTAGCTGATAGCGATGCTAGTACGCTTGGAGGAGGATCCCGACTGCCGGTCCCACGTCACTTCCGAGGATGGTTTTACGGTTTTGGTTTTCATTTTATTGTGAGTTAAACCTTTGAATTTAGCATTGTAATAATTGAGCTGTGAACTTGTTATTTTGTATTGGGTTGTTTTGTCGATGAGTCAAGCCGGGCCGACCCGCGGTGAGTTTTCGTTACTTTATCTTGGTTATTCTTGTTTTCCGCTGTGTTTGTCTTTACAGCCGTGAGGGCTGCATATTATCTGCGTGGTTGTGATATAATTTGTTATGTATTATCTGTGGTGATGTATACCGGTTCTATTTGTCACTGCTACAGGGGAGGTGCTGTCCAATTTTCGTCGGACAACCTTACTCTCGGGGCGTGACACTCGGAGTTTGTCCTGACTAGATGCAACTCCGACTTTCTCTCTAATGCTCTCAATCCTTATTTTGTCCATCTTCGTATGTCCACACATCCACCTTAACATCCTCATCTCTGCAACTCTCATCTTATGCTCATGTGCTCGAGTCATAGCCCATCATTCAGCTCCATATAACATAGCAGGTCTAATTGTGGTTTTATAGAACTTACCTTTAAGTTTAAGAGGTACTTTACGGTCACATAAAACACTCGACGCTCTCCTCCATTTCACCCATCCTGCTTGTATTCTATATAAGACATCTCTCTCAATCCCTCCATCATTTTGTAAAAATGATCCTAAATATTTAAATCTCTCAGTTCCGGGCAACTCGTCCTCTCCTATCTTAACAATTGTTTCATTACTTCTAATATTGCTAAACTTAAATTCCATATATTCCATCTTTAATCTACTAAGCTTAAAACCTTTCCCTTCTAGTGTTTCCCTCCAAGATTCTAGCTTAGCATTTACTCCTTCACGTGTCTCATCTACCAAAATAATATCATCTGCAAAAAACATGCACCACGGTAATGTGTCTTGAATGTGCGCAGTGAGTTCATCCATAATTAGTGTAAAAAGATAGGGACTTAGGGTTGATCCTTGATGTAACCCTATCTTTATTGGAAATGCTTCAATTACTCTGCCTGAAGTATTTACTCTGGTCATTACATCCTCATGCATATCCTTAATTAGTTCAATATATGTTACACTAACACCTCTCGTTTCTAAAATTCTCCATATAATTTCTCTTGGGACTCTATCATAAGCTTTTTCTAAGTCAATGAATACCTTGTGTAGATCTTGTTTTTGCTCCCGATATTTTTCAATTAATTGTCTAATGAGATGTATAGCTTCTATTGTCGACCTTCCAGGCATGAACCCAAATTGATTTTCTGTCACTGTGGTCTCCTTCCTTAATCTTTTTTCTATTACTTTTTCCCAAAGTTTCATAGTATGACTCATTAGTTTAATATCCTATAGTTTGCACAATTTTCTATGTCTCTCTTGTTCTTATATAAGGGAACTAGAGTACTTATCCTCCATTGATCAGACATTCTTTTCGTTTTCAATATCATGTTAAATAATTTTGTAAGCCATTCAATACCTTGTTTCCCTAAGCACTTCCATACCTCTATCGGAATATCATCTGGTCCAATGACTTTTCCATTGTGCATCTCATTTAAAGTTTGTTTTACTTCTGAATTTTGAATTCTACGATAAAAATTAAAATTTCTATGCTCATTTGACCTAATTAAATTACCTAAGTTAAGTTGGTCACCTAAACCTTCATTAAAAAGTTGATGAAAATACCTCTTTCATCGCTCTTTTATTTCTCCATCATTTACTAATACCCTATTACATTCATCTTTAATACATTTTATTTGGCTAAGATCTCTTGTTTTCCTTTCTCTCACTTTAGCTATTCTATAAATGTCTCTTTCCCCTTCTTTGGTATCCAATTTTTGATATAAGCATTCAAAAGTTTCATTTTTTGCTTCACTCACTACTTTCTTAGCTTCTTTCTTGGCTATTGTATATTTTTTTAAGTTTTCCTCGTTCTTATAAATATATAATTCCTTATAAGCTATTCATTTTTCCTTCACTTTCTCTTGTACTTTCTCATTCCACCACCATGATTCTTTACTTAGTGGTGCATGTCCCTTTGACTCACCGAGTACATTCTTAGCTACTATTTTCAACTTTGATACCATCTTATCTCATGTTGTATTAGAGTCATCATATATTTCACCTAATGCTTGTACTTCTACCTTCTCCTTAAATATATTTTGTTTCCCATCCTTTAACTTCTGCCCATGATCACCGGTCATGGCCGGTCCTAAGCCCGGATAAAGGAGGAGGGTTGCGTTAGGTTGCTAGCCAGCGTCAAACTATGGCAAATATTCAATGAATGAATCCATTAAACTATTGTGCTAAAAAAAATGAATAAGGGATATAAAAAATAGTTGTCATGAGTAGAAACTAGCAAGTTATCCTTTTGAGACCGAGTTAAGTTACTGGGGAAATAACTTTTATGCTTCTCTTGATATCGAGCATGCCTTTGAGACCTTTGGTAGATTGAGAAGGATGAACCAAGCGTGTGGCAGGTAAGTGCCTATTGTTGGGAGCATAAGGAATACGGTTCTATAACGACTTGATTAGGCTTAGGGATTGAAACTTGATAAACATAGGCCACTATTGCACTGAGCATGGAGGACTACTACTTAGGTCATACTCAAACTATTTTTGTACCTTGCTCACCAATGAAATCATTTGATAGGATTAGTTTAACGTGCTAGATATTATGATGCACTATCTAACCACAAGAGTTTAGATTGCAGGTTTTGCTTGATGACAAGCAAAGGTTTAAGTCTGTGGGTGTGATGTGCGTTGATTATATACACTTTTATGCATGTTTGGACGCACATCAACTTGTATTTCATTTGCATAATCTATGCTTATCGCACCCTATTTCTTTATAATGTTATTCTTCCATCATATTTTATTTAGAGATCTGCTCTTTGCTTGTTTTTATTGATAGGATGCTATTTGGAGTGAAATGGAGCTAAAATGCACACAGGAGATTGGGCCGTGTAGGCCACACGGTTGTGTGGCCATTAGCATGTTCCGGCTGTGCCAAATGGCACGACCGTGCCTACAATCCAGATGTGAAGAGGGCTATGGCCGTGTGAGACACATGGCCATGCCAACATT
Organism: Zingiber officinale; assembly: GCF_018446385.1. Lineage (NCBI taxonomy): Eukaryota > Viridiplantae > Streptophyta > Magnoliopsida > Zingiberales > Zingiberaceae > Zingiber > Zingiber officinale. The sequence continues at coordinate 65,004,836 of NC_055990.1, read as the reverse complement.
CCCTGGCCAAGAAACACACGGACATGCCAAATGGCATGACCGTGCCAACAATCCAAAGGGGCGGAAGGCCACGGCCGGGTGAATCCACACGGTCGTGTGACCTCGGCAAAGAAGAAGAGGGTCACGACCGTGTGAGCCACACGACCGTGTGACTCAAGCAAAGAAGAAGTTGTTTGAGGTCATGTGGATTCCACATGGCTATGTGACGAAAATCACGGGCCGTGCCACGCCAAAACAGAGTTCTGCTGAATTCTGGGCAGATTGCAGACCGATCATAATTCGGCCATAACTTTGCACTCTGTTGGAGTTTTGGGATGTTCGTTATACAGTAACGTAGCTGACTTCACGATCTAAAACTTTTCTTCAGATCTAACAGAGAGAAAGCACTTTCTACCCATGCTAAATGGCACGGTCGTGCCTCCCAACCTTTCCTAGCTGTCAAAGGTCCCTCCAAACACCTGGATCTGACTGTTGGTGCAAACTGCACCAGAATCAAACCTGAGTTTTGATGTTGTCAAAGGTTCAAGTTAAGTCTTGTTATGATCTAACAAGTTAAATGAGTGTGCAGGATGTTTACTCAACCGAGAAAGTCCTAGCTGGAGGCTAGGCAGAAAAGTCTTAGCAGATCGTGGAACCTAGGTGCAAGTCCAAGCAGGTCAAGGGGACCCAATGCTTGGCGGTATGATCGAGAAGTCTAGATGACTGAAGATCAAGAGAAAAGTCCTGGGGAGCCGATCAAGGCTGTGTGAAAAGTCCAAACTGGATCTAGAGGATCAAAGTTTGGCAGGTAGGTTGAGGTAAGCAAACTGGAGGAGCGACAGTGAGGTCAGGTTTCCAGAGGGAACAACCTTAGGTCGCTGATCCAACTGAAGAAACCGGGAAGGTTTCCAAGTTGAGATCAAGACAGCTCTACTGTCTATATTACTCATGCATTATATTACTGTGCTAACACTTATTTTGTAGGAATATTGTTTAAACTCTATTTTGCAGATTCGGCCTGATCGGTCGACCGAACAGGAGGTTTGGTCGACCGAACCAGCTTGACTCAGACCAGAGATCAGTTCAGATCAGGCAAAGCAGAGTTCAGTCCGGTCAAAAACTTGATCGGTCGACCGAACCAGAAGATCGGTCGACCGAACCATAGTGACTCAACAAGCCAGTTCATCAGCACCGAATTAGCAAGGAAAGAAGGGCTAATCGGTCGACCGAACAAGAGGATCGGTCGATCGATCCAATCAGCATTAATCAGCATTAAATGGTGATCTTGGCAGATTTCAGCGAACAAGGAAAAACCTTGTTCGGTCGACCGATAAAAGGGTTCGGTCGACCGAACCATTGAAGCCCAGTTAATGCAGAATTTACGAGCCAGCGTCAGACTCCAGCTGTGGGTGAGCGGAGCTGGTTCGGTCGACCGAACAGAGGGATCGGTCGACTGAACCTCAGTCCACCTATAAATTCAGACTCGAAGACAGAGGCCAATCAAGAACTTTTTGATCACAAGTTACTACTCTGCAAGCGACTCATCTTCAGTGCAAAGCTACGTCATTTGGAAGAACCGACCTACGCTACATCTTCGATTCATTTGTCGGTATACTTGTTTTTTGTTTTATACTTAATTGCTAATAAGATAGTAGATTTGTTACTATCTTATTCTATTGTACTTGTATGATCTGCTTCTCTCCGAGGAGTTCGGAGAGAAGGGTTTTAGTGCTTTGCCCATCGGTGCGGTCAAGGACCGCGGGCCTTCGAGTAGGAGTCGAGCTAGGCTCTGAACGAAGTAAACGATTGTGTCTCCTTTCTTATTTTCCGCTGCACGATTCTGACTTAAAAAGAAAAGAATAGTTTTAAAAAGAAGCGATATTCACCCCCCCCCCCTATATCGCGCTACTCGATCCTATCAATTGGTATCAGAGCCAGGTTAGCTCTGAAATTTCTTAACCGATTTTCTAAGCATCTTTAAAAATTTTTCTTTTCTTAAAATTTCTTTAATATTTTTCATTATCTCTATTTTTTCAAGCACTACTAATCCCAAGAAAAAAGTCTTGGAAATTTTTTTTTTATCTGTGCTTGGCAAGGATGTCGAATTCATATCAAGAAGGGTATAGCACGGTCCGACCTCCACTATTCAAAGGAGAAAACTTTAGCTACTGGAAGAATAGGATGGAGTGTTTCCTGAAGTCTGACATCGAGCTCTGGTTCACAATCTTGAAAGGTTATACTCCTCCAACGAAAGACGGAATAACTCTATAACCGGAAGAATGGACTCCACAAATGGTCAAAAAGGCACAACTAAATGACAAGGCGATCAACACCATTCAGTGTGGACTCACAATGGAAGAATTGAACCGAGTTGGTCCCTACGACAATGCCAAAGACTTGTGGAACTCACTAATCAAATTACACGAAGGAACCGAGGACTCAAAGGTAAACAAACGAGATCTTCTTTTAAATAATTTACTTAATATAAAAATATTTCTTGGAGAGACGGCCTCGCAACTACACGCCCGACTGAAGGACATCCTCAACGGTCTTCACCTGATCGGACACGAACTCGAAAATCGCGACACGATAAGGTACGCTCTGAACGCTTTTCCGAGGAATGCTTTGTGGGCATCAATTGTAGATGCATACAAAGTTTCCAAAGATCTTTCAATTCTTAAGTTAGACGAATTATTTTGCGAGCTGGAATTACACGAGCAATCTAACATGAGCCATGTCGAGAAAGGAGTTGCTTTGTATGCATGTTCAAGCAAAGAGACAAAATCAAAAACGAAGATCGAATCTGAAAGCGAGTCAGACTCAGATTCAACAAACGAAGAAAAACTAGTCAACATGGTCCGAAGATTGTTGACTAAGAAAAAGCTCAGAAGAAACACCAAAAAGATTCCACCGAACCAGATCCAAAACAAATCAGAATTGATTTGTTATGGATGCAACAAAAAGGGGGCATTTCAAAAATGAATGCCCAAATCGGAAAGAAGAACGACCCAAATCGATAAGACGGAAGAAGGCACTTCAAGCGACTTGGGACGAAACCTCTTCCGACGAATCCGACATGGAGCAAACGAAGCACTCAAGTCACCTTGCATTTATGGCAAGGAACGAAAATTCCGAATCTGAGTCTGACGAAGAATATGAGTTCGAGATCGACCTCGATTCCGGGAGAAGCCCCGGATCAAAAGATCTGAATATGGTAACGATTTATTCAAAGTCAAATTTACTTAAAGTAGTTAAATGTTTGTTTAAAAAAATAGCAAAATCGGAAAAACTAAATAACTTGTTACTTAAGGAAATAGACCACCTTAAGCAACAAGTTAGCTTGAGTGACTCGACTAACCAAGTTCAAGTCGGAACTTTGACTCAAGTTGAAAAACTCGAGGAAGAAAATTCCGATTTGAAAAGTCAAGTCGAGCGACTCAAGAAAACTTTTGAAAGGTTCGAAATGGGATCCAAGTGTTTAAATATGGTACTTGGATCGTAACGAGCTGTGTACAACAAATTGGGGCTTGACTTTAAACCGAACAAAACGAACAAATCATACATGTCTCTAATTAGTCAAAATGTTAGAAGTCAAGTCCAAGCATGGGTTCAAACAAAACACTTAACCAAACCAATCAAAACAAACCACTACTTGGTCCCTAAGAGTCAAATTTATTACTTAGATATACCTTATCTAAGCTATGACTCAGGGGGAGCAACTAGAAAAACAATCCAATCAACTTAATTAAACCAAACTCAATACTTAGGATTAGGATTATTAGAATGGTTAGATGAAAAAGGTTTACCAAACCCTATAACATAGCACCGGAATGGATTGGGATGATAGTACGGCAAAGAAACTCTGTCGAAGGCATGTCTAGGTTGAATATGGAATTCTACCTGGTGCACTAGACTTAGTGGATCTGACCGAAGCTACCCAGTCAAACATGGGCTAGTATTAAGTTTTTTGGGCAGGAACAGTTTGGAAAGTCTTTAGCAAGTGGTCTAATGATATTCAAGTAGGTCATATGCCTCGCCACTGAACTTAAACTTATCCTTAGGACGCCTGCTTGATTAACTCAAAGCTAAGTTTTAATCTAACATGGGTTCAATAACCTCTTTCAATAAAATTAATTCTAATTTGAACTAAATTCAAATCTAATCTAATTCAAACCAAATTATTTTAAAAATTATTTTAAACTTAATTAAAATCAATTAAAATTATTTTAAACTTAATTAAAATTAATTAAAATTATTTTAAACTTATTAAAAATTATTTTAAACTTATTAAAAATTATTTTAAACTTATTAAAAATTATTTTAAACCTATTAAAAATTATTTTAAACTTATTAAAAATTATTTTCAATTTAATTAAAATTATTTTAAACTTATTAAAAATTATTTTAAATTTAAGTAAAAATTATTTTAAACTTATTAAAAATTATTTAAACGTATTAAAAATTATTTTAAATTTAATTAAAATTATTTTAAACTTAATTAAAATTATTTTAAACTTATTAAAACTTATTTTAAATGTATTAAAAATTATTTTAAACTTATTAAAAATTATTTTAAATTTAATTAAAATTATTTTAAACTTAATTAAAATTATTTTAAACTTATTAAAAATTATTTTAAACTTATTAAAAATTATTTTAAACTTATTAAAAATTATTTTAAACTTTATTAAAAATTATTTTAAACTTAATTAAAATTATTTTAAAATTAAAATTATTTTAAAATTAAAATTATTTTAAACTTAATTAAAATTATTTTAAAATTAAAATTCTTTTAAACTTAAAAAATTTTATTAAAATTATTTTAAACTTAATTAAAATTTATTAATTATTAAAGATCCGTCGACCGAACCGAACTCTTTTAATATACCACATGACGAATGTTCAATTATTCGGTCGACCGAAAACATAACTCTCATCTGTTCAACTACCCTTCATCTTCCCTGTATCCGTGACAAAATTAAAGTTCCGGTCAACCGAACCGTTTTATCGGTCGACCGAACGTCTGCTCACCGGTCAAAAGGACGAGAGATTTAAGGGATCGGTCGACCGATCATCTTCTATAAAAGCAGAAGCTAGCAACCCTCACAACTCATCCAAATCCATTCTTCTACTCTTCTATCTCCTATACTATTCGCCGATTCCAGCCTCTTCCCATCCAAAAATGCCTCGGTAACTTCCTTTTATTCTATTCCTTTTAATATTTTTGCACAAGTTACTTATTGCATTATTATTTATTTTTTATAGTGAGAAAAGTAGAGCTATTGCACAAAGAGAGGCTAGCTCTCTTAATACTAGCCAAGATCCTAGGTTTTCTACCGAAGAATTGCGTCTATCCTTTCCTAATAAAAAATTTAAGGTTATCGGTACTCGTTGTTTGAATCTCCAATTCTATCAAACCTTTTGTCCTGAGGTCATAGAGATCAATCAACACTATCAACTTGATAGCGTCATCTTTTGTAAACATGCATACAATCCTATTCTCTATTCGGAATTTTACCACAACTTGTGCGAACTTGATCCCCATCATTTTAGGACTAGAGTTGCTACTCGAGACATGTTGTTTGATCTTGACATGTTTCTTCGATTTCTACGGATCTGATCGTCAGTTAACCGTATCTTTTTTAGTAAGTCTCTTCCTGATCCATTACCTGCTCATTTTTCTCATCTGACTTTAGACCTCATGTATGCTGACTTCTTTGAGGGACCTCGTCCTAAAAAAATGTCAATAGTACCTCTTAGTCCAAGAGATAACGCTTTTTATAAGATGGTTGTGTCTTGTGTTTATCCTTTATCATCTGGAGATCAGGGCGTTTTGCGTCCAGTTCATCTTTTTCTGATGTACGCCCTTAAACACAGACTAGACTTTGACCTAGACTACTGGGTATTCAGATCTATCATTTCCTATTCAGGGTACAGTACTTCACTTAAGGTTCATATGATTCAGTGTCATGTTCTTACTGCTTATATTGCCAATCTCGGAGTAGGAGTTCATCGAAGCGAGTTGATTGAGTTATCTGACTTTGATCTTGTCGGTGTTAGGATGTGAGATCTCGGAAAAATTTAATAAATAGGGTTATTTCAGAAATAGCCTTATAAAAATTTTCTGGAATTTTTAGAAATTTACTGGGAATTTTTCGGAGCTCGTACGATGAATTTTGAGGGGATTAATTTCGAGCGCGGATAAAGCCTGTTTGGGATATCCGTTTAAGTGAGGAAATGTTTTTATTATATAAATTCATTTTCATTATTTCCTCTCCTAAAACGCCGATTGCCCGAACCCTCTCCTTCCCCCGACTCTTCTCTGCCCCTCTCGCGGACGAGCGACGCCAACGCGAGGGATGCTCCAGCTCCGGTGATTTTTCTTCCCTGGCATCGTCTCCGATTGAGCTTAGAGACCGCTGGCATTTCCCTCTCCGGAGCCTCACCAACGTCAGGTTCCCTTGCTACCAGCGGCCGATTCCCTCTGCCCTTGATCGATCGTGCCATCATCGATTGCCGGTGCAGATTAGGGCTCGGAGCACAGAGGTGAGGGACTAGCTTCGATTCTTCTTCCCTTTTCCTTGTGCAACCGTGCCCTAGATCCCTTGCCCTAGATCCCTTTTGTCAGCTCTGATCAGTCATCGCGAAAGCAAAGGTGTGCCTTAGCTGTATTAGAAGGTGAGGCATCGCCGATTCTTTCTTTTGATTTCTTGGATTTGATCCATCGATTCCAATCTTGATTCGATCAGGAGGTGAGGCTTTGATCTAGGAGGGGGTGGACCTCCTCTTCCTTGCTGTTGACTAAGGTTCCGGTTGGAGGTAGGCTCTGGTTGGAATTAGGTATTGTTGGATTAGAGTTCTCCATTTCTTGTTGATCTGTTGTCTTTGTTTGATTCCTTCGTGATCCAGTTATTTCCAGCAGGTGATGAGGTTGTGTACTGTTGGTGTTCTTGATCTCACCTTGAACCCAATTGAATAGGGAAGGATTTCAGGAGGATTATGTTCTGTGGAAACCAGTGAGGATCTGAGAAGGTGATCTTGGTTCCGATAGGAATAACCATTTGATCCAGCATCAATAGCAGCTGGGACTTGAGGTAAGGTGTAGGGATTTTGTTACATGTTGAGGAATTAGGTTTATGTGTTGATGAATTAGATTCATGTATTGGATTAGAAATACATTGGATTAATCCATGATTAGTTGATACATGATGTGTAGATTTGAATTAGGGTTATGTTGATTGTGATTTAATTTCTTAGATTAAATTAATGGAATGATTAGGGTTAAGACAATTAACCCTAGTCAACTATTGGATTTAATTTAAGATTGGATTTCTAATCTAATTGGTGATTAGGGATTAGGTAACTAACCCTAATTGACTGTTATATTAATTTGGTAGGTTGGGATTGTGTTGATTAAGGTTTGCCCTAATTTAGTTTTTAGGGATTTTATTTAGCTATTCATTTGATTTAGCTAAATAAAACTGTTTGTTTGACACAGGACTCTGATTCGAGACGGGCGTCTCGACTTCGGATTTGGATTGTACCTTCTAATTGAGGCGGGTACCCTTTGACTTATCTTTTTGATATTGTCTTATGATATGTGTAACTTATATATAATTACTAGTGATTGGTAGATTTAGCATTTCCCTGGTGTTAGCTTAGTTGATACCTGATACATGTTGCTACTGTTGTCTGCTATACTTTCGTCTGGTATACCTTTACTTCTTACCATGTGTACGTATGTTCATAGAGATGGATATTTATAGTGCTTATCTACTCAGGATTAGTTGCTGTAGATACTTGTTATATGTTGTTAGATTCATGTTGCTTATATCTTTGTTATATATGTGTTTACCTTTTTGGCACCTACGCATATGGAGGAGGATATGTTCAGGTATGACATACTGTAGCCGCATGCACCATATCGCATGATTGCATGCTGGGCGATTGACGACTCCATTATTGTTGAGATCGTCGGCCGGCTACATGGACCTTTACACACGTGATCACTACATGGGTAGTGGCACAACACTTAGGGTGTGTATGGTAGGTTGCCCGGTGGTGCTCCGCTAGGACGCTCATGGGTAGCGTGACAGGAGCGTGGTAGCACGCCGGGGTCCCTCCCCGTCATTGTGTACCGGGAGATGAGAGCATTGCGCTCCCTCACTATGTTTGAGGTAGGAGGATAGGTGTACTCCGAAAGCATCCCGTCCACTCGGTCACTCTTCAGGGGCAGTGATGGCAGAGTGCACGGTGTCACAGCCCTACCCACTCGGTCTCACCATTGTGTGTGAGATGGCTGACTGGCTGATAGGGGTGACCATGTCATATTTCATCATATGCACAGATTGCATTTATTCTGATTGTTGCATATTGGATGATGCATTTTGGTGATTGCATATGATTGACATGCATACAGGATACATGCTTTTTGCTCTGACTATTTTTTTATCTCTGTATGTTCACAGTCAGTTGTCCAAGCCTCGCAGGTGAGTACAGTTTATTTCAGTTATGCATTTTATTATTATTCTTACTATAGACTGTACTTTATGCTTATTACTAGATATTACAGTTTATTTCAGCTATGCATATCTGTTATACTGTTAGGAGATTGTACCATAGATTATACTGTTAGGAAACTGTATTATAGATCCTATGGTTTAGGAGACTGTACCTTAGGATATTGCTAGTAGTTATATGTTGCTATACATATCTATTGGATTATCTGTTGAGTTCTTTGAACTCACCCCGTTGTTACTATTTTTCAGGTTGAGGCCGTCAGGAGAGATTCCAGTCGCTAGCCCCTTTATCGCGAGGATTTTCTTTGTCGGATTATATTTTGCTTTTGCATCTTATATACTTGTATTGTGGGTTTGTATTGTGGACATTGAACATTCGGGTTTGCTACTTTTGTTTTCCGCTGCGGATATATTTTCATTACTTCGTGGATTTTGTCTTTCTTCGTTGTAGTGGAGTAGGATGTTTACATATATCTTCGAGATTCTATATCGTCTTTCCTTATTAAACTGTGTGGATTGATTATATGTTGAACTGTGTGGAATGTTGATATAAACTGCGTGGTTTGTTTCTTATTTGTATTGTATTGTTCCGGCCGTGTGTGGCCGAGGTATAGATATATGTATTCTGGATTCATATTGTCACCCGTACAGTGGAGATGTTGCCGAAATTTCTTCGGACAGACACTACCTGGGGCGTGACATAGGCAATTATCCTTGGCTGAGATTAAGACAAGCGCCGAAGGCCTTGTGTACAAACGAACACATCCACACTACATCCCACCGGTTGTTGACGATCCTATTGATGAGGATGATTTGGTTCATGTTACTGCGCCTCCTCCTGTGGTCATCGATCCTGGATTTGCCATGACACCCTTCTTCGATTTTCCTCAAAGTAGTTCATATGCTCCTCCTCCTCCAACTAGTGACTTCTTTACCCGTCTGCGAGATGATATTTTCAGTCGCTTTGACTCATTGGAAACAAAAATGGATGATCAGTACAGCTCTCTTCAGGGACAAGTTGCTGATATTCGTCATGAGATGATAGAACGTACTGATGCATTACAGAAAGAGCAGTAGAGGATTTTTGATTATCTGAGAGATAATGAGGATGAGGATGAGGATGAGTGATTTAAGGATTTATCTTTTGTGACTTATTGTATCTATTACTTACCTTGAATTATGATTATGTTTAATCTTCAGTGTTTCTTTTTTCAGTCTTTAGTAGTTTTTGATAAATTTTGTAGAATAGGTTCTTTGATTATGAAAATTACTATCTAGTCTATTTTTCAAATTTATTTTTGTAAGATTCCCCATTTCAAAATTTTTGTTTTCAAAATTCTTTAAATTTATTTTCTGGAATAGCCTAGGTCTTACCGTAGAATTGCATGATTCTATAGTTCTAGGAGCCAGCCTCTCACAAGCACAGTAGGATCCCTTGTTTGATAACTTAGAATGGGTGAGATGCTTAGGTCCTAGCCCTAGATTTCAAATGCTTATGTTAGTGTATCGCTATAAATCTGGGCTTTAAATAACAAACATTGATCAATTTGAGTTGACTAGTAAGTAAAACCTTGCTAGTTATAAAATGCTCAAATTGACCAACCTGAGTCAAATTGTTACTATCTTGTGATAGCTGGCCTTGAACAAGTGTTGGACATTTCATCATAAGGACAAATTTTCCTTAGTTTTATTACCAATGCTTGGACTTTTAGGATAAATATCATTTTTAGGAGGAGTTGTCTTTACAAAAATTATTTTTATACTTTATTAGTTTTTTTTTACAAATATTCTCAATTTAGTAAATTTAATTTTCTAAAGTGTTTTCTTCACCATCTTTTTCAAATAAAAAAAAAATATTTTTTTTTAGTAGATATACTTACAAAACACTTTAGTAAAATTATTTTTCCTTAAAAAATATTTTTCAATTAATCTTTTTAAAAATTTATAACTTAGTAAAATTTTTTTTAGACTTTTTACCTTAGTAAAATTATTTTACCTTAGTAAATTTTTGAATAGTTATTTTTACTAAGAGTTTTCTTTTTATTCTAACATTTAGTTTTCTGAATTTTTGTTTGTTCTATCTTCCCCTATTTTTGATGTGTGTCAAAGGGGGAGAGATAGTGTATTCAGGGGGAGAGGTTTATTTCAGGGGGAGAAATAAGAATTTAAATTGCTTGCTTATTTACTTGTTGCATATTTGTATGTTTGTTTATTTATCTGTTGCATATTTTTAAACTTAACTTTGAACCTTGGTTGCCAAACATCAAAAAGGGGGAGATTGTTGGTGCAAACTGCACCAGAATCAAACCTGAGATTTGATGTTGTCAAAGGTTCAAGTTAAGTCTTGTTATGATCTAACAAGTTAACTGAGTGTGCAGGATGTTTACTCAACCGAGAAAGTCCTAGCTGGAGGCTAGGCAGAAAAGTCTTAGCAGATCGTGGAACCTAGGTGCAAGTCCAAGCAGGTCAAGGGGACCCAATGCTTGGCGGTATGATCGAGAAGTCTGGATGACTGAAGATCAAGAGAAAAGTCCTGGGGAGCCGATCAAGACTGTGTGAAAAGTCCAAACTAGATCTGGAGGATCAAAGTTTGGCAGGTAGGTTGAGGTAAGCAAACTGGAGGAGCGACAGTGAGGTCAGGTTCCCAGAGGGAACAACCTTAGGTCGCTGATCCAACTGAAGAAACCGGGAAGGTTTCCAAGTTGAGATCAAGACAGCTCTACTGTCTATATTACTCATGCATTATATTACTGTGCTAACACTTGTTTTGCAGGAATATTGTTTAAACTCTATTTTGTAGATTCGGCCTGATCGGTCGACCGAACAGGAGGTTTGGTCGACCGAACCAGTTTGACTCAGACCAGATCGCCAGATCAGCAAAGCAGAGTTCACCGTCAAAAGCTCGATCACCGATCGAACCGAAGATCGGTCGACGAACCATAGTGACTCAACAAGCGGCCCATCAAGACCGAATCGAAGGAAAGAAGGGCGATCGGCCGATCAACAAGAGGATTGGTCGACCGATCCAATCAAGATTAATCAAGATTAAAGGGTGATCTTGGCGATTTCAGTGAACAAGGAAAAACCTTGTTCGGCCGACCGATAAAAGGGTTCTGCCGACCGAATCATCAAGGCCGCTTAACGCACTTACGAGCCGGCACGACTCCACTGTGGGTGAGCGGAGCCGGTTCGGCACGATCGAACAGAGGGATCTCCGATCGAACCTCGATCCACCTATAAATTCAGACTCGAAGTCAGAGGCCAATCAAGAACTTTTTGATCACAAGTTACTACTCTGCAAGCGACTCATCTTCAGTGCAAAGCTACGTCATTTGGAAGAACCGACCTACGCTACATCTTCGATTCAGTTGTCGGTATACTTGTTTTTTGTTTTATACTTAATTGCTAATAAGATAGTAGATTTGTTACTATCTTATTCTATTGTACTTGTATGATCTGCTTCTCTCCGAGGAGTTCGGAGAGAAGGGTTTTAGTGTTTTGCCCATCGGTGCGGTCAAGGACCGCGGGCCTTCGAGTAGGAGTCGAGCTATGCTCCGAACGAAGTAAACGATTGTGTCTCCTTTCTTATTTTCCGCTGCACGATTCTGACTTAAAAAGAAAAGAATAGTTTTAAAAAGAAGCGATATTCAACCCCCCCTCTATCGCGCTACTCGATCCTATCAATTGGTATCAGAGCCAGGTTAGCTCTGAAATTTCTTAACCGATTTTCTAAGCATCTTTAAAAAATTTTCTTTTCTTAAAATTTCATTAATATTTTTCATTATCTCTATTTTTTCAAGCACTACTAATCCCAAGACAAAAGTCTTGGAAATTTTTTTTATTTATCTGTGATTGGCAAGGATGTCGAATTCATATCAAGAAGGGTATAACACGGTCCGACCTCCACTATTCAAAGGAGAAAACTTTAGCTATTGGAAGAATAGGATGGAGTGTTTCCTGAAGTCTGACATCGAGCTCTGGTTCACAATCTTGAAAGGTTATACTCCTCCAACGAAGGACGGAATAACTCTAGAACCGGAAGAATGGACTCCACAAATGGTCAAAAAGGCACAACTAAATTACAAGGCGATCAACACCATTCAGTGTGGACTCACAATGGAAGAATTGAACCGAGTTGGTCCCTACGACAATGCCAAAGACTTGTGGGACTCACTAATCAAATTACACGAAGGAACCGAGGACTCAAAGGTAAACAAACGAGATCTTCTTTTAAAAAATTTACTTAATATAAAAATATTTCCGTTAGAGACGGCCTCGCAACTACACGCCCAACTGAAGGACATCCTCAACGGTCTTCACCTGATCGGACACGAACTCGAAAATCGCGACACGATAAGGTACGCTCTGAACGCTTTTCCGAGGAATGCTTTGTGGGCATCAATTGTAGATGCATACAAAGTTTCCAAAGATCTTTCAATTCTTAAGTTAGACGAATTATTTAGCGAGCTGGAATTACACGAGCAATCTAACATGAGCCATGTCGAGAAAGGAGTTGCTTTGTATGCATGTTCAAGCAAAGAGACAAAATCAAAAATGAAGATCGAGTCTGAAAGCGAGTCAGACTCAGATTCAACAAACGAAGAAAAACTAGTTAACATGGTCCGAAGATTGTTGACTAAGAAAAAGGTCAGAAGAAACACCAAAAAGATTCCACCGAACCAGATCCAAAACAAATCAAAATTGATTTGTTATGAATGCAACAAAAAGGGGCATTTCAAAAATGAATGCCCAAATCGGAAAGAAGAACGACCCAAATCGACAAGACGGAAGAAGGCACTTCAAGCGACTTGGGACGAAACCTCTTCCGACGAATCCAACACGGAGAAAACGAAGCACTCAAGTCACCTTGCATTTATGGCAAGGAACGAAAGTTTCGAATCTGAGTCTGACGAAGAATACGAGTCCGAGATCGACCTCGATTCCGAGAGAAGCCCCGGATCGAAAGATCTGAATATGGTAACGATTTATTCAAAGTCAAATTTACTTAAAGTAGTTAAATGTTTGTTTAAAAAAATAGCAAAATCGGAAAAACTAAATAACTTGTTACTTAAGGAAATAGACCACCTTAAGCAACAAGTTAGCTTGAGTGACTCGACTAACCAAGTTCAAGTCGGAACTTTGACTCAAGTTGAAAAACTCGAGGAAGAAAATTCCGATTTGAAAAGTCAAGTCGAGCGACTCAAGAAAACTTTTGAAAGGTTCGAAATGGGATCCAAGTGTTTAAATATGGTACTTGGATCGCAACGAGCTGTGTACAACAAATCGGGGCTTGGCTATAAACCGAACAAAACGAACAAATCATACATGTCTCTAATTAGTCAAAATTTTAGAAGTCAAGTCCAAGCATGGGTTCAAACAAAACACTTAACCAAACCAAACCACTACTTGGTCCCTAAGAGTCAAATTCATTACTTAGATAGACCTTATCTAAGCTATGACTCAGGGGGAGCAACTAGAAAAACAATCCAATCAACTTAATTAAACCAAACTCAATACTTAGGATTAGAATTATTAGAATGGTTAGATGAAAAAGGTTTACCAAACCCTATAACATAGCACCGGAATGGATTGGGATGATAGTACGTCAAAGAAACTCTGTCGAAGGCATGTCTAGGTTGAATTACCTGGTGCATTAGACTTAGTGGATCTGACCGAAGCTACCCCAGTCAAACATGGGCTAGTTAGACTAAAATTTAGTATTAAGTTTTTTGGGCAGGAACAGTTTGGAAAGTCTTTAGCAAGTGGTCTAATGATATTCAAGTAGGTCATATGCCTCGCCACTGAACTGAAACTTATCCTTAGGATGCCTGCTTGATTAACCCAAAACTAATTTGAATCTAACATGGGTTCAATAACCTCTTTCAATAAAATTAATTCTAATTTGAACTAAATTCAAATCTAATCTAATTCAAACCAAATTATTTTAAAAATTATTTTAAACTTAATTAAAATTATTTTAAACTTATTAAAAATTATTTTAAACTTATTAAAAATTATTTAAACCTATTAAAAATTATTTTAAACTTATTAAAAATTATTTTGAACCTATTAAAAATTATTTTAAATTTATTAAACATTATTTTAAACTTATTAAAAATTATTTTAAATTTAATTAAAATTATTTTAAACTTATTAAAAATTATTTTAAATTTAATTAAAAATTATTTTAAACTTATTAAAAATTATTTAAACTTATTAAAAATTATTTAAACTTATTAAAAATTATTTTAAATTTAATTAAATTATTTTAAACTTAATTAAAATTATTTTAAACTTATTAAAAAGTATTTTAAACTTATTAAAAATTATTTTAAACTTATTAAAAATTATTTTAAATTTAATTAAAATTATTTTAAACTTAATTAAAATTATTTTAAACTTATTAAAAATTATTTTAAACTTATTAAAAATTATTTTAAAACTTAATTAAAATTATTTTAAAATTAAAATTATTTTAAACTTAATTAAAATTATTTTAAACTTAATTAAAATTATTTTAAAATTAAAATTCTTTTAAACTTAAAAAATTTAATTAAAATTATTTTAAACTTAATTAAAATTTATTAATTATTAAAGATCCGTCGACCGAACCGAACTCTTTTAATATACCACATGACGAATGTTCAATTATTCGATCGACCGAAAACATAACTCTCATCTGTTCAACTACCCTTCACCTTCCCCGTATCCGTGCCAAAATTAAAGTTCCGGTCAACCGAACCGTTTTATCGGTTGACCGAACGTCTGCTCACCGGTCAAAAGGACGAGAGATTTAAGGGATCGGTCGACCGAACCCTTGATCGGTCGACCGATCATCTTCTATAAAAGCAGAAGCTAGCAACCCTCACAACTCATCCAAATCCATTCTTCTACTCTTCTATCTCCTATACTATTCGCCGATTCCAGCCTCTTCCCATCCAAAAATGCCTCGGTAACTTCCTTTTATTCTATTCCTTTTAATATTTTTGCACAAGTTACTTATTGCATTATTATTTATTTTTTATAGTGAGAAAAGTAGAGCTATAGCACAAAGAGAGGCTAGCTCTCTTAATCCTAGCCAAGATCCTAGGTTTTCTACCGAAGAATTGCGTCTATCCTTTCCTAATAAAAAATTTAAGGTTATCGGTACTCGTTGTTTGGATCTCCAATTCTATCAAACCTTTTGTCCTGAGGTCATAGAGATCAATCAACACTATTAACTTGATAGCGTCATCTTTTGTAGACATGCATACAATCCTATTCTCTATTCGGAATTTTAGCACAACTTGTGTCACGCCCCGAGAGTAAGGTTGTCCGATGAAAATCGGACAGCACCTCCCCTGTAGCAGTGACAAATGAAACCGGTATACATCACCAACAGATAATACATATGCAGGTAAAATCACAACCACGCAGATAATATGCAGCCCACACGGCTGGAAAATCAAACACAGCGGAAAACAGAAATAACAAGTATAAAGTAACAAAAACTCATCACGGGCCGGCCCGGCTTGACTCCTCGACAAACAACCAAATACAAAATAACAAGTCCACAGCCAAATTATTACAATGCTAAATTCAAAGGTTTAACTCACAATAAAATGAAAACCAAAATCATAGTAACGTCCTCGAATGTGACGTGGAACTGGCGGACAGGATCTCCAGGCGACTCCATAAATCCTTTACCTGCTACCTGGTGAAATTACCAATATACGGGGTGGTGAGTATAAAGACTCAGCGGGTAATAGACTGATAGTGCATGAGTATGGTAAAGAACTAGAGATGCAAAGGTATACAGTCTCGTATGGTAATAGCAGATACTACAGTGATATCATAATAAGTGTCCATACCTGAAACCATATCCTAGGCTAGTAAGGGAAGGTAGATGTAGCAAAATCCTGCTACAGTACTGCTCATAACTACATGGTATCATGTGAGGTATATACAGGTCAATGGTAGGCAAGTCAGTGTCTAAACACATATCACAGGTATAAATCTCAACCTACGTAAGCATAACAGCATAAATAAACAACAGCAGCATAGATAAGCAACAACAGCATAAGTAAACAACCGTATCAACATGTACAGTAATAACAACGTATGCACGGATGGTCACCCCGCCCACCTCTCTGCACCACGACCCCTGTATGGTCGAGAGGCCGGATCGATGACAACTGTACGACACTCCAGCCGCCACTACTCTCGAGTGACCGAGTGGACAGTTGCATAGTAGCTGAATAGCCACGTCTGCGAAGGGGGTCCCTGCTGCCCGCGACTCCAGCCGCCACTACCCATGAGTGGCCGAGTGTGGCATGACAGGACAAGCAGCACGCTCCAGCCGCCACTACCCATGAGTGGCCGAACGTGCGGCTCTAGGCCAACGACCGTCTCAACCACAAGGGAGCCAAAGTCGTCGGCTATGCATGCAATGACATGATGCGAAAATACAGCAGTCATCATATATATATAAACAGAAAACAGGTATGCTACATGAAGCCAGCATGCTCAGCAAGGTGTGTAAATAAACAGAAATCAAAGCAGGTAAACATGGTATCAGGTGTCCATATAACCAATACCTACTATCTAATGTCTGGTATCTGGTATCCAATACCTAGTACTATAGTATCTGCTAAATATCGTGAATAGCAACGAGAGACTGTATAGATACAGAAACGAGTAGCTCAAAGATTGAGTGGAAGTATCAAACGCAGGAAAAATAAGAGTGGAGTCAAGATAGATACATCAACTATCTGAACATAAAGCTCATGCACTAGGATCAAAATACTAAAGAGATAAAGCAACAAGTACCCGCCTTTATCTGCCGATCGTGATAAACTAATCTCATGTCGAGACGCACATCCCGAATCCAAGTCCTGCAATCACATAATATATTTAGCTAATTACATATACAACAACTAGCTAAAACCTAAAACCCAATTCTAATTCAATTAGATAACCGTTTAATTTCACCTAATAATCCAAATCTAACTTAATGATAAATTCATCTTTTATCCACCAATCAATTCAAGATCTACCACAGTCCACATATCACATAGAATAATCTAACCCATCATCACTAATTATGATATCAATCTTATGATTCTATTACAATCATGTACTTCTCTAAATCAACCATAAACCTTCATCTCAATAACAAATCATCCACATGATAATCACATACAAACTAAAAATCCACTCAAACAATAAATCACAACTAAATAGGACTAAAACACTCTAACCATTTCACAACTAAAATCAAATATGGTTATTACACGAAATTACCATTTCAACTTACCCAATTATCCAATCCAATTTAATTTCATCAACTACTAGCATCATGGATCAAACATGCACGATTTATCCACCTAAATCACATCTGAAAATACCAACTAAGATAGCTAATTACTCATTCATCATATTATCACATCTTAACAGCTCAAATAGAATTTGATCCAATCCATATCAACCTAATACCAACAAGAGATCAATCAAAACACTATAGTAACTTACCATGAATCAAAGCCCTCAACCCAGCTCTAAAACCTTCACATTTCACTTGCAAGTGGATTTTCAATCTAAGTACCCTCAAACAGAACAATCTAACATGAGACTCAAAGAGGATAATCTTGAAAGAAACTAAATCAACAAAGAAGCAACGATCGAATGCTTATACCTCACCAATGAGCTGATGGAGCTGCTCCATGTCCACTAGAGAACCAATTGGGGCAACAAGGCAAGGTCAAGCTCACTGCCAATACATAGGTAAGCTGCCACGAGTATATTGGAGCACAACGAGTAAGAAAATCCACTCAAGAGCATCCACTCACCATTAGGGCAGACGACGACCCACGGTGGTGGAAGAGCCCCACCGGTGATGACCAGTCCGCCTGGAATGTCGACATTGATGATCGATGATCAGCACTGTGGCAAGCACAACCCGGGCACAGCATCGGTGATGGCATCACGTGGTATGGGAGAGGGGAAATCGGCTCACGGGCACAACCCCACTGCCTCCTGCTCGTGGCCGGAGAAGGAAAACGACGATGGCATCAGGTGTCCTTCGAGGTGACAGAGAATCGACGATCTGACGGTGCGGATGGCCAGGCACGGGCTACAACTCAGAGAGAAGGACAACCGTATCGAACGTCCGGCGATCCGTGGAGATGGCAAGTCCAGCCAACGGTGAGAAGATCAGTGCCGGAGAACTTGGGATTATGGCATCGGAGAAATGAGAGGCGTCGGGGAAGAGGTAGGTTCGACGCTCGGTGTGCGTCTACGCCGGCCACGGCCTGCTGATGGTTGGCGGCTTCGACGATGCTAGGTCACGCAAGACTGTGCCGCACGTGAGAGGACGGCACCTCCTGCTCTTGGCCGAAAGCAGACCGTGCAAGGTAGGGCAACTCCGGGAGCTTGGCGGCAGATCTAGCTCCGGTGATCGAAGGAGAGGAGGTGGCGGATGAGATCTCGGCGACAATGAGCAAGAGGGAGGAAGGGAAATGGAGTGGTCGGCGTAAGATTAGGGCACAGTGAGATTTGGGTGAGGTTTTTTAAACCTAGGTTCAATAAATGAAACTCTAAGTTGGTTTCCTCAATCAACTCCCACTAAAGGGTATTCCAAACAGGCTTTCTCTAAACCTAATAATTGATCCCCTTAAAATACATCATACGAGCTCCGATTAAATCCCAGAAAATTCCTAAAAATTCCTGAAAAATCTAATAAGATTATTTTTCCAATAACCCTATTTATTTAATTATTATTTGGGCACCATATTTTACATTCTCCCCCACTAATAAAAATTTGGTCCCCAAATTTACTGCTCAACTCAGGGATCCACGTCTAAGTGTAACAATCCAACAACATACTCATATACCACTCCATCCAAGTATCATAACAAATCTCTAACTGTCAAAGATGACTCTGTGGGTTATGAGCTCATCCTGCTTCCGCTACTCTCACACTGCTGTCAAGCCAACTGTAAGTAAATCAATCATCTCCAAAATCCACAACACCCAGTATCAGCAAATCCTCTAACATCCACATTAAGCTCTCAGTCTGTTCATCTGTATAAAGATGTAAAGCGGTTCTAAAACAGAACTTTATACTCATGGTCTATTATAAAATCTGCCACTATTGTGATGTGAATCATGAATCTCCATCCAATTCAATACTCAGAGATATACCCTAAGGTCCGATAATCTCTCTACCATATAATCCTGCTACTCGATCTAAAGAATCTGTCCTATAAATCGATAGCTAGGGAGCAAGTCGTCGCCCAACAATGCTTACCCAAACCAAAATATCCTCTCCAAGCCTTGGATAATCCCACAACAAAATCCATCATAACATGCTCCCAACTCCACTTCAGTATCCAAATCAACGGAGATAATTCTACTAATCTCTGATGTTCAGCCTCCACTTGCTTACATAATAGACATCAAGCTACAAAATCCGCGATGTCTTTCCTCATACGTTCCACCAAACAGGAACACTTTAAGTCTCTATACATCGGGT
Source organism: Zingiber officinale (assembly GCF_018446385.1). NCBI lineage: Eukaryota > Viridiplantae > Streptophyta > Magnoliopsida > Zingiberales > Zingiberaceae > Zingiber > Zingiber officinale. Next base: position 64,984,826 of record NC_055990.1, on the reverse strand, counting down.
GTGTTTCCCGGATGTATCACAAATCTAGGCCGTTGTGTCTCCTACAGTCACTCCTCCCGGATAAGAAGTGAATCGGAAACACATAAAATCTCTCACGAAAATAAAGAATCCAACTGGCACGAGAAGACTACTCCGCCCATGCTACATCAGAACTGCACCAAACCCCAGGTACGATACATATGTGTAGAGTACAAATCCGACTACACTAGAAAGTACAACTAAGACAGGTGTAGTTATCAGCTTCTCGTTTCATCACTTGAAGCTGATCTTGTACGCATATATCCAGGAAAATTTCATATTCATCCTAGACAGTCCAGTCAACGGCATAACAATACTGGAGAAACCCCCAACTCTACTAAACATGTGTCCCAAAACTCGTAAAAGACAATCACAATACGTACTACTAACTTCACATATAGATGTTCTCGTCAAAACATCTCTAGAACTATGCGAAGCTAGTGTACGTGATCCACCTCGGATCGGGAATAAATCACAACATCGCCAATAAAGACAATGAAAACTGATCCAAACACCTTAATGATACCAAGTACATCGAGTCCATAAAAACATCTAGGGCACGGTATGCCTAAAATGATAACACCAATGACCCACAATGTATGTACAATAGGCTCACTCAACTGTAGGATCCCCAACAACAAGCCTATGATCAAATCACCAACTACAAATCCATAAATCCCTATATATCACAAACACACTACACTCCATGTCACTATCAACATCAAACGTCAAATAATAGATCATCAAACGACAACATCTCACTACACCTGATCTCTCAATATCCACTGAAAAGAATATCAATCTCAAGTCCAAAGATTCACACAACTTTATGACTGAGAGTCCATCCATCAAGAAGATATCTCTATAACTCTCATAATCATCCTATAAATGTCCCTCAACAAATATCGATAAAAGATCAAACCCTCTAATATGAGATATAGGCTACAAGATCTGGTAAAATGATCACGTGGTCAAGGTCTTAAGCCACCTGATAGAGACAATGTTAGCTGAGTCGTCTAACCATTGTCTTGTACCCCATCATACTGTGATTGCTCCACCCTGAGGTTCAGCAACCTCCAGTATCGAGCAATGTACACAAAGATAGAGGAACGCTACAACTAAACTAGCTGATCAGAATATCTATCAATCAACGCTCTACACCTCAAAGATCATCATCTGAAATTATACCCAGTTACGATCGGACCTCCTAGGTATTACTCAACTAACACCATTCCTCCACACCATTGCGGGGTATACATCACTAAGTACATCATGGATATCTAATCGTATTTAATAGTCCCATGAGTCATGATCTCCCATGGAACAATGTTAGGCGAGTCGACTGATCATCGCCTTAAAATCCATCATGCTAACGAAAGAAGTAGAGAGCTACTCTCTCTCCAAACACCTCAAGAAAATCACTAAGTGATGTCCTGATCTCCAAAAAAAAAACATTCTCTGCTTCTTCCTTCACGTGGTACCGGGTCACGTAAAGGTTAAGCAGCTAACTTTAACTCTCTCACGTCAGTACAAATCATATATCCGAATGTACTCTCCAAGTTATACCCTTGTAACGGTTGTATCCCAAAGTGTTAAGCAGGTAACTCTACCCTTTTCCACATCAGTGGGGTTATTTAACTGAATGTACCTTCTAGGTTACTCAACCAGGTACATACAACCCATGGTTAAAGTCCCCATGGAATAGGATGTATCAATCCTCCACAGACTAGTCAAACCAACAATGGTATACGGCTAACTCGATCAATTCTTCGTCTGTACAAGTCATGCACTCAAATGTATCTTTTAGGTTATCTAACCAACACACATAACCCAAGGATCAGAATCTCTATAAAAATAAAGTGAGTCGGTCTCCTACTAACCGAACTAATAAAAGTAACTCAGTACTCTACCATCTACACCGTCAAGAATGGATCACTCTTCTACTGATCAAGTCAACCAAGGTAGATCGGACCTCTATAGGCTAAAGCAACTAGGATAAGTCGATCCTCTACTAACCAAAGCAACAAGAGTAAACTGGTTCTCTACAATCCAAACCAACTAGGATAAATCAATCCTCTACTACCCAAGCCAATAAGAGTAAATCGGTTCTCTACGAACCAAGGCTATATGAGTAAATTGGTTCTTCACGAACCGAAACAATATGATATTTAGCAGATACTAACCACTACTAGACTAGTGGTAACAAAAATTAATAACACTGGTGGTATGATAAAAGAAGTCCTATGAGACTGTATTCCTTGATCTCTAGTAGGGTCAACCGTGATCAGTGATTGACCCAACACATTTGATGTATACTACAAACAACTGGACAGGTACTAACAAACGCATACTAATACATAACATAACTAACATAACAACTATGCATGCACTAACAGAAATGTAAGATAACAATATTCAAACATACCTCCTATAGCTTGGAGAATCCTGTCACTGCCTGGTCCAAAAACCCGAAAAGTCACACCGAGAAACCAAATCACGAACAACCAAACGAAAATAGGCCTCATAAACCTTGGCTCTGATACCAATAAATTGTCACGCCCCGAGAGTAAGGTTGTCCGATGAAAATCGGACAGCACCTCCCCTGTAGCAGTGACAAATGAAACCGGTATACATCACCAACAGATAATACATATGCAGGTAAAATCACAACCACGCAGATAATATGCAGCCCACACGGCTGGAAAATCAAACACAGCGAAAAACAGAAATAACAAGTATAAAGTAACAAAAACTCACCACGGGCCGGCCCGGCTTGACTCCTCGACAAACAACCAAATACAAAATAACAAGTCCACAGCCAAATTATTACAATGCTAAATTCAAAGGTTTAACTCACAATAAAATGAAAACCAAAATCATAGTAACGTCCTCGAATGTGACGTGGAACTGGCGGACAGGATCTCCAGGCGACTCCATAAATCCTTTACCTGCTACCTGGTGAAATTACCAATATACGGGGTGGTGAGTATAAAGACTCAGCGGGTAATAGACTGATAGTGCATGAGTATGGTAAAGAACTAGAGATGCAAAGGTATACAGTCTCGTATGGTAATAGCAGATACTACAGTGATATCATAATAAGTGTCCATACCTGAAACCATATCCTAGGCTAGTAAGGGAAGGTAGATGTAGCAAAATCCTGCTACAGTACTGCTCATAACTACATGGTATCATGTGAGGTATATACAGGTCAATGGTAGGCAAGTCAGTGTCTAAACACATATCACAGGTATAAATCTCAACCTACGTAAGCATAACAGCATAAATAAACAACAGCAGCATAGATAAGCAACAACAGCATAAGTAAACAACCGTATCAACATGTACAGTAATAACAACGTATGCACAAAGAGAGGCTAGCTCTCTTAATCCTAGCCAAGATCCTAGGTTTTCTACCGAAGAATTGCGTCTATCCTTTCCTAATAAAAAATTTAAGGTTATCGGTACTCATTGTTTGGATCTCCAATTCTATCAAACCTTTTGTCCTGAGGTCATAGAGATCAATCAACACTATTAACTTGATAGCGTCATCTTTTGTAGACATGCATACAATCCTATTCTCTATTCGGAATTTTAGCACAACTTGTGCGAACTTGATCCCCATCATTTTAGGACTAGAGTTGCTACTCGAGACATGTTGTTTGATCTTGACATGTTTCTTCGATTTCTACGGATCTGATCGTCAGTTAACCGTATCTTTTTTAGTAAGTCTCTTCCTGATCCATTACCTGCTCATTTTTCTCATCTGACTTTAGACCTCATGTATGCTGACTTCTTTGAGGGACCTCGTCCTAAAAAAATGTCAACTGTACCTCTTACTCCAAGAGATAACGCTTTTTATAAGATGGTTGTGTCTTGTGTTTATCCTTTATCATCTGGAGATCAGGGCGTTTTGCGTCTAGTTCATCTTTTTCTGATGTACGCCCTTAAACACAGACTAGACTTTGACCTAGGCTACTGGGTATTCAGATCTATCATTTACTATTCAGGGTACAATACTTCACTTAAGGTTCATATGATTCAGTGTCATGTTCTTACTGCTTATATTGCCAATCTCGGAGTAGGAGTTCATCGAGGCGAGTTGATTGAGTTGTCTAACTTTGATCTTGTCGGTGTTAGGCTGTGAGATCTCGGAAAAATTTAATAAATAGGGTTATTTCAGAAATAGCCTTATAAAATTTTTCTGGAATTTTTAGAAATTTACTGGGAATTTTTCGGAGCTCGTACGATGAATTTTGAGGGGATTAATTTCGAGCGCAGATAAAGCCTGTTTGGGATATCCGGTTAAGTGAGGAAATGTTTTTATTATATAAATTCTTTTTCATTATTTCCTCTCCTAAAACGCCGATTGCCCGAACCCTCTCCTTCCCCCGACTCTTCTCTGCCCCTCTCGCGGACGAGCGACGCCAACACAAGGGATGCTCCAGCTCCGGTGATTTTTCTTCCCTGGCATCGTCTCCGATTGAGCTTAGAGACGGCTGGCATTTCCCTCTCCAGAGCCTCACCAACGTCAGGTTCCCTTGCTACCAGCGGCCGATTCCCTCTGCCCTTGATCGATCGTGCCATCATCGATTGTGTAACGCCCACCCTTCTTACCCAAGGGCGGCGCTACGATCTTATACTACTTACGTACATGCTTTAGTTATACTATAACAGCGGAAAATTTTAAATCATTCCTTTTATTTAAATAAGCATGATATCACATATTCCGATTAGTTCGAATGTGCATATATTGATCATATAACTAAAAATATTAATTTGTCCGAATCGTTCTTGCCGAGCCACCACCACACACATCACTATCAGCTCCTCCTGCTGCTCCATCGTTCCGAATATCCGTCCCCCGTATCTGCGGTACAAGGAAAGTAAGCTATGAGCACTCATGGCTCAGTAAGTTCCTTTCCTACTCACTAAAACCGAATTCATATCATTGCATATCAATATCATGCGAGGTATCATAAGCATACGACATACAAGGGTATCATATTCATATTCATATCATAATATCTCATGACATTATATCTAATCATCAGATAATTCAAGCACATATGTAGGCAATGCATCATGAATTTGAAAACTTATACTTATAAGTACTTGAAATTAATATCATCATCATTTGGGATCCCGGTTTGTACCACATACTTAATGCGTAGGTCCAAGGTAGCAAGTCTTGAGCCCTACCATGCATACATACTAGGCCCGAGTCTTACTCCATCGACCTAGGGCACTCAAAGGCCCATTACTGACGAGGCCCGAGTCTTACTCCATCGACCCCGGGGCGTTTACGGAGCCCACCCTTGGTACAAACCATAAAAATAACTTATCATGCATAACTATCATATCATGTCCTTAACCATCTTTCATGCATTTATTCTTTTCATTTCCTTTCATTATGTATAGCATTTTCTATGCTATCACATATCATAACATAACTTCATTTCTTTTCATTATGTATAGCATTTTCTATGCTATAACACATCATGGCATATTTCATAATATAACTTCATTATGCATATCATTTCGTAACTAAAGCAATCATGCATTCTAACTTATTATCATATCATTTTCATACAGCATGGCATAGACATATTTAATTTTTGTTCTAGGGTTTCTAGGGCATCTATCCCTTCATGGCCGAACACATAATGATTCATTTAGGTCATACAAACATGTATCACCTTCACACATTATCAAGTTTTCATAAGAAGTACTTTTAACCCCTTAGGTTTCATTTCCAAGGCCTCTAGGTCCTTTAAACCTTACTTGGCCGAAATTCATAGAATATAAACTTCCTTTAAGTGGCCTAAAGCATGGGAAACCTAAGTAAATTTCATAGCAAGATTTACTAAGAACATCATACACAAAGTTGGATCATAAACAAGCTAGGACTCTTGTGATCTTACATGTTATAAATCATGTAACTAATTTTCTACATTCCAATTAAACATGAGAGCATTAATCATCTTTCATAACATAATATCACAGAGGTCATTGAGCATATTAGAATTTTGTTTAAGCTTCTCTAAACCATCACCTTACCATGGCCGAAATATTAAGAGTAAGGTTCATGAGTTTCTTTCAACATACAAGTATACAACTCTTAAGAACTTTATATCATGTCATATAAGCATAGTTATTTTAAATTCAAGGTCCTCCTAACCCTAAATTCTTTCTTGGTCGAACCATGAGAGTGGGGTTCTTTTGGTTCCAATCAACTTCCAAGCAAGAAAACCATAGGAAGGTCCTTAGCATTTCATAGAGGGAACCTTGCACTAGATTGGTTAGACAATAATTTTCCTAACCTATTTACAATATTTTTGATTGAAATTCTAGGGTTACATACACCTCTGATCATGCATCATATATGTATAAAAACATAGGGGAAAACTTTCTTTCAAGGCATAGAAAAAGAATCCGAAAATCACATGAAAGCCTTGTACCGCAGGTGAGGGGAAGCTTACTTTCTTTGCTTAAGTTTCCTAGAGTTGAGAACTTGCTTGTGGACCTTTCTTCCTTGCTTGCTTTGCTCGGCACCAATGGAGGAAGAAGTGGCTAGGTCTTTTGGTGGAGGGGAGGAGGAAGAAGAGGAGGCTTCTTCCTCTTGTGTTGCTCGGCAACAAAAGAAAGAAAGAAGGGGGAGAGTTGTTGCTCTCGGCAACAAGAGGAAAGAGGGAGGGAGAGTGCTCGGCACAAATGGAGGAGAGGAGGAGAGTGAGTTGAGGATGAAGCCCCCCCCCCCCATGCCTATTTATACTAAAGTGAGGGGAGGAAAACTTGACTTGATTCATCCTCCTCATTTACTTCTCCTCTTAATGAGAAAGAATATGCTAGAGAAATGCTTCTTGAGTTTCTCTCTTTTCTTTCTCTTAATTTCTCTCCTTTCTTTCCTTTAATTATAATTCCCATCTCTCCTCTTACAATATTCACTCCTATCACACTTGGTTAACACATGCATGCATCCACAAGAGAACCAAGGATCAAATCCTTCTCCTAACATATTTTTGTACAAAATAATTCATGTATATGCATTATGCATAAATATTTCATACATGCATATATAATATCTCATATTTCTTTTGTTTACATTAATTCCTTGCATTATAAATCATGTATAGAACTTTATATTCTCAACTTTATTTTCTTTCATAAAGTTTTTAATCATCTAAATCCTTCCCATCGTAACATTCAACGTAGACTATCTACACATTCTTTTCATTACATTCGTACTCTCATTGCCCTTACTTTATCTAGGCTTTCTAGGGGTGTTACAAACTCCCCTACTTATTGAAAGTTCGTCCCCGAACTTAGAATAACAATTTCTGCTCCGATTCCTTAGATACTGGTGGAGCTTCCAATCTCCCTTCCTCGATTTCCTCGAGATCTTCCTCTCCGAACTCGCCGTGTTCCGGAGATTCCGAGTCGCTCACATAGTTGTCGAAGTATTCCGGCATATCGGGTTCATCCGCGAACTCGAGGTATTCGCCAAAATATTCTACACCCTCGGGATCGTATTCGAACGGGATATAGTCCATTTCTACAAGATTTTAAAGATTCATTATTCCTCTTATGTTATAGCCTAAGGTTCTTGTATCTAGGCTACCATTCATGCATCCTACTTATCATCATGCACCATTCTCTAGGGTATAGCTTAAGGTATCCTTCCTAGGCTACCATTCATGCATCCTAGAGTATCATACTATTTTTAACACATACTTGTCATCATGCACCCTTCTCTAGGGTATAGCTTAAGGTATCCTTCCTAGGCTATCATTCATGTATCCTAGAGTATCATACTAATTTTTGCATATAAATAAATTAAGCAACGGTACTTACTTGGAGCGGCAGGAAGGAGCTTGATGTGTGTGTAGTGAGCTGGCAAAACTTCGGTAACGCCCACCCTTCTTACCCAAGGGCGGCGTTACGATCTTATACTACTTACGTACATGCTTTAGTTATACTATAACAGCGGAAAATTTTAAATCATTCCTTTTATTTAAATAAGCATGATATCACATATTCCGATTAGTTCGAATGTGCATATATTGATCATATAACTAAAAATATTAATTTGTCCGAATCGTTCTTGCCGAGCCACCACCACACACATCACTATCAGCTCCTCCTGCTGCTCCATCGTTCCGAATATCCGTCCCCCGTATCTGCGGTACAAGGAAAGTAAGCTATGAGCACTCATGGCTCAGTAAGTTCCTTTCCTACTCACTAAAACCGAATTCATATCATTGCATATCAATATCATGCGAGGTATCATAAGCATACGACATACAAGGGTATCATATTCATATTCATATCATAATATCTCATGACATTATATCTAATCATCAGATAATTCAAGCACATATGTAGGCAATGCATCATGAATTTGAAAACTTATACTTATAAGTACTTGAAATTAATATCATCATCATTTGGGATCCCGGTTTGTACCACATACTTAATGCGTAGGTCCAAGGTAGCAAGTCTTGAGCCCTACCATGCATACATACTAGGCCCGAGTCTTACTCCATCGACCTAGGGCACTCAAAGGCCCATTACTGACGAGGCCCGAGTCTTACTCCATCGACCCCGGGGCGTTTACGGAGCCCACCCTTGGTACAAACCATAAAAATAACTTATCATGCATAACTATCATATCATGTCCTTAACCATCTTTCATGCATTTATTCTTTTCATTTCCTTTCATTATGTATAGCATTTTCTATGCTATCACATATCATAACATAACTTCATTTCTTTTCATTATTTATAGCATTTTCTATGCTATAACACATCATGGCATATTTCATAATATAACTTCATTATGCATATCATTTGGTAACTAAAGCAATCATGCATTCTAACTTATTATCATATCATTTTCATACAGCATGGCATAGACATATTTAATTTTTGTTCTAGGGTTTCTAGGGCATCTATCCCTTCATGGCCGAACACATAATGATTCATTTAGGTCATACAAACATGTATCACCTTCACACATTATCAAGTTTTCATAAGAAGTACTTTTAACCCCTTAGGTTTCATTTCCAAGGCCTCTAGGTCCTTTAAACCTTACTTGGCCGAAATTCATAGAATATAAACTTCCTTTAAGTGGCCTAAAGCATGGGAAACCTAAGTAAATTTCATAGCAAGATTTACTAAGAACATCATACACAAAGTTGGATCATAAACAAGCTAGGACTCTTGTGATCTTACATGTTATAAATCATGTAACTAATTTTCTACATTCCAATTAAACATGAGAGCATTAATCATCTTTCATAACATAATATCACAGAGGTCATTGAGCATATTAGAATTTTGTTTAAGCTTCTCTAAACCATCACCTTACCATGGCCGAAATATTAAGAGTAAGGTTCATGAGTTTCTTTCAACATACAAGTATACAACTCTTAAGAACTTTATATCATGTCATATAAGCATAGTTATTTTAAATTCAAGGTCCTCCTAACCCTAAATTCTTTCTTGGCCGAAACATGAGAGTGGGGTTCTTTTGGTTCCAATCAACTTCCAAGCAAGAAAACCATAGGAAGGTCCTTAGCATTTCATAGAGGGAACCTTGCACTAGATTGGTTAGACAATAATTTTCCTAACCTATTTACAATATTTTTGATTGAAATTCTAGGGTTACATACACCTCTGATCATGCATCATATATGTATAAAAACATAGGGGAAAACTTTCTTTCAAGGCATAGAAAAAGAATCCGAAAATCACATGAAAGCCTTGTACCGTGAGGGGAAGCTTACTTTCTTTGCTTAAGTTTCCTAGAGTTGAGAACTTGCTTGTGGACCTTTCTTCCTTGCTTGCTTTGCTCGGCACCAATGGAGGAAGAAGTGGCTAGGTCTTTTGGTGGAGGGGAGGAGGAAGAAGAGGAGGCTTCTTCCTCTTGTGTTGCTCGGCAACAAAAAGAAAGAAAGAAGGGGGAGAGTTGTTGCTCTCGGCAACAAGAGGAAAGAGGGAGGGAGAGTGCTCGGCACAAATGGAGGAGAGGAGGAGAGTGAGTTGAGGATGAAGCCCCCCCCCTCCATGCCTATTTATACTAAAGTGAGGGGAGGAAAACTTGACTTGATTCATCCTCCTCATTTACTTCTCCTCTTAATGAGAAAGAATATGCTAGAGAAATGCTTCTTGAGTTTCTCTCTTTTCTTTCTCTTAATTTCTCTCCTTTCTTTCCTTTAATTATAATTCCCATCTCTCCTCTTACAATATTCACTCCTATCACACTTGGTTAACACATGCATGCATCCACAAGAGAACCAAGGATCAAATCCGTCTCCTAACATATTTTTGTACAAAATAATTCATGTATATGCATTATGCATAAATATTTCATACATGTATATATAATATCTCATATTTCTTTTGTTTACATTAATTCCTTGCATTATAAATCATGTATAGAACTTTATATTCTCAACTTTATTTTCTTTCATAAAGTTTTTAATCATCTAAATCCTACCCATCGTAACATTCAACGTAGACTATCTACACATTCTTTTCATTACATTCGTACTCTCATTGCCCTTACTTTATCTAGGCTTTCTAGGGGTGTTACAGATTGCCGGTGCAGATTAGGGCTCGGAGCACAGAGGTGAGGGACTAGCTTCGATTCTTCACGAAGATCCCTCGGATAATCAACACAAAGATCATACTTCTCAACCCATAAGGTATAAAGATTAATCCCTAAATCTATCCTGCCCTCTTGAATCATCCTATTTTTCCCTAAATCTTATCCCTCAAACGTCCTTACACGGGCTTACACCTTTCGTGTGCTTCTCTCGGAAAATCGAGTGGGAGATAATCTCTACAAGATCCATAGGACATTCAAACAATCAATCAAGAATGTGAATTAGGTCCACATCAAAACAATTCATTCAAGATTGAATTGATACAAACAAGATAATATCATAGAAACAAGGAAATGACAAATCCACAAGAGTTTACATCAATTCATCATACAAATACTCCCTCCATCCTAAAACAAAGAGATCTACTTTATGAATCGAAGAGAGAAATCCAAAAATACAAAGATTACAAGCATTTCGTTGATCCCCAATCCAAGAAGAGGAGAGAAAGAAAACTTATCTAAGATGAAGCTTGGTCTTCAAATCCAATCCACGCTCCCGGAGTCGAATCCATTGAAGATCTTCCTTTAGATCGCCCAGAAATCCTCCCAAGATTGGAAGGAAAGACCCAAATCTTGCTCTCTCCCAAGGGGGAGAAGATCCCCTTTCAAATCAAGAAGAAAGGCTTATATAGAGATGAGTTTTGGGCGCCACACGACCCGGTGGCACGACCGTGTAAGGCTCACACGTCCTGTTCCACTCTCTTCTCTGCTGACCTCACACGGTCGTGTGAGGTACACAGCCGTATCTTGCCTCTACCAACGCCCCCTTTGCACGACCATGTAGATCCACACGGCCTGCATTGCCTTCACCTCTGGAAACCTGACATGGTCGTGTGGTGCACACGACCAAAACTCTCCTGCTGTCTAGAAACCTCACACGACCATGTAGCGCACACGGCCGAGGCTTCTCCTGTCTCTGGAAAACTAACGTGGTCGTGTGATGTACACGACCCTGCTTCCCTGGGCTTCAAAACTTGACACGGTCGTGTGAGGTTCACACGACCATACCATCTTTCTTCTCTGGTGCAGCTACACGACCTCTCATCGTTACACGGCCTGGGCAACCCCCTATGGTAGGGTCGTGTAGGGTTCAAGTGTCATTGCTTCCTTCATCGCTTTGCTTGCAGATTTGGTCTCAAACATGCATTTTTCACCAGATTCAACTCCTACGTATAAAAGATGCACAAAAGCAGATCTCCGAACAAAAAGAGTAATATGCTGAAAAGGAAAGCTGAAAGTATGAAAATGCATAGATCAAGCATGCTCAAAGTATGTGAATGTGCGTCAAAACATGCTAATAAGTGTATACAATCTACGCACATCACACCCCCAGACTTAAACCTTTGCTTGTCCTCAAGCAAAATGCTGCAATCCAGATTCATAGGCTCTACAATGCCCTCATATCCCTAATGCATTCTCTTAACTCAATCAAAAGGTTTCATTAGTAAGCATGATCATGAAAACAAGTTAAGCATGACTCAAGCATAAGTACCCTGTGCACAGTGCAAAGACAACTCAAAACTCTTCAAGTTTCAATCTATGTCCTAGTTAAGTCATTATCAAATTTGAATTCCTAATGTTTCCAGTGATGGACAAGTAACCAGTGATAGAAACTTACTTGCCAAACACTTGGTTCATATTTCTTAATCAACCCATGGTCTCAAAGGCGTGCTCAATCTCAAGAGAAGCTAAGCAGTCATTTTCCCAATAACCCAACTCGGTTTCAAAGGGGTGACTTGCTAGATTCCACTCACGACAACTATTTTTTATATCCCTTATTCACTTTTTTTTATTGCTTTTTTTTCTCATTTTTCTTCATAAGCATTTGCATTGTACAAATCTTATTTCACAAGTGTACTTTTAGCACAAATGTTGGGATATTTTGATTTTTCCAAATGAGCTTGCATGAGTTGAGCCTCATCCAGTAACCAAAATGAAGTTTGAGAAATCACCATGAAAACCAAGTACTAAACAAACAAGATGAATCATGACTATTTCAATGATATCAACCATTCAAGCATCGAGTCAAAGTGTAGTGAAAATAAGATCCTTAAGGTCAAGCCAAGACTAAAATTTATCCTCAAATGATACTTAGCTTATATCATGCTACCCAAGATAGAGAAAAGAGGTACATTAAGCATACTACTAGCATCATTTGCAACATCATGAATCTATATAATGAACATGCTAACATTTTATCTTGAAGACAAGAAAGCATATAAGAGAAGTTTGATGTTCTCAAGATGTATGCCACAAGATTTCAAAAGATAGTCAAATGACTATCAAAACAAACACTCAAGCAAGACAATCAAAATAGAATGCAAAACAAAAGCTAAACATGTAGAAAACAAGAAAACAAGCAAAAACTGAAAACTAGAATGCAAAAAGAAATCAGGTTCGACACCCCCCCCCTCAGACTCAAACTTTTCATCGTCCCGATGAAATCAATATGGTGGAGGTGGAGGTGGAGGGGGATGAGAAAAAGGGAGCCTACGACGTGGCTGACCAATAGGAAAACTAGGGAAACCTGGAGTTTCACTCAAGATTATATGATACTCAAACAAAGCATCTACTTGTTGGGTAGTGACACTCATGCTTTGCATAAAATCTCTCATTCTAGCTCGATCCGTATCATAATCCTGGACAAATTCGACCACTTGACCCTGAAAGTTCCTTGTGAACTGAAAGTGCTCTTGTACTTCTCTAAACTGATTATCTGATAAAGAGAAGCGACCTTCCAATATTCTTCGTTAGGCATCATGCTTCTCATGAAGAGATTCTAGAGAAGTACGAAAATCAGAAAAGTCAAATCTGGAGGGACCCGTACCATAGGCAAAAGAATGCCTAGCAGGATCCAGATGTCCGGAAGGCTGCGGGTGTCCAAACATTGAGGGCTCAACATATGGCTCTGTGTCTCCGTATATAGAGGGAACATTTTCGGGGTCGACATCGGTGATTACCCAATTAGCAGGGTTGCGAATAGACATTCGTTCAGGACAAGGAAGAGGTAGAGGAAAACCATTCCTACTAGGAAATGCATACCCATTCTCATCCCGAACGATCATCTTCATGGCAAGACATGCATCCATGTCAATCATATCGTTGCCATGAATAACTTCCAACCCTTCTAAATCAAGTTCCAAGTTAATAGGTACTTGGGTAATCAAACCACCAAGCACTATTGATCCCGAAGATGCCCTCATAGTTCTCACTAAGGTTTGTAAGAAATGAAAACCGGAATCAAAATCTACCTTATGTATCACATCCCAAAGAGAATAGAGTTCCACTTTTTTGACGACTCCGTCACTTTCACCCCTACCAAAAATAGTTTTGCTCATGATTCTATGTAGATATCTAAAAACGGGGTTTTGCATGTGAGAAGCCTTGGCTCTAGAGGGCTCATAAGGGTGATCTAATCCAGTGATTGAATTCCAAAAATGATTCCAATTAAACCTAGAATCAAACTTTCGAGAGCTACCAGAAGACAATCCAAAACAAGTGTTAAAGTCACTAAATGTCCATTGAAATTCTTGATTCATTAATCTAAAAGTTATTTTACCAACATAATCATCCTCATTGGTAAAGTGGACATCTAACGAACTCAGAAACTCTAAAACAAGGCGAGGATAAGTTGGTAGATGTGAGTACAACATATCACTCAAATCTAAGAACCCTATCATCCAATCTACATCATCCCTAATTCCCATCATATCTAAAACAATAGTGTCTATATATCTAGTACACACAATCTTTCTATTGACAAGAATTGCAAATTTAGTTATATGATCATCAATTCTAAATACAATATTGAATTCATTGTCATTACCTTCGTCGCATGATGTCCTCTTCCCCTTGCCTTTGACTGGTTGTTTCCTTTTATCCTTGCTTGGCTCCTTCCCTTTGTCTCCACTGGAACCACCTCCCCTGCGTAGTTTCTTCAAAAGATTGGACATAATGTCTAGTTTGAGTGGGGGTGGGTACTATTTATGGTTGGAGAGACTAGATCTTGGGGAAATAGGTCTCAAGGAACAAGATTTTTGGTTAAGGAAATGGAGATCTTAGATCTAGGAGAAAAGAAGGATCTAGATCAAGGTGAAGCAAGTGGAGAAGGAAAGATTTTAGACCTAGATCTGAGAGGGTTTAAGGAAGGGTTGAAGAAAAGAGGGGTTTTGGAGAGAAAAGGGTGTTAAGATGAAGAGGGTGTGTGGGGGACACGACCTGGATCTGGCCATGTATAGGAGACATGGCCTGGTAGAATTTCACCACACGGGCCGTGTAGGTCTACACGGCCCCTCCTCTATCCTTCTCAGATTGAATCACACGGCCGTGCCAATTGGCACGACCTTCTCCTTCCTCCTCAATGGTATCCATACACAGCCGTGTCTAGGACACGGCTCCAACAGCCTCCTCCTCTGGAATCAGCACACGGTCGTGTCAAATGACACGGCCCGTGCAGGCTCTCGCAATGGTTCCTTCACACGGCCATGTGGTAGACACGGCCGAGAAACTCTCCTCCTTTGGATTCTTCACACGGCCGTGTCTGGAACACGACCATACTCCTTCCCTCCTCTGGAAATTTCACATGGTCGTGTCGTGAAGACACAGCCTAGGCATCTTCCTTTTCTGCACCGTAAGCCTGGTCGTATGCTGCACACGGCCATGCTCTGTTTTGCTCCAATTGACACTTCTCCTTCTTTCTAGCTCTCCCAACACTTCCATGCCCCTGAAGAAGTCATGGCCAGCTCATGGAAGTGAAATTTCATCCTGAAAACAAAATAAAAACCAAGTAAAGACACTATTAATGAGAAATAAAAACGTGAAATGAACCTAACTAAAAAGAAACCCTTGGGTTGCCTCCCAAGAAGCGCTTGTTTAAGGTCTTTAGTTTGACCAATCTAATTACTCCTCTCTTTTCCTTGCCCTCGGAGGGCAGACGTATTTGTCATTTTTGTTAGGAGGTTTCCTCCTAACATCTTCCACCACATAGTTTTCTTCATTTGGTGGCCTCCCATGAGGATGGAAATTCCATTCCTCCAGTTTGTAAATGCTTGCCCTACTACAAGCATTCAAGAGAGAAGAGACATGGTTAGAGGCTTTAGACAAATCATATTCCAACCGTTCTTTACCAATCACCAAAAAAGTTTATGATTTTTAACATCAATAATAGCTCCTGCTGTAGCAAGGAATGGTCTTCCCAATATGATCGGGATTTTCTGGTCCTCTTCCATGTCTAACACAACAAATCGGTGGGAATTATACTCCCACCTACTTCTACCGGCACATCTTCCACAATACTCATAGGGTACCTGCATGAGTGATCAGCAAGTTGTAGTGTCATGGTAATAAGTTTAAAGTTTTTGAGACCTAACTTATTACAAATAGAATAAGGAATGAGGCTAACACTTGCCCCCAAATCACAAAATGCTTTTTCAATAAATTCAGTTCCTATATTTCAAGGAATATAAAAGCTTCCGAGTCCTTCAACTTTGGGGAAGCGTTCTTTCCCAAAAGAGTGCTGCATTCATCTGTAAGTGCAATGGTCTCTATGTCTCCTTTCTTTCTCTTATTCGACATGATGTCCTTCAGGAATTTGGCAAACTTGGGCATTTGAAGAATTGCATCAATGAGTGGTACCTCCACACATATTTCTTTCACCTCTCCAAGAATTTGCCAAACTCTTCATCTTTCTTTAACATGATCAATCTTTGAGGAAAAGGGACTGCTATACTTTGATGGTTGAGTGGAAGAATCTCTTCAACCTTAGTGGTACTCTCCTCATCAACTTGAATCTGATTTGGTGATGGAGGAGAGAGCTCTTCTTCATTGTGCATCCCTTTTGGAGCAGTCACTTGGGGATCTCCCAAGGTCCGTCCACTCCTAAGCTCAATTCTATTACAGTGCTCCATAGAATTAACATCAGGCTTTCCAGGTAATTGTCCTTGTGCTCTAGATGATGAGGAAGCTAGTTGGGCAATCTGACTTTCCAAAATTTTTTGATGTCTATCAGAATTATCCATTCTCTGAGTAAGCTTCCAAATGTCTTGTTTCATTTCGTTCTGAGCCTGTTTCATTTCATTCTGACTGGACATAATTTCTTCAAATATCATTTCAATTTTGGACGTAATTTCATTTCATTCTAAGGAAAGCCTCGAGAAGATTGTTGCTGAAAATTTTGTTGCCCGGATTGAAAATTAGCACTTGCCCCATGGATGGTTTTTGATCTTGGTTATTTCTATAAGAGAAATTAGGATGACTCTTCCATCCAGGATTGTAAGTATTTGAGTAAGGGTTGTTCTGCCTCTGATTGAAACCCATGATTGCATCACATTGTTCTAATTGATTGATTTGTGCAGTTATAGCCCCCAATGGACATGAGTCACTTAGATGTTCAGAACTCCCACATACTTCACAAGAAGCAACAATGGCATTGGATGTACTTGAGCCAGCTCCCATATTCTCAAATTTTTTTGTACGAGCATCCAGTTTTGCGGCCAATAAAGTCACTGCATCAACATCAAATTTTCCTGATGCTTTTGTTGTTGGGTTCATACAAGAATAGCCACCACTTCTTTCATTAGCCCATTGATGGTGGTTTTGTGCTACGCTCTCGATTATCTCCTTGGCTTCATCTAAACTCTTGTTCATAAGTGCCCCTCCAGTAGCTGAATCAAGGGACACTTTTGTGTCATAGTTGATACCGTTATAAAATGTGTGTAACACTAACCATCTTTCCAAACCATGGTGTGGCCATTGTCCGAGCATGCTGTTGTATCTATCCCATGCTTCAAATAAAGATTCTGAGTCCGCTTGTTTGAAGCTTGCAATAAGGTTCCTCATATGAGCTGTTTTACTAGGGGGACAAAATTTGTCAAGAAATTGTTGCTCGCATTGCTCCCATGTGGTGATGCTATTTGGAGCCAAAGAATTCTACCATTGTTTGACTCTATCTCTCAAAAAAAATCCAAACAATAGTAGACGCACTGCCTCTGAAGGAACACCATTCATTTTCATTGTACCGCATATTTCATAGAAGACCTCCAAGTGTTGATTTGGGTCTTCATGCGATCCTCCACCAAATTGATTTTGATGCACCATAGATATGATTGCAGGTTTGATCTCAAAATTATTTGCCTCAACTGAAGGCCTTGAAATACTAGATCGAAAAACCCTAGCATAGGGTGCTGCATAATCCTTTAGTGGTATGTTCGCTATAATAGTATATTCTTGTTCTTCTTGTTGTCTTTGTAGAATTTTTCTTCTATGAAATGTTCTGTCTATCTCAGGGTCAAGAGGAAGAAGTTCTCCTGCAAAGTTAGATCTTCGCATACACAAGAACAAGATGATAAGATATGTTTACAAAAGAATAAAAAACAGAGAAAGAGTAAATCAAAAGAAAACAAAGAAAAGTTAGACAAAGGATATTAGAATCTAAAATGTAGAATTAGAATCACAACAGAAAGAAATTGTCAAGAATGTTATACAAGAAATGAAAAACTTATAAAAACAGAATTTTAACAATTAGTTACAACTATGCAAATGAAAAGAAAGAAAGAAAAGTTATGTTTAGTCTAACTCAATTGATGATTCCTAATGTTATAGCGCAGTCCCCGGCAATGGCGCCAAAAACTTGTTGACCTCCGCAAGTGTACGGAAATGTCGCAAGTAATATAAAAGATTATCGTATTCACAAAGACTGGAATAAGCACTAGAAATGTTTCAACACGAGTTAGCCAAACAACTAATCAATTGGTTTCCAAAAGCAAAAGGTAACTAATGAAAAGTAAACATAGAAATAAAAGATCAACAAACAAGATTATGGGCTATGATAAAAGAATGTTCTAGGAGTTTTGGTTTCTTTGTAAGATTCCTCAATGTAAATGATCTACCAAATCCTATTTCTCAATTGTCCAACATTTATAGAAGGTTGCCGGTTCTCTCTTGCAATAGACAACCGGCCTAGGACTGAAATCTATACCTAAATGTGATCAATTAGATATGAACTTATGTTGTCCTTACACGGGCATGTTCCTGTCACGAAGATCCCTCGGATAATCAACACAAAGATCATACTTCTCAACCCATAAGATATAATGATTAATCCCTAAATCTATCCTGCCCTCTTGAATCATCCTATTTTTCCCTAAATCTTATCCATCAAACGTCCTTACACGGGCTTGCACCTTTTGCGTGCTTCCCTCAGAAAATCGAGTGGGAGATAATCTCTACAAGATCCATAAAACATTCAAACAATCAATAAAAAATGTGAATTAGGTCCACATCACAACAATTCATTCAAGATTGAATTGATACAAACAAGACAATATCATAGAAACAAGGAAATGACAAATCCACAAGAGTTAAATCAATTCATCATACAAATACTCCCTCCATCCTAAAACAAAGAGATCTACTCCATGAATCGAAGAGAGAAATCCGAAAATACAAAGAATACAAGCATTTCTTTGATCCCCAATCCAAGAAGAGGAGAGAAAGAAAACTTATCTAAGATGAAGCTTGGTCTTCAGATCCAATCCACGCTCCCGGAGTCGAATCCATTGAAGATCTTCCTTTAGATCACCCAGAAATCCTCCCAAGATTGGAAGGAAAGACCCAAATCTTGCTCTCTCCCAAGGGGGAGAAGATCCCCTTTCAAATCAAGAAGAAAGGCTTATATAGAGATGAGTTTTGGGCGCCACACGGCCCCGTGGCACGACCGTGTGAGGCTCACACGGCCTATTCCACTCTCTTCTCTGCTGACCTCACACGGCCATGTGAGGTACACAGCCGTATCTTGCCTCTACCAACGCCCCCTTTGTACGGCCATGTAGATCCACACGGCCTGCACTGCCTTCACCTCTAGAAACCTGACATGGCCGTGTAGTGCATAGGACCAAAACTCTCCTGCTGTCTGGAAACCTTGTACAGCCGTGTAGCGCACACGGTCGAGGCTTCTCCTGTCTCTGGAAAACTGACATGGCCGTGTGATGTACACGGCCCTGCTTCCCTAGGCTTCAAAACTTGACACGGCCATGTGAGGTTCACACGACCATACCATCTTTCTTCTCTGGTGTAGCTACACGACCTCTCATCCTTACACGGCCTGGGCAACCCCCTATGGTAGGGCCATGTAGGGTTCAAGTGTCATGGCTTCCTTCATCGCTTTGCTTGCAGATTTGGTCTCAAACATGCATTTTTCACCAGATTTGACTCCTGCGTACAAAAGATGCACAAAAGCAGATCTCCGAACTAAAAGAGTAAATATGTTGAAAAGGAAAGCTGAAAGTACGAAAATGCATAGATCAAGCATGCTCAATGTATGTGAATGTCTGTCAAAACATGCTAATAAGTGTATACAATCTACGCACATCAGCGAGCTAGCTGTAAAGGGTTACAGTGATGCCTGCTTCCCAACTGATCAGGATGATTATAGATCGCAGTCTGTGTTCATGTTTTGCGTGAATTGTGGTGCTGTGAGCTAGAAGAGTTTGAAGCAGGACACAGTTGTTGATTCTACAACAGAGGCCGAGTATATTGCTGCATCAGAAGCAGCAAAGGAGGCAGTTTGAATCGCAAGTTTATTATTGAGCTTGGGGTGGTTCCTAGCATAGCCGATCCTGTAGAGCTTTATTGTGACAACAATGGCGCAATTGCACAGGCAAAGGAACCTCGCTCACACCAGCGGACCAAACACATACTACGGTGCTTCCATCTAATTCGAGAGATCATCGATAGAGGAGATGTGAAAATTTACAGAGTACCCACAGAGACTAACATCGCTGATCACTTGACCAAGGCTTTGGCACAGAGAAAGCATGATGGTCACACTAGGTCATTGGGTGTTAGAGCCTACACTGATTGGCACTAGTGCTAGTGGGAGATTGTTAGTGAGAGCCCTAGAGCTGATCAAGTGACGATTGTTGTATGGACTCGATGTATCATATTCCTATATATATATTAAGGCATTATTTATGGTTATTATACTTACTTGTATTGGTTCCAAATAACTGAGTATAATAGCGTCCTTGAGTAGAATGTTCTTATCTATATCAATCTATTAGTTGAATTGATAGTCAGATGATATAGAGAACACTACTCTTAATCATTCCTAGTCAAGTATTAACATTTAGGGATAATGTTAATGCGATGAGACTAGCATGTAGGTCAACATGATGACTTGATCTCACAAGTCATGGATATTAGATATCAAGTTGACACATGGGTATACATTGGAGAATGTATACTGAATGATCCGCAATTAGAAAGTATCATGGATCGTTATATGAGTGTCATATATTTTCTCATGTAACTATTAGTATGACTATTAGTCCTTGAACTTGAAGTCACCATAGTTCCCTACAAAAGGAGTTACATACTTTGACTTCGTCAAACGTCACCCGTAAATGAGTGGACTATAAAGGCGATTACTGGGTATGTAACAAATTATGCAGAGGGATGTGAGTGATGTAGATTGGATCTATCTCTCCTATATAACGGGAGTGACATCTTGATTCTTGATAGAGTGAGACCACTAAGTGCATGGTTATGCCCAAATGAGTCAATATTGTTGGTGCGGGAAGCATCCAACGATCGAACCCTTGTTTTGATAATGGCAAAGGAATTCAAAGTTAAGGTTATGTTGTTATCTAACAAGGTTCATGGAGCTTGCAGGAAAGTCCTGAGTGGTACTTAGGCAAAAGTCCTAGCTGCAGTTAGGCAGGTGGAAAACCCTAGGGGGTGGTAATCCTAGGTCATAGGGGGCGGTAATCCTATGCGGAAAATCTTGGCAGGTCGAGGGCTTCAGGAAAAAGTTCTAGTGGGTGGTAACCCTAGGTGGAAAGTCCTGGTGTCGCGAACTAGGTAGAAGACTGGACGAGCCGGGAAGCGGGAGTTCAGTAGAAAGACCAGAAGCATCGAGTACCGAGCAAAAGTCCAGTTGATCTGGAGGATCGAGCTGGCATCAGGTAACTCTCCTGAGAGGAGTAGGTGAGGACGTGTTCCCCGTAGAGGGAACAGTAGGCGTCGGGTCGACCTAGGGTTTTTCGATTGAAAATCCGAAGTCAGACCCGGACAGTTTGGACACTATCAAGTTTATTTCTATATATTATCGTTTGTGTTCTAACTCTGTTTTGCAGGAAACTAATACTTTTATACACGGTTAGGACTGACCGAGATCGGTCAACCTAACCTTAGGATCGGTCGACCGAATCCCCAAGCTAGAAGATCAAATTTCCAGAGGTCAGACAGGGCTCGACCAGGGGATCGGTCGACCGGACCTAGGGATCGGTCGACCGAACCCAGGATGGACGTCGACTAGATCATGTCGGGTGGACTGAGTCAGAGCAGCTGTTCGGTCGACTGAACATGATTATTGGTCTATCAAACCTCGGATAAAAGTTGACCGGATTGAGGCAGAGATAGCGGATCAGATGAGGTGGAGGTCATCTGATCGGTCGACCGAACCGGTGATCGGTCGACCGAACCGGTGATCGGTCGACCGATCCGCCTCGGGTCAAACTTGATCCAGAGCCTTGGGGATCTGGATCAGTTTTTGCAGAGCTATAAAAAGGAGCCTCGGGGTGCAGCTTCAAACGATCTCGAACAAAATAACCTGTGCTCTTCCGTGTGCTACTACAAACGCTCCAACAACGCTCTGCTACTCCAACGAATTAAAGCTCCAATGTTCTTTGTTCTCATTTCGTTGGTATAGCTTTTTTTTATTGCACTTAACTGTAATTCCAATGTTTTTAAAGCTCCAATAATCATCTTTTTCGATATTATAGTTGTTGCCCACCGAAAGTAATCAACGATCACGGGCCTTGGAGTAGGAGTCGCCCTAGGCTCCGAACCAAGTAAATTCTTGGTGTCCTCTGTCTTCTGTGTGTTTGTGCTTATTCCTTTTATCTTCTCGCTGCTTTGACTCAATACGTTTTCTTTCGATTCCGAAACGTGTGAAACATCCACGAGCGCTATTCACCCCACCCCCCTCTAGCGCTTCCGATCCAACAATTGGTATCTGAGCGAGGTAGCTTTGATTTGGTGCAACCACCAATCAAGCAATTTATCGTGGTATTTTTAGTTTTTCAGAGTCAACCGGAATTAGTATAATTACTATATTCCGATCTATTTCTCGTTCGAATTGATTTTTTTCTCGAAGTTGGTGCAACAACACTTGAGTTCGTTTTTCCTTTATACATCTCGCACTACTAATCCAAGACCCAGTCTTAGAACAGATTCCATGCCTTTGTGCGCAGGTTTTAAATTGGCACTTCAAGAAGGTTATACCACCGCTCGATCACCGCTCTTTACCGGAGACGACTTCCGGTACTGGAAGGGCCAGATGGAGGCATTTCTCCAGACTCATTTTGAAGTCTGGATGATTGTCAAAACCGGGCTCCAACTACCAATTGACGACGCCGGCAAACAACTACCATATGAGGACTGGGACGCAACACTGATAAAGAAAGTAGAAGCAAACACAAAGGCTACCTGCATACTCCAGTGTGGTCTGACAAAGGAGGAACTAAACAGAGTAGGCCCATTCTCAAGTGCAAAGGAGTTATGGGAAAAGCTAATCAAGCTACATGAGGGTGCATCAGAAACCAAGGTAAGTAAGCGAGATCTTCTTTTCAATAAATTATATAATATTAAAATGCAGGAAAATGAGACGGCTAGTCAACTCTACGTCCAGATTCAAGATCTACTCAACGAGCTTCACGCGATCGGACAGAAGTGGAGAACCATGATATATTGAGGTATGCTTTGAACGTCTTCCCGAGAAATGCCTTGTGGGCATCCATGGTAGATGCCTACAAGGTTTCTAAAGATTTGTCTTCCATTAAATTAGATGAACTTTTCTCTGAATTTGAATTGCATGAGCAGACTAATGCACACCCGGTCGAGAAGGTTATAGCTCTCGTTACAAGTACTAGTAGAACACGTGAACCGAGATCGAGGCACATAACCGAACAAGAGTTAAAAGAAGAACCTGACTCTGACGATGAAGACGACGAACTTACGATTGAGCTTGTCAACCTAGTAAGGAAACTCTACAAGAAAAAGAAAGGATTCACCAAGAAGGATCTCAAGAAGGCAATTCAATCCAAGGAGGCTCAACCAAAGTCAAAAGAAAAATTCGAAGTGACATGCTACGGCTGCAATCAGAAGGGGTACATCAAAGCCAACTGCCCAAATCAAAAGGACGCAAAGAAGCAGCAACGGAAAAAGAAGGCTCTGAAGGTGACCTGGGACGAGTCATCCTCGGAAGAGTCCGACGACGAAGAACTCGAACAGACGAGTTTTCTCGCGATGACAGCCCGGGAGTACATTCAAGAATCCGGAAGCGAGGACGAATCGGAAGCTGAGTCTGAGAGAAGCCACAGATCCGTATCCATTTCCGAAGGGCCTGACCCCGCTGTAAGTATCCCGCGTTTACACAATTTAGTAAATTACTTAATGCGAAAATTAGCAAAATCGAATATTACTATCAAGTCACTTCTAAAGGAGGTAACAACCCTCAAAGAAGTGACCAACTTCGAATCCTTGCCTGACCCAATTCAGATTGGAAACTCAACTTAAGTCCAAAAGCTTGAGGAAGAAAACTCCAGTCTGAAAACTCAGGTTAAGGATTTGAAGAAAATGTTGGAACAGTTTTCTTTAGGCTCCAAGAATCTTGACCTAATTCTTGGGACACAAAGAGCCGTTTACAACAAATCTGGATTAGGTTTTAAGACCAAAAAGAAATATCGATCCTATCTAACCTTAGTCAATAAATCAAATAAAAAGGTAGTCCAAGCATGGGTACCTAAGTCCAACTTGGTCAATCAAGTTGGACTTGATCAATATTAGGTCCCCAAGGATCAAGTCAATTACCTTGATAGGCCTTATCAAAGCTATGATCTAGGGGGAGTAAAAAGAAAAATTATCTTAACAAACAAATAAATTAAATAAATAAATTATTTTAAAATTATCTTAATAAACAAACAATTAAATTAAATTATTTTAATAAATAATTAGTTAAATTAAAATTATTTTAATAAAAAATATCTTAAAGCAACTTAATTAAAGGAAAATCAATAATAGAGGCTTCAGAATAGCTGGCACCTCCAAAAGGAATGTATCCGACAGGGTAATTAGGACTAGAATAAAAAGGGCTAAGTTTAACTTGACCCACGGTACTGGTGAAGTATTGGATGATAGTACGTTAGGGAAGCTTAGTCTATGCATGCCTAGGAAGATATGACTTCAACCTGGTGCATTTGGCTAAGTGGAAGTGACCGAAGCTACCCTTTATGGATCCTAACCAGTTAGACCAAGGTTTTGTACTAAGTTCAGTGGATAGGACTATTTGGAAAACTTTGAAGGCATGGTTACTTTCATGATGTCCAAGTGACTCACCATAGCCTAGAGGTTTATCCAAAAAATGTCTGTTTGCTGAGCCCAAAGCTAAACCTGAATCTAACACAAAGATAAATCAAACCCTATAATTGAACCTAATTCATCTCACAAAATTGTAGGATCCCCTGATTGAAAAATCTAGATAGGGTGAGATGACTAAAGACAAAACTTAAACTAAAATCAAATTAAATTAAATTATAATTAAATAAATCAAATTAAAATCAAATTAAATTAAAATTAAATAAATCAAATTAAAATCAAATCAAATAAAATTAAAATCAAATTAAATTAAATTAAAATCAAATCAAATTAAATTAAATTAATCAAATTAAAATTAAATTAAATTAAAATTAAATTAATTGAATTAAACTTACTTAAAATTCTTTTAAAAACTTATTTTGAAATTCTTTTAAAAACTTATTTAAAATTCTTTTAAAAACTTATTTAAAAATTATTTTAATTTTTAAATTTACCTTAACCAATTTAATTAACTTAACCAACACCTACTTAAATCCAATTAGAGTAAACCAATCATCTCACTTTAATGGAGCTAACTTCAATCGAACTATCTTTTCATCAAAATGATTCTAATTCAGATACTTTATGTGTTGGAATTGGATCAGTGGATGTTGGATAGTGGATGCTCCAGACACATGACTAGAGACAGATTGAAGTTCACAAAGCTCAAGTTAAAGAATCTAGGCTCAGTTACATTCGGCAACGACGGTAAACTTAAGGTAATCAGAAGAGGTAACATCGAACTCAACTCAGACTTTATTATTCGAAAAGTTTTATTAGTTGAAAACTTTAACTTTAATTCACTCTGCATTAGCCAATTATGTGATAGTGGGTACTTAGTTAACTTTACCAAATCTGGGTGTACAATTAAAAATACTTATAACCCTGAAATTATACTTAAGGGCATTAGAAGAAATAATGTATATACAATTAACCTACCAACATTCTCAACAAAGTGTCTCATGACACAACAAGAGGAAACTGAACTGTGGCACTGGAGACTGTGTCACACTCACACCAGAGTTATTTAAAAAATAAGTCAAAATGGTCTAGTAAAGGCCTGCCCAAATTAAAATTTGTTGAAAATTCAATTTGAAATGCTTGTCAACAGGGTAAACAAACCAAATCGATCCATAAATTAACCAACTTAAATAGAACAACTTCAATACTTGAGCTCCTTCACCTAGACTTGTTTGATTCGCATGGAGCCAAGTCACTAAGCAAAAACCAATATTGCTTAGTAATAATTGATGACTACTCAAGATATACTTGGGTAAAATTTTTAAAAATTAAGATGAAACCTTTGAAACATTTAAAATCTTTTACAAATTAATAGAAAATGAAAAAGGCACTCAAATAAAAAGAATCAGAAGCGACCATGGGGGAGAATTTGAGAATCACAACTTTACTGAATTTTGTGAAATAAATGGACACAAACATGAATACTCCTACCCTAGGACCCCTCAACAAAATGGTCTAGTAGAACATAAAAATAGAACCCTATAAGAAGCTGTTAGAACCATGTTAAACGAATATAAACTATCTAATAAATTCTGGACTGAAGCAGTTAATACAGCCTATTACATTCTAAAATAGGATTTTAATTAACAAATTTCAAAATAAAACACCCTATGAAATTTATTATAATAAAATTCCCAACTTAAACTTTTTAAAGGTATTTGGGTGTAAAGTCTTCATTTTGAATACTAAAGACTACTTAGGAAAATTTACATAAAAAACAACCCCAGGAATATTTTTAGTGTATTCAACAACCAGTAGGGCATATAGAGTGTATAACAAAAATACCCTAAAAGTAGAAGAAACAACAAATATAATATTTGATGAAGAAAATAAATTACCCAACACAATAAATGAAAATGAAAATACAGAAAATGCTAACTCAATAAATAGAGAAGATGATGAAATTTAATCTGAACCTATTGAATCTGAAGAACAAATCACTAACTCAAATGGTATAAGACCAACAAAAACAAGCACAAATCACCCATCTGACCAAATTTTGGGTGATCCAACTTTAGGAGTCAGAACTAGGTCATCTTATAGGAACCGGAGCCAAATAGCCCTGATTTCAAAAATTGAACCCAAAACTATAGAAGAAGCCCTACCAGACCTAGATTGGACCCTAGCAATGCAAGAAGAATTGGCACAATTTGAAAGAAATCAGGTCTGGGAATTAGTGCCTAAACCCGTTAACTTGACCATAATTGACACTAAATGGGTTTTTAGAAACAAATTAAATGATCAAGGTGAAATAGTTAGAAACAAAGCTAGGTTAGTAGCTAAAGGGTTCAATCAAATAGAAGGGTTAGACTATGATGAGACCTATGCCCCTGTAGCAAGACTTGAATCCATTAGGATGTTGTTGGCCTATGCAGCACACAAGGGATTCAAGCTATTTCAAATGGACATAAAATCTGTATTTTTAAATGGATTTATTAAAGAAGAGGTATATGTAGGTCAACCCCCAAGATTTGAGGACTTATAACAACTAAATTATGTCTTTAAACTAAAAAAGGTCCTATACGGACTAAAACAAGCACCTAAGGCTTGGTAAGAACGTCTGTCCAATTATCTAATATCAAAAGGATTAAACCAAGGTCAAATAGATCCAACCCTTTTTGTAAAAACCTTAGAAAACGACATTTTTATAGCCTAAATTTACGTCGACGATATTATTTTTGGATCAATCAACTCTAAATTTCTAAAAGAATTCACCAAACTAATGGAAAATGAATTTGAAATAAGTCTAGTAGGTGAACTTAATTTCTTCTTAGGTTTACAAATTAAGCAAAACAAAGATGGAATTTATATTTATCAAACTAAATATGCTAAAGAATTAATTAGAAAATTTGGAATGGAGAACCCAAAAATCATTAATACACCAATGGCTACTAATGCTAAAATTGACTCAGACTTAGAAGGTTAACCAGTAGACTTGAAATACTATAGAAGTGCGATAGGAAGTCTACTATGCCTAACTGCGAGCCGACCAGACATTATTTTCACAGTAGGTATGTGTGCATGATACCAATCTTATGCAAAAGAGTCTCACTTAACCCTTGTCAAAAGAATCCTTAGGTATGTTAAGGGAACCCTAAATGTAGGACTATGGTACCCTATCTCTGGCACCCTTGACCTAACCGACTACTCTGACTCAGACTATGCCGGGTGCAAGCTAGATAGAAAAAGCACAAGTGGTAGCTGTCAATTTCTAGGACAATGCCTAGTAAGTTGGTCAAATAGAAAGCAACACTATGTTGCTTTATCTACCAATGAAGCTGAATATATAGCCTTTGTTGGTGTGGGAAGCATCCGACGATCGAACCTTAGTTTTGATAATGGCAAAGGATTCAAAGTTAAGTTAGTGTGTGATCTAACATGTTTGAATGAGTGTTTCAGGAAAGTCCTAGCTGCGGTGAGGTAGGTGAAAAACCCTAAGGGGTTGTAACCTTAGGTCCTAGGGGGCGGTAACCCTAGTTGGAGGAAAACCCTAAGGGGCGGTAACCTTAGGTCCTAGGGGGCGGTAACCCTAGGTGGAGAAAAACCCTAGGGGCGGTAACCCTAGGTCCTAGGGGGGTAACCCTATGCGAAAAGTCCAGTCTGTCTGGAGGACCGGACTGGCATCAGGTAAATCTCCTGAGTGGAGTAGGTGAGGACGCGTTCCCCGTAGAGGGAACAGTAGGCGTCGGGTCGACCTAGGGTTTCCGGTTGGAAATCCGAAGTCAGACTCGTACAGTCTAAAGAGTGTCAGCTCTTTTTCACTTATGAATTATCAGATTCTAACATTGTCTTGCAGGGTATGCAATTGCTCGGACTAACCTTGTTTTGCAGGCGATGCGGCTCCTGGAAAAAGGAGGTCCGGGCGCCCGGGATGGATCCGAGCGCCCGGAGGTCCGGGCGCCCAGAACAGGTCCGGGCGCCCGGGACCAACTTTTATCCCCTGCGCGACTTCGCGACGTGGAGCAACCTGGTTGGCTGGCCACGTCACACTCCAGGCACCCGGAAAGGTCCCAGGCGCCCGGAACCTCATATAAAAGGAGGGTTGAGGTGCAGCTTTAAAATATACAATCTTCTAAGCATTCTCCGTGCGACAAGCTGCTAACGTCTCGACTCAGAAGTGCTTCAACGACAACCCGGAGCTTCAGTTTTAGTCTTTTTATTGTCGGTACAATATTCTTTTCTGCTTAAATTGTACTTAGCTTGTAATAGCTTTTACGAATTATAGTTGTTGCCCACCGGAAGCGATCAAGGATCGCGGGCCTTCGAGTAGGAGTCGTCACAGGCTCCGAACGAAGTAAATCCTTCGTGTCCACTTTATTTACTTTTCGCTGCATTATTTCTGAACAAGCTTTTACGATTTCGAAAAATGAAATAGCCACGAGCGCTATTCACCCCCCCTCTAGCGCTTTCGATCCATCAATAGGTATCAGAGCGGGGTCATTTTGAATCGGTGCAACCACCATTCAAAATATTTTTTCATGGTATTTTTTAGATTTTCGGAGTCGATTAGAATTTAGCCTCATAGCTATATTCTAATTCTTTTTCACTCGAGTCGGTTTTTCTCGGAATTGGTGCAACACCACCCGAGTTAGTGATCCATTTTTTTTCCTTCCGCACTGCTAAGCCAGGACCAAGTCCTGGGACATTTTGTTGGTTGTTTTTCGTTTTAGGTTAATCTGAAATGGCCCTTCAAGAAGGCTACAGTACAGCCCGCCCTCCGCTATTCACCGGAGACGACTTCGGGTACTGGAAAGGTCGGATGGAGGCATATCTCCAGACTCACTTTGAAGTCTGGATGATTGTCAAAACCGGATTCCAACTACCATCTGATAGCGCCGGCAAACCACTACCGTACGAGGACTGGGATGCATCTTTGATCAAGAAGGTGGAAGCTAATGCCAAGGCAACCTGCACCCTCCAGTGTGGCCTATCAAAAGAAGAACTCAACCGTGTCGGCCACTTCAACAGTGCCAAAGAGTTGTGGGAGAAGCTAATTGAACTTCACGAAGGGACATCCGACACCAAAGTAAGTAAAAGAGACCTAATTTTTAATAAATTATTTAACATCAAATTGCAGGAAGGTGAAACAGCTGCCCAACTCCATGCCCGGATTCAAGATCTGCTCAATGGTCTTCATGCAATTGGACAGAAGGTAGACAACCGGGACATCATAAGGTATTCTCTAAACGCCTTTCCAAGGAACACCTTGTGGGCATCCAAGATAGATGCCTACAAGGTCTCCAAGGACTTATCTACCATTAAACTAGATGAACTTTTTGCAGAACTCGAACTTCACGAACAGACTAATGCACGCCCGACCGAGAAAGGGTTGGCTTTGGTTGCAGGAACAGGGAGATCGCGTGAGTCAAAAATCAAGCGGAAAACCGAACCTGAGTCAGAAGAAGAACCAGATTCGGAAGACGACGATGAACTTACAACCGAGATAGTCAACTTAGTAAAGAAGCTCTGCAAAAAGAAGGGCTTCAACAAAAAGGATCTTAGAAAGGACATCCAGTCTAAAGAAGCCCAACCAAGCTCGAAGGTTAAATTCGAAGTGACCTGCTACGGGTGCAATCAGAAGGGTCACATCAAGGCAAATTGCCCGAACCAGAAGGATCCAAAGAAACCCAAAAGAAAGAAGGCATTGAAGGCAACATGGGACGAGTCTTCTTCTGAGGAATCCGATGACGAAGAACTAGAACAGACGAACTTTCTCGCCTTGACAGCCCGGGACTACACCAACGGATCCGGAAGTGAGGACGAATCAGAAGCCGAGTCCGAGAGAATCCACGGATCCGCATCCGTTTCTGAAGGACCGAACCCCTCTGTAAGTAAAAATCGTTTATATAGCTTAATTAATTATTTAATGCATAAAGTAGCTAAGTCCAAGATTCGAATCAAATCGCTTCTAAAGGAGGTAACACTCCTTAAAGAAACGCCTAACAACGAATCCTTAACTGATCAAGTTCAGACTGGAACCTCAACTCAAGTTCAAAAACTTGAGGAAGAGAATTCCAATCTGAAAAGTCAGGTAAAGGATTTGAAAACAACCCTAGAACGATTTTCCTTGGGATCCAAGAATCTTGACTTGATTCTTGGAATACAAAGGGCAATCTACAATCGAACTGGACTAGGATATAAAAAGAAATATAAATCTTACCTATCCGTAATAAACAAACCAAATAGTAAATCAGTCCAAGCTTGGGTTGCCAAGTCCAACCTGATCAATCAAGTAGGACTTGGACATTATTGGGTCCCTAAGGATCAAATACATTACCTCAATAGACCTTATCGAGGCTATGATCCAGGGGGAGCTAAAACAATAAAATTTGAAATTAATCTAAAACTCAAAATTAAAAATTCAAAATTAATTTAAAACTCAAAATTCAAAATTCAAAATTAATTACTAAAACTCAAAATTCAAAATTCGAAATTAATTACTAAAATTCAAAATTCAAAAATTTGAAATTATTAAAATTCAAAATTATTAAAAATCAAAATTCAAAATTCAAAATCAATTATTCAAAATTAATTCAAAATAGAAGGAGGGTCCAGAATAGCTGGCAACTCCGAAACCTATCTACCCTAAATGGGTAAACAAGAGTAAATTACCCGACAGGGTAAGTAAGGATAGATTAAAAGGGTGAGGTTTAACTTGACCCACAGTACTGGTGAAGTTTTTGGATGATAGTACGTTAGGGAAGCTTGGGCATCGCATGTCTAGGAAGATATGGCTTCAACCTGGTGCATTTGGCCAAGTGGAACTGACCGAAGCTACCATTAAATGGATCCTAACTAGTTAGACCAAGGTTTAGTATTAAGCTCAATGGGTAGGACTATTTGGGAAACCTCGAAGGCATGGTTACTTTAATGAGCTCCTTGTGACTCACCATAGCCCATAAGTTTATCCAAAGAACGCTTACTTGTTGAACCCAAAGCTAAACCCGAATCTAACATAAAGTTAAACAAAACTCTATAAATTGATCTAATTCATCTCACAAAATGATAGGATCCCCTGATTGAAAACATAGATCGGGTGAGATGACTAAGCAAACTAAATTTTAAATGTTACTTAAGTTAAGTTAAATATTTTCAAAATTAAATTAACTTAAACATTTTTTTAATCAAATCAACTTAAACATTTTTTAATAAATTAACTTAAACATTTTTAAAATAAAATTAAATTAAACATC
The DNA here is from genome assembly GCF_018446385.1 of Zingiber officinale. NCBI lineage: Eukaryota > Viridiplantae > Streptophyta > Magnoliopsida > Zingiberales > Zingiberaceae > Zingiber > Zingiber officinale. The sequence goes on along the minus strand of NC_055990.1, from coordinate 64,952,513 downwards.
TTCAAATTAAATTAACTTAAACATTTTTTTTAATCAAATCATCTTAAACATTTTTTAATAAATTAACTTAAACATTTTTAAAATAATTAAACATCTTCAAATTAAATTAACTTAAACATTTTCAAAATTGAATTAATTTAAATATTTCTCAATTAAACATCAAATCACCAAACAAACCCCCATAGAATTAACTCAGATCAGGTAAGATGCTAAATTAGGGACTTACTTCAATCAAACTGTCTTTTGATCCATCAACTACTTTATGTGTAGGAATTGGATCAATGGATGTTGGACAGTGGATGCTCCAGACATATGACTGGAGATAGGTTGAAGTTCACTAAGCTAAAACTAAAGAACCTAGGATCAGTTGCATTCGGCAACGATGGAAAACTGAAAGTAATCGGAAAAGGTAATATCGAACTTAATTCTGATTTTATTATTCGAAAAGTACTGTTAGTTGAAAATTTTAATTTTAATTTATTAAGTATAAGTCAACTATGCGATACTGGTTATTCAGTCAATTTTACCAAGTCTGAATGTATAGTCAAATATGTCGATAATCCAAAAATCATACTTAAGGGCACTAGGAAAGATAATGTCTACACCATTTATCTACCATCATCCTCAATAAAGTATTTTCTAACATAACAAGAGGAAACTGAGTTATGGCACAGAAGACTCGGTCACACTCACACAAGACTCATTGCAAAAATGAGTCAAAATGGACTAGTTAGAGGGTTGCCCAAATTAAAAGTTATTGAAAACTCAATCTGTAATGCATGTCAACAAGGAAAATAAACCAAGTCCACCCACAAGTCAACCAATACGGTTAGAACTACCTATCTACTTGAGCTCCTTCACCTAGATCTATTTGATTCACATGGAGCCAAGTCACTAAGCAAGAACCAGTATTGCTTAGTTATAATTGATGACTACTCCAGGTTCACCTGGGTAAAATTTCTAAAAACAAAAGATGAAACCTTTGAAAAATTTAGTAATTTTTGCAAATTAACAGAAAATGAAAAAGATACTAAAATTAAAAGGATAAGGAGTGATCATGGAGGAGAATTGAGAATTACAACTCCACTGAATTTTGTGAGATATGGGTACAAACATGAATACTCCTACCCTAGAACCCCCCAACAAAATGGTTTAGTAGAACATAAAAACAGAACCTTACAAGAAGCTGCTAGAACCATGTTAAATGAATATAATCTATCTGATCAATTCTGGGCTGAAGCAGTTAGTACAGCATGCTACATTCAAAATAGGATCTTAATTAACAAATTTCAAAATAAAACCCCCTATGAAATTTTTTATAATAAAATTCCTAACTTAAACTATTTAAAAGTATTTGGGTGTAAAGTTTTTATTTTAAACACTAAAGACTACTTAGGAAAATTTACATCAAAAACAACCCCAGGAATATTTTTAGGATACTCAACCACTAGTAGAGCATATAGAGTATATAACAAGGATACCCTAAAAGTAGAAGAAACAACAAATATAAAATTTGATGAAGACACTATAGATGAAACTGAAGATACAGAAAATGCTAATCCAATAAACAGAGAAGATGACGAAATTCAATCTGAACCTATTGAATCTGAAGAACAAATCACTAATTCAAATGGCATACGACCAACCAGAACAAGCACAAATCACCCATCTGACCAAATCTTGGGTGATCCAACTGTAGGAGTAAGAACTAGGTCATCCTATAGAAACCAGAGTCAAATAGCCCTAATTTCAAAAATTGAACCCAAAATCATAGAAGAAGCCCTACCAGACCCAGATTGGACTATAGCAATGCAAGAAGAATTGGCTCAATTTGAAAGAAATCAGGTATGAGAATTAGTGCCTAAACCCATTAACAAAACCATAATTGACACTAAATGGGTGTTTAGAAACAAATTAAATGATCAAGGTGAAATAGTAAGAAATAAAGCCAGATTAGTAGCCAAAGGGTTTAATCAAATAGAAGGGCTAGACTATGATGAGACCTATGCTCCTGTAGCAAGACTTGAATCCATCAGGATGCTGTTGGCCTATGCAGCACACAAAGGATTCAAGCTATTTCAAATGGATGTAAAATCCTCATTCTTAAATGGATTTATAAAAGAAGAAGTATGCGTAGGCCAACCCCCAGGATTTGAGGACATAGAACATCCAAATTATGTCTTCAGATTAAAAAAAAGTCCTGTACGGACTAAAACAAGCACCTAGGGTTTGGTATGAACGACTATCCAACTATCTAATATCAAAAGGGTTCAACCAAGGTCAAATAGACCCAACCCTCTTTGTAAAAACCTTTGAAAACGACATCTTTATAGCCCAAATTTACGTCGACGATATTATTTTTGGATCAACCAACTCAAAGTTTCTAAAAGAATTCACCAAACTAATGGAAAATGAATTTGAAATGAGTCTAGTAGGTGAACTCAATTTCTTTTTAGGTTTACAAATTAAGCAAACCAAAGATGGAATTTATATTTATCAAACCAAATATACTAAGGAATTAATTAGTAAATTTGGAATGGAAAATTCAAAAATCCATTAATACACCAATGGCTACTAATGTTAAAATTGACTCAGACTTAGAAGGAAAACCAGTAGACTTGAAATACTATTGAAGTATGATAGGAAGTCTACTATACCTAACTGCAAGTCGACGAGACATCATCTTCGCAGTAGGTATGTGTGCAAGATATCAATCTTGTGCAAAAGAGTCTCACTTAACACTAGTAAAAAGAATCCTTAGGTATGTTAAGGGAACCCTAAACGTAGGAGTTTGGTACCCTAGATCCTGCACCCTTGATCTAACCGGCTACTCTGACTCTGACTATGCCGGGTGCAAGCTAGATAGAAAAAGCACAAGTGGCAGTTGTCAATTTTTAGGGCACTACCTAGTAAGTTGGTCAAGTAGAAAGCAACACTGTGTTGCCTTATCTACCACTGAAGCTGAATATATAGCACTAGGTGAATGCACATCTCAATTACTATGGATGATGCATACCCTTAAAGACTATCAACTTGAATATCAAAAAACAAAAATCTCAATTGATAATATAAGTACAATAAATCTAACAAAAAACTCAATTCATCACTCAAGGACTAAACATATAGAAGTGAAACACCACTTTGTAAGGGATCATGTAGCTAAGGGTGATATTGTAATCAACTATGTTGAGTCCAAATCAAACCTAGCTGACATCTTTACAAAACCCTTACCTGAACTTGAGTTCAGTACACTTAGAAGACAAATAGGAATGTGCTGGGTAGAATAGATACTTTCAATTCAGTCCTTTTAATGTTTTTTTACATTTTTATAACTTCTAGGCAGACTTTTGATTTTTCAAAATCCCTACTTTACTAGACTTTCTAAATTTGGACTTAGCCTAGGCTTTTCCCCTAGAAATTATGTTCCCCCAGGACTCAGCCAGAGCATCTCACAAACACCTAGGTCTACCTTGATTGTGTTTGTAAAACATAGAATGGTGTAAGATGCATAGGGTACAGCCTGGACTCAAGAATGCTTATTTCTGTGCATCAATATGAGTCTGGGCGTTAAATACGTGATTAACAGTAATCAAATCAAGTCTTCCAGCCTTAGTCAAATCTAACTGGATCAATTGATTTGACTTGACTAACCAAGTGAACATTGTTGCCCTCTAGGAAATCAGCAAGTAGCTAAACGGTTAGACAGTTGGTGAAGGAAATAATAAGTTTAAGCATGTCTGTACTTAAGGGATCTGATCAAAACAAATCTTGACTCATGCTTGGTCTTTAGGGCTCTGATACCTTACTAAAATAATATGGCAAGCTATTAAACATTAAGGTTATCGCTTCTCCTTTGCCTTAAGTATTCTTGAAATTCATTTCAAAAACATGCCTTAAACAACTTTTCAAAAACTTCTCCAAATTTAAAACTTTCAAGTGTCCTCTATTTTGAAATTTTTTTTGGAATTTTGTTAGAAAATTATTTAAGCTGAAACTTTTTCGAAAATTCGTTAAGTTAAAATTTTTTTCTTAAGTTAGAAAATTCTTTAAAGTTTGAAAAATTTTGTTAAGCTGCAATTAACTTCTTTAAGTTGAAAATTTTCCTTGGAAATTTTCCTTAAAAAACCTGAATATTTTTCCGAAAAATTTCTGAAGTTGAAAATTGTGTTTTGAAAATTTTTCTGTGAAAATTTTTGGAAACTCCTCAAAATACACTAAGTTAAAAAGAGCTCCTTTTTGCTATATCTCTTCAAGCAAAATCAATTCTAAGGTGTTGCCTTTCACTTGGTCCTTGCCTAAGTTAAAATATTTTCTGCTAAATTCTGTCTTGAAAAGTTAAGTTTTTCAAAACTAGCTCATTTTTGATATATGGCAAAGGGGGAGAGTAGAGAAATTCAAAGAAAATATTTTAAAGGGAGCTTGTATTAAGGGGGAGCTATGGCTATTAGTAAAAAATTCAAAGAGAATAACTTATATTAAGGGGGAGCTATGTTTATGCTTATCTTGCTATCACGCTTATCTTATTTCTTGTGCTTATACATAACTGCATATTTTTTACTTAACATTGAATTTCAGTTGCCATTATCAAAAATGGGGAGATTGTTGGTGCGGGAAGCATCCGACGATCGAACCTTAGTTTTGATAATGACAAAGGATTCAAAGTTAAGTTAGTGTGTGATCTAACATGTTTGAATGAGTGTTTCAGGAAAGTCCTAGCTGCGGTTAGGCAGGTGAAAAATCCTAAGGGGTGGTAACCTTAGGTCCTAGGGGGCGGTAACCCTAGGTGGAGGAAAACCCTAAGGGGCGGTAACCATAGGTCCTAGGGGGCGATAACCCTAGGTGGAGAAAAACCCTAGGGGGCGGTAACCCTAGGTCCTAGGGGGGGGTAACCCTAGGCGAAAAGTCCAGTCGGTCTGGAGGACCGGACTGGCATCAGGTAAATCTCCTGAGTGGAGTAGGTGAGGACGTGTTCCCCGTAGAGGGAACAGTAGGCATCGGGTCGACCTAGGGTTTCCGGTTGGAAATCCGAAGTCAGACTCGGACAGTCCGAAGATTGTCAGCTCTTTTTCACTTATGAATTATCAGATTCTAACATTGTCTTGCAGGGTATGCAATTGCTCGGACTAACCTTGTTTTGCAGGAGAAGCGGCTCCTGGAAAAAGGAGGTCTGGGCGCCCGGAGGTCTGGGCGCCCGGAGGTCCGGGTGCCCAGAACAGGTCCGGGCGCCCGGGACCAACTTTTATCCCCTGCACGACTTCGTGATGTGGAGCAACCTGGTTGGCTGGCCACGTCACACTCCAGGCGCCCGGAAAGGTCCCAGGTGCCCGGAACCTCATATAAATGGAGGGTTGAAGTGCAGCTTTAAAATATACAATCTTCTAAGCATTCTCTGTGCGACAAGCTGCTACCGTCTCGACTCAGAAGTGCTGCAACGACAACCCGGAGCTTCAATTTTAGTCTTTTTATTGTCGGTACAATATTCTTTTCTGCTTAAATTGTACTTAGCTTGTAATAGCTTTTACGAATTATAGTTGTTGCCCACCGGAAGCGATCAATGATCGCGGGCCTTCGAGTAGGAGTCGTCACAGGCTCCGAACGAAGTAAATCCTTCGTGTCCACTTTATTTACTTTCCGCTGCGTTATTTATGAACAAGCTTTTACGATTTTGAAAAATGAAATAGCCACGAGCACTATTCACCCCCCCCTCTAGCGCTTTTGATCCATCAGCCTTAGGTGAATGTGCATCTCAGTTGCTATGGATGATGCATACCCTTAAAGACTATCAACTGGAATATCAGAAAACAAAAATATTAATTGATAATATAAGTTCAATAAATCTAACAAAAAACCCAATTCATCACTCAAGGACTAAACATATAGAAGTCAAGCACCATTTTGTAAGGGATCATATAGCTAAGGGTGATATTGTACTCAACTATGTTGAGTCAAAATCAAACCTAGCTGACATCTTCACAAAGCCCTTACCTGAACTTGAGTTCAGCTCACTTAGAAGGCAAATATGGATGTGCTTGGTAGAATAGTACTTATCTTTTCTTGAAAATTTTGTCATTAAATCAGTTTGGCTTTAAAATCTTAGGAAAAACGATTTTCAAAGTTCCAAATTTTGTTAGTTTTTCAAAATCTGGTTTAGCATAGGATTTTCCTCCTAGAAATCTTGTACCCCTAGTTTCAGCCAGAGTATCTCACAAGCACACCAGGACTACCTTGCTTGTGTTTGAAAATACTTAGAACTGTGTGAGGTGCATAGGGTACTGTCTGGACTTAAGAATGCTTATGTCAGTGCATCGATATAAGTCTGGGCGTTAAATACCAAAAATACATCAATCAAGTTAAGTAATCCTGCCCTAGTCAAATCTAACTGGATCTATTGACTTAACTTGACTAACCAAGTGAAGGTTGTTGTCCTCTAGGCAATCAGCTAGTAGCTAGATGGTTAGACATGTGGCCAAGAACTTAAGTGCTTGATTTTAAATTTTCTTATGCTTAGACATTAGGGCTCTGATACCTTACTAAAAGAAATTAATTTGCAAACTCTTTAACTCAGCTCATGCTTGGACATTAAGGTTTTAAACTTATCCTCCTTTGCCCTTAAGTATCTTTGAACACTTTATTCGGTTAAAATATTTACCAAACAAAACCTTTCGAATTTATTTTGAAAATTTAGTTAAGTAATTTTTCTAACAGATTTTCAAAATTTAGCTAAGTAATCTTTCTAACAAGTTTTCAAAATTTAGCTACGTATTTTTTTCTAACAAATTTTCTAAATTTAGCTAAGTATTTTTTCTAACAGATTTTCTAAATTTAGCTAAGACTTTCAAAGTATTTCAACTTACCTGAAGTATGCTTCAACATGTTTTTCAAATTTTACAACATATTTTTCAAAGAGCTCAACTCAATTTCAAAAATTGGCTAACATTATCCTTCAAAATCAACGTATTATTAGCTTTTTAAACTCATTTGAAGAAATATATCTCTTTAGACCCTTATTTCACTTAGCTAAGAGTTCTACAATAAATTTCAACAAGCTAAGTGTAATCAAAGTATCGTTATCCCTCTTTAAAGCCTAATGTTTATGTAATTCTCTATTTTTTTAACTATAAAATCTGTTTGAAAAGTTGGAATTATTCAAACTTGCCCATTTTTGATAAATGGCAAAGGGGGAGAATAGGGAAATTCAAAGTAGGAAAATTCAACTCTATAAAAAGAGCCTTTATGAAGGGGGAGCCATACAAAGTTTAAGTTAGTTTTAGCTTAACTATGCTTGCATTCCTTTTAACTTACTTAAACTTTGAAAAATATTTATCTATTTTACTTAACTCTGAATTTCAGTTGTCATAATCAAAAAGGGGGAGATTGTTGGTGCGGGAAGCATTCGACGATCGAACCGTTGTTTTGATAATGGAAAAGGAATTCAAAGTTAAGGTTATGTTGTTATCTAACAAGGTTCATGGAGCTTGCAGGAAAGTACTAAGTGGTACTTAGGCAAAAGTCCTATCTGCGGTTAGGCAGGTGGAAAACCCTAGGGGGTGGTAACTCTATGTCATAGGGAGCGGTAACCCTATACGGAAAGTCTTGGCAGGTCGAGAGCTTCAGGAAAAAGTCCTAGGGGGTGGTAACCCTAGGTGAAAAGTCCTGGTGTCATAAACCAGGTAGAAGACTGGACGAGCTGGGAAGCAAGAGTCCAGTAGAAAGTCTGGAGGCATCGAGTGCCGAGCAAAAGTCCAGTCGATCTGGAGGATCGAGCTGGCACCAAGTAACTCTCCTGAGAGGAGTAGGTGAGGACGCGTTCCCCGCAGAGGGAATAGTAGGCGTCGGGTCGACCTAGGTTTTTTCGGTCAGAAATCCGAAGTCAGACCTAGACAATCTGGAGACTGTCAAGTTTATTTCTATATATTATCATTTGTGTTCTAACTCTATTTTGCAGGAAACTAATATTTTTATGCAGGGTTAGGACTGACCGGGATCGGTCGACCGAACCTTGGGATCGGTCGACAGAACCCCCAAGCTAGCAGATCAGATTTCTGGAGGTTGGATTGGGCTCGACCAGGGGATCGGTCGACCGGACCTAGAGATCGATCAACCGAACCCAGGATGGACATCGACTAGATCTTGCCGGTTGGATTGAGTCAGAGTAACTGTTCGATCGACCGAACCTGATTATCGGTCGGTCGAACCTTGGATAAAGTTGATCGGATCGAGGCAGAGCGAGCGGATCAGATGAGGTGGAGGTCATCTGATCGGTCGACCGAACCGGTGATCGATCGACCAATCCCCCTCGGGTCAAACTTGATCCCGAGCCTTGGGGATCTGGATCAGTTTTTGCAAAGCTATAAAAAGGAGCCTCGGGGTGCAGCTTCAAACGATCTCGAACAGAACAACCTGTGCTCTTCCGTCTATTGCTACAAACGCTCTAACAACTCTCTGCTACTCCAACGAATTAAAGCTCCAAAGTTCTTTGTTCTTGTTTCGTTGGTATAGTTTTTTTTATTGCACTTAACTGTAATTCAAATTGTAATCATCTTTTTCGATATTATAGTTGTTGCCCACCGAAAGCGATCAACGATCGCGGGCCTTGGAGTAGGAGTCACCCTAGACTCCGAACCAAGTAAATTCTTGGTTTCCTCTGTCTTCTGTGTGTTTGTGCTTATTCATTTTATCTTTCTGCTGCTTTAACTCAATAGGTTTTTTTTCGATTCCAAAATATGTGAAATAGCCACGAGCGCTATTCACCCCCCCCCCTCCTAGCGCTTTCGATCCAACAAATATGAGATATTGAGTTCATTTGATTAGAGTGAGTCTACTTGGAGTTTAAGATATAGATTGATTAGAGGATGACATGGTCTATGCCTCAATTTGATCAATCTAGATGCCAAAGATAGAAGAACATTGTCATATATTGTCAGAGTCACAATTAGTAGTCATAATGGTGATGTTGGATTGTTGACCTCCACAAGTGTACGGAAATATCGCAAGTAATATAAAAGATTATCGTATCCACAGGGACTGGAATAAGCACTAAGAATATCTCAACGCGAATTAGCTAGACAACAAATCAATGGATTGACAAAGTCTAAGTGTAACTATGAAAAGTAAACAAAAGAATGAAAGAATAGGCAACAAGAATAAAGGCAATGATAAGGGATATTCTAGGAGTTTTGGTTTCTTTGTAAGGTTGTTCAATGTAAATGATGTACCAAATCCTTTTTCTGAATCGTCCATGATTTCTAGAAAGTTTTCGGTTCTCTCTTGCAATAGAGAACCAACCAAGGACTGAAATCCATACCTAGATTGATCAATTAGGAATGAATCTATGTTGTCCTTACACGGGCTTGCCTGTCACGTGCGTCCCTCGAAAAATCAACATAAGAATCGATCGCTCATCAACCCATCAAGATATAAAGATTAATGCATAAATCTATCCTACACTCTTGAAATACCTAATTTCCCCTTCAAGTTAATCCCTCAAACGTCCTTACACAGGCATGTTCCTGTCACAAAGATCCCTCGGAAAATCGAATGAAGAATTACCTCTACAAGATCCACAAGGTATCCAAAATCTCAATCAAGCATGGTAATTAGGCACAATCACAACATTCTACACAAGATCAAATAGATACAAAACGGGATAAAATCATAGAAATGGGAAATTTGCATATCCACAAGAGTTTACATCAAGAAATCCTTACAACTACTCGCTCCATCCTAGAACAAGAGAACTACTCCATAAATCAAAGAAAGAAATCCGAAAACATAAAGATTACAAGCATTTCTAATCCCTCAAATCCAAGAAAGGAGAGAAAGAAAACTTATCTACGGAGAAAAATGATCTTCGGATCCAATCCTTCGATCTTGGAGTCGAATCGGTGAAGATCTTCCCTTAGATCCCCCAGAAATCCACCCAAGAATGGAAGGAATCGCAAAATCTTCCTTTCTCTCAAAGGGGAGAAGATCCCCTTTGAAATGAAGAAGAAGCCTTTATAGAGAGGGGGAAAATTGGGCACCACACGACCCTAGGACCAGGCCATGTGTGGGACACGACCTGGTTCACTCCCCTCTCTACCAACCTCACACGGTCGTGAGTGAGACACTGCCGTGGCACACACTGCTTCTGCTTCCCTTGCATGACCGTGTAGATCTACACGGCCTGCTCTTTCTCTGCCTCTGGAAACCTTACATGGTCGTGTGCCTCACACGACCATGTCATTCTTCTCCTCTGGAACCTTACACGGTCGTATGGCTCACACGGCCATGTCATTCTTCTCCTCTGGAAACCTTACATGGCTGTGTGGCTCACACGGCTATGTCATTCTTCTCCTCTGGAAACCTTACACAACCATGTGGCTCACACGTCCATGGTCCATGTGGAGCTCACACCCCCTTGCATGACATGGCCATGTGGCTCACACACCCCTTGATTTGCCTTGCATAGCTATGTCTTATTGCAACGTATTTTACTCCATAAAGATGGGATTTTCTCTAGTTTATCTCTTCATCACAGTTGTAGATCCTGAAATTATCTACAAATTGGTTCAAAGAATAGGCCAAAACTCCAACGGAGCACAAAATTATGCCTGTTTTACTCTTGGTGTGCAGTGCAGGGATTCCACACGACCTTGTGCTAAGGCCGTGTCACTCTAGAAGCTCTCGACTTCTTTTAAACTCTGTTTTTGCTCCAAATCATGTCCTATCAATCAAAACAAGCAAAGAGTAGATCTCCGAACAAAATATAATGGAAGTATGACATTATAATGAAATAGGGTGCAATAAACATAGATTATGCGCATGAAGTACAAGTAGATGTGCGTCAAAGTATGTATAAAAGTGTATAAAATCTACACACATCACACCCCCAGACTTAAACCTTTACTTGTCCTCAAGCAAAATGTTGCAATCTAAATTCATATGTTCTACAATGCTCTCATATCCCTAATGCATTCTCCTAACTCTATCAAAAAGTTCATTAACAAGCATGGTCATGGAAACAAGTTAAGTATGGCTCAAGCATAAGTCTCATGTGCATTGTGCAAGGTAACTCAAAAACTGTTCAAGTTTCAATCTATGTCCTAGTCAAGTCGTCATCAAGTTTGAATTTCTAATGTTTTCAGTGATAGACAAGTAACCAGTGATAGGCACTTACTTGCCACACACTTGGTTCATCTTTCTCAATCAACCCAAGGTCTCAAAGGCGTGCTCAATCTCAAGAGAAGCTAAGCAGTCATTTCCCCAGTAACCTAACTCGATCTCAAAGGGGTGACTAGCTAAATTCCACTCACGACAACTATTTTTTATATCCCTTATTCACTTTTTTTTTTCTTTTTCACTCTTTTTTTTTCATAAGTATTTTCATTGTGCAAATCTTATTCACAAATGTACTTTTAACACAAATATTTGGATATTTTGATTTTTTCCAAATGAGCTTACATGAGTTGAGCCTCATCCAGTAACCAAAATGAAGTTTGAGAAATCACCATGGAAACCAAGCACTAAACAAACAAGATGAATCATGACTATTTCAATGATATCAACCATTCAAGCATCAAGTATAGGTGTAGTGAAGATAAGATCCTTAAGATCAAGCCAAAACTAAAATTCATCTCCATATGATACTTAGCTTATATCATGCTACCCAAGATAGAGAAAAGAGGTATATTAAGCATACTACTAGCATCATTTACAACATCATGAATCTAGATAATGAACGTGCTAACAATTTGCTTTAAGACAAGAAAACATAAAAATGGAGTTTGATGTTCTCAAGATGTATGCCACAAAAAATCAAAACAAAATGCAAGACATAAGCAAAAATAAAAACAAACAAAGTAAATCAAATGCATCTAATGCATCCCCCCAGACTTAAACTTTTCATTGCCCTAATGAAAACTAAAAACAATATTGAGGAGATTTTAAGAGAAGTTACCAAGTGATGAGCTTCAAATGGTTGACATTCATGTTTTTAAAGATACTCCTCCATCCAATACTTACATTCCTCCACAACTTTGAATTCTACAACAATAAGATAGACAAGAAAAATTAAGTAGAGGATACATGTTTATTATAAACTCAGAACTAAAGACATAAAAGAAAATAAGGAAAATGAACTTGGGTTGCCTCCCAAGAAGCGCTTGTTTAAGGTCATTAGCTCGACCACCTCATTAGATTCATCTAAATCTCGCTCTTGGAGGGGTAAGATATTTTAGAACCCTCCTACTAGGGGTTCTTGTTATGGAGAGAACATTCATCAATGGAGCTACAAAGTAAAGTGTAACTCTCTCCATCTTCGTCTTCTTAAAAGTTTTTTCAAGTGTTCGAAGACGGTTCAGATTGAGCTTCCAATCATTAGCCCAAGTGAAATCTGCACATGCAAAGAAAGTACAAATCTCCCACAAACATATTAGATAAGATAGAGTCATAACCATATTAAGATAAGCAGAATAAGAAATAAAAACTGAATCACATCCAACAAAGTCAATGATAGGTACCTCTATAAAATTTTCTAAAAGGTCACAAGAAGTACTAACCTTGCTTTGCTGAGAAATACCTGATATTTCTAAACATGTGGATATGACTTCCTCTGAATCAAATGATGGTTCTGCCTCTGGCTCAGGTGTTGATGATATCAATGATGGTGATTCTTGAGACTCTGCTATACTACATGAATCCCTACATATTGTTCCACAACATGATCAATTCTTACAACCTCTAAGGGTTGTATAGACAAAGGTGGTGATCCTTGAGATGTTGCTTCCACAACACAGCTCCCTACACATTTTTCCATATCATCATCATCAACACAAACATCAAAAAATAAACCAACATCTATGTCCTCAATAGGAGAATCAATAACAAGAGGATCAATAACTTTATTTGCAGTTTTAAGTTGATCTACCACATCACATTTATCATCTGAAAATTCAATGTCACTATAACACTCTATAAAATTTGGAGATAGATCTGAAAACTAATTTACCACTGCATTATCAATAAAATCCTCATCTGAAAAGTCTTCATCTTCATATACCTTCAAAAATCTGCACTCAACCTTACCAGTGTCATAGAATTCTTTAAAGTCATTGTTCTCATTGACCCCCACTAACCTTTATGGTAAAGGAATCCTTAGTGAAGGTCTTGGGAAAGGTACTTCTAATTTCCCATATTCCCTTTTAGCTTGTGGAGGAGATTCAACTTGCTTATCTAGTATTGGTATGATCAATTGTTGAGGGAAAGGTACTTGTGGCATTTGGGAACCTCCTGGAATAATGGAACTGAGTTTATGTGGTCTTCTATTATTCTTCTTCTCAATTCTTAACATGTCCTTCTTCAGAGGTTCTTCATGATTTTTTTCAATTCTCAACCCAACATCATCACACTTTTCACTAGATCTTGTCTACGGAGGGGGATCTTCTTTAAACCATTTTGAAACAATATTTTCAATCTTTGCCCCTAAATGTTTGAACTCCCCGTTCTGTGACTTGTGATTTTCAAAACTCATAGATGGTTGAGTTACAACTTGTTTGATAGGCTCTATAGCATTTATGGCTTACAATTCTTGAAAGATTGAGGGAGATTTCATCCAACTTATGTTCGACCATTCATGGAGGTTCAATGTCACTTGATCAATTAACATATATGCTTTATCTACACTTTTGTCCATAAAAGAACCTCCAGCTGATGAATCTAATAAACTCTTGTTTGAGAAAGAAATTCCCTCATAGAATATGTGCAAAATCAACCATTTTTCAAAACCATGATGAGGACACTGTCTTTAAAGATTCTTAAATCTATCCCATGCTTCAAATAATGATTCTCCATATGCCGGAGTAAAATTTGTTATGCAATTCCTCATATACGCTGTTCTGCTTGGAGGAAAAAAATGATTCAGAAATTGTTTCTCCAATTGTTCCCAACTTGTGATGCTTTGAGGGTGGAGAGAATATAACCAAGTCCTTGCTTTATCCTTGATACTGAAAGGAAATGCCATCAATTGAACTGCATCTGCTGACACTCCTTCACATTTCACCATATCACAAATCTCTAAAAATGTTTCAAGATGCAGATAAGGAATTTCTGATAGTTCTCCTCCAAATTTGTGACCTTGTATCATAAAAATTAACTCGGGGTCTAGTTGGAAACTTTCTGCTTCAATTTGAGGCTGCACAATGGGAGATAAAAATCTTGCAGAAAAGGGTGTAGAAAAATTTCTCATCGGCCTGCTTGACATGTTAGAGCTCATGGATATTCAACAAAAAATTATTAGAATAAAAAAAAATTGAAGATTCAAAGACAAGAAATAAAATACAATATGAGAAGCAAGAAAAATAATGCAGAATTAAAATTGCAAGAAAGAAAGTGCATAATGAAAACAAGAAAGAAAAGATAAAAGGAAAAAAGAAAAATGTCTAGAATAATTCATATGCTAAAGATTGCAAGATATGTTTACAAAAGAAAAGAAGAAAGAAACTTGATCAAAAGAAAACAGAGAAAAGTTAGACAAGAATATTAGAATCAAAATGCAGAATTAGAGTTACAATAAAAGGAATTGACAAGAATGTTATACAAGAAAGGAAAAACTTATGAAACCAGAATTCTAAGAGTTAGATTACAACTATGCAAATGAAAAGAAAAGTTATGTCTAGTCTAACTCAATTGATAATCCCTAATGTTATAGTGCAATTCCCGGCAACGGCGCTAAAAACTTATTGACCTCTACAAGTGTACGAAAATATCGCAAGTAATATAAAAGATTATCGTACCCACAGGGACTGGAATAAGTACTAAGAATATCTCAACGCGAATTAGCTAGACAACAAATCAATGGATTGACAAACTCTAAGTGTAACTATGAAAAGTAAACAAAAGAATGAAAGAATAGGCAACAAGAAAAAAAGGCAATGATAAGGGATATTCTAGGAGTTTTGGTTTCTTTATAAGGTTGTTCAATGTAAATGATCTACCAAATCCTTTTTCTCAATTGTCCATCATTTGTAGAAGGTTGTCGGTTCTCTCTTGCAATAGAGAACCGACCTAGGACTGAAATCCATACCTAGATTGATCAATTAAGAATGAATCTATGTTGTCCTTACACGGGCTTGCCTGTCAGGTGCGTCCCTCGGAAAATCAACATAAGAATCCATCGCTCATCAACCCATCAAGAAATATAGATTAATGCATAAATCTGTCCAACCCTCTTGAAATACCTAATTTCCCCTTCAAGTTAATCCCTCAAACGTCCTTACACGGGCATGTTCCTATCACGAAGATCTCTCAAAAAATCGAATGAAGAATTACCTCTACAAGATCCACAAGATATCTAAACTTTCAATCAAGCATGGTAATTAGGCACAATCACAACATTCCACACAAGATCAAATAGATACAAAATAGGACAAAATTATAGAAATGGAAAATTGGCATATCCACAAGAGTTTACATCAAGAAATCCTTACAAATACTCCCTCCATCCTAGAACAAGAGAACTACTCCATAAATCGAAGAAAGAAATCTGAAAACATAAAGATTACAAGCATTTCTAATCCCTCAAATCCCAGAAAGGAGAGAAAGAAAACTTATCTACGAAAAAGAATGATCTTCAGATCCAATCCTTCGATCTTGGAGTCGAATCGGTGAAGATCTTCCCTTAGATCCCCTAGAAATCCACTTAAGAATGGAAGGAATCGCCCAAATCTTCCTTTCTCCCAAAGGGGAGAAGATCCCCTTTGAAATGAAGAAGAAGCCATTATAGAGAGGGGGAAAATCAGGTGCCACACGGCCCCAGGACCTGGTCGTGTGTGGGCCACGGTCTGGCTCACTCCCCTCTCTGCCAACCTCACACGACCGTGTGTGAGACACGGCCGTGGCACACACTACTTCTGCTTCCCTTGCATGGCGATGTAGATCTACAAGGCCTGCTTTGCCTCTGCCTCTGGAAACCTTACACGGTCGTGTGGCTCACAAGGTCATGTCATTCTTCTTCTCTGGAAACCTTACCTGGTCGTGTGTGGGACACGACCTGGCTCACTCCCCTCTCTGTCAACCTCACACGGCCGTGGCACACACTGCTTCTGCTTCCCTTGCATGGACGTGTAGATCTACACGGCCTGCTCTGCCTCTGCCTCTAGAAACCTTACACGGCCATGTGGCTCACACGACCATGTCATTCTTCTCCTCTGGAAACCTTACACGGTCGTGTGGCTCACACGACCATGTCATTATTCTCCTCTGGAAACCTTACACGGCCATGTGGCTCACACGGCTATGGGCCATGTGGCTCACACAGCCGTGTGGAGCTCACGCCCCCTTGCATGACATGGCCATGTGGCTCACACACCCCTTGATTGGCCCTACATAGCTATGTCTTATTGCAACGTCTTTTACTCTATCAAGATGGGATTTTCTCTAGTTGATGTCTTCATCAAAGTTGTAGATCCTGAAGTTATCTACAAATTGGTTTAAATAACAGGCCAAAACTCCAAAGGAGAACAAAGTTATCCCTATTTTACTCTTGATGTGCAGTGCAAGGATTCCAGACGGCCCTGTGCTAAGGCCGTGTCACTCTAGAAGCTCTCGACTTCATTTAAACTCGGTTTTTACTCCAAATCATGTCCTATCAATCAAAACAAGCAAAGATTAGATCTCCGAACAAAATATAATGGAAGTATAACATTATAATGAAATAGGATGTGATAAACATAGATTATGCGCATGAAGTACAAGTAGATGTGCGTCAAAGTATGTATAAAAGTGTATATAATCTACGCACATCATGGATCTCAACATTCTTGTAACTTAGGTAGTAATGATGTGTTGTTAGATACTGCTCATTGCTTATGTTTCGAAATGAGAGCATTGCCAACGTTACAAGAACCTATAGGGTCACCCACAAAGGGCAGTTAGATGGAGATTAGGTTCATGTGATGGACCAAGAGTATTAGATTCATGTGATGAACCAAATTGGATTAAGGGTAATCCAAATTAGACTAATTGAGTTGAACTCAATTTGATTCATGTGTCGAATGAGTCTAATTTAGATTATGATTCATTGAATCAATTTAATTCAATGAATAGAGATTCATTAAATTAAATTGACTTAAATCTTAGGTTAGATTTGATCAACCATGGGAGATAAGAGGCCAAGTTTGACTTGACTTGAGAGGGAAGATGAAGGGTCAAGTTTGACTTGACCAAATGACACTTCATTGTGACTTGGCATGGACCGACCAATGATGATGTTCCACATCATCAAGGCTACATCATTGTGTACCACCTCATGATGGAGACCAAGAGCCATGACTCTTGGTATTACATGGAGGTTTAAAATCTCTCAAGAGTGGTCGGCCACATTAAGTGAATTCAAGGGGTGTGAATTCAAGGCTTCATCTTCTTCCTCTCTTCTGCTTCTCTCCCTCTCCTCCATTGCCGAAATCATACAAGGGTGCTAGCACACTCTAAGTGATTTTCTCTACCTTTTGTCCGTGTGGATACGTGTAGAGGAGTGTACACTTGATACTCTATGAGATCCGGTAACCATTTGGTCGAGCGGGATAAGCGAAGGGCATCGCTACAAGGGTAACACTTCTTTCATGTAGATCTAAGGTAGATCTAGTATAGACAAACATGTACATGATTTTTTTTTTTTTATCTTCGCATGGATCCGTGGCTAGCTTCGGGGTTTTCGCAACGCAAAAAGTGATTTTTACGGCTCGAACTGCTAACAGGCCTTTAGTAACAGAGGGTATCCCTTTAACTAGGCATCTTGAGCATTCCCTTTAAATAAAGGCTAAATCTCTATAAGGAAGGTCCTAAGTTGCACTTAATAGGTTTTCCCCAATTCTATGCTAGGAAGCGACTTGTGTAATTTATATTGCATGACTAGGAGACTCTAGGTGATAGAGGGTATCCCTTTAATCGGACTTTCTACATTATCTTGTCTACTTAATAGCACTAAGTGCCAAAGGGTTAAACACTCTAGTATGACCATTGCACGATTACTCTAGTATTTAGTTAGACTTCCTACGAAACATGAACATATAGGATAGGAGATTAACTATTCATATTACATCAATGAGCCTTACAATGAAACCAAAATCCTAGAACAACCTGTTGGTGCAGGGAGCACCATAATTGAACCTATGTTTTGATATTATCAATAGTTCAAAATTAAGTCATATTATTATCTGATGAATTGATCATGTGTGCAAGATGCTCACCTTAGAAAGTTCTAGTAGGTCAACTGGATCCAATACTAGGTAAGAGAAGTCATAGCAGATCATGGAACCATGAAGGAAGTCTAAATAGATCAAGTGGACTTGACATCTAGTAGGTGGGCTCGATAGGTATGGAAGACCCAATATCGAGTCAAGTGAAAGCCCTAGCAGTGGATCCGATGTTAAGCGATTAAGTCTAAATAGGTTTGGAGGACCTGATATTTAGCAGGTGAGTTGATGTAAGCTACTAGAGGTAGTACGGTGAGGTCGTGCCCTAATAGGGACAAACTTTTAGCGCTAATCCAATTGAAGAAACCAATTGAGGTTTCTATGTTAAGATCAAGATAGCCCTTATTATTTTAATCATGCATACTTTATTTATCTTATCTTGTAGAATTATGTTCTAACTTTATTTTGTAGGGTAAAAACTATTTTTGTACTAATACTATTGTGCAAGAAGTGAACTTAAGTAGTTCCATCGACGGAAAAGGTTGTTTAGTCAATAGAACCATGGAAAATCAAAGTAATGAGATTCGATCTAGAAACACAAGTGGAAAACACGGTTCTGTCGATGGAATAAGGGTATCAGTCAATAGATTAGTGGACATTCAAAATTAAATCAAGATTCAAATCAGAGTATAAAAGTTTAAAAGAAGTTCAGTTGACGGATCAAGGTGATTAGTCAACGGATAAGTAGATTTCCAAAATTAAATCAAGATTTGAATCAGAACACAAAAGGTAAAAAGAGGTTCAATCGACATATCAAGGTTAACAATCGATGA
This sequence comes from Zingiber officinale, assembly GCF_018446385.1. NCBI lineage: Eukaryota > Viridiplantae > Streptophyta > Magnoliopsida > Zingiberales > Zingiberaceae > Zingiber > Zingiber officinale. Next base: position 64,933,510 of record NC_055990.1, on the reverse strand, counting down.
AACATCATGATTTCTGAGATTGAATGGATCAAATCAAAGAAAACAAGGAAGGAATAGAGGAGCAGTAGACGGATAGGCTTATCAGTCGATGGATAGGTTCAGTCGACGAAACCCTTTATCAATTGACTAAAGGTGACCTATAAAATAAGCCCTTAAGCTCTGAGCCAGGTAAAACTTTTCATCTCTAATCTATTCTGCTCCTGCTACTCTGCTCACTAAAGCTTCAACAATTCTACTTTGAGAAGATCTCCAACAACTACGCTACATCTTCTATTTAATTATTGTTAGTAACTTTATTTTTGTATTACACTTATTCTTTGAAGATAGTAGGATTGTTACTATCATCATTTCATACTTGTATGATCTTTTTTCTTCAGAAGAACTATATTAGAATTTTTCAACAAAAGCGGCCAAGGATCGTGGGACTTAGAGTAGAAGTCGGCTGGACTCTGAACAAAGTAAAAAATGATTGTGTCTTTAAATTTTGTTCTCTTTCTTTAAATTAAAAGAAAAAATTTTAATTGAACAAGATTCACCTCCCCTCTCTTGTCTTTCACAATCCAACACAACCTTCCCAAGTTAGACTTCCTCACACAACTTTCCTCACTCTCTAGATCTTTCCTCTCTAGTTCTCTCTTACTCCTAGTTCACAACACCAATGAACTCTTTGATCATTTAGATAATTTACTTTGTGAAGTCTCTAGTGGTTGCTAACCAGTCCATATGGATCAATATCTTTCTATTACTTGATAACTTGTTCGTGCATTTACAGAATCTATAACAAATTTTTGGCGCTATTATCGGTCTATGGAGCAACATTAGGTTATAAACATTTAGGTTAATCTAGACACTTCTTCTTTTTGTGAATATTAATATCTTACAACTTCTCTCATTTAATTCTACACTTTAAATTTCTACATTTTATTCTTGAAAATGAAAATTTATTTCACTTTTGCACTTTTATGAGAAGATTGATAACTATAGGAAATGTATTGCCTATTGATCTTGAGATTGATAGGGCATTCAAAAGAAGAAGAAACCTATAGAGACAAGCCATATGCATAGAAGACCATGGCAAACAATCCCCTAAAAGAATATGTTGTACCTTATGCAAGAGGTCTCAGTTCTAGCATCACCAGACCATCTGTTGAGGCCAATAATTTTAAAATCAAGCTGACATTCATTTCTATGGTTCAGTAGCAACAATTTAGGGGTGAACTTATAGAAGATTTAGACCAATAGATGGAGACATTTTATGAAATCTATAGCACCATGAAGATGAACAGTGTCCCATCTGAAGTTGTCAGACTACTCTTATTTGGATTTTTTTTGAGAGATAGGGCAAAGACTTGGCATAACTTTTTGCTTATAAATATCATTTCATCTTGGTAGCAGTGCAAACAAATCTTCTTGGAGAAATTCTTCCCTCCAAGAAAAATGAGCCACATGAGGAATTTAATAGAAAGCATAATATAGAAGTGTTGGGACACTTAGGAGCTAGAGAAAGGGGGGGGGTGAATAGCTTGTTTTGCTTTGATGATGATAATTTACAGCGGAATACAAAAAACGAAGCTTCACCAATGCTAACACAATTATTTGCTTGTTATCCACCTCAAGCGAGGTGACTAATCCAACGATCTGACCCTCTCTCATCATCCACTATCAAAACACTCCTTCTTGGAAACACACCGGAGGTGGAGAAACCTTGTGCAAACTCACAATAAAATAAGAATAAAAGAGAAGCTAGTATAATAGAAATCTTACAAGATTTTATACAAATGAAACTCTAGATAGCTTCTTCTTCTTGTTTGGAAATGCCTCTTGACCATGGAACTGCATCAACACTTGTATCCAAGAAGCTTCAAGAAGTGACAATGATGATTTGTGAGCTCAGTGAAGAGAGTGGGATAGAAGAGGTCTGAAATAGTGCTCGCATCCAACACTTTTTCTTCGGCTCTTCGGGTACCTTAATCGATTAAGAATCTCCTTAAAAGATTACTACATCGGCAATCGACAACGATTATTTTTCTAAACTTAATTGATTATATTAATTGATTAAGCCTTCATAATCATTTAGCTTAATCAATTAGGAAGTTTTCTGTTCACGTGTGAATATGTTGTAAGTGATTAGGCTTCCCTACTTAATCGCTTATTGCAACTTCTGTTTCAAACAGAAGCCTTCTTAAGCTATTGTACTAATAGCTTAAGATGTGCCTAATCGATTAGCTTAATGGATTAGGCACCTCTCTGTGCACTTGCGAAAATGAGCTTAAGCGATTAGGGTAATCGCTTAAGCTATGGTAATAGATTAGCCTAATCGATTACTGAAACCTAACTTCTAAACCTAAGTCTAGGGTTCCTTTACCCAACATCTGGTCAACCATAACCTATTGAGACTCCTTCTTGCCTATCATCTGGTCAACCTTAACCTGTTGGGACTTCTTCATCAAGTGTTTAGTCAATCCTTTGACCCACTTAGACTTTTCTCCCTCATGCCAAGTGTCTAGCTTTCTCACTACCTAGCTTCACTCACTAGGGTTTTTCACCTTGCTTCACTCACCAAGACTTTTCATTACCCAACTTTACTCACTAGGATTTCCATTTGTCTAGCTTCACTCATTAGAGCTTTTCACCTAACTTCACTTACTATGATTTTCCATCTTCCTAGCTTCACTCACTAGGACTTTTCACCTAACTTTACTAATCAAGATTTCCCAACTGCCTAGCTTCACTCACCAGGACTTTCCACACCAAGTGTTCAGTCAATACTAACCCACTTGGATATTCTTCTTCTGCCAACCTTTCTATTGGTCTTACCCTTGCCTAACCTCTAGTTATGACTTCCCAGTCAAGTATCTGATCAACTTTGACCTACTTAACTCTTCTACAAATCAAACTGGTCAAACATTGACTAGAGGTGAATTACACTAATAATCTCCCTAAATAGATAATTGCACTTGGAATCTCCATAAATTGTCAAACATTAAAACTCAAATATCAAGACTCAATCTTGAGCCAACTCAAGCTTAGTCAAACTGGTCAACTCAAATGAAGGAAATTGCACTTGGAATCTCCCCCTTTTTGATAATTAACAATACATTTAAGTTAGATTAATCCATAGCCTCAACTTATTCCTCATGTCAAAGCATGAATGAGGGTTTCCTTCATTCTCCCCCTTAACATAAGGGTTTCACAATATCTCCTTGTGAATATGGAGAATCTTCTAACTTAAATCCTACATTCACCCCTTTTGGTATACATCAAAAGGTCTTCTCCTTAAGAGTTATCTCATGTTATTCATAACTTCACTTGTTGTTCACAAGATCACCATGAAGGTTCCATACCCCTCATATGCCCAATGCTCACCCTTGAGCATTAATCATCCATGACAATGAATATTTTCCATCTTCCATTGTCTCTCATACTCAACCTTGAGCATTCATAACAATGAAGGTTTTCAACCCTCAATTATTTTGATGTGGAAAAGAAATTTATGTCATGTCATTAAGAAGTAGCTCCCCCTCATAACACTCTCCAACGTTTTGTCATTGCATTAACTGTTGGAACCTCAAGATTATTTTGATGTGATCTAACAAGTTAAGTTAGATCCTGTTGGTTTTTGATCCCTGTGTCTAAGTGTCCAAGAGCTTAGGAGCACAGGAAGTCGAGTGAAAGACGTGACTAGCGAGAAGGATGGCATGGGAGAGAGCCGACGGACTCAGTGGGTCTGAGGGACAAGGTGTCGCGGAAGAGTACATCGACGGATGAGAAGAACGAATGCAACGTTCAAGGGACGAGAAGCTGGAGCGAAAGCCTGCTCGAGAAGAAGACCAAAATTGGGTTCGGGTGAGCCTTATTTCAGTTGGTTGAAATCACCCAAGCGAGCAGAGCCGGAGCGGAAGACCCAGACCAAGGCGAGCAGCACCGAAGCAAAGGGCTCTGACCAAAAAAGTCAACGAGGTTGACTTTGAGGGGCAGGGCGCCCATAACTCAAACTTTATCACCATCTACGTGGATGTTGACCGTTGCGTCGAGGATAGATTTATATCCCTCTCCAAGTGACTAGAACGCTTTCAGGCGCCCCGACCATGACTATAAATACAGTCTTGGTCCAGAAGCTTTGAAATCAACAAGCATTCTTGCAACAACACTTGTACACACTCTAGTTTTCATTTAGCTTCTAATTTTTTGTGCTTACACAGTTGTAAAGAGGCTTCTCTGCCTAAAGGAGAGTTAGTGCATTTCACTTCTTTGGATTAACAACCTCCCCCATTGTAACCAAGTAAATTCAGGTGTCTCTTTCTTTTTTAGTTCATTTTCTATTCTATCTTTATGTAAGTGTTCTTTTAAGTCTAAGAAGGGTTTGTCTTTATTTTTGTAGGGCTATTCAACGCCCCTTCTAGCCAGCCTACTAGGATCCAACAAGTGGTATCAAAGCCAGGATGCTTCAGGAGGACTAACTGCCGAACAAAGTACACAAAATGGCCGGACCAAGCATCTTCCCACCAAATTTCAAGGTGGAATTCGCCAACTGGAAGAAGAGAATGGAGGTATTTTTTAAAACAAACTTTGATTTATTATTAATAATGGAATTCGGTTTTGAAGCACCCGAAGGCAAGGAAAAATATCAATGGATGAAGAAGGAAGAAGTTGACTTCATGGCAAATGGAAAAGCAGAATTTCATCTGCTAAGCATATTCCTGCCACAAGAAGTCAATCGGATTGGAGCTTACGGGTCTGTCAAGGAGCTCTGGGAAAAAGTCCTGGAACTTCACAAAGGAACCTCGGAGGCAAAACTTGCGAGACAGGACTTACTTTGTAACCAGATCAGCAACCTCCGATTTGAAGAAGGTGAAATGATTCCACACCTTCACTCGAGGATTAAGGAGCTCATCACCAGACTTTCAAATTTTAGAGAAATGGTAAGTAACCGAGATTCACTAAGGTACGCTTTAAATGCATTCCCTAGGAATACAAAATGGGCATCACTAGTAGATGCATTATATCTCTTAGGATCTAGAAATTGTTACCATAGAAGAATTATTTTCGACTTTTGAAGTCCATGAGTCAAGATGTGTAGATACGAAGAAGGAGCCAACACACAACATTGCCTTTAAGGCAAGGATGGACGAACAAGACTCGGAATCCTCCCTTGAGGACGACGAAACGACAATGATTGTAAGGCGATTTATGAAATTGTTTAAATCAAGAAAAGCTAACCATCCACAGGGTAGAAAGAAAAGGATAATCAAATGCTACTGCTACAATAAAGAATGGCATATTAATGATAACTGCCATAAGCTAAGGAACAAGGATAAGATCAAAGGAAAGAAGTCTGTCCAAACAAACAAGTACAAGACTTTAAAGGCAACATGGGACAAAACATTGGTAGCTATCCAAATGCATGTCACAAATAAGCTCCCAAATTAATGTAATGATCGAAAACTCACAACTACACAAGGGAATGTTTTAGCATAAGGGTCGAGTCAAATTCTTCGAGGAGCATGTTAGCACTGTACTTGTCTCGGGTTTAAACACTTGATTTAGGGTTTTCTAGTTATAAAATGTGGTTTGGCATTTAAAGGAAATCGTGATCTGGAAAATAAAATTGCAAACACAACTAATTAACTTAATGACATAGAATCTATTCTACTGCAAAAAATAAATCCTAAACAATCAAGAAGACAAAAACTGCAAACCTCTCTTTCAATGAACTGATCTCAACTAAATTGCGGAAATTAAATTTTCCAAATTATAAATTAAATTGAAGGCAATCTAGAGTACTGATCTTAAACTATAAGAAATCATTCGGAACTAAAATCTTCTTAACCAAAAGAAGTCATCTAATCAAAACTCGAGTGCAGATTTTAGCTAAACAAATGGCAACATCAACATTTAGCTTAAGCGTAGCACTACTCCAAACTAGCAAAACCAAAACTTACTTAATCTAATAAGCTAACTGATCTCATCATCTAGTTGATTGCTAAAACAGAAAGTGCTAGACAAGAATTAAGAAAACAGAAATGCAGTAGAGATTGCTGAACAAAACAGAGCAGAACAGAGAAGTGAAGAACAAAATTATGTAGAAATGAATTGTGCAGAAAAGAGAATAACAAATAGAACTACACTATAAACTAGCGAATTCGGAATCAACTTGCACTAACAGAAGGAACTACACTAAAGAATTAAATTACAATGAAGCTAAACATCCCTACAATCAAATCCCAGACCAATTTGTCTTCTCCTTGTCGTCGCACAAGGAACCGCACAGAATGCTCCAACTGGTGTCTGATTGAAAGCCTCTAGCTTAATTCATATTCACTTGTATATCCAAAAAATTCTTCCGCACATTTGAGATTATGAAATGGTTCACTGTCACCTCTGGATTACTGGCGCTGGAATCACTAAGCTGGTAGGAGAGCTACGTGTTAGAGTGTACACTAAAAGCCTAGCTTTTGTATAAACATTTATTTAGAAATAAAAAATCACTTTGGTCAAATGTCTACATTTATGCTAAGTGTAGTTGTTAAATTAATTTATATTGTAGATAACATGGTGTGTGGTGTCAAACACAGAAGATCATGTTATTAATTCCTTATAAATTATAAATAGTAGCTCACGACTGAGATGGAAAGGAACAAATCATTGGAATAGTCGTAGTGTAATTAGGTATTAGTTTATCTTGACTAATAAATTACACTAATACACTCTAAGTGTATTGAGTAGGACCATTTAAGGTAAGTTCTTTTTATACTGACTTAATAAAAGAACAAGGCCTTAGTTATTATGGAAGTGTGTGCTCTTAATCCTAATATAATAACAAGCACATATATTTAGTATTTATTTCTTTAATTTATCAAAGGGTGAGATTTAGCTCGATAAATCAATAAGCCCGATAACTTGGGAAATGATATTACTTATAGTGTGTGTTGTTGATTATAGAAGTAACTGTGTCCTAGTAATCTAGGTTGATAATGTCCCAAAGAGGAGCTCATAAGGATTGTCATGTTAAACCCTGTAGGTGGACTTAGTCTGACATGATGTTAAGGTTGAGTGGTACTACTCTTGGACTAAGATATTAATTAAAATGAGTTGTCAGTAACTCAATTAATTAGTGGACATCTGACATCTTAAACACAAGGAGATTAACACACACATGATAAGAAGGAGTCCATAATGTAATTTGGGATTGGTGCGGTAGTGTAATAATAACTCTCTAATGGAATGAGTTATTATTGATGAACTTGAGTTGTGTGTTTGGGGCGAACAAGGGATACTCAAGCTCGTCGGGAGGGCAAAACCAATTTCTCCTCTAGGTCCCTGTCGTAGCCTCATTAATGTCTCATATCCAGCCATGAAAAGCTCATCTTGGTGTCCAAGAAGGGGTCAGCCCATCGCTTGGTGACCAAGCCATAGGGTCGGCCGCTTCCTCCTCAAAGGGGTCGGCCCCTTGCTTGGTGCCCAAGCAAGAAGGGGGTCGACCACTATATTCAAAATTGAGGAGGCGTTTTGAATTTTTAAAATCTTCTCTTTATATATATCTACAAGTTTTAAAAGAGGGATTTTAAATTTACAAAACTTTCCTTATTTGAATTAGGCCACATGGTTTAAAAGAAAGTTTTAAAACTTTCCTTTTTTAACCATCCACATGGTTTTTATAAAGAGAGTTTTAAATTTAAAACTTTCATTTTTTGTAACCTTATTAAAAAAGAAAATTTTAGAAGAGAAGTTTTAAATTTTAAAACTTGATTTTAATTTTTAAAACTTTCCGTTTTAACATCCATGTTAGGAAATTAAAAGAGAGCTTGTAAAATTTTATAAGAGCTTTCCTTCTTTGTTTATAAAATTTTTACTAAATATTATTCTCCCTCTTTATAGGGGTCGGCCACCCTTGCTTGGTGTCCAAGCAAGGGGCCAGCCATTAAAGAGAATAAAAGAGGAGAAAAGGAAAAACAAAGGGGAAAAGGAAATCAAGAGAAAGATTTTAATTTTTTGTAAAAATCTTTCCTTATTTGCCTTGGCCAAGTATTATAAAAGAAGGGGAGGAGAGGCCTCATGAGATTGATCTATTCTTTTCTCTCTTCTCTCTAGTCTTCTCCTAAGGGCTGGCCCTTGCTTCTCTTCATGCTAGGGTCAGCCACCTCTTGTGGTTATTTTGTGTGGCCGGATACAAAGAGAAGGAGAAGAAGAGGAGAAGTAAGGATTGCATCAACTCTTGTTCGCTTGCTTGTGCTCTCTCTTGTGGCTGTCACTCTCCCCTTTCTTTTCCCCTTGCTCCCTTTTGTTCCTTGGTGGTGGTGGTGGCCAAATCTTAGAGAAGGAGGAGCTTTTGGGAGGTGTTCATCTTGGAGGATCGTCTCCCACACGACGTCCAAGACGAGGCGAGGAATACGGTAGAAGATCAAGAGGTTATTGCTTACAAAGAAAGGTATAACTAGTACTTCTATTCCGCATCATACTAGTTTTTCTTTGTATGAATTCCAAACACAAGAGGCATGTGATTCTAGATTTTCGGATTAGATATTCGAAGTTGTGTTTCTTTTGTTTTCTTTTATCGATCTTGTGATTCGATTGTTCCTTTTGGTTAAACCTAGAGTTATATAAGGAAATTAAATATTAGATTTCCTTAAAAGGCTTTGTCTAGGCAGTGGTGGATGATCCCATACCCAAGAAGGACTAGTGCCTCGCCATGCAGTCCTGGAAACCAATTTTGAAAATTAATATTTAATTGAATTTATAACATAGGTGGACTTGGATCAATAATGTTAAGCATCGTTTGCGATCCAAGTCTAAACCATTAAGAACAGATAAGTTAAATTTGGAATCAATAATGTTTAGTTCAGTTTGTGATTCCTAATTTAATTTCTAAAGAACACAATAGGTTGTTTAGGAAAGGTTTAACATTTGTACAAAATTTTTGTACAGTGGAACCGGTACGATCTTCCTAGGACCAACCAATACTACAAAGGATGGTTCACCGTCGGAAATGGACCAGGATCACTGGAGGAACCCCGCCAATGACTCTGAGGAGGAATAGAAACTCAAACTGGAGGAACATGATGTGCATAGATTGTATACACTTGTTAGCATGTTTTGACGCACATTCACATACTTTGTGTAACGGCCCACCCATCCTGCTAAGGCGGCGGGGGTTACTTACTCATACATACCTACTTATTACAGCGGAAGACTTATTTATAGAAATTAAAAACTTTTCTTTTCTTTGAAATCAACATGACTAATGACCTGGACATATAAAACCACATAGCATACTTAACATGATTTGTAAGTCATAATGCCCAAACACAAAATTAAATGTCATGGAATCATAAAGCAGTAACATAACTAGGCATAGTTCTTATTAAACAAAGAGCAGGTCTTTCTCCTTTAGCCAAGGCACTACCACACACATCCTTCTAGCCCCTCCTGCTGCTCCCTTAGCTCATCCATTCCTTGCCTTTATCTGTGGTACAAGAAAGTAAGCTGTGAGCACTCATGGCTCAGTAAGTTCCTTTCCTACTCACAAGAAAAAAAACGTATAGCATATCAAAATCACAAGGCATAACACATATATCATGCAGCATATCATGGCATATCGAAACATAATCGTAAGTTATCATGGCATAACATAACATGATCATCAAATGCACCCTGACATAGCATAACATCATCATAACTATCATGGCATAATCATAAGGTATATGCAAGGTGAATTTCTAACATGTATCATGAAATCATATGCAACATGTCCTTTGAAAACTTATAATATACATACTTAAACAAAATCTTAACATGATTGGGGCCCCGGCTTGTATCACATACATAAATGCACACGTTCTATGTAGGTCCAAGGTAGCAAGTCTTGAACCCTACAAGGCATACATACTAGGCCCGTTTCTTACTCCATCGACCTAGGGGCACTTAGGAGCCCATCCCTAACGAGGCCCGTTTCTTATTCCATCGACCCCGGGGCGCTTATGGAGCCCACCCTTGGTACAAGCCATACATAAAGTAAAATAGCATGTTTCACATATCATGGTTCTTATCTTTTCTTGCACATCGTGTCACTTATCATATCATACCATATAGACTTTTGGGCACACAGCTCATCATAAGAGTATGTAAAGATTTGGGCACACAGCACATCATTTATTTTATGCATAAATTGAGCACACAGCTCATCACATATATCATGGATAAATTTGCACATAGCTTTATCATAAATAATATACACCATAGCATAAGGGTTTCCATCATGTATAGATCATAAGTGTGCATAATTAAACATAGAAGCATAGAAATCTCAAAATCATGGCATATAAGATACATGGAAAACATAATTCAATTTCTAACCCTAATGTCTTTTAGTGGCCGAACCATATAGGTTGGGTTTTTGGGAAAAAAAACTTCATACCAACATGTGAACCCTAAGTAAGCATCATTTCTTATACCATAAGAACCACCATGAGCAAGTTTAGGTAAAGTTCTAGGTTACTTAAGCTTACAACTTATTATGACCGAAACTTATCAAGCATACATTGGGTTAAAAACTATCATTCAAGCTTGTGAATCCTAAACAACTTCTATAGCAATCATTTCAAGGAACAACATGAGCATGGTTGAGTTAGGTTCTAAGTTTCCTAAGCCCTAAATCATGAAGTGGACGAAACTTGTAGGGCTTAAAAGTAGGGTTCAAGTGCCCTAAAAACATGAGAACCTTAAACAATTTTCATAGTAAATATATCAAGGAATAACATGATCATGGTTGAGTTAGGTTCTAAGTTTCCTAAGTCCTAAATCATGAAGTGGCCGAATACTATAGGACTTAAAATTAAGGTTCAATTGTCCTAAAAGCATGAGAACCTTAAACAACTTTCATAGCAAATATATCAAGGAATAACATGAGCATGGTTGAGTTAGGTTCTAAGTTTCCTAAGCCCTAAATCATGAAGTGGCCAAAACTTGTAGGGCTTAAAACTAGGGTTCAAGTGCCCTAAAAATGTGAGAACCTTAAACAACATTCATAGCAAATATATCAAGGAATAACATGCGCATGGTTGAGTTAGGTTCTAAGTTTCTTATGTCCCAAATCATGAAGTGGCCGAATGCTATAGGACTTAAAATTAAGGTTCAAGTGTCCTAAAAGCATGAGAACCTTAAACAACTTTCATAGTAAATATATCAAGGAATAACATGAGCATGGTTGAGTTAGGTTCTAAGTTTCCTAGGTCCTTGAACATGATGTGGCCGAATGTTATAGAACATGAATTAAATTTCCATGCAACAATAAACATAAGAACATTAAGTTAGCTACATAACATTTCATCAAGGAGATCATGAGCATCTTAGTTTTTGCTTTAAATTCTCCTAGGCTTCAAAAACTAAACATATCCGAACCTTCATGGACATGAAATAGAGTTCAACTTAACATACAATCATGGCATATCATAATAGTTTCATAACTTATCTTAAGGAGATCTTGGCATGCTTAGTTTTAAATTAAAGCTCTCTTGGGTCCTTAGTTCTACAATGGCCGAATACTCATGAATCTAAGTTCTACCAAACATTTTAACATAGATAAATCCTTACCATAAAATACATGCTACAAGAGAAATATCAAGCATATTGATTTTAGATCCTTTCATTCTCTAGGTCCTTCCTTTGGTTTTATCTTGGTTAGAATTTCTTCATGATGTTTTCTTAGCTTTTTATGTGACCGAATCTTCATAGAAAAATAAGAGCTATTGTACCACAGGTGAGGGGAACTTACATCCTTTCGCTTGTGGTTTTCCTTAGAGAGAATAGTATTCTAGGTATCAAGGAAGGAGGAAGCTTCTTCTTCTTGTACCTCCTTTTGTTCCTCTTGCTTGGAAGGGATAGATCTTGAAGGTCTCCTCTCTAAACTTAGTTTTTCTTGAAGAGAAGCTTAGCTTAGCTCTCGAACAAAGGAGAGGGAGGGAGTTCTTGGTTCGGTGAGGAATGAAGAAGAAAGAGGAAGGAGGAAGAAATGATTTAATCCCTTATTTTTCTTCTCCCAATCTATTTATTCCCTTTCCCATGAAACATGTCCTCATTCACTCCCTCAACTCCTCTTTTCTCACACTCCATTAATTCCCATGAAAATAGAGAGAGGGAAGGGAGTAGAAAATCCCTCTTTTGCTTGCTCCCTTTTCTTAACCAAGAGGGAAAAGAAGGTAAGCAACTTGGTTTTCTCTTGTTCTTTTTGGTTAGTTTTCTTTTCTCCTTTAACTAAATTTTTCATTCCTTTCTATCCAATTATTTCTCCTTATCCTAATGGTTATCATTCATCAATTTATCTCCATTAACCGTGGGAGGTTCAAGGTTCAATCCTTGACCTCACCTCTTCTTATTCTATATTTTCTTTTGTTTGTATTTTCCTTTTTCTCTTATTCTTTTCATTTCTTTATGCTCTAAGGAAAATAATATTCATATACCTATTTTAAATTTTCGTGGGTGTTACAGTACCCCATCCTCATAAAAAGTTCGTCCTCGAACTTAGAATAGCTCCGGATATTTTTGTTTCATATCATCTTCTCGTTCCCACGTGGCTTCCTCATACTGTTGATTTTGCCACAGGACCTTTACTAAGGGTATTTCTTTGTTCCTTAGTCTTTTGACGTCTCGATCCAATATCTGAATTGGTCGGCTCTCGTAGGTTAGGTCCTCTTGCACTTGTACTGTCCATGGTTCGAACACTTGGTCCGTGCTCGGAATACATTTCTTTAGCATCGAAACGTGGAACACGTTGTGAATGACTGACATCTCTGGAGGTAATTCTATTTCATAAGCTACTTTGCCGATTCTTTTCAGAACCTGGTATGGTCCCACATAGCGCGGGCTTAGCTTTCCCTTCTTACCGAACCTCATTACTCCTTTCATAGGAGCTACCCTGAGGAATACTGAGTCTCCGACACTGAACTCCAATGGCCTTCATCGCTTATCCGCATAATTCTTCTGTCGACTCTGAGCAGTTTCGCTTCTTTGGCGGATATTATGTATAACACGGGTGGTGTTATCGATAAGTTCCGTTTGAAATCCCATCTCTTTCTTTTCACCGCCTTTATACCAACATATAGGGGATCTACATTTCCTACCATACAGAGCCTCGTAGGGTGCCATCCCAATAGTAGCCTGGTAGCTATTGTTGTAAGCGAATTCTGCTAAGCATAAATATCGGCACCAGCTGCCTTTGAAGTCTAAGGCGCATGCCCGTAGCATGTCTTCTAGCACTTGGTTCATCCTCTCTGTCTGTCCGTCGGTTTGAGGGTGGAAAGCAGTGCTGAATAATAGCTTTGTGCCAAGAGCCTTCTGAATGCATTCCCAAAAATGCGAAACAAAACGACCATCTCTGTCGGAGATGATGGTCTTAGGGGTCCCATGTAGTCTAATAATTTCCTTGACATATAATTGGGCCAGTTGCTCAATTGAATAAGTCATCTTAATTGCCAGAAAATGGGCGGATTTGGTTAATCTATCCACGATTACCCATATAGCGTCATAGCCGTTTGTTGTCTTGGGTAATCTTGAAATGAAGTCCATCGAGATATCTTCCCATTTCCATTCCGAAATTTGGACAGGCTGCAGTAATCCTCCCGGCCCCTGGTGTTCTGCTTTAACCCTCTGACAGGTCAGGCAGGCGCTGACGTATTGAGCCGCATCTCTTTTCATACCGGACCACCAGAATTTCTTTTTCAAATCCTGGTACATTTTGGTGGATCCCGGATGCATTACATAGGGCGTTGAATGAGCTTCTTCTAATATCTTCCCTCGCAACTCGAGATCCTCGGGAATACACAATCGATACCTGTGGTATAATATTACACTGTCCGCGACACGGAATCCGTCACTCTTTCCTTCTAAGATTTCTTGTTTAATCCTTTGGAGGCTTTGGTCACTGGTTTGCTTTTCTAATATATTGTCGAATAGGGTGGGTGCTATGGTCAGGGTGGAGAGTTGCCCGGACATAATCTCGACCCCATGACACGAAATGTTTCTCGGTTTCTAGATAGATTCGACCACTGGTTTGCCTTCAGTATTAAATAAAACTTTAGTATATTGGCTGGAAATAGGCGGCTGACCTGTGACGACAGTAGAGGCATTCGCCACATCTTCTCTGGTAAGTGCGAAAACCCTGGCGTTCATAGTCGCTGGCGGGGCTTCCAATCTCCCTTGGCTGATCGAAGTCCCTTCTATAGCAGTTTGCATCTGGTGTAGCTGTGAAGGGGCACTCCTGTTCTGGTCATTCTGCTGGAGTGGTGCCTGAAACTGAGTAGGACAGTCTCTGGCCAAATGTCCTTCCCATCCGCAATTGTAGCATTTTCTTGTACCTTTGTGACATAATCCGGAATGCAGCTTCCCACAAATAGTACACTGAGGGTACTTCGGTTAGTTATTTACTAGACCACCTTTAGCATTGTCCCATTGCTTCCTTTTCCCGGTAGGGGTTCCTTTCCAGCCTGTTTTGGTACTCTGAGGTCTCTGTCCTTCTGCTCATGCCTGATTCTTATTTCCGTTCATTACATTCTGATAATGTTCTGTGATGAGGGCACTGCTGACCAATTCCTCTGTAGTCTGAGGTCTATTAATTCTGCCGGCTACGTTCAGTGCTATTTCGGGTCGAAGCATCTTTAACATCAGTCTGACCCTTTCTCTTTCTGTGCACACCAATTCTGGACATAGGCGTGCCAAACGGTTGAAGCATTTTACTGCTTCGTTTACTGATAGGTTACCTTGCCAAAACTCGGTGAACTCGTCATAGTGTCGGTTCGTCACTTGCATATGGAAGAACTCCTCGAAGAACTCTGTCTCGAAGTCCGTCCAGTTCATCAGATTAATCTGTCTCTTTACTTTCACTCTTTCCCACCACATTCTCGCGTCTCCGGAAAAACAAAAAGACACGCACTTGATCTTCTCTGTTTCGGGCCAGTCCAGCAGTTCCACTATGCTTTCTACTATCTTGAACCAAGCCTAGGCATCCCATGGCTCGCAAGTACCCGAGAAGTTCTCCGGCTTCAGCCTCAGCCACTGTATCAAGTAGGTCTCCTGTCGAGCCATTGGAGCAGGGGCTACCGGTGGTAGTGGTGCAACTATTGGCGCGACGGGCACCGCATTTACTGGCGGGATGGTAGGAGTTCCTTGTTGATCCATTAACGTAGTGATCAGCTGTTGTTGCTCCACGATCTGACGCTGGAGATCAGTGACTACCTGGGTCAGATCAGGTGGAGTCGGTGTCTCGTCTGCTCGGGTAGTACGTCTCCTAGCCATGCTTATCTTCAATAAATAACAATAAGTTATCGTTATTCCTACTCGGTTTCCATAAGGTTAGTACTATGTCTATCCTACCATCATGCATACCTAAACTAAATAAAAAGAATAAATAAACATGCATAATATTAAATCATCATGAAGCAAACAACAAGAATTAAATTAAGCATATAGATTCTTACTTGGAGCGGCAGGATGGAGGCTTGACATGTGTGTAGTGAATTGGCTAAACCTGGCTCTGATACCAACCTATAACGCCCCGCACCTCCAGCTAAGGCGGCGGGTGTTACTTACTCATACATACCTACTTATTACAGCGGAAGTCTTATTTATAGAAATTAAAAACTTTTCTTTTCTTTAAAATCAACATGACTAATCACCTGGACATATAAAATCACATAGCATACTTAACATGATTTGTAAGTCATAATGCCCAAACACAAAATTAAATGTCATGGAATCATAAAACAGTAACATAACTAGGCATAGTTCTTATTAAACAAAGAGCAGGTCTTTCTCCTTTAGCCAAGGCACTACCACACACATCCTTCTAGCCCCTCCTGTTGCTCCCTTAGCTCATCCATTCCTTGCCTTTATCTGTGGTACAAGAAAGTAAGCTGTGAGCACTCATGGCTCAGTAAGTTCCTTTCCTACTCACAAGAAAAAAAACGTATAGCATATCAAAATCACAAGGCATAACATATATATCATGCAGCATATCATGGCATATCGAAACATAATCGTAAGTTATCATGGCATAACATAACATGATCATCAAATGCACCCTGACATAGCATAACATCATCATAACTATCATGGCATAATCATAAGGTATATGCAAGGTGAATTTCTAACATGTATCATGAAAACATATGCAACATGTCCTTTGAAAACTTATAATATACATACTTAAACATAATCTTAACATGATTGGGGCCCCGGCTTGTACCACATATATAAATGCGCGCGTCCTATGTAGGTCCAAGGTAGCAAGTCTTGAACCCTACAAGGCATACATACTAGGCCCGTTTCTTAGTCCATCGACCTAGGGGCACTTAGGAGTCCATCCCTAACGAGGCCCGTTTCTTAGTCCATCGACCCCGGGGCGCTTATGGAGCCCACCCTTGGTACAAGCCATACATAAAGTAAAATAGCATGTTTTACATATCATGGTTCTTATCTTTTCTTGCACATCGTGTCACTTATCATATCTTAACATATAGACTTTTGGGCACACAGCTCATCATAAGAGTATGTAAAGATTTGGGCACACAGCACATCATATATTTTATGCATAAATTGAGAACATAGCTCATCACATATATCATGGATAAATTTGCACATAGCTTTATCATAAATAATACACACCATAGCATAAGGGTTTCCATCATGTATAGATCATAAGTGTGCATAATTAAACATAGAAGCATAGAAATCTCAAAATCATGGCATATAAGATACATGGAAAACATAATTCAATTTCTAACCCTAATGTCTTTTAGTGGCCGAACCATATAGGTTGGGTTATTGGAAAAAAAAAACTTCATACCAACTTGTGAACCCTAAGTAAGCATCATTTCTTATACCATAAGAACCACCATGAGCAAGTTTAGGTAAAGTTCTAGGTTACTTAAGCTTACAACTTATTATAACTGAAACTTATCAAGCATGCATTGGGTTAAAAACTATCATTCAAGCTTGTGAACCCTAAACAACTTCTATAGCAACCATTTCAAGGAACAACATGAGCATGGTTGAGTTAGGTTCTAAGTTTCCGAAGCCCTAAATCATGAAGTGGCCAAAACTTGTAGGGCTTAAAACTAGGGTTCAAGTGCCCTAAAAACATGAGAACCTTAAACAATTTTCATAGTAAATATATCAACGAATAACATGAGTATGGTTGAGTTAGGTTCTAAGTTTCCTAAGTCCTAAATCATGAAGTGGCCGAATACTATAGGACTTAAAATTAAGGTTCAAGTGTCCTAAAAGGATGAGAACCTTAAACAACTTTCATAGCAAATATACCAAGGAATGACATGAGCATGGTTGAGTTAGGTTTTAAGTTTCCTAAGCCCTAAATCATGAAGTGGCCAAAACTTGTAGGGCTTAGAACTAGGGTTCAAGTGCCCTAAAAACATGAGAACCTTAAACAACTTTCATAGAAAATATATCAAGGAATAACATGAGCATGGTTGAGTTAGGTTCTAAGTTTCTTAAGTCCCAAATCATGAAGTGGCCGAATGTTATAGGACTTAAAATTAAGGTTCAAGTGTCCTAAAAGCATGAGAACCTTAAACAACTTTCATAGTAAATATATCAAGGAATAAGATGAGCATGGTTGAGTTAGGTTCTAAGTTTCCTAGGTCCTTGAACATGATGTGGCCGAATGTTATAGAACATGAATTAAATTTCCATGCAACAATAAACATAAGAACATTAAGTTAGCTACATAACATTTCATCAAGGAGATCATGAGCATCTTAGATTTTGCTTTAAATTCTCAGGCTTCAAAAACTAAACATATCCGAACCTTCATGGACATGAAATAGAGTTCAACTTAACATACAATCATGGCATATCATAATAGTTTCATAACTTATCTTAAGGAGATCTTGGCATGCTTAGTTTTAAATTAAAGCTCTCTTGGGTCCTTAGTTCTACCATGGCCGAATACTCATGAATCTAAGTTCTACCAAACATTTTAACATAGATAAATCCTTACCATAAAATACATGCTACAAGAGAAATATCAAGCATATTGATTTTAGATCCTTTCATTCTCTAGGTCCTTCCTTTGGTTTTATCTTGGTTAGAATTTCTTCATCATGTTTTCTTAGCTTTTTATGTGACTGAATCTTCAAGGAAAAATAAGAGCTATTGTACCACAGGTGAGGGGAACTTACATCCTTTCGCTTGTGGTTTTCCGTAGAGAGAAAAGTGTTCTAGGTATCAAGGAAGGAGGAAGCTTCTTCTTCTTGTACCTCCTTTTGTTCCTCTTGCTTGGAAGGGATAGATCTTGAAGGTCTCCTCTCTAAACTTAGTTTTTATTGAAGAGAATCTTAGCTTAGCTCTCGGACAAAGGAGAGGGAGGGAGTTCTTGGTTCGGTGAGGAATGAAGAAGAAAGAGGAAGGAGGAAGAAATGATTTAATCCCTTATTTTTCTTCTCCCAATCTATTTATTCCCTTTCCCATGAAACATTTCCTCATTCACTCCCTCAACTCCTCTTTTCCCCCACTCCATTAATTCCCACGAAAATAGAGAGAGGGAGGGGAGTAGAAAATCCCTCTTTTGCTTGCTCCCTTTTCTTAACCAAGAGGAAAAAGTAGGTACGCAACTTGGTTTTCTCTTGTTCTTTTTGCTTAGTTTTCTTTTCTCCTTTAACTAAATTTTTCATTCCTTTCTATCCAATTATTTCTCCTTATCCTAATGGTTATCATTCATCAATTTATCTCCAATAACTGTGGGAGGTTATAGGTTCAATCCTTGACCTCACCTCTTCTTATTCTATATTTTCTTTTGTTTTTATTTTCCTTTTTCTCTTATTCTTTTCATTTCTTTATGCTCTAAGGAAAATAATATTCATATACCTATTTTAAATTTTCGTGGGTGTTACACTTTGAGCATGCTTGATCTATGCATTTTCGTACTTCCAGCTTTCCATTTTAGCATATTTACTCTCTTTGTTCAGAGATATGCTTTTGTACATTTTCTGTACGCAGGAGTCGAATTTGGTGAAGGATCCGTGTTCGAGGACAAATCTGCAAGCAAAGCGATGGAGGAAGCCATGATACCTCAACCCCACATGACCCTGCCATGGGGGTTTCCCAGGCCGTGTGGAGATGAGAGGCCATGTAGCTGCAGTAGAGACATGTAGTTGCAGCAGAGAAAGAAGATGGCTTGGATGTGTGAACCTCACACGGTCGTGCCAAGTTTTAAAGCCCAATGAAGCCTAGGTCGTGTACACCACACGGCCATGTCAGTTTCCAGAGATGAGAGAAGCCTCAGCCGTGTATGCTACACGGCTGTGTGAGGTTTCCAGTGAGCAAGAGAGTGCTGGCCGTGTGCACCACACGGCTGTGCCAGGTTTCCAGAGGCAAAGGCAGTACAGGTCGTGTAGATCTACACGGTCGTGCAAGGGGGGCATTGGTAGAGGTGAGCCACGGTCGTGTACCTCACACGGCCGTGTGAGGTTAGCAGAGAAGAGAATGGAGGAGGCCATGTGAACCTCACACGACCGTGCCTCGAGCCCGTGTGGCACCCAAACCCCTCTTCTATATAAAGCTTCCTTTAAGATTTGAAAGGGGATCTTCTCCCCTTTGGGAGAAAGGAAGATTTGGGTGATTCCTTCCATTCTTGGGGGGATTTCTGGTTGATCTAAAGGAAGATCTTCACCGATTCGACTCCAAGATCGAAGGATTGGATCCGAAGACCATTCTTCTTTGTAGATAAGTTTTCTTTCTCTCCTTTCTTGGATTTGAGGGATTAGAAATGCTTGTAATCTTTATGTTTTCAGATTTCTTTCTTCGATTTATGGAGTAGTCTCTTGTTCTAGGATGGAGGGAGTATTTGTAAGGATTTCTTGATGTAAACTCTTGTGGATATGCCAATTTCTCATTTCTATGATTTTGTCCTATTTTGTATCTATTTAATCTTGTGTAGAATGTTGTGATTGTGACTAATTACCATTCTTGATTGAGAGTTTGGATATCTTGTGGATCTTGTAGAGGTAATTCTTCATTCGATTTTTTGAGGGATCTTCGTGACAGGAACATGCCCGTGTAAGGATGTTTGAGGGATTATCTTGAAGGGGAAATTAGGTATTTCACGAGGGTAGGATAGATTTATGCATTAATCTTTATATGTTCATGGGTTGATGAGAGATGGATTCTTATGTTGATTTTTCGAGGGACGCACGTGACAGGCAAGCCCGTGTAAGGACAATATAGATTCATTCCTAATTGATCAATCTAGGTATGGATTTCAGTCCTAGGTTGATTCTCTATTGCAAGAGAGAACCGACAACCTTCTACAAATGATGGACAATTGAGAAAAAGGATTTGGTAGATCATTTACATTAAACAACCTTACAAAGAAATCAAAACTCCTAGAATATCCCTAATCATTGCCTTTATTCTTGTTGCCTATTCTTTCATTCTTTTGTTTACTTTTCATAGTTACACTTAGACTTTGTCAATCCATTGATTTGTTGTCTAGCTAATTCGCGTTGAGATATTCTTAGTGCTTATTCTAATCCCTGTGGATACGATAATCTTTTATATTACTTGCGATATTTCCATACACTTGCAGAGGTCAACAGAACGTCGCCGATCTGAGGAAGAAGTCGTGATCCGCAGCTACAGTGCTCTGCGAACAAAACCCACTCGTTGGTGACACCCGACGGTCAGAAGCTAGTTGCCGGATCCTAAAGACCTCTATGCCGATGAAGATAAGCTGATTCACAGATCTGGATGTAGAGAGGGAGCTGCAACCGTGCATTGAGAAAATGGCATGATGAACAGTAGCGCAAGCTCAGTATTCACCGTGCTAAATTTTTGATTTTATACTTAGGGTTTTGGTTCAATTTGAGGTTTGACTTAGGTTTAGGCTCAGTTAAGGTCAGTTGAGGTCTAGGTTCAGTTGAGCCCACATATGGTTTTGCACTCCTTCATTTGGTTGGATGGACCAAGTCTTCATTTGAATAATAGATCCCTTTTAATACCCTACAAGATCAAGAGAAGAAACATCATAAAGCTCATAAAGACCTTGCATGGTAACATGATCAAAATTGAAAATTAAAATATGCAAATGTATTAACCCAAAAATAATGTATCTAATCAATGCTTATCAAACGTCGTCTGAATTGAAAGTTGAGGCATTCTTCGGGCTTGCATTGATTGCAAGTCATCAAGACGAATACAAAGAAAGCTCTTCCGAAATGAGCATTGAGAGCATCGATGAAGGGGGAGCAATATCGGAAGAAAGGAGCAATTCAGGGGGAGCCACGGATAATGAGATTGACAAAGTAAGTCAGGTACAATCTCTCCCATCTGACAAGTTGTTTAAGTTTGTAAAATTATTAACCTAAGATTGTTGCAAACTTGAAAAAGAAATTAAAAATTAAAAATTAATTTTAGCAAAATCTTGCCCATTAGAAGAGTTTGACAAAATAAAATTAGAAAATGATATTTTACAAAAAGAAATAAAAAACTTGAAAAATCATGCATGCTCATATAATACAAGTTTTAGAAAGTTCAATAACCTAAATTAGTATTTTAGATACCACAAAGGATAAATTTAAAACATTTCAAAGAAATATATCCCTGAGAAATACCTAATCAATCCAGTTGGTTGGAACCTATATTGGATTTCCAACTCTTGTCTAACTTAAACTTTATTTAGACTTAGAGCTTTCAGTGAGAACATTAAACATTTAATTTCCTTATGCGGCTTTGTCTAGAAGTGGTTGATGATCCAATAACCAAGAATGCCTAGTGCCTTACCATAGCCTGGAAGTCAAATATTGAAATAAAATGTTTAATTAACTAACTGATAAAGCATTAAAATTGAAATTAGATAATGCTTTGAATAGTTATTCAATTTTTTTTGGGAAATTCTAATTTTTTTTTTGCAAATCTATTTAACTTCTTAGAAAATCTTTCTTTAGAATTTTTTTTAACTTAGAAATTGTTTAAAATTGATTTGTTTTGTATTTTACTTAGAATTTTTTTTTACTTAGAAATTTTTTTAACTTTACCAAAATTTCTATAAAAATTAATTCTTGAAAATTTTCTTTAAACTGAGGAAATTCTTTTTTACTTAGAAAATGTTTCTGAAATTATTGCATTGTTATCCCTATCAAAATTGTTATCAATATTTCCAAAATCAGAGTTTACATAAATATTTTTTTTACTTGAAAGTGTTTTAATCAAAATAATTTTTTAAAATTGTTTTCAAAATTTTCAAAAATTGATAAGTTTTTTCAAAATTATTTATCGAAATTACCTTTCGATTTTTTCTTTATACCTCATTTTTTATGTAATCAAAAGGGAAGAAGGAAAAGACTAATTCTAGGGGGAGGTAGCTTAAATTAAATTTCCTACTTTTTGTGCTTTATTACAAAATTTATTTTTTCTTTAACTTTATTTGTTTACTCTAGCTTAACTTGAGTTGCTCACATCAAAAAGGGGGAGATTGTTGGAACCCCAAGGTTGTTATAATGTGATCAAACAAGTTAAGTGAGGTCCTATTGGTTTTTGATCCCTATGTCTAAGTGTGAAGGAGCTTAGGAACATAGGAAGTCGAGCGAAAGACACGACTAGCGAAAAGGATGGCATGGGAGAGAGTCGACTGGTTCGGTGCGTCAGAGGGATGAGGTGCCATGGAAGAGTACATCAGTGGACAAGAAGAACATATGCGATGTTCGAGGGATGAGAAGCCGGAGCGGGAGTCTGCTCAAGGAGAAGGCCGAAATTGGGTTCGAGTGAGCCTTATTTTGGTTGATTGAAATAACCCAAGCGAGCGAAGTCGGAGTGGAAGACCCAGACCGAGGCAAGCAACACTGGAGCAGAGGGCCTGGACCAAAAAAGTCAACGGGGTTGACTTTGAGGTTCGAGCGCCCAGACGATTCTGACTGCCAGGAACCCAAACTTTATCACCATCGACATGGACGTTGACCATTGCATCGAGGATAGATTTATATCCCACTCTAAGCACCTGGAATGCTTCCAGGCGCCCCGACCAAGGTTATAAATACAGTCTTAGTCCAGAAGCTTCGAAATCAACAAGCATTCTTGCAACAACACTTGCACACGCTCTAGTTTTCATTTAGCTTCTAATTTTTTGTGCTTACACTACTGTAAGGAGGCTTCTCTACCTGAAGGAGAGTTAGTGCATTTCACTTCCTTGGATTAACAACCTCCCCGGTTGTAACCAAGTAAATTCAGGTGTCTCTTTCTTTTTTTAGTTCATTTTATATTCTATCTTTATGCAAGTGTTCTTTTAAGTCCAAGAAGGGTTTATCTTTATTTTTATAGGTCTATTCATCCCCCCTTCGAGCGAGCCAACCAGGGTCCAACACTAACAATGACTTGGAGTTTCTAAACCTTTAGAAAACCTAAAATTTGAAGTTTTGAGGTTCAAAATTCAACTTTGAAACTAAACCTCATCCTAAACTCCAACTGAGTCTTCTTTTAATCATTCCTTTCTTGTTTCAACAAGAAAACTACCCTTAAATATTTATAAATGAATTTATTATGGTAAAGGATAGTTAAAACAACTAAACATGACTTAATCAACTTAAATAACCTTATTTAAGCTGAAATCAGGGCCTTAAGTGATTAGGGAAATATCTTAATCGCTTAAAACTAAATTTAATCAATTAAAGTTACAATTTAATTAATTACCGAGTGTTAATCGATTTCTATAATCGATTAAGACCTTTAATCGATCATAGTGATCAATTTGGTGAGCCACTGTGCTCACGGGAATTCATGTTAATCGATTGATCTAATCGATTAAGGTGAGTTAATCGATTCCCATATATAAATTTCTAAAATCAATTTAAACCAACTTTCAGAAATGCCTAATTAATTTTATAAAATTCTAAAAATCATGAAAATTCATGTAGATATTATATAAGGCATAATCTATCAGGGAAAAATAGTTTTCTAAGAAATACGTCTCATTTTCTAAAATTAACACAAAGTTGGAAACTCTTAAAAACTTTATTATTTCTTCTAAGTTTGTGTTTAACTATATAATGTGATTCCTATCAAATGATAGCATTCACCAAGGTTTTCTAAAAGTATTTTAAAATATTTTTCAAAATCAATTTCCAACCATGTTCATTGGGCTAAATGTACATGACTTGACACTAGCTTCCCTAACGATTGGATAACACATAATTTATCTATTTTGATGAAATCAAAACTCAAAAGATGCACTAAATCAACACATTGAGTTATGTGCATCCTCCTAATATCTTACTTGTATCTAATGTGCACTAAAACACATACAAGCCAACTTATAGTTCTTGTGAGATGTAGATTTTAGTTTCGCCCTAAACTAAGAGATCATGCATTTCTATCTAAGTATTTTAAAATTGATCATCTACCTAGGATGCCACTTGTTGATTAATGTCATTGTTCTTACTTTGCAAGAGACTAAATCAATACATGATGATATATGACATACATCAAAATGAGTATTTTCAAAAAGAAATCCTGATGTGTGTATGATATGACATAGTATTTTTTATTTTTCATAATAAATATTAATAAAAAAATGATGTCATGAATTATGATGAGCAAACAATCATGACAATTTAGTATATAAAGAAAATACCTAGATTTCATCTAAGTTTGTTGTTAATCTATTTTTGCTAAGTTAAAACTAATCCTAGATTACCTTCATCACCCAAGAAAATGTCAAAATCCCATCTTGGCATTTCTTTTGTCTATTCCTATTTGTGTCAATTTTAATTAAATCTAATTCCTCGGATTTTGGAACATTTTTACTCTTCCAAAGAGTAAACAATTAGACCTTCTCATTTTCAAGGAGTACTACTGCCTTGAAAATGCCCTTCAAGTATCAACTTCTTCAAGGTTTGGTTAACTACCCTTTCAATTAGAATTGACACTCTCTAAATCTATCTACGGTGTAAAGTGTTGGTGCAACCTTAGGTCAAGGTTGACCTGGTTGACCCGACTCGAGGTGACTTGACTCGAGTTGTATTTTGATATTTGACTTGGGAAGATTGTCGGTGTAACCTTAGGTCAAGGTTGACATAGTTGAGTTGCATGTCGATGTTTGACGAGAAGAGAGTTGTATTCTTGATGTTTGACAAGAATAGGTGTTTGGGAGATTGTAGGTGCAACCTTAGGTCAAGGTTGACCTGGTTGACCCGATTCGCGAAAAGTCCAAGTATGGAGACTTGGCACTGGAAAAGTCCAAGTATGGAGACTTGGCACGGGGAAAAGTCCAAGCAGGTAGCTTAGCACGCGGAAAGTCCAAGTATGGAGACTTGACACAGGGAAAGTCCTAACTGGGATGTTAGGCAGTGTGGAAAGTCCTGGTGAGTGAAGCCAGGCAGTGGGAAAGTCCTAACTGGGATGTTAGGCAGTTGGAAAGTCCTGGTGAGTGAAGCCAGGCAGTGAGAAAGTCCTAACTGGGATGTTAGGCAGTGTGAAAACCCTAGTGAGTGAAGCTAGGTGAAAGTCCTGGTGAGTGAAACCAGGCAAGGGAAAATCCAGATTGATCAAGGATGATCGGACATCTGGTGTTGAGAAGGTCAAGTAGGTCAAGGGAGTGACCGGATACTTGACACGAAGAGAAAAGTCCAAGTGGGTCAAAGGGATTGACCGGACACTTGGTGAGGAGTCTTAGCAGGTCAAGGGAGTGACCGGATGCTAAGCATGATGTACCAACAGGTCAAGGTTGACCGGATGTTGGTTTGGGAGACTTGGGACTTGGTTTGGGCAAAAACCAAGCTCTGGATCGGTCTGCAGACCGATCCAGCGATACGTTTGTGTATCTGATCGGTCTGGTGACCAATCAGATAACAAACAGAAGGCTGTGGGCTTACTGATCGGTCTGGGAACCGATCAGCATGGAGCCTGATCGGTCCCCGGGACCGATCAGGGACAGGTGGGATCGGTCCGGGGACCGATTAGATTCCACACAGAGAGCTGGGCAACTCTCTGTGATCGCGAGACCGATCACGAGGCTGATCGGTCCCCACGACCGTCGGAGCCCACCGATCGGCTTCGGCTGATCGGTCCCATCTAACGTTGCGTAGCAACTAGTTTCTTCATTGTCTTCTTCGCGGTATAAAGGGGTCGAGGCTGCTGCGCGAACTTCTACTTTTCTTCTAGAACTTCTTCTGCTGAAACTGCTTCAACTGAGCTTTGATTGAGCTAGCCTCGAAGCTTCGCGTGAGCTTCCGACTGGACCTGCTGCGTTTGGGTTGTGAAGTTGCTGCTTCACCTCCAGTCGACAAGAAAGCAAGCAATTGGTAGAGTGCTATTGTATTCATATTGTATTGCTTTTCTTACTGTTCTTGTACTCTTTGTTTGCTGTTGCAAACGTTTGTAGCGAGGTTTCTCCACCCACAAGGAGTATATTGTATTAGCCGGTTCTCCGGGGGCTCATCCACCGACGGATTGACTGGACTCGTCCACCTTACGGACACGCCGAGGAGTAGGAGCCCTAATCTCCGAACCTCGTTACATCCTTGTGTTAAGGTTTGGTTTTCTTCTCTTTCGTTTCTTTGTATTTTCCGCTGCGCTAACACGTTTTGTAGAAAGAAACGACGATTTGGGGTCGGCTATTCACACCCCCCCTCTCTAGCCTCTGTACGAAGGATCCCAACATAAAGAACATACTCTTAGAAACCCAAAATCTATTGGTGCTCCTTGGGTGTGGTACTCACTAGAGATAACTTCCCTAGCTACTTTTCTAATGACATTTTTAGGCTTTTTAGAAGCCTTGGTCATACTAGACTCCTCTAGGTCAACTTTAAGAATAACTTCCTTTGTGACCTTCTTAGTGACTTTCTTAGACCTCTTATAAGCCTTAGTCACATTGGTCTTTTCAAAGTTATTTCTAGGGATAACTTCCCTAGAAACCTTGGCTTGACCCCTAGTTTAGTTCTATAACTATATGAAACTCTATGATAAGAAGGGACATCCTTCTTGGCTTGATGTTTGTATCCCAAACCCTTCAACCATTGGATGAATTATACCTATTGTGACCTTGATTATACTCATTTTGCCCGTTAAAGATATTTTTCATTCTTTTTAGGGTCTTTTCCAATTTGTCAAGCCTTGACCTCAAGGCATGCTTTTCCATACTTAAATCCTTAGTTTAGGATTTTTCTAGAATTCCTTGAGAAATTTTATTTTTAGGCATATATCAAGAATTCTTATAATTCTAGCCTAATTTGTTATCTACCTTCCTAGTCTTAGATACGGTAGTTTTGGCATAATACGCTACATATTTTTCCTTAACTCTATCATGCTTCCTATTTTCATGATAAAAAGCATTCAAGTGATAAAAATTTTCACTAGCATGCTTTTTATCATTTTTCAAAGGAATTGCATTAATAAATGATACCTTGGGTTTGCTCTTAAGAGTTATCCATTGAGTTGAGGTTCCTCCTTTGTTCTTGGTCGAATTCTTCCCATTAGGACATTGACTCTGATAATATCATTTTTATTGCACAAGAAATACACAATGTGTTCCTTGCCTTTGTTCGAATGTATACTAAAAGTCTAGCTTTTTGTATAAACATTTATTTAGAAATAAGAATCACATTTGTAACACCCGCCCTCCCTGCTAACCCTAAGGGATGGGGCTACGATACTTTAGGTACAAATAACAGCGGAAGACTTAAAATAATTTTCTTAGTTTAATAAAAACTTTTCTTTTGTTTTCCTTTTTATCAAATACGAACTACACTATCAGTGCCTCAATAACATGATAACAAATTTAGTAGAAACATAACATCAAGTCACACATATGGTATTACAATTCATGATACCAAAGCGTAGTTCTTTAAAAGTTTTAAAGCAGGTTCTTATTTGGTTGTCTAGCCACCGCCACACACATCTCCTTGCCTCTCCTGCTGCTCCTCTAGATCATCCAGCTTTTTCCTTTATCTGTGGTACAAGGACAGTAAGCTGTGAGCACTCATGGCTCAGTAAGTTCCTTTCCTACTCACTAAAACCGAAAATCATAGTATAATCAAAGAATGTCTCAACATGGCATCACTTCAACTAGTCATGACATAATGTAACATACTCTTTTAAGCATATCATGCAACATGAAGAAATCATAACTAGTCATGGCATATCATAGCGTAAAGCATAGCATGAAGCATAACATAATCGTATCTAATCATGACATATCATCATAAGGAGTCATGGCATATCATACACATGAACATATCATGGAACATAACATAATCATATCTAACCATGGCATATAAATCATCATAAGGTATATGCATATGATTTTGAAAAACATGTATCCGAAAAACATGTGTATGTCTCGTGATCTTTAAAACCATTTCTTCTTACATATATATATACTTGAACATAATCTCAACTTAAAGGGGATCCCGGCTATGTACCACTTACATATTGCGCGCAACCTATGTAGGTCCAAGGTAGCAAGTCTTGAACCCTACAAGGCAAACATACTAGGCCCGAGTCTTACTCCATCGACCTAGGGGCACTTAGGAGTCCATCCATAACGAGGCCCGAGTCTTATTCCATCGACCCCGGGGCGCTTATGGAGCCCACCCTTGGTACAAGCCATATAAAGTAAAGTACATGTCATACTTATACATATCATACATCATAAAAGCATGCATCACTTAGGCACACATCATATCATAAAAGTATGTATCACTTAGGCATACATCATGTCATAAAAGTATGCATCACTTAGGCATACATCATATCATAAAGGTATGCATCACTTAGGCATACATCATGTCATAAAGGTATGCATCACTTAGGCATACATCATACCATAAAAGTATGCATCGCTTAGGCATACATCATATCATAACAATATGCATCACTTAGGCATGGATCATGTTTTATCACTTAGGCATACATCATATCATAACAATATGCATCACTTAGGCATGGATCATAAAAACATGCATATTTTAAGCATAAAGCATATCATCAAGCATGCATAATTTAACCACATAGCATATCATGAAAGCATGCATATTTTAAGCACTAAACATAGCATCAAAGCATGCATAATTTAACCACATAGCATATCATGAAAGCATGCATATTTTAAGCACTAAACATAGCATCAAAGCATGCATATTTTAACCACATATCATAACATAAGCATGCATATTTTCAGCTCATATCATATCACCAAAGCATGTAAGATTTACCCACATATCATAACATAAAACATGCATATTTTGAACTCATAACATATCGTAGAAATTCTCATCTGGTATACCTCACAAGCATACATGTCTAAGCATAAAAGTATATCATGTGCTCATCCAATCATAAGGAACAATGTAACATGATTAATTTGGGTACTAAGCTTCCTAATCCTTTGGGTTCTTATCATGGCCGAAACCCTCTTAGGTGCCCATTTAGGTTTTAAACACATCCAAGCATGTAGAACCTAATTCATTCACATATCATTTTCATAGGAAGTATCATAACCGAGATTTACTTGGACTCTAAGTTCTCCAAGTCCTTAAACCTCATTTGGCCGAATCTTAACAAGTGTGAAACAAGGTTCTAAAGGACATAAAGCATGGAAACCTTAACCATATTTATAGCATTCATTTCAAGAAATATGGTAAGCACCATTGAGTTAGTTCCTAAATTCTTTAAGCCCTTAAATTTATGTCTTGGCCGAAACTTACAAGTATTCATTTAGGTTTTCAAGCAAGCATACAAGCATGTGAACTTACTCTAGCATCATGTATAAATTCATAAATGGCATCATACAAGTGGTCATGGCCGAAACTTCCCTTAGCATCAATTTAGGTCACTAACAACATATAGCATGTGAATTTTTAGCTTTCTACATTTCATATTTCATGGAGAGTGACATGAGCATGTTCAATGTAAGTTCTAGGGTTTCTAGGGCATGTATCCCTTCATGGCCGAGACCTTAAGGTGTCCATTTGAATCATAGTTAAATATATAAGCATGTGAACACAATCAACATGTTATCTCAATTTCATAAGAAGCATCTTTAACACATGAGGTCTAAATTTTAGGGTTTCTAGGTCTTTAAACCCTACATGGCCGAACCTCATCAAGCATAGAATTTGTTCAAATGGCATAAAAGCATAGAAAGTCATAACACATTTCATAACATGTATAAAAGTCAAGCACTATAAGCATACATTTAAATTGTGTCTTAGGTTTCCTAGGTTTTTCCTTTCTTTATCTCATAGCATATGTTTGGCCGAAACCTTCCAAGTCTTTAAACTAGGTTTTAGGTGGCCAAAATTATGGAAAACCTAAACAAGTTTTATGGCAAAAATATCAAAGAACTATACATATAAATTTGGTTCACAACAAGCTAGGACCCTTGTGGTCATAATTATCATATATCATGCAACCAATTTTCCTATACTCTAATTAAGCATGGGAGCATTAAACAACTTTCATATCTTATTTTCATGGAGGTTTTGAGCATGTTAAAAATCTGTTTAAGATATTCTAAGCCACCCACCTTACCATGGCCGAAACATTAATAGTGGTGTTCATGAGTTTCTATCAACATACAAGCATGCAACTTCTTTAAGAAACTCTATATTCTATCATATAAACATGGTGAGTTTAATATTCAAAGTATTCCTAACCCTAAACCCTTCCTTGGCTGAAACTTGTGAGTGGGATACTTTTGGTTCCAAGTAACCTTCAAGTATGAAAACAATAATGGATCCTTAACCATTTATTTAGAGGGTTTTGTGCAAGTTAGGTAAACAAATAAATTCCCTAGCCCTTATAAAAACCTTTTTGGAAGAAACTCTAGGGTTAGATACATCTCTAATCCAACATCACATATATATAAAAATATGAGAGAAAACCTTCTTACAAAGCGTAGAAAAATTATCATGAATCAAGGCTTATTTTAAACATTCCTAGGATCACAAGTCCTTCCTTTGGCCGAATTTTTCACAACTTTGTTCTAGGTTTTAAAATCCTCATAAAATCCAAAAACACATCAAAACTACTTGTACCACAGGTGAGGGGATACTTACATCCTTTTTGCTTGTGGTTCTAAAGTGTGGTGATGGAAGAAAGGGTCTCTTCTTCTTGTTCTCCTCCTTTGATTTCCCTTGGTAGCCCTCCTTTGTATCCTAGGAGGAACTTTGTTTTGGGGGCCGAAAATGGAGGAGAGGGAGCTGAGGTTCTCGGTGATGTAGAGGGGAGAATGAGAGAAATGAGAGAAAAATCAAATCTTCTCTTCACATGCTCCCTTTTATGTTAAGGGGGAAGAGGTAGCAAAATTGGTTTTTGCTTTCCTTCTCCCTTAGCCCTTTTTTTCCATTTTATATTTATTTTATTTATTTATTTGTTCTCATCATTCATGATGAAACAAGGGGGAATGAATCCCCTTAATTCCCCTCTTTAAGTCACGGCAAAGAAGAGAAAGAGGGAGAGAAAAGAAGGAAGGCAAGTTGTCTTTCTCTTGTTCTTTTCTTGTTTTCTTTTGGCTAGCTTTTACTCTCATCCTTATCATGAGTTTCCCTCCTTTGCTATCAATATATTATTCCTATCCCAACTGGTTATTACCCATTAATCCTATCATTTACATCATGAGAGGTTCAAGGTTCAATCCTTGACAACTCCCTATTTTATTTCTTTTTATTTTTTTTTGGTTCAACATTCTACTAATATTTTTCTAAGGCAAATTCATCATTCTCTTATTTTATCTTAAAAGCTTAGTGGGTGTTACAACATTGGTCAAATGTCTACATTTATGCTGAGTGTAGTTATCCATTTAATTTATATTGTAAATAACATGGTGTAAGGAGACACACAGAAGTTCATGTTACCAGTTCCTTATAAATTATAAACAGTTGCTCACAACCAAGATGGAATAGGACAAACCATTAGAGTTGTTGTACTGTAATTAGGTATTAGTTTATCTTGAATAATAAATTACACTAGCACACTATGAGTGTATTGAGAAGGACCATTTGAGGTAGTTACTTTTTATATTGACTATATAAAAGAACAATACTTCTGTTATGTAACACCCCACCCTCCTCACTACTGGACTGTGAGGGCAGAGTGCTACTAGACTACTAACCTTAACTAACATTGCACACATGTTGATAGTAATTCCTAAAACTCTCGGAGAACTCAAAACATACAATTAACTAGCAGCGGAAGACTAAATTACAAATCTAATACATTCTACTCAACTCTTTGTTAATAAATTCTTATGCTAAATCCCAAGGCTTCTATAGTCCAGGCATCACACATCCATCCTCACCTCCTTGTCGCCTTCCTTTACTATAGCTTTTCCTTTCCTTTATCTGCAGTAAGAGGAAATGCATCTATAAGCAAAATTGCTTAGTAAGCGCTATCTAACTCACAAAACACGAGTATGCATGTAAGCTGAAAGAAATCTAGAAACTAAATGCTCATCTAATAGCAAACGAAACATAGCATACTGAAATACTAAACATGTAAGCAAATCTAAACAACATGTTAGTATATAAGAAAGCTAAACTTGCTGAATTTTTAACTTATGTGAAGCTTATTTCTTTTGTTTGAAAATTTATACTTTAATACTTCAAAATAATAATCAACTTTCTTCTTGGGCCCGGTAACTGTACTTGCTATGCGCGCATCCCTAACTAGACCCGAGATAGCTGGTCCCGAATCTAGTAGGGTTTACTAGGTTATCTAAACCTAGGGACGACTATGGGAGCCCAAGCCAAGGACAACTGAGAGTCCTGCATACTAGGTTATCTAAACCTAGGGACGACTATGGGAGCCCAACCCAAGGACAACTAAGAGTCCAGTACAGTGCCATTGATAAAAGTAAAATACTTGTTATCTTTTAATACTTCTAATATATAATTCCTCGGCATTTTAACGAGCACTTTGTGTGCCAAAATCCCTAAAGTCTTGACTTTGGGATCTACTTAAGGCCTTGGCCTTTTTCTTTCTTTTCTTTATCTTTCTTATACTTTTTAATACCTCTAATAAAAGAATACTTCTTTAAAAACTGAAATGTTTAAACAAATTCTAACTTTGAAATGCATAAATAAAAATCTGCATACTATGCTAATCAAAATTCTGTATACTATTCTAATCAAGATTCTGCATTCTATGCTACACTATTTATGCATACTACGCAATGTTAGTTAGAGCCCTAGAGCCAATCATTTGATGATTGTATGTACTCATGTATATCATATTCTTTTATATTAATAAAGGCATTTGTTT
The DNA here is from genome assembly GCF_018446385.1 of Zingiber officinale. Lineage (NCBI taxonomy): Eukaryota > Viridiplantae > Streptophyta > Magnoliopsida > Zingiberales > Zingiberaceae > Zingiber > Zingiber officinale. The sequence goes on along the minus strand of NC_055990.1, from coordinate 64,900,255 downwards.
GGTTATTATACTTATTTATATTAGTGCCAAATAGACTAAGTATAATAGCGTCCTTAAGTAGAAGGTTCATACCTATATCAATCGATTAGTTGAATCGATAGTGAGATGATATAGGGAACACTACTCTAAATCATTCCTAGTCGAGTATTAGCATTCAGGGAAAATGTTAATACAATAAGACTAGCATGTAGGTCAGCTCGATGACTTGATCTCACAAGTCATGGATATAGAGATATCAAGCTGACACATGGGTATGCATTAGAGAATGTATACTGAATGACCCGCCATGAGAAAGTATCATGGATCGTTATATGAGTGTCATATACTTTCTCATGTGGCTATTAGTATGACTATTAGTCCTTAGACCTGAAGTCACCATGGATCCCTACATAAGGAGTTATGTACTTTGGTTTCGTCAAACGTCACCCGTAACTGGGTGGACTATAAAGGCGATTACTGGGTATATAACGAATTATGTAGAGGGATGTGAGTGATGTAGATGGGATCTATCCCTCACATATGACGGGAGCGACATCGGTATTCTTGATAGAGTGAGACCACTAAGTGCATGGCCATGCCCAAATGAGTCAACATTAGATGTTGAGCTCATTTGATCGAGTGAGTCTACTTGGAGTTCAAGATTTAAATTGATTAGAGGATGACACGGTCTATGCCTCACATTGATCAATCTATATGTCTAGGATAGAAGGACAATGTCACATATATTGTGAGGAGTCACAATTAGTAGTCACAAGGTGATGTCGGATCTCGACATTCTTGTAACTTGGGTAGTAATGATGTGTTGCTAGATACCGCTCATTACTTATGCTCCTAAATGGGTTTAGGGCATTGCCAACTTTACAAGAACCTATAGGGTCACACACTTAGGGAAATTAGATGGAGATTAGGTTCATATGATGAACCAAGAGGATTAGATTCATTTGATGAATCAAATTGGATTAAGAGTAATCCTAATTGGGCTAACTTGAGTTCGATTCAAGTTGATTCATGTGTTCAATGAGTCTAATTTTGATTTTGACTCATTGGATCAATTTAATTTAATGAATTAGATTCATTAATTTAATTTGACTCGAATCAAATGGTTGGATTAGATCCACCATGGTAGAGATTGAGTCAAGTACTTGACTTGAGAAGGAAGACCAAAGGTCAATTTTGACTTGACCTTTTGCCACCTCATTGGTGAGTTGGCATTAGGTGGACCAATAATGATGTTCCACATCATCATGGGTGCCACCTCATGAAAGTTACAAAGCCATTCTCTTTAATGGTTTCATATTAATTGCAATTAATGCAATTAATTTGGGTGTTTTTTTGAGAGTGGCCGGCCACTTTGTGTGGGTGTGTGAATTCATTTTCCCATTCAAGTGGTGTAACTCCTTCTTCTTCCTTGTGTTCTTCCACTCAAGCTCTCCCTCTCCCTCCCCTCCTCCCTTGGCCGAACCACATAGGTGCTAGCACACCTTGGTTTTTGGTCACCTCCATCTAGTGTGTCCGTGTGGATACTTCTAGAGGACCGACACTTGACGGTCTTGAGATCCGACATCATTTGGACGAGCGGGACTCGCGTGGGGCGCGCATCAAAGGTATAATCTTAACTTTAGTGAAGATCTAAAGTTTTACAAACTCGTACAAGAAAAGGTTTTTCGAAAAAGTTTTTGTTTACGAATCGTTGCACGGATCTACGGCTTTGGGTTACTCGGGGTTTCCGCGACGCGCGGCCCGAAGAACCCAACAGTGGTATCAGAGCCACGTGCAAAGACTTGTACGAGTTCATTTGTATTTTTATGAAAAATATACCTTCTATTATTTTCTGTAAAAATTGAGTTTTTAGAGTTTTTATGAGTAATTTTTCCGTAGAAGCGAAGCACAAGTGTCTCGGCACTTGTAGGCTTCGGCTACTGGAAAGTTTTCTTTTAAACGGCTTCGTTTTGCCCCAAATCCGTTTGGGACAGTGGGGTTGGGTGCCATTAGATCGCAAAGGAGCAACTCACGATGGTTAGATCGTGGGTAGGGGTACTGCCCCTAACCTCGCAAGGGGATTTGCTCCGCGGTTGCACCCGAAATCGCTAAAAACGAACCCGCCGGGAGATTTTTCCGAAACGGCAATGTCTCGGCCCAAATCGTTTTGGGACAGTGGGTTTAGGTGCTGTTGGATCGCAAAGGAACCTTCGCGATGGTTAGATCGCGTGTAGGGGCGCTGCCCCTGGGCCCCGCAAGGGGATCCGTTCCGCGATTGCGCCCGAAACCGCTAAACGGGACCGCCGGGAAATTTTACTCGTAAAAATTTTAAAAATTAATTTTAAAATTATAGAAAATTATGAAAATATATAATTTTGAATTATATATAAATTTTGTGATAGTCATGGCCCAAAAACCCAATATGATTGGTTGTGTTGTAATTCATAATACGGCCTCCGTGCCGTTATGTGTTTGCGCGTGTTGTATGTTTTATTTATTCGCGACCTGCGCGTCGTGCCTTCTCTTATATTCTTGTTGTAAATTAGATTTAGACTCGAATGTAACTCGAGTTTCAAATTGTAATGTACAAATTGGAGCGGTGGAGGGTCCACACGAGACGGAGTTCCGAGGCGGGCACGAGCAACACAAGGTGGTCAAAGGGAGGAGCTTGGAGAAGCTGTTGACCCTAGGTTGACCAATCGATCTTCTCATTGGCTTGAGAAGATCGTAGTAGGGCCATGACTAAATCACAAATAGATTAATTAATTAATTGTTATGTATTTGATGCATGTTTAATAATTAATTAATTAATTAGTGCCTTAACGATTAGATTAGATCTAAGTCGTGCACATGATGCACCCTTGCGATTAGATTAGATCTAAGTCGTGCACAAGATGCATCCTTCTCGATTAGATTAGATCTAGATCGAACCAACTCTAAATGTCTAACCATGCCATGATACCTATCACTACCTCGATCACATGTATTGTTGAATCTGCCAAAGCAGAGCAATACATATTATCTTGGTAGGGTACGGAGGGACAATCTTGGTCCCGTCTATCAACGCATGGGTGAATACAAACTCAATTAGATTGAGTATTCATAGTTACTCGATTGGATCGAGTCAACTATAGGCATTCTTCCAATAGTTGGAAAGATAGGTCAAAATCACATCTATATTAACTATCGGGCGTATTAGCCAAAGCTAACTCGAGTTTTAATATAAATGCGGATATTGATTCTATAAACAAGAGTTGCATAGAGATGTAATTGGAAATCGTTACCTACCGATCATACTAAGCCTTGGGCGTATTAGCCAAAGCTAACTCAAGGGTTAGTATGATGTGGATCTTGTCCCACAAGAATTATAGAATTCAGTGGGAGGATCATTTAATTAAAGGCCTAATTAAATGATTTTTAAAGAATATGATATTTATTTCTGCAAATTTTCTGTTGTAGATAACCATGACGTCAAACACGAATTCCTTCTCCCTGCGATCTGTCCTTGAGAAGGACAAGCTCAACGGAGCAAACTTCCTGGACTGGTACAGGAACCTGAGAATAGTTCTCACCCAGGAACGTAAACTGTACGTTCTGGAGCAGCCCATTCCGGAGGCTCCTCCTACCAATGCCCCGCGAGCAGACAAAGATGCTTACAAGAAGTATCAAGATGACACATTAGATGTGTTCTGTCTAATGCTCGCGACCATGAACTCAGAGCTTCAGAAGCAACATGAGTTGATGGGCGCTTTTGATATGGTTGAGCATCTTCGCCAACTATATCAGGGACAAGCGAGGCATGAGAGATTTGAGATCTCGAAGGCACTGTTTCAGTACAAGATGTCAGACGGGACTCCTGTAGGTCCTTATGTACTCAAGATGATTGGGTACATAGAGAACCTACAAAGACTGGGGTTCCCACTTGGCCAAGAGCTGGTCACTGACTTAATCTTGCAATCCTTGCCGGATAGCTATAGTCAATTCATTCTGAACTATAACATGAACGAGATTGACAAGCCACTGCCCGAGCTCCTTAGTATGTTACGAACTGCTGAGATTAATCTTAAGAAGGTTAAGCCCATTCTGATGGTCCAGAAGCATAAGGGCAAAGGCAAGCCCAAAGGCAAAGGAAAGTCCCAAGCCAAGGGCAAAGGCAAGGCACTGAAGCCTAAAGGAGGGGTTGCCAAGGATGCTACCTGTTTCCACTGCGGTCAGACAGGGCACTGGAAGAGGAACTGCAAGGTATACTTGGAAGATCTTAAGAAGAAGCGAAGTGAGACTTCCACTTCAGGTATATATGTTATAGAAGTCAATCTATCTATTTCTACATCATGGGTATTAGATACTGGATGTGCTTCTCACATTTGTACTGATGTGCAGGCGCTGAGAAATAGCAGAGCATTGGCAAAGGGCGAGGTGGACCTACGAGTAGGCAATGGAGCACGGGTTGCAATTGTTGCTGTAGGAACTTATCAGCTATCTCTGCCCTCTGGGCTTGTACTAAATTTAGATGATTGTTGTTATGTGCCTGCTCTTACTAAGAACATAATTTCAGTTTCTTGTTTAGACAAGAAAGGATACTCTTTTATAATAAAAGACAAATGTTGTTCTGTTTATTTAAAAGATATGTTCTATTGTAGTGCACCACTAATAAACGGACTCTATATTCTAGACCTTGAGAGCCCTATCTATAACATTAGTACCAAGAGGTTCAAGTCAAATGACATGAACCAAACCTACCTCTGCACTGTCGCTAGGTCATATAAATGACAAGCGCTCCATAAGGATGGTTTTCTGGACTCATTTGATTTAGAATCATATGAGATATGCGAGTCATGCCTACGAGGCAAGATGACCAAGACGCCCTTTAGGGGGCATAGCGAGAGAGCAACTGATTTGTTAGGACTCATACATAGTGATGTATGTGACCCTTTCAATGTTGCTGCTAGAGGTGGTTATAGGTACTTCATCACATTTACTGATGATTTCAGTAGATATGGTTATGTGTACTTGATGACACATAAGTCTGAATCCTTTGAAAAGTTCAAAGAATTCAAGAATGAAGTACAGAACCAGCTTGGCAAGAGTATTAAGGTACTTCGATCAGATCGAGGTGGTGAATACTTAAGCCATGAGTTTCGTGACTACTTAGCTGAGTGTGGGATTTTATCTCAACTCACTCCTCCTGGAACACCACAGTGGAATGGTGTATCCGAAAGGAGGAATCATACCTTATTAGATATGGTACGATCTATGATGAGTCACACAGATCTTCCGACATATCTATGGGGATATGCTCTAGACACGATAGCTTTCATACTCAACCGAGTTCCATCAAAGGTCGTGATAAAGACACCATATAGGATATGGACTGGGAGAGATGCCCAGGTGTCTTTCATGAGGATTTGGGGTTGTGAGGCTTACGTACGACGTCAAGTCTCAGACAAATTAGGACCCAAATCCGACAAGTGCTACTTTTTTAGATATCCCAACGAAACTAAGGGATATTACTTCTACATTCCCAGTCAGCACAAGATAGTTGTGGCAAAGACTGGGGACTTTCTAGAAAGGGACTTTGTTTCTAGAAAGACTAGTGGGAGCGCGTTCGATCTTGAAGAAGTTCAAGATGCGAACAATAGCACTAATGCCTCGATGGAAATTGAACTGGAACCATAAAGTGTTGTGGATGATGTTGTTCCACAAGGAGTTGAGGAACAACAACCGGTTCAAGTAGACATACCTCTTCGCAGGTCTGATAGGGTACGTCGTCAGCCTGAGAGATACTCATTTCTCTTGTCTGACCATGATGACATTGTGCTCATAGAAGATGAGCCTACCACCTATCAGGAAGCTGTGATGAGACCAGATTTCGAGAAATGGCTAGAAGCCATGAGATCCGAGATGGAATCCTTGTACACCAACCAAGTATGGACTTTGGTTGATCCACCTGAAGGGGTAAAACCCATTGGGTGTAAGTGGGTCTTTAAGAGAAAGACTGACATGAATGAACTTATCTATAAGGGTCTCTTGGTAGCTAAAGGTTTCAAAAAGATTCATGGTATTGACTATGATGAAACCTTTTCTCCAGTAGCGATGTTTAAGTCCATTCGGATCATGCTTGCTATTGCAGCCTACCATGACTATGAGATATGGCAGATGGATGTCAAAACCGCGTTTCTGAATGGAAACCTACTCGAGGATGTGTACATGACACAACCTGAGGGTTTTGTAGATCCACAGTATACTAGTAGAGTATGCAAGCTGCATAGGTCCATTTATGGACTAAAGCAAGCTTCTCGGAGCTGGAATCTTCGATTTGATGATGCAATCAAACAGTTTGGTTTCATCAAGAATGAAGATGAACCTTGTGTCTACAAGAAGGTTGTAGGGGATATAGTTGTCTTCCTCATATTGTATGTGGATGACATACTACTCATTGGGAAGGACATCCCTATGCTTCAGTCTGTCAAGACCTGGCTAGGGAGTTGCTTCTCAATGAAGGACTTAGGTGAGGCATCCCGCATTCTAGGGATACAGATCTATAGAGATAGATCTAAGAGATTGCTTGGCCTAAGTCAGAGTACATATATTGACAAGGTACTCCTTCGGTTTGCCATGCAGAACTCCAAGAAGGGATTTTTGCCGATGTCACATGGCGTGAGTCTTTCGAAGACTCAAGGTCCCTCTTCTAGAGAGGAGAGAGACCGCATGGATCAGATCCCTTATGCCTCAGCCATAGGATCGATCATGTACGCCATGCTATGTACTCGACCTGATGTCTCGTATGCTTTGAGCATGACGAGCAGATACCAGTCAGAAAGTCACTGGATAGCGGTCAAGAATATTCTTAAGTACTTACGAAGGACTAAAGAATATTTCTTGATATATGGAGGCAATGATGAGCTAACTGTAAAGGGTTACGGTGATGCCAGCTTCCAGACCGATCGGGATGATTACCGATCGCAGTTAGGTTCGTATTTTGCATTAATGGTGGTGCTGTGAGCTGGAAGAGTTCAAGCAGTTCTACAACGTTTCATCTATTCGAGAGATATATCGATAGAGGAGAGGTGAAGATTTGCAAGTTCTATTGAACTTTGGTCCTAGCATCGCTGACCCAGTTGAGCTCTATTGTGACAACAATGGAGCTATATGAAGGAACCTCGCTCACACCAACGGACCAAGCATATACTACGGCGCTTCCATCTCATTCGAGAGATTATCGATAGAGGAGATGTGAAGATTTGCAGAGTACCTACAGAGACTAACATCGCAGATCCCTTGACCAAGGCTTTGGCACAGAGGAAGCATGATGGTCACACTAGGTCTTTAGGCCTTAGAGCCTATACTGATTGGCACTAGTGCTAGTGGGAGATTGTTAGTTAGAGCCCTAGAGCCAATCATTTGATGATTGTATAGACTCATGTATATCATATACTTTTATATTAATAAAGGCATTTGTTTGGTTATTATACTTATTTATATTAGTTCCAAATAGACTAAGTATAATAGCGTCCTTGAGTAGAAGGTTCATACCTATATCAATCGATTAATTGAATCGATAGTGAGATGATATAGGGAACACTACTCTAAATCATTCCTAGTCGAGTATTAGCATTCAGGGAAAATGTTAATACAATAAGACTAGCATGTAGGTCAGCTCGATGACTTGATCTCACAAGTCATGGATATAGAGATATCAAGCTGACATATGGGTATGCATTAGAGAATGTATACTGAATGACCCGCCATGAGAAAGTATCATGGATCGTTATATGAGTGTCATATACTTTCTCATGTGGCTATTAGTATGACTATTAGTCCTTAGACCTGAAGTCACCATGGATCCCTACATAAGGAGTTATGTACTTTGGTTTCGTCAAACGCCACCCGTAACTGGGTGGACTATAAACGCGATTACTGGGTATATAACGAATTATGTAGAGGGATGTGAGTGATGTAGATGGGATCTATCCCTCCCATATGACGGGAGCGACATCGGTATTCTTAATAGAGTGAGACCACTAAGTGCATGGCCATGCCCAAATGAGTCAACATTAGATGTTGAGCTCATTTGATCGAGTGAGTCTACTTGGAGTTCAAGATTTAGATTGATTAGAGGATGACACGGTCTATGCCTCATATTGATCAATCTAGATGTCTAGGATAGAAGGACAATGTCACATATATTGTGAGGAGTCACAATTAGTAGTCACAAGGTGATGTCGGATCTCGACATTCTTGTAACTTGGGTAGTAATGATGTGTTGCTAGATACCGCTCATTACTTATGCTCCTAAATGGGTTTAGGGCATTGCCAACATTACAAGAACCTATAGGGTCACACACTTAGGGCAATTAGATGGAGATTAGGTTCATATGATGAACCAAGAGGATTAGATTCATTTGATGAATCAAATTGGATTAAGAGTAATCCTAATTGGGCTAACTTGAGTTCGACTCAAGTTGATTCATGTGTTCAATGAGTCTAATTTTGATTTTGACTCATTGGATCAATTTAATTTAATGAATTAGATTCATTAATTTAAGTTGACTCGAATCAAATGGTTGGATTAGATCCACCATGGTAGAGATTGAGTCAAGTTTGACTTGACTTGAGAAGGAAGACCAAAGGTCAATTTTGACTTGACCTTTTGCCACCTCATTGGTGAGTTGGCATTAGGTGGACCAATAATGATGTTCCACATCATCATGGGTGCCACCTCATGGAAGTTACAAAGCCATTCTCTTTAATGGTTTCATATTAATTGCAATTAATTTAATTAGTTTGGGTGTTTTTTTGAGAGTGGCCGGCCACTTTGTGTGGGTGTGTGAATTCATTTTCCCATTCAAGTGGTGTAACTCCTTCTTCTTCCTTGTGTTCTTCCTCTCAAGCTCTCCCTCTCCCTCTCCTCCTCCCTTGGCCGAACCACATAGGTGCTAGCACACCTTGGTTTTTGGTCACCTCCATCTAGTGTGTCCGTGTGGATACTTCTTGAGGACCGACACTTGACGGTCTTGAGATCCGGCATCATTTGGACGAGCGGGACTCGCGTGGGGCGCGCATCAAAGGTATAATCTTAACTTTAGCGAAGATCTAAAGTTTTACAAACTCGTACAAGAAAAGGTTTTTCGAAAAAGTTTTTTTTTACGAATCATTGCACGGATCAACGGCTTTGGGTTACTCGGGGTTTCCGCGACGCGAAAAAGCGGTTTTCGCGGCCCGAAGAACCCAACACGCAAACATAAAATCTGCACTATAAACTTAATTAAAATCTGCACTATAAGCCTAAATAAAAATCTTCACTATAAGCTTAATTAAAATCTGTACTACAGGCTTAATTAAAAATCTGCACTATAAGCGCTTAATTAAAATCTACAATATAAGCTCTACAAAAAAAACCTGCACTATAAGCTTAATTAAAATATGTACTATAGGCTTAATTAAAAATCTGCACTATAAGCGCTTAATTAAAATCTGCAATATAAGCTCTACATAAAAATCTACATTATAAGCTTTATTAAAATCTGCACTATAGGCTTAATTAAAAATCTGCACTATAAGCGCTTAATTAAAATCTGCAATATAAGCTCTACATAAAAATCTGCATTATAAGCTTAATTAAAATCTGCACTATAGGCTAAATTAAAAATCTGCACTATAAGCGCTTAATTAAAATCTACAATATAAGCTCTACATAAAAATCTACATTATAAGCTTAATTAAAATCTGCACAATAAGCTAAATTAAAAATCTATACTATAAGCGCTTCTTATGCTTCGAATTCAAGAAGAACAAAGGTCCAAAACTACTCCTACTGCAAGTGAGAAGCACTTACCTTGATTCTTGGACTCACAACCGAACAAAAAAGGGCTTCTAGGACCTTGGCCGGCCGCCCTTCGCCATCGTACGCAGAAGAGAAGGAGAGAATGGTTTAAGTCACGGGAAAATAGAGCATCAACTTATCCCTTTTTATAACTTAATATTTCTGTTAACTCCTTAAATAAATTCGCTATCTTTTCTAAACAGACAAATCAAACATCAACTTATCCCTTTTATAATCCAATATTCTGTTAATTATCTTAAATAAATTCGCTAACTTTTCTAAACAGACTAATCCAACATCAACTTATCCCTTTTATAATATTCTGTTAACTATCTTAATTAAATTCGCTACTTTTTCTAAATAGACAAATCCAAGATCAACTTATCCCTTTTATAATCCAATATTCTGTTAACTATCTTAAATAAATTCGCTGCCTTTTCTAAACAGAAAAATCCGTTTGCCCACCTGGTCAGCTGGGTTTTGACCGAGTCAAAGGTCGTGGGTTCAATTCTCCGCTTGGATATTTTTTTGTCGAAACTTCCTTCGTTGAGTAAAAATATCAAACGACCTTCAAAAATTACATAAAAATAACTATAAAAATTTCTAAAAATCCCTAGAATATTTCTATAGCAATTTTTAAATATTTCTAAATTACTTTTAGGACTCTAATTGAGGAAATTTGGGTCGTTACAATTCCCCATATCATATAAAAAGTTCGTCCTCGAACATAGAATAATTCTATAGCATGTTCTCTACCTTGTACATGCATTAGTTAGCGTTCATAATCTAATGTACTAAGAAAAACCACATCAAAGGTATCTTAGGACCTCCTAACCTACATACAATGAACATAAGCATAAGCAGTGACATAAGCATGACAGCATAAATGTAAGCATGGTAGATGAACTAAACATAATGATAGACTAAATCACAAGCATGCCCATATGCATAGGCAAAAACATAACATGAACATAACGTAGACCTAAACATAAACGAAAATATAAACATAACATGACTTGAACATACTTGCATGCATACTCATAAACATACTATTGTGGTGGCCTAGTTGCACTTAGTAGTACCATAACATAAGTTGTTGATCAGACAACTACTCTAGCGCTAGGTTGGTAGGGGTCCGAACTTAGGACCGGAGTTCCCCTTTATTCTGGCGCGCTCACCGGGCTTAGGTCCCCGGATTATATCACCATCCCATAACATATCTTGTTTGATTCTGGCACGCTCACTGGGCTTAGGTCCCCAAATCATATCACCATCCCAGAACATATCTTGTTTGATTCTGGCGCGCTCACTAGGCTTAGGTCCCCAGATCATACCACCATCCTAGAACATATCTTGTTTGATTCTGGCGCGCTCACTGGGCTTAGGTCCCCAGATCATACCACCATCCCAGAATATAGCTTGTTTGATTGTGGCGCGCTCACCGGGCTTAGGTCCCCAGTTTATAAGCACTTCTAAACATCTCCCTATTCTGTACATATAATCTAATACTTATAAGGATTTCTCTTTACTGTAAAGAATAAAGAAAGCATACAAAAAAAATAAATTAAATACTTTCTTACTTTAAGACGGCAAGGATGGTGCTGATGTGTGATGCTGGAGAATAGGAACTGCTCTGATACCAACTTGTAACACCCCACCCTCCTCACTACTGGACTGTGAGGGCGGAGCGCTACTGGACTACTAACTTTACTTAACTAACATTGCACACATGTTGATAGTAATTCCTAAAACTCTCGGAGAACTCAAAACATACAATTAACTAGCAACGGAAGACTAAATTACTCATCTAATACATTCTACTCAACTCTTTGTTAATAAATTCTTATGCTAAATCCCAAGGCTTCTATAGTCCAGGCATCACACATCCATCCGCACCTCCTTGTCGCCTTCCTTTACTATAGCTTTTCCTTTCCTTTATCTGCAGTAAGAGGAAATGCATCTATAAGCAAAAGTGCTTAGTAAGCGCTATCTAACTCACAAAACTTGAGTATGCATGTAAGCTGAAAGAAATCTAGAAACTAAATGCTCATCTAATAGCAAACGAAACATAGCATACTGAAATACTAAACATGTAAGCAAATCTAAACAACATGTCAGTATATAAGAAAGCTAAACTTGCTGAATTTTAAACTTATGTGAAGCTTATTTCTTTTGTTTGAAAACTTATACTTTAATACTTCAAAATAATAATCAACTTTCTTCTTGGGCCCGACAACTATACTTGCTATACGTGCATCCCTAACTAGACCTGAGATAGCTCGTCCCGAATCTAGTAGGGTTTACTAGGTTATCTAAACTTAGGGACGACTATGCGAGCCCAGCCCAAGGGCAACTGAGAGTCCTGCATACTAGGTTATCTAAACCTAAAGACGACTATGGATCCCAACCCAAGGACAACTGAGAGTCCAGTACAGTGCCATTGATAAAAGTAAAATACTAGTTATCTTTTAATACTTCTAATATATAATGCTCGGCATTTTAACGAGCACCTTGTGTGCCAAAATCCCTAAAGTCTTGACTTTGGGATCTACTTAAGGCCTTGGCCTTTTTCTTTCTTTTCTTTATCTTTCTTATACTTGTTAATACCTCTAATAAAAGAATACTTCTTTAAAAACTGAAATGTTTAAACAAATTCTAACTTTGAAATGCATAAACAAAAATCTACATACTATGCTAATCAAAATTCTGTATACTATTCTAATCAAGATTCTGCATTCTATGCTACACTATTTCTGCATACTATGCAAACATAAAATCTGCACTATAAGCTTAATTAAAATCTGCACTATAAGCATACATAAAAATCTGCACTATAAGCTTAATTAAAATCTGTACTATAGGCTTAATTAAAAATCTGCACTATAAGCGCTTAATTAAAATCTATAATATAAGCTCTACAAAAAAAATCTGCACTATAAGCTTAATTAAAATCTATACTATAGGCTTAATTAAAAATCTGCACTATAAGCGCTTAATTAAAATCTGCAATATAAGCTCTACATAAAAATCTGCATTATAAGCTTAATTAAAATCTGCACTATAGGCTTAATTAAAAATCTGCACTATAAGCGCTTAATTAAAATCTGCAATATAAGCTCTACATAAAAATTTGCATTATAATCTTAAGTAAAATCTGCACTATAGGCTAAATTAAAAATCTGCACTATAAACGCTTAATTAAAATCTGCAATATAAGCTCTACATAAAAATCTACATTATAAGCTTAATTAAAATCTGCACTATAGGCTAAATTAAAAATCTGCACTATAAGCGCTTCTTATGCTTCGAATTCAAGAAGAACAAAGGTCTGAAACTACTCCTACTGCAGGTGAGAAGCACTTACCTTGATTCTTGGACTCACAACCGAACAAAAAAGGGCTTCTAGGACCTTGGCCGGCCGCCGGAGATGATGCCCTAACTCCCTTTCGTTTTCTGCACGGGCTCCGCCATCGTACGCAGAAGAGAAGGAGAGAATGATTTAAGTCACGAGAAAATAGAGCATCAACTTATCCCTTTTTATAACTTAATATTTTTGTTAACTTCTTAAATAAATTCGCTATCTTTTCTAAACAGACAAATCGAACATCAACTTATCCCTTTTATAATCCAATATTCTGTTAATTATCTTAAATAAATTCACTACCTTTTCTAAATAGACAAATCCAACATCAACTTATCCCTTTTATAATATTCTATTAACTATCTTAAATAAATTCGCTACTTTTTCTAAATAGACAAATCCAAGATCAACTAATCCCTTTTATAATCCAATATTCTGTTAACTATCTTAAATAAATTCGCTGCCTTTTTTAAACAGAAAAATCCGTTTGCCCACCTGGTCAGTTGGGTTTTGACTGAGTCAAAGATCGTGGGTTCAATTCTCGGCTTGGACATTTTTTTGTCGAAACGTCCTTCGTTTAGTAAAAATACCAAACGACCTCCAAAAATTACATAAAAATACTCTAAAAATTTCTAAAAATCCCTAGAATATTTCTATAGCAATTTTTAAATATTTTTAAATTACTTTTAGGACTCTAATTTTGAAAATTTGGGTCGTTACATGTTATTATGAAAGTGTGTACTCTTAATCATGATATAATAACAAGCACATATACTTAATATTTATTTCTTTAATTTATCAAAGGGTGCGATTTAGCTCGTTAAATCAATAGTCTAGATAAGTTGGGAAATAGTATTATTTATATGGTTTGTTGTTGATTATAGAATGAAACTATGCCCTAGTAATCTAGGTTGATGATGTCCCCTTGAGGAGCTCATAAGGATTGTCATGTAAACTCTGTAAGTGGACTTAGTCTGACATGATAATAAGGTTGAGTGGTACTACTCTTGGAGCTAGATATTAATTAAGTGAGTTGTCAATAAATCATTTAATTAATGGGCATTCAATATCTTAAACACAGGGAGACTAACACACTCATGATAAGAAGGAGCCCATATAGTAATATAGGATTGGTGCGGTAGTGCAATAATAACTCTTTAGTGGTATGAGTTATTATTGATGAACTTGAGTTGGGTGTTCGGGGCGAATACGGGAAGCTCAAGCTCATCGGGAGACCAAAACTAATTCCTCCTCTCGGTCCCCATTGTAGCCTCTTATATAAAGCCTTATATCCACCCAAAGCCTAGCTTCTTAAGGCCCTGTTAGAGTGTATACTAAAAGCTTAGCTTTTATATAAACATTTATTTAGAAATAAAGAATCACAATGGTCAAATACCTACATTTATTTGTTAAGTGTAGTTGTTCAATTAATTTATATTGTAGATAACATGGTGTGTGGTGTCACACACAGAAGATTATGTTATCAGTTTTTATAAATTATAAACAGTAGCTCACGACTAAGATGGAAAGGAACAAACCATTGGAATAGTCGTAGTGTAATTAAGTATTAGTTTATCTTGACTAATAAATTACACTAATACACTCTAAGCGTATTGAGTAGGACCATTTTAGGTAAGTTCTTTTTATACTGACTTGATAAAAGAACTAGACGTTAGTTATTATGGAAGTGTGTGCTCTTAATCCTAATATAATAACAAACACATATATTTAGTATTTATTTCTTTGACTTATCAATGGGTGAGATTTAGCTCGATAAATCAATAAGCCCGATAAGTTGGGAAATGATATTACTTATAGTGTGTGTTGTTGATTATAGAAGGAAACTGTGTCTTAGTAATCTAGGTTGATAATGTCCTCAAGAGAAGCTCATAAGGATTGTCATGTTAAACCCTGCAGGTGGACTTACTCCGACATGACGATGAGGTTGAGTGGTACTACTCTTGGACTAAGATATTAATTAAGTGAGTTGTCAGTAACTCATTTAATTAGTGGACATTCGACATCTTAAACACAGGGAGACTAACACACTCATAATAAGAAGGAGCTCAAAATGTAATTTGGAATTAGTGCGGTAGTTCAATAATAATTCTTTAGTGGTATGAATTATTATTGATGAAGTTAAGTTGTGTGTTCGGGGCGAACACGGGAAGCTTAATTTCATCGGGAGACCAAAACCAATTCCTCCTCTCGGTCCCTATCGTTGCCTCTTGTATATATAGATTTATACCCACCACATACCCACTTCTAACCCAACTCAAGGGGGTCGGCTAAGCTTGCTTGGAACCCAAGCTAGGGCCGGCCAAGACCCAAGGATGGAGCAAAGATTAGTGGTCGGCCCTAGCTTGGAGTCCAAGCTAGGTGTGGCCGGCCACATAGAAAATAAAAAGGGATTTTTATTAAAATTATTTCTTATGTGGATATCATGGTTTTAAGAAAGAGTTTAAAATTTAAATCTTTCCTTTTATAGCTTTCTATGAAAGATTAAAAAAAGATTTAAAATCTTTCCTTATTTGTAGATTGAAAGGTGGATTTTAATTTTAAGAAAACTTTCCTTTTTTAACCATGTTCATGATTTAAAAGAGATTTTAAAAAAATTAAATATTCCCTTTTATAAGAGATTAAGAAAAGATTTGATATCTTTCCTTATTTGTAGATTGAAAGGAGATTTTAATTTTTAGAGATAACTTTCCTTTTTGTAAATCATCCACATGTTTAAAAGAAAGATTTTAATTTACAAAATTTCCTTTTTATAAACCGCCATGAAGGGAAAAATTATTGGTGCAATATTTTATAAATTTCCGGAAACAAATTAGGAAGTTTTAATTTTTTTTGTTAATTAAAACTCTCCTTGTTATAAAGAAAAAAGTGGTCGACCATGATGTTTAAGAGGAAAAAATTGATTTTTAAATTAATTAATTTTTCTTTTCATGGAAAAATAATTAAGGAAGTTTCTATTTAAATTTTCTTATTTGCCAAGGCCAACGATTATAAAAGAGGGGGTAGAGGTGTCTTCATGGCTAGTGAACTCTATTCTTTTTCTTCCTCTCTTTTCTTCCTTGGTGTGGCCGGCCCTAGAGGTTCTCCCTCTCCTCTTCTCTTCTTCTTTAATTTACTGGCCGGTTTCATCTTCTCTTGGAGCTCTTGTTGATGGTCGATTCTAGCTAGGAGAAGAATGAGAGAAAGGAGGCTTTGTTTCTAGCATTCCTTGGAGCTTGGTGGTGGTGGTCGGACCTCTACTTCTCTTGGAGAATTGTGGTGGCTGAATCTTGCTTGGAGAAGAAGGTGGCTTAGGTGGATTCTCATCTCGGAAGATCGTTGCCCACACAATGTCCGAGATTAGAAGAGGAATACGGTAGAAGATCAAGAGGTTATTTTTGCTTACAAAGAAAGGTATAACTAGTACTTGTTTTCCGCATCATATTAGTTTTCTTTGTATAGTTATTTTTGGAAATACCAAACACAAGAGCATACGATTCTAGAGTTTCAAATTTGTTTCGAATTTATGTTTTTGTTTTATTTTTCAAATTTGTGATTCGATTGTTTTTTTTTGTTAAACCTAATGTTATTTTAGGAAATTAAATATTGAATTTCTATTAAAGGCTTTGTCGAGGCAGTGGTGGATGATCCCATACCCAAGAAGGCCTAGTGCCTCGCTATATTTAACCTAGGAGCCGATTTTAGAAATAAATATTTAATTAACTTTGTAACATAGGTTGGACTTGGATCAATAGTGTTAAGTTCCGCTTGCGATCTAAGTCTAAACCATTAAGAACAGATAAGTTAAATTTGGAATCAATAATGTTAAGTTCCGTTTGTGATTCCTAATTTAACTTCTAAAGAACACAATAGGTTATTTAGGAAAGGTTTGACACTTGTATAAAATTTTTGTACAGTGGAACCGGTACCTAGAACTAACCAACAATTGATATCAGAGCTAGGGTTTGCCTCTGTGTGTTTGGTTTTCAAATAGATTATGCACATGAAATACATAATTTAGGTAGGATAATAGTAGGATGTGCTAACTTTGTCATTGCAGGCTCCAACTATTATGGCATATAGATATTGTGTGTGATTGGACCCTTGGATATGTCAAGGGCATTATTTTGTGTGTGCATGATTGTATGTATTAAATATAGTAGGAGCCGTATTAGTTTTAGAATTTTACTTTTTTGTTCGATCTAGAATACATGTACATTCCTTTATGGAATATAGGATCGATATATGTAAAATTCTATTTTTGTCGTGGATCGTATCCTTGGAAGGCGTGGTGCTATTGGAGGACCAGAGGCGCAGCGGAAAAAGGAAGCTCGATGGACCCAACGGCATGAACTTGAGGGCTGGCAGGACACGATGGACAGTGATGGAAGAAGCCATAATAGTTGAAAAATTAATTTCCACATTTATTACTTTTATTTACTGTGATGTGTGTGTGCATGTGATGTATGCTAGCATAGGTTAAAATTCCTCACCATAAATAACTAAGTGGGAGAGGGATTAGTATATAAATCTCATGGTCTCCATTACTGGTTAGTAAGTGATGCAACAAGCTTGCGCGTTAGCTCTGAGTGCCTTCCTCCATATCGGATGAGTTTATTTGCGGATCACTAGATCAAACTTCAATTTTGGATGGTTATAGGAAATTAATTAAGAGCGTGTGATCTTCCCCATCAGAAGGGGTATAATATTATTTAATGGACTAAGTATCAAGTAATGGTATATACTTAGGCTCATTTAATAGTATCCTCCCCATCGGAGACACTGCTATTATTTGTGTGACCGAAGGAAAACCAACTATTAATTTGTCATAAAGATAGGCTGTCAAGATAATAAAATTATAACCCTCCTCTTACAAATGTTTGAATTTGTATACGTCCACACTATCGTGGCATACAAAATTCACGGTCTTTGAGGAAATTTTATTTGTCAGGTTGACAAGATAATAAAATTAATGGGTAAACCCCCTCTTACAAATATTTGAATTTGTATACGTCTACACTATCGTGACATACAATATCGTGGCATGCAAAATTCACAGGTTGACGAGGTTATTAATAGGTATAACCCTCCTCTTACAGATGTTCAATTTTATATATGTCCACACTATCGTGGCATGTAAAATTCACAGTGTTTGAGTTGTTGGTGAATTTAAATGATATTGTTTTGAGGAATCAATATTATTTTAAATTCAAAGTTTTGACCAAATATTTGATCAAAGACAGACCAACTATTAATTTTATTTGTCATAAAGTAAGGTTGACGAGATAATAAAATTAATGGATAAAATCTCCTCTTTGATTTTGTATACGTCCACACTATCGTGGCATACAAAATTCACGGGGTTTTTTTTTAGGAGTTGGTCTTGACCAAATATTTTTGTGATTCTTAGGATTTAAAATGTTTGTCAATCCCCTAGTTGTTATACTATTCAAAAAGACTTAGTAGTCCCAATTATAATGATTGGAAATAAGACTTGGACATTAAGGTAGACTGTCCTCTTAGAACTAAGAACAATATAGGTGTATTTTATTCATTAGTTGATACATGATTAGTGGTATTATCTACCGATACCTGGTGTGTAGAGACGAGAGCCACTGATCATGTCTACAATTCATTGCAGGGGTTCCAGGAAACCCGACAACTATATGAAGGGGAAATCACCATTTATATGGGCACTACTGCAAAAATAGCAGTTGTTGCAATGGGAGATGTTTATCCTCTGATAGGAATAAAAAGTGAATTTTGAGAAAATTGTCTTTACATACCAAGTTTAGAAAGAACTTGATTTCAGTTTCTAAACTATCAAAGAATAGATATTCTGTCTATTTTGATAACGAACTTGTTATCAAGAAAAATAGGGAAGTTATTTGTTCTGGTATGTTGGTTGACAATTTATAATCCAATAACTCTTACGATGCAATAAATGGAAATTAATGACACATCTTCCAACTTTAATAAGAGAAAGCAACCTTCGAAAATGAACCAATCATATTTTTGGCATATAAGGCTAGGTTATATTAACTTGAGAAGGCTTCAAAGGATAATAACCAATGAACTCTTGGGTTCATTGGTAGTGGAAATCTTTCCAACCTACGAGTCTTACTTGGAAGGAAAAATAACCAAGAAGCTTTTAAGTATAAGGGGTATGGAGCCAAAGATATGTTGACATTGGTTCATTCTGATTTGTGTGATCCTATGACTATCCAAACAAGAGGTAGTTTCAAATATTTCATCTATTTTATAGACAATTATTCGAGATACAGATACATTTACTTGATGCATCCCAAGTTTAAGTGCTTTGATTAGTTCAAAGAGTACGAGGCTGATGTGGAGAAACGTCAAAGTAATAGTATCAAGACACTACGGTTAGATCGTAGTGACGAGCACCTCTTAGGAGAGTTTAGGAGTCGCTTATCAGAAGAAGGGATTCAATCCCAACTGACTGCACCTGGTACACCCCAACAGAATGGTGTAGTAGAATGAAGGAATAGGACTCTTATGGAAATAGTTAGATCAATGATGAGTTATTCAGAATTACCAAAATTTGTTTTGAGGATATACACTGGAAACGGAAGTGAACATGGTACCTTCTAAGTCAGAACTCTCTACTCCCATAGAATTGCAGGATGGGCGTAAGCCTAGTCTAAAGCATATTCATATTTGGGTGGTCTAGCACATGAGAGATACTAATAAGTTGGACAGGAGTTCATTTGTTTGTTGGTTATCCTAGAGAAACGAAAGGAGGTTTATAGTCCTAAAAATCAGAAGGTCATTGTTAGCACCAATGCACGATTTTTAGAAGAGGACTATGTAATAAACCATAAGCCCATAAGTAAATTTGTTCTTAAGGAAATAATAAAAGACACGTCTAATCTAGTACCAACTGTACAAGATGAAATATCACAAGAAACTGCAACGCGTATCACAGATGATACACAATTGCAGAAAGTGCCTCATCGTAGTGGGAGGGTTGTTAGGCAACCTAAAATATTCATGTTTTGGGAGAGTCTTTGAACTTGATCCCTGGTGAACATGAACCTAATTCCCGGACATATGACGAAGCGCTCCAAGATAAAGATGCAACATCTTTAGAAAGAGCAATGAATATAGAATTAGAATATATGTATTCTAATAAAGTCTGGGAGCTTATATAACCACCAAATGGTGTAAAAGTCATTGGGTGTAAATAGGTCTATAATAGGAAAAGAGGGGTAGACAGGAAGGTGGAAATTTTTAAAGTAAGGCTTGTTGAAAAGGAAACTTTTAAGTCAGTAGCCGTGCTTAAGTCTATCTGGATTCTTTTATGGACTATGAGATTTGGTAAGTGGATGTCAAGACAGCTTTCCTTAATGAAAGTCTTGAAGAAAATATCCATATAAAAAAACCAGAAGAGTTCATTGAAAAGGGCAAGGAGCATCTAGTATGTAAGCTCAATCAGTCTATGGACTGAAGCAAAGCTTCAAGGTCTTGGACATCTAGTCTAATGAAGTAATCCAGACCTATGGATTTATTCAGTGACCAAATAAGTCTTGTGTATACAAGAAGTGTGATGGAAACGTGATGATATTTCTTGTACTATACGTAGATGACATTTTTGGTAGTTGGAAACAATATCAAAATGTTGTCGGAAGTAAGGGTATGGTTGTCTAAACAAATTCAATATAAAGGACTTGGGAGAATGCATATATTCTTAAGATCAAAGTAATAAGGGATCGCAAGAAAAGAATATTGTGCTTATTCCAAGCTTCATATATCAAAACAATCCTTGCTCGTCTTAGCATGCAAGACTCCAAGAAAGGTTTTCTACCTTTTAGGCATGGAGTGGCTTTATCTAAAGAAATGTCTCCAAAGACATCAAAGGAGATAAAGGAAATGAAGGCAGTTCCTTATGCTTCGGCTATCGGAAGCCTAATATATGTATGAGACTGGATATCTGTTTTGCCCAGGGCATAGTTAGCAGATATCGAAGTAACCCAGGACTAGGACACTAGACTGCTATAAAGCATATACTAGAGAATAATGCTAGTTTACAAGGCAGATAATTTGATCCCTGTGGGTTACAAGGATTTTGACTTCTAATAAGATAGGGACAGTAGTAAGTCAACCTCGGAGTTTTGTGTTTACTTTAGGAGGTAAAGCCATAACAATGGAGGAGTGTTAAGCATAGATATTTTTCAGACTCCATAAAAGTTGAGTATATGGCAGCCTCTAAGGCAACCATAGAAGCTGTATGGTTCAGAAACTTCATGATGGACTTAGCTATAATTTCTGGTTTGTCCAAAAATTATTAAAATTTATTGTAATAATAGTGGTGCAGTAGCAAACTTGAAGAAAATATAAGTCCATAAGATAAGTAAACACAATAGAGCGTAAGTGCCACCCAATATGAGACATCATATAAACGAGGAGAAGTTGTTGCCGCCTAGATTGCATCAGGTGATGACCTGTAGATCCTTTCACTAAGGTCCTTAAGGCAAGAGCTTTTGATGAGCATGTTGAAGGGTTGGGAATCAGATGTATGGCAGCATTTATGGCAGCATAGTCTTTTAGTATAAGTGGGAGATTGTTAGAGTGTATACTAAAAGCCTAGCTTTTGTATAAACATTTATTTAGAAATAAAGAATCACAATAGTCAAATATCTACATTTATTTGTTAAGTGTAGTTGTTCAATTAATTTATATTGTAGATAACATGGTGTGTGGTGTCACACACAGAAGATTATGTTATCAGTTCTTTATAAATTATAAATAGTTGCTCACGACTAAGATGAAAAGGAACAAACTATTGGAATAGTCGTAGTGTAATTAAGTATTAGTTTATCTTGACTAATAAATTACACTAGTTCACTCTAAGCGTATTGAGAAGGACCATTTTAGGTAAGTTCTTTTTATACTGACTTGATAAAAGAACTAGACGTTAGTTATTATGGAAGTGTGTGCTCTTAATCCTAATATAATAACAAACACATATATTTAGTATTTATTTCTTTGACTTATCAATGGGTGAGATTTAGCTCGATAAATCAATAAGCCCGATAAGTTGGGAAATGATATTACTTATAGTGTGTGTTGTTGTTTATAGAAGGAAACTGTCTTAGTAATCTAGGTTGATAATGTCCTCAAGAGAAGCTCATAAGGATTGTCATATTAAACCCTGCAGGTGGACTTACTCCGACATGACGATGAGGTTGAGTGGTACTACTCTTGGACTAAGATATTAATTAAGTGAGTTGTCAGTAACTCATTTAATTAGTGGACATTCAACATCTTAAACACAGGAAGACTAACACACTCATAATAAGAAGGAGCTCAAAATGTAATTTGGAATTAGTGCGGTAGTTCAATAATAATTCTTTAGTGGTATGAATTATTATTGATGAAGTTAAGTTGTGTGTTCGGGGCGAACACGGGAAGCTTAATTTCATCGGGAGACCAAAACCAATTCCTCCTCTCGGTCCCTATCATTGCCTCTTGTATATATAGATTTATACCCACCACATACCCACTTCTTACCCAACTCAAGGGGGTCGGCTAAGCTAGCTTGGAACCCAAGCTAGGGCCGGCCAAGACCCAAGGATGGAGCAAAGATTAGTGGTCGGCCCTAGCTTGGAGTCCAAGCTAGGTGTGGCCGGCCACATAGAAAATAAAAAGGGATTTTTATTAAAATTATTTCTTATGTGGATATCATGGTTTTAAGAAAGAGTTTAAAATTTAAATCTTTCCTTTTATAGCTTTCTACAAAAGATTAAGAAAAGATTTGAAATCTTTCCTTATTTGTAGATTGAAAGGTGGATTTTAATTTTAAGAAAACTTTCCTTTTTTAACCATGTTCATGATTTAAAAGAGAGTTTAAAAAAAATAAATATTCCCTTTTATAAGAGATTAAGAAAAGATTTGATATCTTTCCTTATTTTAGATTGAAAGGAGATTTTAATTTTTAGAGATAACTTTCCTTTTTGAAAATCATTCACATCTTTAAAAGAAAGATTTTAATTTATAAAATTTCCTTTTTATAAACCACCATGAAGGGAAAAATTATTGGAGTAATTTTTTATAAATTTCTGGAAACAAATTAGGAAGTTTTAATTTTTGTGTTAATTAAAACTCTCCTTGTTATGGAGATAAAAGTGGTCGGCCATGATGTTTAAGAGGAAAAAATTGATTTTTAAATTTATTAATTTTTCTTTTTATGGAAAAATAATTAAGGAAGTTTTTATTTAAATTTCCTTATTTCTCAAGACCAAGGATTATAAAAGAGGGGGTAGAGGTGCCTTCATGGCTAGTGAACTCTATTCTTTTTCTTCCTCTCTTTTCTTCCTTGGTGTGGCCAGCCCTAGAGGTTCTCCCTCTCCTCTTCTCTCCTTCTTTAGTGGCTGGTTTCATCTTCTCTTGGAGCTCTTGTTGATGGCCAGTTGTAGCTAGGAGAAGAATGAGAGAAAGGAGGCTTTGTTTCTAGCATTCCTTGGAGCTTGGTGGTGGTGGTCAGACCTCTACTTCTCTTGGAGAATTGTGGTGGCCGAATCTTGCTTGGAGAAGAAGGTGGCTTAGATGGATTCTCATCTCAAAAGATTGTTGCCCACACAACGTCCGAGATTAGAAGAAAAATACGGTAGAAGATCAAGAGGTTATTTTTGCTTACAAAGAAAGGTATAACTAGTAATTGTTTTCCGCATCATATTAGATTTCTTTATATAGTTATTTTTAGAAATACCAAACACAAGAGGCATATGATTCTAGAGTTTTGAATTTGTGTTTTTGTTTTATTTTTCGAATTTATGATTCGATTGTTTTTTTTTGTTAAACCTAATGTTATTTTAGAAAATTAAATATTGAATTTCTATTAAAGGCTTTGTCGAGGCAGTGGTGGATGATCCCATACCCAAGAAGGCCTAGTGCCTCGCTATGTTTGACCTGGGAGCCGATTTTAGAAATAAATATTTAATTAACTTTGTAACATAGGTTGGACTTGGATCAATAGTGTTAAGTTTCGCTTGCGATCTAAGTCTAAACCATTAAGAACAGATAAGTTAAATTTGGAATCAATAATGTTAAGTTCCGTTTGTGATTCCTAATTTAACTTCTAAAGAACACAATAGGTTATTTAGGAAAGGTTTGATACTTGTACAAAATTTTTGTACAGTGGAACCGGTATGATCTTCCTAGAACTAACCAACAGACCCAAGTTAGGGTCGGCCAAGCCTGGCTTAGAGACCAAGCTAGGGGTCAGCCAAGCTAAGCTTGGAGCCCAAGCTAGGGCCGGCCAAGCCTTGCTTGGTGCCCAAGCAAGGGGCCGACCACACCATGAAGAGAAGGAAGTTTTATTATGTAAAATCTTTCGTTTTACAGAGATCCATAAAATGGATTTAAAATGATGATTTTAATATAAAACTTTCCTTCTTTAGATCCGTCATAAAAGGAAATAAAAAGGAGTTTTTATTTTGTTAAAAACTTTCCTTTTATGTTGGTTTTAAAAGAGAGTTTTAAATTTTAAGATCTTTCCTTTTATAGCTTTCTACAAAGGAATAAAAGAGAGATTTGAAATCTTTCCTTATTTATAGTTATCTATAATGTGAAAGAAAGATTTAAATTTTTTGATAAAACTTTCCTTTCTTGAAATCATGTTTTATTTTATATCTTATCTTTTATAGATATCCATAAAAGGATTTAAAAGAGGGAGATTTTAATTTATATAATATTCCTTTTATAACTATCCACAAAAGGGATTTTGAAAGAGAGATTTTAATTTTGTTTAAAATATTTCCTTGCTTGGAACACAAGCTTATGGCTAGCCATGACAAGAAGAAAAGGAAGTTTTAATTTTTTTTTTGTTTTAAAACTTTCCTTTTTAGTCATTGGTAAGGAATATAAGTTTTAATTATGTTTAAAACTTTCCTTATTTGCCAAGACCAAGGAATATAAAAGAGAGGGTAGAGGTGCCTCACCTTACAACACATCTTCTATTCCTCTCTATTCTTCCTTGGTGGCCGGCCCATGCTCTTTCTCTTCTCTCCTTTTGTTTTCTTCCTTGGTGGCCGACGACATCAATTGTTCCAACCTCTTGGTGGTCGGTTGATTGAAGGAGAAGAAGAAGAAAAGGAAGCTCTCTTGTCTAGCATCCCTTGGAGGTTATTTGGTGGCTGGATCTTGGAAGCTTTGGAAGAAGCTTGGGTGGATTACCTCTTGGAAGATTGTTGCCCACACGTCATTCAAGAGAAGGAGAAGAATACAATAGAAGATTAAGAGGTCTATAAGCTACATAAGGTATTACTAGTTATTAGTTTCTGCATCATAACTAGTTCATCTTTTGTATAGATCTTGAAAAACCAAACACAAGAGGTTATCAATTTTAGTTATCATTTTTGTTATCGATTTTTGTTTTGATTTCATGTTTTGATAATATGTTTCTATTGAAGTCTCTGTAGTTAAACCTAGTTTACTGTGAGAAGTTTAAATATCCAATTTCTTAGAAAGGCTTTGTCTAGGCAGTGGTAGATGATCCCATACCCAAGAAGGTCTAGTGTCTCGCCACGTTTGACCTGGAAGTCGATCCTTGAAATAGATATTTGATCAACTTCTGTAATATGGTTTAACTTAGGAAGATCACATCAGTTGAACTTGAAGTAAGAATGTTAAGTTTCGTTCCCAATTCAAGTTTAACTTCTAAAGGGAAAATTTGTATTAATAATGTTAAGCATCGTTTACAATCCAAATTTAACGTTAGTAGAAAACATGGGTAGCTAGGATAGTTCTATGCTTGTACAAATTTTTGTACAGGGGAACTAGGACGGTATTCCGAGTACAACCAACAGCCTTTGCCTAGTCCGGGACCGACCTCCTAGGGTTTCTCTTTGCCCTGGTGTGCTACTTTACCTTTCCTCTTGGTCAAATTAGGGCACTTGCTCTTGTAGTGCCTACTCTTCCTACACTCAAAATAAATTATATGATCTTTATTTTTTACAAATTGAAATACTTATACCTTTGTTGCTTGTAGGGGTGGCACATGATCCTCCATTTGATTTTTCTTGACTTTTGGAGGTAGCACCATATTCCTCTCCATTTGACCCGAAAGTAGAAGCCTCTTCTTGCTCTGGTGTCAATGAATGATGCTCCCCTTCAATCCTAGAGGTGTAGGCCTCTTCATCTTCATCCTCCTCTTTTGAGTGAAACAAAGAGTATGCCCCTTTGCCTTTGTCCTTGTGTTCTTTTGAGGATGGACCTTCTTTAATTTTCTCTGTGGATGTTGAGCACCTCACAACCTCCAAATCCTCTTCCTCTTCCTCTTCCTCTTGATCCAATGAGTTGCCCTCTTTGAATTCTTCTTGATTTAGAGTAGAGGAGGGTTCTTCGTAGATTCTTGTCAACTTGCTCCAAAGCTCCTTAGTATCTTTATAATCTCCAATCTTGTATATAATTATGCTTGGCAATAAATTAAATAAAATTTTGGTTATTTTATCATTTGCCTCGGATCTTTGGATTTGCTCCTTGCTCCAATGACTTCTCTTGATGATTTTGCCTTTGCTATCCCTTAGAGCCTCAAATCCCTCCATTAGAAAAAACCATTGCTCTATCTCCATCATGAAAAAGTTTTTTATCCTTATTTTCCAAGAATCAAAGATTGACGTATAAATGGTGGAGGTTTCCGTGTGTCAAATCCAAGTCTATCTCGGAAATCCATCTTGAAGTTGAGCTCCTTTTAATGAAGTCTTTGACTTTGTTGACTCTAGCGCTTCAACTTCTTATTCTTCCTCTAGCTCGTTGCCCTTGTTAGAATGTATACTAAAAGTCTAGCTTTTGGTATAAACATTTATCTAGAAATAAGAATCACATTGGTTAAATGTCTACATTTATGATAAATGTAGTTGTTCAATTAATTTATATTGTAGATAACATGGTGTGTGGTGTCACACACAGAAGATCATATTATCAATACCTTAAAAATTATAAACAGTAGCTCACGACCAAGATGGAAAGGAATAAATCATTGGAAGGTCGTAGTGTAATTAGGTATTAGTTTATCTTAACTATATAATTACACTAGTACACTTAGAGTGTATTGAGTAGGACCATTTGAGGTCGTTTCTTTTATACTGACTTTATAAAGGAACAAAGACCTCAGTTATTATGGAAGTGTGTGTAACGCCCGAAAATTCTCAAAAATAATTATTAGAAATATCCTAGTATTTTTCTAGAATTTTAGGATATTTTTACAATATTTTTAGAGTAGCGGAAGTAGCAAAAATAAATAGAAAACGAAAATAGCCTACGTGGGAATCGAACCCGAGACCTAGCGAACCCTATGACTTATAGATAGCTTTAGTAAACCAAGTGAACCAACAGGGCCGTGCTGAAAGGAAAGGGAAACAATTAAATTTATATTCAAGTTGGGCTGAAATTACCACTTAATATAAATAGGGAATTATTAAGTGGGGGTTTATTTTTTATCGGGATTTCTTCTCCTCAAACCCTCACCGACGTCACCCCTCCCTTTTCTCCTTCTCTCGGCGCCAACCACAAGAGCAACCGAGGGTTCCTCTCCTAGGGCTTCAAGGACACCTTCTGGCGACGACTCCGACACGAGGACGTTCCCCTCCGCGAGAAGAACACGTAGAGGTGAGAGGATCGTCGAGAAGATCGTCTCCACCGGAAAACTAGCGACTAGATTCGTAAGAAAAATTAGCACAAGAGGTAAGAAACCCCTCACCTGCAGTATAAGTAGCTATTTGAGTGATTTTTATGCATTAGTTTAGTCGTATGCAAATTTTGGCACATAGGGTGTGCACTAGCGTACACCGAGTGCTCGATAGAATGTTTAGCACAGTCGAATGCAATTAGGCATTTTATTAGCTTGGATAAATGCACTATAAGCATTTACACAGCCTATTTAGTCTTGCTTCAGCTTTTACAGGACTAGATGTCCAATGGGTGGGCTCCCACAGTCGCCTCTAGGTTCAGACAACCTAGTTCTAGGTTTAGATAACCTAGTAAAAGCAAGACAAGAAATATTAGCTATGTTCAGTATTTTACTTTTAGCAATGACAATGTACTGGATTAGATATCCATTAGGTTGGGCTCCCATAGTCGTCCATAGGTTCAGATAACCTAGTAACCCTACTAGATTCGGGACTTGGAAACCCGGGTCTAGTTAGGGATGCGCGCATAGTAAGTACAGTTGTCGGGCCCAAACAACAGTTTGATTATTATTTTAATCTAATTATGAATATAGTTTTCGAACCCTATGAAATAGTTATGTGAGTTCAGTACAGCTTTAGCATTAGATCAGTATTAGCTTAACTCAATTTTAGTATCAGTTTAGTTCTCCTATTGCTACAATGTGATAGTTTATGATTAGCTCTTATTGCCATGATCAGCTTCTAAATTCTATGTTTAGTATGTCATGCCATGCTTAGCATATTCAGTATGTACTTCAAATAGCATGTTTTCAAATCATAATTGCACCGTATGCATATTTTAGTGAGGTAGATGGTTTCTTACTAAGCTCTCAAGCTTACAGATACTTTTTCCTTATACTGCAGATAAAGGTAAAGGAAAGATGGACTAGCGGAGGCTGAAGGGCAATGCGATGAAGATGTGTGTGGATGGAACTTGGAATAAAGATCTTAGGGAATTTCAGCAAGCTTGTTTTAAGCACTAAAACCTTTTAGCCTTTTATTAGTTGCACCTTAGTATGTTATTGCTATGAATTAGTTAATCATGCACCTTATTATGCTTAGAACACTATTGGTGTGATGTTAGAATGTTTTGCATTTAGTTAGAAGTAATATAAGCAATTTTGGCACGAACAAGTGCTGAAATCAGAGCGTAGCTGCAAAATTAGAAACCCCAATCGATCGGTGGATTGATTGGGGGCCCTCAATCGATCAATGGATCGATTGGCAGCTTGTTCCACGAACAGACTGCGTCTGGATCGATCATCCGATCGATCCAGCCTAGTTTCATCGCTAACAGAAGGCTCTGGGATCGATCACTGGATCGATTGGTCAGTCTGGATCGATCAGCCGATCGATCCAGAATATCGTCCCGAGCACAGTAGCGTGCTGGATAAATCACTGGATCGATCCAACCCAAGTTCCGCATACAGTAGCATGCTGGATCGATCACTGGATCGATCCGACCATTCCAATCGATCAATGGATCGATTGGGAGGCCTGATAATAACCAGAAATCCTCAGCCCAGTTCCTTGACCATGGGGGGGAATGTAAAACATGTTATGAATAGTTTAGATTACATCCCTTAGCACATATAGAATGAAGAAATGATAATAGATTAGCAAAGTTTTAATTAGTACACCTTTCGCATCTAGATTTAGTGATGGTCAGGGAATAGTTAGCACAGCATAATGTGACGATCGGCCTTACAGCTTAGTTAGTAGAAGGCGGGTCGTTACAGAGTGGTATCAGAGCCAAGTTTCATACTTCCTCACACACACATCAGCATTGAACCTGCATCTTCCAAGTGAGAACATCTCTCACTTCATTTATGTTTTGTTTGTTTTCGTGTTCCTAGATAACTAAAGCATGCTTATATATGTATGATAGTACCTAACATGATAACAATAGTTATGCAATATGATTCTGTTAGTTATGTATGTCCTTTGTGTCTTTAGAAAATGGTACGAGGACGCCCAGCTAGAAGGGCACCAGCTACTGAGCCCCAGCATGAGGCAGGCAGTTCAGTGCCTCCCCCTGACCTTACAACATTAGTGGATCAGTTACAGCAGCAGCTAGCTGAACAGCAACAGGAGATAGCCACCTTAAAGGCTAATCAGCAGAATACTCCCATAGTCACCCCGGAACCAAACTTAGCGACACCAGTAGTCTTAGAGGTTCCACCAGTCCAGCCTACAGCACCAGTAGCTCCAGCAACAGAGGCAAGGAGAGAAGCCTATCTGATCCAGTGGCAAAGAGTCAAGCCTGAGAATTTCTCAGGCACCAGCGAACCATGGGATGCTCAAGCCTGGTTCAAAACACTGGAAAGTACGATGGAGCTTCTGGACTGGCCAGAGTACGAAAAGGTGAAGTGCGCCTCTTTCTGCTTGACAGGAGATGCACGTATGTGGTGGGAGAGAATTAGAGTGAAGCGCCCAGTGAACCAGATGACATGGGCTGACTTCGAGAAAGAATTCTTCGAGGAGTTCTTTCACACGCGGGTCACAAACCGCCACTACGACGAGTTCACTGAGTTTCACCAGGGCAACCTATCAATTGAGGAAGCCATGAAGAAATTCAATAGATTGGCTCGTCTATGCCCCGAACTAGTCAGCACAGAAAAAGAAAGAGTTCGGTTGATGCTCAAGATGCTGAGGCCGGAGATAGCAATGAACGTGGCTGGCGGCGTTCACAGGCCGAAAACCACCGAAGAACTAGTCAGCAGCGCCCTGACCACCGAGCACTACCAGAACAGTATAAAGCAACAGAGGCAAGTCCTCTCAAAGTCTAAAGGTCAAGGAGGCTCAGACACTCAGAAACAACAGGGCCACAACTCCCATGGCTCTAACTGGAAAGTGAACTCCAGAAATAAGCGCAAACCAGGGAGTTACCCAAAAGGAGGACCCGCTAGTAAACAACCCAGTTATCCAAAGTGTGCTACTTGTGGGAAATTTCACCCTGGAGTTTGTCGTAAGGGCACACGAGGATGCTTTGAATGCGGACAAGAAGGGCACATGGCCAAGCAGTGTCCGAACAAGGCCAGCTTTCCTCCACCACAGCCGATCCAGTATTAAGCCAAGCCAGCACAGTTGCATCAGATGCAGGCCGTTTTAGATGGTCCCCACATCAGCCAGGGCAGACTAGAAGCCCCTCCAGCTACGACAAATGCACGGATCTACTCACTCACCAGGGAGGACGTAGCAAATGCCTCGACAGTTGTTTCAGGTCAGATTAGTATTTTACAGCAAAATACAACTGTCTTATTCGATACTGGGGCAACCCATTCATATATATCCAGGGCATTTGCTGAGAAGTTAGCAATACCTCCAGAGGTACTCAGTAGTCAGTTTCTGACAACGCTACCTTCAGGAGAAATTATGGCATCCACGCACTGGCTCAGAGCAGTGCCAGTCATTATAGTAGACAGAGAACTCTTTTGTGATCTAATAGTGCTAAATATGACGGACTACGATGTCATCTTCGGAATGGACTTCTTGATCAGATACGGTGCCTCCATCGAGTGCCGTAAGTAGAAAGTCGTATTCCAACCTAAAGTAGAAGCACAGTTCGAGTTCATCGGAGAACCCAAGAGAAAGGCCAAGAAGTTTCTCTCAACTATGAAAGCACAGAGATTAATGGATTCAGGATGTACGGGATTTTTAACACATGTGGTCAATACCAGTCAGGACAAGGACCAACAGCTAGCGGAGGTCCGAGTCGTATGTGACTACCCAGCAGTCTTCCCTGAAGAGTTACCAGGCTTAGCACCAGACAGGGAGATAGAATTTGAAATAGAGCTCATTCCCGGTACAAATCCTATTTCCAAAGCGCCTTATCGCATGGCCCCAGCAGAACTGAAAGAACTTCATGAGCAATTACAGGAGCTGCTTGACAAGGGCTTCATACGCCCTAGTCACTCACCATGGGGAGCGCCTGTATTGTTCGTGAAGAAGAAGGACGGGAGCATGCGCTTGTGTATAGACTACCGAGCGCTGAACCAAGTAACTATCAAGAACAGGTATCCCCTCCCCAGAATAGATGACCTGTTCGATCAGCTAAAGGGAGCAGCAGTGTTCTCTAAGATAGACCTCAGATCAGGTTATCATCAGGTGAAGGTTAAAGAAGGGGATATACCCAAGACAACATTCAGGACGAGATACGGACATTACGAGTTCGTAGTCATGCCCTTCGGCATAACAAATGCTCCAGCTACTTTTATGGACCTCATGAACAGGGTATTCAGAGAATACTTAGATAAGTTTGTTATCGTATTCATCGATGACATTCTTATCTATTCAGGAACTCAGGAAGAACACGCAGAGCACCTGAAAATAGTACTGCAGACCCTTCAGCAGAACCAGTTGTACGCCAAGTTCACAAAATGTGAATTTTGGTTAGATAAGGTGTCCTTCCTGGGTCACATCATCTCAAAGGATGGTATTATGGTAGGCCCCAGTAAAATAGAAGCTGTGAGTAACTGGAAAAGACCCAAGAACGTGTTAGTTAGAGCCCTAAAGCCAATCATTTGATGATTGTATGGACTCATGTATATCATATTCTTTTATATTAATAAAGACATTTATTTGGTTATTATACTTATTTATATTAGTGCCAAATAGACTAAGTATAATAGCGTACTTGAGTAGAAGGTTCATACCTATATCAATCGATTAGTTGAATCGATAGTGAGATGATATAGGGAACACTACTCTAAATCATTCCTAGTCGAGTATTAGCATTCAGGGACAATGTTAATACAATAAGACAAGCATGTAGGTCAGCTCGATGACTTGATCTCTCAAGTCATGGATATAAAGATATCAAGCTGACACATGGGTATGCATTAGAGAATGTATACTGAATGACCTGCCATGAGAAAGTATCATGGATCGTTATATGAGTGTCATATACTTTCTCATGTGGCTATTAGTATGACTATTAGTCCTTAGACCTGAAGTCACCATGGATCCCTACATAAGGAGTTGTGTACTTTGGTTTCGTCAAACGTCACCCGTAACTGGGTGGACTATAAAGGCGATTACTGGGTATATAACGAATTATGTAGAGGGATGTGAGTGATGTAGATGAGATCTATCCCTCCCATATGACGGGAGCGACATAGGTATTCTTGATAGAGTGAGACCACTAAGTGCATGGCCAAGCCCAAATGAGTCAACATTAGATGTTGAGCTCATTTGATCGAGTGAGTCTACTTGGAGTTCAAGATTTAGATTGATTAGAGGATGACACGTTCTATGCCTCACATTGATCAATCTAGATGTCTAGGATAGAAGGACATTTGTCATTATTTTGTGAGTAGTCACAATTGGTAGTCACAAGGTGATGTCGGATCTCGACATTCTTGTAACTTGGGTAGTAATGATGTGTTGCTAGATACCGCTCATTACTTATGCTCCTAAATAGGTTTAGGGAATTGCCAATGTTACAAGAACCTATAGGGTCACACACTAAGGACAATTAGATGGAGATTTGGTTCATATGATGAACCAAGAGGATTAGATTCATTTGATGAATCATATTGGATTAAGAGTAATCCAAATTGGGCTAATTGAGTTGGACTCAAGTTGATTCATGTATTTAATGAGTCTAATTTAGATTATGACTCATTAAATCAACTTAATTTAATGAATTAGATTCATTATATTAAGTTGGCTTGAATTATATGGTTGGATTAGATCAACCATGAGAAGATTTGATCAAGTTTGACTTGATTTGAGAGGAAGAGAAAAAGTCATGTTTGACTTGACTTTTTGCCACATCACTAGTGAGTTGGCAAGATGTGGACCAATAGGATTGCTCCACATCATCAATGTGTGCCACCTCATGGAGGTTACAAGCCTCCATAGCATTGAATGTGGCCGACCCACATTAAATGAGGAGGTTACACTTGTTGTCATGTCATTGAGTGAGGTGGCAAGATGTGGACCAATAGTGTTGATCCACATCATCCTAGAGTGCCACCTCATGGGGGTTACAACTCTTAATGGTCTCCACATTAATTGGAATTAATGTGGGGAGTTACACCTCCAAGATGGGGCCGGCCACTCTAGTGGGGAATGAAAAATATTCATTTTTCATTCAAGTGTGATTAAGTCATCTTCTTCCTCTAGAGCTCTCTCTTCTCCCTCTCCTCCTCCCTTGGCCGAACCACATAGGTGTAGCACACCTTGGTTTTTGGTCACCTCCATCTAGTGTGTCCGTGTGGATACTTCTAGAGAACCGACACTTGATGGTCTTGAGATCCGGCATCATTTGGACGAGCGGGACTCGCGTGGGGCGTGCATCAAAGGTATAATCTTAACTTTAGTGTAGATCTAAAGTTTTACAAACTCGTACAAGAAAAGGTTTTTCCGAAAAAGTTTTTGTTTACGAATCTTTGCACGGATCTACGGCTTTGGGTTACTCGGGGTTTCCGCGACGCGAAAATGCGGTTTTCGCGGCCCGAAGAACCCAACAGTGGTATCAGAGCCACGTGCAAAGACTTGTACGAGTTCGTTTGTATTTTTATGAAAAATATACCTTCTGTGATTTTCTGTAAAAATTGAGTTTTTAGAGTTTTTATGAGTAATTTTTCCGTAGAAGCGAAGCATAAGTGTCTCGGCACTTGTAGGCTTCGGCTACCGGAAAGTTTTCTTTTAAACGGCTTCGTTTTGGCCCAAATTCGTTTGGGACAGCGGGGTCGGGTGCCATTAGATCGCAAAGGAGCTACTCACGATGGTTAGATCGTGGGTCGGGGTACTGCCCCTAACCCCGCAAGGGGATTTGCTCCGCGATTGCACCCGAAATCGCTAAAAACGAATCCGCCGGGAAGATTTTTCCGAAACGGCAATGTCTCGACCCAAATCATTTTGGTACAGCGGGTTTAGGCGCTGTTGGATCGCAAAGGAACCCTCGCGATGATTAGATCACGGGTAGGGGCACTGCCCCTGGGCCCCGCAAGGGGATCCGTTCCGCGATTGCGCCCGAAACAGCTAAACGGGACCGCCGGGAAATTTTACTCGTAAAAATTTTAAAAATTAATTTTAAAATTATATAAAATTATGAAAATATATAATTTTGAATTATATATAAATTTTGTGATAGTCATGGCCCAAAAACCCAATATGATTGGTTGTGTTGTAATTCATAATACGGCCTGCGTGTCGTTATGTGTTTGCGCGTGTTGTATGTTTTTATTTATTCGCGACCTGCGCGTCGTGCCTTCTCATATATTCTTGTTGTAAATTAGATTTAGACTCGAATGTAACTCGAGTTTCAAATTGTAATGTACAAATTGGAGCGGTGGAGGGTCCACACGAGACGGAGTTCCGAGGCGGGCACGAGCAACACAAGGTGGGCAAAGGGAGGAGCTTGGAGAAGCTGTTGACCCTAGGTTGACCAATCGATCTTCTCATTGGCTTGAGAAGATCGTAGTAGGGCCATGACTAAATCACAAATAGATTAATTAATTAATTGTTATGTATTTGATGCATGTTTAATAATTAATTAATTAATTAGTGCCTTAACGATTAGATTAGATCTAAGTCGTGCACATGATGCACCCTTGCGATTAGATTAGATCTAAGTCGTGCACAAGATGCATCCTTCTCGATTAGATTAGATCTAGATCGAACCAACTCTAAAATGCCTAACCGTGCCGTGATACCTATCACTACATCGATCACATGTATTGTTGAATCTGCCAAAGCAGAGCAATACATATTATCTTGGTAGGGTACGGAGGGACAATCTTGGTTCCGCCTATCAACGCATGGGTGAATACAAACTCAATTAGATTGAGTATTCCTAGTTACTCGGTTGGATCGAGTCAACTATAGGCATTCTTCCAATGGTTGGAAAGGTAGGACAAAATCACGTTTATATTAATTCTCGGGCGTATTAGCCAAAGCTAACTCGAGTTTTAATATAAATGCGGATTTTATTCTATAAACAAGAGTTGCATAGAGATGTAATTGGTAATCGTTACCTACCGATTATACTAAGCCTTGGGCGTATTAGCTAAAGCTAACTCAAGGGTTAGTATGATGTGAATCTTGTCCCACAAGAATTATAGTATTCAGTGGGAGCATCATTTAGTTAAAGGTCTAATTAAATGATTTTAAAAGAATATTATATTTATTTCTGCAAATTTTCTGTTGTAGATAACCATGACGTCGAACACGAATTCCTTCTCCCTGCGATCTGTCCTTGAGAAGGACAAGCTCAACGGAGCGAATTTCCTGGACTGGTACAGGAACTTGAGAATAGTTCTCACCCAAGAACGTAAACTGTACGTTCTGGAGCAGCCCATTCCGGAGGCTCCTCCTGCCAATGCCCCGCGAGCAGACAAAGATGCTTACAAGAAGCATCAAGACGACGCATTAGATGTGTCCTGTCTAATGCTCGCGACCATGAACTCTGAGCTTCAGAAGCAACACGAGTTGATGGGCGCTTACGATATGGTTGAGCATCTTCGCCAACTATATCAGGGACAAGCGAGGCATGAGAGATTTGAGATCTCTAAGGCACTGTTTCAGTGCAAGATGTCAGACGGGGCTCCCGTAGGTCCTTATGTACTCAAGATGATTGGGTACATAGAGAACCTACAAAGACTGGGATTCCCACTTGGCCAAGAGCTGGCCACTGACTTAATCTTGCAATCCTTGCTGGATAGCTATAGTCAATTCGTTCTGAACTATAACATGAACGAGATTGACAAGCCACTGCCCGAGCTCCTTAGTATGTTACGAACTGCTGAGATTAACCTTAAGAAGGTTAAGCCCATTCTGATGGTCCAGAAGCATAAGGGCAAAGGCAAGCCCAAAGGCAAGGGAAAGTCCCAAGCCAAGGGCAAAGGCAAGGCACTGAAGCCTAAAGTAGGGGTCGCCAAGAATGCTACCTGCTTCCACTGCGATCAGACTGGACACTGGAAGAGGAACTGCAAGGTATACTTGGAGGATCTTAAGAAGAAGCGAAGTGAGACTTCCACTTCAGGTATATATGTTATAGAAGTCAATCTATCTATTTCTACATCATGGGTATTAGATACTGGATGTGCTTCTCACATTTGTACTGATGTGCAGGCGCTGAGAAATAGCAGAGCATTGGCAAAGGGCGAGGTGGACCTACGAGTAGGCAATGGAGCACGGGTTGCTGCTGTTGCTGTAGGAACTTATCAGCTATCTCTGCCCTCTGGGCTTGTACTAAATTTAGATGATTGTTGTTATGTGTCTGCTCTTACTAAGAACATAGTTTCAGTTTCTTGTTTAGACAAGAAAGGATACTCTTTTATAATAAAAGACAAATGTTGTTCTGTTTATTTAAAAGATATGTTCTATTGTAGTGCACCACTAATAAACGGACTCTATATTCTAGACCTTGAGAGCCCTATCTATAACATTAGTACCAAGAGGTTCAAGTCAAATGACATGAACCAAACTTATCTCTGGCACTGTCGCTTAGGTCATATAAATGACTTATCCCAGCTCCATAAGGATGGTTTGCTGGACTCATTTGATTTTGAATCATATGAGATATGCGAGTCATGCCTACGAGGCAAGATGACCAAGACTCCCTTTAGTGGGCACAGCGAGAGAGCGACTGATTTGTTAGGACTCATACATAGTGATGTATGTGGCCCTTTCAATGTTGCTGCTAGAGGCGGTTATAGGTACTTCATCACATTTACTGATGATTTCAGTAGATACGGTTATGTGTACTTGATGACACATAAGTCTGAATCCTTTGAAAAGTTCAAAGAATTCAAGAATGAAGTACAGAACCAGCTTGTCAAGAGTATTAAGGTACTTCGATCAGATCGAGGTGGTGAATAATTAAGCCATGAGTTTTGTGACTACTTAGCTGAGTGTGAGATTTTATCTCAACTCACTCCTCCTGGAACACCACAGTGGAATGGTGTATCCGAAAGGAGGAATCGTACCTTATTAGATATGGTACGATCTATGATGAGTCACACAGATCTTCCGACATATCTATGGGGATATGCTCTAGACACGGCAGCTTTCATACTCAACCGAGTTCCATCAAAGGTCGTGATAAAGACACCATATAGGATATGGACTGGGAGAGATGCCCAGGTGTCTTTCATGAGGATTTGGGGTTGTGAGGCTTACGTTAGACGTCAAGTCTCAGAAAAATTAGGGCCCAAATCTGACAAGTGCTTTTTCATTGGATATCCCAAGGAAACTAAGGGATATTACTTCTACATTCCCAGTCAGCACAAGGTAGTTGTGGCAAAGACTGGGGTCTTTCTAGAAAGGGATTTTGTTTCTAGAAAGACTAGTGGGAGCACGTTCGATCTTGAAGAAGTTCAAGATGCGAACAATAGCACTGATGCCTCGATGGAAATTGAACTGGAACCACAAAGTGTTGTGGATGATGTTGTTCCACAAGGAGTTGAGGAACAACAACCAGTTCAAGTAGACATACCTCTTCGCAGGTCTGATAGGGTACGTCGTCAGCCTGAGAGATACTCATTTCTCTTGTCTGACCATGATGACATTGTGCTCATAGAGGATGAGCCTACCACCTATCACGAAGCTGTGAGACCAGATTCCGAGAAATGGCTAGAAGCCATGAGATCCGAGATGGAATCCATGTACACCAACCAAGTATGGACTTTGGTTGATCCACCTGAAGGGGTAAAACCCATTGGGTGCAAGTGGGTCTTTAAGAGAAAGACTGACATGGATGGACCTATCTATAAGGGTCGCTTGGTAGCTAAAGGTTTCAAGCAGATTCATGGTATTGACTATGATGAAATCTTTTCTCCAGTAGCGATGTTTAAGTCCATTCGGATCATGCTTGCTATTGCAGCCTACCATGACTATGAGATATGGCAGATGGATGTCAAAACCGAGTTTCTGAATGGAAACCTACTCGAGGATGTGTACATGACACAACCTGAGGGTTTTGTAGATCCACAGCATACTAGTAGAGTATGCAAGCTGCATAGGTCGATTTATGGACTAAAGCAAGCTTCTCGGAGCTGGAATCTTCGATTCGATGATGTGATCAAACAGTTTGGTTTCATCAAGAACGAAGATGAGCCTTGTGTCTACAAGAAGGTTGTAGGGGACATAGTTGTCTTCCTCATATTGTATGTGGATGACATACTACTCATTGGGAAGGACATCCCTATGCTTCAGTCTGTCAAGACATGGCTAGGGAGTTGCTTCTCAATGAAGGACTTAGGTGAGGCATCCCACATTCTTGGGATACAGATCTATAGAGATAGATCTAAGAGATTGCTTGGCCTAAGTCAGAGTACATATATTGACAAGGTACTCCTTCGGTTTGCCATGCAGAACTCCAAGAAGGGATTTCTGCCGATGTCACATGGCGTGAGTCTTTCGAAGACTCAAGGTCCCTCTTCTAGAGAGGAGAGAGACCGCATGGATCAGATCCCTTATGCCTCAGCCATAGGATCGATCATGTACGCCATGCTGTGTACTCGACCTGATGTCTCATATGCGTTGAGCATGACGAGCAGATACTAGTCAGATCCAGGTGAAAGTCACTGGATAGCGGTCAAGAATATTCTTAAGTACTTACGAAGGACTAAAGAATATTTCTTGATATATGGAGGCAATGATGAGCTAACTGTAAAGGGTTACAGTGATGCTAGCTTTCAGACCGATCAAGATGATTACCGATCGCAGTCAGGGTTCGTATTTTGCATTAATGGTGGTGTCGGTGGAAGAGTTCGGGATACGATGGCGATTCTACAACGAGCCGAGTATATTCTGCATCGAGCAAAGGAGGCAATTTGGATCCGCAAGTTCATTATTGAACTTGGGGTGGTTCCTAGCATCGCTGACCAGTTGAGCTCTATTGTGACAACAATGGAGCTATAGCACAAGGAACCTCGCTCACACCAGCGGACCAAGCATATACTACGGCGCTTCCATCTCATTCGAGAGATTATCGATAGAGGAGATGTGAAGATTTGCAGAGTACCTACAGAGGCTAACATCGCAGATCCCTTGACCAAGGCTTTGGCACAGAGGAAGCATGATGGTCACACTAGGTCTTTAGGCCTTAGAGCCTATACTGATTGGCACTAGTGCTAGTGGGAGATTGTTAGTTAGAGCCATAGAGCCAATCATTTGATGATTGTATGGACTCATGTATATCATATTCTTTTATATTAATAAAGGCATTTGTTTGGTTATTATACTTATTTATATTAGTGCCAAATAGACTACGTATAATAGCGTCCTTGAGTAGAAGGTTCATACCTATATCAATCGATTAGTTGAATCGATAGTGAGATGATATAGGGAACACTACTCTAAATCATTCCTAGTCGAGTATTAGCATTCAGGGACAATGTTAATACAATAAGACTAGCATGTAGGTCAGCTCGATGACTTGATCTCACAAGTCATGGATATAGAGATATCAAGCTGACACATGGATATGCATTAGAGAATGTATACTGAATGACCCGCCATGAGAAAGTATCATGGATCGTTATATGAGTGTCATATACTTTCTCATGTGGCTATTAGTATGACTATTAGTCCTTAGACCTGAAGTCACCATGGATCCCTACATAAGGAGTTATGTACTTTGGTTTCGTCAAACGTCACTGGGTGGACTATAAAGGCGATTACTGGGTATATAATGAATTATGTAGAGGGATGTGAGTGATGTAGATGGGATCTATCCCTCCCATATGACGGGAGCGACATCGGTATTCTTGATAGAGTGAGACCACTAAGTGCATGGCCATGCCCAAATTAGTCAACATTAGATGTTGAGCTCATTTGATCGAGTGAGTCTACTTGGAGTTCAAGATTTAGATTGATTAGAGGATGACACGGTCTATGCCTCACATTGATCAATCTAGATGTCTAGGATAGAAGGACATTTGTCATTATTTTGTGAGTAGTCACAATTGGTAGTCACAAGGTGATGTCGGATCTCGACATTCTTATAACTTGGGTAGTAATGATGTGTTGATAGATACCGCTCATTACTTATGCTCCTAAATGGGTTTAGGGCATTGCCAACGTTATAAGAACCTGTAGGGTCACACACTAAGGACAATTAGATGGAGATTTGGTTCATATGATGAACCAAGAGGATTAGATTCATTTGATGAATCATATTAGATTAAGAGTAATCCAAATTGGGCTAATTGAGTTGGACTCAAGTTGATTCATGTATTTAATGAGTCTAATTTAGATTATGACTCATTAAATCAACTTAATTTAATGAATTAGATTCATTATATTAAGTTTGCTTGAATTATATGGTTGGATTAGATCAACCATGAGAAGATTTGATCAAGTTTGACTTGATTTGAGAGGAAGAGAAAAAGTCATGTTTGACTTGACTTTTTGCCACATCACTAGTAAGTTGGCAAGATGTGGACCAATAGGATTGCTCCACATCATCAATATGTGCCACCTCATGGAGGTTACAAGCCTCCATAGCATTTAATATGGCCGGCCCACATTAAATGAGGAGGTTACACTTGTTGCCATGTCATTGAGTGAGGTGGCAAGATGTGGACCAATAGTATTGATCCACATCATCCTAGAGTGCCACCTCATGGGGGTTACAACTCTTAATGGTCTCCATATTAATTGGAATTAATGTGGGGAGTTACACCTCCAAGATGTGGCCGGCCACTCTAGTGGGGAATGAAAAATATTCATTTTTCATTCAAGTGTGATTAAGTCATCTTCTTCCTCTAGAGCTCTCTCTTCTCCCTCTCCTCCTCCCTTGGCCGAACCACATAGGTGCTAGCACACCTTGGTTTTTGGTCACCTCCATCTAGTGTGTCCGTGTGGATACTTCTAGAGGACCGACACTTGACGGTCTTGAGATCCGGCATCATTTGGACGAGCGGGACTCGCGTGGGGCGCGCATCAAAGGTATAATCTTAACTTTAGTGTAGATCTAAAGTTTTACAAACTCGTACAAGAAAAGGTTTTTCAAAAAAGTTTTTGTTTACGAATCTTTGCACGGATCTACGGCTTTGGGTTACTCGGGGTTTCCGCGACGTGAAAAAGCGGTTTTCGCGGCCCGAAGAACCCAACAGAACGCTAGTGAGATCAGAAGCTTTCTGGGATTAGCAGGCTATTATAGAAAATTCGTAGAGGACTTCTCCAGGATAGCCTCCCCACTGATAGCTCTCACCAGGAAGAACAGAAAATTTCAGTGGACAGAGGACTGTGAGAATAGCTTTAGTGAGCTAAAAAGAAGATTGACCAGTGCACCTATTCTGACTCTACCTGAAAATACAGACAGCTTTGATATATATAGTGATGCCTCTAAGTTGGGACTAGGAGCAGTGCTGATGCAAGATGGCAAGGTAATCGGCTACGCCTCCAGACAACTCAAGGATTATGAGAAGAACTATCCTACTCATGACCTTGAGCTTGCAGCAGTCGTGTTCGCCCTCAAAATTTGGAGACATTACTTGTATGGAGCTCAGTGCAGAGTGTATACAGATCATCAGAGTCTGAAGTACTTCTTCACTCAGAAGGATCTGAATATACGACAGCGCAGGTGGCTAGAGCTGGTCAAAGACTATGATATAGACATCCTCTACCACCCAGGGAAAGCCAATAGGGTAGCAGACGCACTTAGCAGAAAGTCCAGTGCTACCCTATTATCTTTAGCAGCCATGTCACCGCCCCTATAGAAAGAGATCACAGATTTCGGTCTCGAACTCATAGTTGGACAGCTCTCTACTATGACATTAGAATCTACCTTGCTTGGTGACATTCAGACAGCTCAGGAACAGGATCCTGAAATTCAGAAAATCAAGCAAGGGATAGCAGAATCAGAAGGTGGAGAGTTCAGAATATCAGATAGCAGGGTATTATACTTTGGTGACAGATTATGTGTTCCAGATCAGGAGGAACTACGAAGAAATATTTTAGATGAGGCTCATAAGACTCCCTATGCGATGCATCCTGGCTCCACCAAAACGCACCAGGACTTGAAGAAATGTTTTTGGTGGCCTGGGATGAAGAGAGACATCGCTCGATATGTCAGCACCTGCCTAACCTGTCAAAGGGTTAAAGCAGAACATCAGAGACCAGGAGGAGTTTTGCAGCCTATTCAGATTCCAGAATGGAAGTGGGAGGACATTTCTATGGATTTCATAGTGGGATTACACAGAACCATGAATGGTTTTGATACCATCTGGGTAATAGTCGACAGATTGACTAAATCAGCCCACTTCTTAGCTATCAGGATATCCCACTCCATGGAACAGCTAGCTCAGCTGTATCTCAAGGAGGTAGTCAGATTGCATGGAGTCTCACGAACCATTATATCAGACAGAGATAGCAGATTCACATCACACTTCTGGGAGTGTGTATAGTCGGCGTTGGGCACGAAGTTAAAGTTCAGGACAGCCTTCCATCCTCAGACAGATGGACAGACGGAGCGAGTAAATCAGGTACTCGAAGATATGCTTCGAGCATGTGCCCTAGACTTCAAGGGAAGTTGGTGCAAATATCTGAGTCTAGCAGAGTTTGCATACAACAATAGCTATCAGGCCACTTTCGGTATGGCACCTTACGAGGCTCTCTATGGGCGGAGGTGTAGATCTCCAATCTGCTGGTATGAGAGTGGTGAGCAGAAAGAACTAGAACTTCAGACAGATCTAGTGGCAGATACCACAGCAGCTATATAGCAG
This sequence comes from Zingiber officinale, assembly GCF_018446385.1. Classification (NCBI taxonomy): domain Eukaryota; kingdom Viridiplantae; phylum Streptophyta; class Magnoliopsida; order Zingiberales; family Zingiberaceae; genus Zingiber; species Zingiber officinale. The sequence goes on along the minus strand of NC_055990.1, from coordinate 64,856,722 downwards.
AGCCGCCAGAAAAGCTATGCTGATACACGGCGCAGACCTTTAGAGTTTTCAGTTGGGGATACAGTGTTCCTTAGAGTGGCTCCCATGAAGGGAGTAATGCGTTTCAGGAAGAAGGGCAAACTAAGTCCCAGATATGTGGGACCATACCTTATCAGCAGAAGAGTGGGCAAGGTAGCATATGAGCTAGAGCTACCCCAGGAAATGTCAGCTGTCCACAATGTATTTCATGTTTCTATGCTGAAGAAGCATATCCCAGATGCCAACCAGGTGATTGAGCCCCAGTCGTTACAAATCCGCGAAGACCTCAGTTACGATAGTCGGCCTATTCAGATAATAGACCGAGCAGTTAAGAAATTGCGGAACAAGGAAGTACCATTAGTCAAAGTTATTTGGCACAGTCACACAGCAGAAGAGGCAACTTGGGAGACAGAAGCCAGTATAAGACAGAAGTACCCAGAGTTATTCTAAGTTCGAGGATGAACTTTTTATAAGGTATGGGGGATTATAACACCCGAAAATTCTCAAAAATAATTATTAGAAATATCCTAGTATTTTTCTAGAATTTTAGGATATTTTTACAATATTTTTAGAGTAGCGGAAGTAGCAAAAATAAATAGAAAACGAAAATAGCCTATGTGGGAATCGAACCCGAGTCCTAGCGAACCCTATGACTTATAGATAGCTTTAGTAAACCAAGTGAACCCAGCAGGGCCGTGCTGAAAGGAAAGGGAAACAATTAAATTTATATTCAAGTTGGGCCGAAATTACCACTTAATATAAATAGGGAATTATTAAGTGGGGGTTTATTTTTGATCGGGATTTCTTCTCCTCAAACCCTCACCGACGCCACCCCTCCCTTTTCTCCTTCTCTCGGCGCCAACCACAAGAGCAACCGAGGGTTCCTCTCCTAGAGCTTCAAGGACACCTTCTGGCGACGACTCCGACACGAGGACGTTCCCCTCCACGAGAAGAACACGTAGACGCGAGAGGATCGTCGAGAAGATCGTCTCCACTGGAAAACTAGCGACTAGATTTGTAAGAAAAATTAGCACAAGAGGTAAGAAACCCCTCACCTGCAGTATAAGTAGCTATTCGAGTGATTTTTATGCATTAGTTTAGTCGTATGCAAATTTTGGCACATAGGGTGTGCACTAGCGTACACCGAGTGCTCGATAGAATGTTTAGCACAGTCGAATGCAATTAGGCATTTTATTAGCTTGGATGAATGCACTAGAAGCATTTACACAGCCTATTTAGTCTTGCTTCAGCTTTTACAGGACTAGATGTCCAATGGGTGGGCTCCCACAGTCGCCTCTAGGTTCAGACAACCTAGTTCTAGGTTTAGATAACCTAGTAAAAGCAAGACAAGAAATATTAGCTATGTTCAGTATTTTACTTTTGGCAATGGCAATGTACTGGATTAGATATCCATTGGGTTGGGCTCCCATAGTCGTCCCTAGATTCAGATAATCTAGTAACCCTACTAGATTCGGGACTTACAAACCCGGGTCTAGTTAGGGATGCGCATAGTAAGTACAGTTGCCGAACCCAAACAACAGTTTGATTATTATTTTAATCTAATTATGAATATAGTTTTCGAACCCCACGAAATAGTTATGTGAGTTCAGTACAACTTTAGCATTATATCAGTATTAGCTTAACTCAGTTTTAGTATCAGTTTAGTTCTCCTATTGCTACAATGTGATAGTTTATGATTAGCTCTTATTGCCATGATCAGCTTCTAAATTCTATGTTTAGTATGTCATGCCATGCTTAGCATATTCAGTATGTACTTCAAATAGCATGTTTTCAAATCATAATTGCACCGTATGCATGTTTTAGTGAAGTAGATGGTTTCTTACTAAGCTCTCAAGCTTACAGATACTTTTTCCTTATACTGCAGATAAAGGTAAAGGAAAGATGGACTAGCGGAGGCTGGAGGGCAATGCGATGAAGATGTGTGTGGACGGAACTTGGAATAAAGATCTTAGGGAATTTCTGCAAGCTTATTTTAAGCACTAAAACCTTTTAGCCTTTTATTAGTTGCACCTTAGTATGTTAATTACTATGAATTAGTTAATCATGCACCTTATTATGCTTAGAACACTATTGGTGTGATGTTAGAATGTTTTGCATTTAGTTAGAAGTGATATAAGCAATTTCGGCACGAACAAGTGCTGAAATCAGAGCGTAGCTGCAAAATTAGAAACACCAATCGATCGGTGGATCGATTGGGGGCCCTCAATCGATCAATGGATCGATTGGAAGCTTGTTCCGTGAACAGACTGCGTCTGGATTGATCATCCGATCGATCCAGCCTAGTTTCATCGCGAACAAAAGGCTCTGGGATCGATCACTAGATCGATTGGTCAGTCTGGATCGATCAGCCGATCGATCCAGAATATCGCCCCGAGCACAGTAGCGTGCTGGATCGATCACTGGATCGATCCAACCCAAGTTCCGCATACAGTAGCATGCTGGATCAATCACTAGATCGATCCGACCATTCCAATCAATCAATGAATCGAATGGGACGCCTGATAATAACCAGAAATCCTCAGTCCAGTTCCTTGACCATGGGGGGGAATGTAAAACATGTTATGAATAGTTTAGATTGCATCCCTTAGCACATATAGAATGAAGAAATGATAATAGATTAGCAAAGTTTTAATTAGTACAACTTCCGCATCTAGATTTAATGATGGTCAGGGAATAGTTAGCACAGCATAATGTGACGATCGGCCTTACAGCTTAGTTAGTAGAAGGCGGGTCGTTACAGTGTGTGCTCTTAATCCTAATATAATAACAAGCACATATATTTGATATTTATTTCTTTAATTTATCAATGGGTGAGATTTAGTTCGATGCATCATTAAGTCCGATAAGTTGGGAAATGATATCACTTATAGTGTGTGTTGTTAATTATAGAAGGAAACTGTGTCCTAGTAATCTAGGTTGAGAATGTCCCCAAGAGGAGCTCATAAAGGATTGTCATGTTAAACCCTGCAGGTGGACATAGTCCGACATGACGATGAGGTTGAGTGGTACTACTCTTGGACAAAGATATTAATTAAATGAGTTGTCAGTAACTCACTTAATTAGTGGACATTCGACATCTTAAACACAGGGAGACTAACACACTCATAATAAGAAGGAGCCCAAAAATATAATTTGAGATTGGTGCGGTAGTTCAATAATAATTCTTTAGTGGAATGAATTATTATTGATGAAGTTAAGTTGTGTGTTCGGGGCGAACACGGGATGCTTAATTTCATCGGGGGACCAAAACCAATTCCTCCTCTCGGTCCCTATCGTAGCCTCTTGTATATAGATTTATACCCACCACATACCCACCTTCTTACCCATCCTATAGGAGTCGACCAAGTAAGCTTGGAGACCAAGCTAGGGCCGGCCATGGTTTGGTTCATGGGTGAATTCATGTGGCCGACCCTAGCTTGAACTCAAGCTTAGGTGGTCGGCCCTATTAAAATAAAAAGGAATTTTAATTTTAAAAATTTTTCTTATGTGGATAACATGATTTAAAAGAGAGTTTAAAAATTTAAATCTTTCCTTTTATAAGATTCTACAAAAGATTAAGAGAAGAGCTAAATCTCTTTCCTTATTTGTAGATTAAAAGGTTGATTTTGATTTTCGTAAAAACTTTCCTTTTAATCATGTTTATTATTTAAAAGAAAGTTTAAAAACTAAAAATTTTCTTTTATTAGTTTCTACAAAAGATTAAGAAAAGATTTGATATCTTTCCTTATTTGTAGATTAAAAGAGATTTTAATTTTTAGAGATAACTTTCTTTTTATCCACATGTTAAAAGAAAGATTTTAATTTATAAAATTTCCTTTTTATTAACCAATCATGAAGGGTAAAATTATTGGAGAAATTTTTTATAAATTTCCAGAAGCAAATAAGGAAGTTTTAATTTGTGTTTAAAATTTTATTTGCTTGGAGATTTTGTGGTGTGGCCGGCCATTGTAAATTGAAAAGAAAATTTGTTTTTTAATTAAATAAATTTTCCTTTTCAATGGCAAAAGAATTAAGGATGTTTTTATTAAATTTTCCTTATTTGCCAAGACCAAGGATTATAAAAGAGGGGGTAGAGAAGGCTTCATGGGATATAACTCTATTCTATTTTCTCCCTCTTTTTCTTCCTTGGTGTGGCCGGCCATCCTCTCCTCCTCTCTTCTCTTTGATGGCCGAACCTCATCCTTCTTGTGGAGATTCATATGGTGGCCGGATCAAGTCTGGAGAAGAAGAAGATGAAGGAGAAAAAGAAAGCTTAAATTTGTTTCTAGCATCCCTTGGAGCATGGTGGTGGTGGCCGAACCTCTTCATCCTAAGAGAAGTTTTGATGGCCGAAACTTGTAAGGAAGAAGAAGGTGCTTGGTGGTTCTCATCTCGGAAGATCGTTGCCCACACAACGTCCGAGGTTAGAAGAGGAATACGATAGAAGATCAAGAGGTCGTTAAAGTCTACAAAGAAAGGTATAACTAGTAATTATTTTTCGCATCATACTAGTTTTATTTCTTTGTAAAAATACCAAATACAAGAGGCATGTGATTCTAGTATTTAGAATTAGCTTTCGATATTGTGTTCTTTGTTTTTCTTTTCCTTGTGATTTGATTGTTCTCTTCGGTTGACCTAAAGTTATTTAAGGAAATTAAATATTAGTTTTCCTTAAAAGGCTTTGTCTAGTCGGTGGTGGTTGCTCCCATATCCAAGAAGGCCATGTGCCTCGCCACGTCATTACTGGAAGCCAATTTTGGAAATTAATATTTAATAGAATTAATAACCTAGGTGATTTGGATCGAAAGTGTTAAGTTCCGCAGGAGATCCAAGTCTAAACCTAAAAAAAACAAATAAATTAAACTTTGGATCAAACGTGTTAAGTTCCGCAGGCGATCCAAGTTTAATTTAAAAGAACACATGGTAGCTAGGAAAAAGGTTCAGACCTTTGTACAAAATTTTGTACAGTGGAACCATTAGGTTTTTCGAGTAGCAACCAATAATTGGTATCAGAGCTAGGGTTTTGCCTCTGTGTATTTGGTATTAGTTTAATTATGCACATGTCATACATAATTTAGGCAGGATAATAGTAGGATGTGCTAACTTTGTGTATGCAGGATCCAACTATTATGGCTTATAGTTATTATGTGTGTGATTGAACCCTTGGACATGTCTAGGGCATTTTGTTGTATGTGCATGATTGTATTATAAAATACAGCAGGAGCTGTATTTAGTTTTATTAGAATTTTATTTTTTGATCTAGTTACATGTACATTCTTTTTATGGAATATAGGATCGATGGATGTAAATTTTATTTTATGTTCGATCTAGTTTACATGTGCATTCCTTCGAGTAATATAGGATCAAAAAAATGTAAAATTCTATTTATGTCACGGATCGAATCATGCAAGGCGTGGAACCTTTTGAGGATCAAAGGTGCAGCGGAACAAGGAGCAAGATGGATGCGACAACTAGACCCAGTGGTGGTGGCCAAAGATGGCAGCAGCTAGGGTTGGCAACACACGGAGGACAGCAATAGATAAAAGCCATAATAGTTGAAAATTAGTTTTTCTATTTATTGCTTTTTATGCTGTGTTGTGTGTGCTTGTTAGTATGCATGCTAAGTAGGCTAGCATAGTCAAAATTCCTCACTTTAAATAACTAAGTGGGAGAGGGATTTATTTTTAAATAAATTCCACGGTCTCCATTACTGGTTTATAAGTGATGCAACAAGCTTGCGCGTTGGCTCTGAGTGCCTTCCTCCATATCGGATGAGCTTGTTTGCGGATCACTAGCTTAAACTTCCATTTTGGATGACTATAGGAAGTTAATTAAGAGCGTGTGATCTTCCCCATCGGAAGGGGCACAATCTTATTAATGGACTTAGTGCCAAGTAATGGTATACACTTAGGCACGTCTAATAGTATCCTCCCCATCGGAGTCACTGCTATTATTTGTGTGACCAAAGAAAACCAACTATTAATTTGTCAAATAAATAGGTTGACAAGATAATAAAATTAAAACCCCTCTTACAAATGTTTGATTTTGTATACGTCCACACTATCGTGGCATACAAAATTCACGGTGTTTGAGGTAATTTTATTTTGTCATAAAGATTTATTGACAAGATAATTAATGGGTAAAACCCTCCTCTTACAAATGTTTAAATTTTGTATACGTCCACACAATCGTGGCATGCAAAATTCACGGTGTTTGAGGTGTTGGTGAATTTAAATAATATTGTTTGAGGAATCAATGTTATTCTAAATTCAAAAAGTTTTGACCAAATATTTGATCAAAGATAGATCAACTATTAATTTTATTCGTCATAAAGTAAAGTTGACGAGATAATAAAATTAATGGATAAAATCTTTTTTTTTTTTTGATTTTGTATACGTCCACACTATCGTGGCATACAAAATTCATAGGGATTTTAAAAGAATTGATCTTGACCAAATATTTTTGTGAATCTTAGGATTTAAAATGTTTGTCAATCCCCTAGTTGTTATACTATAGAAAAGACTTAGTAGTCCCAATTGTAATGATTGGAAATAGGACTTGGACATTAAGGTAGTCTATCTTTTTAGAACTAAAGAACAATATAGGTGTATTTAATTCATTAGTTGAAACATGTTTAGTGGTGTTATCTACCAGAACCTGGAGTGTAGATACAGATGCCATTAATCATGTCTGCAATTCATTGCAGGGTTCCAGGAAACCCGACAACTAAAATAAAAACACCGTCCACATGGGCACTACTGCAAAAGTAGCAGCTGTTGCAGTGGGAGAGGTTTATTCTCTAATAGGAATAAAATATGGATTATTAGAAATTGCTTTTACATACTAAGTTTAGAAAGAACCTGATTTCAGTTTCTAAACTATTATAGAATAGATATTGTGTCTATTTTGATAACAAAGTTGTTATCAAGAAAAATAGGGAAGTTATCTATTCTGGTATGTTGGTTGACAATTTATAATCCAATAACTCTCACGATGCAACAAATAGAAATTAGTAACACATCTTCTAACTTTAAGAGAAAGCAACCTTCGGAAATGAACCAATTATATCTTTAGCATTTAAGGCTAGGTTATATTAACTTGTAGTAGGATTCATTGGTAGCTAATGAACTTTGGGTTCATTAGTAGTGGAAATCTTTCCAACCTGCGAATCTTACTTGGAAGGAAAAATAACCAAGAAGCTTTTAAGTCTAAGGGGTATGGAGCCAAAGATATGTTGGAATTGTTTCATTCTGATTTGTGTGATCCTATGACTATCCAGACAAGAGGTAGTATCGAATATTTCATCTATTTTATAGACAACTATTCAAGATACAAATACATTTACTTAATGTGCTGCAAGACTAAGTACTTTGATTAGTTCAAAGAGTACAAGGCTGATGCGGAGAAATGTTAAAGTAAAAGTATCAAGTCACTATAGTAAGATCATAGTGGCAAGTACCTCTTGGGAAAATTTAGGAGTTACTTATCAAAAGTAGGGATTCACTCCCAACTAACTGCACCTGGTACACCCCAACAGAATGGTGTAGTAGAAAGAAGGTATATGACTCTTATGGAAATAATTAGATTGATGATGAGTTATTCAGACAATTACCAAGTTCGTTTTAAGGATATACTCTGAAAAAGAAAGTGAACATAGTACCTTCCAAAGTCATAACTCTCTACTCATATAGAATTGCTGAATAGGCGTAAGCCTATTTTGAAGCATATTCGGATTCGGGTAGTCTAGCACATATGCTGAAGAGAGACAATGATAAGTTGGATAGGAATTCACTTGTTTGTGGGTTATCCTAGAGAAATGAAAGTAGGATTATAGTCTTAAAAATCAAAAGGTCATTGTTAGCATCAATGACTGATTTTTAGAAGAGAACTATTTAATGAATCACAAGCCCATAAGTAAATTTGTTCTTAAAGAAATTATAATGGACATGTCTAATCTTGTACCAATTGTACAAGATGAAATATCACAAGAAACTGCAACACGTATCACAATTGATACACAATTATAGACAGTACATCATCGTAGTGGGAGGGTTGTCAAACAACCAAAAGGATTCATGTTTTGGGAGAGTTTTTGGACTTGATCCCAAATGAACATGAGTCTGATCCCGGAAATATGATGAAACACTCCAAAATAAAGATGCAGCATCTTGGCAAAAAGCAATGAATACAGAATTAGAATATATTTATTTTAATCAAATTTGGAAGCTTGTAGAACCACCAGATGGTGTAAAAGCCATTGGATGAAAATATGTCTACAATAGGAAAAGATGGATAGACAGGAAGGTGGAAACTTTCAAAACAAGGCTTGATGAAAAAGGAAACTTTTTCACTGGTAGTCATGCTTAAGTCTATCCGGATTCTTTTATCTATTTAGCAAGTGGATGTCAAGACATCATTCCTTAATGGAAGTCTTGAAAAAAGCATCCATACAAAGCAACCAGAAGGGTTCATTGCAAAGGGCAAAGAGCATTTTGTGTGCAAGCTCAATCAGTCTATGGACTGAGGCAAAGCTTCAAGGTCTTGGAACATCCGGTTTATCAAAGGAATCCAGACCTATGGATTTATTTAGTAACCGGATAAGTCTTGTGTATACAAAAGGTGTGATGGAAACGTGGTGATATTTCTTGTATTATACATAGATAACATTTTTGGTAGTTGGAAACAATATCAAAATGTTGTCAGAAGTAAGGGTATGGTTGTCCAAACAATTCGATATGAAGGACTTGGGAGAATGAATATATTCTTGGGATCAAAGTAATAAGGGATTGCAAGAAAAGAATATTTTAATTATCCCAAGCTTCATATATCGAAAAAAAATCCTTGCTCGTTTTAAGCATGCAAAACTCCAAGAAAGGTTTCTTACCTTTTTAGCATGGAGTAACTTTATCTAAAGAAATGTCTCCGTAGACATCAAAGGAGATAAAGGACATAAAGGCAGTTCCTTATGCTTCGGCTATGGGAAGCCTAATGTATGCAATGCTATGTACGAGACTGGATATCTATTTTGCCGTGGGCATAGTTAGTAGATAACAAAGCAACTCTGGACAAGGACATTGATCTGCGGTAAAGCATATATTGAAGTACCTTAGAGGCACTAGAGATTATATGCTAGCTTATAAGGCAGATAATTTGTTCCCTGTGGATTGCATAGATTTTAACATCCAATCGAAAAGGGACAATAGTAAGTCAACCTCGGGGTTTTGTGTTTACTTTAGGAGGTAAAGTCATAACTATGGAAGAGTGATAAGCATAGGTGTTTTTTTGGACTCTACCATAAAGGTTTAGTATATGGCAAGCCTCTGAGGTAGCCATAAAAGCTGAATGACTCAATAACCTCAAGATAGACTTAGATATGATTCCTGGTTTGTCCAAAGATTATTGCAATTTATTGTAATGATATTGGTGCAGTAGCAAAATCAAAGAAACCATAAGTCTATAAGGCAAGTAAACACAATAGAGTGCAAGTACCACCCAATACGAGAAATCGTATAAACGAGGAGAAGTTGTTGCCGCCTAGATTGCATCAGGTGATGGCCTATAGATTCTTTCACTAAGGTCCTTAAGGCAAGAGCTTTTGATGGGCATGTTGAAGGGTTGGGAATCAGATGTATGGTAGCAGTTATGGCAGCTTAGTCTTTTAGTATAAGTGGGAGATTGTTAGAATGTATACTAAAAGTCTAGCTTTTGGTATAAACATTTATCTAGAAATAAGAATCACATTGGTTAAATGTCTACATTTATGATAAATGTAGTTGTTCAATTAATTTATATTGTAGATAACATGGTGTGTGGTGTCACACACAGAAGATCATATTATCAATACCTTATAAATTATAAACAGTAGCTCACGACCAAGATGGAAAGGAATAAATCATTGGAAGGTCGTAGTGTAATTAGGTATTAGTTTATCTTAACTATATAATTACACTAGTACACTTAGAGTGTATTGAGTAGGACCATTTGAGGTCGTTTCTTTTATGCTGACTTTATAAAGGAACAAAGACCTCAGTTATTATGGAAGTGTGTGCTCTTAATCCTAATATAATAACAAGCACATATATTTGATATTTATTTCTTTAATTTATCAATGGGTGAGGTTTAGTTCGATGAATCAATAACCCGATAAGTTAGGAAATGATATCACTTATAGTGTGTGTTGTTGATTATAGAAGGAAACTGTGTCCTAGTAATCTAGGTTGAGAATGTCCCCAAGAGGAGCTCATAAAGGATTGTCATGTTAAACCCTGCAGGTGGACATAGTCCGACATGACGATGAGGTTGAGTGGTACCACTCTTGGACTAAGATATTAATTAAATGAGTTGTCAGTAACTCACTTAATTAGTGGACATTCGACATCTTAAACACAGGGAGACTAACACACTCATAATAAGAAGGAGCCCAAAAATGTAATTTGGGATTGGTGCGGTAGTTCAATAATAATTCTTTAGTGGAATGGATTATTATTGATGAAGTTAAGTTGTGTGTTCGGGGCGAACACGGGATGCTTAATTTCATCGGGAGACCAAAACCAATTCCTCCTCTCGGTCCCTATCGTAGCCTCTTGTATATAGAGATTTATACCCACCACATACCCACCTTCTTACCCATCCTATAGGGGCCGGCCAAGCTAGCTTGGAGACCAAGCTAGGGCTGGCCATGGTTTGGTTCATGGGTGAATTCATGTGGTCGGCCCTAGCTTGAACTGAAGCTTAGGTGGCCGACCCTATTAAAATAAAAAGTAATTTTAATTTTAAAAATTTTTCTTATGTGGATAACATGATTTAAAAGAGAGTTTAAAAATTTAAATCTTTACTTTTATAAGATTCTACAAAAGATTAAGAGAAGAGTTAAATCTCTTTCCTTCTTTGTAGATTAAAAGGTTGATTTTGATTTTGGTAAAAAACTTTCCTTTTAATCATATTTATTATTTAAAAGAAAGTTTAAAAATTAAAAATTCTCTTTTATTAGTTTCTACAAAAGATTAAGAAAAGATTTGATATATTTCCTTATTTGTAGATTAAAAGAGATTTTAATTTTTAGAGATAACTTTCTTTTTATCCACATGTTAAAAGAAAGATTTTAATTTATAAAATTTCCTTTTTATTAACCAATCATGAAGGGAAAAATTATTGGAGAAATTTTTTATAAATTTCCGGAAGCAAATAAGGAAGTTTTAATTTGTGTTTAAAATTTTATTTGCTTGGAGATTTTATGGTGTGGCCTGCCATTGTAAATTGAAAAGAAAAATTATTTTTTAATTAAATAAATTTTCCTTTTCAATGGAAAAAGAATTAAGGAAGTTTTTATTAAATTTTCCTTATTTGCCAAGACCAAGGATTATAAAAGAGGGGGTAGAGAAGGCTTTATGGGATATAACTCTATTCTATTTTCTCCCTCTTTTTCTTCCTTGGTGTGGCCGGTCATCCTCTCCTCCTCTCTTCTCTTTGATGGCCGAACCTCATCCTTCTTGTGGAGATTCATATGGTGGCCGGATCAAGTTTGGAGAAGAAGAAGAAGGAGAAAAAGAAAGCTTAAATTTGTTTCTAGCATCCCTTGGAGCATGGTGGTGGTGGCCGAACCTCTTCATCCTAAGAGAAGTTTTGATGGCCGAAACTTGTAAGGAAGAAGAAGGTGCTTGGTGGTTCTCATCTCGGAAGATCGTTGCCCACACAACGTCCGAAGTTAGAAGAGGAATACGATAGATGATCAAGAGGTCGTTAAAGTCTACAAAGAAAGGTATAACTAGTAATTATTTTCCGCATCAAACTAGTTTTATTTCTTTGTAAAAATACCAAATACAAGAGGCATGCGATTCTAGTATTTAGAATTAGTTTTCGATATTGTGTTCTTTGTTTTTCTTTTCCTTGTGATTTGATTGTTCTCTTCGGTTGACCTAAAGTTATTTAAGGAAATTAAATATTAGTTTTCCTTAAAAGGCTTTGTCTAGTCGGTGGTGGTTGCTCCCATATCCAAGAAGGTCATGTGCCTCGCCACGTCAGTACTGGAAGCCAATTTTGGAAATTAATATTTAATAGAATTAATAACCTAGGTGATTTGGATCGAAAGTGTTAAGTTTCGCAGGAGATCCAAGTCTAAACTTAAAAGAACAAATAAATTAAACTTTGGATCAAACGTGTTAAGTTCCGCAAGCGATCCAAGTTTAATTTAAAAGAACACATGGTAGCTAGGAAAAAAGTTCAGACCTTTGTATAAAATTTTGTACAATGGAACCATTAGGTTTTCCGAGTAGCAACCAACAGCCCTTTCCAGTGATGAGTCCGGTGAAGAGTGGTCTCACTCTGATAATACTTGTTGGGACACTTGAGCATGGGGGGTGAATGCTTTGCTTCGATGATGATGATTTACAACGGAATACACGAACCTAAGCTTAACCAATGCTAACACAAGGATTTACTTGGTATCCACCTCAAGCGAGGTGACTAATCTAAGAAGCCGACCCTCTCTCACATATTCACTATCAAAACACTCCTTCTTGGAAATACTCTGGAGGAGGAGAAACCTCGTACAAACTCATAAGACAACAAGAATAAAAGAGAAGCTAGTATAATAGGAATTTTACAAGATTTACACAAATGAAACCCTAGCTTGCTTCTTCTTCTTGTTTGGAAATGCGTCTTGACCATGGAAGTACAGCAATACTTGTCTCCAAGAATATTCAAGAACTGACAGTGATGATCTATGAGCTCGGTGAAGAGAGTGGGAGAGAAGAGGTCTGAAATAGTGCTAGCATCCAACACCTTTTCTTCGGCTCTTCAGGCGCCTTAATCGATTAAGAATCTCGTTAATCAACTACCACATCAGCAACCTGCATAAAAGTTATTTTTCTAAAGCTTAATCGATTACTCTAATTGATTAAGCCTTCCTAATCGATTAGGAAGCTTTCTATTCGCATGTGAACAGGTCGTAAGCGATTAGGCTTTCCTTTTAATCACTTATCATAACTTCTATTTCAAATATAAGGCTTCTTAAGTTGTTGCCTTAATAACTTAAGATGTGCCTAATCGATTAGCTTGATCGATTAGGCACCTCTCTGTGCACTTGCGAAAATGAGCTTAAGTGATTAGAGTAATCGCTTAAGCTATGGTAATAGATTAGCCTAATCAATTACCGAACCCTAACTTTCAAACCTAAGTCTAGGGTTTCTTTACCCAACATCCGGTCAACCATGACATATTGGGACTCCCCCTTGCCTAACATCTGATCAACCTTGTCCTGTTAGGACTTCTTCACCTAGTGTTTTAATCAATCCTTTGATCCACTTGGACTTTTCTCCTCATGTCAAGTGTCCGGTCAATTCTTTGACCCACTTGGACTTGTCTCCTCATACCAAATCTTCAGTCATCCATAACCCACTTGGGCTTCCAATCACTAGATGTCCGGTCAACTTTTGACCTACCTAGATTTTTAACTTCCTAACTTTACTCACCAGAACTTCCTCACTGCCTAGTTTCACTTGCTAGGAATTTTTACCTAGCTTTACTCACCAAGACTTTTCATTACCTAACTTCACTCACTAGGATTTTCATCTTCCTGGACTCACTAGGGCTTTTCACCTGGCTTCACTCACTAGGATTTTCCATTTGCCTAGCTTCACTCACTAGAGCTTTTCACCTATCTTCACTCACTAGGATTTTTCAACTACCTGACTTCACTCACCAGAACTTTCCATACCAAGTGTCACGTCAACATTAACTCACTTGGATATTCTTCTTCTGCCAACCTTCCCGTTGGTCTTGCTCTTGTCTAACCTCTAGTTAGAACTTCTTGGTCAAGTATCTGATCAACCTTGACTTACTTGACTCTTCTTCACATTAAACTAGTCAAACCTTGATCAGAGAGGAATTACACCAACAATTTCTCTAAACAGGCAATTGCACTTGTAATTTCCATATATTGTCAAACATCAAAACTCAAACATCAAGACTCAAACTTGAGTTAAACTCAAGGCTAAGCAAATTGGTCAACATTAACCTATGGAAATTGTACCAACAAGAATGATAGTGAATCCCTATATGTCTAGTCATCTACACCTTCTACAATGAAATCAACTATCAAACCAAAGTCTCCTTAGATTTTGCAACTGGTGGAGAATTGATGAACAAGGGACTAAATGAAGCTGAAGAAATCATAGAGAGTGTAGCAATGAATCATCACCAATGGGTATCAAAACAAAGTGGCAACTTGATATGAAACCATAAGTGCACAATTTATGGTCAAGTAATAAAAATATTGATCCACGGGACTGTTGATTAAGCACTAGTTGATTTCATACAGTAAATTATTTAGACGTTCAAAGGTTGGTTGAGGTCACGAGCACAAGAGAGCAAGTGAGAATGAGAGAGAGAGAGAGAAAGAGAGAGAAAGGAAGATAGAGAGTTGAGAGAGAGCAAGTGAGTTAAGAGGGAGAGAGAGTGATTAGGGGAATGATTATAGGAGTTTGGTTTCATTGCAATGCTAGTTAATATACTATTTATTGATTATATCCTACCCTTTATGTGTATAAACTAGTAGGGATTCTAACTATGTACCGATGTGTTCCTCTCGAGATGGTGCACCAGAGTGTTTCTCCCATGGGTATCTAATGTCATTAAGTGGAGAAAATAACTTAGAAAGTCTGGTTAAAGAGATACCCGCTATCACATGAGGGCTTCCTAGTCATACATCTCTAAATTACACAAATCACTTCCTGACACTAGATAGAGAGAAACTCGTTAAGCAATTAGACAATCCCCTTGTAGAGAATTGGTCTCCATTTCAAGACAATGCTCAAGATGTCTAGTTAAAGTGATACCCTTTGTCACGAAGGGCTCCCTGGTCATAAGATCTCAAATATTCTCTCTACGTGGCGATCATTAAATACAACAGTTTAATCAAACAACACATATTCATAATCAAAGCTCACACAAAGCATTTAATCAAACATGAACCACGCACACACACGTCATGAGATAGAAAATTACCAAATACATAGTGTTCACATCAACAATCACATTAAAAATTACTCCCAACACCCTAAGAATATGAGGTCTACTCCATTGCGAATGATTTACAAACCAAAAGCACAAAATAAAGTATTCTTACATTCAAAATATGAGATAGAAATGTATTCCTTATCGAGGAGATTATCAGTGTTTTTGGAATGCTTCCTTGCTTCAGAGGTAGGTTGATCATGCGGATCGACAAAGATGGAAGTTTTAGAGCTCTGCCAAGGGGGAGAACCCTTCCCCAAGGAATGGGGGCAAAGCCCCAAACCAAAGATGTGACCTAAGGGAAGAATATCGCCTTATATAGGGGAGGGCACGGGCCTTGCCTGCTACACCACACAACCGTGCCTACTAGGCACGGCACGCTCGTGTATTTCGCTGGAATTGGGGGCATAACCGTACCATTGGGCACAACACGACCATGCCATTCTTTGGATTTTGGGACACGGCCATGCCACTATGTACAACATGGCCGTATAACTTTCTAGAAACTTTTTTTTAAGAAAACATGCCATTAATTGACAAAAGAAAAAGTTATACTAGAATGGGGGCCAAACCTTCTACTGCAGTCTTATTACAAGGACTCTAACTATTTTGCCATTAGCTCTAAATTAATGCAAATCAACTCTATAAACATTACAACCTCTGTCACGCATATACAAGTTAAAGTCTGCACACATGAACCAAAAGTCACTCTCCATATAAATTGTAGCATCTATAACATATCCACATTTTTATCTAAAAAAACTAAAAGCAAAAACTGAAATATTTACTTCAAATTCTGAAAGCCTGAAAATACCAAGCGCCACATTTGTTCACACCGTTCCACACTTAAAAGCATCACACTCAAAGATCAGCACTGTTCTACCTTCTCCAGAGCTCAGCGGACTTGAACTCATTCATCGTTTTCAAGAATCTGCAAAGCACCAACAGGATCAAGAATCCAACGTCAGGACGAAAAATCCATCTGTTGTCCTCGAGCCATATACATAGAAAAATTCAGCACATATGAGCCAAGCATAAATGCAGCCTTGAAACCCCAAACACTCCAGCTTTGTGAAACTCAAATCCTGCAATCTGAGAAGACACCATACTACACCATTCTTTTCAGTCTCAGTCATAAGCTCCAAAGGAGACCATACCAAAACTCCACCAAGCTTCGACATATCACCAACACAGACCATCGAAATATTGAACATCATCAAAAAAATGGATGCAACCTCCCCTAACAGACTGATATCTCATCAAAAAAATGGATGCAACCTCCCCTAACAGACTGATATCTGCCAAATTGCATACCACCCACATCTTCAAACTAGCACATGCCATACATAAATTGAGTGATATATTAGAGAATATATATTGAATGACCCATCATAAGAATGTTTTATGGATCATTATATGATTGTCATAAACATTCTCATGTGACTATTGATATGAATAGTCCTTAGACCTGAAGTCGCTACGGTTCCCTACATAAGGAGTTATGTACTTTGGTATCAACAAACGTCACCTGTGACAAGATGGACAATAAAGTCAATCACTGGGTATGCAATGAATTATGCGGAGAGATGTGAGTGATGTAGATGAGATCTATCCCTTTTATATGATGGAAGCGATATCTGTGAGCCCCTTGATTAGTAGGACACAAAAAAGTATGGTCATGCGCAAATGAGTCAATATGAGATATTGAGTTTATTTGATTGAGTGTGTCTACTTAGAGATCAAGAAACACAAAGGTTGATAAGAGGATGATACGGTCTATGCCTCATTAATCAATCTAGATATCAAGGATAGAGAGACAAAGTCATACAAGATAATAGCCACTGATAGGTTAGGTTGGATCTCGACTTTCTCGTCACTTGGGTAGCAATGATACCTTGCTAGATGTCACTCATTACTTATGTATCTTAATATTGATTTGGGTACATTGCCAACGTTACGAGAACCTATTGGGTCACACACAAAGAACAAGTAGATATGGAGATGGGTTCATATGATGAATCATTGGATTAAGTCTTATCCGAATTGGACTTATTGAGTTAGACTCAATTGGATCTAATTATTGGATTAAGTCAAATTCAAACTAGACTCAAGGAATCAATTCAAATTAATGAAATGTGATTCATTGAATTTGAAATTGCATGAGATTAATTGAATAAGACTCGATTGAATTAGACTTGAGTTAGACTCCAGTGAATTAGACTTGAGTTAGACTCAAGTGAGGAGACTTGAGTTCAACTCAAGTGAGGATTAATGGAGAGATTTATTGAATTTCGAAATTCAATGATTCATTTCAATCAATTTTTTAAATTAAATTTGAAATAAAGAGTTTCAAGAGTGGTCCTTAATGTAGTGTAAATGCTCATTAAGGCTATTAATGCTAATTAAGTGTTTTCATTGGATGAAAATACTTAAGCAATTTCTCTTCATTTTTTTGAGTTAGTTCTTCATTCTCCTTGCTCTTCTCCTCTCTTGGCCGAAATCCTTTCTCTAGGTTGCTAGCACAACCTATCTCCATTTTGTGAGTTTGTGAGAGAAACGAACGCTTGTTCATGTGGATACCGTAGAGGCACGAACTTGTGATCGTGTTGTGATCCGAGCTGTCGGGAGATCGTGTGCACGCACCAAAGGTATGACCTCTTATAATATTATGAAAAAACTTAGTATATTTTTCTTTCCCTTTGCATGGATCTCCTGGAAGGAACTAGATGGTTTTCGCTATGCATAAGCGTGTTTAGTGCTCTAATTCCTTACAATAGAGATGTTAGTTACATGTTATGGGAGGCCCATAGATACAAAACTCATTCTCACCTATTATGGACATAGGAGAACAAGAACTCCGGGAAATTGACAGAAGGCCACAATATGCAATGGAGAAAAACCATGAAGACATTAGAAAGCAAAGGACCAGTAAAGACATAAACCAGGGCCATCAAGGAAGTAAGGGGCGGCAAGAATCAGAGCAAGGTCTACCACAAGGGAAAAATAGAAAGTGTCGGCATCACATTGTGAAACCAGGCATCACATAGTAGGCCTTATAGCAGCTTAGTGGTATCAAGAAAACCATAACAAGACCAAATCCAGGAGGCCAAATGGTGGAGCCAAATATGGTGACTGACTTGCAATCAGAAAAGGAGGAATCAGATAACAGAATGGTTCAGTTTGGGTATGGCCAAAGGTACGAGGGAGGAAGGAAACAAGGAAACAAACCCAAAACCACTGCTAGGAGGGTCATCTCTCCTAAACCTATATGAAGATTGGATCATGGAATGTTAAAGGCCTGAACACAGGGCTCAAGCAGAAGGATGTCAGGAGCCTCCTCCTGAAATACAAGTTGAGTGCATTATGTATCATGGAGTCAAAGCTTACTCACCAAAGGCACTAACACCTAAAGAAACATGGATTCCAACAATGGTCCTCTGAGCAACAAGTAGGCATCAACAACCGGAGTAGGATGCTTCTTTTTTGGGATTCATAATTCATTACCCTAGAGGTCAAGGAGTGGAAAAATCAATACATACATACCCTCATTCAATGCGAGGTTGCAGGGACCTTTTATACAGTGACTTTTATATATGGACAGTTGTCAGTTACTAGCCGCCGAAGCATGTGGGAAGATCTACACCGAATTGCTACATCTATGGAATTACCTTGGCTCATCATGGGAGATTTTAATTCCCCCTTATCCCCTATGGACAAATGTGGAGGAATGGATGTTACATCATATGCCACAGCGGATTTCCTAGACTTTGTGATTAGAGCTGGGATGGAGGACCTACATGCTACCGGCTGTCAGTTTACATGGACAAATGGACGAGTGGTTTGCAAATTAGATAGAGCAATGGTGAACAAGATCTGGTTAGAACAGGACAGAAGCAGTGTGGCAGAGTTCAGACCTCCCGGGATTTTCTCAGATCATGCATCTTGCATTGTATCCATTTTAGAACCTCAGAGGCCAATTGTCAAGCCTTTCAAATTTTACAACATGTGGACTGCACATTATGATTTCGGCCAGCTAGTACAACAGAATTGAACACTTGCAGACTCAATGATTAGGGAAGGGGTATGCCAGTTCAAACTAAAGCAAAAGCTCTTGTTCCTTAAGAAGCCACTATGACAACTCAATAAGAAAAACTACCAACACATACAAGAAAGAGCAAAGAGGGCATAGATACACCTAGAAGAAGTACAGGAGAGGGTTTTAACTCAAGGATTCATGGATAAAGAGTATAAAGAAGTAAAGAAAGTTGTTGATCTCCTAACACAGGCCGAGTACCTCTTCTACCAACAAAGGGAAAAACATGCATATTTCAAGCAAGTTGATAGAAACACCCCCTTCTTCCATTCCTTAGTCAAAAGAAACAAAAAAAAGGAGAGAAATAGTAGCTATTGAAAAAGATGATGGGGTGTCTACCACCAGTCCTCAGGAAGTTGCTCAGACATTTGTCAGGCACTATCAGGAGTAGCTAGGGACTCAGGTAGTACAGGCTTTATTTCAGGCTGAGTGTATGCAGTTTGGGAGAGTACTTTCTGCGGATCATCAAGCTCAATTTGCAAGGATTCCAATAGCAGAAGAGGTCAATAGTGCTCTTTTCAATATAAGACACCTTAAGGCACCAGGCCCAGATGGATATAGCTCCAAATTTTTTAAGTAGTCATGGGATACAATAAAGGATGATTTTACCTTAGCTATGCTAGAGTTCTTCACTATTGGGCAACTCCTAAAATCATGGAATCACACACTACAAAAAATTAGGAAAATAACGATGAAGTATTAGCGACGAAACATAATATCGTAGCTAAAAAATGATATTTGCGACTAAATATAGTATCGACGCAAACTTTTTCCTTTTTTTAAAAAAATATATGTTTGCGATAAAACTAGCGGCGAATTAATTCGCCGCTAAAATGTTTGCGACGAAAGTAAGCACCTTTCATCGCCAATGGTGGTTTTTTTTTAAAAAAAAATATATTTACAACGAATCTAGTGGCGAATTAATTCACCACTAAAACATTTGCGGCGAAAAGTGTTTGTTTTCGCCGCAAATGATTTATTTTTTAAAAAAAATATATGCTTGCGACGAATTTAGGAATTTTGCCACTAATATCCGTTATAAGCCCTAATTCTGCCCCTGACCCTTTCTTTCTCCCAACGCATGCGATATTTCCTCCCTCAACGATTCCGAGATTCTTCCTCGCTCATTCCAGTGAGCTCCCTCCTTCGGCGAGACTCCCGTGACTCTGCACCGACCCTTTCTTCATCTCGACGCATGCGATTCCGCGATTCTTCCTCCCTCATTCCTGCGCCCTCCCTCCTCCGACATTGCACCAAATGCCCTGTCTCTTCCTTCCTTCCGGCGAGACGACTCTTCCCTCCTTCCTGCTCCTGTTATTACCTATTATTGTTGTGGATTTGTGTTCTTCCTCTTGAACGTGCTTCACATCAATTCTTTCCACGAAATAGGTTCGTAATGTAGTGTTTATTATACTCGTACCTCTTTGCGTCAAAGCTTGCTCTTTTTCATTCAAACCTACACTGTTCTGCTTCTTGTTCCTTTAGTTTTTGATTTGATTCAAAAGTACATAGTAGACATGAAGCATCTCAGTTCATCTGGTTTTGCAGAAGGAGTACATAGTACAGAAGATAATGTTAATTTCACATAAGGAGTGAGCATTAATTGAAACTCGAAACCTTCTATCAATTATGTTTTTTTATTTTTATTCATCTTTATGTGCTTCTGTCTAATTTAGTTCTTTAGTCCTTGGTGATCTCTTGCCTACATTTTTGTTATCCCTGTCCACTCCTCATGTTTGTGTCAAATCTTAGCTTGGTAATTAAAATTAATCTTAGCTTTGTGTCAAATCTGGCCTACCTAAATTAGAATTGTAATATTTTTTTTGGTAATATAGTCATTTATAGTATAGATGATAATGTCTAGTTTAGTTCTTTATAGTATAGATCATAATGATAATGATAATGATAATGATAGATGATAATATAGTCATTTTAGGCCACATGTGTAGAAAATTTCTTAGTCATCCAGCCTATCCTTAGATGATAATGATAATTTTTTATTTTAATGCTTAGATGATAATTTTAGGGTTCTTTTGATGCTATTAATTAATTTTAGGATTATTTTATTGAATAATATGATTTTTATATTATTAATTGGGTTATAAATATGGATAAAAGTTGGATAATGATTGAGAATCGGAATAAGCCTGAATATATAAATGGACTAAATCAATTTTTAAATGTGGCAGAGAATTATATGATAAGTTTGAATTTATCTAAAATTCGTTGTTCATGTCGAAGGTGTGGCAATTTGTTTAAATATGAGTTGGATTATGTTCGAGGACATCTTTATAGGTGGGGAGTTGATAAATTATACAAAGTTTGGAACTTTCACAGAGAAGCTACTACATCGTCTATTAATATAAATATTGTCAATGAAGAGGAACATGATCAAGAAGATGATTTTGAAGATATGTTTACTGATTTAAGAAATGCAGAAAATATCAATACCAGTGGACCTCAATTAGATGATATTAGATGAAGTTATACCTCAATGTTTGAAGAAGCACAAAAAGAGTTGTATCACAATTGTACTAATTTTTCTGCATTTAGTTTTTTGGTCAAGTTAATGCATATGAAGGTGTTAAATGGGTGGAGCAATAAATCTTTTGATATGTTACTTCAGTTATTGCAAGAGGCATTTCCAAAACTGAATGTGATTCCAAACTCTCATTATGAAGCAAAAAAATTGTTAAAAGAGTTAGGATTAACATATGAGAAGATACATGCATGTAAGAATGATTGTATATTATTTTGGGGTGAGCACGAGAATAAAGATATATGTACAGTGTGCAAGGAGCCCAAATACAAGTATGATGGGATGAATAAGAAAAAGAATGCTCAGAAAATTCTTCGATATTTTCCTTTGAATGCCAGACTTAAGCGGTTGTTTATTGTCAAACATACAGCAAAAGATATGAGATGGCATAAAGAAAAATGGGTTGAAATAGATGGTGTATTAAGGCATCCAGCAAATAGTGAATCATCGAAAGAATTTGGCACATCACATGAAATATTTGCTAGTGATCCACAAAATATTCGCTTAGGGTTGGCTACTGATGGTTTTAATCCATTTGGAAACATGTCAAATGCTTATAGTATGTGGCTTGTTATACTTGTAAATTATAATTTACCACCATGGAAAATGATGAAGTCATCATATTTGATAATGTCTCTTTTAATTCCTGGTCCTAAATCACTTGGGAAAGAGATAGATGTGTACTTACGACCTTTGATCAACGAATTAAAGGAGCTATGGGATAATGGGGTGGAAACATATGATGCATCGGCTGAACAAGTATTTCAATTACATGCTGTTGTGATGTAGACCATTCATGACTTTCCAGCATATGGAACAGTATCTGGATGGAGCATAAAGAGTTATAAAGCATGTCCAGTATGTCTTGATGAAACTAAATCCCAAAGATTACGGAGTAAAATATGCTATACATGTCACCGTCGATTCTTGAATGTGCAAACCCATGGCGTAGAAATAAGAATTTCAATGTAAAGGTTGAACAAGAAGGACCACCACGAAGACTTAATGGTTATGAGATTTTAGCACAGTTAAATGCATTACCCCAAGTGACATTCAGTAAGGGTCCTACATTAAGTAAAAAGCGACAGCGATCTCTGGATGAAACTAATTGGGTAAAAATGTCTATATTTTTTGAGTTAAAGTATTGGCCAGATTTAAAGTTGAGACATAATTTAGATGTGATGCGCATAGAAAAAAACATCTGCGACGCTTTGGTTGGCACATTATTTAATATAGATGGAAAGTCAAAGGATACATTTAAAGAAAGGTTAGACTTGCAGGATATGGGAATTAGAAGTGAATTGCATTTAAAGAAAGTTGGAGACAAATTTAGTAAACCATATGCAAGTCACACATTGACATTAGAAGAAAGACGTGAATTTTGTCAATTTTTAAAATCCGTGAAGTTTCCTGATGGATATGCTGCTAATATATCTAGAAATGTGAATGAAAATGATGGAAAATTACATGGACTAAAATCACATGATTGTCATGTTTTGTTGCAAAGAATACTTCCAGTGGTCGTACGAAAATTCTTTCCAAAAGACATATGCGGCACACTAATTGAGTTATGTGATTTTTTCAAAAAGCTAACTGCAAGATAATTACACTTAGCGGACTTATGTAAAATGGAGGAGGAAATAATCTTCATATTATGTAAGATGGAACAAATATTTCCTCCAGTATTTTTTGACATTATGGTTCATTTGGCAGTTCATTTACTACGTGAAGCCATGTTAGCTGGACCTGTTTCTTCACGATGGATGTATCCTTTTGAACGATATTTGGGCAGACTAAAAAAGTATGTTCATAATAAAGCAAGGCCTGAAGGATCTATTGCAGAAGGGTATATTGTAAATGAGGCATTGACTTTCAGTTCCTTATATATGAGTCAAATTGAGACAAGATTTAGTAGGCCAGAACAAAACCAAGATGTTCAACCAGTAACATGCAATTTAAGTGTTTTCTCACAACAAACAAGAGTATTTGGCAATCCACATAATCTGAAATTGCCTTTGACTTTGTATAAGAAAACACATTGGTATATTCTCAACAATTGTAAGGAAGTTGACCAATATAGAAAGTAAGTTTTTACATTATGTAATTTTATTGTTTATATTTCATTATACAATTGTAAAATAATTATTTTTTTCTACAGTGAACATCTACAACTTCTGTCACATAAAGTTCATTCAAATCAACTTCTCCAATACTATGAACGAGATTTCCCACAATGGTTTAGGGATAGAATGATAAAGTTAAAGAATTTAACAAATTCAGAAATCACAAACGAGTTATATTATTTAGCAATGGGACCTGATCTTGAAGTTCAATTGTATGATGCCTGCATTGTAAATGGTATTCGATATCATACAAGATCTCGTGATGCTCACAGAACTACTCAGAACAGCGGGGTTAGCTTACCATCATCTGATGACGGGGACAATTTAGATTTTTTTGGAGTGTTGAAGGATGTTGTTCAACTATTTTACTCTTTCAGATATAAAGTACAGGTATTTTGGTACGAATGGTTCCAATGTAATCCGAAAAAAATCAATAGTTGAAGAGTTTGGTCTGTTATCTATTTGACACTTCTAAAACATGGTACACTGATGACCCATTTATTTTGGCCAACCAAGCAAACCAAGTTTATTATTTAAATGATATAAAGCATGGAGGCCATTGGATGGTAGTGCAGAAGGTTCAACACCGAGAAATATACGAAGTAACTGAAATTGATAAAGTATAAGAAGAAATTGAATCTAGAAATAATTTCAATATTGAGACTAACCAAGATAATTCTTCTAATGAAGCAACTTTAGTAGTTGGTGAAGAATTAGAGATATCCCAATTTTGTAGATTAGATGTTGAGCTTCAACATATAAATATGTCAAATGCACAAGTGGAGCTTGCTAGGGATGCTCAAAGTTTTCTTAACGATGAGGATGAAGATACTGAAATTGATAGTAACACAGATGATCAATTATCTCTTTCAGATGATAGTGGTGATTAATTTTTATGAACATGGTATATACGTTTTTCTTTATTTTTAATTCATTACTTGTAGATATCTATATATGTTGATGCATATTTGTTGATCTATATATGATGAATATGTGACAGCTATGTCGCCAAAGAGGATTGAGCATTTACTAGTTTTGGAGGCACCTATAGATGATAGTTCTTCCAGTGGTTATTTGTTTTGTATTTAATTTACAAAAAAAATTTTTTAAATATTTCATCTTTTAATTTTTAACACTATTACATTTACAGGTCGACCGATACGTAGGGAGACACGTGGCACACATTTTGATCGGCTGCGACGCGAGATCAGTGATCGGGGTAGATTGCCCGTTTCTTTCCGTCAGAGCGATGGGCATCCCATTGGCCCTAATGCAGCTTCACTTATGATCGAATTAGGCCTCTCGGTGAAGAAGTTTGCTCCCTTACAAGCTAAGAGCTGGAAGCACATCCCCACTGAGAATAAAAGAATAATATACAATCGAATATCAGTTAGTATAAGTAATTCAACATATTTATAACCACTCCTTTATTACTAACCATGTGCAAAATAAATTTATTTTTTCAGGCTGCTTTTGATATAAGTTTTTAGGAGGGTTCATCGTCGGTCATGAAGGAGACCGATCGATTGATGAGTGCACGATATAGAGGCAATAGATCTAAAATGCATAAACATTATAAGAAGTTATCGCACCTTCCTCCTGCTGAGCGCCGACAACATATTCCGATTGAGTTATATGAGACTCAAGATGATTGAGACTACATGTGTACTCTATTTGAATCTGAGGCATTTCAGGTAACTCATTGTATAACAAATATCTTATTTATATAAAAATTTAATTATTTGTTCTATAACTATTGTTTTGTTTATACAAAATTTTGTGTTGTAGAAACGATCTACAATAAATGTCGAAAATCGATGAAAACTCCCATACAACCATCGCAGAGGTTCTAAATCATTCATTCAGTATAGTTACGACGGTGTAAGTGTTAATTTTATAATTATCTTATATTGTTTGTTGATTAAAATATTAACACATTATTTTTTTTTAGACCGATCAGTCACAAAGAAAAGATCGGATTACTGTCTTTAATGAAACTCATTATACCTCGAAGAAAGGGTGGATTGGGGACACAGCAAAAACTGCATATGTATATTATGATCTTATTTAGTAAATTTGTTCTTAACCATGCATAATTATTTTTTACACTATTTTTAACATATTTACTTTTTCTAGGATGATATGGTGAGACTACGTGATAAGTGTATTCTATCACAAAATCCAGAAAATGGCATCGATGTAGTCCAAATTGTAGATACAGTTTATGATCAGATCCATGAGAATATTATTTAATAACTATTGATACAATTTTTATTTTTTTCAAAATATATATGACATGTTGTCTTGATATTTTTATATGAAATGTTGCTCATCTTCTTTCAATACATACTTGTCTCGATCTTTCCATCAACTACTATTAATATTATATGAAATTATCTTCTTCAATTATGGTTCATTCACATAAAGGTGTTCACTTGTTGGCTAACAAAGAATTTGCTTAATAATTTTATAAAAAAAATCTCTAACTGACCTGAGTAACAATGTTAGATATTCAATAGTAAGGTGTTCCCTCAGTGTCACATATATATTGTTTATCCCGCTGAAGACTTTAAGTTTCGTGCTTAATTGTCTATTCTGGTTAAATACTATTTATTTATTAAAATTAAAAGTAAGCATTGACTTTCTATGGCCTGGTGAAGGATTAGAAAGATTACTTCGGAATTGTCAATTGCAGGTACCACACTCAAGTTTTTAACTCCGATTATTTAAGAAAATTTCCCCTGTAATTATTTTTATGTACCAGTGTTTTCTTTTGTTTTGATGTTGTAATACTATGGTTCCTAATCGATCTGCTTCCATCAAACACTAAAATAAATATTTCGTTATCCAGCACAAAGTAGAACAAGAATTGGAGCTTTACTCCTCTTGGAGTTACATAAATATATATATAATGTAGTGAAATAAAAAAGAGAAATCATTCCTACAAATCCTAAAGGTAATAAACTCTTGGAGTTACATACTGTTAATCACTCATGAGAACCGCCTCTAACTAATATCTAATTACACTATGATTATTTCAATGATTTGTTCCTTTCCACCTCAGTCATGAGCTACTGTTTATAATTTATAAAGAATTGATAACATTATCTTCTGTGTGTAACACCACACACCATGTTATCTACAATATAAATTAATCGAATAACTACATTTAACATAAATGTAAACAATTTGACCAATGTGATTCTTTATTTCAAAATAAATATTTACAAAAAGGTAGGCTTTTAGTATACACTTTAACAGGACTAAACAAAACTCGGTCGTGTTGAGTTAAACAGAACTCGGTCGTGTACCAGACACGGCTGTGTAAAGTTTATAGAGGAGGAGTACCCGACCTTGTACCAGACACTGGCCGTGTGAACCTACCCGAGAAAGAGATATGCTCGGTCGTGTACCATACACGGTCGTGTGATGATTCCAGATGAGGAGAAGTGTTCGGTCGTGCATCACACACGGCCGTGTGATAAATCCAGAGAAGAAGGATGCACTGCCCGTGCCAGTCAACACGGTCATGCAGAAATTCCCGAAAAGAAGAAGGATCTGGCCGTGTCTCGGACACGGCCATGTGAACAAGACCGAGAAGAAGGCTGCATAGCCCGTGTACCATACACAGCCTTGCAGACTTACCCGAGAAGGAGAAGGGTAGAGCCGTGTAGATCTACACGGGCGTGCGATGCTACCTAACCCTGGCCGTGTCTATAAGACATGGTCGTGCCTAGGCCGTGTCAGTAACACCCCAAGCCCCAAGTTTCTTCTTTCTTCCAAACTCTTCTCATCTTCAACCTATCTTTTCATCCTCTCAGATCTACATCTCAGATTCATTTTTCTCCATAAACTAATCTCCTCTCCTATCTCTAGATCTACTATTCCTTGTCCCAAAGATCTTGCTTTTCAAGATTTATTCTTACAAGATCTTACTTCTCCAACAAAATAGCACCTTTCCCTACTTGAGCTTGACAACATGTCTAATCTCTTGAAGAAACTTCGCAAGGGAAGCGGTGGATCAAGTGAAGGAAGGGAGCTAACAAAAGAAAAAAGGAAAAGTAAAGGCAATAAAGGGCAAGGGAAAGATGATTGCACGTGACGAAGGTAACGACAATGAATTCAATATTATTTTTAGAAATGAAGATGAAAAATCTAGATTTGATATTCTTGTCAATAGAAAGATTGTGTGTACACGTTATAGGGACCCAACTGTTTTGGATATTCTAGGTATAAGAGATGATGTAGATTGGATGATTGGGTCTCTTGATTGGAATGATATTATGTACACACATCTACCTACATATCCTCGTATCGCACTGGAGTTTTTGAGTTCACTAGATGTTCACTTTTCTAATGAAGATGATTACATTGACAAAATAACTTTTAGATGAATGAATCAAGAATTTCAGTGGACATTTAGTGATTTCAATAATTATTTTGGATTGTCTACCAGTAGTTCTCGCAGGTTTGATTCAAGATTCAATTGGAATCATTTTTGGAATTTGATCACTGGATTGGATCAACCTTATGAGCCCTCTAGAGCTAAGGCTTCCCATATGCAAAACCCCATCTTTAGGTACTTACATCAAGTTATGAGTAAAAATATTTTTGGTAGAGGGGAAAACAATGGAGTTATTAAGAAAGTGGAACTTTATGCTTTGTGGCCTATGTTACATAAGGTTGACTTTGATTCTGCTTTCCATTTTTTGCAAACCTTGGTGAGAGCTGGGAAGGCATTCTCGGGATCGATTATTTTTGGTGGTTTGATTACTCAAATAGCTATAAATTTGGGCTGTGATCTAGATGGGTTAGAAATCATCTATGGTAATAATATGATCAATATTGATGCATGTCTTGCCATGAAAATGATTTGTTGGGATGAGAATGGCTTTGCTTTTCCTAGGAAGAATGATTTTCCATTACCCCTTTCTTATCCCGAGAGGACTTCTGTTCGCAACCCTACTAATTGGGTAATCACTGATATAGCTCCTGAGAATGTTCCTTCTATATCTGGAGACACTGAGCCCCACCTTGAGCCCTCATCATCTGGACACCCGTAGCCTTCTGGACATCCGGAACCTGCTAGGCACTCTTTTGCCTATGGCACGGGTCATTCCAGATTTGATTTTTCTGATTTTCATGCATCTCTAGATTTGCTTCATGAGAAGTAGGAGGCCCAACGAGTAATGTTGGAGGGTCACTTTTCTTTATCTGATGACCAATTTAGAGAGGTGTAGGATCATTTTCAGTATATGAGGAATTTTCAAGGTCAAGTGGCCGAGTTTGTTCATGATTATGATATTGATCAAGCTAGGATGAGAGAATTTATGCAGGGTATGAGCATTACTAGTCAACAAGTGGATACCCTCTATGAATATCATAAGATCCTAAGTGAGACTCCAGGTTTTCCTAGTTTTCCTATTGATCATCCACGTAGACCTCCTTTTCCTCGTCCACCTCATTTTCCACCATATTGATTTCATCGGGACGATGAAAAAGTTAAGTCTCGGAAGGTAGTTTGCAACTTGAAATTTTTTGCATTTCTTTTAGTTTTTTTGTATTTTGTTTGTTTTTGTCTTGTATTTGTTTTGTTTCATTTGATTGTCTTTTGAAACATTGTGGCATACATATTGAGAACATCAATCGTCACTTTTATGCTTTCTTGTCTTTAAGTAAAATGTTTAGCATGTTTTTATCTTGATTCATGATGTTGTAAATGATGCTAGTATGTTTAGTGTACCTCTTTTCTCTATCTTAAGTAGTTGGATGTGAGTTAAGTATCATTTGGAGATAAATTTGAGTTTTGGCTTAACCTTAAGGATCTTACTTTTACTTTACTTGAGCTTGAATAGTTGATATCATTGAATTACTCATAATTTATCCTATTTGTTTACTACTTGGTTTCCATGGTGATTTCTCAAACTTCATTTTGGTTACTGAATGAGGCTCAAATCTTGTAAGCTCATTTGTAAAAATCAAAATATCCCAACATTTGTGCTATGATCAAATGTGTTTAAATGTTGCACCTTGCAATCACTTAGGAAAAAATGATATGAAAAAAAAAGTGAAATGAAAAAAATGTTGAATAAGGGATATAAAAAATAGTTGTCGTGAGTGAAAACTAGCAAGTTACCCCTTTGAGACCGAGTTAGGTTACTGAGGAAATAACGGCTATGATTCTTTTGATATCGAGCACGCCTTTGAGACCTTGGGTTGATTGAGAAATATGAACCAAGTGTGCGGCAGGTAAGTGTCTATCACCGGAAACATTAGGAACTCAATTGGAAGACGACTTGACTAGGACGAAGATTGAGACTTGAAGGGTTTGGGTCACTTATTTGCACTGTGCACTAGAGACTTATGCTTAATTCATACTTACTGTATTTCTATGATCATGCTTACCAATGAAACTTTTAGATAGAGTTAGGAAAGTACATTAGGGATTATGAGGCATTATAGAGCTCATGAATCTAGATTGTGGCATTTTGCTTAAAGACAAGCAAAGGTTTAAGTCTAGGGGTGTGATGTGCGTAGATTGTATACACTTGTTTAGCATATTTTGACGCATATTACTATATTTTATGCATGCTTTATCTATGCATTTCCATACTCCTTGCTTGCTTTTAGCATATTTACTCTTCTTTGTTCGCAGATCTACTCTTGTGTGTTTTTCTGTCTACAGGAATCGAATTTAGAGAAGAAATGAACAAACGAAGGAAAATGACACCAGCCATGAGTGCCACACGGCCATGCCAAAGGAAAATGGCCCTGGCTGTGTGGAGCTGATAGGGTCATGTAGCTTCAGCAGAGGAGGAGAATGACATGGTCGTGTGGGAGCCACACGGTCGTGTAACTTTTGAAGCCAACTAGAACACAGTCGTGTAGATTTACACGGTCGTGCAACCTTTCTAGAGGCCAAGCATGACATGGTCGTGTGTGCCACATGGCCGTGTGACATTTCCAGAGACAGAGACTGGCTAGGTCGTGAAGATTTGCACGGTCGTGTGACCCTGGCCAAGAAGGAAGTAGGCAGGGTTGTGTGAGATTCACACAGCCGTGTAGCGCCCAAACACCCTCTTCTATATAAAGGGCTTTTTCCTCTTTGAAAGGTGGAGGTTCTCCCTTTGGGGAGATCCAATTCTTGAGGCTTTCTTCCACTTCTTGCTGGCGATCAAGAGATGTTTCCATCCAAGATTCGACTTCGGTAGCAAGGATTGGTTCCAAAGATCACTCGTCGTCTTTAGATAAGCATTTCTTTTCTATGATCTTGATTTGGATTGAAATATTTACGATCTTCTTATCTTCGGTTCTTTTCTTTTATATCACGGAGTAAATCTCCTTATTCTATGATGGAGGAGTATTTGTGATGTCAATTGATGTAAGATTTCAAGGATTTGCCATCTTCTTGTTTCAATGACATTGTTATGTTTTGTAACAATTCAATCTTGAGTGGATTGTTGTGTTTTGAATCTATTTACCATTCTTGATTAATTATTTGTATTTCTTGAGGAATCTTGGAGAGTAATTCTCTAAATTGTATGATCAAGGGGCGTCGTGACAGGGCTGCCCTGTTAACGGACATTTAGGGGATCATCTTGAAGGAGTGAAGCAAGAATCTACAAAGAAGTGAGATAGATAGATGAAATGAATTCTATATCTTAATGTAAATTGATTAGTGAAGCATTTCTATGTTGTATGACCGAGGGGCGTCATGACAGGGCTTCCTCGCTAACGGACTTCATAGAAGTTGTAACTATTTGATTGCTTGAGGTGTAGACAAGAGTCCCTTGACCAATGTTTTCTATAGGAAATAACCGGTGACTTCTTACAAATACATTACAATTGAGGGATAAGAATTGATGGATTGTATTACATTGATGAATATCATAAAGAAACTAAAACTCCTAGAACCTTCATTAAATCTAGTTTTCAGCATCTACCTTTTATTTCTGTTTTCTAGTTGGTACTTAGATCATATAATTCTTTGATCGATTGTTTAGCTAATTTATTTTGAGACATCTTTAGTGATTGTAACCAGTCCCTGCGGATTGAATATTCTTTTATTACTGACGACGTAACCGTACACTTGCGGTGTGTAACATTATGCTATAAAAAGGATACCCTAAGCTGCTCAGTAGGAAATCTAGTATCTGTTAGGATGTATACTAAAAGCCTAGCTTTTTGTATGAACATTTATTGAATGAACATTTATTTTGTAATAAGAATCACATTGATCAAATGTCTGCATTTAGTTAAATGCAGTTATACATTTAATTTATATTATAGATAACATGGTGTGTGGTGTCACACAGAAGATCATGTTATCAGTTCCTTATAAATTATAAATAGTAGCTCATAACCAAGATGGATTGGGACAAACCATTGGAATGGTTGTAGTGTAATTTGGTACTAGTTTATCTTGACTATAAAATTACACTAGTACACTATGTGTGTATTAAGCAGGATCATTTGAGGTTGTTCCTTTTATATTGACTGCATACATAACCTCTGTTATTATGGATATGCGTACTCTTAATACCGATATAATAACAAGAACATATACTTAGTATTTATTTTTTTAATTTATCAATGGGTGAGATTTATTCGTTAAATCAATAGGTTCGATAAGTTGGGAAATAATATTATTTATATGATGTGTTGTTGATTATAGAAGGAAACTATGTCCTAGTTATCTAGGTTAATGATGCCCCCATGAGGAGCTCATAAGGATTATCATGTAAACCCTGCAGGTGGACTTAGTCTGACATGACAATGAAGTTGAGTGGTACTACTCTTGGAGATAGATATTAATTAAGTGAGTCGGCAGTAACTCATTTAATTAATGGACATTCGATATCTTAAACACAAGGAGACTAATGCACTCATGATAAGAAGGAGCCGATAATGTAATATTAGATTGGTGCGGTAGTTCAATAATGACTTTTTAGTGGTATGAGTTACTATTGATGAACTTGAGTTGGGTCTTCGGGTCAAACATAGGAACCTCAGTCCATCAGGAGGCCAAAACCAATTCCTCCTCTAGGTCCCTATTGTAGCCTCTTACTAAAAGCCTTTTTATCCACCCAAAGCCCAACTTCTTACCTAAACTAGGGGTCGGCCACATCCTTGCTTGGTGCCCAAGCAAGGGGTCGGCCAAGCCCATCTTGGTATCCAAGATGTGGTCGGCCAAACCTTGCTTGGTGACCAAGCAAGGGGCCGGCCACTAAAGAAATAATAGAGAGATTTTAATTTTTGTTAAAATCTTTCCTTTATAGCAATCTACAAAGGATTAAAAGAGAGATTTTAATTTTAAAATCTTTCCTTTTTTGAAGTCATCCACATGGTTTTAAAATAGAGTTTTAAATTTTAAAATCTTTCCTTTTTTTTGTTGCCATCTATATTGGTTTAAAAAGAGAGATTTTAATTTTGATAAAACTTTCCTTTTTTGTAACCATGATTTAAAAGAGAAGTTTAATTTTAAACTTTCCTTTTGTAGCCATCACAATAGGAAATTTTAATTATTATTAAAATTTCCTTTTTTGTCATGATTGGAATTAAAAGGAAGTTTTAATTGTGTTTAAAACTTTCTTTTTTAGCATTCACCAAGGATTATAAAAGAGAGATAGATGGTGCCTTATGGTACAACACAACCTAAAGTTCCTTCTTCTATTCTCCTTGGTGGTCGGCCTTTCTCTCTTTCCCTTCTCCCTTTGTTTTCTTCTCTTAAGGTCGGCGGCACATCTATCTCCATCTTCTTGTGGCTGGTTTGCTTGGAGGGGAAGAAGAAGAGAAGAAAGCTTCCTATTTTGCCATTCCTTGGGTGGCCGAAACTTGTAGGCAAAGAAGAAGGTTCGGGTGGATTTCATCTTGGTAAATCATCGTCCACAAGACGTCCAAGAGGAGGAGAGGAATACAACAGAAGATCAAGAGGTCTTTAGCTACAAAGAAAACTATAACTAATTATTTGTTTCTGCTGCATAATTAGTTTGTGTTCTTTGTATGGATCCTGAAATACCAACACAAGAGGCTATCGATTTTGTGTTTCGATTTTGTGTTTCTATTGTGGTCTCTATAGTTAAACCTAAGGTTACTGTATGAAGTTTAAATATTCAATTTCTTTGGAAGACTTTGTCTAGAAAGTGGTGGATGATCTCATACCCAAGAAGACCGAGTGTCTCACCATGTTTAACCTGGAAGTCAATCTTTGAAATAGATATTTAATCAACTTCTGTAATATGGTTTTTTTGAAGAACACATGGGTTGAACTTGGAGTAAAAATGTTAAGTTTCATTTCCAATCCATGTTTAACTTCTGAAGAACAACTTGGATTAACAATGTTAAGTTTTATTTGCAATCCAAGTTTAACTTCTGTGGAGCACATGGGCTGCTAGGAAAAGTCCTGTTCTTGTGCAAATTTTTGTACAGGGGAAACAGAATGGAACTCCAAGTAGCACCTAACAATTAGTATCAGAGCTAGTTTTCTGCCTCTGTGTGTTTGATTTTCAGTTAAATTATGCATTTTTCATACATAAATTTAGCCAGGATAATAGTAGGATGTGTAAATAGATTAACTCTGTGGTTGCAGGCATTCTAGTTCCAACTATTATGGCCCTATTGTGTTTGTGTGTGATTGGACCCTTGGGCATGTCGAGGGCATTTTATGTGTGTGCATGATTGTAATTATTAAATACAGCAAGAGTTGTATTAGGTTTAAGATTTTACATTCTGTTTGATCTAGATTACATGTGCATTCCCTTATGGAATATAGGATCGATAAATGCAAAATTTTATTTTTGTCGCGGATCGTATCCTTGCGAGGCGTGGTGCTATTTGAGGACCAAAGGCGTAGCGGAAAAGGAAGCAAGATAAACGCGACGACATGACCTGTTGGCGGCGGCTTGGGTTGGTGGCGCACTAAGGACAGCTATGGATGAGGCCATAATAGTTGAAAAGTTATTTTTCATATTTATTGCTTTTTATGCTATTTATATGTGTTGTGTGTGTGTGTGCATGTTAAAATTCTTCATTTTAAATAACTAAGTGGGAGAGAAAATATTGAAATTCTACGGTCTCCATTATTGGTTTGTAAGTGATGCATTCAAGCTTGCGCGTTGGCTTTAAGTGCCTTCCTCCACATCAGATGAGCTTGTTTGAGGATCACTAGATCAAACTTCCTTTATATATAATTATAGGAAATTATTTAGGTTCATGTGATCTTCTCCATCTGAAGGGGCACAATCCTATTTAATGGACTAAGCATCAAGTAATGGTATACACTTAGGCGCATTTAATAGTATCCTCCCTATCGGAGTCACTGCTATTATTTGTGTGACCGAAGAAAAATTAACTATTAATTTTATTTGTCATAAAGTTAGGTTGACAAGATAATAAAATTAATGAGTAAAATCCCTTCATACAAATGTTTGAATTTGTATACATCCACACTATCGTGGCATACAAAATTCACGGTGTTTTGAGGTGTTGGTGAATTTAAATGATATTATTTGAAGAATTAATATTATTTTAAATTTTAAAGTCTTGACCAAATATTTTGTGATTCTTAGGATTTCAAATAGCTTTCAATCCTCTTGCTGTTATATTAAACAAACTTACTTGTCCCAATTACATTGATTGAAAACGAAACATGCGCATTGTCATAACTATTGAAGGTTACAAGTTCATACTTCTTGAGGTCTGTCCTAGCGTGCCTAATAGGGATTCTAGTGAAGAGGAGATTGACAGGCATAGGAAATGTGTTAAGGCAGATGAGATGGCGCGATATTATATTTTGACTTCTATGTCAAATGTACTGTAACATCAACATCAGGTCATGCCTACTACTCATGACATGATGCGCAATCTCAAGGAACTCTTCAAACACCATAATCGGGATGCTAGGCAAGAGGATATGAGAAACTTGATGACGACCACAATACCTGAGGGGACACCCGTAAGAGATCATATCATCAAAATGATGGCTCATTTAAATGAGATAGAAATCCTTGGGGCTGAAATCGATGAGGAAACCCAGGTCGATATCATTCTCCAAACACTGCCTACAAGTTTTGAGCAGTTCCGCTTAAACTACAACATGAACAAAAGGGTTTATTCGTTGGCGGAATTTCTAATAGAACTTTAAGCAGCAGAAGGGCTATTTTGTCAAAGCTCTCAAATTCACATTGCTGAAAATATTTCTGCTTCTAAATCGAAAGGTAGAAAGAAGAAAAAGAAACAAGTTGGTTCAGCAAAGAAAGTGAATCAATCTCTAAGGACTGGACTGAAAGCAGGTGTGAAGAAGCCAAAGGGCAAGTGCTTCACATGCAAGTAGTCTGGACATTGGAAGGTGGATTTTCCTCGTAGAAAGGAGAACAATAAAGGTGTTAGAGTGTATACTAAAAGCCTAACTTTTGGTATAAACATTTATCTAGAAATAAGAATCACATTGGTCAAATGTCTACATTTATGATAAATGTAGTTGTTCAATTAATTTATATTGTAGATAACATGGTGTGTGGTGTCACACACAGAAGATCATGTTATCAGTACCTTATAAATTATAAACAGTAGCTCACGACCATAATGGAAAGGAACAAACCATTGGAAGGTCGTAGTGTAATTAGGTATTAGTTTATCTTAACTATATAATTACACTAGTACACTTAGAGTGTATTGAGTAGGATCATTAGAGGTCGTTTCTTTTATACTGACTTTATAAAGAAACAAAGACCTCAGTTATTATGGAAGTGTGTGCTCTTAATCCTAATATAATAACAAGCACATATATTTGATATTTATTTCTTTAATTTATCAATGGGTGAGATTTAGTTCGATGAATCAATAAGTCCGATAAGTTGGGAAATGATATCACTTATAGTGTGTGTTGTTGATTATAGAAGGAAACTGTGTCCTAGTGATCTAGGTTGAGAATGTCCCCAAGAGGAGCTCATAAGGATTGTCATGTTAAACCCTGCAGGTGGACTTAGTCCGACATGACGATGAAGTTGAGTGGTACTACTCTTGGAGCTAGATATTAATTAAGTGAGTTGTCAGTAACTTACTTAATTAGTGGACATTTGTTATCTTAAACACAGGGAGACTAACACACTCATAATAAGAAGGAGCCCAAAATGTAATTTGGGATTGGTGCGGTAGTTCAATAATAGTTCTTTAGTGGAATGAATTATTATTGATGAAATTAAGTTGTGTGTTCGGGGCGAACACGGGATGCTTAATTTCATCGGGAGACCAAAACCAATTCCTCCTCTCGGTCCCTATCGTAGCCTCTAGTATATAGAGATTTATACCCACCGCATACCCACCTTCTTACCCATCCAATGGGGCCGGCCAAGCTAGCTTAGAACCCAAGCTAGGGCCGGCCAAGTCCAAGTGGATGAGCCATGTAGGTGGCCGGCCAAAGCTTGGGTCCCAAGCTTAGGTGGCCGGCCACTAGAATATTAAAAATGATTTTTATTAAAATTATTTCTTATGTGGATATCATGATTTTAAAAGAGAGTTTAAAAAATTAAAAATTTCCTTTTATAACTTTCTACAAAAGATTAAGAGAAGAGATTAATGTCTTTCCTTATTTGTAGATTAAAAGGATAATTTTAATTTTTGGTAAAAACTTTCCTTATTTGTAAATCATCTACATGTTTAAAAGAGAGTTTAAAATTTGAAATCTTTCCTTATTTGTTGATTAAAGGAGGATTTTAAATTTTAAGAAAACTTTCAATTTTAATCATGTTCATGATTTAAAAGAGAGTTTAAAATTAAATATTCTCTTTTATAATTTTCTACAAAAGATTAAGAAAAGATTTGATATCTTTCCTTATTTGTAGATTAAAAGAGATTTTAATTTTTAGAGATAACTTTCTTTTTATCCACATGTTTAAAAGAAATATTTTAATTTATAAAATTTCCTTTTTATTAACCACTATGAAGGGAAAAATTATTTGAGAAATTTTTATAAATTTCTAGAATCAAATTAGGAAGTTTTAATTCTTGTGTGAATTAAAATTTCCTTGATTTGTGGAATGGTGTGGCCGGCCATTGTATTTGTAAAAAGGAAATTATTTTTAATTAAATAAAATTTTCTTTTTCATGGTAAAATAATTAAGAAGTTTTTAATTAAATTTCCTTATTTGCCAAGACCAAGGATTATAAAAGAGGGGGTAGAGAAGGCTTCATTGTGAACAACTCTATTCTATTCTTCCTCTCTTTTCCTCCTTGGTGGTCGGCCCTAGCTTCTTTCTTTTCTCTTCTTCTTATGGCCGGTGGCAATCCCTCTTGGAGCTCTTGATGGTGGCCGGTTCTAGCTAGGAGAAGAAAGAGAGAAAGGAGGTTTTATTTCTTGCATCCCTTGGAGCTTGGTGGTGGTGGCCGGACCTCTACTTCTCATGGAGAATTTTGGTGGCTGAAACCTAGAAGGAAGAAGAAGGTGCTTGGTGGTTCTCATCTCGGAAGATCGTTGCCCACACAACGTCCGAGGTTAGAAGAGGAATACGGTAGAAGATCAAGAGGTCTTTCTAAAAGGTATAACTAGTATTTTTCCTTTCCGCATCATACTAGTTATTTTTGAAAATAATACCAAATACAAGAGGCTTACGATTCTAGTATTTCGAATTTATTTTCGATGTAGTGTTCTTATGTTTATTTCTTTTCCTTGTGATTTGATTGTTCCTTTCGGTTAACCTAAAGTTATTTTAGGAAATTAAATATTAGCTTTCCATAAAAGGTTTTGTCTAGTCGGTGGTGGTTGCTCCCATATCCAAGAAGGCCATGTGCCTCGCCACGTCAGTACTGGGAACCAATTATGGAAATTAATATTTAATGGAATTAATAACTTAGGTGATTTGGATCGAACGTGTTAAGTTCCGCAGGAGATCCAAGTCAAAACCTAAAAGAACAAATAGATTAAGTTTTGGATCAAACGTGTTAAGTTCCGCAGGCGATCCAAAATTTAATTTAAAAGAACACATGGTAGCTAGGAAAAGATTCAGACCTTTGTACAAAATTTTTGTACAGTGGAACCTCTAGGTTTTCCGAGTAGCAACCAACAATTGGTATCAGAGCTAGGGTTTTGCCTCTGTGTATTTGGTATTAGTTTAATTATGCACATGTCATACATAATTTAGGCAGGTTAATAGTAGGATGTGCTAACTTTGTGGATGCAGGATCCAACTATTATGGCTTATAGTTATTATGTGTGTGATTGGACCCTTGGACATGTCAAGGGCATTTTATTGTGTGTGCATGATTGTATTATAAAATACAGCAGGAGCTGTATTTAGTTTTATTAGGATTTTATTTTTTGATCTAGATACATGTACATTCCTTCGAGGAATATAGGATCGAAAAATGTAAAATTCTATTTATGTCACGGATCGAATCTTGCAAGGCGTGGAACCTTTTGAGAACCAGAGGCGCAACGGAACAAGGAGCAAGATGGATGCGACAATTAGACCCGGTGGCGGTGGCCAAAGATGGCAGCAGCTAGGGTTGGTGACACACGGAGGACAGCAATAGATAAAAGCCATAATAGTTGAAAATTAGATTTTCTATTTATTGCTTTTATATTGTGTTGTGTGTGTATGTTAGTATACATAGACTAGTATAGTTAAAAATTCCTCGTTTATAAATAACTAAGTGGGAGAGGGATTTTTAAATCCCATGGTCTCCATTACTGGTTTGTAAGTGATGCAAACAAGCTTGCGCGTTGGCTCTGAGTGCCTTCCTCCATAACGGATGAGCTTGTTTGTGGATCACTAGAACAGACTTCCAATTTTGGATGACTATAGGAAGTTAATTAAGAGCGTGTGATCTTCCCCAACGGAAGGGGCATAATCTTATTAATGGACTTAGTGTCAAGTAATGGTATACACTTAGGCACGTCTAATAGTATCCTCCCCATCGGAGTCACTGCTATTATTTGTGTGACTGAAGAAAACCAACTATTAATTTGTCAAATAAATAGGTTGACAAGATAATAAAATTAAAAACCCCTCTTACAAATGTTTGATTTTGTATACGTCCACACTAACGTGGCATACAAAATTCACGGTGTTTGAGGTAATTTTATTTGTCATAAAGATTTATTGACAAGATAATTAATGGGTAAAACCCTCCTCTTACAAATGTTTAAATTTTGTATATGTCCACACAAACGTGGCATGCAAAATTCACGGTGTTTGAGGTGTTGGTGAATTTAAATAATATTGTTTGAGGAATCAATGTTATTTTAAATTCAAAGAGTTTTGACCAAATATTTGATCAAAGACAGATCAACTATTAATTTTATTCGTCATAAAGTAAAGTTGACGAGATAATAAAATTAATGAATAAAATCTCCTCTTCGATTTTGTATATACAAAATTCATGGAGATTTTAAGGAGTTGATCTTGACCAAATATTTTTGTGATTCTTAGTATGTTTGTCAATCCCTAGTAGTCATACTATAGAAAAAGACTTAGTAGTCCCAATTGTAATGATTGGAAATAGGACTTGGACATTCAGGTAGACTGTCTTCTTAGAACTAAGAACAATTTAGGTGTATTTAATTCATTAGTTGAAACATGTCTAGTGGTGTTATCTACCAGAACCTGGAGTGTAGATACAAGATGCCATTAATCATGTCTGCAATTCAGGGTTCCAGGAAACCCGACAACTAAATGAAAGGTAAATCACCGTCCACATGGGCACTACTGTAAAAGTGGTAGCTGTTGCAGTGGGAGATGTTTATCCTTTGATAAGAATAAAATATAGATTTTAAGTAATTGTCTTTACGTACCAAGTTTAGAAAGAACCTGATTTCAATTTCTAAACTATTATAGATATTGTGTCTATTTTGATAACAAAGTTGTTATCAAGAAAAATAGGGAAGTTATCTATTCTGGTATGATGGTTGACAATTTATAATCCAATAACTCCCACGATGCAACAAATGGAAATTAGTAATACATCTTCTAATTTTAAGAGAAAGCAACCTTCAGAAAAGAACCAATTATATCTTTGGCATCTAAAAGCTAGGTTATACTTCAGTAGGATTCATTGGTAGCTGATGAACTTTTGGGTTCATTGGTAGTGGAAATCTTTCCAACCTGCGAGTCTTACTTAGAAGGAAAATAACCAAGAAGCTTTTAAGTCCAAGGGGTATGGAGTCAAAGATATGTTGAAATTGGTTCATTCTGATTTGTGTGATCCTATGACTATCCAGACAAGAGGTAGTATTGAATATTTTGTCTATTTTATAGACAACTATTCAAGATACAAATAAGTTTACTTAATGTGCCGCAAGACTAAGTACTTTGATTAGTTCAAAGAGTACAAGGCTGATGCGGAGAAATGTTAAAGTAAAAGCCACTATGGTAAGATCGTAGTGGCAAGTACCTCTTGGGAGAATTTAGGAGTCACTTATCAGAAGTTGGATTTCAATCCCAACTAACTGCATCTGGTACACCCCAACAGAATGGTGTGGTAGAAAGAAGGTATAGGACTCTTATGGAATAATTAGATAGATGATGAGTTATTCAGAAAATTACCAAATTTGTTTTAAGGATATGCTCTGGAAACGGAAGTGAACGTAGTACCTTCCAAAGTCATAATTCTCTACTCATATAGAGTTGCTGAATAGGCGTAAGCCTATTTTGAAGCATATTCGGATTCGGGTAA
Organism: Zingiber officinale; assembly: GCF_018446385.1. Taxonomy (NCBI): domain Eukaryota; kingdom Viridiplantae; phylum Streptophyta; class Magnoliopsida; order Zingiberales; family Zingiberaceae; genus Zingiber; species Zingiber officinale. Next base: position 64,815,267 of record NC_055990.1, on the reverse strand, counting down.
TCCAGCACATATGAGAGATAATGATAAGTTGGATAGGGGTTCACTTGTTTGTAAGTTATCCTAGATAAACAAAAGTAGGTTTATAGTCTTAAAAATCAGAAGGTCATTGTTAACATCAATGACTGTTTTTTAGAAAAGGACTATATAATGAACCACGCACTCATAAGTAAATTTGTTCTTAAGGAAATAATAAAAGACATGTCTAATCTAGTACCAACTGTACAAGATGAGATACCACAAGAAAAACTGCAACACGTATCACAAATGATACACAATTGCAGAAAATGCCTTGTCGTAGTGGGAGGGTTGTTAAGCAACCTTAAAAGATTCATGTTTTGGGAGAGTTTTTGGACTCGATCCCTGAAGGAAATGAACCTGATCTCCGGACATATGACGATGCACTCCAAGATAAATATGCAGCATCTTGGCAAAGAGTAATGAATAATAGAATTAGAATATATGTATTCTAATAAAATCTGGAAGCTTGTAAAACCACCAAGTGGTGTAAAAGCCTTTGGGTGTAAAAGGTCTATAATAGGAAAAGAAGGATAGATAGGAAGGTAGAAATCTTCAAAGTAAGGCTTGATGAAAAAGGAAACTTTTTTCACTGGTAGCCATGCTAAAATCTATCTGGATTCTTTTATCTATTTGGCAAGTGGATGTCAAGACAGCATTCCTTAATGGAAGTCTTGAAGAAAGCATCCATATAAAGCAACCAGAAGGGTTCATTGCAGAGGGCTAAGAGCATCTTGTGTAAGCTCAATCTATGGACTGAGACAAAGCTTCAAGGTCTTGGAACATCCGGTTTATCAAAGTAATCCAGACCTATGGATTTATTTAGTAACCGGATAAGTCTTGTGTATACAAAAGGCGTGATGGAAACGTGGTGGTATTTCTTGTACTATACATAGATAACATTTTTGGTAGTTGGAAACAATATCAAAGTGTTGTCAGTAGTAAGGGTATGGTTGTCCAAACAATTCGATATGAAGGACTTGGGAGAATGTATATATTCTTGAGATCAAAATAATAAGGGATCGCAAGAAAAGAATATTTTACTTATCCCAAGCTTCATACATCGGAAAAATCCTTGCTCGTTTTAAGCATGCAAAACTCCAAGAAAGGTTTCTTACCTTTTTAGGATGGAGTAACTTTATCTAAAGATATGTCTCTGTAGACATCAAAGGAGATAAAGGAAATAAAGGCAGTTCTTTGTGCTTCGGCTGTCGGAAGCCTAATATATTCTATGCACGAGATCAGAAATCTGTTTTGCCAAGGGCATAGTTAGCAGATATCAAAGTAACCCTGGACAAGGATAGTAGACTGCAGTAAAGCATATAGTACCTTAGAAGCACTAGAGATCATATGCTAGCTTACAAGGCAGTTAATTTAGTCCTTGTGGGTTGCATGGATTTTGACTTCCAATCGGATATGGACAATAATAAGTCAACCTCGGGGTTTTGTGTTTACTTTAGGAGGTAAAGTCATAATTATGGAAGAGTGATAAGCATAGGTGTTTTTCTGGACTCCGCCATAGAAGTATATGGCAAGCCTCTGAGGTAGCCATAAAAGCTGAATGACTCAATAACCTCAAGATAGACTTAGATATGATTTCTGGTTTGTCCAAAGATTATTACAATTTATTGTAATAATGTTAGTGCAGTAGCAAACTCGAAGAAACCATAAGTCTATAAGGCAAGTAAACACAATAGAGCGCAAGTACCACCCAATACGAGAAATCGTATAAACGAGGAGAAGTTGTTGCCGCCTAGATTGCATCAGGTGATGACCTATAGATCCTTTCACTAAGGTCCTTAAGGCAAGAGCTTTTGATGGACATGTTGAAGAGCTAGGAATCAGATGTATGGCAGCAGATATGGCAGCTTAGTCTTTTAGTATAAGTGGGAGATTGTTAGAATGTATACTAAAAGCCTAACTTTTGGTATAAACATTTATCTAGAAATAAGAATCACATTGGTCAAATGTCTACATTTATGATAAATGTAGTTGTTCAATTAATTTATATTGTAGATAACATGGTGTGTGGTGTCACACACAGAAGATCATGTTATCAGTACCTTATAAATTATAAACAGTAGCTCACGACCATAATGGAAAGTAACAAACCATTGGAAGGTCGTAGTGTAATTAGGTATTAGTTTATCTTAACTATATAATTACACTAGTACACTTAGAGTGTATTGAGTAGGATCATTAGAGGTCGTTTCTTTTATACTGACTTTATAAAGAAACAAAGACCTCAGTTATTATGGAAGTGTGTGCTCTTAATCCTAATATAATAACAAGCACATATATTTGATATTTATTTCTTTAATTTATCAATGGGTGAGATTTAGTTCGATAAATCAATAAGCCCGATAAGTTGGGAAATGAAATCACTTATAGTGTGTGTTGTTGATTATAGAAGGAAACTGTGTCCTAGTGATCTAGGTTGAGAATGTCCCCAAGAGGAGCTCATAAGGATTGTCATGTTAAACCCTGCAGGTGGACTTAGTCCAACATGACGATGAAGTTGAGTGGTACTACTCTTGGAGCTAGATATTAATTAAGTGAGTTGTCAGTAACTTACTTAATTAGTGGGCATTTGTTATCTTAAACACAGGGAGACTAACACACTCATAATAAGAAGGAGCCCAAAAATGTAATTTGGGATTGGTGCGGTAGTTCAATAATAGTTCTTTAGTGGAATGAATTATTATTGATGAAATTAAGTTGTGTGTTCGGGGCGAACACGGGATGCTTAATTTCATCGGGAGACCAAAACCAATTCCTCCTCTCGGTCCCTATCGTAGCCTCTAGTATATAGAGATTTATACCCACCGCATACCCACCTTCTTATCCATCCAATGGGGCTGGCCAAGCTAGCTTAGAACCCAAGCTAGGACCGGCCAAGTCCAAGTGGATGAGCCATGTAGGTGGCCGGCCAAAGCTTGGGTCCCAAGCTTAGGTGGCCGGCCACTAGAATATTAAAAAGGATTTTTATTAAAATTATTTCTTATGTGGATATCATGATTTTAAAAGAGAGTTTAAAAAATTAAAAATTTCCTTTTATAACTTTCTACAAAAGATTAAGAGAAGAGATTAATGTCTTTCCTTATTTGTAGATTAAAAGGATGGTTTTAATTTTTGGTAAAAACTTTCCTTATTTGTAAATCATCTACATGTTTAAAAGAGAGTTTAAAATTTGAAATCTTTCCTTATTTGTTGATTAAAGGAGGATTTTAAATTTTAAGAAAACTTTCAATTTTAATCATGTTCATGATTTAAAAGAGTTTAAAATTAAATATTCTCTTTTATAAGTTTCTACAAAAGATTAAGAAAAGATTTGATATCTTTCCTTATTTGTAGATTAAAAGAGATTTTAATTTTTAGAGATAACTTTCTTTTTATCCACATGTTTAAAAGAAATATTTTAATTTATAAAATTTCCTTTTTATTAACCACCATGAAGGGAAAAATTATTTGAGAAATTTTTATAAATTTCCGAAAGCAAATTAGGAAGTTTTAATTCTTGTGTGAATTAAAATTTCCTTGATTTGTGGAATGGTGTGGCCGGCCATTGTATTTGTAAAAAGGAAATTATTTTTAATTAAATAAAATTTTCTTTTTCATGGCAAAATAATTAAGGAAGTTTTTAATTAAATTTTCTTATTTGCCAAGACCAAGGATTATAAAAGAAGGGGTAGAAAAGGCTTCATTGTGAACAACTCTATTCTATTCTTCCTCTCTTTTCCTCCTTGGTGGCCGGCCCTAGCTTCTTTCTTTTCTCTTCTTCTTATGGCCGGCGGCAATCCCTCTTGGAGCTCTTGATGGTGGCCGGTTCTAGCTAGGAGAAGAAAGAGAGAAAGGAGGTTTTATTTCTTGCATCCCTTGGAGCTTGGTGGTGGTGGCCGGACCTCTACTTCTCATGGAGAATTTTGGTGGCTGAAACCTAGAAGGAAGAAGAAGGTGCTTGGTGGTTCTCATCTCGGAAGATCGTTGCCCACACAACGTCCGAGGTTAGAAGAGGAATACGGTAGAAGATCAAGAGGTCTTTCTAAAAGGTATAACTAGTATTTTTCCTTTCCGCATCATACTAGTTATTTTTGGAAATAATACCAAATACAAGAGGCTTACGATTCTAGTATTTCGAATTTATTTTCGATGTAGTGTTCTTATGTTTTCTTCTTTTCCTTGTGATTTGATTGTTCCTTTTGGTTAACCTAAAGTTATTCTAGGAAATTAAATATTATCTTTCTATAAAAGGTTTTGTGTAGTCGGTGGTGGTTGCTCCCATATCCAAGAAGGTCATGTGCCTCGCCACGTCAGTACTGGGAACCAATTATGGAAATTAATATTTAATGGAATTAATAACTTAGGTGATTTGGATCGAACGTGTTAAGTTCCGCAGGAGATCCAAGTCAAAACCTAAAAGAACAAATAGATTAAGTTTTGGATCAAACGTGTTAAGTTCCACAGGCTATCCAAAATTTAATTTAAAAGAACACATGGTAGCTAGGAAAAGGTTCAGACCTTTGTACAAAATTTTTGTACAGTGGAACCTCTAGGCTTTCCGAGTAGCAACCAACAAAAGGTATATCTTATTCTCTAGTAGTTGAAACATGTTTAGTGGTGTTATCTACCAGTACCTGGTGTGTAGATATGGGAGCCACTAATTATATCTGCAATTCATTGCAGGGGTTCCAGGAAACTCGATGACTACATGAAGGGGAGATTACCATCTACATGGGCAATGCTACAAAAGTGGCGGCTGTTGTAGTGAGAGATGTTTATTTATCCTGTGATAGGAATAAAATATTGATTTTGAGAAATTGTCTTTATGTACTAAGTTTTAGAAAGAACTTGATTTCAGTTTCTAAACTATTTATGGATGGATATTCTGTTTCTTTTGATGGCAAAGTAGTTGTTAAGAAAAATAGGGTAGTTATCTGTTCTGGTACATTGGTTGGCAATTTATATACTCTAAATCCAATAACTCCCACGATGCAACAAATGGAAATTAATAACACATCTTCTAATTCTAATAAGAGAAAGCAGCCTTCAAAAATGAACCAAACATATCTTTGGCATCTAAGGCTTGGTCATGTTAACTTGAGTAGGATTCAAAGGCTAATAGCCGATGGACCTTTGGGTTCATTGGTGGTGGAAGACTTTCCAACCTACGAATCTTGCTTGGAAGGAAAATGACCAAGAGACATTTTAAGGCCAAGGGGTATAGAGCCAAAGATGTGTTGAAATTGGTTCATTCTGATTTGTGTGGACCTATGACTATCCAAGCAAGAGGTGGTTTCGAATATTTTGTCTCTTTTATAGACGACTATTCGAGATACGAGTACATTTACTTGATGCGCCGCAAGTCTGAGTGCTTTGATAAGTTCAAAGAATACAAGGCCGATGTAGAGAAACGTCATGGTAAAAGTATCAAGACACTACGGTCTGATCGTGGTGGCGAGTACATCTTAGTATAGTTTAGGAGTTACTTATCAGAGGCCGGGATTCAATCCCAACTATCTACGCCTGGTACACCCTAACAGAATGGTATAGCGGAACGAAGGAATAGGACTCTTATGGAAATGGTTAGATCAATGGTGAGTTATTCAGAATTACCAAATTCATTTTGGGAATATGCTCTGGAAACAGCAGTGTACATTCTGAACTTGGTACCTTCTAAGTCAGTACCCTCTACTCCCACAGAATTACGGAATGGGCGTAAGCCTAGTCTGAAACATATTCAGATTTGGGGTAGTCCAGCACATGTGCTGAAGGGAGGCACTGATAAGTTGGAATCACGAATAGAAGTTTGCTTGTATGTGGGTTATCTTAAAGGAACAAAAAGACGTTTATTTTATAGTCCTAAAGATCAGAAGGTCATTGTTAGCACCAATGTCCAATTTTTAGAAGAGGACTATGTAATGAACCACAAGCCCATGAGTAAAATTATTCTTAAAGAAATAAGAGAAGACACGTCTACTTTAGTACCAATGGTACAAGATGAGATACCACAAGAAACTGCAACACATGTCACAAATGATGCACAATTACAAGTGGTGCCTCGTCATAGTAGGAGGGTTGTTCTGCAACCTGATAGATTCATGTTTTTGGGAGAGTCTTCGGACTTGATCCCTGGTGAACATGAACCTGATCCCTAGATATATGATGAAGCACTCCAAGATAAAGATGCAGCATCTTCGCAAAGTGCAATGAACTCTGAAATAGAATCTAAGTACTCTAATCATGTCTGGGAGTTTGTAGAACCACCATATGGTGTAAAAGCCATTGGATGCAAATGAGTTTACAAAATAAAAAGAGGGATAGATAGGAAGGTGGAAACCTTCAAAGCAAGGCTTGTTGCAAAAAGGTATACTTAGAAAGAGGGAATCGATTATGAGGAAACCTTTTCGCCGGTAGCCATGCTTAAGTCTATCCAGATTCTTTTATCTATTGCCGCTCATATGAATTATGAGATTTGGCAAATGGATGTCAAGACAACTTTCCTTAATGAAAGTCTTGAAGAAAACATGCATATGAAGCAACCAGAGGGATTCATTACGAAAGGCAAAGAGTATCTTGTATGTAAGCTCAATCGGTTTATCTATGGACTGAAGCAAGCTTCGAGATCTTGGAATATTCGATTTAATGAAGTGATCCAGTCTTATGGATTTATTCAATGTCCGGATGAGTCTTGTGTATACAAGAAGAGTGACAGAAACATGGTGGTATTTTTTGTACTATACGTAGATGACATTTTGCTCGTTGGCAACAATATCAAAGTGTTGTCAGACGTAAAGGTATGGTTGTCCAAACAGTTTGATATGAAGGATTTGGGAGAATGTGGACATATTCTTGGGATCAAAGTAATAAGGGATCGCAAGAAAAAAATATTGTGCTTATCCCAAGCTTCATACATCAATACTATCCTAGCTGTTTTTAGCATGCAAAACTCCAAGAAAGGTTTTCTACCTTTTCGGCATGGAGTACCTTTATCTAAAGAGATGTGTCCTAAAACATCAAAGGAGATAGAGGACATGAAGGTAGTTCATTATGCTTCGGCTGTAGGAAGCCTAATGTATGCAATGCTATGTACGAGATCGGATATATGTTTTGTCGTAGGCATGGTTAGCAGATATCAAAGTAATCCAGGACAGAGACATTGGACTGTCGTAAAGCATATATTAAAATACCTGAGAATGACTAGAGATTATATACTAGTTTACCAGGCAGATGATTTGCTCCCTATGGGTTATACGGATTTGGACTTCCAATCAGATAAGGACAATAGTAAGTCAACCTCAGGGTATGTGTTTACTTTGGGAGGTAGAGTCATTACATGGAGGAGTGTTAAGCAGAAATATGTTTCGGACTCCACCATGGAAGCTGAGTATGTAGCAGCCTCTGAGGCAGCCAAAGAAGCTGTATGGCTCAGAAACTTCTTGATGGACTTAGATGTGATTCCTGGTTTGCCCAAAGTTATCATAATTTATTGTGACAACAGTGGTGCAATTGCAAACTCGAAGGAACCACGAGCTCATAAGGCAAGTAAACACATTGAGCACAAGTACCACCTGATGTGAGACATCATAAAGCAAGGAGAAGTTGTTGTCTCCAAGATTGTTGTTAGTTAGAGCCCTAGAGCCAATCATTTGATGATTGTTGTATGGACTCGTTGTATCATATTCTTATATATATAAAGGCATTTGTTTATGGTTATTATGCTTACTTGTATTGGTGCCAAATAACTAAGTATAATAGCGTCCTTGAGTAGAAGGTTCTTACCTATATCAATCGATTGGTTGAACCGATAGTGAGATGATATAGGGAACACTACTCTTAATCATTCCTAGTCAAGTATTAGCATTCAGGGACAATGTTAATGCGATGAGACTAGCATGTAGGTCAACTCGATGACTTGATCTCACAAGTCATGGATATAGAGATATCAAGTTGACACATGGGTATGCATTGGAGAATGTATACTGAATGACCCGCCATGACAAAGTATCATGGATCATTATATGAGTGTCATATACTTTCTCATGTGGCTATTAGTATAACTATTAGTCCTTGGACCTGAAGTCACCATGGTTCCCTACATAAGGAGTTACATAGTTTGGCTTCGTCAAACGTCACCCGTAACTGGGTGGACTATAAAGGCGATTATTAGGTATGTAACAAATTATGCGGAGGGATGTGAGTGATGTAGATAGGATCTATACCTCCTATATGACGGGAGAGACATCGATATTCTTGATAGAGTGAGACCACTAAGTGCATGGTCATGCCCAAATGAGTCAATATGAGATGTTGAGCTCATTTGATTAAGTGAGTCTACTTGGGAAATTTTTCCTATTTCAAGTTCTAAAAGTCCTTATTAATACTTAGAAGTGCTATAGAAATATTCTAGATATTTTTAGAAATTTTTAGAGTATTTTTACGTAATTTTTGGAAGTCGTTTGATATTTTTACAAAACGAAAGAAGCTTTGACAAAAATAATATCCAAGCTGAAGTTTGAACCGGAAACCTCGGGTTAAGCAGAGATTCGCTTAACCAACAGACAAGCCGAACTTTTCTTAACTAAACCTATATCGTAATATAGTTAAGTTATAATGAGAGCCCAAAGTTAGACCTAGTTATAAAAGGATTATGTTTTTCTTCTTACCGTAACCCAAAATTTTCCCCTTCTCCTCTTCGCGAGCGATGGTGTTTCCCTTTCTCGGGTGAAAACGCACCAAGTACCTAGGCGACTCCGGCGGCCGGCGAGCACCCTTCTCCGCGGGTTCTTCACATATCCGAGCTCCTCTCGGCAAGGTGAACGCGCAGGCACAAGAAGAGGCCGAGAGTTGCAAGTCTCCGAACCCTAGAACCTCCTTCCTCCTTCGGTTGTAAGTCCAAGCAAACCGCAGTAAGTACTACTCACCTGTGGTAGGAGTTGCTCCGAACTTAGGGTTTCGTTTCCTTGCTTTCGGATTTTGCTGTGCCGAGTAGAATTATATGCTAGAGCTTTTCTTTCCATGCTCTGTTTATCTAGCCGAATTGCTGTGCTAGGGTTTTCTTTTCCATTCCATTTGGATGAATTGCCTGTTAGTGATGTTAGATTCTTTATGCTGGAAAGTTCCATGATGAAACCGTAGTTTCAGGTTGTGGTTAGTTTCCTTTATAGCAGAATTCATTCCTGATTATATGAATCCGTAGCCTGCTATTGCTCAAAACATGTTTCAGTTGTATGTAAGTTTAGTTAAACCGTAGCATGTAGTGTTTCCCACTGAACATAAAAGCTTTCCTTTTAGCATCTCAGATTTTAGACCTTTACTTGCTATTTTAACAAGTACGAACAAACCTATTTTTCCAGCATTACAATTCTGAACTCTTTGCTTATTTTGGTTAGCATGAACAGCCATATTATAAGGATTTGGGATTTGTTTGTTTTGCTACCTTATCTAGCATCCCAGTATTTAGTTCCTTGCAATTTTATAATCTTCCTGCACTACCGTAAGTATGAATAGCATTTTCCTTGCTACTCAAAGGGAAAGAACAACCCTTTATTTAGTTAAAATGGGTTTAGCATTTTCCTTGCTACTCAAAAGGGCAAGAACAACCTTTATTTAAAGTATATAGTGTTAGTTTCTTGGTTTTCTTAAACATGAATAACTATTAAGCTTATCTTGTAGTTTGATTGGGTTTGCTTTATTTTTATAGCATGCACAGTTAGTTGCAATTCTCTACTTGTTAGATATACTTACAGTGTTCTAGTAAGCTCTATTAGGGGATTATGAGAAGTTATGAGTAGAGAAAAAACCAAGGTCTAGTTAGAAAAGATAACAAGTAATTTAAAGTAAGAGGCTAGTACCTGACTTCCAAGGTTGTCGTTAAACAAATCCAGGTGACCAATTCCAAGGTCTTGGCCCTGGTAAGACCAAGGTATTTACCCTCATAGGACTGGAGGCTCGCTACCTCAGTCTCTATTAGAGAGCGCGCATTTGGTACTAAGCCTGGCCCAAGAAAGAGAAGAAGAAAGTTAAATATTAATTTCAAGTATAAGGCTATAAGTAAATGAGACAAGTATCACCTATGCTTAGAACTAGCAAAGTTTAGCTCTTTTAATTCTAAGCATACCGTATTAGTTTTCATTTGCTTTCCTTATGAATTTATCGAGCATGATTAGCTTTATTTCCAGCATGCAGATTTATTCTTGTATATCATGAGTATGCAGATTATTTTAGTGCTTTACTATTAGATGAGCATGAGTAGCTTTTCTTTTTAGCATTTTAGTTTTAGCATCCTTTATATCTTATGCATTTTCGAGTTTTTTTGAGATAGCTTAGTACTTACTAAGCAATTCGCTTATATATTTATTTTCCTCCTACTACAGATAAAGGAAAAGCTAAAGTATAAGGAAGAAGGCGACAAGATGGTGGGGATGGTGTGTGATGTTGAACTATGGAAGCCTCGGGACTTGGTTAAGAAGTTGTTTAGAGTCCTTCTTTAATGTTATTAGAGAAGTTGAGATTGTTAAAGAGTTGTTTCCTTTTTCTTATGTTGCTAATTGAGTCTATTCCGCATTGTTAGTTTGGTGGTTTCCCACTATTGGAGCTTTATTCATTTGCTATTGCTAGAATAGTTTTTTTTTTAGTTGTTGTGTCTTATTACTGCGTGGTTGTGAAGTATATATACCAGCCGCATGTTAGCTAGAGCCCTAGAGCCAATTATTTGATGATTGTATTTTGGACTTATTGTATCATATTCTATATAAATAAAGGCATTTGGATTTTAGTTATTATACTTACTTGTATTGGTGCCAAATAAACTAAGTATAATAATGTCCTTAAGTAGATGGTTCTCACCTATATCAATCGGTTAGTTGAACCGACATTGAGATGATATAGGGAACACTACTCTTAATCATTCCTAGTCGAGTATTAACATTTGGGGACAATGTTAATGCAATAAGACTAGCATGTAGGTCAACTCGATGACTTGATCTCACAAGTCATGGATATAGAGATATCAAGTTGACACATGGGTATACATTAGAGAATGTATACTGAATGACCCGCCATGAGAAAGTATCATGGATCATTATATGAGTGTCATATACTTTCTCATGTGGCTATTAGTATGACTACTAGTCCTTAGACCTGAAGTCACCATAGATCCCTACATAATGAGTTATGTACTTTGGTTTCGTCAAACGTCACACGTAACTGGGTGGACTATAAAGGCGATTATTGGGTATATAACAAATTATGCAGAGGGATGTGAGTGATGTAGATGGGATCTATTCCTCCTATATGACGGGAGAGACATCGGTATTCTTGATAGAGTGAGACCACGAAGTGCATGGCCATGCCCAAATGAGTCAATATAGGATATTGAGCTCATTTGATTTAGTGAGTCTACTTGGAGTTCAAGATTTAGATTGGTCAGAGGATGACACGGTCTATGCCTCACATTGATCAATCTAGATGTCTAGGATAGAAGGACACTTGTCATATTTTGTGAGGAGTCACAATTAGTAGTCACAAGGTGATGTCGGATCTCGACATTCTTGTAACTTGGGTAGTAATGATGTGTTGCTAGATACCGCTCATTACTTATGCTCCTAAATGGGTTTAGGGCATTGCCAACGTTACAAGAACCTATAGGGTCACACACTTAGGACAATTAGATGGAGATTAGGTTCATATGATGAACCAAGAGGATTAGATTCATTTGATAAATCAAATTGGATTAAGAGTAATCCTAATTGGGCTAACTTGAGTTCGACTCAAGTTGATTCATGTGTTCAATGAGTCTAATTTAGATTTTGACTCATTGAATCAATTTAATTAAATGAATTAGATTCATTATATTAAGTTGGCTTGAATCAAATGGTTGGATTCGATCAACCATAGAAGAGATTTGGTCAAGTTTGACTTGACTTGAGAGGAAGATTAAAAGTCAAGTTTGACTTGACTTTATGCCACATCATTGGTGAGTTGGCATTGATGTGGACCAATGATGATGCACCACATCATCATGGTTGCCACCTCATGGGAGTTACTAGTGAGTGCCACCTCATGGAGGTTACATTCCCTCTTTGATGACAACTTAATGCATTAATGAGGGGGTTACATTTGGGAAATGTGGCCGGCCACAATTTGAATGAAAATGGATTCATTTTCATTCAAGTGATTATTATTGCATCTTCTTCTTCTCAAGCTCTCCCTCTCCTCTTCTTGCCGTGGCTGATCAAGGGTGCTAGCACGCCTTTGTTTAGTTTCTCTCCACCTAATTAGTTCATGTGGATACTTCTAGAGGAGTGTCTATTTTGACACTCTCGAGATCCGGCACCGTTTGGACGAGCGGGAACGCGAAGGGCTTCGCTACAAGGGTAAATTTCTAAACATGTAGATCTAAGTGTAGATCTAGATAGTAAACTCGTACTCGTAAGTTTTTCGTAAATTTTCCTTGCACGGATCTACAGCTTTGGGTGATTCGGGGTTTCCGCGACGCGAAAAGCGATTTTCGTGACCCGAAAAACCCAACACCGCATGTGGCTGATGGTTTATTTTGCATGTATTGATGATTATTGTCACCGGTACATGGGAGACTCTGCCGAAATTTTTCTGTAGGAACTTCTCTGGGGCCGTGATAAATTTAAGTGTTGCTAATAATAGCATAAGTAACACTAGTAAGTAGAGTAATAGATAAGTAACGGTCACCCTTAGAGAGTAGCAAGGAAGGTGGGTCGTTAAGTTGGTATCAGAGGAGTTCCCATTCTCCAACATCACACACACATCAACATCAGCCTTGCTGTCTTCAAGTAAGAAAGTATTTAAGTTTTTTCTTTTATGTTTTCTTTATTATTTGTAGTAGAGAGTAATTGCTTATATGCGCTTTAGTAAGATAGAAGTTTGGTTTTTCTTTATTCATACATATGTTTGTTTAGAAAGGATAGAGGAGATATCTGTTAGGATCCTTCGTACGGCTAGAGAGGGGGGGTGTGAATAGCCGACCCCAATCTTTCTCATTTCTTCCTACGATTAGGTTAGCGCAGCGGAAATACAAAGTAGAAAGAAAACAGGAGAAGAAAATCAAACCTTAACACAGCGATGTACGAGGTTCGGAGATGATACTCCTACTCCTCGGCGTGTCCGTAAGGTGGACGAGCCCTATCAATCCGTCGGTGGATGAGTCCCCGGAGAACCGGCTAATATCAACTCCTTGTGGGTGGAGAAACCTCGCCACAATCACTTGCAACAGCAAGCTAAGAGTACAAGAGAATAGCAAGAACAAAATGAATGTAAAACAAACAAGCTTGCCTTCTCGTCGACTGAGGTCCCTGATGAAGTAGCAACTCCACGGACAGATGCAACAGCAAGCCAGTCGAGAAAACTGTCGGGGAAGCTCACGCGAAGCTTCAGCAGCGGTTGAGCTCAGCAAAGCTCGGAGCACCAGAAGAAGCAGAAGCTTCAGGCAGGAGAGAACTTCCAGAAGGAAGAAGGAGAGAGACGCACAGCAGATGCCCCCGATCCTTTATACCTGCGAAGAAGAAACAGTGAAGAAACTAGCCGTTGCGTCGCAACGGCTAGGACCCTGATCGGTCCACAGACCGATCAGGGAAGAGGTGGATCGGTCCACAGACCGATCCCCTTCCTTTCCTTCTCGCGATGCTCGTCTTTGATCGGTCCACAGACCGATCAGACTGATCAGCCTGCCTTTCTTTTCGCCTCTGTTTTCTTCGATCGGTCACCACCGATCGACAAGAATCGAACAGAGCTTGATATCGATCGGTCACCGGACCGATCGAGAAAACAGTAGACACCGATCGGTCCGGTGACCGATCCGAGCTTGGTTTTGCCCAAACCAAGTCCCAAGACTTCAAACCAATATCCGGTCAACCTTGACCTATTGGTACTTCATCCCTAGCATCCGGTCACTCCCTTGACCTGCTTCCTCCAAGTGTCCGGTCAATCCTTTGACCTACTTGACTTTCCAACACAAGTCCGATCATCCCCGATCCATCTGGATTTTCCTTGCCTGGATTCACTCACGAGGACTTTCCACCTTGCCTAACATCCCAGTTAGGACTTTCTCATTGCCTAACATCCAGTTAGGACTTTTCCACCGTCACGCTTCACTCACCAGGACTTTCCAACTGCCTAACATCCCAGTTAGGACTTTCCCACTGCCTGGCTTCACTCACCAGGACTTTCCAACTGCCTAACATCCCAGTTAGGACTTTCTCACTGCCCGGCTTCACTCACCAGGACTTTTCCCGTGCCAAGTCTCCATACTTGGACTTTTCGCGTGCCAAGCTCCCTGCTTGGACTTTTCCAGAATCAGGTCAACCAGGTCAACCTTGACCTAAGGTTGCACCTACAATCTCCCGAACACCTATTCTTGTCAAACATCAAGAATACAACTCTCTTCTCGTCAAACATCGTCAAACATCAAAACACAACTCGAGTCAGGTCAACTCGAGTCAGGTCAACCAAGTCAACCTTGACCTAAGGTTGCACCAACAATCTCCCCCTTTTTGATGTTTGACAAAATCCAAAATCAAGTTAGGTTAACCCGATAACCTAACTTAGGTTTTCCAACCATCTTCCAATGTCCAATGTTCTTTTCTTGAACATTCTCCGGACATTCTCCCCTTAGGTTAACCCGATAACCTAACTTGGGTTTTCCAACCATCTTCCAATGTCCAATGTTCTTTTCTTGAACATTCTCCGGACATTCTCCCCTTAGGTTAACCCGATAACCTAACTTGGGTTCTCCAATAATTCTCCCCCTTTTTGACACACATCAAAAAGTATTCCAATGTTCTTCCTCGAACATTCCTTGACATTCTTCCCCTAGCTTAGGTTAACCCGATAACCTAACTTGGGTTCTCCAATAATTCTCCAATGAACGCTCTCCCCTTTTTGACACACATCAAAAAGAAAAAGAGGGTATCAAGGTCAAGAGTTTCTTCCTAATGAAAGTCCCATACCTTTCATTGAAACTCTTAAATTCCCCTTGATACTAAACTCAACAACCAACTTAGTGATAATCCCATATCACTAATCCTTAAAAGTCTTTTGGAGTAAAAACTCCCCCTAAAATTCAACTCCCCCTTGACAATTAGGTAAAACTTCCCCTAAAGGTCAACTCCCCCTTGACCATTGCACCAACAATGTCTCGGCGAGTTTCAAACCTTTAGAAATCCACAAAACCCAACTTCCAGCTGAAATTTCAGACCAACAGCTGAAAATCAGAAACTGGCACGCACTGATCGGTCCCCAGACCGATCCCCCTGGATCGGTCCCCAGACCGATCCACGCTTCACTGATCACACTGGATCGTCACTGATCGGTCACCAAACCGATCAGAACTTCCCTGGATCGGTCCGGTGACCGATCCACACTCTGAAATCAGAGATTTCTGATTTCCCTTCCCGGAAATTCAGAAACTCCTAATAAATTCCAGAAAATTCCAAAAATCATAAAATTTTGAGGATACACTCCTCATACCATATACTATCACGGAAAAATAATTTTCTATGAAAATAGTTTCCATTTTTCAATCTTGATACAAAGTTCAAAAACTTTGAAATAGTTCAAATTTAAGTCATCTTTGTATCATCTTGCTCAATGAAGAATGCTATCACTAGGAAAGCTTCATCAAGGTTTTTCAAATCAATTTTAAAATGTTTTTTAAAACTATTTGAATTTAGGACCATAATCTTAGGGCTAGATGTACATGACTTGTACACAAGCTTTCCCTATGATCCTTAATTTCTTGAATTAGGGTCATCTAGGTACAATGACTATGCACCTTGATCCTAACTCATGATCCTAATATCTCACACACATCTAAAGTGCATCAAACCACATTCAAGTCAATTTGATGTGAGATATGGGTTAAGGTCAACTTAGGCTAAGTTCTCATGCATTTTCTAAACATCAATTTGATCTCAATATCAAATTATATGTTTGTCCTTAAATCAATTTTATTGATTATAATGCAAGAGATGATGACATGGCATATATGATATCATAAATGGAAAACATGTGCCAATGTCATGATGTCATGGCATAAAGTATGAAAACTTAAATAGAGCATGACATATAAACTAGCCTAAGCACTATCATGACATTTCAAATGATGATAAAACTAAATATGATGTCATGGCATGGCATATGACAACCAATCATGGGAAGTTAGCACAAATAAAATACCTAAATTCCCTATCTAAGTATCCTTAGCCTTAGCTAACTTAGAATCTAACCCTAGATTGCCCATATATCCCTAAGAGACAACCAAAATCCCAATTATGGTATTTCTCTAGGTTTTCTTAAATTGTGCCAAATGAGATTAAAATCGATATTTTTCAAATATGGCACAATTTACTCTTTAAGGAGTAAATAATAATCCTTTTTCATTTTCAAGGGTTATCAAGACCTTGAAAATGCTCCTTGAGTGTCAATTTCCTCAAAGTTGGGTTAACTACCCTTCTAATTGGAGTTGACACTCTCTAACCCATCTATGGGATAGAGAAGATGCTCCTAGGAACCCAATACCTATTAGAGCTCATTGGGTTCACTAAATATTCACTAGGGATAACTTCCCTAGCAACCCTCCTAATGACCCTCTTAGGCTTTGAAGCCTTGGTCATTTGGGTCTCATCAAGGTCAACTATAGGGGTGACTCCCCTTGTAACCTTGGTAATGGTCTTCCTAGCCCTAGGTTTTGTTCCATAATCAAATGGAACATTGTGGTAAGTGGGCTTGACCATTTGGGACTTAGGTTTGTGACCCAAACCTTTCTTGTCCTTGGACTTGGGTTTTTGACTCTTAAACCCTAGAGATGACTTCTCCAAGTTCTTAAGAGCCTTTTCCAAAGTATCAAGTCTTGACCTCAAGACTTGATTCTCCTTCTCTAATACCTCAATTTTTGATTTGTCATTTTTCTTTGAGGCATTCCTAGGCATGTGTCTAGTTGATTTGGGATTCCTACCTAGGTTCTCCTTAACCTTAGATGAGGTAATTCTAGGGTTGGCTTTCCTAGTGTTATCCTTATCTAGGCTCACATGTTTGGCACCTAAGCATGTGTATCGATTTCTAATGTTATCATGCTTATCATTATTGACTAGTGCAATAAAATTTCTAGCATGCATCTTACTAGTATTGCACGAATGAGACTTAAATGATACCTTAGGGTTTGCCTTAGCTCCCCCTATAGAAGTGCTCGGTCTCTTGCCCTTGTGAGGTTGCCTCCCCCTCGGACAATGACTCCGATAATGTCCCCTTCGCTTGCATTGGAAGCACACCACGTGCTCCTTGCCTTTGCGTATCGGAACTCCGGCTTCCTTGACCTTTGGCGCCGGTGGAGTCTTTCTTACCCTCTTTGGACACTTACTCTTGTAATGTCCATGTTCCCTACACTCAAAGCACATAATGTGTAATTTAATTGAACTTAAATTGCTTGAGTTACCTAGGGTTGAGGGTGGATGCGAGCTCTCTTCTTCATCCCTTTCGGAGGTAGAAGCTTCTTCTTCTTGCTCCGAACTTGAAGAAGAACTCTCCTCCTCTTTGTCCTTAGATGTTGAGTAACCCTCAACTTCTAATTCGCTCCCTCCATGATGTGAGCTACTTGGCTCACTAGGCTCCTCTTCATGGCTTGAAGTGGAGCTCTCCTCATGGTACTTGGCCAAGTTATCCCACAACTCCTTGACATTGTTGTATTTACCTATCTTACACAAAATATTAGTAGGTAATGAAAATTCAATTGTTTTAGTTACCTCATTGTTGATCGTGGATTGGTGGACTTGTTCCTTCGTCCACTTGTTCTTCTCCAGAGGCTCTCCTTCTTTATCCATTGGAGGAGTAAACCCTTCTTGTACACAAAACCAGTTCCACATATTAGTCCTAAGAAAATACATCATCCTTACCTTCCAATATGCGAAGTTGTCGTTGTAGAAGGGTGGAATGGTGATGTCTTCTCCGAATTGATCCATCTCTAGCTTTTGCTCCCACGGGTGTGAATCCGATGAAGAGCAACCTGGCTCTGATACCACTTGTTAGGATCCTTCGTACGGCTAGAGAGGGGGGGTGTGAATAGCCGACCCCAATCTTTCTCGTTTCTTCCTACGATTAGGTTAGCGCAGCGGAAATACAAAGTAGAAAGAAAACAGGAGAAGAAAATCAAACCTTAACACAGCGATGTACGAGGTTCGGAGATGATACTCCTACTCCTCGGCGTGTCCGTAAGGTGGACGAGCCCTATCAATCCGTCGGTGGATGAGTCCCCGGAGAACCGGCTAATATCAACTCCTTGTGGGTGGAGAAACCTCGCCACAATCACTTGCAACAGCAAGCTAAGAGTACAAGAGAATAGCAAGAACAAAATGAATGTAAAACAAACAAGCTTGCCTTCTCGTCGACTGAGGTCCCGGATGAAGTAGCAACTCCACGGACAGATGCAACAACAGCAGAGAACCCAGCCGGAAGCTCACGCCAAGCTTCAGCGGTTGAGCTCAAAGAAAGCTCGGAGCACCGTAAAGCGTAAGCTTGCGTAAGAGAACTTCCGTGAGGAAGAAGGAGAGAGACGCAGATGCCCCGATCCTTTATACCGCGAAGAAGAAATGAAGAAACTAGCCGCGTCGCAGCTAGGACCGATCGGTCCACGCATCGATCGAGGATGAATCGGTCCACGCATCGATCCCTTCCTTCCTTCGCGATGCTGTCTCGATCGGTCCACGACATCGATCAGATGGCCCGATGCGGACCGATCTTCGCCTCTGTTTTCTTGCGATCGGCCACCGATCGACAAGAATCAACAGAGCTTGGATCCGATCGGTCACCGGACCGATCAGAAAAGACACCTGGATCGGTCGGTGACCGATCCGAGCTATTTTGCCCAAACTAAGTCCCAAGACTTCCAAACCAATATCCGGTCAACCTTGACCTATTGGTACTTCATCCCTAGCATCTGGTCACTCCCTTGACCTGCTAGAACTCCCTGCCAAGTGTCCGGTCAATCCCTTTGACCTACTTGGACTTTCCAACACCAGAAGTCCGATCATCCCTGATCCATCTGGATTTTCCCTTGCCTGGATTCACTCACCAGGACTTTCCACACTGCCTAACATCCCAGTTAGGACTTTCTCATTGCCTAACATCCCAGTTAGGACTTTTCCACTGCCTGGCTTCACTCACCAGGACTTTCCAACTGCCTAACATCCCAGTTAGGACTTTCCCACTGCCTGGCTTCACTCACCAGGACTTTCCAACTGCCTAACATCCCAGTTAGGACTTTCTCACTGCCCGGCTTCACTCACCAGGACTTTTCCCGTGCCAAGTCTCCATACTTGGACTTTTCGCGTGCCAAGCTCCCTGCTTGGACTTTTCCCGAATCAGGTCAACCAGGTCAACCTTGACCTAAGGTTGCACCTACAATCTCCCGAACACCTATTCTTGTCAAACATCAAGAATACAACTCTCTTCTCGTCAAACATCGTCAAACATCAAAACACAACTCGAGTCAGGTCAACTCGAGTCAGGTCAACCAAGTCAACCTTGACCTAAGGTTGCACCAACAATATCAAGCCTTTTTCTTTGCATAATTAGATGGCAAGAAGATGTCGTCCCCGTACCACTCGTACTGAGGACCAGGATTAGGAGAACGAAGGCCCAGGCTCAACTGAGCCCAATCTCTCTGAAGTTGTTGCTCAACTCCAGAAACAAGTAGCAGAGCAGTAGCAAGTAATTGCCAATCTGATGGCAAATCAGCAATCAGTTCCTCCCCCTCCCCCAGCTGTCACTGCGGAGACTCCAGTGGTAATTGAGGTTCCACCAGCTACCCAGGGAGTCATCATAGTACCTCAGAGACAAGAAGCTTACCTCATACAGTGGCTGAAATTGAAACCAGAGAGCTTCTCAAGCACGACTGAGCCCTGGGATGCCTAGGCTTGGTTTAAAATACTGGAGAGCACAATGGAGCTTCTTGACTGGCCAGAAGTCGAGAATGTCAAGTGCGCCTCTTTCTGCCTGTTAGGAGATGCTCGTATGTGATGGGAGGGGATAAAGACCAAGAGGTCAGCCAATCAGATGAGCTGGGCTGATTTTCAGTCAGAGTTTTATGAAGAGTTCCTCCACCTACAGATCACCAACAAGCACTATGAGGAATTTATAGAGTTCAAACAAGGTGACCTGTCAGTGGAAGAAGCAGCCAAGAAGTTCAACAGACTAGCTCGTCTCTGCCCAGAGCTGGTAAGTACAGAGAAGGAGTGAGTCAAACTGATGCTCAGAATGCTAAGACCACATATAGCACTGAATGTGAGCAGTGGAGCTCACCAGCCCCAGACTGGTGAAGAGTTGATCAGTATGGCATTAATTGCTGAGCACTACCTGAACGGCATCAAAGCACAACGAGCGCAACACAAGCCAGTGAAGATAGAGGACAAGACAGTGGGGAGCCAGAAATCCCAGTCAAGTAAACAGAACTAGAAAGGCAATGGTAGAAAAAGAAAGCAGTGGAACTCAGGAAGTAACCAGAAGGGAGGACCAGCAAACAAGCAGACCAAGTTCCCTCCCTGTCCCAAATGTGGGAGAACACATCCAGGAGCCTGTCTTTTGGATAAGACTGGATGTTATTCCTATGGTCAGGAAGGACACATGGCTAAAGAATGTCCTAACAAGCTCAAAGCACCTCAGCCATAGCCTTTGATAGTGCTAGAGTATTCTCCCTCACCAAAGAAGAAGCTGCTAGTGCCTCCACGGTTGTAACAGGTCAAGTAGTTATTTTTCAGCATTTAGCTACTGTACTATTTGATACTGGGGTGACCCATTCTTTCGTATCAGTACCCTTTGCCAGTAAATTACAGGTGCCTACAGAGAGTATGAACTCCAAGTTCTTGACGACCCTACCTTCTGGGGAAGTCATGGAGTCCAATCAGTGGCTTCGAGCTGTAACAGTCAGAATTGCAGACTGAGAACTATATGTTAGCCTGGTAGTCCTCGCCATGCAAGATTTTAATATCATTTTGGGTATGAATTTTCTCAACAAGTATAGTGCTTCAGTAGACTGCCGCAGAAGGAAAGTAATCTTCAGTCCAGAGGGTGAACCACCTTTTGAATTCACGGGAGTGCCAAGGAAGAAGACCCAGAAACTTCTCTCTTCTCTAGCAGCACACCAGATGTTAGCTAAAGGGTGTGTTGGTTTTCTTGCATACATAGTAAATGCAGAAGAACAGAAAGGACTCAAGCAGGAGGATGTTCGGGTAGTATGCGAGTATCTAGAAGCATTTCCAGAAGAGCTACCTGGACTGCCTCCCAACAGAGAAGTGGAGTTTGAGATTGAATTGGTTTCTGGTACCGGTCCAATTTCAAAAGCTCCGTATCACATGTCTCCAGCAGAGCTGAAAGAGCTGCAAGAGCAACTTCAGGAGCTACTTGACAAAGGCTTCATACGCCCTAGTCACTCACCTTGGGGAGCTCCTGTGTTGTTTGTCAAGAAGAAGGATGGATCTATGCGGATGTGTATAGATTATAGAGCTCTGAATCAAGTGACAATCAAGAACAAGTACCCCCTTCCCAGGATCGACGACTTATTTGATCAGTTGAGAGGGGCAACAGTATTCTCAAAGATAGACCTACGCTCTGGGTACCATTAGCTGAAAGTGAAAGAAAGGGATACGCCCAGAACGGCTTTCAAGACCAGATACGGACACTACGAGTTTGTAGTCATGCCTTTTAGTGTGACTATTGCACCAGCGGTCTTCATGGACTTAATGAACAGAGTGTTCAGAGAATACCTTGATAAATTTGTCATCGTATTCATCGACGACATTCTAGTCTATTCAAGGACCCAGAGGAGCATGACACGCACTTGAGAATAGTACTGCAGACCCTATAGCAGAAATAGCTTTATGCTAAATTCTCAAAGTGTGAATTCTGGTTAAATCAGGTGGCATTTCTAGGTCACATCGTTTCTAAAGAAGGTATCCGAGTGGATCCTGCCAAAATAGAAGCAATTAACAACTGGAGTAGACCCAAGAATGCCAGGGAAATCAGGAGCTTCCTTGGTTTAGCTGGGTACTACAGGAAATTTGTGGAGAACTTTTCCAGGATAGCCTCTCCACTAACAGCCCTCACTAGGAAGAACAAGAAGTTTGAATGGTCAGACAAATGTGAGCAGAGTTTCCAAGAGCTAAAGAAGAGACTAACCAGTGCTCTCATCCTGATAGTTCCAGAAAGTGACAAGAGTTTTGACATCTACAGTGATGCTTCCAAGATGGGCCTAGGAGCTGTACTCATGCAAGAAGGAAACGTTATAGCTTATGCTTCCAGGCAACTCAAAGATTATGAGAAGAACTACCCCACTCATGATCTTGAGCTAGCAGCTGTGGTCTTTGCACTGAAACTTTAGGGACACTACTTGTAAGGAGTCCAGTGCAGAATCTTCACAGACCATCAGAGTTTAAAGTATTTCTTCACCCAAAAAGACTTAAACATGAGACAGCGCAGGTGGCTAGAGTTGGTCAAAGACTATGACTGTGAAATCCTCTACCACCCAGGCAAAGCTAACAAGGTGGCAGATGCACTAAGCAGAAAATCCAGTACATCCCTGATGTCTTTATCATCATTAGCCCTACCACTGTAGAAGGAGTTGTCAGACTTTGGAATGGAAATTATTTATGGGCAACTCTCTGCATTGACCTTAGAGTCTACCTTGCATGAGGATATACAAAGAAAACAAAGTGAAGATCCAGACATCCAAAAGATCAAGCAAGGGATATAAAAAGAAGATACAGAGTTTCGAGTATCAGACAGTAGAGTTCTTTATCAAGGGAATCGTCTTTGTGTCCCCAATGATGAAGAACTAAGAAAGAAAATCCTGGAGGAAGCTCATAGTACTCCTTACTCCATGCATCCTGGTTCTACCAAGATGTACCAAGACGTGAAGCAGAGGTTCTAGTGATCTGGACTCAAAAGAGATGTAGCTAAATATGTCAGTATCTGCCTGACATGTCAGAGGGTCAAAGCAGAACACCAGAGACCAGGAGGAGTTTTACAGCCTCTTCCAATACCAGAGTGGAAGTGGGAAGACATATCCATGGATTTTATAACAGGTCTTCCAAGAACCACGAATGGATATGATGCGATATGGGTAATAGTGGATCGATTGACCAAGTCTGCTCATTTTCTAGCCATCAAGATGTCCCACTCCATAGACCAGTTGACACAGCTATATGTTAAGGAGGTGATCAGACTTCACGGAGTTCCTAAATCTATTGTTTCTGATAGAGATGGGTGTTTCACCTCTCACTTTTGGGAGTGTGTTCAAATTGCACTAGGCACCAAACTCAAGTTCAGCACAGTCTTACATCCTCAGATTGTTAGACAGACAGAGCGAGTAAATCAGATCTTAGAAGATATGCTCAGGGCTTATGCACTGGATTTCAAGGGAAGTTGGTGCAAGTACCTGTGCTTAGCTGAATTTACCTATAACAACAGCTATCAGGCCACCATCAAGATGGCACCATATGAGGCGTTGTATGACAGGAAGTGCAGATCACCTATTTGCTGGCAAGAAGCAGGTGAGAGAAAAGAAATTGAACTAGAGCTGGGCATTCAGACTGAGATGATAGATGAGACCACTCAAGCTATCCAGAAAATCAAACAAAGAATTGAGACTGCCCAGAGTAGACAGAAGAGTTATGCTGACACATGCCGTAGGCCATTGGAATTCCAAGTAGGAGATTCAGTCTTTCTCAAGGTCGCTCCTATGAAGGGAGTGATGAGATTTGGCAAGAAGGGCAAATTAAGTCCTCGCTATGTAGGACCTTACCTGATCATAGAGAAGATTGGGAAAGTAGCTTACAAGCTGGACTTACCACAAGACATGTCAGCAATACATAATGTATTTCATGTCTCCATGCTACAGAAGTGTCTCCATGACCCTAGCCAAGTGATTGAGCCTCAGTCAGTGCAGATTCAGGAGGATCTTAGCTATGAGAGCAGACCTACACAGATACTGGACAGAGAAGTTAAGAGACTAAGGAATAAATAAGTTCCACTAGTGAAGGTCATCTGGCAGAACCAGAAGCATGAGGAAGTCACTTGGGAGCGTGAGGACAGTATGAGACAGAAATATCCAGAACTATTCTAAGTTCGAGGATGAACTTTTTATAAGGTATGGGGGATTGTAACGACCCAATTTTCCCTATTTCAAGTTCTAAAAGTCCTTATTAATACTTAGAAGTGCTATAGAAATATTCTAGAGAATTTTAGAAATTTTTAGAGTATTTTTATGTAATTTTTGGAAGTCGTTTGATATTTTTACAAAACGAAAGAAGTTTTGACAAAAATAATGTCCAAGCCGAGGTTTAAACCGAAAACCTCGGGTTAAGCAGAGATTCGCTTAACCAACAGACCAGCCGAACTTTTTTTAACTAAACCTATATCGTAATATAGTTAAGTTATAATGAGAACTCAAAGTTAGACCTAGTTATAAAAGGACTAGGTTTTTCTTCTTACTGTAACCCAAGATTTTCCCCTTCTCTTCGCGAACGACGGCGTTTCCCTTTCTCGGGCGAAAATGCAGCAAGTACCTAGGTGACTCCGGCGGCCGGCGAGCACCCTTCTCCGTGGGTTCTTCACATATCCGAGCTCCTCTAGGCAAGGTGAACGCGCAGGCACAAGAAGAGGCCGAGAGTTGCAAGTCTCCGAACCCTAGAACCTCCTTCCTCCTTCGGTTGTAAGTCCAAGCAAACCGCAGTAAGTACTACTCACCTGTGGTAGGAGTTGCTCCGAACTTAGGGTTTCGTTTCCTTGCTTTCGGATTTTGCTGTGCCGAGTAGAATTATATGCTAGAGCTTTTCTTTCCATGCTCTGTTTATCTAGCCGAATTGTTGTGCTAGGGTTTTCTTTTCCATTCCATTTGGATGAATTGCCTGTTAGTGATGTTAGATTCTTTATGCTGGAAAGTTCCATGATGAAACCGTAGTTTCAGGTTGTGGTTAGTTTCCTTCATAGCAGAATTCATTCCTGATTATATGAATCCGTAGCCTGCTATTGCTCAAAACATGTTTCAGTTGTATGTAAGTTTAGTTAAACCGTAGCATGTAGTGTTTCCCACTGAACATAAAAGCTTTCATTTTAGCATCTCAGATTTTAGACCTTTACTTGCTATTTTAACAAGTATGAACAAACCTATTTTTCCAGCATTACAATTCTGAACTCTTTGCTTATTTTGGTTAGCATGAACAGCCATATTATAAGGATTTGGGATTTGTTTGTTTTGCTACCTTATCTAGCATCCCAGTATTTAGTTCCTTGCAATTTTATAATCTTCCTGCACTACCGTAAGCATGAATAGCATTTTCCTTACTACTCAAAGGGCAAGAACAACCCTTTATTTAGTTAAAATGGGTTTAGCATTTTCCTTGATACTCAAAAGGGCAAGAACAACCTTTATTTAAAGTACGTAGTGTTAGTTTCTTGGTTTTCTTGAACATGAATAGCTAGTAAGCTTATCTTGTAGTTTGATTGGCTTTGCTTTATTTTTATAACATGCTCAGTTAGTTGCAATTCTCTACTTGTTAGATATACTTACAGTGTTCTAGTAAGCTATATTAGGGGATTATGAGAAGTTATGATAGAGAAAAGACCAAGGTCTAGTTAGAAAAGATAACAAGTAATTTAAAGTAAGAGGCTAGTACCCGACTTCCAAGGTTGTCGTTAAACAAATTCAGGTGGCCAATTCCAAGGTCTTGGACCTGGTAAGACCAAGGTCTTTATCCTCATAGGACTGGAGGCTCGCTACCTCAGTCTCTATTAGAGAGCGCGCATTTGGTACTAAGCCTAGGCCCAAGAAAGAGAAGAAGAAAGTTAAATATTAATTTCAAGTATAAGGCTATAAGTAAATGAGACAAGTATCACTTATGCTTAGAACCAGCAAAGTTTAGCTCTTTTAATTCTAAGCATACCGTATTAGTTTTCATTTGCTTTCCTTATGAGTTTATCGAGCATGATTAGCTTTATTTCTAGCATGCAGATTTATTCTTGTATATCATGAGTATGTAGATTATTTTAGTGCTTTTCTATTAGATGAGCATGAGTAGCTTTTCTTTTTAGCATTTTAGTTTTAGCATCCTTTATATCTTATGCACTTTCGAGTTTTTGTGAGATAGTTTAGTACTTACTAAGCAATTCGCTTATAGATTTATTTTCCTCCTACTACAGATAAAGGAAAAGCTAAAGTATAAGGAAGAAGGCGATAAGATGGTGGGGATGGTGTGTGATGTTGAACTATGGAAGCCTCGGGACTTGGCTAAGAAGTTGTTTAGAGTCCTTCTTTAATGTTATTAGAGAAGTTGAGATTGTTAAAGAGTTGTTTCCTTTTTCTTATGTTGCTAATTGAGTCTATTCCACATTGTTAGTTTGATGGTTTCCCACTGTTGGAGCTTTATTCATTTGCTATTGCTAAAATAGTTTTTTTTTAGGTTGTTGTGTCTTATTACTGCGTGGTTGTGAAGTATATATACCAGCCGCATGTGGCTGATGGTTTATTTTGCATGCATTGATGATTATTGTCACCGGTACAGGGGACACTTTGCCGAAATTTTTCGGTAGGAACTTCTCTGGGGTCGTGATAAATTTAAGTGTTGCTAATAATAGCATAAGTAACACTAGTAAGTAGAGTAATAGATAAGTAACGACCACCCTTAGAGAGTAGCAAGGAAGGTGGGTCATTACATCAAGATTTAGATTGATTAGAGGATGACACGGTCTATGCCTCACATTGATCAATCTACATGTCAAGGATAGAAGGGCACTTGTCATATATTGTGAAGAGTCACAATTAGTAGTCACAAGGTGATGTTGGATCTCAACATTCTTGTAACTTGGGTAGTAATGATGTGTTGTTAGATACCGCTCATTACTTATGCTTCAAAAAGGGTTTAGGAGCATTGCCAACATTACAAGAACCTATAGGGTCACACACAAAGGGCAATTAGATGGAGATTAGATTCATTTGATGAACCAAGAGGGTTAGGTTCATATGATGAACCAAATTGGATTAAGAGTAATCCAAATTAAACTAATTGAGTTAGACTCGATTTAATTCATGTGTTCAATGGATCTAATTTAGATTATGTTTCATTGAATCAATTTAATCAATGAATAGAGATTCATTATATTAAATTGGCTTGAATCAATGGTTAGATTTGATTAACCAATGGGAGAATTTATGTCAAGTTTGACTTGACTTGAGAGGAAGATGAAGGGTCAAGTTTGACTTGACCATTTGCCACCTCATTTGTAAGTTGCCATTAAGTGGGCCAATTATGATGTGCCACTTCATCAAGGCTAGCACATGTGTGTGCCACCTCATGAGGGAGATCAAGATTTGTGACTCTTGATATCCCATGGAGGTTTAAAATCCTTTCTTGGAAGTGGCCGGCCACTTTAGTGCTTGTGTGAGTTTCATTTTTGTTTTGCTACCTCCTAACTTCTTCCTCCTCTCATCTTCTTCTCCCTCTCTTCCTCCTTGTCGAGAACTTCAAAGGTGCTAGCACACCTTTTGTTTGGTTTCTCCATCTTTTGTTCGTGTGGATACACATAGAGGAGTATCTACTTTGATACCCTCGAGATTCGGCGAACCTTGGACAAGCGGGATTAGCGAAGGGCATCACACCAAGGGTAAAGCTCTTATCCTTTGTAGATCTAGTTTAGATCTAGGCTAGAAACTCGTACTCGATGTTTTACGTAAATTTTATTTCTTCACACGGATCCGGTGGCGGGGTTTCGGGGTTTCCGCAACGCAAAAAGTGATTTTTGCGGCCCGAAAAAATCCAACAGTGGTATCAAAGCCACGTGCGAAGCACTTACGAGTTTTTGTTTGTATTTTTATTAAAAATATCAGTTCTATAATATTCTGTAAATTTACTATTTTTATATATTTTATGGGTATTTTTCTCGTAGAAGTGAAACACAAGAGTTTAGACACTTGTAGGCTTCAACTACCGAGAAAATTTTTCCAAAACGGCAAGGTTTCGCCCCAAATCGTTTTGGGACAGTGGGCTAAGATGCTGTAGGATCACATAGGAATACTCGCGATGGTTATATCACGGGTAGGGGTGCTTCCCCTAACCTCGCAAGGGGCTTCATTCCGCGATTGCGCCCGAAAATCGCTAAACAGGACCGCCGGGAATTTTTACTCATAAAATCATAAAAATATTAGACAAAAATTACAGAAATTTATGGAAATTACATAATTTAGAATTGTGTATCATTTTGTGATGGTCATGGCCCAAAAGACTCCAATTTGATTGAAAATTGTGTTGTAATCAATAATACGGCCTGCGTGCCATCATGTGATTGTGCGTGTTGTATATTTGATACGCGACCTGCGCGTCGTGCCTTTCTATTTATTTATTCCTATTGTAAATAGTTTAGACTCGAATGTAACTTGAGTTTCACCTTTTGTAATGTACAACATGAGGCGGTGCAAGGTTAACTCGAGACAGAGTTATGAGGAGGGTGCGAGCAACACAAGGTGGTCAAAGGAAGGAGCTTGAGAAGCTGTTCACCTTAGGTTGACCATCCGATCTTCTTATTGGCTTGAGAAGATCGTAGTAGGGCCATGACTAATCACAAAATTAATTAATTGCTTGTGTGTGTATGTTGGAGTGTATACTTAAAAGTTTAGCTTTTGTACACATTTATTTTGAAATAAAGAATCAATTGGTCAAATGTTTACATTTATTTGTTAAATGTAATTATTCAATTAATTTATATAGTAGATAACATAGAGTGTGGAGTCACACTTAAAAGATCATGTTGTCGGTTCTCTATAAATTATAAACAGTTGCTCACGACTAAGATGGAAAGGAACAAACCATCAGAATAGACGTAGTGTAATTAAGTATTAGTTTATCTTGACTAATAAATTACACTGATACACGTTAAGTGTATTGAGTAGGATCATTTAGGTAAGTTCTTTTTGTACTGACTTAGTAAAAGAACTAGACCTTAGTTATTATGGAAGTGTGTGCTCTTAATCCTAATATAATAACAAGCATGTATATTTAATATTTATTTCTTTGACTTATCAAAGGGTGAGGTTTAGCTCAATAAATCAATATGTCCGATAAGTTGGGAAATGATATTACTTATAGTATGTATTGTTGATTATAGAAGGAATCTGTGTCCTAGTTATCTAGGTTGAGAATGTCCCCAAGAGGAGCTCATAAGGATTGCCATGTTAAACCCTGCAAGTGGACCTAGTCCAACATGACAATAAAGTTGAGTGGTACTACTCTTGGAGCTAGATATTAATTAAATGAATTGTCAGTAACTCACTTAATTAGTGGACATTCGTAATCTTAAACACAGGGAGACTAACACACTCATGATAAGAAGGAGCTCATAATGTAATTTGGGATTGGTGTGGTAGTGCTGTAATAACTCTAGTGGAATGAGTTATTATCGATGAACTTGAGTTGTGTGTTCGGGGCGAGCACGGGATACTCAAGCTCATCGGAAGGCCAAAACCAATTTCTCCTCTAGGTCCCTGTTGTAGCCTCAATAAAGTCTCAAGTCCATCCAAAGAAAAGCCTATCTTGGTGTCCAAGAAGGGGCCGGTTCATTGCTTGGTGACCAAACAATGGCCGGCCACATATTCTCTAGAAGTGGCCGGCCCTTACCTTGGGCAAGGGGGTCGGCCGCAATATTTAAATTTGGAAGGTTGTTTTTGAATTTTTAAATTTCCTCAGATATTTACAATTTGTAAATAGAGAGATTTTAAAAATTTATAAAATTTTCCTAATTTAAATTAGGCCACAAGGTTTTAAAAGAGAGTTGTAAAATTTATAAAACTTTCTTTTAAAAAGAAATATTATTAGAGATGTTTTAAATTTTAAAACTTGGTTTTAAATTTTAAAACTTTCCTTTTAATATCCACATTAGAAAAAAAAAGAGTTTGTAAAATTTTATTAGAAGTTTTCTTCTTTTAAAATTTAATGAAAAAATTTTCTTTCTTTCCCTTTTAATAAGTGGCCGGCCACCTTGCTTGGTGCCCAAGCAAGGGGCTGGTCAAATAATTAAACATCAACAAATAGTTGTTTAATTAATAAATCAATCTAGGATTGATTAATTAAAAGGAAAGAAAAAAAAATTAAAAGGAAATAGGAATGAGTCTAATTTTAATAAAACTCTTTCCATAATTTTCCGTTGGGAAACTAATATAAAAAGGGGGGAAGGGGAGGCCTTGAAAACATAACAATTGATATTGTGTTGTTGGAGATCATCAAGTGGCCGACCCATCTCCCTCTCTTCCCTTTACTCTCTTTTGCTCCTTTGTGGTGGTGGTGGTCGAATTCTAGAGAATGAGGAGAAGCTTTCCGGGTGGTGTTCGTCTTGGAGGATCGTCGCCCACATGACGTCTAAGAGGAGGCGACGGATACGGCAGAAGATCTCGAGGTTTTTAGCATACAAGGAAGAGGTATAACTAGTATTTAATTTCCGCATCATACTAGTTAATTTTTCTTTGTATAAATACTAAATACAAGAGGCATTCGATTCTTGTTTTTCGAATTTAATTTCGATGTTGTGTTCTTTTTCTTTTTTCCTTGTGATTTGATTGTTCTTTTGGTTAACCTAGAGTTATATAAGGAAATTAAATATTAACTTTCCTTAAAAGGCTTTGTCTAGTCGGTGGTGGTTGCTCCCATATCCAAGAAGGCCAAGTGCCTCGCCATGCAGCACTGGAAGCCAATTTTGGAAACTAATATTTAATTGAATTTATAACCTAGGTGATTTGGATCAAACGTGTTAAGTTCTGCAGGAGATCCAAATCTAAACCTGAAAGAACATATAAGTTAAACGTGGAATCAAACGTGTTAAGTTCCGCAGGAGATACTAGTTTAACTTAAAAGAACACATGGTAGCTAGGAAAGGTTTAGATCACGTACAAAATTTTTGTACAGTGGAGCCATTGGGTTTTCCGAGTAGCAACCAACAATTGGTATCGGAGCTAGGGTTTTGCCTCTGTGTATTTGGTATTAGTTTAATTATGCACATGTCAAACATAATTTAGGCAGGTTAATAGTAGGATGTGCTAACTTTGTGGATGCAGGATCCAACTATTATGGCTTATAGTTATTATGTGTGTGATTGGACCCTTGGACATGTCAAGGGAATTTATTATGTGTGCATGATTGTATTATAAAATACAGCAGGAGCTGTATTTAGTTTTATTAGGATTTTATTATTTGATCTAGATACATGTACATTCCTTTTATGGAATATTGGATCGATTGTAGCGCCCGAAAATTCTCAAAGTTATTTTAGAAATATTCTATGATTTTTCTGGAATTTTAGAATATTTTTATGAAATTTTTAGAGTAGCGGAAGTAGCAAAAAAAATAAATAGAAACGTAAAATAGCTTAAGGGGGAATTGAACCCGGGACCTATTGGGGCCTACGACTCAAGGTGAACTCTAGTAACCAGGAGAACCCAGTAGGGCCGTGCTGAAAGAAAAGGGAATCAATTATATTTATATTCAAGTAGGATCGAATTACCCACTTAATATAAATAGGGAATTAAGTGAGGAATTGTTATTTTCTTAAACGAGAAAACCTTTCCCTCAAACCCTCACCGCCGAACCCTCATCTCTCCCTCATCCTCTCGGCGCCCAAGCCAAGGAAGACCAGGGTTCCGTCCCAAGGGATCCAAGAGCATCTTCCGGCCACAACTCCGACACGAGGGCGTTTCCCTCCGCGAGAGGAACGCTTAGGCGCGAGAAGATCGTCGGAAGGATTGTCTTCTCCGGGAATCTAGCGATTAGAATCGTAAGAAAATTAGAACAGAAGGTAAGAAACCCCTCGCCTACAGTATAAGTAGCTAGTCGTATGTTTGGATGCATTGTTTTAACCGTATGCAGATTTTCAGTGATAGGGTGCGAATTAGCGCACATCAAGCGTTTGATTAAACGTTTAGCTCAGTTAAATGCCACCATAGGCATTTTAATAGCTTAGATAAATGCAATAGAAGCATTTTTACAGCTTAATTAGTCTTGCTATAGTTTTTTTGGACAAAACGTCCAATGGGTGGGCTCCCACAGTTGCCCCTAGGTTCAGATAACCTAGTTTTGGGTTTAGACAACCTAGTAAGAGCAAGACAATAATTATTAGCTTATGTTCAGTATTTTATTTTTCAGTGGCACTGTACTGGATTAGATATCCATTGGGTTGGGCTCCCATAGTCATCCCTAGGTTTAGATAACCTAGTAACCCTGCTAAATTCAGGACTTGCAAACCTGGGTCTAGTCTGGGATGCGCGCATAGCAAATACAGTTGCCGGGCCTAAACAGCAACATGATTATTATTTTAATCTACTTATGAATATAGTTTCCAAAACTTCACAACCTAGTTATGTGAATTCAGTACTACCTTAGCACCAGTTTAGTATTAGCTTAGCTCTGTTTCTATATCAGTTTAGTTTTCTATTGATACAACATGATAGTTTATGACTAGCAATTATTGCCATGATCAGCTTCTTAGTTCTATGTTTTGTTTGTCATGCCATGCTTTAGCATATTCAGTGCATATTTCAAATAGCATGTTTTCAAAGCATAAGTCGTATCGTATGCATGTTTTGTGAGGTAGATGGTTTCTTACTAAGCGAAAGCTTACAGATACTTTTTCCTTATACTGCAGATAAAGGTAAAGGAAAGATGGACTAGCGGAGGCTGGAGGTCAATGCAAGGAAGATGTGTGTGGATGGAACCTGGAATAAAGACCTTGGAAGAATTAGAATGTTTAAGAACTTAGTGCTTCTTATTATGTTACTCTTTGCCTATTTAGTTATCTAAATGCATGAAATTATAGAAAATCTGCTTAGCTTGTTAGTAACCATGTTTAGAATATTAGTCGTTTGCTAATAGAATGTTTTCTCGTTATTTTAGAACTTGTGTATGTGAGTTGGCACGAAACAGTGCTGAAATTAGAGTTTATTGCGAAATCAGAAACCCCAATCGATCAGTGGATCGATTGGGGGCCCTCAATCGATCAGTGGATTGATTGGGAGCCTGGTTCCGCGAACAGTAAGCCTCTGGATCGATCAGCCGATCGATCCAGTCGCAATCAGCCGATCGATCCAGTCGCGTTCTGTCGCGAACAGAGAGTTTGGGGATCGATCGCTCGATCGATCGGGAAATCGCTCCCGCGAATAGAGAGCTCTGGAATCGATCATTGAATCGATTGGTCAGTCTGGATCGATCAGCCGATCGATCTGGAATATTAACCCGAGCATAGTAGCCATTGGAATCGATCCGTGAATCGATCCGAACGTCCCAATCGATCAGCCAATCGATTGGAACGCCGGTTTCGGTTGGAAGTACCTAAGTTCAGTCCTTAATCATATGTGAAGGTTAGATCCTCTCTTTTGAGTATAGGTACAACCTTTAAAAAGGTACTTTTCAGCATAAGATCAGATTTAGTAGCAATTGGCATGAGTTTAGCAAAATTTTAAATTAGATCACGTTTCCGCACCTTAAAAACATAGCCTAGCACAGCATATTGTGACGGTCCGTCATTACAGCCTAGTTAGTAGAAGGTGGGTCGTTACAGAGTGGTATCAGAGCAGAAAGTTCTATACTTCCTACACACACATCAGCATTGAACCTGCAGCTTCCAAGTAAGAATACCTCTCATTTTTTTATGTTCCTTCTTTCTTGTTATAACTTATGTTAACTGAAGCATGTTAGTATATGATAATGTTTAACAAGATAGCAGTATTTATGTAACCATGATTAGATTAGTTATGTATGTCCTCTATGTCTTTAGAAATGGCACGAGGACGCCCAGCTAGAAGGGCACCAGCTACTGAGCCCCAGCATGAGGCAGGCAGTTCAGTGCCTCCCCCAGACCTTACAACAACGGGAGATAGCCACCCTAAAGGCTAACCAGCAGAATACTCCAACTATCACCCCAGAACCCAACATAGCAACCCCAGTGGTTATAGAGGTTCCACCAGTCCAGCCTACAGCACCAGTAGCCCCAGCAGCAGAGGCAAAGAGAGAAGCCTACCTGATCCAGTGGCAGAGAATCAAGCCCGACAACTTCTCAGGCACCAGTGAACCATGGGATGCTCAAGCCTGGTTTAAAACACTGGAGAGTACGATGGAACTTCTGGACTGGCCAGAACAGGAAAAAGTGAAGTGTGCCTCCTTCTGCTTGACAGGAGATGCACGTATGTGGTGGGAGAGAGTTAGAGCGAAGCGCCCAGTGAATCAAATGACATGGGCTGACTTCGAGAAAGAATTCTTCGAGGAGTTCTTTAACATGCGGGTCACAAACCGCCACTACGACGAGTTCACTAAGTTTCGCCAGGGCAACCTTTCAGTGGAGGAAGCCGTGAAGAAATTCAACAGATTGGCTCGTCTATGCCCTGAGCTAGTCAGCACAGAAAAAGAACGAGTCCGGTTGATGCTCAAGATGTTGAGGCCGGAAATAGCAATGAACGTGGCGGGCGGCGTCCATAAGCCGCAAACCACCGAACAACTAATCAGCAGTGCTCTAACCACTGAGCACTATCAGAACAATATTAAGCAGCAGAAGCAAGTCCTCTCAGAGTCCAAAGGGCAAGGAGGCTCAGGTACTCAGAAACAACAGGGCCACAACTCTAACTAGAAAGGGAACTCCAGCAACAAGCGCAAACCAGGGAGTTACCCGAAAGGAGGACCAGTTAGTAAACAGCCTAGCTATCCCAAATGTGCTACTTGCGGGAAATTTCACCCTGGAGTTTATCGTAAAGGCACCCAAGGATGCTTTGAGTGTGGGCAGGAAGGGCATATGGCTAAGCAGTGCCCAAACAAGACTAGTCTTCCTCAACCACAGCCGATTCAATACGGAGGCCAGCCAACACAGCTACATCAGATGCAGGCCGCCTTAGATGGTCCACACATCAGCCAGGGCAGATTAGAAGCCCCTCCACCTACGACCAATGCGAGGATCTACTCACTCACCAAAGAGGACGTAGCAAATGCCTCGATAGTTGTTTCAGGTCAGATCAGTATTTTATAGCAAAGTACAACTGTCTTATTCGATACTGGGGCAACCCATTCTTATATATCCAGGGCATTTACCGAGAAGTTAGTGATACCCCCAGAGGTACTCAGTAGTCAGTTTCTAACGACCTTACCTTCAGGAGAAATTATGGCATCCACGCACTGGCTCAGAGCAGATAGAGAACTCTTTTGTGATCTGATAGTGCTAAATATGACTGATTACGATGTAATTTTTGGAATAGACTTCCTAATCAGATACGGTGCCTCTATAGAGTGCCGTAAACAGAAAGTCCTATTCCAACCGGAGGCAGAAGTACAGTTCGAGTACATCGGGGAACCAAAGAGAAAGGCCAAGAAGTTTCTCTCAGCTCTAAAAGCACAGAGGTTAATGGATTCAGGATGTATGGGATTTTTAGCGCATGTAGTCAATGTCAGTCAGGACAAGGACCAACAGCTAACAGAGGTCCGAGTCGTATGTGACTACCCAGCAGTCTTCCCTGAGGAGTTACCAGGACTAGCACTAGACATGGAGATTGAATTTGAGATAGAACTCATTCCCGGTACAAATCCTATCTCCAAAGCGCCCTACCACATGGCTCCAGCAGAACTGAAGGAATTTCATGGGCAATTACAGGAGCTGCTTGACAAGGGCTTCATACGTCCTAGTCACTCACCATGGGGAGCACCTGTATTGTTCGTGAAGAAGAAAGACGGGAGCATGCGCTTGTGCATAAACTACAGGGCACTGAACCAAGTCACCATCAAGAACAGGTATCCTCTTCCCAGAATAGATGACCTGTTCGATCAGCTAAAGGGAGCAGCAGTATTCTCTAAGATAGACCTCAGATCAGGTTATCATCAGGTGAAGGTTAAAGAAGGGGATATATCCAAGACAGCGTTCAGGACTAGATACGGACACTACGAGTTCGTAGTCATGCCCTTTGGCGTGACAAATGCTCCAGCTACTTTCATGGACCTCATGAACAAAGTATTCAGGGATTACCTAGATAAATTTGTTATTGTGTTTATCGATGACATTCTTATCTATTCAGGAACTCAGGAAGAACACGCAGAGCACCTGAAAATAGTATTGCAGACCCTTCTGCAGAACCAGCTGTACGCCAAGTTCATGAAATGTGAATTTTGGTTAGATCAGGTGTCCTTCCTGGGTCACATCATCTCAAAGGATGATATCATGGTAGACCCCAGTAAGATAGAAGCTGTGAGTAGTTGGAAAAGACCCAAGAACGCCAGCGAGATCAGAAGCTTTTTGGGATTAGCAGGTTATTACAGGAAGTTTGTAGAGGATTTCTCCAGATAGCCTCCCATGCCTTACCGGAAAGAACAGAAATTTCGGATGAGGACGTGAGAAGGAGTTAAAAGAAGATTGACAAGGCACCTATTCGACCCTACCGTAAACCACAGATAGCTTTGATATTTACAGTGACGCCTAAATGAGGAGTACTGATGCAAGAAGGTAAGGTGATCGCCTATGCCTCCAAACAACTCAAGGAATATGAGAAGAATTACCCTACTCATGACCTTGAGCTTGCAGCAGTAGTGTTCGCTCTCAAAATTTGGAGACATTACTTGTATGGAGCTCAGTGCAGAGTGTATACAGATCATCAGAGTCTTCAGGATCTGAATATGCGACAGCACAGATGGCTAGAGCTGGTCAAAGACTACGACATAGACATCCTCTACCACCCAGGAAAAGCCAATAAGGTGGCGGATGCACTTAGCAGAAAGTCCGATGCTACCTTACTATCCCTAGCAGCCATGTCACCGCCCCTACAGAGAGAGATCACAGATTTTGGTCTTGAACTCATAGTTGGACAGCTCTCTACGATGACATTAGAGTCTACCTTGCTTGGTGACATCCAGACAGCTCAGGAACAGGATCCTGAAATTCAGAAAATCAAGCAAGAGATAGCAGAATCAGAAGGTAGAGAGTTTAGAGTGTCCACTAGCGCGGTGTTGTATTTCGGCGACAGACTTTGTGTTCCAGATCAGGAGGAGCTACAGAGGAAGATTCTAGACGAGGCTCACAGGACTCCCTATGCGATGCATCCTGGTTCCACAAGATATACCAGGACTTGAAGAAACGTTTTTGGTGGCCTGGGATGAAGAGAGACATCGCTAGATATGTCAGCACCTGTCTAACTTGCCAGAGAGTTAAGGCAGAACATCAGAGACCAGGAGGAGTTCTGCAGCCTATCCAGATTCCAGAATGGAAGTGGGAATACATCTCTATGGATTTTATAGTGGGACTACCCAGAACCACGAATGGTTTTGATACCATCTGGGTGGTAGTCGACAGGTTGACTAAATCAGCCCACTTCTTAGCTATCAGGATATCCTACTCTATGGAACAACTAGCTCAGCTATATCTCAAGGAGATCGTCAGACTACATAGAGTCCCACGGACCATTATTTCGGATAGAGACAGTAGGTTCACCTCTCACTTCTGGGAGTGTGTACAGTCAGCATTGGGCACGAAGTTAAAATTTAGTACAGCTTTCCATCCTCAGACAGATGGTCAGACGGAGCAAGTAAATCAAGTACTCGAAGATATGCTCCAAGCATGTGCCCTATATTTCAAGGGTAGCTGGTGCAAATATCTGAGTTTAGCAGAATTTACATACAACAACAGCTATCAGGCCACACTCTCTATGGGCGAAGGTGTAGATCTCCAATCTGCTGGTATGAGAGTGGTGAACAGAAAGAACTAGAACTCCAGACATATCTAGTAGCAGATACTACAGTAGCTATACAGCAGATCCGCCAGAGGATAGAGACAGCTCAGAGCCGCGCAGACCCTTTGAGTTTTCAGTTGGGGATTCAGTGTTCCTCAGAGTAGCTCCCATGAAGGGAGTAATGCGTTTTGGGAAGAAGGGCAAATTAAGTCCCAGATATGTGGGACCATACCTTATCACTAGAAGAGTTGGCAAGGTAGCATATGAGTTAGAGCTACCACAGGAGATGTCAGTCATCCATAATGTATTTCATGTCTCTATGCTGAAGAAGCATATCCCAGATGCCACCCAAGTGATTGAGCCTCAGTCGGTACCAGTCCGCGAAGACCTCAGCTATAAAAGTCGGCCTATTCAAATAATAGACTGAGCAGTTAAGAAATTGCGGAACAAGAAGAGACAACTTGGGAGACAGAAGCCAGTATGAGACAGAAGTACCCAGAGTTATTTTAAGTTCGAGGACGAACTTTTTATAAGGTATGGGGGATTGTAGCGCCTGAAAATTCTCAAAGTTATTTTATAAATATTCTATGATTTTTTTTGGAATTTTAGAATATTTTTATGGAATTTTTAGAGTAGCTGAAGTAGCAAAAAAAAAAAATAGAAACGTAAAGTAGCTTAAGCGGGAATTGAACCCGGGACCTATTGGGTCCTACGACTCAAGGTGAACTCTAGTAACCAGGAGAACCCAGCAGGGTCGTGCTGAAAAAAAAGGGAATCAATTATATTTATATTCAAGTAGGGTCGAATTACCCACTTAATATAAATAGGGAATTAAGTGAGGAATTGTTATTTTCTTAAACGAGAAAACCTTTCCCTCAAACCCTCACCACGGAACCCTCATCTCTCCCTCATCCTCTCGGCGCCCAAGCCAAGGAAGACCAGGGTTCCGTCCCAAGGGCTCCAAGAGCATCTTCCGGCCACAACTCCGACACGAGGGCGCTTCCCTCCATGAGAGGAACGCTTAGGCGCGAGAAGATCGTCGGAAGGATTGTCTTCTCTGGGAATCTAGCGATTAGAATCGTAATAAAATTAGAACAGAAGGTAAAAAACCCCTCACCTGCAGTATAAGTAGCTAGTCGTATGTTTGGATGCATTGTTTTAACCGTATGCAGATTTTCAGTGATAGGGTGCGAATTAGCGCACACCAAGCGTTTGATTAAACGTTTAGCTCAGTTAAATGTCACCATAGGCATTTTAATAGCTTATATAAATGCAATAGAAGCATTTTTACAGCTTAATTAGTCTTGCTACAGTTTTTTTGGACAAAACGTCCAATGGGTGGGCTTCCACAATTGCCCCTAGGTTCAGATAACCTAGTTTTGGGTTTAGACAACCTAGTAAGAGCAAGACAAGAATTATTAGCTTATGTTCAGTATTTTATTTTTCAGTGGCACTGTACTGGATTAGATATCCATTGGGTTGGGCTCCCATAGTCGTCCCTAGGTTTAGATAACCTAGTAACCCTGCTAAATTCGGGACTTGCAAACCTGGGTCTAGTTAGGGATGCGCGCATAGCAAGTACAGTTGTCGGGCCCAAACAGCAACATGATTATTATTTTAATCTACTTATGAATATAGTTTCCAAAACTTCACAACCTAGTTATGTGAATTCAGTATTGCCTTAGCACCAGTTTAGTATTAGCTTAGCTCTGTTTCTATATCAATTTAGTTTTCTATTGATACAACATGATAGTTTATGACTAGCAATTATTGCCATGATCAGCTTCTTAGTTCTATGTTTTGTATGTCATGCCATGCTTTAGCATATTCAGTGCATATTTCAAATAGCATGTTTTCAAAGCATAAGTCGTATCGTATGCATGTTTTGTGAGGTAGATGGTTTCTTACTAAGCGAAAGCTTACAGATACTTTTTCCTTATACTGCAGATAAAGGTAAAGGAAAGATGGACTAGCGAAGGCTGGAGGTCAATGCAAGGAAGATGTGTGTGGATGGAACCTGGAATAAAGACCTTGGAAGAATTAGAATGTTTAAGAACTTAGTGCTTCTTATTATGTTACTCTTTGCCTATTTAGTTATCTAAATGCATGAAATTATAGAAAATCTGCTTAGCTTGTTAGTAACCATGTTTAGAATATTAGTCGTTTGCTAATAGAATGTTTTCTCGTTATTTTAGAACTTGTGTATGTGAGTTGGCACGAAACAGTGCTGAAATCAGAGTTTATTGCGAAATCAGAAACCCCAATCGATCAGTGGATCGATTGGGGGCCCTCAATCGATCAGTGGATTGATTGGGAGCCTGGTTCCGCGAACAGTAAGCCTCTGGATCGATCAGCCGATCGATCCAGTCACATTCTGTCGCGAACAGTAAGCTTCTGGATCGATCAGCCGATCGATCCAGTCACGTTCTGTCGCGAACAGAGAGTTTGGGGATCGATCGCTCGATCGATCGAGAAATCACTCCCGCGAACAGAGAGCTCTGGAATCGATCATTGAATCGATTGACCAGTCTGGATCGATCAGCCGATCGATCCGGAATATTAACCCGAGCACTGTAGCCATCGGAATCGATCCGTGAATCGATCCGAACGTCCCAATCGATCAGCCAATCGATTGGAACGCCGGTTTCGGTTGGAAGTACCTAACTTCAGTCCTTAATCATATGTGAAGGTTAGATCCTCTCTTTTGAGTATAGGTACAACCTTTAAAAAAGGTACTTTTCAGCATAAGATCAGATTTAGTAGCAATTGGCATGAGTTTAGCAAAATTTCAAATTAGATCACGTTTCCGTACCTTAAAAACAGAGCCTAGCACAGCATATTGTGACGATCCGTCCTTATAGCCTAGTTAGTAGAAGGCGGGTCGTTACATCGATGGATGTAAATTTTATTTTATGTTCGATCTAGTTTACATGTATATTCCTTCGAGGAATATAGGATCGAAAAATGTAAAATTCTATTTATGTCACGGATCGAATCTTGCATGGCGTGGAACCTTTTGAGGATCAGAGTGGCGCAGTGGAACAAAGAGCAAGATGGATGCGACAACTAGACCCAATGGCGGTGGCCAAAGATGGCAGCAGCTAGGGATGACGACATACGGAGGACAACAATAGATAAAAGTCATAATAGTTGAAAATTAGTTTTTCTATTTATTGCTTTTGTATTGTGCTGTGTGTGAATGTTAGTGTACATGTTTAGTAGGCTAGCATCATCAAAATTCCTCACTTTAAATAACTAAGTGAGAGAGGAATTTATTTTAGTGAATTCCACGGTCTCAATTACTAGTTTGTAAGTGATGCAAACAAACTTGTGCGTTGGCTCTGAGTGCCTTTCTCCA
This sequence comes from Zingiber officinale, assembly GCF_018446385.1. NCBI lineage: Eukaryota > Viridiplantae > Streptophyta > Magnoliopsida > Zingiberales > Zingiberaceae > Zingiber > Zingiber officinale. The sequence continues at coordinate 64,774,153 of NC_055990.1, read as the reverse complement.
TATCGGATGAGTTTGTTTGCGGATCACTAGACCAAACTTCCATTTCGGATGACTATAGGAAATTAATTAAGAGCGTGTGATCTTCCCCATCGGAAGGGGCACAATCTTATTAATGGACTTAGTGTCAAGTAATGGTATACACTTAGGCACGTCTAATAGTATCCTCCCCATCGGAGTCACTGCTATTATTTGTGTAACCGAAGGAAACCAACTATTAATTTTATTTGTCAAAAAGTTAGGTTGACAAGATAATAAAATTAATGGGATATACCCTCCTTTTACAAATGTTGAATTTGTATACGTCCACACTATCATGGCATACAAAATTCATGGTGTTTTAAGGTGTTGGTTAATTTAAAATAGTATTGTTTGAGGAATCAATATTATTCTAAATTTAGAGTTCTGACCAAAATTTATTTTGTGATTCTTAGGATGGCTTTCAACCCACTGCCCATCATACTAAAAGAGAACAGACTTACTGGTCCTAACTACATAGATTGGGAAAGGAACCTGGACATTGTTCTTACTGCTGAGGGCTATAAGTTTGTACTGTCAGAGGAATGCCCAGAAACACCTAGCAATGATTCTACCCCAGAGGAGATTCAGTATCATAGTAAATGGGTAAAAGCTGATGAGATGACGCGGTGTTACATCTTGGCTTCGATGTCAAATGTATTGCAACATCAGCATCAGGACTTACCAACAGCCTATGATATAATGAACAATCTCAAGGAACTCTTCGGACATCAGAATCGGGCTGCTAGGCAAGAGGCAATGAGAAAACTGATGACAGCCACCATGACTGAGGGGACTCCCGTGAGGGATCATATTCTCAAGATGATGGCTTACTTAAACGAAATACAAGTTCTTGGAGGGGAAATTGATGGGGAAACCCAGGTCGATATCATCCTCCAAACGCTGCCCAGAAGTTTTGAGCATTTTCGCCTGAACTATAATATGAATAAAAGGATGTATTCATTGGCGGAACTTCTGACATAACTTCAGGCAGTCGAAGGGTTGTTTCGTCAACATTCTCAAATTCACTATGCTAAAAATGGTTCTACTTCTAAGCCGAAAGGCAAGAAGAAGAAGAAACAAAATGGCTCAGCAAAGAAGGTGAATAAACCTCAAGGTGCAGGACAAAAAGTTGGAATAAAGAAGCCGAAGAGTAAGTGCTTTATTTGCAAGCAGACTGGACATTGGAAGGCGGACTGTCCTCTAGGAAACAGAACAATAAAGGTATATCTTATACTCTAGTAGTTGAAACATGTTTAGCGGTGTTATCTACCAGCACCTGGTGTATAGATACGGGAGCCACTGATCATGTCTGCAATTCTTTGCAGGGGTTCCAGGAAACCCGGTGACTATTTGATAGAGAGATAACTGTCTACATGGGCAATGCTACTAAGGTGGCGGCTGTTGCAGTGGGAGACGTCTACTTATCATTTGATAGGAATAGGAAATTGGTTTTAAGGAATTGTCTTTATGTACCCAGTTTTAGAAAGAATTTAATTTCAGTTTCTAAACTGTATATGGATGGATATTCAGTTTCCTTTAGTAACAATGTGGTTATAAAGAGAAATAAAGTGATTATCTGTTCTGGTGCATTGGTTGGCAATTTATATACTTTAAATCCAATTTCTCCCACAAAGTAAAATAAGAAAATTAATAACACATCTTCTAACTCTAATAAGAGAAAAGAACCTTCGGAAATGAACCAAACACATCTTTGGCATCTAAGGCTTGGTCATATTAACTTAAGTAGGATTCAAAGGCTTGTAGCCAATGGACTCTTGGGTCCATTAGAGTTGGAAAACTTTCCAACGTGTGAATCCTGCTTAGAAGGTAAGATGACCAAGAGACCTTTTAAGGCCAAGGGGTATAGAGCCAAAGAAGCGTTAGAATTGGTTCATTCTGATTTGTATGGTCCTATGTCTATCCAGGCTAGAGGTGGCTTTGAATATTTTGTCTCTTTTATAGACGATTATTCAAGATATGGATAAATTTACCTAATGTGCCACACGTCTGAGTGCTTTGATAAGTTCAAAGAGTACAAGGCTGATGTGGAGAAACGTCTAGGTAAAAGTATCAAGACACTACGGTCTGATCGTGGTGGCGAATACCTCTTAGGAGAGTTTAGGAATTACTTATCAGAGGCCGGGATTCAATCCCAATTATCCGCACAGAATGGTGTGGTAGAACGAAGGAATAGGACTCTAATGGAGATGGTTAGATCGATGATGAGTTATTCAGAATTACCAAATTTGTTTTGGGGATACGCTCTAGAAACAGCAGCGCACATTCTGAACTTAGTACCTTCTAAATCAATATCTTCTACTCCCACAGAATTATGGAATGGGCGGAAGTCTAGTCTAAGACATATTCGGATTTGGGGTAGTTTAACACATGTGCTGAAACAAGATGCTGATAAGTTAGAATCTCGTACAGAAGTTCGTATGTTTGTGGGGTATCCCAGAGGAACGAAAGGCGGTTTATTTTATAGTTCTAAAGACCAGAAGGTCATTGTTGGCACCAATGCCCAGTTTTTAGAAGAAGACTATATAATGGATCACAAGCCCAGTAGTAAAATTGTTCTAGAAGAACTTAGAGAGGACACGTCTACTTCAGTACAAGATGAAGTACCACAAGAGACTGCAACACGTGCCACACATGATACACAACCACAGACGGTGCCTCGTCGTAGTGGGAGGGTTGTAAGGCAGCCCGAGAGATTCATGTTTTTGGGTGAGTCCCGGACATATGATGAAACACTCCAAGATATAGATGCAGTATCTTGGCAAAAGGCAATGAATTCCGAAATAGAATCTATGTATTCTAATAAGGTCTGGGAGCTTGTAGAACCACCTGATGGTGTAAAAGCCATTGGATGCAAGTGGATCTATAAAAGGAAAAGAGGGGCAGATGGAAAGGTAGAAACCTTCAAAGCAAGGCTTGTTGCGAAGGGGTACACTCAGAAAGAGGGAATCAATTATGAGGAGACCTTTTCGCCGATAGCTATGCTTAAGTCTATCCGGATACTCTTATCCATTGCCGCTCATATGGATTATGAAATTTGGCAAATGGATGTCAAGACAGCTTTCCTTAATGGAAGTCTTGAAGAAAACATCCATATGAAGCAACCAGAAGGGTTCATTGAAAAGGGCAAAGAGCATCTAGTGTGCAAGCTTAATCGATCCATTTATGGACTGAAGCAAGCTTCAAGATCTTGGAACATCCAGTTTAATAAAGTAATCCAGTCATATGGATTTATTCAGTGTCCGGATGAGTCTTGTGTATACAAGAAGTGTAACGAAAACATGGTGGTATTTCTTGTACTATACGTAGATGATATTTTGTTAATTGGCAACAATGTCAAGGTATTATCAGATATAAGGGTATGGTTGTCCAAACAATTTGATATGAAGGACTTAGGAGAATGTGCACACATCCTTGGGATCAAAGTTATAAGGGATCGCAAGAAAAGAATGTTGTGCCTATCCCAAGATTTATATATAGATACAATCCTTGCTCGTTTAAGCATACAAAACTCCAAGAAAGGTTTCTTACCTTTTAGGCATGGAGTAGCCTTATCTAAAGAGATGTCTCCAAAAACATCAAAGGAGATTAAGGACATGAAGGTAGTTCCTTATTCTTCGGCTGTAGGAAGCCTCATGTATGCAATGTTGTGTACAAGACCTGATATTTGTTTTGCCGTGGGCATGGTTAGCAGATATCAAAGTAACCTTGGACAAGGATATTGGACTGCAGTAAAGCATATATTAAAGTACCTGAGAAGGACTAGAGATTATATGCTAGTTTACCAAGCAGACGATTTACTCCCTGTGGGTTACACGGATTCGGACTTCTAATCAGATAGGGACAACAGTAAGTCTACATCAGGCTATGTGTTTACTTTAGGAGGTGAAGTCATTGCATGGAGGAGTGTTAAGTAGAAATTCGTCTCAGACTCAACCATGGAAGCTGAGTATGTAGTAGCCTCTGAGGCGGCTAAAGAAGCAGTATGGCTCAGGAACTTTCTAATGGACTTAGATGTGATTCCTGGTTTGCCCAAAATCATCACAATTTATTGTGATAATAGCAGTGCAGTTGCAAACTCGAAGGAACCACGAGCCCATAAGACAAGTAAACATACAGAGCGCAAGTACCACATGATACGAGACATCGTCAAGCGAGGAGAAGTTGTCGTCGCTAAGATAGCGTCAGCAGGTAACCTGGCAGATCCTTTCACTAAGGCCCTTCCGGCGAAAGCTTTTGATCGGCATGTGGAGGGGATGGGAATCAGATGTATGACAACAGATATGGCAACTTAGACTTTTAGTATAAGTGGGAGATTGTTGGAGTGTATACTTAAAAGTTTAGCTTTTGTACACATTTATTTTGAAATAAAGAATCACATTGGTCAAATATTTACATTTATTTGTTAAATGTAATTGTTCAATTAATTTATATAGTAGATAATGTGGAGTGTAGAGTCACACTTAGAAGATCATTTTGTCAGTTCTCTATAAATTATAAATAGTTGCTCACGACTAAGATGGAAAGGAACAAACCATCAGAATAGACGTAGTGTAATTAAGTATTAGTTTATCTTGACTAATAAATTACACTGATACACTTTAAGTGTATTGAGTAGGATCATTTAGGTAAGTTCTTTTTGTAAAGACTTAGTAAAAGAACTAGACCTTAGTTATTATGGAAGTGTGTGCTCTTAATCCTAATATAATAACAAGCATGTATATTTAATATTTATTTCTTTGACTTATCAAAGGGTGAGGTTTAGCTCGATAAATCAATATGCCCGATAAGTTGGGAAATGATATTACTTATAGTATGTGTTGTTGATTATAGAAGGAATCTGTGTCCTAGTTATCTAGGTTGAGAATGTCCACAAGAGGAGCTCATAAGGATTGCCATGTTAAACCCTGCAGGTGGACCTAGTCCAACATGACAATAAAGTTAAGTGGTACTAATATTGGAGCTAGATATTAATTAAATGAGTTGTCAGTAACTCACTTAATTAGTGGACATTCGTAATCTTAAACACAGGGAGACTAACACACTCATGATAAGGAGCCCATGATGTAATTTGGGATTGGTACAGTAGTGCGATAATAACTCTCTAGTGAAATGAGTTATTATCGATGAACTTGAGTTGTGTGTTCGGGGCGAGCACGGGATACTCAAGCTCATCGGAATGCCAAAACCAATTTCTCCTCTAGGTCCCTGTTGTAGCCTCAATAAAGCCTCAAGTCCATCCAAAGAAAAGCCTATCTTGGTGTCCAAGAAGGGGTCGGTTCATTTCTTGGTGACCAAGCAATGGCCGGCCACATATTCTCTAGAAGTGGTCAGCCCTTGCCTTGGGCAAGGGGGTCGGCCACAATATTTAAATTAGGAAGGTTGTTTTTGAAATTTTAAATTTTCTCAGATATTTAAAATTTGTAAATAGAGAGATTTTAAAAATTTATAAAATTTTCCTAATTTAAATTAGGCCACAAGGTTTTAAAAGAGAGTTGTAAAATTTATAAAACTTTCTTTTAAAAAGAAATATTATTAGAGATATTTTAAATTTTAAAACTTGGTTTTAAATTTTAAAACTTTCCTTTTAATATCCACATTAGAAAAAAAAAGAGTTTGTAAAATTTTATTAGAAGTTTTCTTCTTTTAAAATTTTATAAAAAAATTTTCTTTCTTTCCCTTTTAATAAGTGGTCTGTGCCCAAGCAAGGGGCCGGTCAAATAATTAAATATCAACAAATAGTTGTTTAATTAATAAATCAATCTAGGATTGATTAATTAAAAGGAAAGAAAAAGAAAAAATTAAAAGGAAATAGGAATGAGTCTAATTTTTATAAAACTCTTTCCATAATTTTCCGTTGGGAAACTAATATAAAAAGGGGGGAAGGGGAGGCCTTGAAAACATAACAATTGATATTGTGTTGTTGGAAATCATCAAGTGGTCGGCCCCTCTCCATCTCTTCCCTTTGCTCTCTTTTGCTCCTTTGTGGTGGTGGTGGCTGAATTCTAGAGAAGGAGGAGAAGCTTTCCGGGTGGTGTTCGTCTTGGAGGATCATCGCCCACACGACGTCTAAGAGGAGGCGAGGGATACGGTAGAAGATCTCGAAATTTTTAACATACAAGGAAGAGGTATAACTAGTATTTAATTTCCGCATCATACTAGTTAATTTTTCTTTGTATAAATACTAAATACAAGAGGCATTCGATTCTTGTTTTTCGAATTTAATTTCGATGTTGTGTTCTTTTTCTTTTTTCCTTGTGATTTAATTGTTCCTTTTGGTTAACCTAGAGTTATATAAGGAAATTAAATATTAACTTTCCTTAAAAGGCTTTGTCTAGACGGTGGTGGTTGCTCCCATATCCAAGAAGGCCAAGTGCCTCACCATACAGCACTGGAAGCCAATTTTGAAAACTAATATTTAATTGAATTTATAACCTAGGTGATTTGGATCAAACGTGTTAAGTGTTAATACAGTCTGACCTGGCTGTTGTTTTGATGTTGACACTGATTTAAGTTTGTATCAGATATTAATTAAACTCAGATTGATTAATGATCAAGGTTGATCATGTGGAGAGGAAAAGTCCAAGTACAGATACTTGGCACGCGAAGTCGGAGAGGGCTCGGTAGCTCGTTCTCTGGACCGGACAAAGTCGGAGAGGGCTCGGTAGCTCGTTCTCCGGACTAGGTCAGAGAGGGCTCGGTAGCTCGTTCTCTGGACCGGACAAAGTCGGAGAGGGCTCGGCAGCTCGTTCTCCAGACTAGGTCAGAGAGGGCTCGGTAGCTCGTTCTCTGACCCGGACATGGAAGTCGGAGAGGGCTCGGTAGCTTGTTCTCCAGACTAGGTTAGAGAGGGCTCGGTAGCTCGTTCTCTGGACTAGGAAAACATTAGGGTTTAGGGTTGGGAAGCGCTAAAACCAACAGAGGCATTGGATTGGTCTGTTGACCGATCCAGTGATACTTTGGCTGTCTGAATCGGTCTGTCGACCAATCTAGTGATACCTTAGTTATCTGATCGGTCTCGTGACCGATCAGTAACTACACAGTAGCTTTCTGTGGGTTATCTGATCGGTCTGGTGACCAATCAGTAACCAAACAGTAGTTCACTGCTGATCGGTCCAGAGGATCGGTCGATAGGACTATAGGGGATCGGTCTGTGGACCGATCCACCTATAGGCTGATCGATCCACAGACCGATCAGAAGCCTCCCAGACCGATCAGGATATGTCCTGATCAGTCCAGAGGGTTATGGATCGGTCTGTTGATCGATCCATAACGATGTCGTTTGTTTTCTGCTGTTTCTCTGCTATTTCTGATTCATCTGATCTAACCATCTGCTGTAAACTTTTTGAGTTACAGGTTGCAGGTGTCGTGACAATGCTTAAATTCAAATTAAGCTCCATCAGAAGAATAAGACCAAGTGCTCTTTCTTCTATGTTTCGCTGCAAATGGTGCAATTGGAGCGTCAACGTTCACTGGTTGCGATCAGTTGGCAACAGCTTGACTCTTGCTTATTGGTTCGAGCTTAGAGACACCAGTGAAGACCATGGATGGTATTAGTGTGAGTTCAGAAAACCAGATGAGAAGGAAGAGTGATTGGCGACGCCTGAGTTGGTCGTAGTGATTCGATACAGGTGACAGTGATTCGGCTCTGGCTGAAGACAGTGAGAAATCAGAGCAATAAGAAGAAGGAAGAAGAGAGGTTTGAAGTAGATTTTTGAAAAACTCTCTGTCGAGCAAGCAAGAGTGGTGTCTGTTTGAGCTCTTGGCTGAGGAACTTCTTTTGTCTTTGCGCTTTGCTTTCATCGTGGCTGTAAGTTGATTGTTCATTCCTTTTGGCCACTAAACTCTGTAAGTCTTGTGCTTCATTTCAAATCTTTTCTGAGACTTTGTGGAGAGGTTACTCCACTGAGAAGGAGAAATACTTAGCCGGAATTTGTCCGGGGTGTGATCTACCGAAAGATCAAGGGATCGTCCACCTTACGGACACGCCGAGGAGTAGGGGCAAGTTATCCCCGAACCTCGTACATCCTTGTTGTATTAGTGGTGGGTTGTTTCTTTTCCTTGCATCAATTTTCTTTTTTCTTATTTCCACTGTGCTAACAAGCTTTTGTGAGGAATTCATTGAGTTTTTAGTGGAGGCTATTCACACCCCCCCCCTCTCTAGCCATCCGAAGGTCCTAACAAGTGGTATTAGAGCAAGGCGCTCTTCATCCGGATTGACACCCTAAAGAGCAAGAAGATGGCTATGAAGGAAGGTTTTAGCACCAATCGTCCACCCTACTTTGACGGAGCAGACTTCCAATATTGGAAGAGCCGTATGGAGTATTATCTCAAGACCGACATCTCCATGTGGTTCTCGGTCAAGGAAGGCTTCACACCTCCGAAGGACGAAGAAGGTAAAGAACTAGAGTCGTCAAGGTGGTCTGCCGAGCAAACTCGCAAAGGACAAGCCGATGCCAAGGCGGTGGTCACTCTACAATGTGGGATAGCCAAAGATCAACTTGTCAAGGTAGGTCCATTTGTGAGTGCAAAAGATTTATGGAACAAGCTCATCGAGCTCCAAGAAGGAACCCGAGACTCTCGGATTGCCAAGAGAGACTTGTTCCTAAACCAACTACAAAATCTCACCATGAAGGAGAACGAAACGGTAAGTGAACTACACGGAAGGTTCAAAGAGATCATCAATGGTCTTCATTCCGTAGATGAACGCGTAGAGAATCGCGATCTTGTAAGGTACACTCTCAAAGCCTTTCCGAGGAATGCCTTGTGGTCATCTATGGTAGATGCCTACAAGGTCTCCAAGGACCTTTCAATTGTTAAATTAGATGAATTCTTTTGTGAAATGGAACTTCATGAACTTGCTAACAAAGGTCAAAAAGAGAAAGGTATTACCTTAGTTGCAGGAGAAAAGAGCAAGGATGGAAGAAGGAAGAAAGAAAAGAAGAAGGAGATAGAGATTCCTACATCCTCATCCTCCTCCGAGTCCGATGATGAAGGTGGATCTTCATAAAGCGAGATGGCCAACTTCGTAAGGAGAATCATGAGAAGGAGCCGGAGATACAAAGGGAAAGGTAAGTCTATTGATCAAAATGTTGATAAGACTAATGTTACGTGTTATGAGTGTAGCAAGAAAGGACACTATCGGAGCGAGTGTCCAAAACTCAAGAAGAAAGAGGAAAGGGCCAAGAAGAAGAAAGCTCTCAAAGTTACTTGGGATGAATCCTCCTCAAGCTCATCGGAGGAAGAGAAGAAGGAGAAAAGCACTCGTCAATTAGCGTTCATGGCAAGGGAGGAATCGGATTCCGGAAGTTATACATCAGCCGCGACTTCATCATCTTCGGATGATGAAGAGGTAACTTCTCCTCACTTAGAAAAATGCTACAGAACTATTGCTCATTTATCTACTTTGCTTAAGAAATCAAAAACTGAAATCAAATCATTAAAAGATGAAGTAGAACACTTGAAGACTCTTAGGGAAGATGAGGTTGATGACCTACATCAAGAGCTTCTTGAGAATGAAAACAAAGCCTTAAAGAGTGAAGTTGAGAAACTCAAGAAAATGCTTGAGAAATTCTCAACTAGCTCTAAGATCTTAGATATGATTCTAAATGCCCAAAGGGCGGTCTACAACAAGGCTGGGTTAGGATATCAACCTAAGGAGTCTAGTTTCATTTCCCTAGTGTCTAGAACCCAATTTCATAGATCACATGCTTCTAGGGTTCATGAGACTAGGAAGGGTGTGACCAAGGCATGGGTTCCTAGGTCTTTCATTGTAGATGCATTAGGTCCCAAGATTTGGGTACCTAAAACATCTATCTTTCGTATCTTGTAGGCATTTGTCAAGGGGGAGCATCTATCAACTTGGTTTGTTGAAAGTGGATGCTCCAAGCACATGACTGGGGACAAGTCACTCTTTACTACCCTTCAAAACAAAAATAGAGGTAATGTGTCCTTTGGTAATAATGGTAGCCTTAAGGTTATAGGAGTTGGAGATATTCATATATCCGAATGTCTGCAAATCAAAAATGTCCTTCTAGTCAAGGGGATGACCTTTAATCTCCTAAGTGTCAGCCAATTGTGTGATACGGGTTACACAATTGAGTTTCATTCAAGTCAATGTCTGGTCAAACACATTGACACACTTGACACGGTACTAGTAGGCACAAGGGTAGATAACATTTATCAAGTATCTTTTAAAAGTGCTACTAATGCCTCTGCTAAGTGTTTCATGTCAAAAGAAGAAGAATCATGGTTGTGGCATAGGAGGTTAGGCCACGTAAACATGAAGAATATTCGAAAGCTAGCCAACAAAGGATTAGTGCGAGACTTACCAAGCATCAAGTACCAAAAGACAAAATTATGTGATGCATGTCAAAAGGGTAAGCAAACAAAAGCGTCTCATAAAGGTAAAAGCGCTGTAAGTACATCTACTGCTTTAGATTTATTACATATGGACTTATTTGATTGTAGTAATGTCATTTCATTGAATGGAAGTAGATATTGCTTAGTGATCATTGATGACTTTACTAGATATACATGGACTTTCTTTTTGAAAAATAAGGATCAAACCATAGATATTTTTGTTTCCTTTTGTAGAAGAACTGAAAATGAAAAATCAACAACAATTAAAATAATTAGAAGTGATCATGGTGGAGAATTTTAAAACCATAGATTTTTAGAATTTTGTCAAGAAAAAGGATATAGGCATGAGTTCTCTACTCCAAGGACCCCACAACAAAATGGGGTTGTGGAGAGAAAGAACCGAGTCTTGCAAGAGGCTGCACGAAGCATGCTCAATGAGTACTCACTACCGAGCTACTTATGGGCTGAAGCTGTAAATACCGCTTGCTATGTGCAAAACTAAATCTTGATACATAGGTTTTTAGGAAAGACTCCCCATGAACTTTGGTTTGGGAGACCCCCTACAATTAAACATCTTAGGGTGTTTGGTTGTAAGGTGTTTATCTTGAACACCAAGGATCATCTTGGAAAGTTCACAGCTAAGGCTGACGAAGGGATACTAGTCGGGTACTCTCTCATCAGCAAAGCCTATCGAGTCTACAACAATAGGACTAAATTGATTGAAGAGTCCTCGGATGTAGCATTTGAAGAAATTCCTAAATCAAATGATCAATCAAGGGATGTAGGAGAAATTCAATTTGAACTTAGAAATCTAAGTTTAAATGATCAAAACATAGGGAGAGTCGAAATTGACTCCGATGATGATGAGCAAAGGCAAGAGAGGGCTCAGTCTGATCCTTTGCCTGATACTGAGCCCTTGCCTGTGTCTAGTGAGACCACTCATGAGGCACCGCCAACACCAAGGCAATCTAGGATAGCCTCTAGTCATCCCCAAGACCAGATTGTGGGAGACATTCAACAAGGGGTTAGGACTAGATCATTCTTTAGAAATGAGTCTAATGAGGTCGCCTTGATCTCAGAAATCGAACCAAAATTAGTTGATGAGGCATTGCACGATCCTGATTGGATCATAGCTATGCAAGATGAGTTAGGTCAATTTGCAAGGAGCCAAGTGTGGGACTTAGTTCCTAGACCTAAGAAGACCACCATTATTGGAACCAAATGGGTCTTCAAAAATAAGTTAAACCAAAAGGGAGAAGTCATGAGAAACAAGACAAGACTTGTAGCCAAGGGCTATAGTCAAGTCGAAGGCCTCGATTATGATAAGACTTATGCTCCCGTGGCTCGATTAGAGTTCATTCGTTTAATGCTAGCTTTTGCTGCACATAGAGGCTTCAAACTCTATCAAATGGACGTTAAATCGGCTTTCTTAAATGGTTTCATTAAAGAAGAGGTCTATGTTGAACAACCACCGGGGTTTGTGAATACCGAAGCTCCAAACCACGTGTACAAGCTCAAGAAAGCTCTTTATGGGCTTAAACAAGCACCTCGAGCATGGTACGAAAGGTTGTCAACTTACTTACTAGAAAAGGGTTTTGTAAGAGGTCAAATAGACCCAACACTATTTCTGTGTAGAGATGGTGAAAACATATTTGTAGCCCAGGTGTATGTCGATGACATAATTTGTGGCTCAAATAACAAGAGCTATTTGAATGAATTTATCACTCACATGGAAAGTGAGTTTGAGATGAGTCTGGTGGGAGAATTGACATTCTTCCTTGGACTTGAAATCAAACAAACTCGAGATGGCATTTATGTCCATCAAACAAAATACACTCAAGAGATGCTCAAGAAATTCAAAATGAGTGACTCTAAGGAAGTATCCACTCCAATGGCGACGAACACTCGCCTTGACAATGATGAGAATGGAAAACCAGTTGATTTAACGCAATATAGAAGCATGATCGGTAGTCTTCTATATCTCACAGCTAGTCGACCGGACATACTTTTTGCTGTGGGCATATGCGCTAGATATCAAGTATGTGCCAAGGAATCTCATTTAATTGCAGTTAAGAGAATTCTGACATACCTTAAGGGCACAATTAGAGTAGGTCTCTGGTACCCTCGTACTGAGTCTTTTGATTTGATAGGTTATACCGACTCCGATTATGCTGGGTGCAAATTGGATCAGAAAAGTACTAGTGGGGGTTGCCAATTTTTAGGTTCATCATTGGTTAGTTGGTCAAGTCGGAAGCAACATTGCGTTGCTCTCTCCACAACCGAGGCAGAATACATTGCCATGGGAGAGAGTGTATCACAATTGTTGTGGATGATCCACACCCTAGAAGATTATGGGCTTTCGTATAAGGGAGTGCAAGTGTTGTGTGACAACATCAGCACAATAAACCTAACGAAAAATCCAGTTCATCATTCAAGGACCAAACATATTGAAGTGTGTCATCACTTCATTAGAGATCACGTAGCTAGGGGAGACATTGCACTCACATATGTTGAGTCAAAGTCAAACCTAGCCGATATTTTCACCAAACCTCTTCCGGAAAATGAATTTAGTCATTTGAGGAGAGAATTGGGAATGTGTTTGGCTCAATAGGCCATTAGGATCTCATCATGATCAATAAGGACAATTAAAACAACAAGAGAAAAAGGGGAAATTAATTTGGGCAACTTGGGAACATCTCACACAAACTATAAGGTTTAACAAATTATTTTTGTTTGCTAGAAATGGGGTGAGATGCTAGGATCAGCCAAATTATTCAAAATGTATCATGCATCCCTTGAATAATTAGGTTGGCGAGACATAAATTGAGTATGGGGAAGACCATTACATAATTCATGTGTATTTGGTTCCTAGATCTTACTCATATATTCCAACCAAGGAAACTTGGTTGGACCTTTACCTAGAAATTATGTAACTTTGGTTGATGGACTGTTTGATACCTTTGACCGATACTTTTCATGATTTTGGTTAAAACTAGGACAAGTCCTTGAAATAATGATAGCAATTTGGTTATATTTTGACAAACTTGAAACTGAACATAACAAGGTCGAAAACTTCAGTTTTCAAGCCTTGAGTTGTCTGTTTTTCTAAATGTCTGAAACTTTTAGGCTATAAACAATTTCAGACCATAATCTTTGGGAAATAGTTATGCTTGTAGATTCTTCAGGTTCTAGGTACTGAATTTGGAAGTTTTACTAGAGAAACTTCTACGAATTATCGAACACCTCTACAAATTTCAGTTACTGAAATTAACTGATCGGTATACAGCCCGATCAGGAGAAGGTGGATCGGTCTGTCGACCGATCCAAAAATCTCTCCAGACTCTTCTGTTTGTAATCTGATCGGTCCAGGGACTGTTCAGGCTCATTTTGTACGCCAGGAAGCCTACTGATCGGTATACAGACCGATCAGGAGTTCCCTGATCGGTCCGGGGACCGATCAGGTCAGTCTGGAACACAGAGAGGCTACTGATCATTTTCTGATCGGTCTACAGACCGATCAGGAGGTTCCCTGATCGGTCCAGAGACCGATCAAGAGGTTTCCTGATCGGACTGGTGACAGATCAGGAAGTTTCTGATATCTCCTGATCGGACAGCCGTCCGATCATTTCGACACCTGGACACCGATCTCTCTTAAATCTTCCCGATCCTTTCTCTTCTCCTTTCACGCTGAAGCCCTAGCCAACACTTTCTTTCACCTAATCTCTTCTCTTCTCTTTGCACGCCGAAGCCCTAGCCAAAGCCAAAAGATACTTCAATGGCACCAAGGTAACTCCATACTTCCCTAGAACTACTCACCTTGGCATTTCAGTTTCATTTCTCACCGTATCTGTGCATTTTGTTTTAGCTTTCGGTTGTTGGTGGCTCCGGTGCTCACTTATTTGCCCCATTGTATCACATTGTTAAACCTTAGGAAGAAACAAGTGGGTGAAGGGACCTCTAAGTCGCCTGAGAAGTCTAAGTCTAAGGCTCCCTCCCGACCTCAACCATCTATCTCCGGGAGATTCCCAAATCACCATTTTGAACAAGCCTTTAAACAACGGACCTTCAAATTGCTCCCTTGTAGGTCTGTGGATCGAAAATTCATGGACGAATTTTGTCCATCTGTATCTGAAATCATTGCCTATTACAAACTTGATTCACTTGTCTATTTAGAACGAGATATCAATTATGACTTAGTCTCTGAGTTTTATAACAATCTTCATCAAACTAATGATGTAAGTTATAAAACAAAAGTTGCTAAGCAGACTCTTGATTTCAGTTTCTCAGCGTTCTTTGATTATCTAGCTTGCCGTAGGTGTTCTGGAAATGTCTTTTCCATATATCCTGACTTACCAGACCCCTTACCTTCTCCCTTTGATATCTCATCTGACTCCATTTATGAGTATTTCTTTGGCCATCCTAGACCGGGTGGACTAGATGAGTTAGATGTTGATTTTCCTACTTTTGCAGCCTTGAGATTATCTGCCCCAGATTACATTCTTTTTAAGATTGTCACGAACTGCCTTCTGCCAATCACATCTAAACCCTTGTCTGAGATCCGACCATATCATTGCCTGATGCTTTATGGATTGCGTCAGCGTCTCGACTTTGACATCATGTCTAGCATCTATTCTTCGATCATCTCCTATAGTGAGCCAAACAGCTTCACTGTTTATATGCCTTATGGGCATATAATTACAGATTGGCTCGAGACCCTTCAGATTGATGTCTCCAAGGGTAGAATAGTCAAGATGGTCAGGCAGGACTGCAGACTTGGGAAACGGGCATTTTCCAAGTCTGGCATCATAGGACAGAATGGGGAGGTTCGGTGGAAGGATGGGAGAGCACTAGGTGAGCTACCACGGGCACCTCCACGACAGGTTGCGGCTGCTCCTGTTGCTGCTCCTCCTGCTGCTGCTGCTGACGATGGAGAGGCAGATCCTGATCTGCGCTGGCAGATCGCCGAGCTGGAGAGTCGCATTGATCGGCACGATGAGCTGCTGGTTGCTGAGCTCCACGGGCTGCGCGTTCGGATTGACCAGCGCTACGATGATTTACGCAGTCAGCAGTTGGCGACACATCAGGCGATTATGGGATGGATGGCCAGATACCCACCTCCGCAGTATTTCCCGGGCTATCCATCCTCGAGCAGCGGCATGCCACCTCAGGGACCCACTCCTCCAGCTGATGATGCTGATGCTCCTCATGATGAGGAGGTTGATTGATACACATTGTTCTATGCTGTCATTTTGATTATCTATGTTTTGGATGTTGTTTGTTGGATACTTATGTCTGACCTGGATACTTGCTGATTTTATATATTTATGCTGCTCATTTCCTTGCTTATGTTTCACTTCCTATTGGCTATTAATATGCTGTTCATATGTCATGTCTTGTATGTCTCTTATTTCTTTATTACTGTCTTATAATACACTTAGAGGGCATTCTAGGTGGATTAAGAAAAAGACAGTATGGGTTAAGGGGGAGTCCTTTAACGTTTTCTTTCCTAATTCACACCTTTTCGGTGTTTGACAAAGGGGGAGAAGATAACTAAGTTTAGAGATAGATGAAAGTTTGGCTTTAGGGGGAGGATCCTGATTCCACTATCCTTATATGGTGTTGTATCTGTCTTAGGGGGAGGATCTTGATTCCCCAAAAATTAGGGAAATATGAACATTTCTGATCTAAACTTAAATCGTGATGTCAAACAACAAAAAGGGGGAGATTGTTATAATCGACCGGCCGTTGTTTTGATGTTGACACCGATTTAAGTTTGTATCGATAATAATTAAACTCAGTTGATTAATGATCAAGGTTGATCATGTGGAGAGGAAAAGTCCAAGCGGATACTTGGCACGCCCGGAGAGAGCTGTAGCTCGTTCTGACTAGGTCGAGAGGGCTCGGAGCTCGTTCCGGACTAGGTCGAGGCCTCGGTGGCTCGTTCGGCCACGAAGTCGGAGAGGGCTCGGCACTCGTTCTCGACTCGGTCGAGAGGGCTCGGAGCTCGTTCTCCGGACCATACGGAAGTCGGAGGGCTCGGTGGCTTGTTCTCCGGATCAGGTCGAGAGAGACGCAAGCTCATTCTGGACCAGAAAACATTAGGTTTAGGGTCAAAGCGCTAAAACCAACAGAGCATTGGATCGTCTGTCTGACCATCCGGATAGATCGGTGTCCTATAGTTATCGATCGGTCTCGTGACCGATCGGTAATCCAGCACGTGGGTTATCCGATCGGTCGGTGACCGATCGGTAACAAAGAGTTCATCAGTATGTTATCGATCGATCAGACCGATCGGAAGGAAGCGGGATTGAGAGGACTATAGGGGATCGGCGTGGATCGATCCATTTATAGCCGATCGATCCACCGTCGAAGCCTCATCGATCGGGATATGTCCTGATCGGTCCAGAGGGTTATGGATCGGTCTGTTGACCGATCCACAACGATGTCATTTGTCTTCTGCTGTTTCTCTGCTATTTCTGATTCATCTAATCTAACCATCTGCTATAAGCTTTTTGAGTTACAGGTTGCAGGTGTCGTGACAATGCTTAAATTCAAATTAAGCTCCATCAGAAGAATAAGACCAAGTGCTCTTTCTTCTGTGTTTCGCTGCAAATGGTGCAATTGGAGCGTCAACGTTCACTGGTTGCGATCAGTTGGCAACGGCTTAACTCTTGCTTATTGGTTCGAGCTCAAAGACACCAGTGAAGACCATGGATGGTATTGGTGTGAGTTCAGAAAACCAGATGAGAAGGAAGAGTGATTGGCGACGCCTGAGTTGGTCGCAGTGATTCGATACAGGTGACAGTGATTCGGCTCTGGCTGAAGACAGTGAGAAAGCAGAGCAATAAGAAGAAGGAAGAAGAGAGGTTTGAAGTAGATTTTTGAAAAACTCTCTGTCGATCAAGCAAGAGTGGTGTGTGTTTGAGCTCTTGGCTGAGGAACTTCTTCTGTCTTTGCGCTTTGCTTTCATCGTGGCTATAAGTTGATTGTTCATTCCTTTTGCCCACTAAACTCTGTAAGTCTTGTGCTTCATTTCAAATCTTTTCTGAGACTTTGTGGAGAGGTTACTCCACCGAGAAGGAGAAATACTTAGCCGGAATTTGTCCGGGGTGTGATCTACCGAAAGATCAAGGGATCGTCCACCTTACGGACACGCCGAGGAGTAGGGGCAAGTTATCCCCGAACCTCGTACATCCTTGTTGTGTTAATGGTGGGTTGTTTCTTTTCCTTGCATCAGTTTTCTTTTTGCTTATTTCCGCTGTGCTAACAAGCTTTTGTGAGGAATTCATTGAGTTTTTAGTGAAGGCTATTCACACCCCCCCTCTCTAGCCATCTGAAGGTCCTAACATTAAGTTCCGCAGGAGATCCAAATCTAAACCTGAAAGAACTTATAAGTTAAACTTGGAATCAAACGTGTTAAGTTCCGTAGGAGATACAAGTTTAACTTAAAAGAACACATGGTAGCTAGGAAAGGTTCAGATCACGTACAAAATTTTTGTATAGTGGAGCCATTGGGTTTTCCGAGTAGCAACCAACAGTGTATATGTGATGCATGCTAGATTAGTAATTAATTAGTGCCTTAACGATTAGATTAGATATAAGTCACGCACATGATGCACCTCCACGATTAGATTAGATCTAAATCAAGTATATGATACACATCGTCGATTAGATTAGATCTCAATCGCGTCAACTCAAAAATGCCTACCATGCCGTGATACCTATCACTACCTCGATCACATGTTGTTGTTGAATCTGTCAAAGCAGAGCAACACATATTATCTTGGTAGGGTACGGAGGGACAATCTTGGTCCCGCCTATCAACGAATGGGTGAGTAAAAACTCAATTATATTGAGTGCAACTAGTTAAATCAAGTTTAACTGTAGGTATTTATCCAATAGTTGGAAGATGGGACAAAATCACATTTATTTTAACTCTTGGGCGTATTAGCCAAAGCTAACTCAAGTTTTAATATAAATGCGGATCTTGATCCTATAAACAAGAGTTGCATAGAGATGTAATTAGTAATTAGTTACCTACCGATCATACTAAGTCTTGGGCGATTTAGCCAAAGCTAACTCAGGGCATAGTATGATGTGGATCTTGTCCCACATGAATTCTATAATTCAATGGGAGCATCATTTAATTAGAGGCCTAATTAGATGATTAATAGAATATGATATTTATTTTCTACATTTTTCTGTTGTAGATTGTCATGTCGTCAAACACAAACTCCTTCTCCCTGTGTTCTGTCCTCGATAAGGACAAGCTCAACGGAGCTAACTTCCTAGACTGGTATAGGAACCTGAGAATCGTTCTCACTCAGGAAAGAAAACTGTACGTCCTAGAGCAGCCTATTCCCGAGGCACCTCCTTCCACCACCACGCGAGTTGATCGAGAGGCTTACAAGAAGCATCAAGATGATGCATTAGATGTGTCCTGTCTCATGCTCGCGACCATGAACTCTGAGCTTTAGAAGCAACACGAGTTGATGGGCGCTTATGATATGGTTGAGCATCTTCATCAACTATATCAAGCACAAGCGAGGCACGAGAGATTCGAGATCTCTAAGGCACTGTTTCAGTGCAAGATGCAAGATGGGACTCCCGTAGGCCCATATGTACTCAAGATGATTGGGTACATAGAAAACCCATAGAAATTGAGTTTTACCCTTGGCCAAGAGCTGGCCACTGACTTGATCTTGCAGTCCTTGCCAGAGAGCTACAGTCAGTTTTTCATGAACTACAACATGAACGAAATTGACAAGCCACTGCCCGAGCTACTTAGTATGTTAAGAACTACTAAGCTCAACCTTAAGAAGGTTAAGCCCAACTCTATTCTGATGGTTCAGAAACACAAGGGCAAGGGCAAGCCCAAAGGCAAGGGAAAGTCCCAAGCCAAGGACAAAGGCAAGGCACTGAAACCCAAAGGAAGGGTCGCCAAGGATGCTACCTGCTTCTACTGCGGTCAGACCAGGCACTGGAAGAGGAACTGCAAAATCTACCTGGAAGATCTTAAGAAGAAGAGAAGTGAGACTTCCACTTCAGGTATATATGTTATAGAAGTCAATCTGTTAGTTAGAGCCCTAGAGCCAATCATTTGATGATTGTATGGACTCATGTATATCATATTCTTGTATATTAATAAAGGTATTTGTTTGGTTATTATACTTATTTATATTAGTGCCAAATAGACTAAGTATAATAGCGTCCTTGAGTAGAAGGTTCATACCTATATCAATCGATTAGTTGAATCGATAGTGAGATGATATAGGGAACACTACTCTAAATCATTCCTAGTCGAGTATTAGCATTCAGGGACAATGTTAATACAATAAGACTAGCATGTAGGTCAGCTCGATGACTTGATCTCACAAGTCATGGATATAGAGATATCAAGCTGATACATGGGTATACATTGGAGAATGTATACTGAATGACCCACCATGAGAAAGTATCATGGATTGTTATATGAGTGTCATATACTTTCTCATGTGGCTATTAGTATGACTATTAGTCCTTAGACCTGAAGTCACCATGGATCCCTACATAAGGAGTTATGTACTTTGATTTCGTCAAACGTCACCCGTAACTGGGTGGATTATAAAGGCGATTACTGGGTATATAACGAATTATGTAGAGGGATGTGAGTGATGTAGATGGGATCTATCCCTCCCATATGACGGGAGCGACATCGGTATTCTTGATAGAGTGAGACCACTAAGTGCATGGCCATGCCTAAATGAGTCAACATTAGATGTTGAGCTCATTTGATCGAGTGAGTCTACTTGGAGTTCAAGATTTAGATTGATTAGAGGATGACACGGTCTATGCCTCACATTGATCAATCTAGATGTCTAGGATAGAAGGACACTTGTCACATATTGTGAGGAGTCACAATTAGTAGTCACAAGGTGATGTTGGATCTCAACATTCTTGTAACTTGGGTAGCAATGATGTATTGCTAGATGCCGCTCATTGCTTATGTTTCTAAAGGAGTTTAGAAACATTGCCAACGTTACAAGAACCTATTGGGTTACACACAAAGAACAAGTGGATGGAGATTAGGTTCATATGATGAACCAATTGGATTAGGTTCATGTGATGAACCAAATTGGATTAAGAGTAATCCAAATTGGGCTAATTGAGTTGGACTCAAGTTGATTCATGTGTTCAATGAGTCTAATTTGGATTATGACTCATTGAATCAATTTAATTAAATGAATTAGATTCATTATATTAAGTTGGCTTGAATCAAATGGTTAGATTAGATCAACCATGAGAGAGATTTGGTCAAGTTTGACTTGATTTGAGAAGGAAGATCAAAGGTCAATTTTGACTTGACCATTTGCCACCTCATTTGTGAGTTGGCATAAGGTGGACCATTGATGATGCTCCACATCATCATGGTTGCACATGTGTGTGCCACCTCATGGAGGTTACAAATCCCCTCTTTAATGGCCACATTAAATGGGAAGGGGGTTACACACACATGAAGGAGAGTGAATGCAATTCATTCTCATTCATTCCATCTTCTTCCTCCTTAGCTCTCTCTTGCTTTCTCCTCTTTTTGGTCGTGGGTTCCATGAAGGGAGAGAAGGTGGTTGAGTTGTATTCCAAGAGAAGAAAGAAAGGGTGAAGGTCACAAAAGAGGAGACTACTTCTTGAGTGTAAGAGTTTCCTTTCTTCTTTCTTTTTCCCTCCATTTAAATCCTATCCGAGAGCTCTAGAAAGTGCTAGCACACTTGGGGCTCTCTTCTCCATCCTTTGTGTTAGAGTGTATACTAAAAGCCTAGCTTTTGGTATAAACATTTATCTAGAAATAAGAATCACATTGGTCAAATGTCTACATTTGTGATAAATGTAGTTGTTCAATTAATTTATATTGTAGATAACATGGTGTGTGGTGTCACACACAGAGGATCATGTTATCAGTACCTTATAAATTATAAACAGTAGCTCACGACCAAAATGGAAAGGAACAAACCATTAGAAGGTCGTAGTGTAATTAGGTATCAGTTTATCTTGACTGTATAATTACACTAGTACACTTAGAGTGTATTGAGTAGGACCATTTGAGGTCGTTTCTTTTATACTGATTTTATAAAGAAACAAAGACCTCGGTTATTATGGAAGTGTGTGCTCTTAATCCTAATATAATAACAAGCACATATATTTGATATTTATTTCTTTAATTTATCAATGGGTGAGATTTAGTTCGATGAATCAATAAGCTCGATAAGTTGGGAAATGGTATCACTTATAGTGTGTTGTTGATTATAGAAGGAAGCTGTGTCCTAGAGATACTAGGTTGATAATGTCCTCAAGAGGAGCTCATAAGGATTGTCATGTTAAACCCTGCAGGTGGACCTAGTCCGACATGATGATAAGGTTGAGTGGTACTACTCTTGGACTAAGATATTAATTAAGTGAGTTGTCAGTAACTTACTTAATTAGTGGACATTTGTTATCTTAAACACAGGGAGACTAACACACTCATAATAAGAAGGAGCCCAAAATGTAATTTGGGATTGGTGCGGTAGTTCAATAATAGTTCTCTAGTGGAATGAATTATTATTGATAAAATTAAGTTGTGTGTTCGGGGCGAACACGGGATGCTTAATTTTATCGGGAGACCAAAACCAATTCCTCCTCTCGGTCCCTATCGTAGCCTCTAGTATATAGAGATTTATACCCACCGCATACCCACCTTCTTACCCCTTCAATGGGGCCGGCCAAGCTAGCTTGGAACCCAAGCTAGGGTCGGCCAAGACCAAGTGGATGAGTTAAGTTGGTGGCCGGCCAAAGCTTGGGTCCCAAGCTTAGGTGGCCGGCCACTAGAATATTAAAAAGGATTTTTATTAAAATTATTTCTTATGTGGATATCATGTTTTTAAAAGAGAGTTAAAAAAATTAAAAATTTTCCTTTTATAACTTTCTACAAAAGATTAAGAGAAGAGATTAATCTCTTTCCTTATTTGTAGTTTAAAAGGATGGTTTTAATTTTTGGTAAAAACTTTTCTTATTTGTAAATCATCTACATGATTAAAAGAGAGTTTAAAATTTGAAATCTTTCCTTATTTGTTGATTAAAGGAGGATTTTAAATTTTAAGAAAACTTTCCTTTTTAACCATGTTCATGATTTAAAAGAAAGTTTAAAAATTAATAATTCTCTTTTATTAGTTTCTACAAAAGATTGAGAAAAGATTTGATATCTTTCCTTATTTGTAGATTAAAAGAGATTTTAATTTTTAGAGATAACTTTTTATCCACATGTTTAAAAGAAAGATTTTAATTTATTAAATTTCCTTTTTATAAACCAATCATGAAGGGATTAAATTATTGGAGAAATTTTATAAATTTCTGGAGACAAATTAGGAAGTTTTAATTAATTAAAACTCTCCTTGTTTGTAGGTTTGGTGTGGTCGGCCAAATAGAATTGAGAAAGAAAATTGTTTTTAATTAAATAATTTTTCCTTTTCAATGGAAAAAGAATTAAGGAAATTTTTTATTAAATTTTCCTTATTCGCCAGGATCAAGGATTATAAAAGAGGGGGTAGAGGAGGCTTCAAAGCGACTCTATTCTATTTTTCTCCCTCTTTTCCTTGGTGGTGTGGCCGGCCCTATTTCTCTCCTCTCCTCTTGTTGGCCGAAACTTACCTCTTGGTGGAGCTTTTGTTAGTGGCCGGATCAAGGAAGGAGAAGAAGGAGAGAAAGCAAGCCTCGTTTCTAGCATCCCTTGGAGCATGGTGGTGGTGGCCGAACCTCTTCATCCTAGAAGATGTTTTGATGGCCGAAACTTGCAAGGAAGAAGAAGGTGATTGGTGGTTTCTCATCTCGGAAGATCGTTGCCCACACAACGTCCGAGTTAGAAGAGGAATACGGTAGAAGATCAAGAGGTTTTTCTAAAAGGTATAACTAGTATTTTTCTTTCCGCATCATACTAGTTATTTTTGGAAATAATACTAAATACATGAGGCTTACGATTCTAGAGTTTCGAATTTGTTTTTGATATAGTGTTCTTTTGTTTTTCTTTCCCTTGTGATTTGATTGTTCTTTTCGGTTAACCTAAAGTTATTTTAGGAAATTAAATATTATCTTTCCATAAAAGATTTTGTCTAGTCGGTGGTGGTTGCTCCCATATCCAAGAAGGCCATGTGCCTCGCCACGTCAGTACTGGGAACCAATTATGGAAATTAATATTTAATGGAATTAATAACTTAAGGAGATTTGGGTCGAACGTGTTAAGTTCCGCAGGAGATCCAAGTCAAAACCTAAAAGAACAAATAGATTAAGTTTTGGATCAAACGTGTTAAGTTCAGCGATCCAAAATTTAATTTAAAAGAACACATGGTAGCTAGGAAAGGTTCAGACCTTTGTACAAAATTTTTATGCAGTGGAACCTCTAGGTTTTCCGAGTAGCAACCAACAAGGATCGCTCAAGTGTTTGTGCATTTGGTATTAGTATTATTTATGCTGTCATACATAGGCAGGATAATAGTAGGATGTGCTAACTTTGTGGATGCAGGATCCAACTATTATGGCTTATAGTTTTTGTGTGTGATTGGACCCTTGGACATGTCAAGGGCATTTATATATGTGTGCATGATTGTATTATAAAATATGTATTTAGTTTTATTAGGATTTTATTTTGATCTAGATACATGTACATTCCTTTTATGGAATATAGGATCAAAATTGTAAAATTCTATTTATGTCATGGATCGAATCTTGCAAAGCGTGGAACCTTCTAAGGACCAGAGGCGCAACGAACAAGGAGCAAGATGGATGCGACAGCTAGGCCAAATATGGCAGCAGCTTGGGATGACAACACACGGAGGACAACTAGAGATAAAAGCCATAATAGTTGAAAATTAGATTTTCTATTTATTGCTTTTATATTGTGCTTTGTGTGCATGTTAGTTTACAAGTTTAGTAGGCTAGCATAGTTAAAATTCCTCATTAATAAATAACTAAGTGGGAGAGGGATTTTAAGTAAATCCCATGGTCTCCATTACTGGTTTGTAAGTGATGCAAACAAGCTTGCGCGTTGGCTCTGAGTGCCTTCCTCCATAACGGATGAGCTAGTTTGCAGATCACTAGAACAGACTTCCATTTTTGGATGACTATAGGAAGTTAATTAAGAGCGTGTGATCTTCCCCAACGGAAGGGGCATAATCTTATTAATGGACTTAGTGTCAAGTAATGGTATACACTTAGACACATCTAATAGTATCCTCCCCATCGGAGTCACTGCTATTATTTGTGTGACCAAATGAAACCAACTATTAATTTGTCATAAAACTAGGTTGACAAGATAATAAAATTAAAGGGTTAAAACTCCTCTTACAAATGATTGATTTTGTATACGTCCACACTAACGTGGCATACAAAATTAACGGTGTTTGAGATAATTTTATTTGTCATAAAGTTACGTTGACAAGATAATTAATGGGTAAAACTCTCCTCTTACAAATGTTGATTTTGTATACGTCCACACTAACGTGGCATGCAAAATTCACGGTGTTTTGAGGTGTTGGTAAATTTAAATAGTATTGTTAGAGGAATCAATATTATTTTAAATTTAGAGTCTTGACCAAATATTTGATTAAAGATAGACCAACTATTAATTTTATTCGTCATAAAGTAAGGTTGACGAGATAATAAAATTAATGAAATCTCCTCTTCAATTTTGTATACGCAAAATTTATGGAGATTTTAAGAAGTTGATCTTGACCAAATATTCTTGTGATTCTTAGGATGTTTGTCAATCCCTAGTAGTCATACTATAGAAAAAGACTTAGTAGTCCCAATTATAATTGATTGGAAATAGGATTTGGACATTAAGGTAGACTGTCTTCTTAGAACTAAGAACAATTTAGGTGTATTTAATTCATTAGTTGAAACATGTCTAGTGGTGTTATCTACCAGAACCTGGAGTGTAGATACAAGATGCCATTAATCATGTCTGCAATTCATTGCAGGGTTCCAGGAAACCTGACAACTAAATGAAAGGTAAATCACCGTCCACATGGGCACTACTGTAAAAGTGGTAGCTATTGCAGTGGGAGATGTTTATCCTTTGATAAGAATAAAATATGGATTTTAAGTAATTGTCTTTACGTACCAAGTTTAGAAAGAACCTGATTTCAGTTTCTAAACTATTATAGATATTGTGTCTATTTTGATAATAAAGTTGTTATCAAGAAAAATAGGGAAGTTATCTATTCTGGTATGATGGTTGACAATTTATAATCCAATAACTCCCACGATGCAACAAATGGAAATTAGTAACACATCTTCTAATTTTAAGAGAAAGCAACCTTCGGAAATGAACCAATTATATCTTTGGCATCTAAAAGCTAGGTTATACTTGAGTAGGATTCATTGGTAGCTGATGAACTTTTGGGTTCATTAGTAGTGGAAATCTTTCCAACCTGCGAGTCTTACTTGGAAGGAAAATAACTAAGGAGCTTTTAAGTCTAAGGGGTATGGAGCCAAAGATATATAGGAATTGGTTCATTCTGATTTGTGTGATCCTATGAGCATCCAGGCAAGAGGTTGTTTCAAATATTTTATCTATTTTATAGACAACTATTTGAGATACGGATATATTTACTTGATGTGCCGCAAGTCTAAGTGCTTTGATTAGTTCAAAGAGTACGAGGCTGATGTGGAGAAACGACAAAGTAAAAATATCAAGACACTACGGTAAGATCGTAGTGGCAAGTATCTCTTGGGAGAATTTAGGAGTCATTTATCAGAAGTAGGGATTCAATCCCAACTAACTGCATCTGGTACACTCCAACAGAATGGTGTAGTAGAAAGAAGGTAAAGGACTCTTATGGAATAATTAGATAGATGATGAGTTATTCAGAAAATTACCAAATTTGTTTTAAGGATAAACTCTGAAAACGAAAGTGAACATAGTACCTTCCAAGTTAGAACTCTCTACTCATATAGAATTGCTGAATAGGTGAAAACCTATTTTGAAGCATATTCGGATTCGGGTAATCCAGCACATATGAGAGACAATGATAAGTTGGATAGGAGTTCACTTGTTTGTAAGTTATCCTAGATAAACAAAAGTAGGTTTATAGTCTTAAAAATCAGAAAGTCATTGTTAGCATCAATGACTGATTTTTAGAAAAAGACTATATAATGAACCACGTGCTCATAAGTAAATTTGTTCTTAAGGAAATAATAAAGGACATGTCTAACCTAGTACCAACTGTACAAGATGAGATACCACAAGAAAACTGCAACACGTATCACAAATGATACACAATTGCAGAAAGTGCCTTGTCGTAGTGGGAGGGTTGTTAGGCAACCTAAATAGGTCATGTTTTGGGAGAGTTTTTGGACTCGATCCCTGAAGGACATAAACCTAATCTCCGGACATATGACGAAACACTCCAAGATAAATATGCAGCATCTTGGCAAAGAGTAATGAATAATAGAATTAGAATATATGTATTCTAATAAAATCTGGAAGCTTGTAGAACCACCAAGTGGTGTAAAAGCCTTTGGGTGTAAAAGGTCTATAATAGGAAAAGAGGGATAGACAGGAAGGTAGAAACCTTCAAAGCAAGGCTTGATGAAAAAGGAAACTTTTTTCACCGGTAGCCATGCTTAAGTCTATTCGGATTCTTTTATCTATTTGGCAAGTGGATGTCAAGACGACATTCCTTAATAGAAGTCTTAAAGAAAACATCTATATAAAGCAACCAGAAGGGTTCATTGCAAAGGGCTAAGAGCATCTTGTGTGAGCTCAATCGATCTATGGATGAGGCAAAGCTTCAAGGTCTTGGAACATCCGGTTTATCAAAGTAATCCAGATCTATGGATTTAGTAACCGGATAAGTCTTGTGTATACAAAAGATGTGATGGAAGCGTGGTGATATTTCTTGTACTATACTTAGATAACATTTTTGGTAGTTGGAAACAATATCAAAATGTTGTCAGAAGTAAGGGTATGGTTGTCCAAACAATTCAATATAAAGGACTTGGGAGAATGTATATATTCTTGAGATCAAAGTAATAAGGGATCGCAAGAAAAGAATATTTTACTTATCCCAAGCTTCATACATCGGAAAAATCCTTGCTCGTTTTAAGCATACAAAACTCCAAGAAAGGTTTCTTACCTTTTCAGGATGGAGTAACTTTATCTAAAGATATGTCTCTGTAGACATCAAAGGAGATAAAGGAAATAAAGGCAGTTCTTTATGCTACGGCTGTTGGAAGCCTAATGTATGCTATGCACGAGATTAGAAATCTGTTTTGCCAAGGGCATAGTTAGCAGATATCAAAGTAAGCCTGGACAAGGACAGTGGACTGCAGTAAATCATATATTGTAGTACTTTAGAGGCACTAGAGATTATATACTAGCTTACAAGGCAGTTAATTTAGTCCTTGTGGGTTGCATGGATTTTGACTTCCAATCAGATAGGGACAATAATAAGTAAACCTCGGGGTTTTGTGTTTACTTTAGGAGGTAAAGTCATAACTATGGAAGAGTGATAAGCATAGGTGTTTTTCTGAATTCCACCATAGAAGCTTAGTATATGACAAGCCTCTGAGGTAGCCATAAAAGCTGAATGACTCAATAACCTCAAGATAGACTTAGATATGATTTCTGGTTTGTCCAAAAATTATTACAATTTATTGTAATAATGTTGGTGCAGTAGCAAACTCGAAGAAACCATAAGTCTATAAGGCAAGTAAACACAATAGAGCGCAAGTACCACCCAATACGAGGAATCGTATAAACGAGGAGAATTTGTTGCCACCTAGATTGCATCAGGTGATGACCTATAGATCTTTTCACTAAGGTCCTTAAGGCAAGAGCTTTTGATGGGCATGTTGAAGGAATGGGAATCAGATGTATGGCAGCAGATATGGCAGCTTAGTCTTTTAGTATAAGTGGGAGATTGTTAAAGTGTATACTAAAAGCCTAGCTTTTGGTATAAACATTTATCTAGAAATAAGAATCACATTGGTCAAATATCTACATTTGTGATAAATGTAGTTGTTCAATTAATTTATATTGTAGATAACATGGTGTGTGGTGTCACACACAGAAGATCATGTTATTGGTTCCTTATAAATTATAAACAATAGCTCACGACCAAAATGGAAAGGAACAAACCATTAGAAGGTCGTAGTGTAATTAGGTATTAGTTTATCTTGGCTATATAATTACACTAGTACACTCAGAGTGTATTGAGTATGACCATTTGAGGTAGTTCCTTTTATACTGACTTTATAAAGGAACAAAGACCTCGGTTATTATGGAAGTGTGTGCTCTTAATCCTAATATAATAACAAGCACGTATATTTGATATTTATTTCTTCAATTTATCAATGGGTGAGATTTAGTTCGATGAATCAATAAGCCCGATAAGTTGGGAAATAGTATCACTTATAGTGTGTGTTGTTGATTATAGAAGGAAAGTGTGTCCTAGAGATACTAGGTTGATAATGTCCTCAAGAGGAGCTCATAAGGATTGTCATGTTAAACCCTGCAGGTGGACCTAGTCCGACATGGCAATAAGGTTGAGTGGTACTACTCTTGGACTTAGATATTAATTAAATGAGTTGTCATTAACTTACTTAATTAGTGGACATTGTTATCTTAAACACAGGGAGACTAACACACTCATAATAAGAATGAGCCCAAAATGTAATTTGGGATTGGTGCGGTAGTTCAATAATAGTTCTCTAGTGGAATGAATTATTATTGATAAAATTAAGTTGTGTGTTCGGGGCGAACACGGGATGCTTAATTTTATCGGGAGACCAAAACCAATTCCTCCTCTCGGTCCCTATCGTAGCCTCTAGTATATAGAGATTTATACCCACCGCATACCCACCTTCTTACCCATCTTTGGGGCCGGCCAAGCTAGCTTGGAACCCAAGCTAGGGCCGCCAAGACAAAGGTGAGAGGTGAAGGTGGGCCAAAGCTTGGGTCCCAAGCTTAGGTGGGCCACTAGAATATTAAAAGGATTTTATTAAAATTATTTCTTATGTGGATATCATGTTTTTAAAAGAGTTAAAAATTAAAATTTTTTTATAACTTTCTACAAAAGATTAAGAGAAGAGATTAATCTCTTTCCTTATTTGTAGTTTAAAAGGATGGTTTTAATTTTTGGTAAAAACTTTCCTTATTTGTAAATCATCTACATGTTTAAAAGAGAGTTTAAAATTTGAAATCTTTCCTTATTTGTTGATTAAAGGAGGATTTTAAATTTTAAGAAAACTTTCCTTTTTAACCATGTTCATGATTTAAAAGAAAGTTTAAAATTAATAATTCTCTTTTATTAGTTTCTACAAAAGATTGAGAAAAGATTTGATATCTTTCCTTATTTGTAGATTAAAAGAGATTTTAATTTTTAGAGATAACTTTCTTTTTATCCACATGTTTAAAAGAAAGATTTTAATTTATTAAATTTCCTTTTTATAAACCAATCATGAAGGGATTAAATTATTGGAGAAATTTTATAAATTTCTGGAGACAAATTAGGAAGTTTTAATTAATTAAAACTCTCCTTGTTTATAGCTTGATGGTGGCCGGCCAAATAGAATTGAGAAAGAAAATTGTTTTTAATTAAATAATTTTTCCTTTTCAATGGAAAAAGAATTAAGGAAATTTTTATTAAATTTTCCTTATTCGCCAGGATCAAGGATTATAAAAGAGGGGGTAGAGGAGGCTTCAAAGCGAACGACTCTATTCTATTTTTCTTTCTCTTTTCCTTGGTGTTGTGGCCGGCCAACCTCTCTTCCTCTCTTCCTCTTGTTGGTGGCCGAAACTTACCTCTTGGCTTGGAGCTTTTGTTAGTGGCCGGATAGGAGAAGAAGGAGAAGAAGCAGAGTTCTAGCATCCCTTGGAGCATGGTGGTGGTGGCCGAACCTCTTCATCCTAGAAGATGTTTTGATGGCCGAAACTTGCAAGGAAGAAGAAGGTGATTGGTGGTTTCTCATCTCGGAAGATCGTTGCCCACACAACGTCCGAGGTTAGAAGAGGAATACGGTAGAAGATCAAGAGGTTTTTCTAAAAGGTATAACTAGTATTTTTCTTTCCGCATCATACTAGTTATTTTTGGAAATAATACTAAATACAAGAGGCTTACGATTCTAGAGTTTCGAATTTGTTTTTGATATAGTGTTCTTTTGTTTTTCTTTCCCTTGTGATTTGATTGTTCTTTTCGGTTAACCTAAAGTTATTTTAGGAAATTAAATATTATCTTTCCATAAAAGATTTTGTCTAGTCGGTGGTGGTTGCTCCCATATCCAAGAAGGTCATGTGCCTCGCCACGTCAGTACTGGGAACCAATTATGGAAATTAATATTTAATGGAATTAATAACTTAAGGAGATTTGGGTCGAACGTGTTAAGTTCCGCAGGAGATCCAAGTCAAAACCTAAAAGAACAAATAGATTAAGTTTTGGATCAAACGTGTTAAGTTCCGCAGGCGATCCAAAATTTAATTTAAAAGAACACATGGTAGCTAGGAAAAGGTTCAGACCTTTGTACAAAATTTTTGTACAGTGGAACCTCTAGGTTTTCCGAGTAGCAACCAACAATTGGTATCAGAGCTAGTGTTTTGCCTCTGTGTATTTGGTATTAGTTTAATTATGCACATGTCATACATAATTTAGGCAGGATAATAGTAGGATGTGCTAACTTTGTGGATGCAGGATCCAACTATTATGGCTTATAGTTTTTTGTGTGTGATTGGACCCTTGGACATGTCAAGGGCATTTATATATGTGTGCATGATTGTATTATAAAATACAGCAGGAGCTGTATTTAGTTTTATTAGGATTTTATTTTGATCTAGATACATGTACATTCCTTTTATGGAATATAGGATCAAAATTGTAAAATTCTATTTATGTCGCGGATCGAATCTTGCAAAGCGTGGAACCTTCTAAGGACCAGAGGCGCAGCGGAACAAGGAGCAAGATGGATGCGACAGCTAGACCCGGTGGCGGTGGCCAAATATGGCAGCAGCTTGGGATGACAACACACGGAGGACAACTAGAGATAAAAGCCATAATAGTTGAAAATTAGATTTTCTATTTATTGCTTTTATATGTGTGCATGTTAGTTTACAAGTTTAGTAGGCTAGCATAGTTAAAATTCCTCATTAATAAATAACTAAGTGGGAGAGGGATTTTTAAGTAAATCCCATGGTCTCCATTACTGGTTTGTAAGTGATGCAAACAAGCTTGCGCGTTGGCTCTGAGTGCCTTCCTCCATAACGGATGAGCTAGTTTGCAGATCACTAGAACAGACTTCCATTTTTGGATGACTATAGGAAGTTAATTAAGAGCGTGTGATCTTCCCCCGGAAGGGGCATAATCTTATTAATGGACTTAGTGTCAAGTAATGGTATACACTTAGACACATCTAATAGTATCCTCCCCATCGGAGTCACTGCTATTATTTGTGTGACCAAATGAAACCAACTATTAATTTGTCATAAAACTAGGTTGACAAGATAATAAAATTAAAGGGTTAAAACTCCTCTTACAAATGATTGATTTTGTATACGTCCACACTAACGTGGCATACAAAATTAACGGTGTTTGAGATAATTTTATTTGTCATAAAGTTACGTTGACAAGATAATTAATGGGTAAAACTCTCCTCTTACAAATGTTGATTTTGTATACGTCCACACTAACGTGGCATGCAAAATTCACGGTGTTTTGAGGTGTTGGTAAATTTAAATAGTATTGTTAGAGGAATCAATATTATTTTAAATTTAGAGTCTTGACCAAATATTTGATTAAAGATAGACCAACTATTAATTCGTCATAAAGTAAAGTTGACGAGATAATAAAATTAATGAAATCTCCTCTTCAATTTTGTATACGCAAAATTTATGGAGATTTTAAGAAGTTGATCTTGACCAAATATTCTTGTGATTCTTAGGATGTTTGTCAATCCCTAGTAGTCATACTATAGAAAAAGACTTAGTAGTCCCAATTATAATTGATTGGAAATAGGATTTGGACATTAAGGTAGACTGTCTTCTTAGAACTAAGAACAATTTAGGTGTATTTAATTCATTAGTTGAAACATGTCTAGTGGTGTTATCTACCAGAACCTGGAGTGTAGATACAAGATGCCATTAATCATGTCTGCAATTCATTGCAGGGTTCGACAACTAAATGAAAGTAAAACACCGTCCACATGGGCACTTCTGTAAAAGTGGTAGCTATTGCAGTGGGAGATGTTTATCCTTTGATAAGAATAAAATATGGATTTTAAGTAATTGTCTTTACGTATCAAGTTTAGAAAGAACGACTTCAGTTTCTAAACTATTATAGATATTGTGTCTATTTTGATAACAAAGTTGTTATCAAGAAAAATAGGAAGTTATCTATTCCGGTATGATGGTTGACAATTTATAATCCAATAACTCCCACGATGCAACAAATGGAAATTAGTAACACATCTTCTAATTTTAAGAGAAAGCAACCTTCGGAAATGAACCAATTATATCTTTGGCATCTAAAAGCTAGGTTATACTTGAGTAGGATTCATTGGTAGCTGATGAACTTTTGGGTTCATTAGTAGTGGAAATCTTTCCAACCTGCGAGTCTTACTTGGAAGGAAAATAACTAAGGAGCTTTTAAGTCTAAGGGGTATGGAGCCAAAGATATATAGGAATTGGTTCATTCTGATTTGTGTGATCCTATGAGCATCCAGGCAAGAGGTTGTTTCAAATATTTTATCTATTTTATAGACAACTATTTGAGATACGGATATATTTACTTGATGTACCGCAAGTCTAAGTGCTTTGATTAGTTCAAAGAGTACGAGGCTGATGTGGAGAAACGACAAAGTAAAAATATCAAGACACTACGGTAAGATCGTAGTGGCAAGTACCTCTTGGGAGAATTTAGGAGTCATTTATCAGAAGTAGGGATTCAATCCCAACTAACTGCATCTGGTACACTCCAACAGAATGGTGTAGTAGAAAGAAGGTAAAGGACTCTTATGGAATAATTAGATAGATGATGAGTTATTCAGAAAATTACCAAATTTGTTTTAAGGATAAACTCTGAAAACGAAAGTGAACATAGTACCTTCCAAGTTAGAACTCTCTACTCATATAGAATTGCTGAATAGGTGAAAACCTATTTTGAAGCATATTCGGATTCGGGTAATCCAGCACATATGAGAGACAATGATAAGTTGGATAGGAGTTCACTTGTTTGTAAGTTATCCTAGATAAACAAAAGTAGGTTTATAGTCTTAAAAATCAGAAAGTCATTGTTAGCATCAATGACTGATTTTTAGAAAAAGACTATATAATGAACCACGTGCTCATAAGTAAATTTGTTCTTAAGGAAATAATAAAGGACATGTCTAACCTAGTACCAACTGTATAAGATGAGATACCACAAGAAAACTGTAACACGTATCACAAATGATACACAATTGCAGAAAGTGCCTTGTCGTAGTGGGAGGGTTGTTAGGCAACCTAAATAGGTCATGTTTTGGGAGAGTTTTTGGACTCGATCCCTGAAGGACATAAACCTGATCTCCGGACATATGACGAAGCACTCCAAGATAAATATGCAGCATCTTGGCAAAGAGTAATGAATAATAGAATTAGAATATATGTATTCTAATAAAATCTGGAAGCTTGTAGAACCACCAAGTGGTGTAAAAGCCTTTGGGTGTAAAAGGTCTATAATAGGAAAAGAGGGATAGACAGGAAGGTAGAAACCTTCAAAGCAAGGCTAGATGAAAAAGGAAACTTTTTCACTGGTAGCCATGCTTAAGTCTATTCGGATTCTTTTATCTATTTGGCAAGTGGATGTCAAGACTGCATTCCTTAATAGAAGTCTTAAAGAAAACATCTATATAAAGCAACCAGAAGGGTTCATTGCAAAGGGCTAAGAGCATCTTGTGTGCAAGCTCAATCAGTCTATGGACTGAGGCAAAGCTTCAAGGTCTTGGAACATCCAGTTTATCAAAGTAATCCAGATCTATGGATTTAGTAACCGGATAAGTCTTGTGTATACAAAAGATGTGATGGAAACGTGGTGATATTTCTTGTACTATACTTAGATAACATTTTTGGTAGTTGGAAACAATATCAAAATGTTGTCAGAAGTAAGGGTATGGTTGTCCAAACAATTCAATATAAAGGACTTGGGAGAATGTATATATTCTTGAGATCAAAGTAATAAGGGATCGCAAGAAAAGAATATTTTACTTATCCCAAGCTTCATACATCGGAAAAATCCTTGCTCGTTTTAAAGCATACAAAACTCCAAGAAAGGTTTCTTACCTTTTCAGGATGGAGTAACTTTATCTAAAGATATGTCTCTGTAGACATCAAAGGAGATAAAGGAAATAAAGGCAATTCTTTATGCTACGGCTGTTGGAAGCCTAATGTATGCTATGCACGAGATTAGAAATCTGTTTTGCCAAGGGCATAGTTAGCAGATATCAAAGTAAGCCTGGACAAGGACAGTGGACTGCAGTAAAGCATATATTGTAGTACCTTAGAGGCACTAGAGATTATATGCTAGCTTACAAGGCAGTTAATTTAGTCCTTGTGGGTTGCATGGATTTTGACTTCCAATCGGATAGGGACAATAATAAGTCAACCTCGGGGTTTTGTGTTTACTTTAGGAGGTAAAGTCATAACTATGGAAGAGTGATAAGCATAGGTGTTTTTCTGAACTCCACCATAGAAGCTTAGTATATGGCAAGCCTCTGAGGTAGCCATAAAAGCTGAATGACTCAATAACCTCAAGATAGACTTAGATATGATTTCTGGTTTGTCCAAAAATTATTACAATTTATTGTAATAATGTTGGTGCAGTAGCAAACTCGAAGAAACCATAAGTCTATAAGGCAAGTAAACACAATAGAGCACAACCCAATACGAGGAATCGTATAAACGAGGAAAAGTTGTTGCCGCCTAGATTGCATCAGGTGATGACCTATAGATCTTTTCACTAAGGTCCTTAAGGCAAGAGCTTTTGATGGGCATGTTGAAGGGATGGGAATCAGATGTATGGCAGCAGATATGGCAGCTTAGTCTTTTATTATAAGTGGGAGATTGTTAGAGTGTATACTAAAAGCCTAGCTTTTGGTATAAACATTTATCTAGAAATAAGAATCACATTGGTCAAATGTCTACATTTGTGATAAATGTAGTTGTTCAATTAATTTATATTGTAGATAACATGGTGTGTGGTGTCACACACAGAGGATCATGTTATCAGTACCTTATAAATTATAAACAGTAGCTCACGACCAAAATGGAAAGGAACAAACCATTAGAAGGTCGTAGTGTAATTAGGTATCAGTTTATCTTGACTGTATAATTACACTAGTACACTTAGAGTGTATTGAGTAGGACCATTTGAGGTCGTTTCTTTTATCCTGATTTTATAAAGAAACAAAGACCTCGGTTATTATGGAAGTGTGTGCTCTTAATCCTAATATAATAACAAGCACATATATTTGATATTTATTTCTTTAATTTATCAATGGGTGAGATTTAGTTCGATGAATCAATAAGCCCGATAAGTTGGGAAATGGTATCACTTATAGTGTGTGTTGTTGATTATAGAAGGAAACTGTGTCCTAGAGATACTAGGTTGATAATGTCCTCAAGAGGAGCTCATAAGGATTGTCATGTTAAACCCTGCAGGTGGACCTAGTCCGACATGATGATAAGGTTGAGTGGTACTACTCTTGGACTAAGATATTAATTAAGTGAGTTGTCGATAACTTACTTAATTAGTGGACATTCGTTATCTTAAACACAGGGAGACTAACACACTCATAATAAGAAGGAGCCCAAAATGTAATTTGGGATTGGTGCGGTAGTTCAATAATAGTTCTCTAGTGGAATGAATTATTATTGATAAAATTAAGTTGTGTGTTCGGGGCGAACACGGGATGCTTAATTTTATCGGGAGACCAAAACCAATTCCTCCTCTCGGTCCCTATCGTAGCCTCTAGTATATAGAGATTTATACCCACCGCATACCCACCTTCTTACCCATCCAATGGGGCCGGCCAAGCTAGCTTGGAACCCAAGCTAGGGCCGGCCAAGACCAAGTGGATGAGCCAAGTTGGTGGCCGGCCAAAGCTTGGGTCCCAAGCTTAGGTGGCCGGCCACTAGAATATTAAAAAGGATTTTTATTAAAATTATTTCTTATGTGGATATCATGTTTTTAAAAGAGAGTTAAAAAAATTAAAAATTTCCTTTTATAACTTTCTACAAAAGATTAAGAGAAGAGATTAATCTCTTTCCTTATTTGTAGTTTAAAAGGATGATTTTAATTTTTGGTAAAAACTTTCCTTATTTGTAAATCATCTACATGTTTAAAAGAGAGTTTAAAATTTGAAATCTTTCCTTATTTGTTGATTAAAGGAGGATTTTAAATTTTAAGAAAACTTTCCTTTTTAACCATGTTCATGATTTAAAAGAAAGTTTAAAAATTAATAATTCTCTTTTATTAGTTTCTACAAAAGATTGAGAAAAGATTTGATATCTTTCCTTATTTGTAGATTAAAAGAGATTTTAATTTTTAGAGATAACTTTCTTTTTATCCACATGTTTAAAAGAAAGATTTTAATTTATTAAATTTCCTTTTTATAAACCAATCATGAAGGGATTAAATTATTGGAGAAATTTTATAAATTTCTGGAGACAAATTAGGAAGTTTTAATTAATTAAAACTCTCCTTGTTTGTAGGTTTGGTGTGGCCGGCCAAATAGAATTGAGAAAGAAAATTGTTTTTAATTAAATAATTTTTCCTTTTCAATGGAAAAAGAATTAAGGAAATTTTTTATTAAATTTTCCTTATTCGCCAGGATCAAGGATTATAAAAGAGGGGGTAGAGGAGGCTTCAAAGCGAACGACTCTATTCTATTTTTCTCCCTCTTTTTTCCTTGGTGGTGTGGCCGGCCCTATTTCTCTCCTCTCCTCTTGTTGGCCGAAACTTACCTCTTGGTGGAGCTTTTGTTAGTGGCCGGATCAAGGAAGGAGAAGAAGGAGAGAAAGCAAGCCTCGTTTCTAGCATCCCTTGGAGCATGGTGGTGGTGGCCGAACCTCTTCATCCTAGAAGATGTTTTGATGGCCAAAACTTGCAAGGAAGAAGAAGGTGATTGGTGGTTTCTCATCTCGGAAGATCGTTGCCCACACAACGTCCGAGTTAGAAGAGGAATATGGTAGAAGATCAAGAGGTTTTTCTAAAAGGTATAACTAGTATTTTTCTTTCCGCATCATACTAGTTATTTTTGGAAATAATACTAAATACAAGAGGCATACGATTCTAGAGTTTCGAATTTGTTTTCGATATAGTGTTCTTTTGTTTTTCTTTCCCTTGTGATTTGATTGTTCTTTTCGGTTAACCTAAAGTTATTTTAGGAAATTAAATATTATCATTCCATAAAAGATTTTGTCTAGTCGGTGGTGGTTGCTCCCATATCCAAGAAGATCATGTGCCTCGCCACGTCAGTACTGGGAACCAATTATGGAAATTAATATTTAATGGAATTAATAACTTAAGGAGATTTGGGTCGAACGTGTTAAGTTCCGCAGGAGATCCAAGTCAAAACCTAAAAGAACAAATAGATTAAGTTTTGGATCAAACGTGTTAAGTTCCGCAGGCGATCCAAAATTTAATTTAAAAGAACACATGGTAGCTAGGAAAAGGTTCAGACCTTTGTATAAAATTTTTGTACAGTGGAACCTCTAGGTTTTCCGAGTAGCAACCAACACTTTGAGTGTGAGAGACACTCCTTGTTCGTGTGGATATCATTAGAGGAGTGTCTACGTTGACACTCTCGAGATCCGACGTACCGTTGGACGAGCGGGATTTGCGAGGGCACGCATCGAAGGTAAAATGTTTTTCTTGTAGATCTACTGTAGATCAAAGTATTAAAACTCGTACTCGTGTTTTCCGGAAATTTTCCTTGCACGGATCTACGGCTTTGGGTGATTCGGGGTTTCCGCGACGCGAAAAGCAGTTTTCGCGACCCGAAAAACCCAACAGTGGTATCAGAGCCACGTGCAAGGCTTGTACGAGTTTATTTTTTTTTTTTTGGTTTTATGAAAACTAAAGTTTCTGTAATTTTCTGTAAAATTATGATTTTTGAGTTTTTATGGGTAATTTTTCCGTAGAAGCGAAGCACAAGTGTCTCGGCACTTGTAGGCTTCGGCTACCGGAAAGATTTTTCCAAAACGGCTTCGTTTTGCCCCAAATCCGTTTGGGACAGCGGGGTCGGGTGCCATTAGATCGCAAAGGAGCAACTCACGATGGTTAGATCGTGGGTAGGGGTACTGCCCCTAACCCCGCAAGGGGATTTGCTTCGCGATTGCACCCGAAATCGCTAAAAACGAACCCGCCGAGAAGATTTTTCCGAAATGGCAATGTCTCGACCCAAATCGTTTTGGGACAGCGGGTTTAGGCGCTGTTGGATCGCAAAGGAACCCTCGCGATGGTTAGATCGCGGGTAGGGGCGCTGCCCCTGGGCCCCGCAAGGGGATCCGTTCCGCGATTGCGCCCGAAACCGCTAAACGGGACCGCCGGGAAATTTTACTCGTAAAAATTGTAAAAATTATTTTTAAAATTATAGAAAATTATGAAAATATATAATTTTGAATTATATATTAATTTTGTGATAGTCATGGCCCAAAACCCAATATGATTGGTTGTGTTGCAATTCATAATACGGCCTGCGTGCCGTTATGTGTTTGCGAGTGTTGTATTATATTCGCGACCTGCGCGTCGTGCCTTCTCTTATTTTTCTTATTGTAAATTAGATTTAGACTCGAATGTAACTCGAGTTTCAAATTGTAATGTACAAATTGGAGCGGTGGAGGGTCCACACGAGACGGAGTTCCGAGGCGGGCACGAGCAACACAAGGTGGTCAAAGGGAGGAGCTTGAAGAAGCCGTTGACCCTAGGTTGACCAATCGATCTTCTCATTGGCTTGAGAAGATCGTAGTAGGGCCATGACTAAATCACAAATAGATTAATTAATTGCTTGTGTATGTGATGCATATTTAATAAGTAGTTAATTAATTAGTGCCTTACGATTAGATTAGATCTAAGTCGTGCACATGATGCACCCATGCGATTAGATTAGATCTAAGTCATGCACAAGATGCATCCTTCTCGATTAGATTAGATCTAGATCGAACCAACTCAAAATGCCTAACCGTGCCGTGATACCTATCACTACCTCGATCACATGTATTGTTGAATCTGCCAAAGCAGAGCAATACATATTATCTTGGTAGGGTACGGAGGGACAATCTTGGTCCCGCCTATCAACGCATGGATGAATACAAACTCAATTAGATTGAGTATTCCTAGTTACTCGGTTGGATCGAGTCAACTATAGGCATTATTCCAACGGTTGGAAAAGAATAGGTCAAAATCACATCTATATTAACTCTCGGGCGTATTAGCCAAAGCTAACTCGAGTTTTAATATAAATGCGGGTATTGATTCTATAAACAAGAGTTGCATAGAGATGTAATTGGTAATCGTTACCTACCGATCATACTAAGCCTTGGGCGTATTAGCCAAAGCTAACTCAAGGGTTAGTATGATGTGGATCTTGTCCCACAAGAATTATAGAATTCAGTGGGAGCATCATTTAATTAAAGGCCTAATTAGATGATTTAAAAGAATATGATATTTATTTCTGCAAATTTTCTATTGTAGATAACCATGACGTCGAATACGAACTTTTTCTCTCTGCGTTCTGTCCTTAAGAAGGACAAGCTCAACGGAGCAAATTTCCTGGACTGGTACAGGAACTTGAGAATAGTTCTCACCCAAGAACGTAAACTGTACGTTCTGGAGCAGCCCATTCCGGAGGCTCCTCCTGCCACTGCCACGCGAGCTGACCGGGATGCTTACAAGAAGCATCAAGATGACGCATTAGATGTGTCTTGTCTTATGCTCGCGACCATGAACTCTGAGCTTCAGAAGCAACATGAGTTGATGGGCGCTTACGATATGGTTAAGCATCTTTGTCACCTATATCAAGGACAAGCAAGGCATTGGAAGAGGAACTCCAAAGAATACCTGGAAGATCTTAAGAAGAAGAGAAATAAGATTTCTACTTCAGGTATACATGTTATAGAAGTCAACCTCTCTATTTCTTCATCGTGGGTATTAGATACCGGATGTGCTTCGCACATTTGTACTAATGTACAAGCGCTGAGGAATAGCAGGGCATTGACGAAGGGTGAGATAGACCTACAAGTAGGCAATGGAGCACGAGTTGCTGCTATTGCTGTAGGAACTTATCATCTATCTCTTCCTTCTGGGCTTGTACTAGAATTAGATGATTGTTGTTATGTGCCTGCCTTGACTAAGAACATTATATCAGTTTCTTGTTTGGACAAGAAAGGATTCTCGTTTATAATAAAGAACAAATGTTGTTCTGTCTATTTAAACGATATGTTCTATTGTAGTGCACCTCTGATAAACGGACTCTATATTCTAGACCTCGAGAGCCCTATCTATAACGTAAATACCAAGAGGTTCAAGTCTAATGACATGAACCAAACCTACCTTTGGCACTGTCGCTTAAGTCATATAAATGACAAGCGCTTATACCAACTCCATAAGGATGGTTTGTTGGACTCATTTGATTTTGAATCATATGAGATATGCGAGTCATGCCTACGAGGCAAGATGACCAAGACTCCCTTTAGTGGGCACAGCGAGAGAGCGACTGATTTGTTAGGACTCATACATAGTGATGTATGTGGCCCTTTCAATGTCGCTGCTAGAGGCGGTTATAGGTACTTCATCACATTTACTGATGACTTCAGTAGATACGGTTATGTGTACTTGATGATACATAAGTCCGAATCCTTTGAAAAGTTCAAAGAATTCAAGAATGAAGTACAGAACCAGCTTGGCAAGAGTATTAAGATAATTCGATCCGATCGAGGTGGTGAATACTTAAGCCATGAGTTTCGTGACTACTTAGCTGAGTGTGGGATTTTATCTCAACTCACTCCTCCTGGAACACCACAGTGGAATGGTGTATTTGAAAGGAGGAATCGTACCTTATTAGATATGGTACGGTCTATGATGAGTCACACAGATCTTCCGACATACCTCTGGGGTTATGCTCTAGACACGGCAGCTTTCATTCTCAACCGAGTTCCATCCAAGGCCGTGATAAAGACACCATATAGGATATGGACTGGGAGAGATGCCCAGGTGTCTTTCATGAGGATTTGGGGCTGTGAGGCTTACGTACGACGTCAAGTCTCAGACAAATTAGGACCCAAATCTGACAAGTGCTATTTCATCGGATATCCCAAGGAAACTAAGGGATATTACTTCTACATTCCCAGTCAGCACAAGGTAGTTGTGGCAAAGACTGGGGTCTTTCTAGAAAGGGACTTTGTTTCTAGAAAGACTAGTGGGAGCGCGTTCGATCTTGAAGAAGTTCAAGATGCGAACAATAGCACTAATGCCTCGATGGAAATTGAACCGGAACCACAAAGTGTTGTGGATGATGTTGTTCCACAAGGAGTTGAGGAACAACAACCAATTCAAGTAGACATACCTCTTCGCAGGTCTGATAGGGTACGTCGTCAGCCTGAGAGATACTCATTTCTCTTGTCTGACCATGATGACATTGTGCTCATAGAGGATGAGCCTACCACCTATCAGGAAGCTGTGATGAGACCAGATTCTGAGAAATGGCTAGAAGCCATGAGATCCGAAATGGAATCCATGTACACCAACCAAGTATGGACTTTGGTTGATCCACCTGAAGGGGTAAAACCCATTGGGTGTAAGTGGGTCTTTAAGAGAAAGACTGACATGGATGGACTTATTTATAAGGGTCGCTTGGTAGCTAAAGGTTTCAAGCAGATTCATGGTATTGACTATGATGAAACCTTTTCTCCAGTGGCGATGTTTAAGTCCATTCGGATCATGCTTGCTATTGCAGCCTACCATGACTATGAGATATGGCAGATGGATGTCAAAACCGCGTTTCTGAATGGAAACCTACTCGAGGATGTGTACATGACACAACCTGAGGGTTTTGTAGATCCACAGCATACTAGCAGAGTATGCAAGCTGCATAAGTCCATTTATGGATTAAAGCAAGCTTCTCGGAGCTGGAATCTTCGTTTTGATGATGCAATCAAACAGTTTGGTTTCATCAAGAACGAAGATGAGCCTTGTGTCTACAAGAAGGTTGTAGGGGATATAGTTGTCTTCCTCATATTGTATGTGGATGACATACTACTCATTGGGAAGGACATCCCTATGCTTCAGTCTGTCAAGACCTGGCTAGGGAGTTGCTTCTCAATGAAGGACTTAGGTGAGGCATCCCGCATTCTTGGGATACAGATCTATAGAGATAGATCTAAGAGATTGCTTGGCCTAAGTCAGAGTACATATATTGACAAGGTACTCCTTCGGTTTGCCATGCAGAACTCCAAGAAGGGATTTCTGCCGATGTCACATGGTATGAGTCTTTCGAAGACTCAAAGTCCCTCTTCTAAAGAGGAGAGAGACCGCATGGATCAGATCTCTTATGCTTCAGCCATAGGATCTATCATGTACGCCATGCTATGTACTCGTCCTGATGTCTCATATGCTTTGAGCATGATGAGCAGATACCAGTCAGATCCAGGTGAAAGTCATTGGGTAGCGGTTAAGAATATTCTTAAGTACTTGAGAAGGACTAAAGAATATTTCTTGATATATGGAGGCGATGACGAGCTAGCTGTAAAGGGTTATAGTGATGCTAGCTTCCAAACTGATCAGGATGATTATCGATCACTATCAGGGTTCGTGTTTTGCATAAATGGTGGTGCTGTGAGCTGGAAGAGTTCGAAGCAGGACACAGTAGATGATTCTACAACAGAGGCCGAGTATATTGCTACATCAGAAGCAGCAAAGGAGGCAATTTGGATCCGCAAGTTCATTACTGATCTTGGGGTGGTTCCTAGCATAGTTGATCCCATAGAGCTCTATTGTGACAACAATGGAGCAATAGCACAGGCCAAGGAACCTCGCTCACACCAGCAGACCAAACACATACTACGGCGCTTCCATCTCATTCGAGAGATCATCGATAGAGGAGATGTGAAGATTTACAGAGTACCCACTGAGGCTAACATCGCAGATCCCTTGACCAAGGCTTTGGCACAGAGAAAGCATGATAGCCACACTAGTTCATTGGGCCTTATAGCCTATACTGATTGGCCCTAGTGCTAGTGGGAGATTGTTAGTTAGAGCCATAGAGTCAATCATTTGATGATTGTTGTATGGACTCGTTATATTATATTCTTATATATATAAAGGCATTTTTTTATGGTTATTATGCTTACTTGTATTGGTGCCAAATAACTAAGTATAATAGCGTCCTTGAGTAGAAGGTTCTTACCTATATCAATCGATTGGTTAAATCGATAGTGAGATGATATAGGGAATACTACTCTTAATCATTCCTAGTCAAGTATTAGCATTCAGGGACAATGTTAATGCGACGAGACTAGCATGTAGGTCAACTCGATGACTTGATCTCACAAGTCATGGATATAGAGATATCAAGTTGACACATGGGTATGCATTGGAGAATGAATACTGAATGACCCGCCATGAGAAAGTATCATGGATTGTTATATGAGTGTCATATACTTTCTCATGTGGCTATTAGTATGACTATTAGTCCTTGGACCTGAAGTCACCATGGTTCCCTATATAAGGAGTTACATATTTTGGCTTCGTCAAACGTCACCTGTAACTGGGTGGACTATAAAGGCGATTACTGGGTATGTAATAAATTATGCGGAGGGATGTGAGTGATGTAGATGGGATCTATCCCTCCTATATGATGGGAGAGACATCGATATTCTTGATAGAGTGAGACTACTAAGTGCATGGTCATGCCCAAATAAGTCAATATGAGATGTTGAGCTCATTTGATTAAGTGAGTATACTTGGGATTCAAGATTTAGATTGATTAGAGGATGACACGGTCTATGTCTCACATTGATCAATCTATATGTCAAGGATAGAAGGACACTTGTCATATATTGTGAAGAGTCACA
Source organism: Zingiber officinale (assembly GCF_018446385.1). Taxonomy (NCBI): domain Eukaryota; kingdom Viridiplantae; phylum Streptophyta; class Magnoliopsida; order Zingiberales; family Zingiberaceae; genus Zingiber; species Zingiber officinale. Next base: position 64,729,653 of record NC_055990.1, on the reverse strand, counting down.
ATTAGTAGTCACAAGGTGATGTTGGATCTCAACATTCTTGTAACTTGGGTAGTAATAATGTGTTGCTAGATACTGTTCATTACTTATGCTTCTAAAAGGGAGCCTAAATGGTATATCTAAGGACTTATAATGTCTATACAATAGGCACACTCGACTATGAGATCACTGGCAACGAGTCTGTAATCTGATCACCAACTACAAATCGCCAAATCCTTAAATATCACACATATGCTACTTCCTATGTCACCATCAACATCAAACACCAAATAATAGCCCACTAAGTCAAATATCCACTAATAGATCATCAAAAGATAATATATCACCATATATGATCTCATAATATCCATCAATCTCTAATCCTCCTCAATAATAATCAAACCTGATAACTCTCCAGTGACTTACTCTCAGCATATCGGGTGCCCTAATATCTATGATAAGGAAATGATAATCCAAAAACCAAAGGGTCACTTATCCTCTTGATTGAGAGTCTATCTATTAAGAGGATATCACTACAACTCTCAAAATCATACCCATAAATGTCCCTCGACAAATGTCAACAAAATGTCAAACACTTTGATCTGAGATATAGCCTTCAAGATCTTTAGTAAATGATCATTTGGTCAAGGTCTTGAGCTACTTATGGAGACAATATTAGCTGAGTCGAATAACCATTATCTTGTAACACATCATACTACAATTGCTCCACCTAAGGTTCAGGGACCTCTAGTGACGAGCCATGTACACAATGGCAGAGGAGCACTATCACTGGATAGCTAGTCGAAATAATTGTCATTCAACACTCTGGCCCTCAATGATTATCATCTGATATTTCCACCTGGTGATGGTAGAATTTCATAGGTGTTAATTAACTAACACCACCTCTATGCATGATTATAGGTCGTATATCTCTAGGTACTATCGAGGATATGTAACCATATTTGATTGGTCCATGAGTCAAGATCTCCCATGGAATAGTGTTAGGTGAGTCAACCAATCCTCACCTTGTTTCAAGAACTCCTGATGATGGGCTATACAAAAAGAGGTAGAGAAATACCATCTCTCGAGAGTATCTCGAAATCATCAACAAAAGATGCTTTGTTCACAAAAGTCATCTTTTGCATTTTCCTTCATGTGGTGTCTAGTCACATAAAGGATAAGTAGCTAACTTCATCTTTTCCACACCAATACAAATCATATCTTTGACTATACTCTCCAAGTTATACACTCAAGTAATGATTGTATCTCGTAAGTGTTAAGCAACTAGTTCTATACTTTTCCACATAAGTTGGCACTACATAAAAAAAGCTAATAGACAACGCTTTAAAAGTGTTGTCTATATGGCTAAAAAATATTTGTTAAAAGCACTGTTGTTAAAAGTCTGCTCAAAGACAACGCTTTAAAAGCGTTGTCGTTTGTAGCAAAGACAACACTTTTGCAACACTTTAAAAGCGTTGTCATTTTTTATAAAGACAATGCATAAAAAGCGTTGTCTTTGTTAAAGACAATGCATAAAAAGCGTTGTCTTTTTTTAAGAAAGACAACAGTTTCACAATGCATAAAAAAGCGTTGTTTTTTTAGTAAAAGATAAGAAGTTTAAACTATTATCTTTTAATACCAAAGACAACTAAAAGATAAATGAAAATAAATATATTTCAATCAACAACATATTATTAAATAAACAACTAAGATCAATATAGAAATTATCATCCTTACACTTCTATAACAAACATAATTACTTGCATACAAAGAAATTTTAATTACGAGACATTCAAAATTACTCCTATCGACTACATCTTATTGCATGAACTTAAAGAATCTTGATAGATGATACTTATCCTCTTAACTTGAATGTTCTTTACTAATTGGCTTTAACCATCTTCTCATTTAAATCTCAAAGTCTTCTTAATAGTTCTTCGTCAAAGTACTTTCCAGTCACACCCTTGAGGTTTGGATGCAGTGCCACATAGCATGTAGTTGTTGCTCCTATAATCATCCATATTCGAGCTATTTAGCTGGAGTTTCTGAATACCTCCATTCATCATTCAAAATATCTGAAAAGACACTGCATGTAAAATTTTCAAAATCTCAATATTTAATGAAAGACAACAAGAATAAGCAAACGACATGTGAAATTTTCACAATCTCAACTTCTATCATCCAAGAAGTCAAAACCTTATTTCAAAAAAGTTAGGAAACTGATGCATCAGAACAGAGTCAACTGGAATAAAACTATCAAATAAACATAAAGGCAAACATAGGAAAAGTAAATACCTTGCAGATGACATGTAAAATTGTTTCTGTAGTCCACATGGCAAGGTCTAACTAGGATAATTAGTATATATTCTATGTAGTTGTTTATAGATTCACAATGTTGAGATACAGACTCAGTCAAAGTTTTGTCACCCAAAACTAACTCCTACAATGATGCAATGATAATCATCCAATGACAAACTATATATGCATGTCAACAATTTGCAAGGGAAAGTAGGAAACTCACTTGTTCGTAGTCTGGATTTTTGATCCAATCTAACCTAGAGCATGGAAAGTAAAAACACATCAAGTAAACATCTAGTGAAACAAAAACTAGAGCATGTAACAAAACCTAAACTAATTGCATTCAAATAAAGAACAAACATCATAGGAACATAAATCACTAAACTAACAAGCATTACATGGAATTAAAATAAAGAGACATTTCACCGAACACCTACTATGCATGAAACAAATAAAGCAAGATGAGTGCAATTCAAACATAGGGAATTAAGTTCAATACAAGCATTCAAACAAAACTCTGCTGGTGACTGCACACTTCGACACGACAATGGTGAACGACTCTTCACTTGAAGAAACCCTCTCCAAATGAAGTCAACAAGCTGTGGAAATGCACTGCAAAGGAAATTTATGATCACTTACCATATGTAGCCAACTATACATTTGCCTGAAAGTGACTCCAAATGAATCATTAATGATAAAGGCAAGAACAATGTCGGTGAAACAAAAGCTCAGTAATTAGGAAACCATATTTGCATTTGCTGCCTTGAAGTTCAAATAAACCTACAGAATTAGAAAGTTAGATAGTAAATACTATATCAAGATTCATGCTTAGTATACCAAAGCCCGTAAAGTGGAGGAAAAAAAAACTAAGCAACAATATTTACAGGAAAAAAGAAGTGTTCTAAATCTAGCCATAGTTTGAACTTTGAAGACAACAGAGTGAACACAACACAAGAGATGCAAAAATGATGTTTATCATTAGTACATCTTTGATTTATATTTTTCCTTTTCGCATGTTGCTTTTATCCACACATTAGAAGAATCATAATCTTAAAGTTAGAACTTCTTTTTTGGAACAAACTCTACTTGATTCTGAAGATTACTACTGGCTAAGAAAAAAACTTCAAAACAAAGAAATTTAAGAGAACAACGAAGAGGGAACATTGAGCCACTTGAGATCCATCTATAAACTCAAGAGGGCCGATACGGGAAGACTCTGAAAAATCCTAATTACATCAATAAAAAAACATCTAGCTTTGCAGGAGAACAACAATCGACATGCACAGCAACCCGATTAAAGGGCCATAAACCTAGTTAACGGAAGAAAAAAAACAACAAGAAGGTCAAGAATCGTACTCGTCCTCATCAGACCTTCAAGCGACCATCGACGAGGGTCCATTAGCCACTTGAGATCTCTCTCTAGGCAACTCAGCAGAAAGAGGTCGGGAGAAGGAGGGGCTTCGTCGCCGATGGAGTAGGAACGAGAAGTGTGCGGTGGAAGTAAAAGATATGATAGTGAGCACACCTCATTGTCGTCCTCTTCCTCCCAGTTCACTTCGGAGAGGGGTTTGTCGGAGAGAAGTTGGAAGGAGAGGCGTGAGAGGAGGAGTTGGATGTAGAAGGTGTGAGATGATGAGTTGGGAGAAGGGTTCGGGAGGTATTCTAGAGGAGGATAGGTGGGCGACTGAAACCTAGGGATTTTTCTACTCCTTGCTTGATCCAACGGTTTGTATTATTTTAGATTTAGATAAGAACTTGACAATAGCAACATTTTTTAAAAATCATTGTCATAGACACTAAAAAAAATGCTAATAGACAACGCTTTTCAAGAAGCATTGTCTTTGACCCACAAAAATCACTAATAGACAATGGTTTTTAAAAAAGCGTTGTCTATTAGTAAGAAAATAAAGAAATAGACAACGCTTTTCACTAAAAGCGTTGTTAAAAAAAAAGACAACGGGTTTTAAAAAAAAGTGTTGTCTTTTAAGTGTTGTAGAATCCCAATTTTCTTATAGTGTGGGGTCATCTATCTGAATGTACCTTCTAGGTTATCCTATCAAGTACATACAGTCCATGGTCAAAGTCCCCATGGAATAGGATACATCAATCCTCTATTGACTGATCAAGCCAATAATGATATACATCTAATTCAATCCTTTCTAGGTCTGTATAAGTCATGTACTCATATGTGTCTTCTAGGTTATCTAACCAAACACAAGTAGCCCAAAGATCAGAATCTCTATGAAATAGAGTAAGTCGGTTCCCTATTGATTGAACCAACAAAAGATAATCGATCCTCTACCGCCCAAGTCAACAAGGATAAATCAGTCGTCCACTAACCAAACCAATAAGAGTATGTAACTCTAACTCTCGCCCAACTGATAGTAGTAGATACTAGTACTACTGATAGTATGATAGAAGGAATCCCTTGAGATTGTAATCCCTAATCTCTAGTAGGAATTGATAGACCTAAATAGTGACAAACCTAACACATATCATACATGCTACAAATAACTAAACAAGTACCAACAAAAGTGTATGATAATAGTATACAAACATACCTCCTATAACTTGGAGCTATCCGATCACTGCCTTATCCCAAAACTTGAAAAGTTATATCTGTTGGGACCCATTGGCCCGCTAGAAGGGGGGTTGAATAGTCCTATACAAAAAAAAATAAACCCTTGTCGGACTTAAAAGAACACTTACATAAAATAAAATAAAGAAATAAACTAAAAGACGAGACTCACAAATTTTACTTGGTTACAATCGGAGAGGTTATTAATCCAAGGAAATAAATTGTACTAAGTATCTCCTTCAGTCGAAGAAGCCTCTTGCAGTAGTGAAAGCACAAAAAGATGAAGCTAAACTAACAAAGTGAAGCGCACAAGTGATGGAACTCAAATTGATTGTTGTTATTTAGCTTCTGAACCAAGACTGTATTTATAGCCTTGGTCAGGACACCTGGAAGAGTTTTAGGCACCTGGAGTGGGATAGAATTCTATCCCTGACACGTCGATCAACGCCCACGTAGAACATGATAAAAATCAGGTTCCGGGCGCCCGAACCCACAAAGTCAATAGGGTTGACTTTTTTTATCTAGACCCTCTGCTTCGGTGCTACTCGCCTCGATCCAGGTCTTCCGCTCTGGCTCCGCTCGCTTGAGTGATTTCGGCCATCCGCAATAAGGCTCACCCGAACCCAACTTCCAGCCTTCTCAAGAAAACTTCCGCTCCAGATTCTCGTCCCTCAGAAATGTCGCGCACCTCCTTCTCGTCCGCCCGCGTACTCTTCCACAGCACCTCGATCCTCAGACGCACCGAGCCCGTCGGCTCTCTCCCATGCCGTCCTTCTCGCTAGCTATGTCTTTTGTTAGACTTCTTGTGTCCTTCTCGCTAGCTATGTCTTTTGTTAGACTTCTTGTGCTCCTAAGCTCCTACACACTTAGACACAAGGTTAAACATAACATGACCTAACTTAACTTGCTTGATCACATCAAAATAATCTTGGGGTACCAACAATCTCCCCCTTTTTGATGTGAGCAACCTAAGTTAAGCTAGGGTAAACAACTATAAATTTAGAACACTAAATTTTGCAATAAAGTGCAAAAAGTAAGAAAATGTTAAGCTACCTTCCCTTAGACTTAATTCTCCCTTCTCCTCATTCGATCACAAAAAATTGGGGTACCAAGAAAAATCTAAGGGTAACTTTTATAATACTCTGAATTTCCAAAAAAACAATTTGATGTAAAAAAATTTCTAAGTAAACTTTGATTTTGGAAATATTGAAAATAATTTTGATAGCGCTAACAATGCAATAATTTTAGAAATATTTTCTAAGAAAATAAATGAAAATTTTTCTCAGTTAAAAAATTTTCAAGAATTAATTTTTTGTAAAAATTTTGGTAAAGTAAATCTAAAAAAAAAAATCTAAGTAAAAAAAATTCTAAGGAAAAAAATTTTCTAAGTTTTTTTAAAAAATTTGTGCAACTTATAAAATACATTTTGAAAAAAAAATTAATAACTTAAAAGAAACTTTTAAAAAAATGATATTTTTTAAGTTAAACAAATTTGCATAGAAAAACTTTTTTAAAAAATTCCAAAAAAATTGAGAAACTATTCAAAGCATTATCTAATTTCAATTTTAATGTTTTATCAGTTAGTCAATTAAACATTTTTATTTCAATATTTGGCTTTCAAGTTATGGCGAGACACTAGGCCTTCTTGGTTATTAGATCATCAACCACTTCTAGACAAAGCTTCATAAGGAAATTAAACGTCTAATTTTTTTCACTGTAAGCGCTAAGTCAAATTAAAATTCAAGTTAAACAAGACTTTGGAACCCAATATAGGTTCCAGCCAACTGAATTAATTAAATATTCTTTAGGAACATATTTCTTTGAAATTTTTCTAATTTGTCTTTTGTGATATTTAAAGTACCAGTTAAAATTATATCTTCTAAAACTTGTAGTATATTTGCATGTATGATTTTTCAAGTTTTTTATTTCTTTTTGTAAATTATCATTTTCTAGCTTTAATTTATCAAAATCTTCTAATAGACAAGATTTTGCTAGAATTACTTTTAATTCTTTAATTTCTTTTTCTAATTTATAGCAATCTTTAGATAATAATTTTATGAATTTAAATATTTTATCGGGAGGAAGAGGTTGTACCTGACTTACCTTGTTGATCTCATTGTCCATGGCTCCCCCTGAACTGCTGCTTTCTTCCTTTCTAGCTCCCCCTTCATCGATGCTCTCAATGCTCATTTCGGAAGAGCTTTCTTCGTATTCGTCTTGATGACTTGCCATCAACGCAAGCCTAGAGAAAGCCTCAACTTCCGATTCAGACGACATTTCGTCCCACGTCGCCTTTAAAGTCTTGTACTTATTCATTTGGACAGGCTTCTTTCCTTTGTTCTTATCCTTGTTCCTTAGCTTAGGGCAGTTGTCCTTAACGTGCCCTTCTTCGTTGCAGTGGTAGCATCTGATTTTCCTTTTCTTTCTACCCTGCGGATGGTTAGCTTTTCTTTATTTAAACAATTTTTTAAAACGCCTTACCATCATAACCATTTCTTCATCGTCGAGAGAGGATTCCGACTCATGTTCGTCTCTTATTACTTTGAAGGCGATGTTGTGCTTCGGCTCCTTCGTACCTTCACATCTCAATTCATGCACTACAAAAGTTGAAAATAATTCTTCTAAGGTAATAGATTCTAAGTCCTTAGAGATATAGAAGACATCTACTAGTGATGCCCATTTTGTATTTCTAAGGAATGCATTAAGAGTGTACCATAGTAAATCTTGGTCGCTTACCTTTTCTATGAAATTCGAAAGTCTGGTGATGAGCTCTTTAATCCTCAAGTGATGTTGTGCAATCGTTTCATCTTCTTCAAATCGCAGGTTAGTGAGCTGGTTGTGAAGTAAGTCCCATCTCGCGAGCTTGGCTTCGGACGTCCCTTCATGTAGCTCAAGGAACTTCTCCCAAAGATCCTTTGTTGAGTTGTAGGTGCCAATTCGGTTGACTTCTTGTGGCGAAAGGATGCTCAGCAAATGGAATTCTGCTTTGCCGCTTGCCACATAGTCGGTCTGCTCCTTCTTCATCCACTGGTATTCTTCCTTACCCTCGGGTGCTACAAAACCAAACTTCATTATTAAAAGTAATTCAAATCCATTTTTAAAGAATACCTGCATTCTCTTTTTCCAGCTAGTGAATTCTCCTTCGAACATCAGTGAGTATATGCTCGGTCTAGCCATTGATTTGGTGCTTCGATTGATGGTTAGTCCTCTTGAAGCATCCTGGCTTTGATACCACTTGTTGGGACCCGTTGGTCGGTTAGAAGGGGGGTTGAATAGCCCTGCATAAAAAAAATGAACCCTTCTTGGACTTAAAAGAACACTTGTATAAAATAAAATAAAGAAATAAACTAAAAGATGAGGCTCACAGATTTTACTTGGTTATAACCGGGGAGGTTGTTAATCCAAGGAAATGAATTGCACTAAGTATCTCCTTTAGGTGGAGAAACCTCTTACAACAGTGAAAGCACAAAAAGATAAAGCTAAACTAATAAACTGAACCGCATAAGTGTTGGAACTCAAATTGCTTGTTGTTATTTAGTTTCTGGACCAAGGCTGTATTTATAACCTTGGTCGGGGCACATGGAGGAGTTCCAGGCACTTGGAGTGGGATAGAATTCTATCCCCGACGCGTTGGTCAACATCCACGTCGAACATGATAAAAATCAAGTTCCGGGCACCCGGACTCTAGGCGCTCGAAATGGATCTGGGCGCCCAGACCCACAAAGTCAATAGGGTTGACTTTTTCAGTCTGGGTCCTCTACTCCGGTGCTACTCGCCTCAATCCAGGTCTTTCTCTCTGGCTTCGCTCACTAGGGTGATTTCAGCTATATAGAATAGGGCTCACCCGAACCTAACTTCTGGCTTTCTCGAGCAAAATTCCGCTCCGGCTTCTCATCCCTCAGAAATGTCGTGCACCTTCTTCTCGTCCGCCCGCGCACTCTTTGGCAGCACCTCGTCCCTCAAACGCACCGAGCCCGTCGGCTCTCTCCCATGTCGTCCTTCTCGCTAGCTGCATCTTTTGCTTGACTTCCTATGCTCCTAAACTCCTACACACTTAGACACAGGGTTAAACATAACATGACCTAACTTAACTTGTTTGATCACATCAAAATAACCTTGGTGTACCAACAATATCGAAAAAAAAATCATAAAAATCCAAAGACACAAGAAAATAGGCCCTATAAGCCTATGGCTTTGATACCAATAAATTATCATGCCTCGAGGGTAAGGTTATCCAATAAAAATTGAACAGTAACTCCCCTATAGCAATGACAATTGAAACATATATACAATGCCACAAGGCTACTCACAAGCTATTAACAACAGCCCATGCGATTGGAACATACAAAACCATGCAGTTATATACATAGCTCACATAGCTGGAACAAAAAGAACATAACCATGCAGTTGTATAATAAGGATCCCACACGAATATAATAAAACACAACGGAAGTCACAAAGTAACAAACATAAAACCACAAAACAACTAACTACGAGTCGGTCTGCCCTGACACAACCATATCAACACAATTACAGGAAGCCAAAAAACTAAACTTCATACAAAAGATACAAAGCTAAACTCCATAATTGTAAATATTTTATAAAAAAAAAAAGGAAAAAAAAATCGAAAGCACTAAATATGAACCTGGAGATGTTTGAATATCATGAAATAAGTTTCTATGTATTTATAATATTCTCTTAATCATAAAAATGTCCCCATCCGTAATTTTGACCAAATATATTGACTGTGGTGATTTTTAAAGATTAATTAGGTTAAATTTAAGTTAAAAATTCACCACACTTAATATATTTGGTCAAAATTATGGATGGGGATATTTTATGATCAAGAGAATATTATGAACACATAAAAACTTGTTTCATAAAATTTTGACATATCTAAGTCCATATTTAGTGTTTTTGATTCTTTTTTTTTAAATAGTTTTAATTCTGGGATGAATCTAGGATTTGTTCCCAAAACTTGGATGAATTTATGAATTTATTCCCAAATCTAGGATGAATCTTGAATTCGTCCTAGAATTGAAAAAAAAATTTAAAAAAATATGAAACACTAAATATAGATCTAGAAATGTCGGAATTTCATGAAATAAGTTTCTATGTGTTCGTAATATTCTCCTGATCATAAAAATACTCTAATTCATAATTTGAAACAAATATATTGAGTGTAGTGAATTTTTAATATGAATTAGGTTAAATTTGGATTAAAAATTCATCACACTCAATATATTTGGTCAAAATTATAGATAAAGATATTTTTATTATCAGGAGAATATTACAAATACATAGAAACTTATTTCATGAAATTCCAACATCTCTAAGCTCATATTTAAAGCTTCTGATTCTTTTTCTTTTTATTTTTTATTTTTTTTAATTATGGGGCGAATCCAACATTTGTCCCAGATTTTGGGACAAATCTATGAATTCATTTAGGGACAAATCTATGGATTCGTCCCTAAATATGGGACGAATCCTAGATTCATCCCAAAATTAAAAAATTAAAAGAAAAAAAAATCAGAAACAGTAAATATGGACCTAGAGATGTCAAAATTATATAAAACAAGTTTCTATGTGTTTGTAATATTTGATCATAAAAATGAGCTCATCCATAATTTTGACCAAATATATTGAGTGTGGTAAAATTTTAACATAAATTAGGTTAAATTTGGGTTAAAATTTCACCACACTTAATATATTTGATCAAAAGTATGGATAAGGACATTTTTATGATTAGATGAATATTATGAACACATTGAAACTTATTTCATGAAATTTTGACCTCTCTAAGTCCATATTTAAAGCTTTTGATTCTGATTCTAATTATGATTCTTTTTCTTTTTATTTTTTATTTTTAATTCTGGGAGGAATCCAGCATTTGTCCCAGATTTGGGACAAATCTATGGGTTTGTTTGGGAACAAATATATGGATTCGTCCCCAAATCTGGGATGAATCTTGGATTCATCCCAGAATTGAAAAATTAAAAGAAAAAGAAAAAAAAGAATAAAAAAATACTAAATATAGATTTAGAGATGTCAAAATTTTATGAAATAAGTTTCTATATGTTTGCAATATTCTCTTGATCATAAAAATGTCCTCAGAATTTGATCAAATTCGGGTTCATAATTCACTGTATTCAATATATTTACTCAAAATTACGGATGAGGAAATTTTTATGATTAAAAGAATATTATGAACATATAAAAACTTATTTCATGAAATTTCAATATCTCTATGTCCATATTTAAAGTTTTCAATTTTATTTTAATTTTTTAAATTTTGGGATGAATCTAAGATTCGTCTTAAATTTGGGAACAATTTTATAAATTTATCTTAGATTTAGGGACGAAATTGACGACAAAAATAATATTTGTTCCCAAAAAAAAATCTAGATCTAAACTCCAGGTCTCATTCCCTTTGTATAATACAGATCTCGTTCCCCATTTCCCACTCATCTCTTCTTCTCTCCCAAGGCAGCAATTTTAGGCGGCGGCCACAGAGATCTCTAGCGGTGGCGGCAGTGTGTCCTGGTAAGTCCCTCTCTTCTCTCCTCTCTCTGCTCTCCCCTCTCCCCTCTCCCCTCTCGTAGCTGCGACTGGTCGCTGCTTGTCGCGGTTGGCCGTGGCAGGCTGCTGCTGTCCTGGTAAGTCCCTCTCTTCTCTCCTCTCTCCGCTCTCCCCTCTCCCCTCTCGTAGCTGCGACTGGCCACTGCTTGCCGCGGCTAGCCGCGGCAGGCCGCTGCTTGCCGCGCCAAGCCACTGCTTGCCGCGGCAGGCCACTGCTGGCCGCGGGTGGCCGCTTCCTGGCCCTGGCTGGTCACTACTTTACCCCAGTTGGCCGCTGCCTGGCCCCGGCTAGCGGCTGCCACAGAGATCTCCAGTGGTGGCGGCAGTGTGTCCTGGTAAGTCCCTCTCCTCTCTCCGCTCTCCCCTCTCCCCTCTCCCCTCTCATAGCTGCGACTAGCCGCTGCTGGCCGCGGCAGGCCGCAGCAGGCCGCTGCTGGCCGCGGCAGGCCGCTGCTGTCCTGGCAAGTCCCTCTCTTCTCTCCTCTCTCCTCTCTCCGCTCTCCCCTCTCGTAGCTGCTACTGGTCGCTGCTTGCCGCTGCTGGCCGCGGCAGGCCGCTGCTTGCCGCCGCTGGTAGTGGCAAGCCATTGCTGGCCGCGGGTGGCCGCTTCCTGGCCTCGACTGGTCACTGCTTGGCCCCAGCTGGCCGCTGCCTGGCACAGCTGGTGGCTGCCTGGCCTCGGCTAGCCACTGCCTGGAATAATAGTTAGATTTGTAAGCTATCTTGTTATGCAAGAAAAATATATATCAAAGATGAGTCGGTGGACATAGTTGCAGAGGAAATCACATGTTATTAGAGAAGAAGAAGAAGAAGAAGAAGAAGAAGAAGAGAGAAAGTGGATGAGGGGAGACGGGTAACCTTCTAAGGAGTGGAATACCTCTTTTGGAACACTGTAATGTTAGAAGGGTGCTCTAATACGATGATGAGTTTTGGAGAAAAAGGAGAAATTCTATTTTTATTGTTATAAAGGGATAATTATGTGTATGTATTGACTCAATAATAGAATTCCTAAACTTAAAATATCAATGTAGTACTAGACTCACAATACCTAACACCAAGTAGCGCTAAAACCTTTAAGACAAGCAATCAAGTCATTTTCTTAGAAAGGATAATCAATCATATAACATAGTATATGAACAACCATTGCTGCTAAACTAACTTCTTCTATAAAATTGCATAAATAATTCCATACTTTGAGGCACTTGGAAGTAAATGTTGCATCTATTCTAATATGCATCTAGACTAGTTTGTTAATTTGTTAGACCTAACCAATTACATCATCTGAAGATAAAAAGATACAAATGTTCAGAAGATGCATAAGTATGGCACGTTGGGGGAAGGAGATTTTCTGTCAAGATGAAATCTCCTAATAGTTACAGTAATGTAAAAAAAAAAAAGATAGGTGAACAACTTTAAATGCAAATAAATTTTGTTTTGTAGAATATATGATACAAAGAGTTGCAATATTTGAAAGATAATATTGGAAAATTGTCTAATGTTGGGTGAAGAATTTTAGATATTTACGCAATCTTGTGAGGCTCAAAAGTGATGAGTACATAACATTTGACAAGCCAGGTAATATAAACATAGGCAACACGTGAATAGATCTCATCTTCCAACCCAAATCTTCTGATCTTGTACTAGCTATTGCATTGCTCACGGCTACAACCTGGGATGTGGAAAGGTGCAACAAAATTTTAGTAGGATACAATATGGTTCGTGCCAAGAACACCAATTGTAGACATGGGTTTAACAAGACAAGCTATATGAGCAACATATTAGGAGCTACCATGGACAATTCGCATAAATGAATTCAATTAAAGCAAGAGAAGATAACATTCAAAAATTCAGATTTGAGAAGAATTGGACTTTTGTAACTCATGAAATACCATATCATGATTTCATTTAGCTTCCTTGTAAACCAGTCAATGGTGGAAACGTAGATTCTATTTTTTTTAAATAATCAACAGTTGAAGCCCTCAAACCTCCACGGTAATGCATAAAATGTTATTAACTATAATGCCTTAGATGTCCGTACCTATAATGCTATAGATATCTGATTTAATTCTTATATTAACTAATTTTATTTTTGATTTATTATCGTAAGGTATTGTTTGAAATCGTACTGTTATTTGTGCAGGTCTCAATTTGCCATGAGTTCAGTGTGATTGGAGACACTTGTATTTTTGATTTTTTTTTATTGTAAGGTACTATCTGATTATTTGTAATAGATTCAATGTTTACTTAAGAGTTCTTGTAATTTTTTATGCATCAAATTTGTAATTTACTTTATCCTATATTGGAATTGAAATCTAACATGATTTTTGTAGCTACAGTTTGTTGTGCAGGTGAAATAGGTTGTATCATATTTAGGATACTTGTAGTTACAATTTGATATGATGAAATAGGTTGTTTATCATGTTTAGGATTCTTGTAGCTACAATTTGATGTGGTGAAATAGGTTGTATCATATAGGTTGTATCATATTTAAGATACTTGTAGGTACAATTTGATATGATGAAATAGGTTGTAACATATTTAGGATACTTATACCTAGTGGAGAGGTGGAGAGAAAGGTGTTGAAATGTAGGGCTTGCAAGCATAGTAGTGCTGGCAAGGATATCAATTCCTTTAGTTCTCAATGCAATAGTTATCAATTCAAACAATTGACGTTTCATGTTTGCATATGAACCGTAAGGGCAGAAAAACTAACAAATTGGTGACAAATGCATTCAAATTCATCGTGCTACATTATTTGTAAGTAGCAAGATATACATATTGACATTTAAGCCGATCGCCAACCTCTAATATCACTCTAACTTTATAATTTAAGTAATTATCTTGTTTGTTAGTTTATTTTTATGTAGGAAAATATGATTTGATGGGGAAAGTGGAAAAAGAAGATGAGTTGATGTATGTATAGTTTATTTTGAATAAACTTAGGGGGCGTTTGGTTTAGGATAATAGGAGTGGGGAATGGGAATGAGAATCATTGATTCCCATTGTTAATGTTTGGATTATAGGAATAGGAATACAAATAAGGGAATGAATTCTTGAAATTGGGTAATAACTCATTCCCATGTACCTTCCCTTCAATGAGCCATTATCTTATTTTCATCAATCAAAATATTCCCTTATTCCAAAAATACTCTTGACTTAAAACTAAAATTTTCTCCATTAATATCAAATATCAAAAATATATTTATTTATTTATTTATTCTTTCATATCACTTATCTCTCCTTATTCTCTCTCATTATATTTTCTCGCTCATCATAGTTTTCTCTTATCATTTTATCACACACTTTCTCTCTCCTTAATCTCTCCTATCACACTCTCTTTCCTCTTTTTTTCTCATTACACTTTCTCTCTCAGCATACTTTCTCTCTCCTCAATCTCTTTCATCGCACTTTCTTCCTTTTTTTTTCCTCATCACACTTTCTCTCTCATCAATCTCTCCCATTACACTCTCTTTTCTCTTTTTTCTCATCACACTTTCTCTCTCATCAATTTCTCCCATCACACTCTCTTTTCTCTTTTTTCTCATCACACTTTCTCTCTCATCATACTTTCTCTCTCCTCAATCTCTCTTATCACACTTCCTCCTTTTTTCCTCAACACACTTTCTCTCTCATCATACTTTCTCTCTCCTCAATCTCTCCCATCATATTCACTGTTCTCTTTTTCTCTCAGCATACTTTCTCTCTTCTCAATCTCTCTCATCACACTCTCTCTCCTCTTTTTTTCTCACTATATTTTCTCTCTCTTCATTCTCTCCCATCATACTTTCTCTCACATCATATTTTCTCTCATCATGTTCTCTCCAATCACACTCTCTCTTTTTTTTATTTTCTCTCATCACACTTTCTCTCTCTTCATTCTTTCTTATCATACTTTCTCTCTCATAATACTTTCTCTCTCATCATTCTCTTTCATCATATTTTTCTCTCACATTCATCTTTCTCTCACATCTAATTTTTTCTCTTATTTTCCTTTAAGGGTAAAAAAGGAAACTTTGATTTATTCCGATAGAAGATATACAACTAATCAAACATTGCTTTTAAGAGTGATATCCATGCTCATACTCATTCCCATTCCACAATACAATGATTCCCATTCCGATTCCTATTCCTATTCATAGGAAAGAACCAAACGCCCCCTATATAATTTTTAGGAATGTTGGACTTGTATAACTTTTTGGAGTATTGGATTGGAGTCTTGGAGAAGAAAGTTTTTGTATAACTTTTTGAGAATTTTGAATTTGTATTATTGTAAAATTGATTTCAAATATTAATATATGTGCATATATGTTAAATAGGATGTGTGTTAATTAGGATGTGATAATGCTATTTATGATGTGTCGAATGTTTATAATGTGATATTTAATTTAATTTAATTTTGTTGTATATATAAACATATATATGGATTGGATATATATACGTATTGGATTAGAAATTGTAGAAACAAGTTGATTCTATAGAATTTTCTTTTGAATTTAGGAACGAATTTGACGACAAAAATAATATTTCGCTAAATTATTACAATTTATTGTGTATAGATAATTTTGTGATAAATTACTTTTCATTCCAAACTTTATCTCAGAATATGGTACCAATTTAGAAAAAAATTAATTTGTCATAGATCACATATTTTTCTATATTATTATTTTCTTCGTCAAATTTATTGTAAATTTTGCAATAAAAATAATATTCCTTCCAAAAGTTATTTTATGTCGCAGAGTTAGGTATCATAATTTGCAACGAATATTATTGTTAATGAAGAAATGACAACTAATTTGATGACAAAATTATAATTCGTTGTCAATTTCGACACCAAATTTGGGTCCAATTTTATAGTAATTTTGTGATGAATATGGTTTTTGTTGTAAATTTGGTAACGAATATGATGACAAAAATATTATTCATCGCTAATTTCGTCTCCAAATTCGTTGTCAAGTTGGCAACGAGAAATTTGGGATGAAAAGATTTTTGTCGCAGCCCTAAAATATTTTGGAATGAAAATTTTTTAGAAATTCGTCCCAAACTGTATTTTTTTATAGTGATTTATTTTTTAAAAAAAATATTGCTTAAGTTCCATTAATATCAAAATTTGTTCTAAATTATATTATTATCAAAATATCTTTCTTCATGAATAATTGATTAATTTAAATGATAATTTGGAAAAAAAAAATTGATAGTACTTTCAAATATTTATATATACACTAATGTTGAGAAGTATGAGCCCCGTTTCTATTACATATCTCCTTACCAATCATATATACATACATATTGATTGATTAATCTCGATCAATTAGTTTTGACGAACACTTAATCGCGGCGCTTGGAGAAGCACACTTGACGTGCCTCCTTGCTCTCGATCCGCTTAATCTCGATCTTTTGTCGGCCCATGCTCGTCTTCCTCTTCCTTATTGGCATCATCGTCTAATCTGAAAAGAAAAAATAAGAACGAAGCACCAACACAATTAAATTCGGAACTATATAAAAGATTAGTACTAATGATGAAAATATACACATATATATATACACTAATATTTAATCTCATGAAATAAGTTTCTATGGGTTTCTAATTTTCTCATGATCTTAAAAATATCCCAATCCATAATTTTAACCTCATATATTTAGTGTGGTGATTTTTTAACCCAAATTTGACGTAAAAAAAACATGAAACTCAATATATTATTTTAAAATTAAGGATGAGGATATATTTATGATTAAGGGAAAATTAGAAGCTCATAGACTCTTGTTTCATGAAATTCTGACATCTGTAGTTCTATATTTAAGTTTTAAACACATATTCAAACATGCGTCAAACGCTAACATACTTAATTAATACTAAACTATCTATGTTTTACTAAATATTGACCTAACGATTTCGGAATTTCATGAAACAAGTTTCTATGGGTTCATAATTTTCTCATGATCTTAAAAATATCTTCATCCATAATTTTAACATATTATATTGAGTGCGGTAAAATTTTTATTACGAATTAGGTCATATTCATGTTAAAAAATCATCACACTCAATATATTAGGTTAAAATTTAGATTTAGGATATTTTTAAAATTATGAGAAAATTAAAAACCCATAGAAACTTGTCTCATGAAATTTCGATATCGTTAGGTCCATATTTAGGCCTTCTAAATTCTCAAAATCTGGGACGAATTCAGAATTCGTTCCAAATTTAAGAAAAATAAAAAATAAAAGAAAAATTATTTGAAAGGCCTAAATATGAACCTAACGATCTCAGAATTTCATGAAATAAGTTTCTATGGGTTTCTAATTTTCTAGTGATCTTAAAAATATCTTCATCCATAATTTTAACATACTATATTAAATGCGGTGAATTTTTTTATTACGAATTAGGTCAAATTCGGGTTAAAAAATCACCACACTAAATATATGAGGTTAAAATTATAGATGGGTATATTTTTAAGATCATGAGAAAATTAGGAACTCATAGAAACTTGTTTTATGAAATTTCGAGATCGTTAGTTCCATATTTAGGCCTTCCAAATGATTTGTCTTTTATTTTTTATTTTTCTTAAATTTGGGACGAATTCTGGATTCGTCCCAAAATCTGGGATGAATCCTGGATTCGTCCCAGATTTTGGCCCGATTATTTTTTCTTTTTCTTAAAAAAAGTTTCAATTTTGGAACGAATCCTGGATTCGTTCCAGAATTTGGGATGAATTTTGGATTCGTTCCAGAATTTGGGACGAATCCTGGATTCGTCCCAGAATCTGGGACGAATTTTGCAACGAAAGTAAAGTTCGTTGGGAATTTACGACGAAAATATTTTGTTACAGATTTTGTTTTTAATTTGGATCAAATTTTGTATTTGTCGCCAAAATTGTTATGATTTTGGGACGAAAATTTTTCGTCCTAAACTTTCATCCCTAAATTATTCTTTTTTAGTAGCGAATGTTGAGAAGTATTAGTCCCGTTTCTATTACAAATTTCCTTACCAATCATATATACGTACATATTGATTGATTGCGGTAGAAATCAATTAAGGATGAAAATTACCAAAAAAGTAATTATTTTTGATTGACACTAGATTTTCCATATTTCTTTTTCCATTTATAACAAAAATCAAATTCATATATTTTGTTTACATGTATGTACGAGATTTGATTCAATCTACTTTTATTTAAAATTTTAGTCCTATTTATTTATTCGAAAGTTTAATTTTTTTAAAAAATATATTAATTATTATAATTAAATCGGTTTGATTTTTATTATGAATTTTACAAATAAACTAAATTGTTTTTATTAAATAATAAATAATAAAAATTTTAAAAATTTTATTTTTTTATTAAATTGATTAAATGTTTATAAAAACTTTAATATTTTTTATTTTTTTTATTTAAAAAATTTGTTATATTGATAACTATAATTTAAAACATTATGATTTAGCACACACTAATAATCAAACTCAATGTCCGTCATCATCCTAGACTAACGGAGCAACGGTTAGACCAAGGAATTTAATATTCGAATCTCAGCTGTAGCACATTTCAGGAGATTTTCCCTCTAGTGAGAAGCAGACCTAAGAATGTTTACCGTTTGGATGAGGCTCCATTAGTATTTCCCAATTTACCTTAGTGATCGGTGAAAAACTTTTATGAGGTCGGATTAATCACGCCAAATTTAGTTAATTCGAAAAACTGGATACCTAGCGCCATCTAGACCTGACCCCGGGCCGGATTTGGCCCGGACCCGGCCTGGGCCCGTAACCGGGTCAACGGGCCGGTTGCCCGTTGACCCGGTTCGCCGGGTCGAACCAGAATCGGCCCGGCAAGTTGCCGGGCCGGTTCCGGTTCATTGGGTGTAAAAACCCATTGGGAGAGTTTTTTAGGTATTTTTTTTCAACGGTTAGGATCATTTGACCATTTTTTGATCAATGGCTATGATTTAGTGTCCGTTACTATCAAAACTCTATAAATAGAGAGCTTATTTCATCATTTTTCACATACATCTTCTCTGCTCTTAATCTCATTTTCGTATTCTCTAATCTCTACACGCTTTCGTTTTCAATTTTCAATTACAATGGAAGGAGGCCGCGGAGGTGCATCATCTCGAGCTCGGAAGGGAAAGCAAATAATGAATCCGCGGGAGGAGGACCCCAACATTCAATCCACCGATGATGAGATCGAGCATCTTCCGAATCCGACACCCGACACACAAGGAAGTATCGATGCAATTACTTCTAAGGTTCGAGAACTTCCTCCTCTAAAGTCTTCTATTTTTACTAAACATTTTGAGAAGGTCACTCTTCCGTCGGGAGAAATACGTGCAAAATGTAAGCACTGCAATGCTTCCTACAAATTCCAAGCCGGCGGCGGCTATGGGTCGTTGGAACGACATGTAGAAACGAAGCACTCAACGGAGTATGCACTTGACTGTTCTCAAACACAATTATCAAGATTTTCTTCAACTAGCGGTAGTACCGATTCCGATTTATTTTTATATTCGGATAATAAATTAAGAGAATCATTAGCTAAATTAGTTTCCGTAGAACATCTTTCTTTTAGTTTTGGATCTAAATGCACATTTGAATATTTTTGTAAAGAATCTCTTTATCCATGTGCTAAACGTGTTCCTAGGACTACACTTACTCGTACAATTAAAAAATTAGTAAAACAAGGAAAAAAGAATTTAATTGATGAATTTAATAAATTACATAATAAAGTTTCTTTATGTTCCGATATTTGGAGTGATCATTGGCAAACACATTCGTATATGGGTGTGACTTGTCATTGGATCGATAACTCTTGGAACCTCCAAAAAAAGATTATTAGCTTATAGAGTTTTTAATGAATCACATAATGCTCATAATATCGCACAATTATTATGTTTAATTTTAGAAGAATATGGTTTAACTCATAAATATTTTCAATATCATTAGATAATGCTAGTTCTAATACCGTTTGTATAGATGATCTAAAATTTGTTTGTCAATCTATTATTGGAGGTTTATTTTTTCATATTCGTTGTGTTTGCCATGTTTTAAATTTATGTGTTCAAGATGGTTTAAAAATTTTAGAAAGTTATATTAAACCAATTAGAATTGTAATTTCTTATTTATGGTCTCATCCATCTATAATGAAACAATGGGGTAGGTTTTGTAAAATTAATGGAATGAGACCTAAAAAATTTCCACGTGATGTACCAACACGTTGGAATTCAACATACCAATTATTACAAGATTCATTTCAATATAAAGAATTATTATGTTCATTTTTTGCACAAAACACTAATACTAATATATATTTATTTTCACAACAATGGAATATTTGTAGTAGTATTTGTGAAATTTTAAAAGTATTTAATAATGCAACCGAACAACTTTCCGGTGTTTATTATCTCATTGCTCAATTAGTTTTAGAAAATTTTTCTAATATAGTATTAGTTTTAAATGAACATATTAATAATGAATCTTTATCTCCTTGCATCTTAGCTATGAAAATTAAATGGGAAAAATATTTTTATTTAATTCCTGAAATTTATTTAATTGCATTTGCTTTAGATCCTAGATTTAAATTAGAAGTTTTACAAGAAATGTTAACTTTATATTATGATGCTTTAATTCCAATTAAAGATTCTTCTTCCCCTGATCCAGCTAATATTATATATAATGTTAGAATTTATTTATATGATATTTATAATCAATATTATGCAAAATATGGAACACAAATTAATATTTCTGAAATTCAACAAACTACTAGTAGTAATTTAAAACTTACAAAAGCACAACTCTTATTAAAAGAACGGACAAAACGTCCACGAGGATCCTCAAGTTCCACACAGGAACTTGAGAATTATTTTACGACTTCTTTTGATTTTAATGAAGCAGATAGCGAAAACTTCGATATCTTAAAGTGGTGGTCACAGAAGGCTCAAAGCTTTCCCGTTCTCTCCGTGATCGCAAAAGAAATTTTAGCTTGTCCAGTGTCAACTGTTGCTGTGGAGCAGACGTTCAGTGCCGGCGGCAACATATTAGATGAACGACGATCAACTTTGTCTCCCGACTCATTGGAAGCCCAAGCATTACTGGACGATTGGACCAGAGCGGAGAAAAGAATCAAGGAATGCAACTTTCAGATGACGAAGTTGAAGATTTTGATACTGAAGGAACAAATACAACAGGAACAGGAAATGGAAGTGAATGAAAATATAAAAGGATAAAAATGTAAAAGAACTACGTGGGCTTTGATTCCCCTAAAGGGATACGTAGGCAACTTAAATAAGTGCAAGCCCTTTTTTTAATAAATTTTAATTTCTAATTTTTAATGTTTAATTTTTAATTTTTATTTTTTTTTAACATATTAATCTTGAACCGTGACGAACCGTGAACCGAACCGTGAACCGTAACCGTCTTGGGCCGTTAAGGTTAAGGGTCGACCTGCCTGGAACCATCGAACCGGCGGTTCCGAACCGTCGAACCGTCGGTTCCGAACCGTGGTCAGGTCTAGCGCCATCTAAAGAGTGTAATTGTCAAGGGATCTAAAATTTGAGCCTCAGCTACATCGCATTGTAGGAGATTTTTCTTCACATGAGAAACAAGTTTAAGAAATCTGGCTGTTTGGATGAACTCTATGAGTACTTTTTGATTTTTTTTTTATCCTAATGGTTGATGGTATTTTTAGAATTTGTCATTTCAAAGAGTAGATAATGTCAATTAATACAATGAATAAGGTGGGGCCCCTCGAGTCAGGTCAAAGTCTAGTAGGTCGGTTGACATGGTGATCAAAGTCAATGAGGGGTCAACCCTCGAATCCAACGCAATCTATCGTCGCAACTAAGAGGTTATCCACTCAGACCATTGGGTCGGTCAGACGCCAAGTCCCTTAGTATTGATGAATAACTAACGATGAGTTAGCACTCTCCAGAGCCAAGTCTTCTTCGCCACTCGAAGATTGCACGATTAACTAGCTAGGCTGAGTAATTCAGCAGATCGGAACTATGATCCGATCGGATAGATTGGGCACTCGGTCCGATCGAACTCTTTGGCTAAATAGATAGGCCGAGTGAGGGACGAGTCCCTAACCACACTCTGTAAATCCAATCGGGTTACCCTTGTAAGCGATTGTCGATCGGGTTATAGGAGGGATTCAGTCAGCTTGCTAGGTAAGCATATTATGGGTCCTTTAACCCAACAACCTCATATTCCTTTTTGGCATTTTGTGTTATGAATGATAGATAATATTTCAAAGGCAAACTGTACATTAGAAGCTTTCACCTGGCCAAACGTAGAGATTATATGTCCATTTTTTGAAAGGTATCAGAGCATCTTTATGATCTATCCTTTTTTAGAAATGCTTTGAGATTCATACACAAACAAATAGTAACAATATTCCCTAGTCGTCGAATTGATGCATTCGGACATCATCAATTCTGTAAGACTAACATGGGCTATATTCCTTGGTTCGCCAAGCAGCTATTTTCTCACTGGATAGAGACATTGGGATGTCAATAGTTTAAACGTGGATGTTAGTTATGGTAACTAGTTCATTAAAGTGACTCGTTACAAAACTTCATATAGAATGAGAGCCTTACTTTAATATCATATAAAAATTAAGAAGAGGAAACAATTATTCATATTATTGAATCAAAAAGAAGATTAGAAATATAAAGTATAAAGTCTTATATAAGTAAGTTAAAAAACCCTACACTCTAAATAGACAAAGCAAAAGATTAAATATATATATATATACATATATAATTTAACAAATGCCAATATATATTTTTTTCTCATTTTGATTTTTTCCTTTTAGCATTTAATGTTTATTATCAAAATTATTTTTCAGTTTGGGCTCTTGATATGTATGAATGAACATGCACATATGCATTAATAATTAGTAATGTGTCGATTTATATTTTACATTGATATTTATGTTGGGTGAATTGAGTTTTGTACTTTTATTTCTTATATGATTTACTACCCTTTGGTCTAATAGACAATTAAAATTTGGGGCATAATAAATTTATTGATATCTGATCTTAGAATACAATTTTGATTTATGAGGTTTATGTTTCATTTTGATTTATGATTTTTTGATCTTTAGACATCAAGAGAATATTGATAGTTCTAAATATGAAAAATAGTAAACATGAAAACTGTAAACAATTACAGTGATCTCCCACAGATCTACAATCGGTGTCAGTAAAACTTGCTGACGGAAAAACGATCACAGAATCGGAATGCTCTTCATGGTTCACAAACTAAATCCCTCTTGCGAGATTGGACAAACCAATCTTGAATGTTCTTCATGCCTCTTTCAATCTTGTGCATATGGACGAACCTTTTACAGAGACCTTTCATATTGGACAAACTCATTCTCTTTAACTTTGCCCAAAAACTCGCACATAGCAAGTCCCCTCTTCCTTTCTCTCTTGTGTTCATCTCACTTTAGGTTACTTGAACGACCTTACATATAGGTGTAGAAGGTCTCTTCCCCTTCCTTCATTTATGGAGGAAGGTGATTGGATTGGAAGAGGCACCTTCTCACCTTCCTGTTGGATCGAGAAACACTAGAGGAGAGGGGGGAGGGGGAGGGGGAGGGGGGGGGGGGAGGGTGAATAGCGCTCGTGGCTATTTCGTTCGATTTAAAACACTCGAGTTAATAAATGCAGTAGAAAGGAAAGAACACAATCAAACGCTAACACAGGTTGTTTACTTGGTTCGGAGCTTGTGACGACTCCTACTCCAAGGCCCGCGATCGTTGATCTCTTCCGGTGGACAACAACTATAAGCTAGAAAGTTTATTTCAAACTTATTACAATTTGAATTGTAAAAAAGCAATACCGACAACAAGAATATCAAATCTGGAGCTCCGGGTCGTCAGGATGTTGCTACAGCACTTCGGGAACTTCTTGTTAGCAGCTTGTCGCGGAAGAATCGCTTAGAATGAGTTGTCTTGAGTGATGCCTCGAAACCCCCTTTTATGCACTGTTGGAGGCGCCTCCAACACCATCCAGGGCGCCTCCAACACGCCGAGTCAGCTGCGTGGATCAGTGCTAAAAAGTTCACCACTTATCCTGCTTGAGGCGCCTCCATGGCCACTCCAAGGCGCCTCCAAGCTCTGGTCCAAGGCGCCTCCAGCTTCGTCTGAGGCACCTCCAAGTCTGCTGCGCAACTAGCTCACCCTCTACACCCGAGGCGCCTCCAAGCTCCATGGAGGCGCCTTGGACAATGTTCATCCGAGATGTGACTTGCTCCTTTGTTCTCGCAAAATGTGTTAGTCTCAAACACATACCCTGCAAAACAAAGTTAGCACATAATAGTGATAGTAAATGAAATATTGACAGTCTTCGGACTGTCCGGGTTTGACTTCAGATTTCCAACCGGAAACCCTAGGTCGACCCGACGCCTACTGTTCCCTCTGCAGGGAACCCTCCTCACCTACTCCACTCAGGAGATTTACTTGTTTCCAGCACGATCCTCCAGATTGACTGAACCTTTGCTCGGCGCTCGATGCTTCCAGACTTTCTACTGGACGCCCGCTCCTCGACCCGTCCAATCTTCCACCTGGTTCACGACACCAGGACTTTACACCTAGGGTTACCACCCCCTAGGACTTTCGCCTGAAGCCCTCGACCCGCCAAGACTTTCCACATAGGGTTACCACACCCTATGACCTAGGGTTACCACCCCCTAGGATTTTTCACTTGCCTAACCGCAGCTAGGACTTTTTCCTAAGTACACTTAGGACTTTCCTGTAAGCTCATTCAAACTGTTAGATCACAAAACAGCTTAACTTTGAATCCTTTGCCATTATCAAAACACAGGTTTGATCGTCGGATGCTTCCAGCACCAACAATCTCCCCCTTTTTGATTATGGCAACTCAAATTCAAAGTTAAGTAAAAAATGTAATAAAGATAAATATAAATAGGCAGGCATAAAAAACTCATACAAAGCTCCCCCTTAATAGAAGTTCCCCCTTAACAAAAGAAAATTTCATTTTAAATTAATTTCCTTTGAATTTTATTTGAATTTCTTCCTACTCTCCCCCTTTGCCATATATCAAAATAATCAAGAGAGTGAAGAAAATATGGGCCTTAATTTTCAAAGATAATTTTTATCTTAATTTTCAAAGAGAAAAGTAACTTTAAAGGTAATGTTGATATTAGAGAAATATGAAGTTTTAGTTAGATTTGAAAAGCTTTTTGAAGGATACTTAGCTTAATTTGAAAAGCTTTTTGATAAAATATTTAGTTAAATTTGAAAAGCTTTTGAAAGATACTTAGTGTTTAACAAAAATACTTAGACAAAAATTAGCATTTGAAAATAATTTCTTTGAGAAACACTTAGCTAAATTTTAATAAATCTTTTGAAAAGTAGCTTTGAAAATGTTATTAGAAAATACTTGCTTGGCTTGATTTTTAATTTTGACAGATATTTAGTTTGAAAGACTTAATTAAATTTGAGGAGGGCGTAGCTAACTCATAAAAATTTAGGTCATTCAAATGGTTCTAAAGTCCAAGCATGAGTAAATCTGAAAATTAAAACTGATCATTTAATTCTCTAGGTGGAATGTCTAACCATTAGCTACTAACTGCTTGCCTAGAGGGTAACAGCTTTCACTTGGTTAGTCAAGTTAAGTTCAAAATCTAGTTAGATTTGACTAAGTCGGGATTACTTAACTTGATTACTGTGTTTTTGGTATTTAACGCCCAGACTTCCTACGATGCACAAAAATAAGCATTCTGAAGTCTAGGTTGTACCCTATGCATCTCACGTCGTTCTAAGTTTTGTAAACACAAACAAGTTATACCTAGTGTGTTTCTGAGATGCTCTGGCTGAAACTAGGGGAACATGATATCTAAAGGTAAGTGCCTAGGCTAAGTCAAATTTTGAAAGTCTAATAAAGTGAGATTTTGAAATCAACATTTTTCCTAGAAGTTAAACAAAAGAAACTAAGCAAAAGTTTAACTAGATGTGCAAAAACTAGTAAGCAGAAAGTTAGGTTGTGTAACTAGACTCTGATCGGAAAAAAATTAACTAGATAAAAATAGAATAGCAGATGAAAGTCTGTGTCCAAAGTCCAAAGTACAACGAGTGAAAGGATAGTATCAATAAGTAGGATCATCAGCTGGAGGGTCGTCAACTGGAGGTGGTGCAAGAGGCTGTCCCTGACGGAGAGAGGCAAAGCCGGAAGCTATGTCTGTGCGAAGCATGCGGAACTCATCCAGCATAAGTCGCCATGTCTGAGCGGAGTAAATCTTGAGACGTGTGAGTCGGTCCTCAGCCGATAATGAGGTGGATGGTCGAGTCGAGGTCGAGGGCCCTGCCAAACTGGAGGGCTGGCCATGAAAATCCTCGACTGTGAACTCTAACACGTCCTCTCCCTCGGCTGGAGCAAAGAAGGCAAAGAACTCGGCGTCTACCTCAGGCCCTCTGGGAGCAACTGGCTCATCCTCAGCTGGGTCGGTTGGCGGAGGC
Organism: Zingiber officinale; assembly: GCF_018446385.1. NCBI lineage: Eukaryota > Viridiplantae > Streptophyta > Magnoliopsida > Zingiberales > Zingiberaceae > Zingiber > Zingiber officinale. The sequence goes on along the minus strand of NC_055990.1, from coordinate 64,702,758 downwards.
CTACCCACCCGTGCTAGGACCCCCTGAGCATTGAAATCTATATGTACTAGCCTAAGAGAACCTAGCCCAAACTCATCATACCAGGTAAGGGGAATAACCGTCCCCTGAGTCACATCGATGCCTCTATCGTCAAGAAGATAGACGTCAGCACATGGCAGTAGGGCATGTGGACTACTCTGGATGTGACAAGACTGGCTGCATGAACTATGTTTAAGAACATATGTAATGCAATGTCTATCTCTAAATGATGACATAAAGTGTACAAAAAGAAAGAATGAGACGGTCGCATCTTCGGGACGTCCTGAGATGTGATGGGTAGTATGCATGCCGTGAGGACTCTATACATGATATAATCCTGCACTCTGAGAGACATCGACCTGAAATCAGAGACTCCAAGTGGTCTCTCCCCACCAAAGAAGTACCCATAGAGTGTATTTAGAGTAATGTGGGAGTAGGGGTCGCCAAATGGCAGATCCCTACTAGGGTAGCACAGGAAAGAAGATGCGGACTGTGTAAGCTCTAAGCTGGTGCATAATAGAGAAGGAGTAAACTGGATGTCCTTTCCACCAACTCTGGTGGAATAGACCAAATCATCAACCTTTTCAAGGTTGTTAAAAAACTGGGCACATAGATCTCTATTTACTGCATGACTGCAGTAACCCAGTTTATCCAACTGATAGTGAGCAATCATCTGTGTGATGGACGGACAATAAGTAGTAAAACAGAGTCTATTTAAATATCTACATTTAATGACAGAGTATGAATGCTGAGAAAAGCTAAGCCTACGCTGCTCAGTGGGGAATCTAGCGTCAGTGGACGGGGCAGTACCTGATGTGGACGCAACATTACGTCGCTTCCTAATTTCAACCATATAATGTTGGTGCGGGAAGCATCCGACGATCGAACCTAAGTTTTGATAATGGCAAAGGGATTTAAAGTTAAGATTCTTTGTTATCTAACATGTTGAATGAGTGTTTCAGGAAAGTCCTAACTGCGATTAGGCAAGTGAAAACCCTAGGGGGTGGTAACTCTAGGTGGAGAAAATTCCTAGTTGCGGTTAGGCAAGGTGAAAATCCTAGGGGGTGGTAACCCTAGGTCATAGGGGGTGATAACCCATTGCGAAAAGTCTTGGTGGGTCGAATGGTTCAGGCAAAAGTCCTAGGGGGAAAACCCTAGGTGTAAAGTCCTGGTGTCGCGAACCAGGTGAAAGACTGACCAACCGAGAAGCGGAAGTCCAGCAGAAAGTCCGGAAGCATCGAGCACCGAGCAAAAGTCCAGTCGATCTGGAGGATCGCACTGGCAACAGGTAAATCTCCTGAGTAGAGTAGGTGAGGGTGCGTTCCCCGTGGAGGAAACAGTAGGCGTCGGGTCGACCTAGGGTTTCTGGTTGGAAATCCGAAGTTAGACCCGGACAATCCGAAGACTGTCAAACATTCATATTCATACTATTATTGTGTACTAACTTTGTGTTGTAGGTATTTTGGGACTAACATGTTTGCAGGTACCAAAAACACAAAGTACACCTCGGATGAACAGTGTCCGAGGTGCTTCCATGGGGCTTGGAGGCGTCTCGGGTGCAAAGTTGGAGCTGGTTGCGAAGCACTCTGGAGGCGCCTTGAATGAGTCATAAGGCGCCTTGAACCAGTTGCTTAAGGCGCCTTGAATGAGGCATAAGGCGCCTTGAAGCAGATAAGTGCGACCTGGCTCGATGTAATCCATGCGGCTGACTCGGCTTGTTCAAGGCGCCTTGGATGGGTTTTAGGGCGCCTTGAGCACTGTTTAAAAAGGGGTTTCAAGCAGCACCTTAAATCAATGAATCCAAGCGATTTCTTTGTAACTAGCTGCTAACAAGACGACCCGGAAGTGCTGCGACTTGACATCGACAACCCGAAGCTCCGAATCTTCGGATTACTATACTGTTGTCGGTATAACTGTCTTTTTCAATTGTACTTAATTGTAATATTTGTACTCTATTCGAAATTATATTTGTTGCCCATGGAAAGTAATCAAAGATCACGGGCCTTCGAGTAGGAGTCGTCACAGGCTCCGAACGAAGTAAATTCCTTCGTGTCTGTGTGCTTGTTCTTATTTTCCGTTGCTTATTACTCTGTTAGTTTTTCGTACGATTTACGAATTCGAAAAGCGAAATAGCCACGAGCGCTATTCACCCCCCTCTAGCGCGCCTCGATCCAACAATTAGTATCAGACCCAGGCCGCTCTGAATTGGTGAAACCACCAATCAAAGCAGGGGGGTTACTTTTTGAAAACAAAATTAGATATCGTTTGCATTAAAAATAAAACATTACGCCTTTCGTTTTTTTCCCCCAAAACTGTTTTCGAAAAATTAATTTTCATCTTTTCACAATTGGTTGAGATTAACGAAATATCGCATTTTTCAAAATTTACAATAATATTTTTTTATTAATTTTTTAATAATATTCTATTATTATTTTATTATTTTTCTCAAAATTCGTGAATTCCTATTTTTATCCTTCTCTCGCACTATTAATCCAAGACCAAGTCTTGGAACAATTTTTTTTTTTTTATTTGTGTGCTAGATTTTAAATGGCATTCCAAGAAGGATTTTGCACCGTCCGCCCGCCAATCTTTTCCGGCGAGGATTTTGGATATTGGAAGAACCGGATGGAATACCACCTCAAGACGCAAGTCGAGATGTGGATCATTATCCAGACCGGACTCGAGCTTCCACGTGACGGCACCGGAAAACTTATCTCATGCATCAACTGCGATTCTAGCACAATAAAAAAGGTTGAAGCCGATGCCAAAGCAACCTGCATGCTACAATGCGGCCTAACCAATGAAGAACTAAACCGAATCGGCCCCTTCTCAAGTGCAAAAGAATTGTGGCAAAAATTGATCGAGCTACACGAAGTTATTTCCGATATGAACGTAAGTAAGTGTAATTTAATAGATGATTTATTTGAATTAAATGAGCAAACTGATACTACTTCGGCCGAGGAAGGTGTTGTGTTAGTTGCTGGTACAATCAAGACTAAGGAAGCTAGAAAGAAGGTGTTGTAGGCGACATGGGATGAGTCCTCCTCTGAAGATTCCGATGAAGAGCTCGAACAAACGAGCTCCCTCGCTCTACCGGCACAAGCAAATACTGTCGAAACCGAGACCGAGTCCGAGTCTGAAGCCGAGAACGAGTCAGAGACCGAGTCCGAGCAAAGCCACGGATCCGCATCCGTTTCCGAAGGATCCAAACCCACTGTAAGTTCTTTAATGTCCAGTATTAACCTAGATGACTCGAAAAATTTAGCTCTTTATTTGCTTAAGAAATTGGCTAAATCCAATGTTCGGGTCAAGTCGCTCCAAAAGGAGGTAACATCCCTTAAGGAAGCGACTGACTCGAGTTCTTTAACTGAGCCAGTTCAAATTGGAAGTTCAACTCAAGTCCAACAACTTGAGGAAGAAAATTTCAATTTGAAAACTCAAATTAAAGAACTCAAGGATACGTTGGAACAGTTCACCATGAGTTCCAAGAATTTAGATCTGATTCTTGGAAAACAGCGAGCCGTTTACAACAAAACCGAACTTGGATTTAAAACTAAAATAAAAATACAAATCATATTTATCGCTAGTTAATAGAAATAATAGAAAAATTGTCCAAGCATGGGTACCAAAGTCCAACTTGGTTAATCAAGTTGGACTTGGACACTATTGGGTCCCCAAGGATTAGATCCATTTCCTTGATAGACCACATCGAGGCTATGATCCAAAGGGAGCCAATAGAAAAACCATCTCAATAAATAGATAAAATTGATTAATGCTTGTTTATTGCTATATACATGCTTAGACTAGGATAGCTTAAGGATCTAGGCATAATTTACACTTGCTAGTTAAATCTAGGAGTTTCAAAAAGAAAATTAAATATATATTTTCCTTGAATGGTTCTATCTAGGAAGGGGTGGATGATCTCATACCCAAGAAGGCCTAGAGCCTCGCCCTGACCTGGAACCAATCATTGAAATGTATATTTAATTGACTAATTGAAAAAACTAAGTTTAACTCAAATGTAAATTAATCCTTAGACATAATCTAAATCAAAGATTAATCATCTCACAAAACTATTTAAGATTCCCTGATTGATAAATTAAGATCGGGTGAGATGGATCTAAGTTGAACTTAGTTTAATTCAACGAAATCTAATTCGAATTAAACTTAAATAAGTAACTTATCTAATTAATCAAAATAATTTATTTAATCAAATAAATTAAACGAAATATTCGATTTATCTTTTTAAAAAAAATTATTTGATAAATCTTTTAAAACTTAATTTAAAAATTCTTTTAAAAATTATTTCAAAATTTTTTTAAACATCATTTTAAAAATCTTTTAAAACTTAATTTCAAAATTATATGAAAATTCTTTTAAAAATCTTTCAAAAATTATTTCAAAATTATTTTAAAAATTCTTACAAAAATCCTTTTAAAAATTATTTTAAAAATTCTTTCAAAATCCTTTTAAAAATTCTTTTAAAAGCACTTTTAAAAATTATTTTAAAAATTACTCCAAAATCCTTTTAAAAAGTATTTCAAAATCCTTTTGAAAATTCTTTTAAAAAATCCTTTCAAAAATTATTTTAAAAATTACATCAAAATCCTTTTAAAAATTCATTAAAAATCCTTTTAAAAATTACTTCAAAATACAATAAAAAATTATTTGAAAAATTATTTTAAAAATTATTTCAAAATCCTTTTAAAAAACTTTTAAAAATTATTTGAAAAATCTTTTAAAACTTAATTTCAAAATTATTTGAAAATTCTTTTAAAAATTCTTTTAAAAATTATCTCAAAATCCTTTTAAAAATCTTTTAAAACTTAATTTCAAAATTATTTGAAAATTCATTTAAAAATCTTTTAAAAATTATTTCAAAATTATTTTAAAAAACCTTTTAAAATTATTTTAAGAATTATTTCAAAATCCTTTTAAAAATCCTTTTAAAAATTATTTTAAAAATTATTTCAAAATTCTTTTAAAAATTTTTTTAAAAATTACTTCAAAATCCTTCTAAAAATTCTTTAAAAAATCCTTTTAAAAATTACTGCAAAATCCTTTTAAAAATTACTTCAAATTTCTTTTAAAAATCTTTTAAAAATCCTTTTAAAATTTATTTCAAAATCCTTTTAAAAATCCTTTTAAAAATATTTTAAAACTTAATTTCAAAATTATTTGAAAATTCTTTTAAAAATCCTTTTAAAAATTATTTCAAAATCCTTTTAAAAATCTTTTAAAACTTTTAAAAATAATTTTCAAAAGGATTTTGAAAAGGATTTTGAAGTAATTTTAAAAATAATTTTCAAAAGAATTTTTAAAAGGATTTTGAAATAATTTTTAAAAGGATTCTTTAAAGAATTTTTAAAAGGATTTTGAAATAATTTTTAAAATAATTTTAAAAATAATTTTAAAAATCTTTCAACACTTAATTTCAAAATTATTTGAAAATTCTTTTAAAAATCTTTTAAAAATTATTTCAAAATTATTTTAAAAATTCTTTTAAAAATTATTTCAAAATTATTTTAAAAATCTTTTTAAAAATTATTTTAAAAATTATTTCAAAATCCTTTTAAAAATTCTTTTAAAAATCCTTTTAAAAATTATTTCAAAATCCTTTTAAAAATTCTTTTAAAAATCCTTTTAAAAATTATTTTAAAAATTACTTCAAAATCCTTTTAAAAATCCTTTTGTAAATCCTTTTAAAGATTATTTTAAAAATTATTTCAAAATCCTTTTAAAAATCTTTTAAAACTTTTAAAAATAAATTTTAAAAATAATTTCAAAAATCTTTTCAAACTTAATTTCAAAATTATTTGAAAATTCTTTTAAAAATCTTTTAAAAATTATTTCAAAGTTTTAAAAATAATTTTCAAAAGGATTTTTAAAAGGATTTTGAATTAATTTTTAAAATAATTTTTAAAAGGATTTTTAAAAGAACTTTTAAAAGGATTTTGAAATAATTTTTAAAATAATTTTTACACTTAATTTCAAAATTATTTGAAAATTCTTTTACAAATCTTTTAAAAATTATTTTGAAAATTCTTTTAAAAATCATTACTTCAAAATACTTTTAAAAATTATTTCAAAATCCTTTTAAAAATTCTTTTAAAAATCCTTGTAAAAATTATTTTAAAAAATTAATTCAAAATCCTTTGTAAAATATTTGAAAAACTTATTATTTGAAAAATCTATTTAAAAATCCTTTTAAAAAATTATTTCCAAATCCTTTGAAAAATATTTGAAAAACTTATTATTTGAAAAACTTGTTTAAAAATCCTTTTAAAAATTATTTCAAAATCCTTTGAAAAATATTTGAAAAACTTATTATTTGAAAAACTTATTTAAAAATCCTTTTAAAAATTATTTCAAAATCCTTTGAAAAATATTTGAAAAACTTATTATTTGAAAAACTTATTTAAAAATCCTTTTTAAAATTATTTCAAAATCCTTTGAAAAATATTTGAAAATCTTATTTAAAAATCCTTTAAAAATTATTTGACAAACCTATTTAAAAATCCTTTGAAAAATATTTAAAAATTCTTTGAAAATTATTTGCAAAACTTATTTAAAAATACTTTGAAAATCATTTGAAAAAATTACTTTAAAAATGCTTTGAAAATTTATTACCAAATCATTTAAAAATTATATTTTGAAAATCAATTTCAAAATCAATTTAAAAATGCTTTGAAAATTCTTTTACAGTCATTTGAAAACTCTATTCAAAAAGGAAGAAATTACACTTATGTTTTAAATATTTACAATAAATTCTTTTTAAAAGCTAAGTGTTTATCAAAGTATCTTTAGAACCCTATATTATTTTTATCTACTTGGTATCTAAGTGTTTACTTAACCCTCTATTATGAAAAGTTCAGTTCTTACAAAAACAAACTATGGCCTATACAAACTACCATCTTGTGTATTTTGATATATGGGAAAGGGGGAGAGTATAAGGAAATTCAAAGAATTAAAGAAAATTTAAAGAAATTCAAATTTTAAAAGGTGAGCTTTTATTAAGGGGGAGTCTTTATACTTAAGTTTCACACTAAGGGAGAGCTCTGCACTTAATTTAGCTCTGCACTTAACTATCATTATGCTTGTATTTTCATGCTTATCTTTTTATGGCATTATTTTCTTAACTTTGAATTTTTGTTGCCATAATCAAAAAGGGGGAGGTTGTTGGTGCGGGAAGCATCCGACGATCAAACCTAAGTTTTGATAATGGCAAAGGGATTTAAAGTTAAGATTCTTTGTTATCTAACATATTGAATGAGTGTTTCAGGAAAGTCCTAACTGCGGTTAGGCAGGTGAAAACCCTAGGGGGTGGTAACCCTAGGTCCTAGAGGGTGGTAACCCTAGGTGGAGAAAAGTCCTAACTGCAGTTAGGCAAGGTGAAACCCTAGGGGGTGGTAACCCTATGCGGAAAGTCTTGGTGGGTCGAGTGCTTCAGGCAAAAGTCCTAGGGGAAACCCTAGGTGGAAAGTCCTGGTGTCGTGAACCAGGTGAAAGACTGAACCAGCCGGGAAGCGGAAGTCCAGCAGAAAGTCCGGAAGCATCGAGCACCGAGCAAAAGTCCAGTCGATCTGGAGGATCGCACTGGCAACAGGTAAATCTCCTGAGTGGAGTAGGTGAGGACACGTTCCCCGTGGAGGGAACAGTAGGCGTCGGGTCGACCTAGGGTTTCCGATTGGAAATCCAAAGTCAGACCCGGACAATCCGAAGACTGTCAAACTTTCATATTCATACTATTATTGTGTACTAACTTTGTGTTGTAGGTAATTTGGGACTAACATGTTTGCAGGTACCAAAAACACAAAGTACACCTCAGATGAATAGTGTCCGAGGCACCTCCATGGGGCTTGGAGGCGCCTCGGGTGCAAAGTTGGAGCTGGTTGCGAAGCACTCTGGAGGCGCCTTGAATGAGTCATAAGACGCCTTGAACCAGTTGCTTAAGGCGCCTTGAATGAGGCATAAGGCGCCTTGAATGAGGCATAAGGCGCCTTGAAGCAGATAAGTGCGACCTGGCTCGATGTAATCCATGCGGCTGACTCGGCTCGTTCAAGGCGCCTTTGATGGGCTTTAGGGTGCCTTGAGCACTGTTTAAAAAGGGGTTTCGAGCAGCACCTTAAATCAACAAATTCCAAGCGATCCCTTTGCAACTAGCTGCTAACAAGATGACCCGGAAGTGCTGCGACTTGACACCGACAACCCGAAGCTCCTAATCTTCAGATTACTATACTATTGTCGATATAACTGTCTTTTTCAATTGTACTTAATTGTAATATTTGTACTCTATTCGAACTTATAGTTGTTGCTCACGGAAAGCGATCAAGGATCGCGGGCCTTCGAGTAGGAGTCGTCACAGACTCCAAACGAAGTAAATTCCTTCGTATCTATGTGCTTGTTCTTATTTTCCGTTGCTTATTACTCTGTTAGTTTTTCGTACGATTTACGAATTCGAAAAGCGAAATAGTCACGAGCGCTATTCACCCCCCCCCCCCCCCCTCTAGCGCGTCTCGATCCAACATATACATGAAAATTTGTAAAACAAGCACAAAAAAAACATGTAAAGGATGATTGAGGATGATTTAGAATATACCTAGGAGGCATTGTAGGTATTTGAAGGAGTTGAAGGGTTGAAAACTAAGGTTAAGGCGCCTTGGATCGAAGGTGTCGGTGAGAAGAAAATGGGCAGAGAACTCTCTGTTCACTGCCTATTTCTGTGTTGAAGGCGCCTTCAATCTTGTTGAAGGCGCCACCAATGAGGTGTTTAGGGCGCCTTGGACTCGGTCCGAGGTGCCTCAGATAATTTCGGCGGGAGTTTTCCCGCCTATCCTAGAGGGTGCCTCTGCCTTCGCAGAGGTGCCTTCATTAGGTGACTTTAGAGTTTTTTTTTATTCTTAAACATTTTAAATAAGTTTTTTTTAAAATGATTTTAAATAAGTTTTTAAATAAGTTTTTTTTAAAAGTTTTTAAATAAGTTTTTAAAAAAAGTTTTTAAAACATTTAAATAAGTTTTTTAAAAAAAAAACATTTTAAATAAGTTTTTAAAACATTTTAAATAAGTTTTTTTTAAAACATTTTAAATAAGTTTTTAAAACATTTCAAATAAGTTTTTAAATAAATTTTTAAAACATTTTAAATAAGTTTTTAAATAAGTCTTTTTAAAACATTTTAAATAAGTTTTTAAAACATTTAAATAAGTTTTTAAATAAGTTTTTTTTAAAACATTTTAAATAAGTTTTTTAAAAAAAACATGTTTTTTTTTTAAAAAAAATATTTTTAATTTTAATTTTATCCTTAGTCATCTCACCCAATCTAAATTTTTCAATCAGAGAATCTTATAATTTTTGTGAGATGAATTGAGTTTAATTGTAGGATTAGGTTTAACTTTGTGTTAGATTCAGGTTTAGCTTTGGGCTCAGCAAATAGACATTTTTTGGATAAACCTCTGGGCTATGGTGAGTCACTTGGACATCATTAAAGTAATTATACCTTTGAAGTTTTTCAAATAGTCCTATCCACTGAACTTAGTACAAAACCTTGGTCTAACTGGTTAGGATCCGTAAAGGGTAGCTTCGGTCAGTTCCACTTAGCCAAATGCACCAGGTCGAATCCATATCTTCCTAGACATGCATAGACTAAGCTTCCCTAACGTACTATCATCCAGAACTTCACCAGTACCATAGGTCAAGTTAAACCTAGCCCTTTTAGTTCTAACCCTAATTACCCTACCTGGTAGCTTGGTTTGGATTACCCTGCCAGGTAGGTTAGTTTTGGAGGTGCCAGCTATTCTGGAGCCTCCCTACATTATTAATTTATAGATTGGATTTAAGTCTCTTAATTATATTTTAATTATTTTCTTTTAATTATTTATCTATTTATTAATATAGTTTTTCTTTTGGCTCCCCTTGGATTATAGCCTCGATATGGTCTATCAAGGTAATGTACTTGATCCTTGGGAATCCAACATTGACCAAGTCCAACTTGATTGACCAATTTGGACTTGGGTACCCATGCTTGGACCACTTTTCTATTTGTTCTCTGTATAAGCGATAAATATGATCTATACTTCTTTTTAGGCTTGAATCCAATTCCGGATCTGTTGTATACGGCCTTTTGTTTTCCAAGAATCAAGTCAAGATTCTTGGAACCCAGAGTGAACCGTTCCAACGTGGTCTTTGTTAGGACCTTCGGATGGCTAGAGAGGGGGGTGTGAATAGCCTCCTTTAAAAATCCAATCAATTTCCTCACAAGAGTTTGTTAGCACAGCGGAAATAAGTAAAATGAAAACTGATGCAAGGAAAAGAACAAACCACCACTAACAAAACGATGTACGAGGTTCGGGGATAACTTGCCCCTACTCTTCGGCGTGTCCGTAAGGTGGACGATCCCTTGATCTTTCGGTAGATCACACCCTGGACAAAATCCGGCTAAGTGTTTCTCCTTCTCGGTGGAGTAACCTCTCCACAAAAGTCACAGAATAGATTTGTAAAATAAAGCACAATGACTTACAGAGTTCAGTGGCTAAAGGATTGAGCAAATGAACTTACAGCCACGAAGTGAAAAACGCAAAGACAGAAGGAAGCTTCAGCCAAGAGCTCAACGGCACAGCCTCTTGCTTGAGCGACAGAGAGTTTTTCCAGAACCTTTTCAAACCTCTCTTCTTCCTTCTTCTTATTCTGCTTTCTCACTGTCCCGAATCACTGCCACCTGTGTCGAATCGCTGCAACCATCTCAGGTGTCGCCAATCACTCTTCCTTCTCATCTGGTTCTCTGAACTCACACCAATACCATCCATGGTCTTCACTGGTGTCTCTGAGCTCGAACCAATGAGCAAGAGTCCAACTGATCGCGGCCAGTGAACGTTGAAGCCCGAATTGCATCACTTGCAGTGAAATACAGCATAAAGGGCACTTGTTCTTATTCTTCTGATGGAGCTTCATTTGAAATTAGCCAATGGCACGATACCTGCAACCTGTAACTTAAAAATCTCACAGCAGATGATTTGATCAGGTGAATCAGAAGTGAATCAGAAATATCAGAGAAGCAGCAGACACAAACGACATGTTGTGGATCGGTCAACAGACCGATCCATAGCTCTCTGGACCGATCAGGACTTCTCCTGATCGGTATGGGAAGAGTCTGATCGGTTTGTGGACCGATCAACCTATGGGTGGATCGGTCCACAGACCGATCCCCCCTCTCGCTTTGAGTCCAGCGTCTTTCTGATCGCCTCTTTCTGATCGGTCTGTAGACCGATCAGATAACCCACAGAATGCTTCTGTGTGGTTACTGATCGGTCCCCAGACCGATCAGATAACCCACAGAGACTTTCTGTGTGGTCACTAATCGGTCACGAGACCGATCAAGTGACTCATGTTTCACTGGATCGGTCTGCTGACCGATCCAGACAACCAGAGTATCACTGGATCGGTCAACAGACCGATCCAATGTCCTTGCGTTAGTTTTAGAGCCTCCCAGCCCTAAACGCTAACGTCTTCCTGGTCCAGAGAACGAGCTACCAAGCCCTCTCTGACCTAGTCCGGAGAACGAGCTGCCGAGCCCTCTCCGACTTCGTCCGGTCCAGAGAACGAGCTACCGAGCCCTCTCTGACCTAGTCCGGAGAACGAGCTACCGAGCCCTCTCCGACTTCGTCCGGTCCAGAGAACGAGCTACCGAGCCCTCTCTGACTTTGCGTGCCAAGTATCCGTACTTGGACTTTTCCTCTCCTCATGATCAACCTTGATCATCAATCAGTCTGAGTTTAATTAATATCTGATACAAACTTAAATCAGTGTTAACATCAAAACAACAGCCAGGTCAGACTGTATCAACAATCTCCCCCTTTTTGTTGTTTGACAACACGATTTAAGTTTAGATCAGAAATGTTCATATTTCCATATTTCCCTAATTTTAGGGGAATCAAGATCCTCCCCCTAAGACAGATACAACACCATGTAAGGATAGGGGAATCAAGGTCCTCCCCCTAAAGTCAAACTCTCATTTATCTCTAAACTTAGTTATTCTCTCCCCCTTTGTCAAACACCGAAAAGGTGCGAATTAGGTAAGAAAAACTTACAAGACATGTCTTTTTCTTAATTCACCTAGAACACCCTCTAAGTGTATTATAAGACAGTGATAAAGAAATAAGAGACATACAAGACATGGCATATGAACAACATATTAAAAACCAATAAGGAGTGAAACATAAAGAAAGAAAATAAACAACATAAATAGAAGAAATCAGTAAGTATCCAGGACAGATATACATATCCAACAACCAACATCCAAAACATAGACAGTCAAAATGACATTATAGAACAATGTATATCAATCAGCCTCCTCATCATGAGGAGCATCAACATCATCAACGGGAGGAATGGGTCCCTGAGGTGGCATGCCACTGCTCGAGGATGGATAGCCCGGGAAATCCTGCGGAGGTGGGTATTTGGCCATCCAATCCATAATCGCCTGATGTGTCGCCTGCTGCTGACTGCGTAAATCATCGTAGCGCTGGTCAATCCGGACGCGCAGCCCGTGAAGCTCAGCAACCAGCAGCTCATCGTGCCGATCAAAGCGACTCTCCAGCTCGGCGATCTGCCAGCGCAGATCAGGATCGGCCTCTCCATCATCAGCAGCAGGAGGAGCAGCAACAGGAGCAGCTGCAACCTGTCGTGGAGGTCTCCGTGGTAACTCACCTAGAGCTCTCCCATCCTTCCACCAAACATCCCCATTTTGTCCTATGATTCCAGACTTGGAAAATGCCCGCTTCCCAAGTCTGCAATCATGTCTGACCATCTTGACTATTCTACCCTTAGAGACATCAATCTGAAGGGTCTCGAGCCAATCTGTAATTATATGCCCATAAGGCATATAAACAGTGTAGCCGCTCGGCTCACTATAGGAGATGATCGAAGAGTAGATGCTAGATACGATGTCAAAGTCGAGACGCCGACGCAATCCATAAAGCATCAGGCAATGATATGGTCGGATCTCAGACAATGGTTTAGATGTGATAGGTAGAAGGCAGTTTGTGACAATTTTAAAAAGAATGTAGTCTTGAGGAGATAATCTCAAGGCTGCAAAAGTAGGAAAGTCAACATCTAGCTCATCAAGGCCACCCGGTCTAGGATGTCTGAAGAAGTACTCATAAATATCGTCAGATGAGATATCAAAAGGTGGAGGTAAAGGATCTGGTAAGTCAGGAAATATCGAAAAGACATTACCGGAACACCTCCGACAATCGAGATAGTCAAAGAAGGATGAGAAACTGAAATCAAGAGTCCGCTTAGCAACTCTTGTTTTATAACCTACATCATTAGTCTGATGAAGGTTGTTATAAAACTCAGAGACCAAGTCATAGTTGATATCCCTTTCTAAGTAGACAAGTGAGTCAAATTTGTAGTAGGCAATGATTTCAGACACAGTTGGACAAAATTCGTCCATGAATTTACGATCTACAGACCTACAAGGGAGTAATTTAAAGGTTCTTTGTCTAAAGGCTTCCTCAAAATTGTGGTTCGGGAATCTCCCGGAAACAGATGGTTGAGGTCGGGAAGGAGCCTTAGATTTCGACTTCTCAGGTGACTTAGAGGTCCCCTCACCCACTGCTTTCTTTCTAAGAGTTAACAAAATGATATAATGGGGCAAGTATGTGAGCACCGGAGCCACCCGAAACAAAAAAAAAAACCACAGATATGGTGAGAAATGAGACCGAAATGCCAAGTTATAGAGAAGTAAGGAGTTACCTTGGTGCCATTGAAGTTTTGGCTAGAGCTTTGGCTAGGGTTCAGGCGTGCAAAGAGAAGAGAAGAGGTGAGGTGTAGGGAAGAGTCGGATAGGGCTTCCGCGTGAAGAGGGAAAAGAAAGGATCGGGAAGTTTTAAGGGTTTTATGATGGGTGTACAGTTGATGAAATGATCGGACGGCTGTCCGATCAGGAGGTATCAAGAGCCTCCTGATTGGTCCATGGACCGATCCAGGAACATCCTGATCGGTCTGTAGACCGATCAGGAGACGATCAGTACTCGCTGATCGGTCCCTGGACCGATCAGGGAACTTCCTGATCGGTCGGTACACCGATCAGAGAATGATCAGTGGCCTTGCGTACCGGATTGATCTGATCGGTCTCCGGACCGATCAGGGAACTCCCTGATCGGTCTGTAGACCGATTAGAAAGTGATCAGTGCGTGCCAGGCTGACCTGATCGGTCCGTAGACCGATCAGTGTCTGATACTTAGATCTCTCCAGTAATTTCAGTAACTTAAATTAGTAATTTCAGTAACTTAAATTCATAGAGATGTTCGATAGCCTGGAAGTTTCTCTAGGAAAACTTCCAAGTTCAGAACCTAGAACCTGGAGGATCTACAAGCATAACGATTACCTAAAAATTATGGTCTGAACTTATTTATAGCCCTAAAGTTGCAGACATTTAGAAAACAAACAACTTAAGGCCTGAAAACTGAAATTTTTGACCTTTGTTATGTTTAGTTTCAAGTTTGTCAAAATATAACCAACTTGCTATCATTCTTTCAAGGACTTGTCCTAGTATCGATCAAAATCATGAAAAGCATCGTTCAAGTGTATCAAACAGTTCATCAACCAAAGTTTCATAATTTCTAGGTAAAGGTCCAACCAAGTTTCCTTGGTTGGAATATATGAGTAAGATCTAGGAACCAAATACACATGAATTATGTAATGGTCTTCCCCATACTCAATTTATGTCTCTTCAATCTAATTATTCAAGGGATGCATGATACATTTTGAATAATTCGGCTGATCCTAGCATCTCACCCCATTTCTAGCAAACAAAAATCATTTGTTAAACCTTATAGTTTGTGTGAGATGTTCCCAAGTTGCCCAAATTAATTTTCCTATTTCTCTTGTTGTTTTAATTGTCCTTATTGATCATGATAGGGTCCTAATGGCCTATTAAGCCAAACACATTCCCAATTCTCTCCTCAAATGACTAAATTCATTTTCCGGAAGAGGTTTGGTGAAAATATCGGCTAGGTTTGACTTTGACTCAACATAGGTGAGTGCAATGTCTCCCCTAGCTACGTGATCTCTAATGAAGTGGTGACACACTTCAATATATTTGGTCCTTGAATGATGGACTGAGTTTTTTGTTAGGTTTATTGTGCTGATGTTGTCACACAACACTTGCACTCCCTTATACGAAAGTCCATAATCTTCTAGAGTGTAGATCATCCACAACAATTGTGATACACTCTCTCCCATGGCAATGTATTCAGCCTCGGTCGTGGAGAGAGCAACACAATGTTGCTTTCGACTTGACCAACTAACTAATGATGAACCTAAAAATTGGCAACCCCCACTAGTGCTTTTCCGATCCAATTTGCACCCAGCGTAATCGGAGTCGGTATAACCTATCAAGTCAAAAGACTCCGTGCGAGGGTACCATAGACCTACTCTAATTGTGCCCTTAAGGTATCTCAGAATTCTCTTAACTGCAATTAAATGAGATTCCTTGGCACAGACTTGATATCTAGCGCACATGCCCACAGCAAAAAGTATGTCAGGTCGACTAGCCGTGAGATATAGAAGACTACCAATCATGCTTCTATATTGCGTTAGATCAACTGGTTTTCCATTCTCATCATTGTCTAGGCGAGTGTTCGTCGCCATTGGAGTGGATACTTCCTTAGAGTCACTCATTTTGAATTTCTTGAGCATCTCTTGAGTGTATTTTGTTTGATGGACATAAATGTCATCTCGAGTTTGTTTGATTTCAAGTTCAAGGAAGAATGTCAATTCTCCCACCAGACTCATTTCAAACTCACTTTCCATGTGAGTGATAAATTCATTCAAATAACCCTTATTATTTGAGCCACAAATTATGTCATCGACATACACCTGGGCTATAAATATGTTTTCACCATCTCTACGCAGAAATAGTGTTGGGTCTATTTGACCTCTCACAAAACCCTTTTCTAATAGGTAAGTTGACAACCTTTCGTACCATGCTCGAGGTGCTTGTTTAAGCCCATAAAGAGCTTTCTTGAGCTTGTACACGTGGTTTAGAGCTTCGGTATTCACAAACCCCGGTGGTTGTTCAACATAGACCTCTTCTTTAATGAAACCATTTAAGAAGGCTGATTTGACGTCCATTTGATAGAGCTTGAAGCCTCTATGTGCAGCAAAAGCTAGCATTAAGTGAATGGATTCTAATCGAGCCACGAGAGCATAAGTCTCATCATAATCGAGGCCTTCGACTTGACTATAGCCCTTGGCTACAAGTCTTGCCTTGTTTCTTACTACTTCTCCCTTTTGGTTTAACTTATTTTTGAAGACCCATTTGGTTCCAATAATAGTGGTCTTCTTAGGTCTAGGAACTAAGTCCCACACTTAGCTCCTTTCAAATTGACCTAACTCATCTTGCATAGCTATGATCCAATCAGGATCGTGCAATGCCTCATCAACTAATTTTGGTTTAATTTCTGAGATCAAGGCGACCTCATTAGACTCATTTCTAAAGAATGACCTAGTCCTAACCCCTTGTTGAATGTCTCCCACAATCTGGTCTTGGGGATGACTAGAGGCTATCCTAGATTGCCTTGGTGTTGGCGGTGCCTCATGAATGGTCTCACTAGACACAGGCAAGGGCTCAGTATCAGGTAAAGGATCAGACTGAGTCCTCTCTTGCCTTTGCTCATCGTCATCGGAGTCAACTTCGACTCTTTCTATGTTTTGATCATTTAAACTTAGATTTCTAAGTTCAAATTGAATTTCTCCTACATCCCTTGATTGATCATTTGATTTAGGGATTTCTTCAAATGCTACATCAGAGGACTCTTCAATCAATTTAGTCCTATTGTTGTAGACTCGATAGGCTTTGCTGGTTAGAGAGTACCCGACTAGTATCCCTTCGTCAGCCTTAGCCGTGAACTTTCCAAAATGATCCTTGGTGTTCAAGATAAACACCTTACAACCAAACACCCTAGGATGTTTAATTGTAGGGGGTTTCCCAAACCAAAGTTCATGGGGAGTCTTTCTTAAAAACCTATGTATCAAGACTCGATTTTGCACATAGCAAGCTGTTCAGCCCATAAGTAGCTCGGTAATGAGTACTCATTGAGCATGCTTCGTGCAGCCTTTTGCAAGACTCGGTTCTTTCTCTCCACAACCCCATTTTGTTGTGGGGTCCTTGGAGTAGAGAACTCATGCCTATATCCTTTTTCTTGACAAAATTCTAAAAATCTATGGTTTTGAAATTCTCCACCATGATCACTTCTAATTGTTTTAATCGTTGTTGATTTTTCATTCTCAGTTCTTCTACAAAAAGAAACAAAAACATCTATGGTTTGATCCTTATTTTTCAAAAAGAAAGTCCATGTATATCTAGTAAAATCATCAATGATCACTAAACAGTATCTACTCCCATTCAATGAAATAACATTACTGCAATCAAACAAATCCATATGCAATAAATCTAAAGCAGTAGATGTACTTACAGCGTTTTTACCTTTATGAGCCGCTTTTGTTTGCTTACCCTTTTAACATGCATCACATAATTTTGTCTTTTGATACTTGATGCTTGGTAAGTCTCGCACTAATCCTTTGTTGGCCAGCTTTCGAATGTTCTTCATGTTTACATGAGCCAACCTTCTATGCCACAGCCATGATTCTTCTTCTTTTGACATGAGACACTTAGCAGAGACATTAGTAGCACTTTTAAAAGATACTTGGTAAATGTTATCTACCCTTGTGCCTACTAGTACCGTGTCAAGTGTGTCAAGTGTGTCAATGTGTTTGACCAGACATTGACTTGAATGAAACTCAATTGTGTAACCCGTATCACACAATTGGCTGACACTTAGGAGATTAAAAGTCATCCCCTTGACTAGAAGGACATTTTTGATTTGGAGACATTCGGATATTTGAATATCTCCAACTCCTATAACCTTAAGACTACCATTATTACCAAAGGACACATTACCTCTATTTTTGTTTTGAAGGGTAGTAAAAAGTGACTTGTCCCCGGTCATGTGCTTGGAGCATCCACTATCAACAAACCAAGTTGAGAGATGCTCCCCATTGACAAATGCCTACAAGACACGAAAGATTGATGTTTTAGGTACCCAAATCTTGGGACCTAATGCATCTACAATGAAAGACCTAGGAACCCATGCCTTGGTCACACCCTTCCTAGTCTCATGAACCCTAGAAGCATGTGATCTATGAAATTGGGTTCTAGACACTAAGGAAATGAAACTAGACTCCTTAGGTTGGTATCCTAATCCAGCCTTGTTGTAGACCGCCCTTTGGGCATTTAGAATCATATCTAAGGTCTTAGAGCTAGTTGAGAATTTCTCAAGCATTTTCTTGAGTTTCTCAACTTCACTCTTTAGGGCATTATTTTCATCCTCAAGAAGCTCTTGATGAAGGTCATCAACCTCATCTTCCCTAAAAGTCTTCAAGTGTTCTACTTCTTCTTTTAATAATTTGTTTTCAGTTTTGATTTCTTAAGCAGTGTAGATAAGTGAGCAATAGTCTTATAGCATTTTTCTAAATGTGGAGAGGTTACCTCTTCATCATCCGAAGATGATGAAGCCGCGGCTGATGTATCACTTCCGGAGTCCGATTCCTCCCTTGCCATGAGTGCTAATTGACGAGTGCTTTTCTCCTTCTCTTCCTCCGATGAGCTTGAGGAGGATTCATCCCAAGACGCTTTGAGAGTTTTCTTCTTCTTGGCCCTTTCTTCCTTCTTCTTGAGTTTCGGACACTCACTCTGATAGTGTCCTTTCTTGCTACACTCATAACAAGTAACGTTAGTCTTATCAATATTTTGATCAATAGACTTACCTTTCCCTTTGTATCTTCGGCTCCTTCTCATGATTCTTCTCACGAAGTTGGCCATCTCGCTTGATGATGATCCTCCTTCATCATCGGGCTTGGAGGAGGATGAGGATGTAGGAATTTCTTTCTCCTTCTTCTTTTCTTTCTTCCTCCTTCCATCCTTGCTCTTTTCTCCTGCAACTAAAGCAATACATTTCTCTTTTTGACCCTTGTTAGCAAGCTCATGAAGTTCCATTTCACAAAAGAATTCATCTAACTTAACAATTGAGAGGTCCTTGGAGACCTTGTAGGCATCTACCATAGATGACCACAAGGCATTCCTTGGAAAAGCTTTGAGAGCGTACCTTACGAGATCGTGATTTTCTACGCGTTCATCCACGGAATGAAGACCATTGATGATCTCCTTGAACCTTCCGTGTAGTTCACTTACCGTTTCGTTCTCCTTCATGGTGAGATTTTGTAGTTGGTTTAGGAACAAGTCTCTCTTGGCGATCCGAGAGTCTCGAGTTCCTTCTTGGAGCTCGATGAGCTTGTTCCACAAATCCTTTGCACTCACGAATGGACCTACCTTGACAAGCTGATCTTTGGCTATTCCACATTGTAGTGTGACCACCGCCTTGGCATCGGCTTGTCCTTTGCGAGTTTGCTCGGCGGACCACCTTGACGACTCTAGTTCCTTACCTTCTTCATCCTTCGGAGGTGTGAAACCTTCCTTGACCGAGAACCACATGGAGATGTCGGTCTTGAGATAATACTCCATACGACTCTTCCAATATTAGAAATCCGCTCCATCGAAGTAGGGTGGGTGATTGGTACTAAAACCTTCCTTCATAGCCATCTTCTTGCTCTTTAGGGTGTTAATCCGGATGAAGAGCGCCTTGCTCTGATACCACTTGTTAGGACCTTCGGATGGCTAGAGAGGGGGGGGTGTGAATAGCCTCCTTTAAAAATCCAATCAATTTCCTCACAAGAGTTTGTTAGCACAGCGGAAATAAGTAGAATGAAAACTGATGCAAGGAAAAGAACAAACCACCACTAACAAAACGATATACGAGGTTCGGGGATAACTTGCCCCTACTCCTCGGCGTGTCCGTAAGGTGGACGATCCCTTGATCTTTAGGTAGATCACACCCCGGACAGAATCCGGCTAAGTGTTTCTCCTAGTAACCTCTCCACAAAAGTCACAGAATAGATTTGTAAAATAAAGCACAATGACTTACAGAGTTCAGTGGCTAAAGGATTGAGCAAATGAACTTACAGCCACGAAGTGGAAAACGCAAAGACAGAAGGAAGCTTCAGCCAAGAGCTCAACGGCACAGCCTCTTGCTTGAGCGACAGAGAGTTTTTCCAGAACCTTTTCAAACCTCTCTTCTTCCTTCTTCTTATTCTGCTTTCTCACTGTCCAGAATCACTGTCACCTGTGTCGAATCGCTGCAACCATCTCAGGTGTCACCAATCACTCTTCCTTCTCATCTGGTTCTCTGAACTCACACCAATACCATCCATGGTCTTCACTGGTGTCTCTGAGCTCGAACCAATGAGCAAGAGTCCAACTAATCACGGCCAGTGAACCTTGAAGCTCGAATTGCATCACTTGCAGTGAAATACAGCATAAAGAGCACTTGTTCTTATTCTTCTGATGGAGCTTCATTTGAAATTAGCCAATGGCACGATACCTGCAACCTGTAACTTAAAAATCTCACAGCAGATGATTTGATCAGGTGAATCAGAAGTGAATCAGAAATATCAGAGAAGCAGCAAACACAAACGACATGTTGTGGATCGGTCAATAGACCGATCCATAGCTCTCAGGACCGATCAGGACTTCTCCTGATCGGTGCGGAAAAAGTCGATCGACGTCGCGGACCGATCAGCCTATGATGGGTGGATCGGTCCAGGCACCGATCCCCTCTCGCTTTGAGTCCGGCGTCTTTCGATCGCCTTTTCAGATCGGTGTTCAGACCGATCGATAACCCATGTACGTGGTTCGTCGATCCCGACCGATCGGATAACCCACAGAGACTTTAGTGGTCACCGATCGATCACGAGACCGATCGGTGACTCATGTATCCGGATCGGACAGGCCGATCCGAACCAACACCTTTGGATCGGTCAATGCGGACCGATCCAATGTCCTGCGTTAGTTTTAGAGCCTCCCAGCCCTAAACGCTTCGTCAGTCCAGAGAGCGAGCTACCAAGCCCTCTCGACCTAGTCCGGAGAACGAGCTGTCGAGCCCTCTCCGACTTCGTCCGGTCCAGAGAACGAGCCACCGAGCCCTCTCTCGAGCGACCGAGCCCTTTCTGACTTCGTCCGGTCCAGAGAACGAGCTACCGAGCCCTCTCTGACCTAGTCCGGAGAACGAGCTGCCGAGCCCTCTCCGACTTCGTCCGGTCCAGAGAACGAGCTACCGAGCCCTCTCTGACCTAGTCCGGAGAATGAGCTGTCGAGCCCTCTCCGACTTCGTCCGGTCTAGAGAACGAGCTACCGAGCCCTCTCTGACTTTGCGTGCCAAGTATCCGTACTTGGACTTTTCCTCTCCTCATGATCAACCTTGATCATCAATCAGTCTGAGTTTAATTAATATCTGATACAAACTTAAATCAGTGTCAACATCAAAACAGCAGCCAGGTCAGACTATATCAACAGTCTTCAAATCCTTGACTTGAATTTTCAGACTTGAATTCTCTTCCTCAAGCTTTTGGACTTGAGTCGAGGTTCCAGTCCGAACGGATTCAGACAAGGATTTGGGGTTGGTCACTTCTTTAAGAGTTGTCACCTCTTTCAGAAGTGACTTGATCCGAATATTAGATTTTGCTAATTTACATAACAAATAATTAACTAAATTAATTAAACGCGGAATACTTACAGTGGGGTCAGACCCTTTGGAAACGGATACGGATCCGTGGCTTCTTTCCAATTCAACTTCCGATTCGCTCTCGCTCTCGGACATATTGATCTGGTCCCGGGCCATCAGTGCAAGGAGACTCGTCTGATCAAGTTCGTCATCATTATCTTCTGAGGAAGATTCTTCAAACGTTGCCTTGAAGACCTTTTTCCTTCTTTGTTTCTTTATCTCCTTTTGGTTGGGACAGTTGGCTTTGATGTGTCCCTTCTGGTTGCAGCCATAGCATGTTACTTCAAATTTTACCTTCGAGTAGAGATTCTTTACAAAGTTGACGAGCTCAGTCGTTAGCTCGTCATCTTCATCGTCTGAGTCAGGTTCTTCGTCTGATTCTGGTTCAATTCTACGCCTTGGTCTTGGTTCGCGTGTTCTGCTTGTACCTGCAACCAAAGCAATGCCCTTCTCGATTGGCTGTGCATTAGTCTGCTCATGTAATTCGAACTCAAAGAATAATTCATTTAATTTTAAAGAAGATAAGTCCTTGGAGACTTTGTAGGCATCTACCATTGATGCCCACAATGTACTCCTTGGAAACGCGTTGAGAGCGTACCTTATTATATCCCTATTCTCAACCCTTTGCCGGATCGCGTGGAGGGAGTTGAGGATGTCTTGAATATGTGCATAGAGTTGACTTGCTGTCTCTCCTTCCTATATTTTTAGATTATATAATTTAATAAATAACAGAACTCTTTTGCTTACCTTGGTGTCGGAGGTGCCCTCGTGCAGTTCGATCAGCTTCTCCCATAGCTCTTTTGCGGTTGAAAACGGACCAATTCTGTTGAGCTCCTCCTTGGTCAGTCCACACTGGAGGGTGCAGGTTGCTCTGGTGTTGGCTTCCACCTTCTTGATTAGAGCTGGTTCCCAGTTCTCGCAAGGTGTAGGCTTGCCGTCTTCGTCGGTCGGCAGTTGGAATCCAGTCTTGACGATCATCCACATCTCGAACTGGATTTTTAGGAAAGTTTCCATCCGTTCTTTCCAGTACCCGAAATCTTCTCCAATGAAGAGCGGGGGACGAACGGTACTATACCCTTCTTGCTGGGCCATTTAATTAATATGCAAATACAAAATAAAACAAGATATCCCAAGACTAGGTCTTAGATTAGTAGTGAAATTCTAATTGACTCCGTAAAATTGAAAATAACCACACAAAAATGCTTGATTGGTGGTTGCACCAAATCGAAGTGACCCCACTCTGATACCAATTGTTGGATCGAGAAGCGCTAGAGGGGGGTGAATAGCGCTCATGACTATTTCGTTCGATTTAAAACACTCGAGTTAATAAACGTAGCGGAAAGGAAAGAAAACAATTAAACACTAACACAGGTTGTTTACTTGGTTCGGAGCCTGTGACGACTCCTACTCCAAGGCCCGCGATCGTTGATCACTTCCGGTGGGCAACAACTATAAGCTCGAAAGATTATTACAAACTTATTACAATTTGAACTATAAAGAAAGCAATACCGACAACAAGAATATCAAATCTGGAGCTCGGGGTCGTCGGGATGTTGCTACAGCACTTCGGGAACTTCTTGTTAGCAGCTTGTCGCGGAAGAATCGCTTAGAATGAGTTGTCTTGAGTGCTGCCTCGAAACCCCCTTTTATGCACTGTTAGAGGCGCCTCCAACACGCCGAGTCAGCCGTGTGGATCAGTGCTGAAGAGTTCACCTCTTATCTTGCTTAAGGCGTCTCCATGGCCATTCCAAGGCGCCTCCAGTTCCGTCTGAGGCGCCTCCAAGCCTGCTGCGCAGCCAGCTCACCCTCTACGCTCGAGGCGCCTCCAAACTCCATGGAGGCGCCTCAGACAATGTTCATTCGAGGTGTGACTTGCTCCTTTATTCCTGCAAAATGTGTTAGTCTCAAACACATACCCTGCAAAACAAAGTTAGCACATAATAGTGACAGTAAATGAAATATTGACAGTCTTCGGACTGTCCGAGTCTGACTTCGGATTTCCAACCGGAAACCCTAGGTCGACCCGACGCCTACTGTTCCCTCTACGGGGAACGCGTCCTCACCTATTCCACTCAGTAGATTTACCTGTTGCCAGCACGATCCTCCAGATCGACTGGACTTTTGCTCGGCGCTCGATGCTTCCGGACTTTCTGCTGGATGCCCGCTCCCCGACCCGTCCAATCTTCCACCTGGTTCACGACACCAGGACTTTCCACCTAGGGTTACCACCCCCTAGGACTTTCGCCTGAAGCCCTCGACCCGCCAAGACTTTCCGCATAGGGTTACCACCCCCTATGACCTAGAGTTACCACTGTTGGTGCAACCTTAGGTCAAGGTTGACCTGGTTGACCCGACTCGAGTTGACCTGACTCGAGTTGTATTTTGATGTTTGACGAGAATAGAAAAGTTGTATCTTGATGTTTGACAAGAATACAAACTTGGGAGATTGTGGGTGCAACCTTCGGTCAAGGTTGACCTGGTTGACCCGACTTGAGTTGACTTGATTCGGTAAAGTCCAAGTATGGAGACTTGGCACGGGAAAAGTCCAAGTATGGAGACTTGGCACGGAAAAGTCCAAGTAGGGAGCTTGGCACGGGGAAAAGTCCAAGTATGGAGACTTGGCACGGAAAAGTCCAAACAGGGAGCTTGGCACGGGGAAAAGTCCAAGTATGGAGACTTGGCACGGAAAAGTCCAAGCAGGGAGCTTGGCACGGGAAAAGTCCAAGCAGGGAGCTTGGCACGGGAAAAGTCCAAGTATGGAGACTTGGCACGGAAAAGTCCAAGCAGGGAGCTTGGCACGAGAGAAGTCCAAGTATGGATGCTTGGCATGCGAAGTCGGAGAGGGCTCGGGCTCTCTGACTAGGTCGAGAGGGCTGGGGAGCTCGTTCCGACGAGACGAAGTCGGAGAGGGCTCGGCACTGCACTGTTCTCGGACTAGGTCGAGAGGGCGGGAGCTCGTTCTCCGGACCAGACAGAGTTGGAAAGGGCTCGATAGCTCGTTCTCCGGACTAGGTCGAGAGGGCCTCGGTAGTCGCTCCTGGGACCGGATGAAGTCGGAGAGGGCTCGGTAGCTCGTTCTCTGGACTAGGTCAGAGAGGACTCGGTAGCTCGTTCTCTGGACCAGATGAAGTCGGAGAGGGCTCGGTAGCTCGTTCTCCGGACTAGGTCAGAGAGGGCTCGGTAGCTCGTTCTCTGGAGCAGATGAAGTCGGAGAGGGCTCAATAGCTCGTTCTCCAGACTAGGTCAGAGAGGGCTCGGTAGCTCGTTCTCTGGACCGGACGTGGAAGTCGGAGAGGGCTCGGTAGCTCGTTCTCTGGATCGGACATGGAAGTCAGAGAGGGCTCGGTAGCTCGTTTCTCCAGACTAGGTCAGAGAGGGCTCGGTAGCTCGTTCGCTAGACCAGGGAAGGCTTTAGGATTTAGGGCTGGGAAGCTCTAACGCATTGGATAGGTCTGGTGACCGATCCAGTGATACTCAGGTTTATCTAATCGGTCTGGTGACCGATCAGTAACCAAACAGTGGTTCACTGTAGGTTATCTGATCGGTCCACAAACCGATCAGAAAACAATCAAGAAGCTACTGATCATTGCCTGATCTGTCCACAGACCGATCAGGCTTTAAAGCCAACCCTCACAGAGATGGCTGACCGGTCTGGGGACCGATCAGCCTAGGGCCTGATCGGTCCACAGACCGATCAGATGGATCCCAGACCGATCAGGGTGGAGCCTGATCGGTCCAGGCCTAGCCGTTGCGACACAACGGCTAGATTTCTGTGTTGTTCTTTGTCTCCTTCACAGGTGCAGCAGGTGCAGGATATATATCGAGGTCGAGGGCCTCTACAGGAACAGTTCTTGCTCTTCCTCCTTACTATGATTTGAGCTTTGCTGAGCTCCTCTTTTGCTGAAGTTTCGTGTGAGCTTCCCTCGACTGGTTGATCAGCTGCTGTTGGCATCATCCGTGAAGTTGCTGCTTCATCAACGGACTCCAGTCGACGAGAAGAAGGCAAGCAAACTTGGTAGAGTGTATTTACATTCATATTATCCATTGTTTCTTGCTTTATTTCTTGTACTCCTTTATTGCTGTTGCAAAAGAGATTGTGGCGAGGTTTCTCCACCCAGAAGGAGTTTTTATTAGTCGGTTCTCCGGGGTCTCATCCACCGACGGATTGATAGGATTCGTCCACCTTACGGACACGCCGAGGAGTAGGAGTATCATCTCCGAACCTGGTTATATCGTCGCGTTTGAGATTTGATCTTCTCCATTTTCGCTTCTATCTTTTTATTTCCGCTGCGCTAACTCAAATTGTAGGAAGAAACGTGAATTTGGGGTCAGCTATTCACACCCCCCCTCTCTAGCCGCGTCCGAAGGTCCTAACAAGTGGTATCAGAGCGAGGTCGCTTTTCGTCGGATTAACACCCGAGGGAGCACGAGCTAGAGAATGGATCAACTTGGAGAAGACATCATGATTCCACCCTTCTACGATCGCGATGACTTCGCGTATCGGAAGGTAAGAATGAAGTA
Organism: Zingiber officinale; assembly: GCF_018446385.1. NCBI lineage: Eukaryota > Viridiplantae > Streptophyta > Magnoliopsida > Zingiberales > Zingiberaceae > Zingiber > Zingiber officinale. Next base: position 64,676,543 of record NC_055990.1, on the reverse strand, counting down.
TTTTCTTATGACTAACCTAGTAAATTGGAATTGTGTACAAGTAGGTTTTATTCCTCCGGTGGATAAAGAAGGAGAATCTCTCGAGAAGAAGAAGTGGACGAAGGAACAAATCCATCAATCCATAATCAACGACGAGGTAACGAAAATCTTTGAATTTTCATTACCTAATAATATCTTGTGTAAGATAGGTAAATACAACAATGCCAAGGAGTTGTGGAACAACTTGGCTAAGTTCCATGAGGAGAGCTCCAATTCAAGTCATGAAGAGGAGTCAAGTGAGCCAAGTAGCTCACATCATGGAGGTATGGAATTAGAAGTTGAGGGCTACTCAACATCTAAGGAAGAAGAGGAGGAGAGTTCTTCTTCAAGATTAGAGCAAGAAGAAGAAGCCTCTACCTCCGGAAGGGATGAAGGAGAGAACTTATATCCATCCTCAACCCTAGGTAACTCAAGCAACTTAATTTCAAGTAAATTACATATAATGTGCTTTGAGTGTAGGGAATATGGGCATTACAAAAGTAAATGTCCAAAGAGGATTAGGAAGACTCCACCGGCACCAAAGGTCAAGGAAGCCGGAGTCCCGATACACAAGGGCAAGGAGCACGTGGTGTGCTTCCAATGCAAGCAAAGGGGACATTATAGGAGTCAATGTCCAAGGGGGAGGCAACCTCACAAGGACAAGAGATCAAGCATATCTATGGGGGGAACTAAGGCAAACCCTAAGGTATCCTTTAAGGCACATTCTTGCAATTCTAATAAGACACATGCAAGTAGTTTTATTGCAATTGACAATAATGATAAGCATGATAACCATAGAAACCGATACATGTGCTTAGGTGCCAAACATGTTAGCCTAGATAAGGACAATGCTAGAAATGCCAACCCTAGAGTTAACTCATCTAAGGTTAAGCAAAACCTAGATAGGAATCCCAAAACAACTAGACATATGCCTAGGAATACCTCAAAGAAAAATGGAAAATTAAAGCTTGAGGTATTAAAGAAGGAAAATCAAGTCTTGAGGTCAAGACTTGACACTTTAGAAAAGGCTCTTAAGAATTTGGAGAAGTCAACTCTAGGGTCTAAGGGTCAAAAATCAAAGCCCAAGCACATGAGAAGTTTGGGTCACAAACCTAAGTCTCAAGTGGTCAAGCCCGCTTATCATAATGTTCCATTCGATTATGGAACAAGACCTAGGGCTAGGAAGATCATCACCAAGGTCACAAGGGGAGACACCCCTAGAGTTGATCTTGATGAGTCCCAAATGACCAAGGCATTAAAGCCTAGGAGGGTCATTAGGAGGGTTGCTAGGGAAGTCATCCCTAGTGAATATTTAGTGAACCCAATGAACTCAAATAGGTATTGGATTCCTAGGAGCGTGATTCCTTCACGCTAGATGGTTTAGGGTGTGCCAACCTTAATTGGATAGGTAGTTAACCTACTCATGGCAAAAGGTGGCATTTTAGGAATTTTCAAGGTATAATCAAGCCTTGAAAATGAAATTAAGAATTATTCCTAAGGTGATTAGGATGTGCCAACCACACTTGAGGAATTTTCTAGGGTCAATCTAATTGGCACATAGTGATCTAAAAATCTTTAGTATATGATTTTAGATCTATTACACTTAGGAATATAGAATTTATGGTAAAATGATCAAAATTATCAAAAATGGCAACTAAAGCTAGAATTAGGAATTTTCTATACCTTTATATGTTATTTGTCATATATTGTTTGCCATATGTCATGTCATGACATCATATCTAATTTACTATCATTTGAAATGTCATGATAATGCTTAGGTTAGTTATATGTCATGCCTTATTTAAGTTTCATACTTTATGCCATGACATCATGACATTGGCACATGTTTCCACTTATCATATTATTTTATGTCATGTCATCATCTCTTGCATGTATGATCAATTAAATTGATTTAAGGATAAAAACACAATTTGATATGGAGATCAAATTGTTGTTTAGAAAATGCATGAGAACTTAGCTTAAGATGACCTAAACTCATATCTCACATCAAAATTGACTTGGATGTTTTTGATACACCTTAGATGTGTGTGAGATATTAGGATTATGAGTTAGGATCAAGGTGCATAGTTCTTGTACCTAGATGAGCCTAATTCGAAATTGAGGATCATAGGAAAAGCTTGCGTACAAGTCATGTATACTTAGCCCTAAGATTGTGGTCCTAAATTAAATGGTTTAAAATCATTTCAAAATTGATTTGAAAGACCTTGATGAAGCTTTTCTAATGATAGCATTCATCATTGAGCAAGTTGACACAAAGATGGATTAACCTTGAGCTATTTCAAAGTCTTTCGAACTTTGTATCAAGATTTAAAAATGGAAGTTATTTTCATAGAAAACTATTTTTCCATGATAATATATATTATGAGGAATGTATCCTCAAAATTTTACAATTTTTGGAATTTTCTGTAATTTTTTAGGGGTTTCTGAATTTCGGGAGAAAAATCAGAAATCCTTATCAGAGAGTCGTGGACCGATCAGAGGAGATCCTGATCGGTCCAGGGAAGTCTGGATCGGTCCAGTGACCGATCCAGGGCAGTGTGGATCGGTCTAGTGACCGATCCAGTGAAGTCCTGATCGGTCTGGTGACCGATCAGAGCGTGCCAAAATGCTGATTTTCGGCTGTTGTTTGAAATTTTAGCTATGGAAGTTGGTACTTTAGATTTTTAAAGGGTTGAAAGTCTCCAAGACATTGTTGGTGCAATGGTCAAGGGGGAGTTGACCTTTAGGGGGAGTTTTACCTATTGGTCAAAGGGGAGTTGACTTTTAGGGGGAGTTTTTACTCGATTTCTGAGGATGAGTGATATGGGATTATCACTAAGTTGATTATTGTCTTCAGTATCAAGGGGGAAATTAAGGGTTTCAATGAAAGGTATGGGACTTTCATTAGGAAGAAACTCTTAACCTTGATTCACTCTTTTTGATGTGTGTCAAAAAGGGGGAGAAATGTCTAGAGAATGTTCAAGGAAAAACATTGGAGTTTGGGGAGAATGTTCAAGGAAGAACATTGATTGGAGAACTATTGGAAAACCTAAGTTAGGTTATCGGGTTAACCTAACTTGATTATGGTTTTTGTCAAACATCAAAAAGGGGGAGATTGTTGGTGCAACCTTAGGTCAAGGTTGACCTGGTTGACCCGACTCGAGTTGACCTGACTCGAGTTGTATTTTGATGTTTGACGAGAATAGAAAAGTTGTATCTTGATGTTTGACAAGAATACAAACTTGGGAGATTGTGGGTGCAACCTTCGGTCAAGGTTGACCTGGTTGACCCGACTTGAGTTGACTTGATTCGGTAAAGTCCAAGTATGGAGACTTGGCACGGGAAAAGTCCAAGTATGGAGACTTGGCACGGAAAAGTCCAAGCAGGGAGCTTGGCACGGGGAAAAGTCCAAGTATGGAGACTTGGCACGGAAAAAGTATGGAGACTTGGCACGGAAAAGTCCAAGCAGGGAGCTTGGCACGGGAAAAGTCCAAGTATGGAGACTTGGCACGGAAAAGTCCAAGCAGGGAGCTTGGCACGGGAGAAGTCCAAGTATGGAAGCTTGGCATGGGAAGTCGGAGAGGGCTCGGTAGCTCGTTCTCCGGACTAGGTCAGAGAGGGCTCGGGAGCTCATTCTCTGGACCAGACGAAGTCGGAGAGGGCTCGACAGCTCGTTCTCCAAACTAGGTCAGAGAGGGATCGGGAGCTCGTTCTCTGGACCAGATGAGGAAGTCAGAGAGGGCTCAGTAACTCGTTCTCTGGACTAGGTCAGAGAGGGCTCGGTAGCTCGTTCTCTGGACCGGACGAAGTCGGAGAGGGCTCGGTAGCTCGTTCTCCGGACTAGGTCAGAGAGGGCTCGGTAGCTCGTTCTCTGGACCGGATGAAGTCGGAGAGGGCTCGGTAGCTCGTTCTCCGGACTAGGTCAGAGAGGGCTCGGTAGCTCGTTCTCTGGAGCAGATGAAGTCGGAGAGGGCTCGGTAGCTCGTTCTCCAGACTAGGTCAGAGAGGGCTCGGTAGCTCGTTCTCTGGACCGGACGTGGAAGTCGGAGAGGGCTCGGTAGCTCGTTCTCCAGACTAGGTCAGAGAGGGCTCGGTAGCTCGTTCTCTGGACCGGACATGGAAGTCGGAGAGGGCTGGTAGCTCGTTTCTCCAGACTAGGTCAAAGAGGTCTCGGTAGCTCGTTCGCTAGACCAGGGAAGGCTTTAGGATTTAGGGCTGGGAAGTTCTAAGGCATTGGATCGGTCTGGTGACCGATCCAGTGATACTCAACTTTATCTAATCGGTCTGGTGACTGATCAGTAACCAAACAGTGGTTCGCTGTAGGTTATCTGATCGGTCCACAGACCGATCAGAAAATAATCAGGAGGCTACTGATCGTTGCCTGATCGGTCCACAGACCGATCAGGCTTTAAAGCCAACCCTCACAGAGATGGCTGACCGGTCTGGGGACCGATCAGCCTAGGGCCTGATCGATCCACAAACTGATCAGATGGCTCCCAGACCGATCAGGGTGGAGCCTGATCGGTCTAGGCCTAGCCGTTGCGATACAACGGCTAGATTTCTGTGTTGTTCTTTGTCTCCTTCACAGGTGCAGCAGGTGCAGGATATATATCAAGGTCGAGGGCCTCTACAGGAACAGTTCTTGCTCTTCTTCCTTACTGCAATTTGAGCTTTACTGAGCTCCTCTTTGCCGAAGCTTCGTGTGAGCTTCCCTCGACTGGTTGATCAGCTGCTGTTGGCATCATCCGTGAAGTTGCTGCTTATCAACGGACTCCAGTCGACGAGAAGAAGGCAAGCAAACTTGGTAGAGTGTATTTACATTCATATTATCCATTGTTTCTTGCTTTATTTCTTGTACTCCTTTATTGCTGTTGCAAAAGAGATTGTGGCGAGGTTTCTCCACCCAGAAGGAGTTTTTATTAGCCGGTTCTCCGGGGTCTCATCCACCGACGGATTGATAGGATTCGTCCACCTTACAGACACGCCGAGGAGTAGGAGTATCATCTCCGAACCTCGTTATATCGTCGCGTTTGAGGTTTGATCTTCTCCATTTTCGCTTCTATCTTTTTATTTCCGCTGCGCTAACTCAAATTGTAGGAAGAAACGTGAATTTGGGGTCGGCTATTCACACCCCCCCTCTCTAGCCGCGTCCGAAGGTCCTAACAACCACCCCCTAGGGTTTTCCACCTGCCTAACCGTAGCTAGGACTTTTGCCAAAGTACACTTAGGACTTTCTTGCAAGCTCATTCAAACTGTTAGATCATAAAACAGCTTAACTTTGAATCCTTTGCCATTATCAAAACACAGGTTCGATCGTCGGATGCTTCCAGCACCCGTTAAACCAACAAATTATTTGAACCAGATCTAAGTATTATTGAATCAAACTTGTCTGCTTAAATCAACTAATGATTTAAAAATAGACCTGGGTTTAATTGGACAACTTGGTCAAGTTCAATTTTCAATTAATCAAACTTTGATTAATCAATTTCAATTGATTAACTAGTGAGCAATCGTTCACGCATGATTAGCATAATATACTGTTCATGCATGAAATCTTAATTGATTAACATAATCATTTTCAAATAGTGTTGACGGATGAACATTAATTAATACCGTTCATCTTCATTTAATTGATTATCTTAATCGATAAAAAAAATTGAATCAACTATTCCAATCGATTACACAGATTCACTGTGCTTCGTTAGTTTAATCGATTGCACAGTATCTTCTCTTCTCTATCGCGACGAACACGATTGTCGTTACCTTCGATTGTCAACCTCCCGACATGGTCGCCGGCACTCTCCGGCCATGGATGATGATAGCCAGCAACTTCTTAGGGCTCGACAACTACGGCAGATCGCAACCCAGCCGCGATCTTGCAACGATTTCAGTAAAGCATAGTGGACTCCTAAAACAAGCACTCGATGACATTAAGATCTAGTTAAGTACGGTAAAAAATAATATGAGACATCCAAGGAACTAAAAATGGCAAGAAGCATAAGAGATAGCAAAATCATAATAAAAGAGACAAGCGAACAAGAAGGATGATACAGAAAGTAAACCGATGAACTTAGTATATTTGAGATATAAGGAGCTAGGAAACTAAAGAAGTTGCTGAGGAAGCGAATGGATGACAAATAAAATAATTTTAAATGTGAAAAGTTGAGAACGATGACCATCTCCGAGTGACAATACTATTCAGATAAACAAGCTAGCTACACCGGTCTGGAGAAATTGGCGTATGTGCTGGTGCTGGCCGCTCGGAGGTTCCGTCCATACTTCCTCGTGCACACAATCATTGTGATGACCAATAGCCCTTTGGGAAGAGTCTTTCTTAACCCAGAGGTATCCGACCGGTTAATCAAATGGACAATGGAGCTTAGCGAGTTCGACATCCAGTATCAGCACCGAACGTCCATCAAAGCACATTCCTTAGCGGATTTCGTCACGGAGGTGCATAATCCTGAACCAGAGGCTGTCTGGAAGATATATGTAGATGGGTCGACCACTCGGCAGGGGAGTGGGATTGGAATACTGCTGATCTCCCCACAAGAAAAGCGGATGCAGCTGTCCGTTCAGCTAGACTACCGGGCGACCAATAATGAAGTCGAGTATGAGGCGTTCATAGTTGGCCTACAAGTCGCTCGTCACATCGGAGCTATCCGAGTCCTCGTACACTCAGATTCATAGTTGACCGCTCAGCAGCTGATCGGGATGTTCGAGATATGTAACACGCGTCTCAGGCTCTACGCAGAAGCCTTCGAAAAGTTAAAGGCCAACTTTCAAGAGGTAATTAGACAGAAGATTCCCCGAGCGGAGAATCAAGCGGCGGACGAATTGGCCAAACTAGCGAGCTCACTCTCGCCGATCGTTATAGCACAGGCGACCGAGCAGGTATCTCTGGTGGCGCACATCAATCGATGGAGGGACTCACCTTCCCGAGTGATTGGAGGACTGCGCTGATAAAATTTTTGCGAGCGGGAGCTACACCATCCGATCGGGAGGAAGCCCGACTGCTAAGGAAAAGGGCTAGTCGATTCATCCTGATTAGGGATCAACTTTAGAAGAAGCCTTTCTCCCGACCTTTACTCAAGTGCGTCGGGTCAGAGGACGCCGACTACATACTGCGAGAAGTACATCAAGGTTCATGTGGAGGACATCTGGGCGGTCGATCGTTCGCAAAGAAGATTCTGTTGGCCAGAAACTTTTGGTCAACCTTACAAGAAGACATCGCTCGGACAGTTACCACATGTCTGTCCTGCCAGAAGTACAACAACCTCTCGCATCGACCGACCAAAGAAATCAAGGCGTCTACTGTGCCTTACGCGTTCAACCAATGGAGCATGGATATCGTGGGGCCCTTCCCTCTGGCGATCTATCAGTGGAAGTTCCTGCTTGTGGCAGTGGACTACTTCTCCAAGTGGGTTGAAGCCGAGCCGCTGGCGAGAATAACTGAGTAGTTAGTTCAGAAGTTCATTTGGCAGCACATCATCTGCTGGCATCCCTCGTCGGCTCGTCTCAGATAATGGTAGGCAGTTCACCGGTCAGAAGCTCAAGGAGTGGTGTGAGGGGTACGACATCCAACAAACCTTCACCTCAGTAGCATACCCTCAGTGCAATGGACAGGCCGAGTTTGTCAATCGGGAGATCCTACGAATCCTACAAGCTCGGCTCGACCATGTCGGAGGAAGCTGGGTCGACGAACTCTCCAGCGTGCTGTAGGCGCGTCGCATGACCCCCAAAGAAGGAACGGGAGCGACCCCCTTTCACTTGGTATACGGCGGCGAAGCGGTCGTCCCCATTGAAGTAGGAGTAGAGTCCGATCGAATACAGCGCTATAGCGAAGACAACGTCAAGCGGAGGCTTCTGGAGCTGGACTTGGTGGATGAGGCGCGCGATAAAGCAGTCGTTCGGCTGATGGCTAATAGGCAGAGAATGAGGCAGAACTACAATCAGTGGGTGATCCTGATGTCGTTCTGTTGGGTTTTTCGGGCCGCGAAAACCGCTTTTTCGCATCGCAGAAACCCCGAAACTCCCTAGCCAACATATCCGTGCAAAGAAAATTTTTTCGAAAAACTACGAGTACGAGTTTACCTAGATCTACACTTAGATCTACAAGGGAAAAAGGTAATACCTTTGAAGCGAAGCCCTTCGCGTTCCCGCTCGTCCAAATGGTGTCGGATCTCGAAGTTGTCAACGTAGACAACTCTCTATACGTATCCACACGAACAACTCAATGGAGAGAGAGCCTTAGAGTGTGCTAGCACTCCAAAGGGTCTCGGCAATGGTAGAGGAGGAGAGGGAGAGGAAGAGCTTGAGGAAGAGGATGAAGTGAATGCACATAAATGAAAAATTCATTCCATACCATCACAATAGTGGCAGGCCACTTTCAAAAAGGTGTAACCCCCATTTCCACATTAAGTGCAATTAATGTGGAGCCATTAAAGTGAAGAATTGTAACCTCCATGAGGTGACATCTCACTTAAGTAACCATGATGATGTGGAGCATCATCATTGGTCCACATCTTGCCAACTCACTAATGATGTGGCAAAAAGTCAAGTCAAACTTGGCTTTTCCTCTTCCTCTCAAGTCAAGTCAAACTTGACTTAATCTCTATCATGGTTGATCTAATCCAACCATTTAATTCAAGTCAATTTAATATAATAAATCTAATTCATTTAATTAAATTGATTCAATGAGTCATAATCTAAATTAGACTCATTAAACACATGAATTAACTTGAGCCCAACTCAATTAGCCCAATTAGGATTACTCTTAATCCAATTTGATTCATCAAATGAATCTAATCCTCTTGGTTCATCATATGAACCTAATCTCCATCTAATTGTCCTTAGTGTGTGACCCTATAGGTTCTTGTAACGTTGGCAATGCCCCTAAACCCATTTAGGAGCATGAAGTAATGAGCGGTATCTAGCAACACATCATTACTACCCAAGTTACAAGAATGTTGAGATCCAACATCACCTTGTGACTACTAATTGTGACTCCTCACAATATATGACAAGTGTCCTTCTATCCTAGACATCTAGATTGATTAATGTGAGGCATAGACCATGTCATCCTCTGACCAATCTAAATCTTGAACTCCAAGTAGACTCACTAAATCAAATGAGCTCAATATCTCATATTGACTCATTTGGGCATGGCCATGCACTTCGTGGTCTCACTCTATCAAGAATATCGATGTCGTTCCGGTCATATAGGAGGGATAGATCTCATCTACATCACTCACATCCCTCTGCATAATTCGTTACATACCCAGTAATCGCCTTTATAGTCCACCCAGTTACGGGTGACGTTTGACGAAGCTAAAGTATGTAACTCCTTATGTAGGGAACCATGGTGACTTCAGGTCCAAGGACTGATAGTCATACTAATAGTCACATGAGAAAGTATATGACACTCATATAACGATCCATGATACTTTCTCATGGCGGGTCATTCAGTATACATTCTCCAATGCATACCCATGTGTCAACTTGATATCTCTATATCCATGACTTGTGAGATCAAGTCATCGAGTTGACCTACATGCTAGTCTTATTGCATTAACATTGTCCCTGAATGTTAATACTCGACTAGGAATGATTTAGAGTAGTGTTCCCTATATCATCTCACTATCGGTTCAACTAACCGATTGATATAGGTGAGAACCCTCTACTCAAGGACATTATTATACTTAGTTTATTTGGCACCAATACAAATAAGTATAATAACCAAAACAAAAATACCATTATTTATATAAGAATATGATACTATGAGTCTATAATACAATCATCAAATGATTGGCTCTAGGGTTCTAACTAACGCATTCTAGGTTGGCGACCTCGTATGAAAGAAGGTGAAGCCTGTCGGCGATGTCACCAAGTTGGAAGCCCCGTGGGCCGGACCCTTCAAGGTCGTGGAGAAGCTCCGCTCGGGCACCTATTACTTGGAGGATGAGGACGGGAGGTGACTCGAGTGTCCATGGAGCGCGAACCATCTCCAGCCATATCGAGCCGGATGAGAGGTGCGCTGATGTAATTAATGTATTTTCTATATCCCTGCGCCCTTTGAAGTGCAGGACTGAAATCAAAAGCAAATGTCTGCCAAAGTCTTTATCGAACGTCAACGCAAATCGTCGAGCGGCGACGTTAAACCCAGGTCTCCATCGATGGTCGAGCGATGACCTTAAACTGAGACTCCATCAAATCGTCGAGCGGCAACATTAAAGTCAGGTGTCCACCGATGGTCAAGCGGCAACCTTAAACTCCGGCCTTCACCAAATTGTCGAGTGATGACGTTAAACCCAGCTCTCAATCGACGGACGAGCGGCGACCTTAAACGCCTGACTTCATCAAATCATCGAGCGACGACGTTAAACCCAGGTCTCCACCGATGGTCAAGCAGCGACCTTAAATCCGAGTCTCCATCGAACCGTCGAGCGGCGACGTTAAACCCAGGACTCCGCCGACGGTCGAGCGGTGACCTTAAACTCGAGTCTCCATCGAACCGTCGAGCGACGACGTTAAACCCAGGTATCCACCAACGATTGAGTGGCGACCTTAAACCCGAGACTTCCTCAAATCATCGAGCGGCGACGTTAAATTCAGGTCTCCACCGACGGTCGAGCGGCAACCTTAAACCCGAGTCTCCATCAAACTGTCGATCGGTGACGTTAAACTCAGGTCTCTACCGACGGTCGGGCGACGACCTTAAACCCGAGACTTCCTCAAATCGTCGAGCAACGACGTTAAATTCAGGTCTCCATCGACGATCGAGCGACGACCTTAAACCTGAAAGGTAAAAACCTGATAAATTCCTGAGGTCGAATGACGGCTCAAACCCACGGAGGGGTCATCCGTTCGGGATTATATAAGTAATGACTACCCCCAGTCGAGAAGAATGTGCGCAAACATGGAAAAGGGAAGCAGCACTACAACGAGCGAGCATGCATTGCATTAACAAAAAGAGCACCGCCGAACGGCAGGATACATTCAAGACTTGCAAAAAAAATTTCCTACAAACTCCTCGCTCACTAAATGTAGTCAAAAGCTTCGTTAGGTATGGAGTCGAGGAGCTGGACGCGGTTAACGACACTATCGGACAGGGCTTCGAAGAGGTGGCTGTTTGTCTTCAGCTGGCTAAGCGTCGCGTCGATGGCCAGCTCAAACGATCGGACGATCCGCTTGACTACCTTGTCAAGGAACTAGTCCGAGTGGAGGTATGCCCGCTTCATGGTCTCGAAGCGGCTCGGCTTGTCCACCTGGTAAGTTACCAGAGAAGAGCGTGCAATCTCCAAAGCTTCTTCAAGGGTCTTCAACTGCCCTTGGACAGAAGCCACTTCGGCCAATCGGCCGTCTCATTCAGCGACCAGACTGTCTTCAAGCCCCTTGAGCTTCTAAGCCAGATTCCAAGCATCCTAGTTTTTTAGCTCTAAGTCGGCTATGGCTCGGTTCTTCCTGTTGGTGGCCAGCTCGATCTTGTGGTCATAAGTTTTTACTTGGGACTCAAGTTGGCCCAGCATAATGGCCTGATCGGCAGACTTCTTCCGCTCGGCCTCTAAGAGTTTCGTGGTCTTCTGCAGATCGGCCTGTAATTGGGCAACAGATGGCCCCTGGGAGGAAGAGGCTCCCCGAGAAATCTTGAGCTTCTTCAGCTCCTTCTCCACAAACGCTAGATGGTTGCACATCGCCACACTCTCCACTCAGTACTGTCGCCGAGCTAAAAAATGTTAGTACCGAACGGAGGTAAAATCACGAAATGGTCATTGCATACATACCCTGGTGGACATTTGCAGGTGACTGTTGGCGAGTAGCTTGAGCGGCATCGTTGCGACGCGTGCTCTAGCCTCCTCCCAAACCTTAGCGAGCAGCCCGTGGATGAGTATCTGATGTTCGGGAGTTTGTAGTTGATCGTCAGCCAACAGGAACTCCTCCGTTGGTAGATGAAGAATGGCTGACACGGATCGGCGGTCACTCGGGGCTGATTGAGCCAATGCTGCGGGACCAGAAGACTGACCGGCTAAAGTTGAAAGAATGTCGGATCACAGAATCCTGCACTGAGCTGGAGGTAGAGACACGATTGGCTGGGCTACGATTGGATCCGAAGGCAGATCGGCTTGCGAGGGGGTCTGATCGGAAGAAATGGCTTCCACTATTTTGAGAACGACAGGAGAAGAGGTGCCACCCCGCTCAGGAGAATGCACGACCGAAGAAATGGCTTCATCAGATCGGTTGCCTAAGCGCGCATCATTTTGTCAGCTGCAAAAGAAAGAAAGAATCAGTTAGACTCAAGAGAAGAATGTTGAGAAATTTCATACCTAGGCTGCTCGGGAGCTTCGTTCGGATATGGCTCAGCCCGAACATATACATCACCCCCTCTGGCAACATCTTGTGGATGTCAAATTTCAGGCCAGCCAGCATATTAGTTGTGTGGAGGTAGTCTGGCTGGCTCTTGTATTTCTTCAGATCTGGTGGGGGTGGCAGTTGGACCTGCCACTTGGTAGGAAAGCCTCGCCGCTCGGGGAGTAGCATATAGAAAAAATAATCCTTCCAATGTTTATTGGAAGTTGGCATTTTATCGAAAAAGATCAGACCAGCCCGGGACTAGAAGAGGTTGGTGCCCAGCTCGGACTACTTGGGATAATAAAAGTAGTGAAATACCAAAGGGGTTAATGGAATTATGTGCATTCGGAATAACATGACCACGCCGCACAACAGGCGAAATGAGTTGGGGACGAGCTAGGCAAGAGGGACACGAAAGTAATTACAGACTTCGATTATGAAGGAGTTGATGGGAAATCGAAGACCGACCACCAATTGGTCTCGAAAGAAACAAATTATGCCGGTCGGCGGATCATTGGGTCGATCGGATGGGGAGGCCAAGATTAGTTCATGGTCAGAAGGAAGGTCAAAAGCATTTATAAGGCTCGCAGCGTCGCCCGAGTCGTACCGAGTGTAACAACCCAAATTTCCTTATTTCGAGTCCTAATAGTAATTAAAATATTTAGAAATGCCTTAGAAATATTCTAGAGATTTTTAGACATTTTTAGAGTATTTTTATGCAATTTTTGGAGTTTGTTTGATATTTTTACCAAAAGGAGGAAGTTTCAAAAAATAAATAGGTTCGGCCGAGGTTCCAACCCGCGACCTCCAACCCAACCCAAACCTTAAGCGGATCCGACTGACCAAGTGCCCAAGCGGGCGTTGCTGATTAAGAAAAGGGCAGAATTAATTTAAGCTAGAGTAGTTAACAAAAATATTAGGTATTAAAAGGGATAAGTTAAGAGAGGGTTTCATTATCTCCCATGCCCTAAACCTTCCCTTCGTGCACGACGGCGGCTTCTCTCAGGCGGAAAGCAAAGGGAAGCTAGGGTTGTCACCTCCGGCGGCCGGCGAGGGGCTAACTCCGGGAGTTCTTCATCAATTCGAGGTCCTCTTGTCGAAGGGAAGCCGTGAGCACGAAGAGGAGCCGGAAAACTTGAGCTGACCAAAACCCTAGAGCCCTTCTTCTCGGTTTGAATCCAAGAATCAATGTTAAGTAGCCACTCACCTGCGGTAAGGGTAATTGAGTTTTGATTTAGTATTTTCCTTTGGATTCTTGGATTATAGGAAGATGAGAAGGGGTTTTAATGGATTTGGCATATAGTTTAGGCTTCTCAATTATGATATTAAGCATCTCATAATTGGATTATGTGGAGTATTCTGTTCCTTTTTGGTTTTCTGTCGTGGTTCTGAACAGGGGAATGGATTGTGGTTTTGGGATGTTGTTTTTGAAGCATGCTCGGATCAATGTGGAGTTTTAAAGTCTTCGAATTTTGTTGCTCTATTAAGACATAAGCTGTGAATGAGTTCTACATAGGTTTGATTTTAAAAGTTCCAGTAAGTCTAACTTAGTTTGTGTTGTGAAAGAGGCACGAATAGTCTCCTTGGAACTGGTGGTGTAGATTTGTTTTGTACAATACAATGAGCAGAGCTAGCTTTTAATTCTGGGAGTATACTGTTGGATTCCGGTGGCTTGTCCAGACCCTTTTCATTGTCAATTTTGATTATGCGGTTAGATACCTTCTTGTCATACATCCTATAACCTGCAGTTTTGGGTTTATTAGTAGTGAAGATTAGAAATTCAGTGCAGTTTTTGTTAGTCATGGTATGCAGATTTATTTGTTTGTTTAAACTGAAATTTTAGAACTTCCCAAGCCCAGTAGTTTTTCTTGTTTAAGTATTCAATTTCATATTTTAGATTTCTTTTGCATATCAGTTATAGATCTTTTGTTGAGTTATTAGAGCATGAAATGGTGTAAATTGGAGCATACAGTTTAGTTTCATTGTGTAGCACCATAGTTTGATTTTCCCTTGCTGTAATGAGTAAGAACAACCCTATCCAGCCACTCAAATGAGTGTGTAGCAGAGTAGTTGGGTGCCCTATTAGTTTCTTTTGAGCTTATGGGTAGTTGAACTTAATGCAGAATTGTTAGGTTTGGAAATTTAACAAATTGTATACAGTAGCAATTTCTTTAGAGTTTCAAGTGCAGTTTCGTTAAACTTATAGTGCAGTTTTGTTTAGCACAGTATGCAGATTTCTGTTAGCTTAATATGCAGAATTTAGATTAGCATAGTATGCAGATTTATTTCTGTTTAAATTGCAGTTTTGGAACTTCTCAAGCACAACGGTTTTAGTTTGTTAAAGCATTCGAGTTCAGTTTTGTATGAAACAAGCTTCACATATGTTTAGAGTTAGCTAGATTGGTTCTTTTAATTCGAAGCATGCAGTATTGGTTTTATTTGTTTCCTGATTAGTTTATTGAGCATGATTAGCCTTGTTTCTTCCAGCATGTAGTTTTATTCTTGTATATCGTGAGTATGCAAATTTTGGTGCTTTGCTATTAGAATAACATGAGTATATTTTCTAGATTCCTTTACTATTAGAATAGCATGAGCATTTCAGTTCCAGATTTTGAGTTCCCTATCAGTATTTTGAGTTTAAGAAAAGTATAAGAAATATAAAGAATAGAAAGAAAAAGGCCAAGGCCTTAAGTAGATCCCAAAGTCAAGACTTTAGGGATTTTGGCACACAAGGTGCTTGTTAAAATGTCAAGGTATTTAAATAAGAAGTAATTAAGATATTTTACTTTTTAAAAAGGCTAGTACCCGACTTCCAAGGTTGTCGTTAAACAAATCCAGGTGACCAATTCCAAGGTCTTGGCCCTGGTAAGACCAAGGTCTTTACCCTCGTAGGACTGGTGACTAGCTACCACAGTCTCTATTAGGGAGCGTGCATTGGTACTAAGCCTGGGCCCAAGAGAAGCTTTATTATTATTTTGAAGTATTAAAGTATAAGTTTTTGAACAAGTAAAATAAACTTCACGTAAGTTTAAAATTCAGCAAGTTTAGTTTTCTTGTATGCTGGCGTGTTTGTTTAGATTTGCTTTACATGTTTAGCATTTCAGTATGCCTTGTTTCCTTTGCTGTTAGATGAGCATGAGTAGTATCTTCTTTTGAGCATTCAGTTTCTAGATTTCTTTCAGCTTACATGCATACTCGATTTTTGTGAGTTAGATAGCGCTTACTAAGCAATTTTGCTTATAGATTGCATTTCCTCTTACTACAGATAAAGGAAAGGAAAAGCTATAGCAAAGGAAGGCGACAAGGAGGTGTTCGATGATGTGTGATGCCAGGACTATGGGAGAGACTTGAGACATTATTAAGTTTCCGTGTTTTAGTGGATAAGAAACATTTGAGATTGTACTTTATATTCCATGTCATTTGAGATTGTATTTTATATTCCATGCCATTAGAGATTATTCTTGCTTTAGATTGCATGCTAAGATGAGTTCAATTTAGTAAGTAGGTACTTTTGTGTTTGCATTAAGATATAGTTTCATATGTTTTCTGCTATTATGAGTTATATGTGCATGTCAGTATTGTATTGTATTTTAGTCCTGCTGAACTGCATATACTCTGTCGAAATTTTAAGTTTTCTGGAAAAAAAATTTAAGTACAGTTTGTTAAACTAGTTAAGTAAGAGTGTATAGTAGTTATGTAACGGCCACATTTAGAGAGTAGTGAGAAGGTGATCGTTACACCGAGTCTCCATGGTATGGTACCAGAGATCGGGAGCGGGGTCGGACAGTTGAGAAGAGCTCGCCATCATCGGAAAACTGAAAAACAGAAAGCTCGACGGACGAAAGGAAGGAGACACGCAAAACACACGCTGGAACAGTGGCGTGAGGAGAAAAGGACGGCAAGAACGGGACGACGTGAAAGTTTAAAGGAGCTTACGAAAGGGAGGAGTTGCCAAGGGAGAAGAGCACAGAGACGCTGAAGCACTGGTCGCACGCACAAAATCGTCGGCAGCTATCGGAGAAGAAGACGCCAAGTGAGAAGAAGGAAGATGCGACATCTTTATAAAGGCTGGGCTTGGCCGATCGGAGCCGTCTGATCTAGGTCACGGGAATCGGAGCGCAGATCCAGCCGCTGAATTCAAGCCATCAAATGTCACATCTGCATCTCGCCTCAGACGTGCGGCGACTGCGGCGGCAACACGTGGCACGCTTTCACAGGGCGGCATTTACTAGACGGTATTATTAGACGTGGGCGCGTGCTCGGCCTTAATGGGGGGAATTTGTACAAATTCCGAGGAGATTCGGACTACGTCAGCATTGACCGCGCGGTTCGCACTCATCCAAAGACGCCGAAGGAAGCGCCAACCCTCAGAATGCCAAGCGACCTTGAATATCAGTCCTACGTAGACCGGTCGGGGTCCAACCAGCATACTGGCCGATCGGCTAACCCATCACCAGACCACCTTGTCCAGTCAATCGGACTTGCTGCTTCCTTAGACTAGACTTGAGGGGGAGGCATGTGATCCGGTGGCAAGGTCGGGCCCCGCCCCGCAGAGAGGTCAACGCCACGTGAAAGGTCAAAGTCAAGGCGGTCAACGCCTCGGACTAGCGTCCGATCAGGCGACCCCATCTGCCGATCGGACTAGGGAATGGCCGGTCTGACATTATTACAGCTCGGTCTCGCATTGAGCTTCCGACGCTCAAAACTATCACCAAAGCAGGCGCCGACCGGCAAGTCATTTGTCGAGCAACTGGGCATGTGCCGGGCAGACATCCGGATCGGCCACAGATCAGATCACAGCCATCAAAGCGCAAACCCGAACCAACAAACCTGGATAATGGAAGTAGCCGAACTATCGTCCCGCTCGGCCCAGACAGCAGAATTAGCCGAGCAACCTCCCTGCTCGGCCCGCTAGCATACAAAAGTTGCCTTCGTCGGAGATCTGACTTAAGCGTCCAAGGGTCATCGCCGGGGAACCACTCCCTGGCTCGGCATTGACACTTTTGTGCTTGCAGGCTAGTCTTGCCGGAGGTCCACACATGGTCAACAGAAACGCCACATCCCCAGCGTCCATCACCTCGACTCTCGGACAAAATCATTACCTTTTTTAAGAATTTTCTATTTTAAAAAATACACTAGGTTGATTTATAAATCATTAAAATTATTAAACAAAATTTTTAAAAAATAATACTATGAGCTAAATTCGTCAAAATCAAATACGTGAGACGTGCACATCCATCGTCTCATATTTTTTTTTATATTATTACTTTCATCATCAATTTGTTATAAATTTGAAAAAAAAATTAATTGATCACGAACCATAAATTTTTTTATATTATTATTTTATAAAAATAATTTTTTTATATTATTTTTTTTTTACAAATTTTACACTAAAAATGACAAATATGATAATAAAAAAATAATAACAAATTTATTATTTTCATCAATTTGTGACGAATATGATAATAAAAATATTATTCATCACTAATTTTATCTCCAAATTCATTGCCAAGTTGGCAACGCAAATTGTGGGATGAAAAGTTTTTGTCCCAAAGCTGTGTTTTTTTTATAATGATTTATTTTTTTTAAAAAAAATACTGCTTAAGTTCCATTAATATCAAAATTTGTTCAAAATAATTTTATTTTCAAAATATCTTTCTTCATGAATAATTGATTAATTTAAATGATAATTTAGAAAAAAAAATTTGATAGTATTTTTAAATATTTAGAAGTTGTTAGCTGGCATTTTAGAAGAAAAAAATATTATCTTTTTAAGAAATTTTTTAAAAAAAAAAAAATACTGTAAGTTGATTTATAAATCATTAAAATTATTAAACAAAATAAAAAAAAAATTAATAGTATGAGCTAACTTAGTCAAAATCAAATACGTGAGATGTGAGCATCAATCTTTGATTAAAATTTATTACTCAATAAACGAGATATAACTTGATTGGCTTTTATTGAAATTAGCATTAACTGACTGTTTGGTCTTAAATAATTAATCCGTAGCCATAACCAAATCCAGCCGGAGCCTGACCCGGCGCAGGAATCGCCTGCATTTCAATATTATTGCCACCCTGCGGCGGCGGCGCCGCCGCAGCAATGAATCCTCCACCAAGATATGCTCCACCGCCGACACTGCCAACATCGCCGGCCAACATTAGTCTCCTGATCTGCGACACGGGGGTCGTGGAACGAGAGAGGAGGAGGACGAGGAGGAGGAGTAGGGTGGGCCGACGAGGGTAGGAAGCGGTCAAGAACAGAGTCGACCGAGGGGTGGCCAAAGGAGGGTTTGCCGGCGGGGGAGAAGACGATGACGGCAAGGTGAGCCCCGCAGAGGAGAGCTCGTTGGCCCTCTTGAAGAGTCCGGCGCGGCGCTTGGAGAAGCACACTTGACGTGCCTCCTCGCTCTCGATCCGCTTAATCTCGATCTTTTGTCGGCCCATGCTCGTCTTCCTCTTCCTTATTGGCATCATCGTCTAATCTGAAAAGAAAAAATAAGAACGAAGCACCAACACAATTAAATTCGGAACTATATCAAAGATTAGTACTAATGATGAAAAAATACACATATATATATACACTAATGTTGAGAAGTATTAGTCCCGTTTCTATTACAAATCTCCTTACCAATCATATATACCAATCATATATACGTACATATTGATTGATTGCGGTAGAAATCAATTAAGGATGAAAATTACCAATAAAGTAATTATTTTTGATTGACACTAGCTAGATTTTCCATATTTCTTTTTCCATTTATAACAAAAATCAAATTCATATATTTTGTTTACATGTATGTACGAGATTTGATTCAATCTATTTTTATTTAAAATTTTAGTCCAATTTATTTATTCGAAAGTTTAATTTTTTAAAAAAATATATTAATTATTATAATTAAATCGGTTTGATTTTTATTATGAATTTTACAAATCAACTAAATTGTTTTTTAAATTAAATAATTAATAATAAAATTTTTAAAAATTTTATTTTTTTTAAATTGATTAAATGTTTATAAAAACTTTAATATTTTTTATTTTTTATTAAAAAAATTTATTATATTGATAACTATAATTTAAACCATTATGTTCTAGCACACACTAATAATCAAACTCAATGTCCATCATTATCCTAGACTAACGGAGCAATTGTTAGACCAAGGAATTTAATATTCGAATCTTAGCTGTAGCACATTTCAGGAGATTTTCCCTCTAGTGAGAAGCAGACCTAAGAATGCTTGTCGTTTGGATGAGGCTCCATTAGTATTTCCCAATTTACCTTAGTGATCGGTGAAAAACTTTTATGAGGCCGGATTGATCACGCCAAATTTAGTTAATTCGAAAAACTAGATACCTGGCGCCATCTAAAAAGTGTAATTGTCAAGGGATCTAAAATTTGAGCCTCAGCTACATCGCATTGTAGGAGATTTTTTTTCACGTGAGAAACAAGTCTAAGAAATCTGGCTGTTTGGATGAACTCTATGAGTACTTTTTGATTTTTTTTTTTTTTTACCCTAATGGTTGATGGTATTTTTAGAATTTGTCATTTCGAAGAGTGGATAATGTCAATTAATACAATGAATAAGGTGGGGCCCCTCGAGTCGAGTCAAAGTCTAGTAGGCCGGGTGACATGGTGATCAAAGTCAATGAGGGGTCAACCCTTGAATCCAGCGCAATCTATCGTCGCAACTAAGAGGTTATCCACTCAGACCATTGGCTCGGTCAGACGCCGAGTCCCTCAGTATTGATGAATAACTAAAGATGAGTTAGCACTCTCCAGAGCCAAGTCTTCTTCGCCACTCGAAGATTGCACGATTAACTAGCTAGGCCGAGTAATTCAGCAGATCGGAACTACGATCCGATCGGATAGATTGGACACCCAGTCTGATCGAACTCTTTGGCTAAATAGATAGGCCGAGTGAGGGACGAGTCCCTAACCACACTCTATAAATCCAATCGGATTACCCTTGTAAGAGATTGTCGATCGAGTTATAGGAGGGATTCAGTCAGCTTGCTAGGTAAGCATATTATGGGTCCTTCAACCCAACAACCTCATATTCCTTTTTGGTGTTTTGTGTCATAAATGATAGATAATATTTCATAGGAAAACTGTACACTAGAAGCTTTCACCTGGCCAAATGTTGAGATTACAGGTCCATTTTTGGAAAGGTGTCAGAGCATCTTTATGATCTATCGTTTTTTAGAAATGTTTTGAGATTCATACACAAACAAACAGTAACAATATTCTCTAGTCGTCGAATTGATGCATTCAGGCATCATCAATTCTGTAAGACTAGCACGGGTTATATTCCTTGGTGTTGGGGGATCGGTGGCCGGCTTGAAGGGGGTTGGATAGACGGCACCCCCAAATCGATCGCTTCTCCTACGATGTTATCTTGCGCAGTGGAATACAAACAAAACAAACAAGCTAAAGGCTAAAACTAAGAAAGGAAATGCAAACCGCTAATACGTTCGTTTAACGTTGTTCGGAGATTAGGGCTCCTACTCCACGGCGTGTCCTTGAGGTGGACGATCCCGATCCATCGGTGGATTAGCCCTCGGCAAACTTCGGATATCTCAAGTAGCTCCTTGTGGGTGGAGAAACCTCACCACAACACTCACAAATACTTGAGAACAAGTAGACTACTAATTAGGGTTTACTACTGTTGGTGCGGTTAGCACTAACGATTTAACCCAAGTTTTGATGAATGACAAATCAAGTTAAGTTAATCTGTTGTTGTCTAACACTCTGATCGAGTGTGCAGGAGAAGCCCAGACAGGTCGACGGACTGACCGGATGTCTGGCACGAAGCCCAGCTAGGTCGACGGGCTGACCGGATAGCTGGCGAGAAGTCCAAGCGGGTCGACGGGCTGACCGGACGCTTGGCGAGAAGTCCAGCTAGGTCGATGGGCTGACCGGATAGCTGGCGAGAAATCCAGATGGGTCGAAGGGTTGACCGGACATCTGGCAGGTGAGTAAAGGTAAGTCACTGGAAGGGAGTGACTGTGAGGACGCGTTCTCGGGAAGGGAACATTAGGCATCGATCCGGCTTAGATCCATTTCGGATATCTAAGTCGAGATCGTGACTAGATTTCGGTCTCGGAAAGACGGAATCTAAGTCATACTTTTTCATGTCAAACTCATGAACTGTGCTAACACTTTGTTTTGCAGGAAATTTATTATACTTGCCTCGGACTAACCTTGTCTTGCAGGAGAAGGACCTGTTCTGGAGAAAGGTTGTCCGGGCGCCCGGGAGGCAAGTTTTATCCCGATTGCGCGTCACCACGTGGAGCTCATTGGTTGGACCTGCCACGTCTCACCAGGGCACCTGGAAGGGATCCAGGGCGCCCTGAGCTTCATATAAAAGAAGGGGCAAGGGTAGAGCTTCGATATGAACTTAGAATCCAAGATCTGCTGCTCTGTGCTCTTGTGACGCCACGAAAAGCTCTCCGACTCAGTGCTGATTTTGTTTTAATTCTATTGTCGGTATTTTCTTTATCTGTCAATTCTTGTACTTAACTCTGTAATATTCGAATTGATAGTGATTGCCCAACGAAAGTACTTACGGAGTACGGGCCTTCGAGTAGGAGTCGTCACAGGCTCCGAACGAAGTAAAAACACCGTGTTCATTTGTCTAAGTTTTTATTCCGCTGCACTTAACTCTTATTAACGTTGTTTTTCGAATCGATATTCACCCCCCCCTCTATCTACGTTTCACGATCCAACAACTACCACTAATTTCGTCAACTATAACCAAGCTCCCAAGCTTTGGTTATATAGGTCGCGGGTTGAAAACTCCGCCTACAAGTTGACTGCCAAAACATGCAGTCGATTGCCCTCTGTGGAAATTCAACCGTTACATCCCAACGGCTCGATACTAGTAGACTGCTAAAACTTATAGTCGACTGATGCAGTCGACTGCCAAAACATGCAGTCAACTGATCCACACTGACCGAACGAACAAAACCATTCTGTTCGCACCCAGTTGACTGCACCAGTTAACTGCTAAAACATGCAGTTGACTGCTACAGTAGCGCTACAGTACTGCTACAGTAACACTACAGTAAAACCCTAAAACTAGGATTTTACTCCGAGTACAATCTCTTGTGCACTCGTACCCTCACCCTTATGACTCACTTGATGCTTCTTTGCAGCCTTGACCTCTTGCCTTCAAGCCTACTTTCTTTGGCTCTCGTCCTTCGGATGCATTCAAGCCCACGGCTCGTCCTAATGTCATCCTTCGCGTATGCCTCGAAGTCACTTCCCTCGGCCCTTATCCTTGTTGTCTTGTCCACGGTCCCTCGGATACTCCATCCTTCACCAGACCCGAAGCCATCTACCTGAGTCACATGTGTATCCTGTAAACCTGCACAACTCAAATACACATATCAAATACAAGGATAAACCTAACTTAAACCCTTTTCCCAAATACTAAAACATATGGTCGCACGGACCATTGGGATTGCTCCAACACTTGGTTCGCCAAACAACTGTTTTCTCACTGGATGGAGACATTGGGATGTCGATAGTTTAAATGTGGATGTTAGTTATGGTAACTAATTCATTAGAGTGACTCGTTGTAAAATTTCATATAAAATAAGAGCCTTACTTTGATATCATATACAAATTAAGAAGAGGAAACATTTAGTCATATTATTGAATAAAAAAAGAAGGTTAGAAATATAAAGTATAAAGTCTTATATAACTAAATTAAAAAACCCTACACTCTAAATAGACAAAGCAAAAGATTATATATATATATATAATTTAACAAATGCCAATATATTTTTTTTTTGTCTTTGTTATTTTCTCCTTTTAGCATTTTATATTGTTTATTATCAAAATTATTTTCAATTTGGGCTCTTGATATGTATGAACGAACAAGCATATATGCATTAATTATTAGTAATGTTTCAATTTATATTTTACATTGATATTTATGTTGGGTGAATTGAGTTTTGTACTTTTATTTCTTATATGGTTTACTATCCTTTGTTCTAATAGACGATTAAAATTTGGGGCATAATAATTTTATTGGTATCTAATCTTAGAATACAATTTTGATTTATGAGGTTTATGTTTCATTTTGATTTATAATTTTTTGAACTTTAGACATCAAGAAAATATTGACAATTCTAAGCATGAAAAATAGTAAACATGAAAATTATAAACACGATAACATGTCAGTAGTTACTTTTAGTATTAAATCTTAAATAGTAAATTTGAGAGTTATATTTTTATTAATGGAGAATATTAAATATGAATAAATAAATCAATATATAACAATAATGATGATAAAATTTGATAGGTTGGAATTTGATTTAATTTAGTATCAAAAGAAAAGAAGACTAATAATATTAAGATTGCCATAAATAGATAAATAAATATATATAAGTATATAAAATTTTAAAATATCCTTGAATATTTTTTTAAAAAATACTGATTAAGTTCCATTGATATCAAAAATTTGTTTAAAATTATTTTATTATCAAAATAGCTTTCTTCATGAATAATTGATTAATTTAAATGATAATTTAGAAAAAAAAATGATAGTATTTTTAAATATTTAGACAGTAGTTAATTGACATTTTAGAAGAAAAATATATTACCTGATCCGGTGACAAGGTCGGGCCCCGCCCCGTAGAGAGGTCAACATCACGTGGAAGGTCAAAGTCAAGGCGGTCAACGCCCCGGGCTAACGTCCGATCGGACTAGGGAATGGCCGATCCCATGTTATTATAGCTCGATCTTGCATCGAGCTTCCGACGCTCAAAACTATCACTAAAGCAGGCGTCGACCGATAAGTCATTTGCCGAGCAGCTGGGAATGTGTCGGGCGAACATTCGGATTGACCACAAATCAAATCACAGCCATCAAAGTAAAACATGACTCAACAAACCTAGACAATGGAAGTAGTCTAACGGTCGTCCCGCTCGGCCTAGACAGCAGAATTAGCCGAGCGGCCTCCTCGCTCGACCCGCTAGCATTCAAAAGTTGGCCAAGCAGCCCATCCGTTCGGCCCACTAGCAGACAGAGGAAGGATCAACTGGTATCCTACTCGAGACGTGTCGCAGATAGACAGCATGGTCGGCGGCATTATCAGGCAGAGAATCGTATAACGGAAGCTTACACTGTCTTATCAGGATATGCTTGAGTTGTTGAGGTATGGTGGCAGGTACACTTCTCTGACACATCCTATCAGGGAAAGCTTGGAGATGTGTGCATGCCTCGGGGAGCATGCACATGCACCCCTGAAAGCCCTATATATAGGACCCCAAGCTTCGACGAAGGTATGCATATTCTACTGTAGCTACAGTTTCGCTACCACCTTTGTTTCTTTGCTTGCTTATTGCCTTCGCTGGAGATCTGACTTGAGCGTCGGAGGGCCATCGTCGGGGAACCACTCTCTGGCTCGGCACTAACGCTTTTGTGCTTGCAAGCTAGTCTCGCTGGAGGTCCACGCACGGTCAACAGTGTTAGAATCTTAGATGGCTAGAGGGGGGGTGAATAGCCCCTTAAAAAAAACTTGTACAAAGATGTCTACAAAAAACTTGTTAGCACAGCAAAAATAGGAAACTAAAACGAAAGGAAACAAACACATTAACACACAGATTTACGAGGTTCGGGGATAACTTGCCCCTACTCCTCGGCGTGTCCGTAAGGTGGACGACTCCTTGATCTTCGGTAGATCGCACCCCGGTAAAATTCCGGCTAGAGATCCTCCTTCTCGGTGGAGTAACCTCTCCACAAAGTCTCAAGAAAAATATATGTTAAAGCACGAGACTTACAGAGCTCGGTGGCAAAGAAGAATGAACGAATGCTTACAACCACGCGAGGATCAGTGGAAACAGGAACTCACAGATCGCAGTTTCTCACCCGAGAGCTCAAGAACAAAGCACACCTCAACGATCAACAGTTTCTATCACTTTCTCTTACTTGCTTGTTCTTCTTTTCTCTCGTTGTTTACTGCTTCTTAAACCCCTGTTCTCCGCTATCACGGATCGTGGTGAATCTGCACAAAATCATCGCTGCAGCCAATCCTCTTCCTGGTCCTCTGAACTCACACCAATGAAATCACAACCTTCACTGGTGTCTTCTGAGCTTGAATCAATCACCAAGAGTCAAGCGGATCGCAACAAGATCTCACCAGTAGCCGTTGTTGCCTCAAATGCACCATGCGCCGCGAATCACAGCAGAAAGTTCATTTGTCGTATTCCTCTTATGAACTCAATTTGAAATTATGCTTGGAATGGTACCTATAATCCTGCAAACTCAAAAGCTAACAGCACAGAGAGTTATATCACATAAATAAGGCAAAACAAATGCAGTGGAGGAATTGCAGAAACAACGAACAAAACAGCTTGTGTGTGGATCGGTCACCGGACCGATCCATGGACCGATCAGGACATATCCTGATCGGTCCACAGATTAGCTGATCGGTCGTGGAGACCGATCAGGCCGCAGCTAGATCGGTCTCCATGACCGATCCTTCCCTCTTTTCTTCGCAATAGCATCTTCTGATCGGTCTACAGACCGATCAGATTACACTCAGTGTGCTACTGAGTGTTTCGATCGGTCTCCGGACATCGATCGATTGCACTTAGTGTGCTCTACCGGTGTTTCTGATCGGTCTGCTGCACCGATCAGATTATAGTGTGCTTTAGAGTGTTTCCTGATCGGTCACCGACCGATCCATGGAAACTCAGTTTCTGACTTCCGGATGGTCCGCCGATCCACGTTATTATATCTGGATCGGTCGGCGGACCGATCCAATATACCATGGAATCTCCACCTAATCCGTCCGACCTAATCCCGAGCCCTCTCGGACCTAGTCCAGAGAGCTACCGAGCCTTCTCCGACTTCATCAGTCCGGAGAACAAGCTACCGAGCCCTCTCGACCTAGTCCGGGAGGCAGCTCGAGCCCTCTCCGACTTCCGAGGTCAGAGAATGAGCTGAGCCCTCTCGACCTAGTCCGGAGAACGAGGCACTGAGCCCTCTCCGACTGTCCGGTCCAGAGAACGAGCACCGAGCCCTCTCGACCTAGTCCGGAGGCAGCTACAAGCCCTCTCGACTTCGTCCGGTCCAGGAACGAGCTACAGAGCCCTCTCGACCTAGTCCGGAGAACGAGCTATCAAGCCCTCTCCGACTTCGCTCGGTCCGAGCGAGCTACAGGCCCTCTCGACCAGTCAGGACAGCTACCAAGCCCTCTCCACTTGAGGTCCGGCCCAGAACGAGCCACCAGGCCCCTCTACCTAGTCCGGAGAACGAGCTACCGAGCCCTCTCCGACTTCGCGTGCCAAGTTTCCAACTTGGACTTTTCCCTTCCACTCGATCAACCTTGATCATTAATTAAAACGAGTTTAATTAACATCTGATACAAACTTAAATCCGTGTCAACATCAAAACAATAGCCAGGTCAGACTGTATCAACAATCTCCCCCTTTTTGTTGTTTGACAACACGATTTATGTTTAGATCAGAAATGTTCTTATTTTCATAATTTTAGGGGAATCAAAATCCTCCCCCTAAGATGAGTATACCATGATGTAAGGAAGTCAATAACGAGAATCAAGATCCTCCCCCTAAGATGAATATACCATGATGTAAGGAAGTCAATAACGAGAATCAAGATCCTCCCCGTTATCTTCTCCCCTAAAATCAAACCTTCATACATCTCTAAACTTAGATATCTCTCCCCTTTTGTCAAACACCGAAAAGGTGCGAATGAGATGATAAGACTCAAAAGACTCCCCCTTAACCCATACTGTCTTTCTTAATGCACCTAGAGTTCCCTCGAAGTGTATTATATGACAGTAAGAGATAAAATACAATCAAGTCATGGCATAGAAACAACATATGAATATGAACTGAAGCATAAGGAAAAGCAAGAAATAGACAAATAAATAGTAAAAATATACGAGTAGCATAAGTATCCAGGTCAGACAAAGATATCCAACAAGTAGCATCCAAAATACAGACAGGCAAAGTGACACACAGAATGTATCAATCAATATCCTCAACATGAGGAAACTCATCATCATCCGTGGGAGGCTCGTAACCCTGAGGCGGCATGCTGGAGCTCGAAGGTGGATGGCCCGAGTAATGCTGTGGAGGTGGGTAGTTGGCCATCCAGCCCAGAAGCAGCTGCTGCGTCACCAGCTGCTGACTGCGTAGATC
This sequence comes from Zingiber officinale, assembly GCF_018446385.1. Taxonomy (NCBI): domain Eukaryota; kingdom Viridiplantae; phylum Streptophyta; class Magnoliopsida; order Zingiberales; family Zingiberaceae; genus Zingiber; species Zingiber officinale. The sequence goes on along the minus strand of NC_055990.1, from coordinate 64,648,998 downwards.
ATCGTAGCGCTGGACGATCCGAACGCGCAGTCCATGGAGCTCAGCAGCCAGCAGCTCTTCAATCGATCAAAGCGACTCTCCAGCTCGGCGATCTGCCAGTGCAGATCAGGATCGACCTCTCCATCGTCAGCAGCAACAGGAGCAACCTGTCGTGGAGGTCCCCGTGGTAACTCACCTAGAGCTCTCCCATCCTTCCACCGAACATCCCCATTTTGTCCTATGATTCCAGACTTGGAAAATGCCCGCTTCCCAAGCCGGCAATCCTGTCTGACCATCTTCACTATCCTACCCTTAGACACATCTATCTGAAGGGTCTTGAGCCAATCGGTAATTATATGCCCATAAGGCATATAAACGGTGGAGCTGCTAGGCTGAAAATAGGAGATGATCGAAGAATAGATGCTGGACATAATGTCAAAGTTGAGACGCCGACGGAAACCATAAAGCATAAGACAATGATATGGTCGGATCTCAGATAATGGTTTAGATGTGATAGGTAGAAGGCAGTTCGTGACAATCTTAAAAAGAATGTAGTCTTGAGGAGATAATCTCAAGGCTGCAAAAGTAGGGAAGTCAACATCTAGCTCATCTAGTCCATCCGGTCTAGGGTGTCCAAAGAAATACTCATAGATGGAATCAGGTGAGACATCAAGTGGAGGAGGTAATGACTCTGGTAAATCAGGATAGATGGGAAAAAGATCTCCTGAACACATCCGACAACCTAGATACCCAAAGAATTCTCTGATGGAGAAATCAATAGTTCTTTTAGTGACTCGGGATTTATAAACACCATCACCGTTCTGATGAAGATTGTTATAGAATTCAGAGATTAGATCATGGTTGATGTCCCTTTCTAGGTAGACTACCGAGTCAAGTTTATAATAGGCTAGGGTTTCGGATACAGAGGGACAAAATTCATCCATGTACTTTCAATCCACAGATCGACATGGAAGCAGTTTGAATGTCCTCTGTTGAAATGCTTGCTCAAACTGGCGGTTCGGGAATCTTGACGAAGAGGAAGGTTGAGGTCGGGAGGGTGCCTGGGACTTGGATTTCTTAGGTGACTTAGATTTAGAGGTCCCTTCACCCACTACTTTCTTTCTAAGGTTTAACAAAGTGGTAAAATGGGGCAATGAGTGAGCACCGGAGCCACCAGCACAACAAAAACATATATGGTTAGAAATAAAACCGAACTGCCAACGTTCTAGAGAGGTAGAGAGTTACCTTGGTGCCATTGAACTTTTGGCTAGAGTTTCGGAGAGCTAGAGCTTCAGCTAGGGTTCGGCTAGAGGTCCGCGTGCAACGAGAAGAGAAGGAGTGATGTGAGGGAAGGAGTCGGCTAGGGTTCCGCGTGAAAGAAGAAAAGAAGAGATCGGGAAGTTTTAATGGTTTACTGATGGGTATACAGTTGATGAAATGATCAGACGGCTGTCCGATCAGGAGAAATCCTGACCGATCAAGGAACGTCCTGATCGGTCAGGGAATGTCCTGATCGGTCGTGGAGACCAATCAGGGAGCTTCCTGATCGGTCCCCGGACCGATCAGAGGTGGATCAGTGTGCCAAGCCTCCTGATCGGTCGTGGAGACCGATCAGGGAACCTCCTGATCGGTCCCGGACCGATCGAAGTCGATCAGTGATACGTGCCAGCGGTCGATCTGCAGACCGATTAAATATCGAAGAACTCTCCTGATCGGTCATAGAGACCGATCAGATATCATCCTGATCGGTCCCTGGACCGATCAGTGTCTGATAATCAGTGACTTCAGTCTCTGAAATTCGTATAGACAGCTCTGAAACTTGGTTCAACAACTTCTAAGTTCAGAACCTAGGATCTGAAGAGCCCACAGATTATATTCAGTGATACCAATGAATATTTCCTAATGATGAGCTCTAATGATTTTGAATTATCAAGGGCTCGAAAGTTTCAGACACTTCATAACCAATGTTATGTGTTGAATCTCAAAGGTTCAAAAGAGAAGTTTGTTTTATTTGTTTGCTGAAACTATGATTTATAGTGAACCAAGATAATAAATCTGACTCAGGCTATCGGTTCACGATATATCCTTCCTATGATTAGTTACAAGTTTGTCAAAATATGTCAAATTTCTTCACCAACTTGTCCTATTTTCAATCAAAATCAGGAAGGTATCAATCAAGGGTATCAATCAACACATCAACCAGGTTAGATGATTTCTAGACACCGATCCAACCAAGATTCCTTGGTTGGAATATATGAGTAAGATCTAGGAGCCAAATATACATGAATTATGTAATGGCCTTCCCCATACTCAATTTATGTCTCCTCAACCTAATTATTCAAGGGATGCATGATACATTTTGAATAATTTGGTTGATCCTAGCATCTCACCCCATTTCTAGCAACCAAAAATATTTTGTTAAACCTTATAGTTTGTGTGAGATGTTCCCAAGTTGCCCAAATTAATTTCCCAATTTCTCTTGTCATCTGTAGTTGTCCTTATTGATCATGATGTCGTCAAAATGACTTATTGAGCCAAACACATTCCCAATTCTCTCCTTAAATGACTAAATTCATTTTCAGGAAGAGGTTTGGTAAAAATATCGGCTAGGTTTGACTTTGACTCAACATATGTGAGTGCAATATCTCCCCTAGCTACGTGATCTCTAATGAAGTGATGACGCACTTCAATGTGTTTGGTCCTAGAATGATGGACTGGATTTTTCGTTAGGTTTATTGTGCTAATGTTGTCACACAACACTTGCACTCCTTTATACGAAAGTCCATAATCTTCTAGAGTGTGAATCATCCACAACAATTGTGATACACTCTCTCCCATGGCAATGTATTCAGCCTCAGTCGTGGAGAGAGCAACACAATGTTGCTTCCGACTTGACCAACTAATCAACGATGAACCTAAAAATTGACAACCCCCACTAGTGCTTTTCCGATCCAATTTGCATCCAGCATAATCGGAATCGGTATAGCCTATCAAATCAAAAGACTCCGTACGAGGGTACCACAGTCCTACTCTAATCGTGCCCTTGAGATATCTTAGAATTCTCTTAACTGCAGTTAAATGAGATTCTTTGGCACAAACTTGATATCTAGCGCACATGCCCACAGCAAAAAGTATGTCCGGTCGACTAGCTGTGAGATATAGAAGACTATCGATCATGCTTCTATATTGCGTTAGATCAACTGGTTTCCCACTCTCATCATTGTCAAGACGAGTGTTTGTCGCCATTGGAGTGGATACTTCCTTAGAGTCACTCATGTTGAATTTTTTGAGCATCTCTTGAGTGTATTTCGTCTGATGGACATAAATTCCATCTCGAGTTTGTTTGATTTCAAGTCCAAGGAAAAATGTCAATTCTCCTACTAGACTCATCTCAAACTCACTTTCCATGTGAGTGATAAATTCATTCAAATAGCCCTTGTTATTTGAACCACAAATGATGTCATCGACATACACTTGGGCTACAAAAATGTTTTCACCATCTCTACGCAGAAATAGTGTTGGGTCTATTTGGCCTCTTACAAAACCCTTTTCTAGTAAATATGTTGACAACCTTTCGTACCAAGCTCGTGGTGCTTGTTTAAGCCCATAAAGTGCTTTCTTGAGTTTGTACACGTGGTTTGGAGCTTCGGTATTCACAAACCCCGGTGGTTGTTCAACATAGACTTCTTCTTTAATAAAGCCATTTAAGAAGGCAGATTTAACATCCATTTGATAGAGCTTGAAACCTCTATGTGCAGCAAAAGCTAGCATCAAACGAATGGACTCTAATCGGGCTACAGGAGCATAAGTCTCATCATAATCGAGACCTTCGACTTGACTATAGCCCTTGGCTACAAGTCTTGCCTTGTTTCTTACAACTTCTCCCTTTTGATTTAACTTATTTTTGAAGACCCATTTAGTTCCAATAATGGTGGTCTTCTTAGGTCTAGGAACTAAGTCCCACACTTGGCTCCTTTCAAATTGACCTAACTCATCTTGCATAGCTATGATCCAATCAGGATCGTGCAATGCCTCATCAACTAATTTTGGTTCAATCTCTGAAATCAATGCGACTTCATTAGACTCATTTCTAAAGAATGACCTAGTCCTAACCCCTTGTTGGATGTCTCCCACAATTTGGTCTTGGGGATGACTAGTGGCTATCCTAGATTGTCTTGGTGTTGGTGGTACCACATGAATGGTCTCACTAGGCACAGGCAAGGACTCAATATCAGGCAAAGGATCAGATTGAGTTCTTTGTTGCCTTTGCTCATCAACATCAGAGTCAACTTCGACTTGTTCTTCATTTTGATCATTCAAACTTAGATTTCTAAGTTCAAATTGAATTTCTCCTACATCCCTTGATTGATCATTTAAGTTAGGGATTTCTTCAAAAGCTACATCAGAGGACTCTTCAATCAATTTAGTCCTATTGTTGTAGACTCGATAGGCTTTGCTGGTGAGCGAGTACCCGACCAGTATCCCTTCATCAGCTTTGGCCGAAAATTTTCCAAGATGGTCCTTGGTGTTCAAAATAAACACCTTACAACCAAACACCATAAGATGTTTAATTGTAGGGGGTTTTCCAAACCAAAGTTCATGGGGAGTCTTTCCTAAAAACCTATGTATCGAGATTCCTATATTCAGAGCTTCAGCCCATAAGTAACTCGGTAGTGAGTACTCATTGAGCATACTTCGTGCAGCCTCTTGTAAGACTCGGTTCTTTCTCTCCACAACCCCATTTTGCTGTGGGGTCCTTGGAGTAGAGAACTCATGCCTATATCCCTTTTCTTGACAGAATTCTAAAAACCTATGATTTTGAAATTCACCACCATGATCACTTCTAATGGTTTTAATTGTTGTTGATTTTTCATTTTCAGTTCTTCTACAAAAGGAAATAAAAATATCTATGGTTTGATCCTTAGTTTTCAAAAAGAAGGTCCATGTAAACCTAGTAAAGTCATCAATAATCACTAAACAGTATCTACTTCCATTTAATGAAATAACACTACTGCAATCAAACAAATCCATATGTAATAAGTCTAGGGCAGTAGTGGTACTACGCTTTTACCTTTATGAGGCGCTTTAGTTTGCTTACCCTTCTGACATGCATCACACAATTTGGTCTTTTGGTACTTGATGCTTGGTAAGCCTCGCACTAAACCTTTGTTGACCAGCTTCCGGATATTCTTCATGTTTACATGAGCCAACCTCCTATGCCAAAGCCACGATTCTTCTTCTTTTGACATGAAACACTTAGCAAGAGCATTAGTAGCACTTTTAAAAGAAACTTGATAAATGTTATCTACTCTTGTGCCTACTAGTACTGTGTCAAGTGTGTCAATGTGTTTGACCAGACATTGACTTGAATGAAACTCAATTGTGTAACCCGTATCACACAATTGACTGACACTTAGGAGATTAAAAGTCATCTCCTTGACTAGAAGGACATTCTTGATTTGGAGGCATTCGGATATATGAATGTCTCCAACTCCTATAACCTTAAGACTACCATTATTACCAAAAGACACATTACCTCTATTTTTATTTTGAATGGTAGAAAATAGTGACTTGTCCCCGGTCATGTGCTTGAAGCATCCACTATCAACAAACCAAGTTGATAGACGCTCCCCCTTTACCAATGCCTACAAGACACGAAAGATAGATGTTTTAGGTACCCAAATCTTGGGACCTAATGCATCTACAATGAAGGACTTAGGCACCCATGCCTTTGTTACCTTCTTCCTAGTCTCATGAACCCTAGAAACATGCGATCTATGAAATTGGGTTCTTGACACTAAAGAAATAAAGCTAGACTCCTTAGGTTGGTATCCTAATCCAGCCTTGTTGTAGACCGCCCTTTGGGCATTTAGAATCATGTCTAGGGTCTTAGAGCTAGTTGAGAATTTCTCAAGCATTTTCTTGAGTTTCTCAACCTCACCCTTCAAGGCCTTGTTCTCATCTTCAAGAAGCTCTAGATGTAGGTCATCAACCTCATCTTCCCTAAGAGCTCTCAGGTTCTCTACTTCTTCTTTTAATGATTTATTTTCTGTTTTTGATTTCTTAAGCAAGGTAGACAAATGTGTAATAGTCTTATAACATTTTTCTAAGTGAGAAGAGGTTACCTCTTCATCATCCGAAGATGATGAAGCCGCGGTTGAAGTGCTTGAGTCATCACTCTCGGACTCGGACTCCTCCCTTGCCATAAGTGCCAATTGCCGAGTACTCTTCTCCTTCTTCTCTTCCTCCTCCGATGAGCTTGTGGAAGATTCATCCCAAGTGGCCTTGAGAGCTTTCTTCTTCTTGGCTCTCTCCTCCTTCTTTTTGGCCCATTCCTCCTTCTTAAGTTTTGGACACTCACTCCGGTAGTGGCCTTTCTTGCTACACTCATAGCAAGTAACGTTAGACTTATCAATATTTTGATCTACAGTCTTACCTTTGTATCTCCTGCTTCTTCTCATGATCCTCCTCACAAAATTTGCCATCTCGCTTGATGATGATCCACCTTCATCATCGGACTCGGAGGAGGATGAGGATGAGGATGAAAAAATCTCTTTCTCCTTCTTCTTTCCTTTCTTTCTTCTCCCATCTTTGCTCTTTTCTCCTGCAAACAAAGCTATACCTTTCTCCTTTTGACCTTTGTTAGCAAGTTCATGAAGTTCCATTTCACAAAAGAATTCATCTAACTTTACAATGGAAAGATCCTTGGAAACCTTGTAGGCATCTACCATAGATGACCACAAGGCATTCCTTGGAAAGGATTTAAGAGCGTACTTTACTAGATCGCGATTCTCCACGCGTTTATCCACGGAATGTAGACCATTGATGATTTCCTTGAACCTCCCATGTAGTTCACTTACCGTTTCATTTTCCTTCATAGTGAGATTTTGTAGTTGATTCAAGAATAGGTCCCTCTTGGCTATCCGAGAATCATGAGTTCCTTCTTGGAGCTCGATAAGCTTGTTCCATAAATATTTTGCACTCGAGAATGGACCTACCTTGACGAGTTGGTCCTTGGCAATCCCACATTGTAAGGTGACTACTGCCTTGGCATCGGCTTGCCCTTTACGAGTTTGTTCAGTAGACCACCTTGATGAATCGAGTTCCTTATCTTCTTCATCCTTCGGTGGTGTGAATCCTTCCTTGACCGAGAACCACATGGAGATATCAGTCTTGAGGTAATACTCCATGCGGCTCTTACAGTACTGGAAATCTGCCCCATCAAAGAAGGGTGGTCTGTTTGTGCTGAATCCTTCCTTCATGGCCATCTTCTTGCTCCTTTGGATGTTAGTCCAGATGAAGAGCACCAGGCTCTAATACCACTTGTTAGGATCTTAGATGGCTAGAGGGGGGTGAATAGCCCCTTAAAAAAAACTTGTACAAAGATGTCTACAAAAAACTTGTTAACACAGCGGAAATAGGAAACTAAAACGAAAGGAAACAAACACACTAACACACAGATTTATGAGGTTCGGGGATAACTTGCCCCTACTCCTCGGCGTGTCCGTAAGGTGGACGACTCATTGATCTTCGGTAGATCGCACCCCGGTAAAATTCCGGCTAGAGATCCTCCTTCTCGGTGGAGTAACCTCTCCACAAAGTCTCAAGAAAAATATATGTTAAAGCACGAGACTTACAGAGCTCGGTTGCAAAGAAGAATGAACGAATGATTACAACCACGCGAGGATCAGTGGAAATAGGAACTCACAGATCGCAGTTTCTCACCCGAGAGCTCAAGAACAAAGCACACCTCAACGATCAACAGTTTCTATCACTTTCTCTTACTTGCTTGTTCTTCTTTTCTCTCGTTGTTTACTGCTTCTTAAACCCCTGTTCTCCGCTGTCACGGGTCGTGGTGAATCTGCACAAAATCATCGCTGCAGCCAATCCTCTTCCTGGTCCTCTAAACTCACACCAATGAAATCACAGCCTTCACTGGTGTCTTCTGAGCTCGAATCAATCACCAAGAGTCAAGCGGATCGCAGCAAGATCTCACCAGTAGCCGTTGTTGCCTCAAATGCACCATGCGCCGCGAATCACAGCAGAAAGTTCATTTGTCGTATTCCTCTTATGAACTCAATTTGAAATTATGCTTGGAATGGTACCTGTAATCCTGCAAACTCAAAAGCTAACAGCACAGAGGGTTATATCACATAAATAAGGCAAAACAAATGCAGTGGAGGAATTGCAGAAACAACGAACAAAAGCGACTTGTGTGTGGATCTCATCGGACGATCCATGGACCGATCGGACATATCACGATCGGTCCAGATTGACGGCCGTGGAGACCGATCAGCCTAGATCGGTCTCCATGACCGATCCTTCCTTCTTTCTTCGCAATCTTCCGATCGGTCTATAGACCGATCACTCGATGTGCTCGAGTGTTTCGATCGGTCTCGGCCGATCGATTCACACTAGTGTGCTCAGTGTTTCTGATCGGTCTGCATCGATCAGATTACTAGTGTGCTCGAGTGTTTCGATCGGTCACCGCGATCCATGGAAACTTCGCTTTGGATCGAGCCGATCCACCGCCTTATGTATCATCGGTCGGCCCGATCCAATGTACCATGGAATCATTCGACCTAATCCGGTCCGCTACCGAGCCCTCTCCGACCTAGTTCGGAGAACGAGCTACCGAGCCTTCTCCGACTTCATCAGGTCCAGAGACCGAGCCCTCTCTGACCTAGTCCGGAGAACGAGCTATCGAGCCCTCTCCGACTTCATCAGGTCCAGAGAACGAGCTACCGAGCCCTCTCGACCTAGTCAGGAGGAGCTACCGAGCCCTCTCCGGTCCGGAGAACGAGCTGAGCCCTCTCGGACCTAGTCCGGAGAACGAGCTACCAAGCCCTCTCGACTCGTCCGTCCAGAGCGAGCTACACGAGCCCTCTCGACCCAGGAGGCAGCTATCAAGCCCTCTCCGACTTCGTCCGGTCCAGAGAACGAGCTACCGAGCCCTCTCTGACCTAGTCCGGAGAACGAGCTACCAAGCCCTCTCCGACTTTGTCCGGTCCAGAGAACGAGCTACCGAGCCCTCTCTACCTAGTCCGGAGAACGAGCTACCGAGCCCTCTCCGACTTCACGTGCCAAGTTTCCAACTTGGACTTTTCCCTTCCACTCGATCAACCTTGATCATTAATTAAAACGAGTTTAATTAACATCTGATACAAACTTAAATCAGTGTCAACATCAAAACAACAGCCAGGTCAGACTGTATCAACAAACAGGAGCGCCACATCCCCATCGTCCATCACCTCGACTCTCGGATAGGATCAAATTTGGCGTCGTCTGTAGGAAGGTACCTGCATCCGAGCCAAGAGGATGGAAGAAGCTGGACGATTACCCACGGTGACGCTCACTCAAGAGGAGCTCGACGCACTCATCCAGGCACGAGCGGCAAAAATAGTCGAGCAGCAGCAGAAAGCGCTAGCCGATCGACTTACCCAGCAAGCGACATCAGCTTCAGGGGGTCGAGCAACGCACGAAGACCGACCGGAGCAACTCTCTATCTGGGGGTAGAATAAAATGTCGACCGACACTCATGAAGAAGCCCCACCCGCGGCGATTCCATTCCACCAGACATTGTTTCAAACGCCCTCTGAGATTGCTCAAGCCCATCAAGGAAGGGACTCTTCTTCAGATGAAGCACCCGTGCAGGATGCAAGGAATGGCAAGGCATCCCAAGCTGATTCGTCACCCGAGCGGATCAACAGTCAATTCTCCGAAGCAATCCTACAAGATCTATTGCCAAGGCACTACGCTCCTTTGGCGATTGGAGAATATAACGGGTTGACCAACCTGAACGACCATCTTGGCAAGTTCGACAACACTACTACCCTCCATCAGTACACAGAGGGAGTCAAGTGCCGAGTCTTCCTCACCACGCTCTTTGACTCGGCACAACGATGGTTCATAAGGCTGCCGGACGGGTCCATCCAAAGCTTCAAGAACTTCCGGATGGCCTTCTTGCACCACTTTGCAAGCAGCAGACGATACCAAAAGACGAGTGTAACTTGTTCTCTATGAAGCAAGGCCCCAAAGAGTCCCTTCGAGCGTACATCCAACGCTTCAATCAGGTGGTCATGGACATCCCATTGGTCTCGTCTGATACCATGATGAATGCGTTCACCCAAGGGCTTGTGGACAGAGATTTCTTCTAATCTCTCATCCGAAAGCCACCTCGGGACTACGACCACATGCTAAAGAAGGCCAATGAATACATAAACGTAGAAGAGGCCCAAGTGGTGAGGAGGAAGGAAACACTGTCTGAACCATCGGCGCCGATCGAATGGAGGCCACCAATCAGCCATCAGCCACCATGATGACCCTGAGCCGAAGGGGCGCGGCTACACCAGGAAGCAAGGCCTTATGCAGTTCAACACGTACCGCCGAGCGTCCAAAACCGAAAGGAAATGTATGGACCCCTATATTCTGTTACTTCCACCAGTCAATAACTCACAACACCCGTGATTATCGCGGATTCAATTCGGTTGCCCAACCGACGCCCAAAAGTTATCGCCACCGGTCTCCCTCTCTTGACCGACGACACGGGCACCATGACGTCGAACGGTGAGAGGAAGTAAGGAGATCATTGCAGCAGCCCCATCGAAGAAGCACCGAGCTCGACCGAGCCGCACGTGAGCAAAGCAGACCATCCGCTCGGGAGGAGGAGAATAGGAGCAACGTGGCGCAAGACGAGATCAGCATTATAGCTGGTGGACCGACCAGCATAGACTCCAACCGGGCCAGAAAATCATACTCACGACAGCTGGAGATCCACGTCGTTGGCTACAGCAGGGAGAATGCGAGCGGGCTTGAGATCAGCTTCAGCCCCAGAGATCTCGAAGAAGTCGAAGTGTCGCACGATGACGCCCTCATTATCTGAGCGGTAATTACAAACTATACCATTCACCGTGTATTTGTTAACACAGGCAGCTTGGTCAATATCATCTTCAAAAAGGCGTTTGATCAACTCCAAATCGATCGGAGCGAGCTGCTGCCAATGACAACCCCACTGTACGAGTTCACCGACAATGAGGTCGAGTTGATTGGCAAAATCAAGCTGGCCATATCACTTGGGGAGGAGTTGCTCCGAAGGACGAGGGCCATGAACTTCATCATGGTAGACGCCGCCTCAGCCTATAATGTCACTTTAGGCAGACCGACCCTCAATGAATTTAGAGTGATCATCTTAACCTTCTGCCAGAAAATCAAGTTCCCGGTAGAAGATCGGGTAGGAGAGGTAAAGGGTGATCAGTTGGCTGCTCGGCGATGCTACGTCGAGATGGTCAAGACAGAGGCCATGTCTGCCTGGAAGACTCCCCGGCTAGAGGTTAGCACCATAACTGAAAAACCTCCTATTTTGATTTACGAAGAGAAGGAAGAGGTGCAGATCCACCCAAGCCGAGCGAAAGCTACTACCTTCATAGTTGCCGATCTAAAGGCCGAACAGAAAGCCGAGCTAATCGAATGTCTTCGGCGGAACCACGATGTCTTCGCATGGTCGACACACGAGATCCCTAGGATCTCTCCTAAAGTTGCGCAACACGAACTCCATGTCCGACCAGACGCTCGGTCGGTGAAGCAGAGGAAGAGGGACTTCAGTGTCGAACAGAATGTAATCATCTGAGCAGAGATAAAAAAGGTCCTAGAGGCTGGCCACATCCGGGAAGTTCAATTCCCGAGCTGACTTGCAAATGTGGTGCTGGTCTCTAAGCTTGGGAATAAGTGGAGAGTCTGCATCGACTTCAGGGACCTCAATAAGGCATGCCCGAAGGACTTTTATCCTCTGCCCCGGATCGATCAAATGGTAGATTCAATTGCCGGATGCGAGTTGATATGCATGCTAGACGCTTACCAAGGGTATCACCAAGTGCCGCTCACCTGGGAAGACCAGGAGTAGGTCAGCTTCATCACGGCTGATGGAACTTACTGCTACAATGTCATGTCGTTTGGATTAAGAACGTTGACGCTACCTATCAGAGATTGATGAACAAAGTCTTCCAGTGGTAGATCGGCCGCAACATGGAGGTATACGTTGATGACATTCTGATCAAATCCCTCCGACCTGTTGATCTCTGTGCCGATATCAAGGAGACGTGCCAGACGCTGAGGATATATGGGATCAAGTTAAATCCGAACAAGTGTTTGTTCGGCGTGAGGAGCGAACATTTCCTGGGCTACATAGTTTCCGAGCGGGGCATTGAAGCAAACCCGAACAAAGTGAAGGCACTGCAAGATATGCCGCCTCCTCGAAATCTGAAGGAAGCCCAGCGTCTCACCGGGCGGATAACTGTCCTATCGCGGTTCATTTCCAAGTCGTCTGACCGGAGCCTACCATTTTTCAAGATATTGCACCTAGCCACCAAGTTTCAATGGGACGGGGCGTGCGACCGGACATTCGAAGATCTTAAATAGTATCTCAACTCGCTACCCGTACTCGCTAAGCCTGTTGCCGACGAGCCGCTTCATATTTATTTATCCTCAACCGAGCATGCGGTCGGTTCGACATTAGTTAGGCAGAATGGTGATGAGTAACCCATGTACTTTCTGAGCCATATATTAAAGGATGCAGAGTCTCGCTATACCGGTCTGGAGAAATTGGCCTATGTGCTGGTGCTCGCCGCTCGAAGGCTCCGTCCATACTTCCTCGTGCACACAATCATTGTGATGACCAATAGCCCTTTGGGAAGAGTCTTTCTTAACCCAAAGGTATCCTACCGGTTAATCAAATGGACAACGGAGTTTAGCGAGTTCGACATCCAGTATCAGCACCGAACATCCATCAAAGCACAGTCCTTGGCGGATTTCGTCACGGAGGTGCATAATCCTAAACCAGAGGCTGTCTGGAAGATATATGTAGATGGGTCGATCACTCGGCAGGGGAGTGGGATTGGAATACTGTTGATCTCCCCACAAGAAAAGCGGATGCAGCTGTATATTCAGCTAGACTACCGGGCGACCAATAATGAAGTCGAGTATGAGGCGTTCATAGTTGGCCTACAAGTCGCTCATCACATCGAAGCTATCCGAGTCCTGATACACTCAGATTCATAGTTGACCGCTCATCAGTTGATCGGGACGTTCGAGATATGTAACACGCGTCTCAGGCTCTACGCAGAAGCCTTCGAAAAGTTAAAGGCCAACTTTCAAGAGGTAATTATATAGAAGATTCCCCAAGCGGAGAATCAAGCGACGGACGAATTGGCCAAACTAGCGAGCTCACTCTCGCCGATCGTTATAGCATAGCTGACCGAGCAGGTATCTCTGGTGGCACACATCAATCAGATGGAGGGACTCACCTTCCCGAGCGATTGGAGGACTGCGCTGATAGAATTTTTGCGAGCGGGAGCTACACCATCCGATCGAGAGGAAGCCCGACTGCTAAGGAAAAGGGCTAGTCGATTCACCCTGATTGGGGATCAACTTTAGAAGAAGGCTTTCTCCCGACCTTTACTCAAGTGCGTCGGGTCAGAGGACGCCGACTACATACTGCAAGAAGTATATCAAGGTTCATGTGGAGGACATCTGAGCAGCCGATCGTTCGCAAAGAAGATTCTGTTGGCCGGAAACTTTTGGTCAACCTTACAGGAAGACGTCGCTCGGACAGTTACCACCTGCCTGTTCTGCCAGAAGTACCACAACCTCTCGCATCGACCGGCCAAAGAAATGAAGGCGTCTACTGTGTCTTGCCCATTTGACCAATGGGACATGGATATCGTGGGGCCCTTCCCTATGGCGATCTGTTAGCGGAAGTTCCTGCTTGTGGCACTGGACTACTTCTCCAAGTGGGTTGAAGCCGAGCCGCTGGCGAGAATAACTGAGCAGATGGTTCAGAAGTTCATTTGGCAGCACATCATCTGCCAGTTCGGCATCCCTCGCCGGCTCATCTCAGATAATGGTAGGCAGTTCACAGGTCAGAAGCTCAAGGAGTGGTGTGAGGGGTACGACATCCAGCAGACCTTCACCTCAGTAGCATACCCTCAGTGCAATGGACAGGCCGAGGTCGCCAATCGGGAGATCCTACGAATCCTACAAGCTTGGCTCGACCATGTCGGAGGAAGCTGGGTCGATGAACTCTCCAGCGTGCTGTAGGCGCGCCGCATGACCCCCAAAGAAGGAACGGGAGCGACTCCCTTTCACTTGGTATTCGGCGGCAAAGCGGTCGTCCCCATTGAAGTAGGAGTAGAGTCCGATCGAATACAACACTATAGCGAAGACAACGCCGAGCGGAGGCTTCTGGAGCTGGACTTGGTGGATGAGGCGCACGATAAAGCAGTCGTTCGACTGATGGCTAATAGGCAGAGAATGAGGCAGAACTACAATCGGCGGGTGATCCCGATGTCGTTCTAGGTTGGCGACCTCGTATGGAAGAAGGTGAAGCCGGTCGGCGATGTCACCAAGTTGGATGCCCCGTGGGTTGGACCCTTCAAGGTCACGGAGAAGCTCCGCTCGGGCACCTATTACTTAGAGGATGAGGACGGGAGGTGACTCGAGCATCCATGGAGTGCGAACCATCTCCAGCCATATCGAGCCGGATGAGAGGTACACTGATGTAATTAATATATTTTCTATATCCCTGCGCCCTTTGAAGTGTAGGACTAAAATCAAAAGCAAATGTCTGCCAAAGTCTTTATCGAACGTCAATGTGAATCGTCGAGCGACGACGTTAAACCCAGGTCTCCATCGATGGTTGAGCGACGACCTTAAACCTAAGACTCCATCAAATCGTCGAGCGATAACATTAAACTCAGGTCTCCATCGACGGTCAAGCGACGACCTTAAACTCCGGCCTTCACCAAATTGTCGAGCGGCGACGTTAAACTCAGGTCTCCATCGACGGTCGAGCGACGACCTTAAACGCCTGACTTCATCAAATCATCGAGCGACGACGTTAAACCCAGGTCTCCACCGATGGTCAAGCAGCGACCTTAAATTCGAGTCTCTATCGAACTGTCGAGCGGTGACGTTAAACCTAGGACTCCACCAACGGTCGAGCGGTGACCTTAAACTCGAGTTTCCATCGAACCGTCGAGCGGCGATGTTAAACCCAGGTCTCCACCGACGGTTGAGCGGCGACCTTAAACCCGAGACTTCCTCAAATCGTCGAGCGGCGACATTAAATTCAGGTCTCCACCGACAGTCGAGCGGCAACCTTAAACTCGAGTCTCCATCGAACTGTCGATCGGCGACGTTAAACCCAGGTCTCCACTAACGGTCGGGCGACGACCTTAAATCCGAGACTTCCTCAAATCGTCGAGCAGCGACGTTAAATTCATGTCTCCATCGACAATCGAGTGACGACCTTAAACCTGAAAGGTAAAAACCTGATAAATTCCTGAGGTCGAAGGGCGGCTCAAACCCATAGAGGGGTCATCCGTTCGGGATTATATTAGTAATGACTACCCCCAGTCGAGAAGAATGCGCGCAAACATGGAAAAGGGAAGCAGCACTACAACGAGCGAGGATGCATTGCATTAACAAAAAGAGCACCGCCGAACAGCGGGATACATTCAAGACTTGAAAAAAAAATTTCCTACAAACTCCTCGCTCACTCAATGTAGTCAAAAGCTTCGTTAGGTATGGAGTCGAGGAGTTGGACGCGGTTAACGACACTATCGGACAGGGCTTTGGAGAGGTGGCTGTTTGTCTTTAGCTCGCTAAGCGTCGCGTCGATGGCCAGCTCAAACGATCGGACGATCCGCTTGACTGCCTTGTCAAGGAACTAGTCCGAGTGGAGGTATGCCCGCTTCATGGTCTCGAAGCGGTTCGTCTCGTCCGCCTGGTAAGTTACCAGAGAAGAGCGGGTAGTCTCCAAAGCTTCTTCGAGGGTCTTCAGCTGACCTCGGAGAGAAGCCACTTCGGCCAATCGGTTGTCTCATTCAGCGACCAAACTGTCTTCAAGCCCCTTGAGCTTCTAAGCCAGATTCCAAGCTTCCTAGTTTTTCAGCTCTAGGTCGGCTATGGCTCGGTTCTTCCTGTTGGTGGCCAGCTTGATCTTGTGGTCATAAGTTTTTACTTGGGACTCAAGTTGGCCCAGTATAATGGCCTGATCGGCAGACTTCTTCCGCTCGGCCTCTAAGAGTTTAGTGGTCTTCTCTAGATCGGCCTGCAATTGGGCAACAGATGGCCCCTGGGAGGAAGAGGCTCCCCCAGAAATCTTGAGCTTCTTCAGCTCCTTCTCCACAAACGCCAGACGGTTGCACATCGCCACACTCTCCACTCAGTACTGCCGCCGAGCTGAAAAATGTTAGTACCGAACGGAGGTAAAACCACGAATTGATCATTGCATACATACCCTGGTGGACATTTGCAGGTGACTGTTGGCGAGCAACCCGAGTGGCATCATTGCGGCGCGTGCTCTAGCCTCCTCCCAAACCTTAGCGAGCAGCCCGCAGATGAGTATCTGATGTTCGGGAGTTTGCAGTTGATCGTCAGCAGACAGGAACTCCTCCGTTGGGAGACGGAGAATGGCCGACACGGATCGACGGTCACTCGGGGCTGATTGAGCCGATGCTGCGGGACCAGAAGACTGACCGACTGAAGCCGGAAGAATGTCGGATCGCAGAATCCTACGCTGAGCTGGAGGAAGAGACACGATTGGCTGGGCTATGATTGGATCCGAAGGTAGATCGACCAGCGAGGGGGTCCGATCGGAAGAAATGACTTCCACTATCTCGGGAACGACTAGAGAAGAGGTGCCACCCCGCTCAGGAGAACGCACGACCGAAGAAATGGCTTCATCAGATCGGTTGCCCGAGCGCGCATCATTTTGTCAGCTGCAAAAGAAAGAAAGAATCAGTTAGACTCAAGAGAAGAAGGTCGAGAAATTTCGTACCTAGGCTACTCGGGAGCTTCGTTCGGATAGGGCTCAGCCCGAACATATACATCACCCCCTTTGGCAACAGCTTGTAGATGTCAAATTTCAGGCCAGCCAGCATATTAGTTGCGTGGAGGTAGTCCGGCTGGCTCTTGTATTTCTTCAGATCTGGTGGGGGTGGCAGTTGGACCTGCCACTTGGTACGAAAGCCCCGCCGCTCGGGGAGTCGCATATTGAAAAAATAATCCTTCCAATGTTTATTGGAAGTTGACATTTTATCGAAAAAGACCAGACCGGCCCGGGACTAGAAGAGGTAGGTGCCCATCTCTCGGACTACTTGGGATAATAAAAGTAGTGAAATACCAAAGGGGTTAATGGAATTATGTGCACTCGGAATAACATGACAACGCCGCACAACAGGCGAAATGAGTTGGGGACGAGCTGGGCAAGAGGGGCACGAAAGTAATTACAAACTTCGATTATGAAGGGGTGGATGGGGAATCGAATACCGACCACGAATTGGTCTTGAAAGAAATAGACTGTGTCGGTCGGCGGATCGTTGGGCCGATCGGACGGGGAGGCCAAGATTAGTTCATGGTCAGAAGGAAGGTCAAAAGCATTAATAAGGCTCGCAGCGTCGCCCGAGTCGAACTGAATCTCCATGGTATGGTACCAGATATCGGGAGTGGGGTCGGACGGTTTAGAAGAGCTCACCATCATCGAAAAATTGAAAAACAGAAAGCTCGACGGACGAAAGGAAGGAGAAACGCGAAACACACGTCGGAACAGTGGTGCGAGGAGAAAAGGACGGCAAAAACGGGACGACGGGAAAGTTTAAAGGAGCTTACGAAAGGGAGGAGTTGCCAAGGAAGAAGAGCACAGAGACGCCGAAGCACTGGTCGCACGCATAAAATCGTCAGCAACTATCGGAGAAGAAGACGCCAAGTAAGAAGAAGGAAGATGCGACATCTTTATAAAGGCAATTTCATCATTAATATTAGCATTACTAGTAAGAGCAATGTTTAAAAAATAACCATTATTATTCGGTTCTACATCAAGAACCATAAAACCATTTATTACATAACAATGGTCAATTAACACAGAGTTAATTCGATGTTCCACACAACGGCTAAAAAATTTACACAATAACATAAATCAAGAAGACAAATGACGAAAACCAGATTCCGTCGAATGTCAGGAGCATACAGGACATCATATAGAAACAAGGTACGCCCACCACGTAGGTTGAGCTTGCAAGTGTCAATTCCTTTGGCTTTAATTCTTTCATTGTTTCCTACATATATCCATTTGTTGCCAGCTGGTACCCGACGGTACTCCACAAATGTAACTCACTCCTGATCTACATAGTTGGTTGCTTTTGAATCTATAATCCACAAAAGATAAGAATTTACTAATAACACTGGACTGACAACAAAATACTCAAGAAAAGAAGACACACTTGCATTGTTTCAATCTGGTCTTCTTTCCTTTCTTCTTGATTAGGTCTTGTCCCACAGCAGCAACTTCTTTCTTGTTTACCTTCCCCTTCTTGAACCATTTCTTTTTCTTGGATCTAGATGATCCAACAAAACCAATAGCCACATATGCTCGTCCAAAAATCCTTGCGGATTCAACTCTCTCCGCCTATAATTCTACATGGCGTGAGATGTCAATGAAAGTCTTAATACTTTCACTGTGAGTTAGGGTCTGCTTTATGGTCTCTCAAGAATCTGGAAGGGAACAAATAACTGTTTGAACATGTTGTTCATCGGTCAACTCATGACCAGCAGTTTTAAGCTCTTGAATCATGTTCGATATCTCCCTGAGGTGTTGAACCATTAAAAGATTCGAACGCTTAATGCAACTATCAAATTTAATCATTTGCTTTCGAATCTTGCTCAGACTTCCTCCATTGTACTTTTCTCTAAGGGCTACCCAGACAGCATTAGTCGATGGTAATGACTCATACTCAAATATCAGGTCATCCATCATTGAACTAATCAATATTCTCTTAGCAATGGAGTCCTTCCTTTTCCATGCCCTATAGGCAATTAGATCTTGTCTGTTCTGTGTAGTGGGATCTACAGGTCTTCCATAACCTGTTTTATAGCCTCAAGAACTTATTTTTCCTCAAGAACATATTATATCTTGAGTTGTCAGATTTTGTAGTTATCCCGATACAAGTTATGATGTTCTTATTTGTCATGATCTTATATAAATAAACATATTATTTAGTATTCAGTGCAATTCACATGCATGCAGTTTATGATTGACTCAATATTAATTTGAATTGGTTTACAAAATCAAGTGATAACTGCGTTTCCACTCATCATTTGTATGGTCCAATCAAATTAATATTGATCAATACTATTACATACATCCTAATAAATGAACTAATCATCGTTCTATCATGATTTTTTTAATTCAATGAACTAATCATTTAATAAAATGAACTAATCATTTTTCATGTATCATGAAGTAATCAACATATGAATGAACATATCATTCATATAAACATGTCGCATATATTAACATATAACAAACGGACATGAACTAAATGGACTAATACAATTCATACATAATGATAGTAACAATAACAGAACTCTTACAAATGAGATAGACTAACACCACTCCCACTAGGACAGACACTAGTGCAGTGGCCAACATAATCCCCTTCAATCTGGACTCATTTGAGGCAATCTCAGATAGAACAATTTCAAGATTTTCAATTTGATCTATCATTTAAATTTCTTCAGAATCCTCTTTAGATTCTTCAGGATCCTCCTCTAGATCCTTCTTAAATTCTTCAGGATCTTCCTCTAGGAACTCATGGTGAAGTAGCTCCACACACAACTGTGCATATAAGGTTCTCCCTTCGGAGAGCCTCCATATCTGGTGTGCTACCACCTTAGGATTCTTCGATAGTGAATGAATCAACGCCCAGATCCTGTAATTATCCAGGATTGGAAACTCTTCTTATTCGAGTTTCCAAGATTGGTAATCATCCGTGCCAACTTTAAATTCAAATTAAATAAGTTAGTACAAAATCAACTAACCAGTACAAAACCGGCTTTATTTAATTTATATAGGCATGGAACCAACATTATTAATCAAGAAAAACACATCTTCTTGATTTACAGGAGTCTAAATCGACTGATCCATTTGATTGGTTGATTGGGAATCCATATCCTGAGCTATGTCCAATGTCCTCATTAGAACTAATCTAACTGGACTGGGATTTCTTACCTATGTTATGTTAATCTAAGCCCATTTAAGTCAATCTTAGACTTATTGATCAAACTCAGGTTCATTTGATCAATCCAATGGTTATTGTATTAAGTCTGACCATTAGAACAAATCTAATCATTTTGGTTAAACCAACTTATGTATTCAAAATCATCCTAATTAATTCAATAATAAACCAAACTGGTTAAACCAACAAATGATTTGAACCAGATCTAAGTATCATTGAATCAAACTTGTCTGCTTAAATCAACTAATGATTTAAAAATAGACCTGGGTTTGATTGGACAAGTTGGTCAAGTTCAATTTTCAATTAATCAAACTTTGATTAATCAATTTCAATTGATTAACTAGTGAGCAATCGGTTCACGCATGATTAGCATAATATACTGTTCATGCATGAAATCTTAATTGATTAAAACAATCATTTTCAAATAGTGTTGACGGATGAATAGTAATTAATAGTGTTCATCTTCATTTAATCGATTATCTTAATCGATAAAAAAAATATTTGAATCGATTACTCCAATCGATTACACATATTCACTGTGCTTCGTTAGTTTAATCGATTGCACAGCTTCTTCTCTTCTCTGTCGCGACGAACGTGATTGTCGTTACCTTCGATTGTCAACCTCCCGACATGGTCGCCGACACTCTCCGGCCATGGATGATGATAGCCATCAACTTCTCAGGGCTCGACAACTACGGCAGATCGCAACCCAGTCGCGATCTTGCAGCGATTTCAGTAAAGAGATTTTCATTTCGACGAAGAGATTATTTCATGCTTAGGCATCGCTCTGATACCATTATTGACAGTTCCAAGCATGAAAAACAGTAAACACGAAAATTGTAAACACTTACAGCGATCTCCCGCAGATCTGCAATCGACACCGGTAAGACTTGCTGATGGAAGAATGATCATAAAATCGGAAAGCTCTTCATGGTTCACAAACCAAATTCCTCTTGTGAGATTGGACAAACCAATCTTGAATGTTCTTCATGCCTCTTTCAATCTTGTGTATATGGACGAACCTTGCACAGAGACCTTTCATATGGGACGAACCCATTCTCTTTAACTTTACCCAAAATCTCGCACATATCAAGTCCCCTCTTCCTTTCTCTCTTGTGTTCATCTCACTTTAGGTTGCTTGGACGACCTTATATATAGGTGTAGAAGGTCTCTTCCCCTTCCTTCATTTATGGAGGAAGGTGATTGAATTGGAAGAGGAAGGGGAAGAGGCACCTTCTCACCTTCCTTCTCCAACAGAGAAGTCGAAAGATATCTTTGAATTATAAAAAAAATTAGTATATACCTCACGTTATTATCTTATCTATTTATTTGGATATACTTGCTAGTTAAATTTTACATCACAAGAAATTAGATTTGTTTAGACCTTTTCCAATTTAGTTTATTCTTTATTTGTTTACCAAAATTAGAGCTGGTAAATTTAATTTAGTCATAGGTTATCTTGGTGTAATCTATTTGAGGTTGAGAGCCATAGAAAATGTTAGATTTGGTTGCTATTCCCTAGTTAGGTTAAACACAACGTAATGATTTGGCTTCTCCATATCAAGTGACAATGTGGATTGTATTAATTTACAGAAAATTAGTGCAACCTACAAAGTCAATTAGAGGCTTAATCGATTTAGATTTAACAATTAGTCAGATATCATAAATATGCTTAGGAAGGAAGAGGGCAAGAGGATACGTGACATACCATGGTTAATAATAGTGATACAGCGGAAGCATAGTGGACTCCTAATACAAGCACTCGATGACATCAAGATCCAATTAAGTACAGTAAATAATAATATGAGACATCCAAGGAACTAAAAAAGACAAGAAGCATAAGAGATAGTAAAATCATAATAAAAGAGACAAGCGAGCAAGAAAGATGATACAGAAACTAAACCGTTGAACTTAGTATATTTGAGATATAAGGAGCTAGGAAACTAAAGAAGTTGCTTAGGAAGGGAATGGATGGCAAATAAAGTAATTTTAAATGTGAAAAGTTAAGTACGACGACCATCTCCGAGTGACAATACTATTTGGATGAACAAGCTAGCTAGGAATGGAAGGGTAACATGTCAACGATTACATTTAATATTTAATCTTAAATAGTAAATTTGAGAATTATATTTTTAGCAATGGAGAATATTAAATATGAATAAATAAATCAATATATAACAATAATGATGATAAAAATTGATAGGTTGGAATTTGATTTAATTTAGTATCAAAAGAAGACTAATAATATTAAGATTACCATAAATAGATAAATATATATAAGTATAAAAAATTATAAAATATCCTTGAATATTTTTTTTTAAAAAAATATACTGATTAAGTTCCATTAATATCAAAATATGTTTAAAATTATTTTATTATCAAAATAGATTTCTTCATGAATAATTGATTAATTTAAATGAGAATTTAGAAAAAAAATTGATAGTATTTTAAAATATTTAGACAGTAGTTCACTGACATTTTAGAAGTAAAAAAAATTACCTTTTTAAGAATTTTTTTTTTAAAAAAGTACGCTGTAAGTTGATATATAAATTATTAAATTTATTAAACAAAATTAAAAAAAATAATACAATGAGCTAAATTCATCAAAATCAAATACGTGAGACGTGAGCATTTAAATCATAGATCACATTTAT
This sequence comes from Zingiber officinale, assembly GCF_018446385.1. Classification (NCBI taxonomy): domain Eukaryota; kingdom Viridiplantae; phylum Streptophyta; class Magnoliopsida; order Zingiberales; family Zingiberaceae; genus Zingiber; species Zingiber officinale. The sequence continues at coordinate 64,626,296 of NC_055990.1, read as the reverse complement.
TTTTTATATTATTATTTTTGTCGTTAATTTGTTATAAATTTGGGATAGAAGTTAATTTATCACATATCATAAATTTTTTTTATATTATTATTTTCATTGTCAAATTTATTGTAAATTTTACAACAAAAAAAAAATATTCCTTCCAAAAGTTATTTTATGTCGGGTATTATAATTTGTAACGAATATTATTTTTGTTGCAGAAATGACAACTAATTTGGTGACAAAAATATAATTCGTTGCCAATTTTGTCACCAAATTTGGGTCCAATTTTAGGATGAATATAATTTTTATTGTAAATTTGTCGACAAAAATATTATTCATCGCTAATTTCGTCTCCAAATTCATTACCAAGTTGGTAAGACGAATTTTGGAACGAAAAATTTTTAGTCGTAAAATTCTTCCCAAAATTTTTTGGAATGAAAATTTTTTAGAAATTGATTTATCTCAAAACTGTGATTTTTTATAATGATTTATTTTTTTTTTAAAAAAATACTGCTTAAGTTCCATTAATATCAAAATTTGTTCAAAATAATTTTATTATGAAAATATCTTTCTTCTTGATTAATTGATTAATTTAAATGATAATTTAGAAAAAAATTGATAGTATTTTTAAATATTTAGAAGTAGTTAGCTGACATTTTTGAAGAAAAAATATTACCTTGATTTATAAATCATTAAAATTATTAAACAAAATAAAAAAAAATTAATAACATGAGCTAACTTAGTCAAAATCAAATACGTGAGACGTGAGCATCAATCTTTGATTAAAATTTATTACTCAATAAACGAGATATAACTTGATTGGCTTTTATTGAAATTAGCATTAACTGACTGTTTGGTCTTAAATAATTAAACCACACAACTATTCTTAACTAGAAGATCCGTAGCCATAACCAAATCCAGCCGGAGCCTGACCCGGCGCAGGAATCGCCTGCATATCAATATTATTGCCACCCTGCGGCGGCGGCGCCGCCGCAGCAATGAATCCTCCACCAAGATATGCTCCACCGCCGACACTGCCAACATCGCCGGCCAACATTAGTTTCCTGATCTGCGCCTCGGTCAGCAGCTGGTCCACCCTCCTCCCTGCGTCCCAACGCAGCCTATCTAGCGCGGCCTGCAGTCTCTCCAACTCCGCCATGCCCAGCTCCTCCAAGCTGGACTGCATGAGCCTGGCAAAGTCACCCCTTTGCGCTAGAAGCGCGGCCTCCAGCACCTCTTTCCTCCGCCGCTCTCCCTCCAATCGCTCAGCCAGCTCCACGTACTGCCGGTCGAGCTCGGGGACCAGCGAGGCGGCAGCGACGGTCATCACACGGGGGTCGTGGAACGAGAGAGGAGGAGGACGAGGAGGAGGAGGAGTAGGGTGGGCCGACGAGGGTAGGAAGCGGTCAAGAACAGAGTCGACCGAGGGGTGGCCAAAGGAGAAGGGTTTGCCGGCGGGGGAGAAGACGATGACGGCAAGGTGAGCCCCGCAGAGGACGGAGAGCTCGTTGGCCTTCTTGAAGAGTCCGGCGCGGCGCTTGGAGAAGCACACTTGACGTGCCTCCTCGCTCTCGATCCGCTTAATCTCGATCTTTTGTCGGCCCATGCTCGTCTTCCTCTTCCTTATTGGCATCATCATCTAAGAACGAAGCACCAACACAATTAAATTCGGAACTATATCAAATATTAGTATTAATGATGAAAAAAAATACACATATATATATACTAATGTTGAGAAATCAATTAAGGATGAAAATCTCCTTACCAATCATATATACGTACATATTGATTGATTGCGGTAGAAATCAATTAAGGATGAAAATTGCCAATAAAGTAATTATTTTTGATTGACACTAGATTTTCCATATTTCTTTTTCTATTTATAACAAAAATCAAATTCATATATTTTGTTTACATGTATGTACGAGATTTGATTCAATCTATTTTTATTAAAAATTTTAGTCCAATTTATTTATTCGAAAGTGTATTTTTTTAAAAAAATATATTAATTATTATAATTAAATCGGTTTGATTTTTATTATGAATTTTACAAATCAACTAAATTGTTTTTTAATTAAATAATAAATAATAAAAATTTTTAAAATTTTATTTTTTTAAAAAAATTGATTAAATGTTTATAAAAACTTTAATATTTTTTATTTTTTATTAAAAAATTTATTATATTGATAACTATAATTTAAACCATTATGTTTTAGCACACACTAATAATCAAACTCAATGTCAATCATCATCCTAAACTAACAGAGCAATAGTTAGACCAAAGAATTTAATATTCGAATCTTAGCTGTAGCATATTTTCCCTCTAGTGAGAAGCAGACCTAAGAATGCTTACCGTTTGGATGAGGCTCCATTAGTGTTTCCCAATTTACTTTAGTGGTCGGTGAAAAACTTTTGTGATGCCGGATTGATCACGCCAAATTTAGTTAATTCGAAAAACTGGATACCTGGCGCCATCTAAAAAGTGTAATTGTCAAGGGATCTAAAATTTGAGCCTCAGCTACATCGCATTGTAGGAGATTTTTCTTCGCATGAGAAACAGGTCTAAGAAATCTGGCTGTCTTGATGAACTCTATGAGTAATTTTTAATTTATCCTAATGGTTGATGGTATTTTTAGAATCTGTCATTTCGAAGAGCGAATAATGTTAACTAATACAACGAATAAGGTGGGGCCCCCTGAGTCGGGTCAAAGTCTAGGAGACCGGTTGATATGGGGATTAAAGTCAATGAGGGGTCAACCCTCGAAGCCAGTGCAATTGATCATCACAGTTGAGAGGTTATCCACTCAGACCATTGGGCCGGTAGGACGCCGAGTCCGTCAGTGTTGATGAATAACTATAGACAAGGCAACACCCTCCAGAGCCAAGTCTTCTTCACCACTCAAAGATAGCTCGATTAACTAGCTCGGGTGAGTAATCCAGCCGATCAGAACTACGATTCGATTGGACAGATTGGACACTCGGTCCGTTCGAACTCTTTGGCTAAATAGATAGGCTAAGTGAGGGACAAGTTCCCAACCACAATCTATAAATCCGATCGGGTTACCGTCGCAAGTGATTGCCAATCGGGTTACAAGAGGGATTCAGTTAGCTTGTCAGGTAAGCATATTATGGGTCCTTCAACACAACAACCTCATATTCCTTTTTGGTATTTTGCGCTATGAATGACATATAATATTTCATATACAAACTGTAAACTAGAAGCTTCCACTCTACTTAACGCAAAGATTGCTGGTCCATTTTGGAAAAAGTGTTAGAGCATCTTTATGCTCTGTCCTTTTTTAGAAACACTTTGAGATTCATGCACAAACAAACAGTAACACTATAAAATATGGTATCCATCTATAGACATAGGTACGCTTACATTACACGAAGTTATGCAACTTTGCATGTCCATAACTATTGTTTATTCTACTATTCATTGCCTTCTATCGATCACTAACTTGAGTGTCGGAGTATCTGCACTGGCTATAGGATCAGTACACACATGAGTGGAGAGGGGGTGAATCACGTGATCTAAAAATCTCTCTTTTAAAGTTTTAAAGTCAAAGTGCACAGCAGAATAAAATAGAAAAAGAGACGAAAAGAACAAGAATAAGAACTCAAGGAGTTATTTAGTTCGGAGCCTTCAGTGACTCCTACTCCAAGATCGACGATCCCTCAGACTGTATCAATGGGAAATCCATTATAAATCTTTTTCAAAATCGCCAAAAGAGGGAATCAAATACAAGATATCGAAGGAAGAGAAGTGTAACAACCTATAGTCCCTTTTTGCAAATAATAAAGAAAAATGCAGTAATTAACTTTATTTCCAACTCATAGAGAGACGATCCAGAAGTGTTGAGGAGTTGGTGTTGGTCTATTAGCAGTAGTAATATAGCAACAATCAGTCGTATTCGCAATAGCAGAAAGGTCTTTGTAGCTCATAGAGAAGATGTGTGTTGAAGGCTGCTCGAACAAGGCTTATATAGACTGTTGAGGGCGTCTCCAGCTTCTTCCAAGGATCCTCGAGTAGCAAATTTTATCCCCTTATCTTTAGAAATGATAAAACCCATAAAATGTGAATTTTATCCTATGGAGAGTGCCTTTAAAGCTCTCCGAGGTGCCTCCAGTGCCAAGCTTTGAGACTCCTCCATCTGCATGGGAGGTGCCTCTGCGCCCTTCCGCATGGGGACTTCGACCAAGGCATCTAAGGCACCTCCGCTCGAACAAGAGGCACGGAGGCACCTTGGATCACTATTCATCCAAGACTTGAGTCAATTTTTGCCCCTTCAAGATGTGTTAGTCCAATAACAAACTATACCTTGTAAAATAGAGTTGACAAAATAATAAAATAGCATTGTTAATTAAAACATGACTTCCTGAGTCTAGGATCTAATCATGGTCTCAATCTAGATTTCCAAAATGGGTCTAAACTGGATTTGTATCTAAAGTCCTAAATTGGAGCTCGTCCTCACGGAACACTCTCCTCCAATGAGTTACCTTACTTACTATTTAAAATTGCTTAACTTTTTTTTAGCCCACCAGGTTTTCCCACAGTTGTCAGGTACACAAACCCAATTGGACTTCAGCTAGCTGTCAGGTCTCATGGACCTAGCTGGATGTTTCGTTAGATATCGGGTTACTTCTTGACCTATCTGAACTTCTACACCATCTATCAGGTCCTCCAGACCTAGCTGAATTTTAATCTGGTGTTAGACCCATCAAGTCCTACACACTTAGTAGAAAGGCTAGATCACACCACACCTAACTTTAATCTATTTGTCATTCTTCTTTAATCTATGGTCAAGATGGTCTAAACTTTCAAACCCCGATGGTTGACCTGTAACAATCCAAATTTCCTCATTTCGAGTCCTAATAGTACTTAAAAATATTTAGAAATGCTTTAGAAAAATTCTAGAGATTTTTAGAAATTTGTAGAGTATTTTTATGTAATTTTTGGAGTTCGTTTGATATTTTTACCAAAAGAAACAAGTTGCAACAAATAAAGAAAATTAGCCGAGATTCGAACCTGCAACCTCCGGCCGAACCAAGCCTTAAGCATATCCGGCTGACAAAGTGGTCAAGCAGGTAGTTCTGTTTAGAAAAGGTAGCAAAATTTATTTAAGATAGTTAACTTAATATTAAGTTATAAAAAGGGAGAACTTAGGGATTATTTTCCAAAACCTAAACCTCTCCTCTCCTTTTCTCTCCCGACGGCACAGTGTCTCCTGTTTGGGCGAAGGAAAAAAGGGGGGGGGATCTAGGGTTCCTCTCCGGCGGTCGGCCAAGGGAGATTTCCGGGAGATCTTCACATGGTTGTGATCCTCTCGTCAAGGGGAAATCGTGAGCACGAAGGAGGGGTCAAAGCTTGCAATTCCCGCAAACCCTAGAAGTTTTCTTTCCGATTGTAAGCCCAAGAACGCAAAGGTAAGTGCTTCTCACCTGCAGTAGGAGTAGTTTCGGACCTTTGTTCTTCTTGAGTTTGAAGCATGAGAAGCGCTTATAGTACAGATTTTTAATTAAGCCTATAGTGCAGATTTTAATTAAGTTTATAGTGCAGATTTTTATGTAGGCTTATAGTGCAGATTTTAATTAAGCTTGTAGTGCAGATTTTTAATTAAGCATATAGTGCAGATTTTAATTAAGTTTATAGTGCAGATTTTTATGTAGGATTATAGTGCAGATTTTAATTAAGCTTATAATGCAGATTTTTATGTAAGCTTATAGTGCAAATTTTAATTAAGCTTATAGTATAGATTCTAATTAAGCCTATAGTGTAGATTTTAATTAAGCTTATAGTGCAGATTTTTAATTAAGCTTATAGTGCAGATCTTTATAGTGCAGATTTAAATTAAGCCTATAATGCAGATTTTAATTAAGCTTATAGTGCAGATTTTTTGTGGAACTTATAGTGCAGATTTTTGGTGGAACTTGTAATGCAGATTTTTAATTAAGCATATAGTGCAGATTTTAATTAAGCTTATAGTGCAGATTTTTATGTAGGATTATAGTGCAGATTTTAATTAAGCTTATAATGCAGATTTTTATGTAAGCTTATAGTGCAGATTTTAATTAAGCTTATAGTATAGATTCTAATTAAGCCTATAGTGTAGATTTTAATTAAGCTTATAGTGCAGATTTTTAATTAAGCTTATAGTGCAGATCTTTATAGTGCAGATTTTAATTAAGCCTATAGTGCAGATTTTAATTAAGCTTATAGTGCAGATTTTTGGTGGAACTTGTAGTGCAGATTTTTGGTGGAACTTATAGTGCAGTTTTTAAAGAAAAGGATTATAGTGCAATTTGGTTAAGTATTATAGTGCAAAATTTATGTTAGCATAGTATGCGGAAATAGTGTAGCATAGAATGCAGAATCTTGATTAGTATAGTATGCAGAATTTTGATTAGCATAGTATGCAGATTTTTGTTTATGCATTTCAAAGTTAGAATTTGTTTAAACATTTCAGTTTTTAAAGAAGTATTCTTTATTAGAGGTATTAACAAGTATAAGAAAGATAAAGAAAAGAAAGAAAAAGGCCAAGGCCTTAAGTAGATCCCAAAGTCAAGACTTTAGAGATTTTGGCACACAAGGTGCTCGTTAAAATGCCGAGACATTATATATTAGAAGTATTAAAAGATAACAAGTATTTTACTTTTATCAGTGACACTGTGCTGGACTCTCAGTTGTCCTTGGGCTGGGCTCCCATAGTCGTCCCTAGGTTTAGATAACCTAGTAGTAACGGCACGACCGACGGTCGACTGTCGACAACCCGAGGGTCGCCAAATGGGCCGCGAAATGGGTCGGGTCGTCAATAGTAAACCCTACTAGATTCGAGACCAGCTATCTCGGGTCTAGTTAGGGATGCACACATAGCAAGTACAGTTGACGGGGCCAAGAAGAAAGCTGATTATTATTTTGAAGTATTAATGTATAAGTTTTTAAACAAGTGAAATAAGATTCAGAAAATGTTTTAAAATTCAGCAAGTTAGTTCTTTATGCTAGCATGATTGTATAGATTTGCTTTTCAGTATGTTTTTGTTGCTTGTAGATGAGCATGAGTAGTTTTTCTTTTAAGCATTCAGCTTTTAGATTTCAGTATATTCACATGCATATTCGAGTTTTGTGAGTTAGATAGCGCTTACTAAGCAATTTTGCTTATAGATGCATTTTCCTCTTACTGCAGATAAAGGAAAGGAAAAGTTATAGCAAAGGAAGGCGACGAGGAGGTGCGGATGGATGTGTGATGCCTAGACTATAGAAGCCTTGGGACCTAGCATAAGAATTTATTAAGATTGTCATTTATTAAGAATGTATTAGATGAGTCATTTAGTCTCCCGCTGCTAGTTAATTGTATGTTTTGTGTTTTTTTAGAGTTTATGTATTGATATTTACATGTGAACAACTCTAATTAAGAAAAGTTAGTAGTCCAGTAGCGCTCCGCACTCACAGACCAGTAGTAAGGAGGGTGGGGTGTTACAAGTTGGTATCAGAGCAGTTCCTATTCTCTAGCATCACACATCAACACCAGCTTTGCCGTCTTCAAGTAAGAAAGTACTTAAATTCTTTTTAGTATGCTTTTCTTTTTTTGCAGTAAAGAGAAATCTTTAGAAGTATTTGTTTATATGTGCTTAAGCTAGATAAAAGTTCTTGTGTGAGGAACATCATGAGGCAGAAATATCCAGAATTGTTCTAAGTTCGAGGATGAACTTTTTATAAGGTATGGGGAATTGTAACAATCCAAATTTCCTCATTTAGAGTCCTAATAGTACTTAAAAATATTTAGAAATGCTTTATAAAAATTCTAGAGATTTTTAGAAATTTTTAGAGTATTTTTATGCAATTTTTGGAGTTCGTTTGGTATTTTTACCAAAAGAAACAAGTTGCAAAAAATAAAGAAAATTAGCTGAGATTCAAACCTACAATCTCCGGCCGAACCAAGCCTTAAGCAAATTCGGCTGACAAAGTGGTCAAGCAGGCAGTTCTATTTAGAAAAGATAGCAAAATTTATTTAAGATAGTTAACAGAATATTAAGTTATAAAAAGGGAGAACTTAGGGATTATTTTCCAAAACCTAAACCTCGCCTCTCCTTTTCTCTCTCGACGGCAGAGCGTCTCCTGTTTGGGCGAAGGAAAAAAGGGGGGGGGGATCTAGGGTTCCCCTCCGGCGGCCGACCAAGGGAGATTTCCGGGAGATCTTCACATGGTTGTGATCCTCTCGTCAAGGGGAAACCGTGAGCACGAAGGAGGGGTCGAAGCTTGCAATTCCCGCAAACCCTAGAAGTTTTCTTTCCGGTTGTAAGCCCAAGAACGCAAAGGTAAGTGCTTCTCACCTGCAGTAGGAGTAGTTTCGGACCTTTGTTCTTCTTGAATTTGAAGCATTAGAAGCGCTTATAGTGCAGATTTTTAATTAAGCCTATAGTACAGATTTTAATTAAGCTTATAGTGCAAATTTTTATGTAGACTTATAGTGCAGATTTTAATTAAGCTTGTAGTGCAGATTTTTTAATTAAGCCTATAGTGGAGATTTTAATTAAGCTTATAGTGCAGATTTTTATGTAGGCTTATAGTTCAGATTTTAATTAAGCTTATAATGCAGATTTTTATGTCAGCTTATAGTGCAGATTTTAATTAAGCTTATAGTGCAGATTCTAATTAAGCCTATAGTGTAGATTTTAATTAAGCTTATAGTGCAGATTTTTAATTAAGCTTATAATGCAGATCTTTATAGTGCAGATTTTAATTAAGCCTATAGTGCAGATTTTAATTAAGCTTATAGTGCAGATTTTTGGTGGAACTTGTAGTGCAGATTTTTGGTGGAACTTATAGTGCAGTTTTAAAGAAAAGGATTATAGTGCAATTTGGTTAAGTATTATAGTGCAGAATTTATGTTTGTATAGTATGCGAAAATAGTGTAGCATAGAATGCAGAATCTTGATTAGTATAGTATGCAGAATTTTGATTAGCATAGTATGCAGATTTTTGTTTATGCATTTCAAAGTTAGAATTTGTTTAAACATTTTAGTTTGTAAAGAAGCATTCTTTTATTAGAGGTATTAACAAGTATAAGAAAGATAAAGAAAAGAAAGAAAAAGGCCAAGGCCTTAAGTAGATCCCAAAGTCAAGACTTTAGGGATTTTAGCACACAAGGTGCTCGTTAAAATGCCGAGGCATTATATATTAGAAGTATTAAAAGATAACAAGTATTTTATTTTTATCAGTGGCACTGTGCTGGACTCTCAGTTGTCCTTGGGCTGGGCTCCCATAGTCGTCCCTAAGTTTAGATAACCTAGTAGTAACGGCACGACCGACGGTCGACGGTCGACGACCCGAGGGTCGCCAAATGGGCCACCAAATGGGCCGCCAAATGGGTCGGGTCGTTACAATAGTAAACCCTACTAGATTCGGGACCAGCTATCTCGGGTCTAGTTAAGGATGCGCGCATAGCAAGTACAGTTGCCGGACATAAGAAGAAAGTTGATTATTATTTTGAAGTATTAAAGTATAAGTTTTTAAACAAGTGAAATAAGATTCAGAAAGTGTTTTTAAATTCAGCAAGTTAGTTCTTTATGCTACCATGATTGTATAGATTTACTTTTCAGTATGTTTTTGTTGCTTGTAGATGAGCATGAATAGTTTTCCTTTTGAGCATTCAGCTTTTAGATTTCAGTATATTCATATGCATATTCGGGTTTTGTGAGTTAGATAGCGCTTACTAAGCAATTTTGCTTATAGATGCATTTTCCTCTTACTGCAGATAAAGGAAAGGAAAAGTTATAGCAAAGGAAGGCGACAAGGAGGTGCGGATGGATGTGTGATGCCTAGACTATAGAAGCCTTGGGACCTAGCATAATAATTTATTAAGATTGCCATTTATTAAGAATATATTAGATGAGTCATTTAGTCTTCCGCTGCTAGTTAATTGTATGTTTTGAGTTCTTTTAGAGTTTATGTATTGATCTTTACATGTGAACAACTCTAATTAAGATAAGTTAGTAGTCCAGTAGCGCTCCGCCCTCACAGTCCAGTAGTGAGGAGGGTGGGGTGTTACATAACCTATGTCGACTTCTTCTTTAATTAGCCTATTTAACTTTACATCTATTTGGTAAAGTTTAAATCCCTTATGATCTGCATAACTTAGTAGCATTCTAATGGACTCAAAATTAGCTACTGGGTATAAGTTCTGTTGGACCGAATTTAAGCTAGAGGGGGGGGGGTGAATAGCGATTTAAAAATTAATTTCAAAGAGATGCAGCGGAAAAAGAAAAGACACAGAGAATCAAGAATACCAAGAGTTTACTTGGTTCGGAGCCTAGGTCGACTCCTACTCCAAGGCCTGCGGTCGCTGACCGCTTTCGGTGGGCAATCACTATCAATCCGTAAAATAGTTAAAATTTAAAAGTACAAATATTAAATGAAGAACAAGTATACCGACAATACAAAGGGTGAAGAAAATTAGAAGTCGGATTTTGGAGTAGCAGAGCACAGTTGAAGACTTTGAAGCAGCGTATAGGAGCACACGATGTTCTGTTCGAATTGATTGAAGAGGCTGCACCCCGAGGCTCCCTTTTATAGCAACTGTGAGACTGATCCAGATCCTTGATCCTCGTAATCAGCTTTGACCTGAAGCGGATCGGTCGATCGATCTCCGGTTCGGTCGACTGATCAGATGATCTCCACCTCATCTGATCCGCTCGCTTCGCTTCGCTCTGGTCAAATCCTATCCAAGGTTTGGTCGACCAATAAACAGGTTCGGTCGACTGATCAGTCTTCTCTGACCCGATTATCTCGGTCCACTCTAGTTGATGATCATCCTTGGTTCGGTCGACCGATACCAAGGTCCGATCGACCGATCCCCTAGTCAAACCCGGTCCATCCGCTGGAGCTTTGACCTGCCACTGCTTGGGGGTTCGGTCGACCGATCCAGGGGTTCGGTCGACCAATCCAGAGGTTCGGTCAACCAATCTCGGTCAGTTCTAACCCTGCATAAAAATGTCTGTTTCCTACAAAACAGAGTTAGAACAGGAAAAAGAATAGTAATTAGATTTCGTCTCACCGAGACCGGAATCTAGTCAAGATCTCGACTTAGAGTTCCGAAATGACTCTAAGTCAGATTGGCGCCTAAGTTCCCTTCCCGGAAATGCGTCCTCACAGTCACTCAACTCCAGTGACTTAGCTTCACCCACCTGCCAGACGTTCGGTCAGCCCTTCGACCCGTCTATACTTTGTGCTAGCTATCGGTCAGCCCATTGACCTAGCTCGACTTCATGCCAAACGTCCGGTCGGCCCGTCGACTCGTTTGGACTTCGTGCCAGTTATGCGGTCGATCCGTTGACCTAGCTGGGCTTCGTACCAGACATCCGGTCAGCCTATTGACCTGTCTGGACTTCTCCTGCACACTCAATCAAAGTGTTAGACAACACCAAATCTAACGTAAACCTAATTTGTCATTCATCAAAATCTGAGTTAGACCGTTAGTGCTAACCGCACCAATAATCTCCTCCTTTTTGATGGAATGACAACCTAGTTAAGTTAGTGAAAAAATATACAAGTAAAATAAACAATTATAGGATTTTTAAGTTAGTTTGTATTTTCAATTTTGGTTTAGCTAACTTAACCACCTAACCCTCCCCCTTTGACATTCATCAAATAGAAGTATGGATCAAGTAATCATAAATACAAAGGAAAATTAAGAGATACAAGCATAAGTCAGATTCACTTGGGAGAATTTGAATGATTAATGATTTTTACTTAAAGGAAACCTTTTCAAAGTAGCGAAGTTTGAAACTGACTTGTTAAACATAAGATTTTCGAAACCAAGTTGATAGTAATTTGAACAATCCAGATTTTCAAACTTAAAAAAATTAAGTCAACTTTAAACTTTTAACTTTTGTGAAAATGACTATGTTTTGAAAAACATAAGTTTTACACAGATAATTTATAAAAGTAAGATTTTTCAAAACTTAGTTAATAAAAACTCATTGTAAAATTCAGATATTCAAAACTAAGTAAAGTTTCATTTTCAACATCATAAGTGAGGCCAACTTTTAAGCTAGATTAAATTGTCAAAATTAAGGACAACGACTTTGAAAAACTTAGATTGTGAACTTAAGTTCTAATTTTTGTAAAATTTAATATTCAAGTCAAACTTAAGTAAAATCAAATGTTCAGAACTAGATTTTTAAATTTGATTTTCAAAACTAAGTTAAAATTAATTTTCAAAATCATTTTCAATAAAAAGTAAAGCCTAGTTCTTAACAGTGTTGGAACCCCAAGGTTGTTTTGGTGTGATCAACAAGTTAAGTTAGGTCCTGTGTGTATTTAACCTTATGTCTAAGTGTGCAGGAGCTTAGGAGCACAGGTACTCGAGCGGAAGACGTAGCTAGCGAGAAGGATGGCACGCTGTGCGTCCGAGGGACGAGGCGCTGCGGAAGAGTACACCGGCGGACAAGAAGGAAGCGCGCGGTGGTTCCGAGGGACGAAAGCCGGAGCGGAAGATTGCTCGGGGAGCAAGAGACGCAGCTAGCGAGAAGGTCGACGACCGAGGGACGAAGACTGTGGATGAGTACGCTGGCGGACGAGAAGGAAACACGCGGCAATTCCGAGGGACGAGAAGCCGGAGGGAAGCACGCTCGAGAAGACCGGAAGTTGGGTTCGGGTGAGCCCTTTTCCGGATGGCAGAGATTGTTGGAGGATCGGTGGCCGGCTAGAAGGGGGTTGAATGGACGGCGCCCCCAATCACTCGCTTCCTATGTATTCGTTAGTGCGCAAGCGGAAATACAAATACTAATTACGAATACGAAAGCTAAAGACAAAGAAAAGAACAAGCAAACCAATACACGTCGATGTAACGTGGTTCGGAGATGATGCTCCTACTCCACGGCTGTCCGTAAGGTGGACGATCCCTCAATCCGTCGGTGGATTAGTCCCCGGAAACTCCGGCTAGCACAATCCTCCTTGTCGGTGGAGAAACCTCGCCACAACTCGATCAAGAACACTTGGATTGCTAGAGCACTAGATGACTACTAATTAGGCTTTAACCAACTCTAATTTCGTCAAGTTGGCCACCCATCCCAAGCTCCTTCTTATAGAGCTTGGGGAAATCAGCCTTGCTGATTTGCCCGGTACCAGTCGACTGGTCCATGCACCAGTCGACTGGTGCCAGCCCAACGACACTCCAACGGCTATCTATCAGTCGACTGGTCCCATGACCAGTCGACTGATCCCAGCCATTTCGGGCACAGAATGCTTCTATGCTCACCACCAGTCGACTGGTACAACCCTAAACTTAGGGTTTCCCATCCCAAGTACATTTCACTCGCACTCGGATCCTCACGACTCACTTGACTCTTTTTTGCAGCTTTGACCTCTTGCCTTCAAGCCTCCTTCCTTTGGCTCTCGTCCCTCGAATGCATTCAAGCCCGCGGTTTGTCTCATTGTCATCCTTCGCATATACCTTGAAGTGCACTTCCCTCGGCTTATCCTTGCTGCCTTGCCTACGGTCCATCGGATGCTCTATCCTTCATCGGACCCGAAGCCGTCAACCTGAGTCACATGTGTCACCTGCAGTCCTGCACAACTCAAGTACACATATCAAATAACGAGGGTAAACCTAACTTAAACCCTTTGCCCAAACACCAAAACACATGGTTCCGCGGACCATTGGGATTGCTCCAACAATCTCCCCCTTTTTGGTGTTTGGCAATACGTTTAAGTTAGGGAAAACATATAGCAAATAAACATGCTAAAAACAATGGACTTACGATGCCAAGGCTACACACTTGGACTTACTCCGCCGAATGGACTTACGATGTCAAGGCTACACACTTGGACTTATAATGCTGAATGGACTTACGATGTCAAGGCTACACACTTGGACTTATAATGCCGAATGGACTTACGTTGCCAAGGATACACACTTGGCAACCGCCGAATGGACTTACGATGCCAAGGCTACACACTTGGACTTATAATGCCGAATGAATGCACCAAGCATTGGAACCTATCACAAGGCTCCCCCTACACCTAAGCTCCCCATTGAGCTAGGATTTTTCCACAGGGCTTTTTAAGAACCTATCCCAAGGCTCCCCCTACACCTATGCTCCCCAATGAGCTAGGATTTTTACAACGGGCTTTTTAAGAACCTATCCCAAGGCTCCCCCTACGCAAAGGCACTTAAGGTTTTCCTAACTAAACCTTAATTCTCCCCCTTTACCTAACATCCAAAAAGTTCTCCAACAATATCCCAATTGTTGAAAACTTATCATCCAAATTGACCCTAAACTCATGTATTAATCCCCCTTGGATCCCATACATCTAAGCGAGTTGACATGGTCACAAACCAATGCTGAAAACAATTTCAGACTAGTATCAGTCGACTGCCCCAAGTGCCAGTCGACTGCCCCCCTTCGACAAAACCTTACAGAAACATTCTGTGGTCGAAAAACACTGTTACCAGTCGACTGGTATCTGCACCAGTCGACTGGTACCCTTTTTCTGAAAAAATCAACCTTTTCAGGCCAACTTCAGAAATGTACCAGAAATTCCCTAGACCTCCAAAAATCCCCCAATTTTGTGGAGAGGTCTATTGTACCAGTGTCTACTTGGGAAAAATACAATACAAAATGTATCTATCACCAATCCCAAGATTGACACAAAATCCAAAACTAGCTAAATGGTTCAATTGAACCTTGACCTAAAGTCCTAGTTTTGGCTTCCTTTTGATGTATTTGCCCATACCAACCCACAATGCATCCCTAGCATTGGTTTATATGGCATCTATACATCTAAAACCAATTATCATGCAATATGACCCCAAATGTCATATTTCTTGCATGAAACACAAACCATGTGTGCCAGATCCCTAGGTTTGAGACTCAAATCCATCTCCAAACCTTTTGGCACACTCCATGGCTCCTCTAGACTCCCAAGTAGTACCCACCTGAGATTCATTGGCCATGGGTCCCAAATTGACTCTTAGAGCTCCCCCTAGAGCTCTTTGCCTTAGTCAACTCCCTAGGTGACTCATCCACAATGGCTAGGCCACATCGGTCCACCCCCGGTGACACTTGGCCTACAAACGTAACTTTCTTAACCTTGGACACCTTGTCCTTGGTTAATTTCTTCTTACCATTAAATGGCTTTTCCTTGCCATTTATTGGCTTCTCCTTGCTATAGTCATATGCAACCCTAGCATAAGACTTTCCCTTAGCTTTGGAGGACTCTCCCTTGCCATGATCATTTGCCACTCTAGCATATGAACTCTCATTGGCCTTGGAGGGACTAGATCGGTATCCCAAGCCCGATCTATCATTGTTGGGTCTTTGGCTACCCAACACCATCCTTAATTCCTTAGATCCAATAGTGAATCTCTTAAGGAATTTCTCTAAACCATCAAGCTTTGCCTTCAAAGCTTGATTCTCCCTTTCTAGGTTCCTAAACTTAGCGTCAACATGTCCACCTTGGACATTCCTAGACCTACCCTTTCTAGGCATATGTCTCCCCTTCTTGGGATTAATGCCTAAGTTCTCCTTAGGTCTACCATTCCAAGATTTTTCATGAATTGGCCTCCTAGGGTTTTGATTTACATTTACCCTACTCCTATCATGATATCTAAATCCAAAATTTTTCATTGCTACATAATGATAATCATTATTTCTCCTAGCATGCATGGGAATATAAGAATTTGAATGACGATTCTGTTGGAGCAATCCCAATGGTCCGCGGGACCATGTGTTTTGGTATTTGGGCAAAGGGTTTAAGTTAGGTTTACCCTTGTTATTTGATATGTGTACTTGAGTTGTGCAGGACTGCAGGTGACACATGTGACTCAGGTTGACGGCTTCAGGTCCGGTGAAGGATGGAGCATCCGAGGGACCGTGGACAAGGCAGCAAGGACAAGGGCCTAGGGAAGCGACTTCGAGGCATACGCGAAGGATGGCATTGGAGACAAGCCGCGGGCTTGGATGCATCCGAGGGGCGAGAGCCAAAGGAAGTAGGCTTGAAGGCAAGAGGTCAAGGCTGTAAAGAAGAGTCAAATGAGTCGTGAGGGTACGAGTGCATGAGAGATTGTACTCGGAGTAAAATCCTAGTTTTAGGTTTTCACTGTAGCGGCACTGTAGCAGCTACTGTAGCGTACTGTAGCAGTCGACTGGTGTATGGACCAGAGAGCCGTTGGGCTGGCATCAGTCGACTGGTGCAAGGACCAGTAGACTGGTAACGGGCAAATCAGGTTCTGATTTGTTCCAAGCTCTATAAGAAGGAGCTTGGTATGGCCGGCCAAGGCGACGAAATTAGACTTGGTTAAAGCCTAATTAGTAGTCACAAGAGTTCTCAAGTGCTTGTGTAATCCAAGAGGTCTTGGTGTGTTTGTGGTGAGGTTTCTCCACCCACAAGGAGACTTGAGATAGCCGGAGGTTGCCGGGGGCTAATCCACCGACGGATAGGGATCGCCCACCTTACAAACAGCCGTGGAGTAGGAGCATCATCTCCGAACCACGTTACATCGACGTGTATTGGTTTGCTTGTTCTTTTCTTTGTCTTTAGCTTTCGTATTCGTAATTAGTATTTGTATTTCCGCTTGCGCACTAACGAATACGTTGGAAGCGAGTTATTGGGGGCACCGTCCATTCAACCCCCCTTCTAGCCGGCCACCGATCCTCCAACAAGTGATATCAGAGCGAGGACGCTCTCCATCGGACTAACCGCCGAGAAGAGCAACACATAAGAAGATGGCCGGGTTGATTGCCCCTCCAAAGTTTGAAGGAGGAAGCCTTGGGGACATCACGTATTGGATGATGAGGATGGAGGTCTTCTTCAATACGGATTGGGACATCATGATGATTATCAAGGACCCATTCGAAGTCCCAAGAGATAAGAAGGGAAAAAGACTTCGACCACGACGTTGGACGGAAGAGCAAACCACATGATCGGAGGCAAACTCAAAGGTAATAGTAATTTTAATTGATTTATTGCCTCCTAATGTGATAAGTGGTGTAGGTAAATATAAGAACGCCCATGAATTGTGGAGCAAAGTAAAGAAATTACCATGGGAGGAATTTTTGCCTACACAAGAAGAACAAGAAAAATCCGAAGAAAGTGATGAAGTGGTCCAAGAGGAGAAGAAGGACCAATCGGATGTGGAGACTAATTCAACATCAAAAGAAGAAGAGGAAGTAAATTTGGTCACATTTGAGGAAAAGGATGAAGAAAGGTCATCCACAAGTGTGGATGAGGAAGATATAGCATCTACATCCTCAATGGTTGAAGAAGAATCCAAGACAAGTGAAGAAGAAGAAGAAGAAATCTTGGAAGAAGTCAACCTAGTGAGCACCTCCACCGAAGCAAAATCAAAAGCTCACATTGTGTGCTTCGGGTGCACTGAAAGGGGACACTACAAAAGTAGATGTCCTATGGGTAAGAAAGAGGTATCTCCTAAACCCAATCAAGTTATTTTGAATACTAACATGGGTTGTAGGAATAAAGAAGCCCAAAAGAAGGAGAAGAAATGGCACATAGTGTGCTTCACGTGTGGTGAGCAGGGTCATTACCACACCAAATGCCCAAAGAAGAAAGAAATCAAGAAGTTGGCGCATTTGAAGAAATGGAAGAAGAAGAGGAGCTCAAGTCAAGGGGGAGCTTCAAGGGTAAGGGAGGTATACCCTAACTTGAAGGTTAATTCAAATTTAAACTCCTCCATGCATGCTAGGAAAAATAATGTTAATCATTATATACCCATGCAAAATTTTGGTTTTAGATATCATAATAGGAATAGGGTTAATGTAGATCAAAACCCTAGGAGGCCAATTCATGAAAAATCTAGGAATGGTAGACCTAAGGAGGCCCAAGGCATTAATCCAAAGAAGGGGAGACACATGCCTAGAAAGGGTAGGTCTAGGAATGTCCAAGGTGGACATATTGACGCTAGGTTTAGGAACCTAGAAAGGGAGAATCAAGCTTTGAAGGCAAAGCTTGATGGTTTAGAGAAATTCCTTAAGAGATTCACTATTGGATCTAAGGAATTAAGGATGGTGTTGGGTAGTCAAAGACCCAACAATGATAGATCAGGCTTGGGATACCGATCTAGTCCCTCCAAGGCCAATGAGAGTTCATATGCTAGGGTGGCAAATGATCATGGCAAGGGAGAGCCCTCCAAAGCTAAGGGAAAGTCTTATGCTAGGGTTGCATATGACTATAGAAAGGAGAAGCCAATAAATGGCAAGGAAAAGCCATTTAATGGTAAGAAGAAATTAACCAAGGACAAGGTGTCCAAGGTTAAGAAAGTTACGTTTGTAGGCCAAGTGTCACCGGGGGTGGACCGATGTGGCCTAGCCATTGTGGATGAGTCACCTAGGGAGGTGACTAAGGCAAAGAGCTCTAGGGGGAGCTCTAAGAGTCAATTTGGGACTCATGGCCAATGGATCTCAGGTGGGTTCTACTTGGGGGTCTAGAGGGGCCATGGAGTGTGCCAAATGGTTTAGAGACGGACTTGAGTCTCAAACCTAGGGATTTGGCACACATGGTTTGTGTTTCATGCAAGAAATATGACATTTGGGGTCATATTGCATGATAATTGGTTTTGGATGTATAGATGCCATATAAACCAATGCTAGGGATGCATTGTGGGTTGGTATGGGCAAATACATCAAAAGGAAGCCAAAACTAGGACTTTAGGTCAAGGTTCAATTGAACCATTTAGCTAGTTTTGGATTTTATGTCAATCTTGGGATTGGTGATAGATATATTTTTTAATATATTTTTCCCAGGTAGACAAGGGTACAATAGACCTCTCCACAAAATTTGGGGATTTTTGGAGGTCTAGGGAATTTCTGGTACATTTCTGAAGGTGGCCTGAAAAGGCTGATTTTTTCAGAAATAGGGTACCAGTCGACTGGTACAGATACCAGTCGACTGGTAACAGTGTTTTTGAGCACAAAATGTCTCTATAAGCTCATTTTGTCGATACCAGTCGACTGGTGACGATACCAGTCGACTGGTAGTCGACTGATACCAGTCTGAAACTGTTTTCAGCATTGGTTTGTGACCATGTCAACTCACTTAGATGTATGGGATCCAAGGGGGATTAATACATGAGTTTAGGGTCAATTTGGATGAGAAATTTTCAACAATTGGGATATTGTTGGAGAACTTTTTGGATGTTAGGCAAAGGGGGAGAATTAAGGTTTAGTTGGGAAAACCATTAGTGCCTTTGCGTAGGGGGAGCCTTGGGATAGGTTCTTAAAAAGCCCGGTTGTAAAAATCCTAGCTCATTGGGGAGCATAGGTGTAGGGGGAACCTTGGGATAGGTTCCAATACATGATACATTCATTCGGCGGTTGCCAAGTGTGTAGCCTTGGCAACGTAAGTCCATTCGGCGGAGTAAGTCCATTCGGCGGAGTAAGTCCATTCGGCGGAGTAAGTCCAAGTGTGTAGCCTTGGCATCGTAAGTCCATTGTATTAGCATGTTTATGTGCTATTTGTTTTCCCTAACTTAAACGTATTGCCAAACATCAAAAAGGGGGAGATTGTTGGAGCAATCCCAATGGTCCGCGGGACCATGTGTTTTGGTATTTGGGCAAAGGGTTTAAGTTAGGTTTACCCTTGTTATTTGATATGTGTACTTGAGTTGTGCAGGACAGCAGGTGACACATGTGACTCAGGTTGACGGCTTCAGGTCCGGTGAAGGATGGAGCATCCGAGGGACCGTGGACAAGGCAGCAAGGACAAGGGCCGAGGGAAGCGACTTCGGGGCATACGCGAAGGATGACATTGGAGACAAGCCGCGAGCTTGGATGCATCCGAGGGACGAGAGCCAAAGGAAGTAGGCTTGAAGGCAAGAGGTCAAGGTTGCAAAGAAGTGTCAAATGAGTCGTGAGGGTACGAGTGCATGAGAGATTGTACTCGAAGTAAAATCCTAGTTTTAGGTTTTTACTGTAGCGGCACTGTAGCAGTTACTGTAGTGTACTGTAGCAGTCGACTGGTGTATGGACCAGTCGACTGATGCGTTGTAGCAGATAGCCGTTGAGAGAGCCGTTGGGCTGGCATCAGTCGACTGGTGCAAGGACCAGTCGACTGGTAACGGGCAAATCAGGTTCTGATTTGTTCCAAGCTCTATAAGAAGGAGCTTGGTATGACCGGCCAAGGCGACGAAATTAGACTTGGTTAAAGCCTAATTAGTAGTCACAAGAGTTCTCAAATGCTTGTGTAATCCAAGAGGTCTTTGTGTGTTTGTGGTGAGGTTTCTCCACCCACAAGGAGACTTGAGATAGCCGGAGGTTGCCGGGGGCTAATCCACCGACGGATAGGGATCGTCCACCTTACGGACAGCCGTGGAGTAGGAGCATCATCTCCGAACCACGTTACATCGACGTGTATTGGTTTGCTTGTTCTTTTCTTTGTCTTTAGCTTTCGTATTCGTAATTAGTATTTGTATTTCCGCTTGCGCACTAACGAATACGTAGGAAGCGAGTTATTGGGGGCGCCGTCCATTCAACCCCCCTTCTAGCCGGCCATCGATCCTCCAACAAGTTAGGGTATACCTCCCTTACGCTTGAAGCTCCCCCTTGATTTGAGCTCTTCTTCTTCTTCTCCCATTTCTTTAGATGCGCTAGCTTCTTAATTTCTCCCTTCTTGGGGCATTTGGTGTGGTAGTGGTCCTTCTCTCCACACGTGAAGCATATGATGCGCAATCTCCTCCTTTGGGCTTCTTCACTCCTACAGCCCATGTTAGTATTCAAAATAACTTGATTGGGTTTAGGAGTTACCTTCTTCTTACCCAATGGACACCTACTCTTGTAGTATCCCTTCTCATTGCAACCGAAGCAAATGATGTGGTCCTTTGACTTTGCTTCGGTGGAGGTGCTCACTAGGTTGACCTTCAAGATCTCTTCTTCCTCCATCTTGGATTCTTCTTCAACCCTTGAGGATGTTAACGATGCTTCTTCCTCCTCCTTCTCCTCCTCGGAAGTTGAGCATGAGTTAACTTCTGATTGCTCCTCCTCCTCTTCTTGAGCCATTAAAACCATCTCCTTGGGCTCCACATCCGATTGATCCTTCCTCTCCTCTTGGACCACTCCATCACTTTCTTCGGATTTTTCTTCTTCTTCTTGTGTAGGCAAAAATTCCTCCCATGGAAATTTCTTCACTTTGCTCCACAATTCATGGGCGTTCTCATATTTACCTACACCACTTATCACATTAGGAGGCAATAAATCAATTAAAATTGCTATTACCTTTGAGTTTGCCTCCGATCGTGAGGTTTGCTCCTCCGTCCAATGTCGTGTTCGGAGCTTCTTTCCTTTCTTGTCCTTTGGGACTTTGAATGGCTCTTTGACCACCATCATTATGTCCCAATCCGTATTAAAGAAGATCTCCATCTTCATCATCCAATAGGTGATGTCCCCAAGGCTTCCTCCTTCCAATTTTGGAGGGACAATAAACCCTGCCATCTTGTGCTTCCTTGGCGATTAGTCCAACGGAGAGCGTCCTCGCTCTGATACCACTTGTTGAAGGATCGGTGGCCGGCTAGAAGGGGGGTTGAATGGACGGCGCCCCCAATCACTCGCTTCCTACGTATTCGTTAGTGCGCAAGCGGAAATACAAATACTAATTACGAATACAAAAGCTAAAGACAAAGAAAAGAACAAGCAAACCAATACACGTCGATGTAACGTGGTTCAGAGATGATGCTCCTACTCCACGGCTGTCCGTAAGGTGGACGATCCCTCAATCCGTCGGTGGATTAGTCCCCGGAAACTCCGGCTAGCACAATCCTCCTTGTCGGTGGAGAAACCTCGCCACAACTCGATTAAGAACACTTGGATTGCTAGAGCACTAGATGACTATTAATTAGGCTTTAACCAACTCTAATTTCGTCAAGTTGGCCGCCCATCCCAAGCTCCTTCTTATAGAGCTTGGGGAAATCAGCCTTGCTGATTTGCCCGGTACCAGTCGACTGGTCCATGCACCAGTCGACTGGTGCCAGCCCAACGACACTCCAACGGCTATCTATCAGTCGACTGGTCCTATGACCAGTCGACTGATCCCAGCCATTTCGGGCACAGAATGCTTCTGTGCTCACCACCAGTCGACTGGTACAACCCTAAACTTAGGGTTTCCCATCCCGAGTACATTTCACTCACACTCGGACCCTCACGACTCACTTGACTCTTCTTTGCAGCTTTGACCTCTTGCCTTCAAGCCTACTTCCTTTGGCTCTCGTCCCTCGGATGCATCCAAGCCCGCGGCTTGTCTCCAATGCCATCCTTCGCGTATGCCTCGAAGTCGCTTCCCTCGGCCCTTGTCCTTGCTGCCTTGTCCACGATCCCTCAGATGCATTCAAGCCCGCGGCTTGTCCTCAATGTCATCCTTCATCGGACCCGAAGCCGTCAACCTGAGTCACATGTGTCACCTACAGTCCTGCACAACTCAAGTACATATATCAAATAACGAGGGTAAACCTAACTTAAACCCTTTGCCCAAACACCAAAATACATGGTCCCGTGGACCATTGGGATTGCTCCAACAGAGATCACCCAAGCGAGTGAATCCGGAGGAGAAGAACCGGACCGAGGCGGGACTGAACCAGAGAAGAAGTCCCGGACGAAAAAGTCAACAACTGTTGACTTTAGGCTCCGGGGCGCCCGGAGTCCTCCGGGGCGCCTTGACCAGATCGAGTTTTGACTCGATCTAAACGTTGGGGGATAAGTTTTATCCGCCCCAGGGCGCCCGGAACCCTTCCAGGCGCCCCGACCAAGGCTATAAATATAGCCTTGGTCCAGAAGCTTCAAATGAACTCAGAGATTTACATTCCAAACACTTGTGTGATTCTATTCTAGTTTAGCTTCTGTCTTTTGTGCTTTCACTGCTGTAAGAGGCTTCTCCGCCTGAAGGAGATATTTTAGTGCACGTTCATTCCTTAGATTAACAACCTCCTTGGTTGTAACCAAGTCAAACCTGGTGCCTCGTTTTCTTTTCTGATCTTAGTTTATTGCTTTGATTATTTTACAAGTGTTAGTTTAAGAGTTCGAGAAGGGTCATTGTTATTTTTTTTACAGGCTATTTAACCCCCCCCTTCTAGCCGGCCCAACGGTCCTACAAGTGGTATCAGAGCCGAGACGCTTCAAGAGGACTAACCGCCGAACGAAGCAACGAGATGGCCGGATCTAACATTCACCCGCCAAAATTCGAGGGGGACTTTGCAAGCTGGAAGAAGCACATGGAGGTATTTTTCAGTACCGATTTTGATTTATTACTAATAATAGAACTCGGTTTTGAAGCTCCCGAGGGCAAAGCAAAAAGTCAATGGACAAAGAAAGAGCAGGCCGAGTACCTGGCAAACAAGAAAGCAGAATTCCATCTGCTAACCGTACTTCCGCCACAAGAAGTCAACCGTGTCGACACCTACAATTCGGCAAAGGAGCTTTGGGAGAAGTTCCTTGAATTACACGAAGGAACATCCGAAGCCAAGCTTACGAGACGGGACTTACTTCGCAACTAGCTTACCAACCTCCGTCTTGAAGAAGGTGAAACAATTGCACATCTACACTCGAGGATATAGGAGCTCATCATCGGACTTTCGAATCTCGGAGAAGAGGTAAGTAACCGAGATTCGCTCAAGTACGCTTTAAATTCCTTCCCTAGAAATTCAAAATGGGCATCATTAGTAGATGCCTTTTACATTTCGAAGGACTTAGAAAAAATTTCATTAGAAGAATTTTTTTCAACATTTGAAGTGCATGAGTCAAGATGTGCAGGAATGAGGGAGCCAAAGAACAACGTCGCCCTCAAATCTTCGAGAGACGAACCTGAATCGGAATCTTCTCTCGACGACGAGGAAATGGTAATGATGGTAAGACGATTTAAGAAGTTATACAATTCTAGAAAAACTAACCATCCACAGGGTAGAAAGAAAAGAACGATCCGCTGCTACCATTGCGACGAAGAAGGGCATGTCAAGGACAACTACCCCAAGATGAAGAACAAAGACAAGGAAAAGGGTAAGAAGCCTATCCAAAAATGAAAGTCCCTGAAGGCGACGTGGGACGATACGTCGTCCGAATCAGAAGTCGAAGCATTCTCCGGACTCGCACTGATGGCGAGTCATCAAGACGACGACTGCGATTCAAGCTCTTCCGAAATGAGCATCGAGAGCATCGATGAAGGGGGAGACACGTCGGAAGAAAGCAGCAGCTCAGGGGGAGAAACGAACAACGAGATCGACAAGGTAAGTCAGGTACGATCTCTTCCTCCCGATAAAATGTTTAAGTTCGTTAAACTTTTAACAAAAGATTGCTGCAAATTAGAAAGTGAAAATAAAAATTTAAAAGTAATTCTAGCTAAGTCTTGTCCCTTAGAAGAATTAGATAAGTTAAAAATAGCAAATGAAAAATTGAAACTTGAAAATGATGATTTGAAAATTCAAGTAGATAACTTGAAAAACTATGCATGTTCATTTAAAACCAATTTTAGAAAATTTAATAATTTAAATTGGTACTTTAAATATCACCCGGGACAAATTAGGAATATTTCAAGAAAATATGTCCCTAAAAGTTTTTTAATTAATCCATTAGGGTGGAACCTATATTGGGCTCCTAAATCATGCCTAAACTAAATTGTAAAATTAGCGCTTTAAGTGAGAAAATTAAACAAAGAATTTCCTTATGAGGCTTTGTCAAGGAAGTGGTTGTTGCTCCAATAACCAAGAAGGCCTAGTGCCTCGCCACGACCTGGAAGCCAAAATATTGAAATAAATGTTTAATTAACTTACTAATAAAGCATTAATATAAAAATTGATTAGTGCTTTAAAAAGGTTATTCAAAACATTTTATTTTAGAAATTTATTTACTTAGAATTTTTTTTCCCTAAGTCAATTTTTTTTGTGCTTAAAAATTCTCAAAAATTTAAGTTAAGATTTTTTTTTGGATTTTTCTTACTTAGAAAAATTCTCAAAAATCATTTCTTCCTAAGTTAAAAACTTTTTCCTGAAACTAGAAATCTCAGCTTAAATTACTTAGAAAAATTTTATAATTTTCTTAAAAATCTAGAAATTTTTTTAGAAATATTTTCTAAGTTTTTAAATCCTTAGATTGTTTTTTCTTGGAACCCCATTTTTTTGTGATCAAAGGGGGAGAAGGGAAAGTATAAGTCTAGGGGGAGGTAGATAGATTTAATTTTTTTTTTCTTTTCTATCTTTTTGCACTTAAATTGCAAATTAAGTTAATTTACTTAATTTTATTTTATGTATATTTTAACCCTAGCTTAACTTAGGTTGATCACACCAAAAAGGGGGAGATTGTTGGAACCCCAAGGTTGTTTTGGTGTGATCAACAAGTTAAGTTAGGTCCTGTGTGTATTTAACCTTGTGTCTAAGTGTGTAGGAGCTTAGGAGCATAGGTACTCGAGCGGAAGACGCAGCTAGCGAGAAGGACGGCACGCTGTGCGTCCGAGGGACGAGGCGCTGCGGACGAGAAGGAAGCGCGCGGTGGTTCCGAGGGACGAAAGCCGGAGCGGAAGATTGCTCGGGGAGCAAGAGACGCAGCTAGCGAGAAGGTCGACGACCGAGGGACGAAGACTGCGGATGAGTACGCTGGCGGACGAGAAGGAAACACGCGGCAATTCCGAGGGACGAGAAGCCGGAGGGAAGCACGCTGGAGAAGACCGGAAGTTGGGTTCGGGTGAACCCTATTCCGGATGGCAGAGATCATCCAAGCGAGCGGATCCAGAGGAGAAGAACTAGACCGAGGCGTGATTGAACCAGAGAAGAAGTCCCGGACGAAAAAGTCAACAACTGTTGACTTTGGGCTCCGAGGCGCCCGGAGCCCTCCGGGGCGCCCGGAGCCCTCCGCGGCGCCCTGAGCAGTAAAATTGACCAGATCGAGTTTTGACTCGATCTGAACGTTGGGGGATAAGTTTTATCCCCCCCAGGGCGCCTGGAACCCTTCCAGGCGCCCCGACCAAGGCTATAAATATAGCCTTGGTCCAGAAGCTTCAAATGAACTCAGAGATTTACATTCCAAACACTTGTGTGATTCTATTCTAGTTTAGCTTCTGTCTTTTGTGCTTTCACTGCTGTAAGAGGCTTCTCCGCCTGAAGGAGATATTTTAGTGCACGTTCATTCCTTGGATTAACAACCTCCTTGGTTGTAACCAAGTCAAACCTGGTGCCTCGTTTTCTTTTCTGATCTTAGTTTATTGCTTTGATTATTTTACAAGTGTTAGTTTAAGAGTTCGAGAAGGGTCATTGTTGTTCTTTTTACAGGCTATTTAACCCCCCCTTCTAGCCGGCCCAACGGTCCTACAAACAGAACTTGATTTTATAAGAGTTAGTTTTCAAAAATAGGTTTAAGAAAGCATTTTTTGAATACAAAAACATTTTAAATAAAGGAAAAATAAGTAAATTGATTTCTCCCCCTGAACCTGATATTAAAAATAAACAGCTATCTAACCAATTAGTTACTTACCAACTATCAGAAGATAGCAGCTTTCACTTGGTTAGTCGAGTTATGTTCATTGTAATCAGTTATGTTTGACTAAGCTGAATAACTTAACTTGATTAATATCTGTTTAGTATTTAACGCCCAGACTTATAATGATGCACTGAAATAAGCATCTTAAGTCCAAGCAATTGACCTATGCATCTCACCCCTTTCTAAGTTTGTCAAACATAAACAAGATAAGCCTAGGTGTTAGTGAGATGCTCAAGTATTAGTCCTATGGGTACATGCTTTCTAAGGAATTTGAACTAATCTAAGGCTAAAATTGTTTTTGAAATTCTAAAAATTGGAAGGTTTTGAAAGCATTTTTATTCTAGAATTTAGCATAACCAGTTTTGAAAACAATTTTAAAATTTTGAAAATCCTAGTCTATTAAGCACATCCCTAATTTTCTACGTAGACTACTAAACTCACTTTCAGGGAGGGGTTTGGTGAATATGTCAGCTAAATTTGACTTGGATTTAATGTACTTGAGTTCAATATCTCCTTTAGTGACATGATCCCTGATAAAGTGATGCCTAATTTCAATATGTTTGGTTCTGAAATAATGCACTAGATTTTTTTGTTAAATTAATTGAACTGATATTGTCAATTAACACTTTTATATTTGTAAGGTTCAAGTTAAAATCTTTTAAAGTGTGCATAATCCATAATAATTGTGCTACGCATTCTCCTATGACTATGTATTTTGACTCAGTTGTGGATATCGCAACACAGTGTTGCTTTCTACTGAACCAACTGACAAGTGATGGATCTAGTAGTTGACACCCACCACTTGTGCTTTTGTAGTCTAACTTGCACCCGGCATAATCTGAGTCAGAATATCCTATTAATTCAAAGTTGTTGGTTCTGGGATACCAAATTCCTACATCTGTTGTTCCTTTAAGGTGTCTAAAGATTCTTTTCACTTGAGTCAAATGAGATTCTTTAGCACAGGTTTGGTATCTAGCACACATACTAACTGTAAATAAAATATCTGGTCGACTTGCAGTTAAGTATAGTAGGCTGCCTATGACACTTCTATAATATTTTAAGTCAATCGGTTTTCCATTTGGGTCATTATCTAGGATTGTGTTCACAGCTATAGACATTTTTATTTCTTTAGTATTTTCCATTCCAAATTTTTTAAGTAATTCTTTAATGTATTTTTGTTGATAAATATAGTTTCCTTCATTTGTTTGTTTGATTTGTAAACCTAAAAAATAAGTTAGCTTTCCTACTAGACTCATTTCAAATTCTTGTTCAATTAGACTTGTGAATTCATCTAAAAATTCTAAATTTGTTGACCCAAGATAATATCATCTA
Source organism: Zingiber officinale (assembly GCF_018446385.1). Taxonomy (NCBI): domain Eukaryota; kingdom Viridiplantae; phylum Streptophyta; class Magnoliopsida; order Zingiberales; family Zingiberaceae; genus Zingiber; species Zingiber officinale. The sequence goes on along the minus strand of NC_055990.1, from coordinate 64,598,519 downwards.
CATAGATTTGGGCTATGAAAATATCTTTTTGTATTGACTTAACAAATAAGGTTGGGTCAATTTGACCTTGGTTGAACCCTTTAGAAATTAGGTAAGAAGTAAGTCTTTCATACCATGTCCTAGGAGCTTGCTTAAGTCCATATAAAGCCTTTTTCAATTTAAAGACATAATCAGGGTATTCTAAAATTTCAAACTCAGGTGGTTGTCCTACATAGACTTCTTCTTTTATTAGTCCATTTAGGAAGGTTGACTTAACGTCCATTTGGTAGAGTTTAAATCCTTTGTGGGCTGCATAACTAAGTAGCATTCTAATGGACTCTAGTCTAGCTATTGGGCCATAAGTTTCATCATAGTCAAGTCCCTCTATTTGACTGAACCCTTTAGCCACTAGTCTAGCTTTATTTCTTGTGATTTCCCCACTTTCACTTAATTTATTTCTAAATACCCATTTTGTTTCTATTATCTTTTTATCTTTGGGTGGTGGCACTAAATCCCAAACTTCGTTTCTTTCAAATTGAGCTAGTTCTTCTTGCATCGCAATTATCCAGTCAGGGTCAAGTAATGATTCAGCCACTGTTTTAGGTTCAAATTTTGAAATTAATGAGATTTGACTTAGGTTTCTAAAGGATGACCTAGTCTAAACCCTTAGGTCTGGATCACCAATTATTTGGCTAGTTGGGTGATTTGGGTTGACTCTAATAGTTCTAGGAGGTTGATTCCCTTGAGGTTCTTCTTCCTCTTCATGATTTAGAGATTGATTGGTTCCTTCAGAATTGGTATTTTCTTGAATAAATTCAATTGGTTGAAGTTGGGTTTGTTCTACGTTTTGTTTGGATTCTTCGAATTTTACATTAGTAGTTTCTTTAATTCTTAAGGTAACTTTATTATAGACTCTGTAACCTCTACTGTTTAAGGAGTAGCCTACAAAGATTCCATTTTCTATTTTAAAGGTGAATTTTCCTAAGTGTTCTCTTATGTTTAGGATGAAGGCTGGGCATCCAAATACTTTAAAATATTTTATATTGGGTTGTTTATTATAATAAAGCTCGAAAAAGGTTTTATTATGTGTTTCATTTAGTGCTATTTTATTTTGTACGTAGCAGGCTATACTAACAGCTTCTGCCCAAGAATATTTAGGTAAGTTGTATTCATTTAGCATTGTCCTAGATGCTTCAAGTAGAGTTCTATTTTTTTTCTTTCTACAATTCCATTTTGTAGGGGAGTTTTAGGACATGAAAATTATTGATGATAGCCATTTTCAAGGCAAAATTTATTAAAGTTATGATTTTTAAATTCTCCCCCGTTGTCACTTCTAATTCTTTTAATTTTAATGTCTTTTTCATTTTCAACTTGTTTACAAAAGTTTATAAATATTTCAAAATTTTCATCTTTATTTTTTAAGAATTTGACCTATGTGAACTTAGAGTAGTCATCTATTATGACTAGACAGTATAGACTTCCATTTATTGATTTGACTCCATGGGAGTCAAATAGGTCTAGGTGTAGAAGTTCTAATATTGAGTTGGTTTGTGATTGATTAGTTGGTTTGTGAGTAGATTTTGTCTGTTTACCTTGTTGACAAGCATTACATATGGCTGAGTCTAAGTTAGGTAATTTTGTTAAGCCTCTAACTAATCCACTTAATTTGTTTATGTTTTTGAAATTTGTGTGTGACATTCTTCTATGCCATAACCAAGTTTCTTCTTTTTGTGTTAAATAACACTTAACTAAAGAAGTGGTTAAGTTGATTGCATAGATATTATCTTTTCTAAATCCTTTTAGACTGATGGTAGGATTATCTAAATGTTTGATTAAGCATTCTGTAGATAAGAATTTAACCTTATACCTAGTGTCACACAATTGACTTATACTTAGAAGAATATATTTAAAATTTTCAACAAGTAAAACATTTGTAATAATGAAATCTATTTTTAATTCAATGTTACCTATACCGATTACCTTGAATTTGCCATTGTTTCCAAAGACAACTATTCCTAAACTCTTGTAGGTAAGTCGGGTGAACTTGGTGTGATCTCCAGTCATATGCTTAGAACAACCACTGTCCAAAATCCACCTGATTTCCTATAATAGGTAGGAGTTAAAGTTAATATAATGTTATTCTTTTAAAATCATTTTTAAGGTTGATCATTTTATGTGAGAGTGTGAGTTTATTTTCACGCACACAGAAGTTAAAATAAATTTTTAAAATAAATTTAAGTTAATTTTTTTTAAATTAAGTTTAATTTTTAAAATAAAAATTTTAAGTTAAAAAAATTTAAGTTAATTTTTAAAATAAAATTTAAGTTAATTTTTAAAATAAAATTTTTAAGTTAAAAAAAGATTAAGTTAATTTTTAAAATAAAATTTATGTTAATTTTTTAAATAAAATTTTTAAGTTAAAAAAGATTAAGTTAATTTTTAAAATAAATTTTTAAGTTAAAAAAAATTAATTCTAATTTTTAAAATAAATTTAAGTAAAAAAAATTAAGTCTAATTTTTAAAATAAATTTAAGTAAAAAAACAATTAAGTCTAATTTTTAAAATAAATTTAAGTTAAAAAATTTAAGTTAATTTTTAAAATAAATTTTTAAGTTAAAAAAATTTAAGTCAATTTTTTAAAATAAATTTAAGTAAAAAAAATTTTAAGTTAATTTTTAAAATAAAGTTTTAAGTTAAAAAAAAATAGTCAATTTTTTAATAAATTTTTAAGAAAAAATTTACGTTTAAAAATAAAATTAAGTTTAATTTTAAGGATAAATTTTAAGTTAAAAATAAAAATAAGTTTGGTTTTAAAGATAAATTTTGAGTTTTAAAAATAGAATTAAATTTGATTTAATTTTCCTTAATTTAAATTTAATTTCATCTACTTTTAGTTTAATTAAATTTTGATTTAATTTAATTCTAATTTAATTTAATTTAAATTTAAATTAATTTATTTTTATTTAAATTAATTTATTTTAATTTAAATTTAATTTTACTTGAGTCCTTAGTCATCTCACCCGATCTATGTTTTCAATCAGGGAATCTTATAATTTTGTGAGATGAATAAGATTTAATTTTAGGGTTTTGTTTTAACTTATGTTAGTTCAGGTTTAGCTTTGGGTTCAACAGATAGGTGTTCTCTGGATAAACTTTTGGGCTATGGTGAGTCACTTGGACATCATTAGAGTAACCATGCCTTCGAGGTTTTCCAAATAGTCCTATCCACTGGACTTAGTACAAAACTTTGGTCTAACTGGTTAGGATCCATAAAGGGTAACTTCGGTCAGTTCCACTTAGCCAAATAAACAAGGTCGAAGCTATATCTTCATAGACATGCATAAACTAAGCTTACCTGACGTACTATCATCCAAAACTTCACCAGTACCATTTTTCAAGTTAAACTTGAACCCTTTTCTAATTAATCCTAAGTACCCTGCCGGATAGATTAGTTTGAGTTACCCTTCCGGGTATGTTAGTTTTGGAGGTGCCAGCTATTCTGGAGTCTCCCCCTGAATTATTGACCTTTAATTTATTTTTTGTTTTGGGTTTATGTCTATTTCTTTTATAATTATAATTTACTTGATGATAGGTCGAGTTTTGGTGAGTTTTAAAATATTTAGATTTTGAGTTTTTTGGTCTAGGCTTGTATTCTGTTTTTTTATTTGGTTCATTTGACTTTACGTAATATATTTTATCTTTAGATATGTAATATTGGTTAAGTCCTACTTGCGTGGTTAAGCACGCTTTCAGAACCCAAGCTTTTCTTGTTGGTTTGTGTTGAGTTATTAATGAATTAAATGTTTTATTTGAACTTGACTTATAGACAAGTCCGGTTTTGTTGTAAGTTGCTTTTTGATTATTTAAGATTAAGTCTAAATTTTTTGATCTTGTCGTAAATTTTTCTAACATACTTTTTAAGTTGTTAATTTCTAATTTTAATGATGAATACTCCTCCTCAAGTGTTAGATCTTGAGTTGGTTTGTTATTTGTGATTTGTTCCTTGAGGTTTTGATTTTCCTCAAGGAACAATTTATTTTCTTTTTCAATTTTCATTAATTGATTATTTAAACATGAAATAATTTTAAAAACTTTTTGTTCAAATTAAAGTATACCTCTTCGGAACCTTTAGAAACGAGTACGGACTCGTGGCTCGATTCGGGTTCGGACCCGTCTTCCGATTCGTCCTCTGACTCTGCTTCGTGGGCCATCAGCGCGAGGTAACTTTGGTTCTTCTGATCTTCGTCCTCCGATTCTTCCGAAGACGACTCGTTCCACGTTGCTTTGAGGGTCGTCTTTTTGGTCGGCTTCGTTTTGTCGTTCTTCGATCTCGGACACTCATTCTTGTAGTGCCCCTTTTTGTTACATCCGAAGCATGCCACGTTCTTCGATTCGGTTAGAGTATTGATCTTCTGAAGATCTTTCTTGCTGAAGCTCCTTTTCTTCCTGGGGAACATCTTCCTTACCAGGTTCACTAGGTGCTCTTCATCTTCAGAGTTCTGGTCAGAATCTTCTTCAGGTTCAGGCTTGTTCTTCTTTTCCTTGGAGGAACCTGCAAACGAAGCTATACCTTTCTCGGATCTAGCATTAGTTTGTTCGTGTAACTCTAATTCACAAAATAATTCATCTAATTTAAGTATAGATAAATTCCTAGAAATTTTGTTGGTATCCACGATAGATGCCCACAAATTGTTGCGTGGAAACGTGTTTAATGCATACCTGATTAGATCTCTGTTTTCCATCTGGTGGCCTATCACGTGGAGCCTGTTGAGGATATCCATGATCCTCGCGTGCAGCTGACTTGTCGTTTCTCCTTCCTATATTTTTATATTAAATATTTTATTTAACAACAAATCCCTTTTTGTTACCTTAGCGTTGCTAGTTCCTTCGTGCAGCTCGATCAATTTATCCCATAGCTCTTTCGCGTTCTGATGCGGTCCGACTCGGTTCAGCTCTTCCCTTGTCAATCCGTATTGTAACGTGTTGATCTCCTTGTTTTCTGTCGACGCTTTCTTCTTCAAGTCCGAAGTCCACTGTTCTGGGTCTAGTGGAATTTCGGAGTTGTCAACGGGTGTTTAGTAGGCTTTTGTGACGCTGAGTCACTGGTCAAAATTCATCTTGAGATACACCTCTATCTGCTTCTTCTAGTACGAGAAATGATCCCCGTTGAACAGGGGAGGTCGCACTGTGCTGAAGCCCTCAAGTTGGGACATTTTAATCTGCACACAGGAAAACAAAACAAGAGAGGTTCCAAGATTTGGTCTTCGATTAGTAGTGCGGGAAAAAGTAAAAAATAACTTAAATTGTTGTTGCACCAATTTAAATTTAATTACAACGGAAAGAAATTTTCAAAAAAGGAATAATACCAGTTTGGAATTATACGAAAAACTGAAAGCCGAAAGAAGAAGAAGATTTTTTTTTTTTAAAACAGATCACCCCTTTGTCTATTGGTGGTTGCACCAAATCAGAGCGGTACCTTCTCTGATACCACTTGTTGGACTGAATTTAAGCTAGAGGGGGGTGAATAGCGATTTAAAAATTAATTTCAAAGAGATGCAGCGGAAAAAAAAAGACACAGAGAATCAAGAACACCAAGATTTTACTTGGTTCGGAGCCTATGTCGACTCCTACTCCAAGGCCTGCGGTCGCTGACCGCTTTCGGTGGGCAATCACTATCAATCCATAATATGGTTACAATTTGAAAGCACAAATATTAAATGAAGAACAAGTATACCGATAATACAAAGGGTGAAGAAAATTAGAAGTCGGATGTCGGAGTAGCAGAGCGTAGTTGAAGACTTTGAACCAGCTTATAGGAGCACACGATGTTCTATTCGAATTGATTGAAGAGGCTGCACCCCGAGGCTCTCTTTTATAACAACTGTGAGACTGATCCAGATCCTCGATCCTCACGATCAGCTTTGACCCGAAGCAGATTAGTCGACCGATCTCCAGTTCAGTCGATCGATCAGATGTTCTCCACCTCATCTGATCCGCTCGCTTCGCTCCACTCTGGTCAAATCCTATCCAAGGTTCGATCGACCGCTAAATAGGTTCGGTCGACCAATTAGTCTTCCCTGACCCGATCATCTTGGTCCACTCCAGTCGATGATCATCCTTGGTTCGATCGACCGATACCAAGGTCCGGCCGACCGATCCCCTGGTCGAACTCGGTCCATCCGCTGGAGCTTTGAGCTGCCAGTGCTTAGGGGTTCGGTCAACCGATCCAGAGGTTCGGTCGACTGACCCCGGTCAGTTCTAACCCTGCATAAAAATGTTAGTTTCCTGCAAAACAGAGTTAGAACAGGGAAATCTCACCGAGACAGGAATCTAGTCAAGATCTCGACTTAGAGTTCGGAAATAGCTCTGAGTAGGATCAACGCCTAAGTTCCCTTCCTGGGAATGCGTCCTCATAGTCACTCAACTCCAGTGACTTAGCTTCACCCACCTGCCAGATGTCCGGTCAGCCCTTCGACCTGTCTGGACTTCGCGCCAGCTATCGGTCAGCCCGTTGACCTACCTGGACTTTGTGCCAAACTTCCGGTCGACCCGTCGACCCGTCGACCTGTTTGGACTTCGTGCCAATTATCCGATCGGCCCGTTGACCTAGCTGGGCTTCGTACCAGACATCTGGTCAGCCCGTCGACCTGTCTGGACTTCTCCTGCACACTCAATCAAAGTGTTAGACAACACCAAAACTAACTTAAACTTAATTTGTCATTCATCAAAATCTGAGTTAGACCGTTAGTGCTAACCACACTAACAGTTTCATCATAGTCAAGTCCTTCTACTTGACTAAACCCTTTGGCTACTAACCTAACTTAATTGCTAACGATTTATCTTTTGTCGTTTAGTTTGTTTCTTAAAACCCATTTTGTTTCTAAAGACTTTTTGCCTTTGGGTAATGGGACTAAGTCATAGACTTCACTTATTTCAAATTAGGCCAATTTTTCTTGCATGGCTAGGATCTAGTCTGGGTCAAGTTGTTGGATCGAGTGGCATGTGATAGAGGGGTGAATCATGTGGTTTTGAAAACTTGTTTCTTTTTAAATTTTAAAAGATAAGTATGCAGTAGAAATTAAGTAAAAAAACACCAGAAAACACGATCGATTTTACTTGGTTCGAAGCCTTCGGCGACTCTTACTCCAAGACCCAGGTCCCGCGGACCTATTGATGGGTAATCCACTAAAATACATCTTCCAATACCTCCGGAAGAGGAAATCAAGTACAAAGAATTTAGGTGAAGTGTAACATGCTTCACTTCCCTTTTTCAATAAATAAGTACAAAAAATTTGTTACAAATACTTAGGGATCGATGTGAGAGTGCTCTTGTGTCGGTGTTGGTCTGCCAACAGTGATTGGAAGTCCTCGGAGTAGTCGTCGGTGCAGCAACTTCGTAGTAGAGTCGTAGAAGGAAGTCGGAGCAGTCGAAACCTAGAATTGATGTGTAGTAGCTCATAAAGTAGTTATTTTTTGAAGCTTGGTCGAGACTGCCTTAAATAGGGCATGGAAGGCGCCTTCTATAGGCATTGAAGGCACCTCCAATAGGTCAAATCTGATCCTGAAGTTGTTGCACCTTATTGTTGGGATTTTCGGGCCACAAAAAACTGCTTTTTCGCTTTGTAGAAACCCCGAATCTCCCATGCCACCGGATCCGTGCGAAGTTTATAAAACAAATTTCATGTACGAGTTTACTAAAGCCTAGATCTACACTAGGAGAAAGGAATTTTACTCTCGATGCGATGCCCTTCACAATCCCGCTCGTCCAAGTAATGCCGGATCTCGAGGTTGTCAAGTGTACAACCCTCTAGAAGTATCCACACGAACAAATAGGTGGAGAAAACTAAACAAAGGTGTGCTAGCACCCTTGATCAGTCATGGCAAGGAGGAGGAGAGGGAGAGAAGAAACCTTGAGAGGAAGAAGAAGGAAGTTACTCACCAAATGAAAACTCCCAAGAAGAATTAAGTGGCCGGCCACATTGAAAAGAAAGCTTTTAAACCTCCATGGGATACCAAGAGTCACAACTCTTGGTCTCCCTCATGAGGTGGCATACACATGCTAGCCTTGATGATGTGGCACATCATTATTGGCCCACTCTTTGTCAACTCACCAATGAGGTGGCAAATGGTCAAGTCAAACTTGACCCTTCATCTTCCTCTCAAGTCAAGTCAAACTTGACTTTATTACTCCCATGGTTGATTAAATCCAACCATTTGATTCAAGCCAATTTATTATAATGAATCTAATTCATTTAATTAAATTGATTCAATGAGTCATAATCTAAATTAGACTCATTGAATACATGAATCAAATTGAGTCCAACTCAATTAGTACAATTAGGATTACTCTTAATCCAATTTGATTCATCACATGAATCTAATCCTCTTGGTTCATCATATGAACCTAATCTCCATCTAATTGTCCTTTGTGTGTGACCCTATATGTTCTTATAAAGTTGGCAATGCTCCTAAACTTATTTAGTAGCATAAGTAATGAGCGGTATCTAGCAACACATCATTACTACCCAAGTTACAAGAATGTTGAGATCCAACATCACCTTGTGACTACTAATTGTGACTCCTCACAATATATGACATTGTCCTTCTATCCTAGACATCTAGATGAGGCATAGACCGTGTCATCCTCTAATCAATCTAAATCTTGAACTCAAGTAGACTCACTCAATTAAATGAGCTCAATATCTCATATTGACTCATTTGCATATTCGTGGTCTCACTTTATCAAGAATATCGATGTCGCCCCCATCATAGGAGGGTTAGATCCCATCTATATCACTCACATCCCTCTCCGTTACATACCCTTTATAGTCCACCGCCACGAGTGACGCTGACGGCCAGCACGTAACTCCATAGATCCATGGTGACTTCAAGGACAGTAGTCACACTAATAGCCACATGACACTCATATCCATCCATGATACATCATGGCGGTCATTCGATACATTCTCCATACCCATGTGTCAACGATATCTCTATATTCATGACTTGTGAGATCAAGTCATCGAGTTGACCCACATGCTAGTCTTATTGTCCCTGAATGTTAATACTCAACTAGGAATGATTAAGAGTAGTGTTCCCTATATCATCTCACTATCGATTCAACTAACCGATTGATATAGGTAAGAACCCTCTACTCAAGGACGCTATTATACTTAGTTTATTTGGTACCAATACAAGTAAGCATATTAACCAAAAAACCAAATGCCTTTATATATAAGAATATGATACAATGAGTCCATACAACAATCATCAAATGATTGGCTCTAGGGTTCTAATTAACAATCTCCCACTAGCACTAGTGCCAATCATGTAGGCTCTAAGCCCCAATGACCTAGTGTGACCATCATGCTTCCTCTGTGCCAAAGCCTTGGTCAAGGGATCTGCGATGTTAGCCTCTGTAGGTACTCTGCAAATCTTCACATCTCCTCTCTCAATAATCTCTCGAATGAGATAGAAGCGCCGTAGTATGTGTTTGGTCCGCTGGTGTGAGCGAGGTTCCTTAGCCTGTGCTATAGCTCCATTGTTGTCACAATAGAGCTCAATAGGGTCAGCGATACTAGGAACCACCGCAAGTTCAGTGATGAACTTGTGGATCCAAACTGTCTCCTTTGCTGCCTCTGATGTAGCACCTCCTTTGCTGCCTTTGATGCAGCAATGTACTCGGCCTCTGTCGTAGAATCAGCTACTGTGTCCTTCTTCGAACTCTTCCAGCTCACAACACCACCATTTATGCAAAACACGAACCCTGACTGTGATCGATAATCATCCTAGTCGGTCTGGAAGCTGGTATCACTGTAACCCTTTACAGCTAGCTCGGCATTGCCTCCGTATATCAAGAAATATTCTTTAGTCCTTCTTAAGTACTTAAGAATATTCTTGACCGCTATCCAGTGACTTTCACTTGGATCTGACTGGTATCTGCTCGTCATGCTCAAAGCATATGAGATATCAGGACGAGTACATTGTTAGTTAGAGCTCTAGAGCCAATCATTTGATGATTGTATTTTGGACTTATTGTATCATATTCTATATAAATAAAGGCATTTGGATTTTGGTTATTATACTTACTTGTATTGGTGCCAAATAAACTAAGTATAATAATGTCCTTGAGTAGATGGTTCTCACCTATATCAATCGGTTAGTTGAACCGATAGTGAGATGATATAGGGAACACTACTCTTAATCATTCCTAGTCGAGTATTAACATTCAGGGACAATGTTAATGCAATAAGACTAGCATGTAGGTCAACTCGATGACTTGATCTCACAAGTCATGGATATAGAGATATCAAGTTGACACATGGGTATACATTAGAGAATGTATACTGAATGACCCGCCATGAGAAAGTATCATGGATCGTTATATGAGTGTCATATACTTTCTCATGTGGCTATTAGTATGACTACTAGTCCTTAGACCTGAAGTCACCATGGTTCCCTACATAAGGAGTTATGTACTTTGGTTTCGTCAAACGTCACCCGTAACTGGGTGGACTATAAAGGCGATTACTGGGTATGTAACAAATTATGCGGAGGGATGTGAGTGATGTAGATGGGATCTATCCCTCCTATATGACGGGAGAGACATCGGTATTCTTGATAGAGTGAGACCACGAAGTGCATGGCCATGCCAAAATGAGTCAATATAGGATATTGAGCTCATTTGATTTAGTGAGTCTACTTGGAGTTCAAGATTTAGATTGGTCAGAGGATGACACGGTCTATGCCTCACATTGACCAATCTAGATGTCTAGGATAGAAGGACACTTGTTATATATTGTGAGGAGTCACAATTAGTAGTCACAAGGTGATGTTGGATCTCAACATTTCTTGTAACTTGGGTAGCAATGATGTATTGCTAGATGCCACTCATTGCTAATGTTTCTAAAGGAGTTTAGAAACATTGCCAACGTTACAAGAACCTATTGGGTCACACACAAAGAACAAGTGGATGGAGATTAGGTTCATAGGATGAACCAATTGGATTAGGTTCATATGATGAAGGTTCATATGATGAACCAATTGGATTCAAATTAGACTTATCGAGTTAGACTCAATTAGATTCATTTGTTGAATGAGTCTAATTTAGATTTGATTCATTGAGTCAATTTATATTAATGAATTGAGATTCATTAAATTAAAATTGACTTGAATCAAAGGTTGGATTTAACTCAACAAGGAAGACAATTGGTCAAGTTTGACTTGACCAAGTAGAAGTTGAAACATCAAGTTTGACTTGATGTATTGCCACATCATAAGGATGACCAATTGTCTTCAAATTCTATCCGAGAGCTCTAGAAAGTGCTAGCACACTTGGGGCTCTCTTCTCCATCCTTGAGTGCTAGAGAGCACTCCTTGTTCGTGTGGATATCACTAGAGAAGTATCTACCTTGATACTTTGGAGATCCGACACGTACCTTGGACGAGCGAGAATTTTGCGAGGGCACGCTTCAAAGGTAAAAGCTCTCAACACATAGATCTTGGAGTAGATCTAAAATTTTTGAAACTCGTACTTGTATTTCATTCGGTTTTTTCCTTGCACGGATCTACGGCTTTGGGTGATTCGGGGTTTTCGCGACGCGAAAAGCGGTTTTCGCGGCCCGAAAAATCTAACAGTGGTATCAGAGCCACGTGCTAGGCTTGTACGAGTTTAATTTTTTGGTTTTATGAAAACTAAACCTTCTGTGATTTTCTGTAAAATTTAGTTTTTTATGTTTTTATGGGTAATTTTTCCGTAGAAGCGAAGCACAAGTATCTCGGCACTTGTAGGCTTCGGCTACCGGGAAGTTTTTCCTTAAACGGCTTCGTTTTGCCCCAAATCCGTTTGGGACAGCGGGCTTGGGTGCCATAAGATCGCAAAGGAGCAACTCACGATGGTTAGATCGTGGGTAGGGGTACTGCCCATAACCCCGCAAGGGGATTTGCTCCGCGATTGCACCCGAAATCACTAAAAACGAACCTGTCGGGAAGATTTTTCCGAAACGGCAATGTCTCGACCCAAATCGTTTTGGGATAGCAAGTTTAGGCGCTATTGGATCGCAAAGGAACCCTCGCGATGGTTAGATCGCGGGTAGGGGCGCTGCCCCTGGCCCCGCAATGGGATCCGTTCCGTGATTGCGCCCGAAAAATTTTAAAAATTGTAAAAAATTAATTTTAAAATTATAGAAAATTATGAAAATATATAATTTTGAATTATATATTAATTTTGTGATAGTCATGGCCCAAAACCCCAATATGATTGGATTGTGTTGTAATTCATAATACGGCCTGCGTGCCGTTATGTTTTTATTTTTCCACGACCTGCGCGTCGTGCCTTTCTCATATATTCTAGTTGTAAATTAGATTTAGACTCGAATGTAACTCGAGTTTCAAATTGTAATGTACAAATTGGAGCGGTGGAGGGTCCACACGAGACGGAGTTCCTAGGCGGGCACGAGCAACACAAGGTGGTCAAAGGGAGGAGCTTGGAGAAGCTGTTGACCCTAGGTTGACCATTCGATCTTCTCATTGGCTTGAGAAGATCATAGTGGGGCCATGACTAAATCACAAATAGATTAATTAGTTAATTGCTTATGTATATGATGCATGTTTAATAAGTAATTAATTAATTAGTGCCTTACGATTAGATTAGATCTAAGTCGTGCACATGATGCACCCTTGCGATTAGATTAGATCTAAGTCGTGCACAAGATGTATCCTTTTCGATTAGATTAGATCTCGATCGAACCAACTCTAAATGCCTAACCTTGCCGTGATACTCACTACCTCGATCACATGTATTGTTGAATCTGCCAAAGCAGAGCAATACATATTATCTTGGTAGGGTACGGAGGGACAATCTTGGTCCCGCCTATCAACGCATGGGTGAATACAAACTCAATTAGATTGAGTATTCCTAGGTACTCGGTTGGATCGAGTCAACTATAGGCATTATTCCAACGGTTGGAAAAGATAGGTCAAAATCACATCTATATTAACTCTCGGGCGTATTAGCCAAAGCTAACTCGAGTTTTAATATAAATGCGGATATTGATTTTATAAACAAGAGTTGCATAGAGATGTAATTGGTAATCGTTATCTACCGATCATACTAAGCCTTGGGCGTATTAGCCAAAGCTAACTCAAGGGTTAGTATGATGTGGATCTTGTCCCACAAGAATTATAGAATTCAGTGGGAGCATCATTTAATTAAAGGCCTAATTAAATGATTTTAAAAGAATATGATATTTATTTCTGCAAATTTTCTGTTGTAGATAACCATGACGTCGAATACGAACTCTTTCTCCTGCGTTCTGTCCTTAAGAAGGACAAGCTCAACGGAGCAAATTTCCTGGACTGGTACAGGAACCTGAGAATAGTTCTCACTGGAGCAGCCCATTCCGGAGGCTCCTCCTGCCACTGCCACGCGAGCTGACCGGGATGCTTACAAGAAGCATCAAGATGACGCATTAGATGTGTCCTGTCTAATGCTCGCAACCATGAACTCTGAGCTTCAGAAGCAACATGAGTTGATGTGTGCTTACGATATGGTTGAACATCTTCGTCAACTATATCAAGGACAAGCAGGGCACTGGAAGAGGAACTTCACAGGATACCTGGAAGATCTTAACAAGAAGAGAAATAAGATTTCTACTTCAGGTATAAATGTTATAGAAGTTAACCTCTCTATTTCTTCGTCGTGGGTTCGCACATTTGTACTAATGTACAAGCACTAAGAAATACCAGAGCATTGACAAAGGGCGAGATAGACCTACGAGTAGGCAATGGAGCATGGGTTGCTACTGTTGCTGCAGGGACTTATTTTCGATCTCTGCCCTCCGGGCTTATACTAGAGTTAGACGATTGTTGTTATGTGCCTGCATTGACTAAGAACATTATATCAGTTTCTTGTTTGGACAAGAAAGGATTCTCGTTTATAATAAAGAACAAATGTTGTTCTGTCTATTTAAACGATATGTTCTATTGTAGTGCACCTCTGATGAACGGACTCTATATTCTAGACCTTGAGAGCTCTATCTATAACATTAGTACCAAGAGGTTCAAATCGAACGATATGAACCACACCTATCTCTGGCACTGTCGCTTAGGTCATATAAATGACAAGCGCTTATCCCAGCTCCATAAGGATGGTTTGCTGGACTCATTTGATTTTGAATCATATGAGATATGCGAGTCATGCCTACGAGGCAAGATGACCAAGACTCCCTTTAGTGGGCACAGCGAGAGAGCGACTGATTTGTTAGGACTCATACATAGTGATGTATGTGGCCCTTTCAATGTCGCTGCTAGAGGCGGTTATAGATACTTCATCACATTTACTGATGACTTCAGTAGATATGGTTATGTGTACTTGATGACACATAAGTCCGAATCCTTTGAAAAGTTCAAAGAATTCAAGAATGAAGTACAGAACCAGCTTGGCAAGAGTATTAAAATACTTCGATCAGATCGAGGTGGTGAATACTTAAGCCATGAGTTTCGTGACTATTTAGCTGAGTGTGGGATTCTATCCCAACTCACTCCTCCTGGAACACCACAGTGGAATGATGTATCCGAAAGGAGGAATCGTACCCTATTAGATATGGTACGATCTATGATGAGTCACACAGATCTTCCAACATACCTTTGGGGCTATGCTCTAGACACGGCAGCTTTCATTCTCAACCGAGTTCCATCCAAGGTCGTGATAAAGACACCATATAGGATATGGACTGGGAGAGATGCCCAGGTGTCTTTCATGAGGATTTGGGGCTGTGAGGCTTACGTACGACGTCAAGTCTCAGACAAATTAGGACCCAAATCCGACAAGTGCTATTTCATCAGATATCCCAAGGAAACTAAGGGATATTACTTCAACATTCCCAGTCAGCACAAGGTAGTTGTGGAAAAGACTGGGGTCTTTCTAGAAAGGGACTTTGTTTCTAGAAAAACTAGTGGGAGCGCGTTCGATCTTGAAGAAGTTCAAGATGCGAACAATAGCACTGATGCCTCGATGGAAATTGAACTGGAACCACAAAGTATTGTGGATGATGTTGTTCCACAAAGAGTTGAGGAACAACAACCAGTTCAAGTAGACATACCTCTTCGCAGGTCTGATAGGGTGCGTCATCAGCCTGAAAGATACTCATTTCTCTTGTCTGACCATGATGACGTTGTGCTCATAGAGGATGAGCCTACCACCTATCAGGAAGCTGTGATGAGACCAGATTCCGAGAAATGGATAGAAGCCATGAGATCCGAGATGGAATCCATGTACACCAACCAAGTATGGACTTTGGTTGATCTACCTGAAGGGGTAAAACCCATAGGGTGTAAGTGGGTATTTAAGAGAAAGACTGACATGGATGGACTTATCTATAAGGGTCGCTTGGTAGCTAAAGGTTTCAAGCAGATTCATGGTGTTGACTATAATGAGACATTTTCTCCAGTAGCGATGTTTAAGTCCATTCGGATCATGCTTGCTATTGCAGCTTACCACGATTACGAGATCTGGCAGATGGACGTAAAAACTGCGTTTCTGAATGGAAACCTACTCGAGGATGTGTACATGACACAACCTGAGGGTTTTGTCGATCCACAGCATACTAGTAGAGTATGCAAGCTGCATAGGTCCATATATGAACTAAAGCAAGCATCTCGGAGCTGGAATCTTCGATTCGATGATGCAATCAAACAGTTTGGTTTCATCAAGAACAAAGATGAACCTTGTGTCAACAAGAAGGTTGTAGGGGACATAGTTGTCTTCCTCATATTGTATGTGGATGACATACTGCTCATTGGGAAGGACATCCCTATGCTTCAGTCTGTCAAGACCTGGCTAGGGAGTTGCTTCTCAATGAAGGACTTAGGTGAGGTATCCCGCATTCTAGGGATTCAGATCTATAGAGATAGATCTAAGAGATTGCTTGGCCTAAGTCAGAATACATACATTGACAAGGTACTTCTTCGGTTTGCCATGCAGAACTCCAAGAAGGGATTTCTGTCGATGTCACATGGCGTGAGTCTTTCGAAGACTCAAGGTCCCTCTTCTAGAGAGGAGAGAGATCGCATGGATCAGATCCCTTATGCCTTAGCTATAGGATCGATCATGTACGTCATGCTATGTACTCGACCTGATGTCTCGTATGCTTTGAGCATGACGAGCAGATACCAGTCAGATCTAGGTGAAAGTCACTGGATAGCGATCAAGAATATTCTTAAGTACTTAAGAAGGACTAAAGAATATTTCTTGATATATGGAGGCAATGATGAGCTAGCTGTAAAGGGTTACAGTGATGCTAGCTTCCAGACCGACCAGGATGACTATAGATCGCAGTCGGGGTTCGTGTTTTGCATTAATGGTGGTGCTGTGTGATTCTACAACAGAAGCTGAGTACATTGCTGCATCTGAGGCAGCAAAGGAGGCAGTTTGGATTCGCAAGTTCATCACTGAACTTGGGGTGGTTCCTAGCATTGTTGATCCTATTGAGCTCTATTGTGACAACAATGGAGCTATAGCATAGGCTAAAGAACCTCGCTCACACCAGCGGACCAAACACATACTACGGCGCTTCCATCTCATTCGAGAGATCATCGAGAGAGGAGATGTGAAGATTTGCAGAGTCTAGGCTAACACTAGGTCATTTGGTTAGAGGAAGCATGATGGTCACACTAGGTCATTTGGGCTTAGAGCCTACACTGATTGGCACTAGTGCTAGTGGGAGATTGTTAGCTAGAGCCCTAGAGCCAATCATTTGATGATTGTATTTTGGACTTATTGTATCATATTCTATATAAATAAAGGCATTTGGATTTTGGTTATTATACTTACTTGTATTGGTGCCAAATAAACTAAGTATAATAATGTCCTTGAGTAGATGGTTCTCACCTATATCAATCGGTTAGTTGAACCGATAGTGAGATGATATAGGGAACACTACTCTTAATCATTTCTAGTCGAGTATTAACATTCAGGGACAATGTTAATGCAATAAGACTAGCATGTAGGTCAACTCGATGACTTGATCTCACAAGTCATGGATATAGAGATATCAAGTTGACACATGGGTATACATTAGAGAATGTATACTGAATGACCCGCCATGAGAAAGTATCATGGATCGTTATATGAGTGTCATATACTTTCTCATGTGGCTATTAGTATGACTACTAGTCCTTAGACCTGAAGTCACCATGGTTCCCTACATAAGGAGTTATGTACTTTGGTTTCGTCAAACGTCACCCGTAACTGGGTGGACTATAAAGGCGATTACTGGGTATGTAACAAATTATGCGGAGGGATGTGAGTGATGTAGATGGGATCTATCCCTCCTATATGACGGGAGAGACATCGGTATTCTTGATAGAGTGAGACCACGAAGTGCATGGCCATGCCCAAATGAGTCAATATAGGATATTGAGCTCATTTGATTTAGTGAGTCTACTTGGAGTTCAAGATTTAGATTGGTCAGAGGATGACACGGTCTATGCCTCACATTGACCAATCTAGATGTCTAGGATAGAAGGACACTTGTTATATATTGTGAGGAGTCACAATTAGTAGTCACAAGGTGATGTTGGATCTCAACATTTCTTGTAACTTGGGTAGCAATGATGTATTGCTAGATGCCACTCATTGCTAATGTTTCTAAAGGAGTTTAGAAACATTACCAACGTTACAAGAACCTATTGGGTCACACACAAAGACAAGTGGATGGAGATTAGGTTCATAGGATGAACCAATTGGATTAGGTTCATATGATGAACCAATTGGATTCAAATTAGACTTATCGAGTTAGACTCAATTAGATTCATTTGTTGAATGAGTCTAATTTAGATTTGATTCATTGAGTCAATTTATATTAATGAATTGAGATTCATTAAATTAAAATTGACTTGAATCAAAGGTTGGATTTAACTCAACAAGGAAGACAATTGGTCAAGTTTGACTTGACCAAGTAGAAGTTGAAACATCAAGTTTGACTTGATGTATTGCCACATCATAAGGATGACTCATCCTTGCCACATCACCTCCACCTCATGAGACATGCCACCTCATGGTGGTTACACCCTCCCCTTGGCTTTAATGTGGCCGGCCACATTAATGGGGAGGTTACAAGATGTGGTCGGCCACACATTAGTGGTGGAGGTTTTGGTTGTGTGGAATTATGGTGCATTCATTTCATTCTTCTTCTAGCTTGCTTCTTCCTCCTCTCCCTCTTGTTGTTGCCGTGGGGTTTTGGAAGGTGAGAAGGTGTTGAGTTTCATCCAAGAAAAGATAAGAGAGTGTGAAGGACACAAGAAGAGGATACTACTAGTTGAGTATGTGAGAGTCTTCTTGTTTTTCTCTCTTTTCTCCCTTTTCAAATTCTATCTGAGAGCTCTAGAAAGTGCTAGCACACTTGGGGCTCTCTTCTCCATCCTTGAGTGCTAGAGAGCACTCCTTGTTCGTGTGGATATCACTAGAGAAGTATCTACCTTGATACTTTGGAGATCCGACACGTACCTTGGACGAGCGAGAATTTTACGAGGGCACGCTTCAAAGGTAAAAGCTCTCAACACATAGATCTAGGAGTAGATCTAAAGTTTTTGAAACTCGTACTTGTATTTCATTCGGTTTTTTCCTTGCACGGATCTATGGCTTTGGGTGATTCGGGGTTTCCGCGACGCGAAAAGTGGTTTTCGTGGCCCAAAAAATCCAACATACATAGCATGGCGTACATAATAGATCCTATGGCTGAGGCATAAGGGATTTGATCCATGTGGTCTCTTGGAAGGTGCCTTCAAGCACATGGAAGGTGCCTTCAAGCACATGGAAGGCGCCTTCCATCTATGGTCCAAGGCACCTTCAGGTGCCTTCAAGGTGCCTTTTGCCCTTCTTCTTGTGTAGCTACAGCCAAGACACCCGAGGCGCCTCCAATAGCCCCGGAGGCACCTCGAACACTGTTCATCCTAGTTTTTTCTTGTATAACTCCCTTCCTGCAAGGCATATTAGTCTACAAACAAAGTATACCTTGTAAAACAAAGTTAGTACAATAAAATATGAATAATATAAGTATTTGACAGTCATTGGACTGTCCAGTTTTGACTTTTGGATTTCCTGGAACCTCTAGGTCGAATTGACACCTACTATTCCCTTTTCGGGGAATGCGTCCTCACCTAATCCTCTCAGAAGAGTTTACATTTTGTGAGATCAGTCCTCTAGACCGACTGGACTTTTTCTCAGCACCCGAGACTTCAGGACTTCATGCTGGACATCTACTCGATGACCCATCCAGACTTCCACCTATTCCCCGACTACCAGGGTTTTCACCTGGAATCTTCGACTCTTGGATTTTACCCAAAGTGCTTGAGCAGTCAAGACTTTTTGCTTAGGGTTACCACCCCTAAGACCTAGGGTTACCACTCCTAGGGGTTTCCACCTGCCTAGAATCCACTAGGATTTTTGCCTAAGACAACTTAGGACTTTCTTGCAAGCTCAATCAACCTTGTTAGATCATAAGATAACTTAATTTTGGACCTTTTGCCATAATCAAAACTTAGGTTCGATCGTCTAGTGCTCCCTGCATCAACAATCTCTCCATTTTTTATTATGACAACATGATTAAAAGTTAAGTAAAATATAACAATAATTAAAGAAATTTTAGCATGAGCATGAATACAAAAAAAAAACTCCCTTTTATACTCCCCCTTTCATAAAAAATTATGTTTAACTCTTAACTTTAACTTTTCTCTCCCCCTTTGACATAAATAAAAAAGTAATAAGTGGAGAAAAGGTTGTTTGATAGAAAAAGTTTTTCCACTGTTTAACTGTAAGCTCCCCCTGAAGGGTAGCACTTAAAAAAATTTAGCTAATTTTTAAGCGTTGAAAGTGAGTTAGCTTTTTCAAAAAAACTTAGCTAAAGTTGCTTTGAAAATAATTAATTTGAAAAATACTTAGCTAAATTAGAAATACTTTGAGAATACTTAGTTTTTTCAACAAAAACTTAGCTAAACTTAAGCTTTGAAACTGTCTTAGCTTTTTTTCAAAAGAAAACTTAGCTAAATTTTAACTTTGAAAATAATTGCTTTGACAAACACTTAGCTTAATTAAAAATACTTTATTAAGTACTATAGCTTTCTGAAAAGAAATTTTGATAATAACTTGGATTTTAAAAAGACTTTGATAAAAATTTAGCGTTAAAAAGATTTTGATAAATACTTAGTTAAGTATTTAGCTTTATAAAGGTTTTGTTGGATCGATGAGTTTTGCTAAAGGGGGGGGGTGAATAGCGATTTAAAAATTTAGAAAGAGTATGCAGCGAAAAGAATAAATAAAAAGAAAGAGCAACGCTAACAAGGTCATTTTTAACTTGGTTTGGAGCCTTCAGCGACTCCTACTCCAAGGCCCGCACTCGTTAAGTGCTTTCGTTGGGCAATCAACTAGCAATTCGAAATAAGTATTACAAGTAAAAGTACAATTGCTTTTAAGAAAATAATACCGACAATAAGAAAAAGACAATAGAAGCACTTTGTCGGAGAAGCGTCGCAGGAGTATAAGAGAGCAGATCGTTCATTGTTTTTATTTTTTGACTCCAGCCTTAACCCTTCTTATATAGGAGGTTCGGGGTGCCTGGATCCTTTCGGGTGCCTTGAATATGACATAGCTGAGCCAACCAGGGATCTCCACGTGGCGAAGTGACGTTGGGGATAAAATTCACCTCCGGGCGCCCGGACCCTTATTTTCCAGCGCTTTCCTTCCTGCAAGAAAACGTTAGTCCGAGGCAAATATATATCCTACAAAATAGAGTGTTAGCACAATTTATGATCAAAAAGAATAGTAATTAGATTCCGTCTCCTTGAGACCGAAATCTAGTCACGATCTCAACTTAGATATCCGAAATGGATCTAAGTCGGATCGACACCTAATGTTCCCTTCCCAGGAATGCGTCCTCACAGTCACTCCCCTCCAGTGACTTACTTCACTTACCTGCCAAACGTCCGGTCAGCCCTTCGACTCGTCTGAATTTCGTGCCAGCTATTCAGTCAGCCCGTCAACCTAGCTGGACTTCATGCCAAACGTCCAGTTAGCCCATCGACCCGTTTAGACTTCGTGCCAGCTATCCGGTCAGCCCGTCGACCTAGCTGGGCTTCATGCTAGACATCAGGTCAGCCCGTCGACCTATCTGGGCTTCTCCTACACACTCAGTCAGAGTATTAGATAACAATGAAACTAACTTAACATATTTTGTCATTCATCAAAACTTGAGTTAGACCATTAGTGCTAACCACACCAATAGATTTTTGATTAAAGCTTAGTTAAGTAATTTGTTTAAAAAATTGATAAAAGCTTAGTTAAGTAATTAGCTTAAACAAATTTGATAAAACCTTAGCTTAAGTACTTAGTTAAAGAAAAAAAAATACTTTTTCAAAAATATTTGAACTTGCCTTTTGAAATAAGGTTTATTTTCAAAAATAGAAAAAGAACTAAACTTTTTAAACATTTAGAAAATTAATTTGAAATCTTGAAAAACAATGCATTAATTAAAAAAAATTAATGTCAAAAACAAATGAATACTTTTTAAGGTATCCTAGAGTCCAAACATGTAAAATAAACATAAAAATTATTATTTATTTTCCTAATTTCCATCTCACACATTCTAAGTTATCATGCATATTCAGCTTATAAGTTTGTGTGAGATAGAGTTAAATATTTATGATGAAGAATAATGAATTTGAAAAGTAAGTTAAGTTAAATTTGGATTTCACTTGAATTTTGAATTTTAAAATATTTAGAATTTAAAATTAATTAATTAATTAAGATTTTAAAATTAATTATATTTTGGAAAATTGATAATTATTTAATTATGATTTGAAAATTAATAATTAAATAATTAATCTTTGGAAAAATAATTAAGATTTTGAAATTAGTTATACTTGTGAAATTAATTGAGATTAATTAGATTTTGAAATTAATTATGATTAATTAGAATTTGATAATCATGATTTAAAATTAATTAAGATTAATTAGATTTTTAAATTAATTAAGATTTTTAAATTAATTAGATATTGAAATTAATTATAATTTTGAAATTAATTAAGATTTTAAAATTAATTATGATTTTGAAATTAATTTTGATTAATTAGATTTTAAAACTAATCATGATTTTGAAATTAATTAAGATTTTAAAATTAAATATTAATTAAACTGACTTAGATTAATTGAATTAATTTTTAGTTAACTTAATTGAGTTTAATTAATTTGGATTTGGTTAACTACTTTATATTTTAAACTTAGATCTATCCCACCCTTTTCTAGATTTTAAATCAGGAAACTTTAATGGTTTTGTGAGATGGTTAATTTTATCTTCAATTTAAATTCACCGGATTGTCAAGTTCTGACTTTTGGATTTCTGAGAAACCTTAGGTCAAATCGACATCTACTATTCTCTCTTTGGGGAATGCGTCCTCACATACTTCTCTCATGAGAGTTTACCTTTTGTTAGACCGATCCTCCAAACCGACTGAACTTTTGCTCAGCGCCCGAGACTTCAGGTCTTCATGCAGGACGCCCGCTCCACGACCCGTACAAACTTCCACCTGGTTTGTGACCACTAGGGTTTTCACCTAAAGTCCCCGATTCTAGAATTTTACCCAAAATGCTCGACCCACCAAGACTTTCCACCTAGGGTTACTATCCCGTAGGACCAGCTGCTGAATTCAAACCATCAAACGTCACATCTTCATATGTTGCCTCGGACATACGGCGACTGCGGCGGCGACACATGGCATGCTTTCACAGGGCGGCATTTACTGGATGTCATTATTAGAAGTGGGCGCGTGCTCGGCCTTAATAGGGGGAATTTGCACGAATTCCGAGAATATTCGGACTACATCAGCATTGACCGCGCGGTTCGCACTCATCCAAAGACGCCGAAGGAAGCGCCAACCCTCATAACGCCAAGCGACCTTGAATATCAGTCCTATATAGACCGGTGGGGTCCAACCAGCATACTGGCCGATCGGCCAACCCATCATCAGACCACCTTGTCCAGTCAGTCAGACTTGCCGCCTCCTTCGATTAGACTTGAGGGGGAGACATTGTGATCTGGTGGGAAGGTCGGGCCCCGCCCCGCAGAGAGGTCAATGCCACGTGGAAGGTCAAAGTCAAGGTGGTCAACGCCCTGGGCTAGCGTTGGATCGAGCGACCCCATCCGCCGATCGGACTAGGGAATGGCCGACTCGACGTTATTACAGCTCAGTCTCGCATCGAGCTTTCGACGCTCAAAACTATCACCAAAGTAGGTGTTGACTGGCAAGTCATTTGCCGAGCAGCTGGGCATGTGTCGAGCGGACATCTGGATCGGCCACAGATTAGATCACAGCCATCAAAGCGCAAACCCGAACCAACAAACCTGGATAATGGAAGTAGTCAAACGGTCATCCCGCTCGGCCCAGACAGAAGAATTAGTTGAGCGGCCTCCCCACTCTGCCCGCTAGCATACAAAAGTTGGCTGAGCGACCCACCCGCTCGGCCCACTAGCAGACAGAGGCAGGATCAACTGGTATCCTCCTCGGGACCCGTGTCGCAGACAGACAGCATGGTTGGCAGTATGATCAGACAGAGAATCGTACGACGGGAAGCTTCCACTGTCTTGTAAGGATATGCTCGAGCTGTTGAGGTATGGTGTCAGGTACACTTCTCTGACATGTCCTATCAGGAAAAGCTTGGAGATGCGTGCACGTCTCAGGGAGTGTGCACGCGCACCCCTGAGAGCCCTATATAAAGGACCCCAAGATTCGACGAAGGTATGCACATTCTACTATAGCTACAGTTACGCTGCCACCTTCGTTTCTTTGCTTTCTTGTTGCCTTCGCCGGAGATCTGATTTGAACGTCGGAGGGCCATCGTTGGGGAACCACTCTTTGACTCGGCACTGACGCTTTTGTGCTTGCAGGCTAGTCTTGCCGGAGGTCCACGCATGGTTAACAGGAGCGTCACATCCCTAGCGTATATCACCTCGACTCTCAGATAGGATCATTATTTTTTTTAAGAATTTTCTTTTTAAAAAAATACACTGTATGTTGATTTATAAATCATTAAAATTATTAAACAAAATAAAAAAAAATAATAGCATGAGCTAAATTCGTGAAATCAAATACGTGAGACGTGCACATCAATCATAGATCACATATTTTTTTTATATTATTCTTTTGATCATCAATTTATTGTAAATTTGAAAAAAAAATTAATTCGAATCATAAATTGTTTTACAATTATTTTCGCCGTCAAATTTATTATAAAATTTTCAATAGAAATAATGATCTTTCCTAAAGTTATTTTATGTCGCAGAGTTAGGTATTATAATTTGCAATAAATATTATTTTTTTGCAGAAATGACAACTAATTTGGTGACAAAATTATAATTTGTTACCAATTTTGTCAACAAATTTGGGTCCAATTTTATGACGAATATGATTTTTGTTATAAATTTGACGACAAAAATATTATTCATCGTTAATTTTGACTCCAAATTCATTGCCATGTTGGCAACACGAATTTTAGGATGAAAAACTTTTCGTCGTAAAATTCTTCCCAAAATTTTTTGGAATGAAAATTTTTTAGAAATTGATTTATCCCAAAATTGTGTTTTTTTATAATGATTTATTTTTTAAAAAAAAAGAAATACGGCTTAAGTTCCATTAATATCAAAATTTGTTCAAAATAATTTTATTATCAAAATATCTTTCTTCATGAATAATTGATTAATTTAAATGATAATTTAGAAAAAAAAAATTGATAGTATTTTCAAATATTTAGAAGTAGTTAGCTGACATTTTAGAAGAAAAAAATATTACCTTTTTAAGAAGATTTTTTTCTGCATGGTTGATTGCTTCTGAATCTATAATCCATAAAAGATAAGAATATGCTAATAACAGTAGACTAGCAAAAAAAAAAAATGCTCAAGAAAAGAAGACACACTTGCATTGTTTCAATCTGGTCTTCTTTCCTTTCTTTTTATTGGGTCTTATCCCAGAGCAGCAACTTCTTTCTTCTTTCCCTTCCCCTTCTTGAACCATTTCTTTTTCTTGGATCCAGATGATCCAATAGAACCAATAGCCACATATGCTAGTCCAAAAATCCTTGCAGATTCTCTCCACCTACGATTCTACATGGCGTGAGATGTCAATGAAAGTCTTAATACTCTCACTGTGAGTTAGAGTCTGCTTTATGGTCTCTTAAGAATCTGGAAGGGAACGAATAACTGCTTGAACTTGTTGTTCATCGGTCAATTCATGACCAGCAGTTTTAAGGTTCTGAATCATGTTCGACATCCCCCTGAGGTGTTGAACCATTGAAAGATTCGAACGCTTAATGCAACTGTCAAATTTAATCGTTAGCTTTCAAAGCTTGCTCAGACTTCCTCCATTGTACTTTTCTCTAAGGGCTACCCAGACAGCATGAGCCGATGGTAATGGCTCATACTCAAATACCAGGCCATCCATCATTGAACTAATCAATATTCCCTTGGCAATGGAGTCTTTCCTTTTCCATGCCCTATAGGCATTGAGATCTCGTCTGTCTGTGTAGTGGGATCTACAGGTCTTCCATAACCTGGTTTATAGCCTCAAGAATTTATTTTTCCTCAAGAACATATTATATCTTGAGTTATCAGATTTTGTAGTTATCCCGATATAAGTTATGATGTTCTTATTTGTCATGATCTTACATAAATAAACATATTATTTAATATGTAGTGCAATTCACATGCATTCAGTTTATGATTGACTCAATATTAATTTGGATTGATTTACAAAATCAAGTGATAACTACATTTTCACTCATCATTTGTATGGTCCAATCAAATCAACATTGATCAATATTATTACATACATCCCAACAAATGAACTAATCATCGTTCTATCATGATTTCTTTAATTAAATGAACTAATCATTTTTCATGTATCATGAAGTAATCAACATATGAATGAACATATCATTCATATAAACATGTCGCATATGTTAACTTAGCTACCAGGATTCATAAACTCTAGTACTTAGCTTGGAGGTCTAGAGTTTGAATCCTGGGGAAGGCAAAAATCCACTGGCCATGGGTGGAAAGACCTAGTGAGTAACGGCACGACCGAGGGTCGTCGGTCGACGACATAAGGGGTCGCTAGTTGGGCCGGCCAAGGGACCGCCAAGGGGCTGCCAAATGGGTCGCCAGTTGGGCCGCCCAAGGGGCCAAGGGGCCAAGGGGCCGGGTCGTTACAATAAAAAGAAGCCTTTTTAATGTAATGACCCGGTCCCTTGGGCGACCCAACTGGCGGCCCCTTGGTGGTCCCTTGGGTGACCTAACTAGCGGCCCCTTATGTCATCGACCGACGACTCTCGGCCATGCCGTTACTCACTAGGTCTTTCCACCCCTGGCCAGTGGATTTTTGCCTTCCCCAGGATTCGAACTCTAGACCTCCAGGCTAAGTACTAGAGTTTATGAATCCTGGTAGCCAAGTGAAAATTCTCACGCCCCAGGTAGTCCCTGCCAGAAAAAATTTCTGCAGCATCTCCCCTGTACGGGTAATAATATGAAATTTCCTACAATGCCCTCAGGGCCACATATACATCCGCCAACACGGCCGGAACAATAACAGTATAAATATAAAAAACATCCACGCTGTTTTATAATAAAAACTACACATAAGCACAGATAAAGAAAACATCGAAAAAACTCCTATTCAACTACACCCATAAAGCTTAAAACCGATATCCTACTCAACTACACCCATAAAGAACAAAAATGATATCCTCCAAATAAAAATCCATCGATAACAAAATGTACAAAATCCAAATGTCAAGCTATAAGTCTGAAAAGCAAAGTCTAACACAACAAGTAAAACCCAAACTGTACGAACTCGTCGCGACGCGCAGTGGTGGGGGACTAGCGACTGGAACTCCTCTGGACAACCTCAACCTGGAAAGAGTAATAACGAGGTGTGAGTCCAACACTCAGCGAATACCTAGTTGACATGCATAGTAAACTATAACAAATAGCAATAACTATGCGTACAGTCTCCTGATATAACATATAGAAAGTGCAGAACTGAAAAATAAGGAGTAACTGTACTAACCAGAACTTGGGTATACGGGTATCAAGACCGTCAGACCCAAAGTATCATAAATCCTGTATGCATGTCAAACAATGCATCCATCCAATATGCAGCATATAAAGTGCAACAACCACAAGCAATAAATGGAAAAATGCAACCAGAAATTGATCCCTATGATCGAAGTTATATACTCTATAACATAGGACTTATACACACAAGCATCGGAGAGCATACAAGGGCTTTGGAATATTATTTCCGGGCACTGGAATGAAACCCATTCTTACCACAAGCTTTTAATAATATGGTCGTGATATGTCATTATGTGCGACTATCTCTACTATAGAAAAAGAAAAAAAGATCCAATTAACTAGTAAATACTAGAATGAAATAGGTTTTCTACATATACGTCGTCTAAAGCAACGGTTTTTATCAGCTGTAGCAAGTAAAGAGACTTCACGAGAACTAAAATTAAGAAGAAATGGATAAAGCCTATATACTCCATGGATAAAGGATTGAATTGATAGAGAAAGCACCGTAAAGATCAATTAGCAAGCTATTTGGTTGATAGAGTTAAGAACTGCTTTGCTTACTTATCCCGTGATAAAGGATAAAAGTTAGGAATCAAATTATGTCCTGGTCACCCCTACTGCCAGTCAGCCATCTCACGCACGATGGTGAGACCAAGTGGGTAGGGCTGTGACAACCGTGAACTCTGTCGTCACTGCTCTTGATGAGTGACCGAGTGGACGGGATGCTATCGAAGTACACCTATCCTCCTACCTCAAATATAGTGAGGGAGCACAATGCTCTCATCTCCCAGTACGCGATGACGGGGAGGGATCCTTGCCGGCTACCACGCTGCGTCACACTACCCATGAGTGGACCAACGGAGCCAAACAGAGCAACCTACTGCACACACCCTGCCTGAATAAAAACCACTAACCCATGAGTGGTTGTGTGTGCAGATCCATGTAACTGGCGATGTGCTCAACAATAATGGAGTTGCCAACCGCTCAGCATGCAATCATGCAAGATGGTGCATGTCACTAAGCCAGGAAATATCCTAATCTTATCCCTCTCCATATAATGTGTACCAAGATATGTGGATCAAATAATATAATCTAGGTACAGATGTCAAGTAGAGTATCTAACTTGTCCAGTATATCATAGAGCATGACATGTCACTACCTCATAAATAATAAATAGGTAACAAACAATACATGATCGGAAATAAATAATGACATGTCGATGCAGATATAATCATAATTATTACTACTTGTTAAAATCTACTAGACATATCAATAAGACGTATTAAAATAGATAGGTCAAGGTACCCGCCTCCAAATAAAGGTCCAATCCAATCCAAATCCGACGCCGAGATGCTCGTCTCGAATCAGAGTCCTGCGTTAAACAACATATAAATATTTTATTTAACTAAATTCATAAAAATAGCTAAATAAAATCCCTAAGACTAATTTAGGGTAAAACCTGTTGGTGCAATATTTCCTAGGTCAAGGTTGACCTGTTTGACTGGGCTTGAAGTGAGTCAAGCTCGAGTCTTGATGATTTGGTTTCGATGTTTGACAATACTTGTAGACAACACATGAACATTGCAGGTGCAATTGTTCATGTGGGGAGATTGTGAAGGAGAGTCAAGTAGGTCAAGGTTGACTGGATACTTGACTGAAAATCCTAGTTAGTGAAGCTAGGTGAAAGTCCTGGTGAGTGAAGCCAGGCAGAAGGAAACCCTAGTGAGTGAAGCTAGGTGAAAGTCCTGGTGAGTGAAGCCAGGCAGAAGAGAAATCCTAGTGAGTGAAGCTAGGCAGAAGGGAAGTCCTGGTGAGTGAAGCCAGGCACGGGGAAATCCAGATGGGTCAAGGTTGACCAGACATCTGGTGAAAGTCCAAGTAGGTCAAAGGGATTGACCGGATACTTGGCAAGAGGAGAAAAGTCCAAGTGGGTCAAAGGGATTGACCAGACACTTGGTGAGAGAGTCCTAGCTGGTCAAGAGTGACCGGATGCTAGGTTTTATGTACCAACAAGTCATGGTTGACTGGATGTTGGTTTAGGGGGCTTTGGACTTGCTTTTGGGCAAAAACTAAGATCTGGACTGATCAGCTGATTGATCCAGCAGATCTGAATCGATCAGCCGATCGATTGGATCATGCCCAATCGATCAGCTGATTGATCGGGTGAGTCCCCACGAACAGAACCCCTTTGGATCGATCCGTGGATCAATCCAGAGGTCCCAATCGATCAGTGGATCGATTGGGAGCTGCTGTTTGTGCGCGATAAGCCCTGGATCAATCAGACGATCGATCCAGGCTATTCCAGAGAGCACAGAGGCACTCTGGATCGGTCGGTTGATCGATCCAAAGCCTCCTCGATCGATTGGGAGCAATCCAATCGATCGGGATCCGACTGTTGGCATCGTATTTAGCTGTAGGCGAGCGTTTCCTTCAGCAGAACTTCACGGATTCATCTCCGATCTTCACCAGCGATTCCACAGCTCTCTCTCAAGTTCAGATCGCCAGTCCTTGAAGATTCTTGGAGGTTCTTCCAAGTCCAGAGGCGGATCAAAAGCAAGAAGAGAAGTTAGGGTTAGGGTTTATTGTAAGCTTTTGCTTGTATTTCATATCCTTTCCTTTCTTCTTGTATTGAGAGTTTGTAAAGGCTTCTCCGCCTTCGGTAGTTACCGTAGAGGAGTGTGTTTCATAGTGGAGGGTGCGTGAGTGTATGGATCCTTGGATTAGTCATCTCTTGTGAGGTGGATACCAAGTAAAATCTATTTGTTAGCGTTGTATTTTGTTTCTTGTACATTTCCGCTGCACATTTTTGAAGAAACAAGCAACGCTGACCATGAAGCACGCGACGAGCTATTCACCCCCCCCTCTAGTTACATTTTGGTCCCAACAAGTAGTATCAGAGCGAGGCTGCTCTTCACCGGAATCATCGTCGGAAGGGGCAAACAAAATAAGCAAAGCTAGAGGGTGAAGAAGTTGGAGCAAATTCATCAAAGTCAAAGAATTCAAGAAGCTCAACTTCAAGATGCAATTCCAAGATGGACTTGGATTTGACACAAGGGTGGCTCCACCGTACACATCTACTAGCTTCGATCTTTGGAAATCAAGGATCGAAAATTTCTTAATGGTGGAGATAAAGCAATGGTTTGCTCTAATGGAAGGCTTCGAGGCTCCAAGAAATTCAAAGGGCAAAGTTCTCAAGAAAAGCAATTGGAGCCAAGAGCAAATCCAAAGATGTGAGGCCAATGATAAAGTGACTAAGCTTTTGGTCAATCTATTGCCTAGCCACATTCTTGGAAAAATTGGAGAGTTAAAGGATGCCAAGGAGCTTTGGAGCAAATTGGCATCAATCCATGAGATCCCCTCCACTGTACCGAATCAAGAGGAATCCAAAGAGGGTGACTCATTGGATCAAGACCAAGAGGAGGACTCCGAAGTTGAGAGATGCTCAACTTCCGATGAAGAAGTCCAAGAAGAAGATTCATCTTCAAAGGGATGTAATGAAGAGGGCAAGGAGGGAGCATACTCCTTGTTCCATGTACAAGATGAAGATGAAGAAATCTCCACCTCCAGGATTGAGGGGGAGCAACTTTTGGTGACACTGGATCAAGTAGAAGGAGAAGTCTTCACATCCGGGTCAAGAAGAGAAGAGGATGAAGAAGCTTCCACCTCCACAAATCAAGACATATCTACTGGAGGAGAATCATCATCGGATCAAGAGGAAGCCTCCGCATCCGGATCCAAAGGAGAAGAAGCCACCCCTACACAAGAAGGTATAAATAGTTCATTTAATAATAAAAATTATATCATATGCTTTGAATGTAGGGAACATGGGCATTACAAGAGCAAATGCCCCAATTTGGTCAAGAAGAAGGGCCAAGTGGCACAAAAGGGCAAGGAGAAGCCTAAGGAGACCACTCCCAGAACAAAGAAGAGCAAGGAGCACATTGTGTGCTTCTCTTGCAATCAAAAGGGGCATTACCGAAATCAATGCCCTAAGGGGAAGAAGGTGGTCAAGGCTCAAGGAGGAAGCACAATTCAAGGGGGAGCCTCCAAGGTAAAAAGGAAGGTATCGTTCATTGAACCTACCCCCTTTAATAATGGTAAAAAGCATGATAGTTCTAATCTATATCATTTTAATGCTATTTACCATGAAAATAGAAGGCATGATAAGATTAAGGAAAATCATGTAGCTTATCATGCTAAAACCTCTCAACCTAGGCCTAGAAAGGTAGATAGGAATTTAGGCAAGAACCCTAAGGATTCTAGGTATTTGCCTAAGAAGAAGAAAAATCAAGGTTTTAGTGAAAAACCTAAGGGTGAATAATTATGGAAGGAAAATCAAATCTTGAGGTCAAGACTTGACAAATTAGAGAGGACTCTTCAAAAAATAACAAATATGACACAAGGGTCCAAGAGTCAAAATCTAGGTTTAGGACAACAAGGGTCATCCAAGGGTCATAGAGGTTTGGGATACAAACCTAAAACCAAAAAGGATGTACCTACTTATCATAGAGTTCCATATAGTTATGGAACAAACCCTAGGTCTAGTGGTCAAGTAAAGAACACTAGGGAGGTCATCCCTAAGAGTATTTTTACAATAAATGTGACTAAGACTTCTAAGAAGTCCAAGAAAGTCATAAAGAAGGTCACAAGGGAAGCAATTCCTAGGGTTTACCTAGAAAATGTGACAAAGGCTTCTAAGAAGCCAAACAAGATCACTAGGAAGGTATCTAGGGAGGTTATCCCTAGTGAGTACCTAGAGAATCCAAGGAGCACCAATAGGTTTTGGGTTCCTAGGAGCATCTTCTCTACCCTATAGATGGGTTATAGAGTGTCAACTCTAAGTGAAAGGGTAGTTAACCTAATCATGTTGAAGTTGACACTCAAGAAGCATTTTCAAGGCTATTATTAACCTTTGAAAATAAAATAGATATATCATTTACTCCTTGGAAGAGTAAAATGTGCCAAATTTTAGAAATAGTGATTTTAATCTTAATTGGCACAATTTAGGAAAATCATAAGAACTACCAAATTAGGAGTTTGGTATGTTCTTAAGAGATTAAAGGCAATCCGGACCTTAATTTAAAGTGCTACTCTTGTGGAAAAATGAAATATGCTAACACTTGAGGAATATGATTAATTTCAATTGGCATAAATTAATCAAGAGAATTAGAAATGCCAATTTAGACTTTGGCATTGTCTTGAAGCACTTTGGGCAATCTAGGTTAGATTTAAAATTAGCTATGGGGTTAAGAATACTTAGGTAGGTAATCTAGGTATTTTATCTATGCTAACTTGCCATGCTTTGTTTGCCCATCAAATGCCATGACATCATATTTATTTATTTGTGTTTGCACTCATGCCTTATTATGAAAAACACAAAAATACCATGTCATGTCATCCATACTTTATATAGTTATAAGAAATTTTCTTTTGAAAATTATTTCTTTTTGATGTATGTCATAACATCATCATGCATCATTTGAATTCCTTGTTTATTAAGGACTAATGGTATTAATTAACAAGTAACATCCTTGATGGATGTTTAGTATTCAAAAATGCCTAGATAGATATGCATGATCCCTAGATTAGGGCAAAACCAAATCTCACAAAAACCCATAAGGTGACTTGTATGTGGTTTAGTGCACATTAGATACAAGTGAGATGTTAGGATGATGAACAAAACTCAAGATGTTGATTTAGTGCATTCTTTTGAGTTCTAAGTTCATCAAAACACATAGGTATGTGTTTTCCCATCATTGGGAGAGCTAATGTACAAGTCATGTGCATTAAGCCCAAGGAACATGGTGGGATATTGGTTTTGAAAATCATTTTAAAATGCTTTTGGAAAACCTTGATGAAGATTATCTTTTGATAGTAATCATCATTGAATAGTTGAGCATAAACTAGAAGAAACACTAAAATTTTTGCAAGTTCTCTAGTTTGTGTCAATCTTGGAAAATATGAAGTATTTGTTGGAGCAATCCCAATGGTCCGCGGGACCATGTGTTTTGGTGTTTGGGCAAAGGGTTTAAGTTAGGTTTACCCTTGTTATTTGATATGTGTACTTGAGTTGTGCAGGACTGCAGGTGACATATATGACTCAGGTTGACGGCTTCGGGTCCGGTGAAGGATGGAGCATCCGAGGGACCGTGGACAAGGCAGCGAGGACAAGGGCCGAGGGAAGCGACTTCGAGGCATACGCGAAGGATGGCATTGGAGACGAGCCGCGGGCTTGGATGCATCCGAGGGACGAGAGCCAAAGGAAGTAGGCTTGAAGGCAAGAGGTCAAGGCTGCAAAGAAGAGTCAAATGAGTCGTGAGGGTACGAGTGCATGAGAGATTGTACTCGGAGTAAAATCCTAGTTCTAGGGTTTTACTGTAGCGGCACTGTAGCAGTTACTGTAGCGTACTGTAGCAGTCGACTGGTGTATAGACCAGTCGACTGATGCACTGTAGCAGAGTCGTTGAGATAGCCGTTGGGCTGGCACCAGTCGACTGGTGCAAGGACCAGTCGACTGGTAACGGGCAAATCAGCCTTGCTGATTTCTCAAGCTCTATATAATGGAGCTTGGTATGGCCGGCCAAGGCGACGAAATTAGACTTGGTTAAGGTCTAATTAGTAGTCTACAAGTGCTCAAGTGTTTGTGGAATCCAAGAGGTCTTGGTGTGTTGTGGTGAGGTTTCTCTACTCACAAGGAGCGACTTGAGATAGCCGGAGTTTCCGGGGGCTAATCCACCGAAGGATCGGGATCGTCCACCTTACGGACAGCCGTGGAGTAGGAGCATCATCTCCGAACCACGTTAAACGAACGTGTATTGGTTTGCTAGTTCTTTTCTTTCTTTAGCTTTCGTATTCATTGCTTTAGTATTTGTATTTCCGCTGCGCAAGCTAACAATAGTGTAGGAAGCTAACGATTTGGGGGTGCCGTCTATCCAACCCCCCTTCAAGCCGGCCACCGATCCTCCAACAGTATTTTCTTATAAAATTATTTTTCCATGATAATATATGCCCAAAATAATGTCTACACAAATTTTCACAAATTTTGGATTTTTGTAGATTTTTCTAGGGGTTTCTGAAGTCGACTGAAATGGAATTTCAGCAACTATCAGAACTCCAATCGATCACCTGATCGATTGGAGTGTCTTAATCGATCGGCCGATCGATTGAGAAGGCTATTCTCGCGAGCAGAAGCTCACTGGATCGATCAGTCGATCGATCCAGACTGGCTGAATCGATCAGTGGATCGATTCAAAGCAGTTCAATCGATTGGGACCCAACTCCAATTGATTGAGGAAGCTGATTTCGGCTAGGAAAGCCCGATTTCAGCATTCCAAACCAGGTTTAGTCGAGGTAACCATTCCAAACCCATCAAAATGCATTTATATACATAAAAAGGGTGTTTTCATGATGAAAACAAAGATGAATTGGTTGGGGAGGACTAAATTGAAGTTTAGGTTGAGGTTTGGTTTCAATATTGAATGTTTGAACCTCAAAACTTCTAAATTTGGGTTTCCTAAAGGTTTAGGGATTCCAAGTCATTGTTAGTGCAATGACAGAAGGTACGACCATGTCTTTAGGGGGAGTTACTCTTTTAGGACATGAAAATTATTTTTCATACACCTTGGGAGGTGGTTAACCTTCTTTTAGAGAAAATGCTCAAGGTTGGGCATTGAAATTAATGGAGAGTGGATATCCTCATTGTTTAAGTGGAGTTTGCTCATGGATGAGCATTTGATTAAAAAAAAAAATGAAGGGTATGAGACCTTTATTATCATGTTGATCACAACGAGTGAAGTTGTGAACAACGAATAAGCAACTCTTCAGGGGGAGAGGTTATGGTTGATGTGTGCCCAAAGATGGGGCCATGTTTATGATGTGTGCCAATAGGGGGAGAATGCATGGTTAAGTTAGGCCTTCAGTACCGAAAGGGGGAGTTTGCCCTCTAGAAAAGGAGGAGAATGGAGGGAACCATCATTCAGATATTGGCATGAAGGGAGTTGAGGCTATGGGATTAGCCTAATTTCCTAACTTAACATGTGGTATTGTCAAATATCAAAAAGGGAGAGATTGTTGGTGCAATATTCCCTTAGTCAAGGTTGACCTGTGATCCGGTGGTAAGAATCCGGAACCCCATAACGAGGGGTCAACACCACGGGGAGGTCAAAGGGCCCAGTGGCCCGCCGGAGAAGGACGAGCCGACCGGATTTAGAAGAAAGGGACATCTGGTAGTAAAAGGCACCCTGGTAGGGACCAGGGTTCCGACGCTCAATGAAACAGTACATAATGACCGAGCGGAGGGACGGGCCGCCCGGCCGATGCAGGAAGTTAAGGCCGTCCGGACGACGCTCTTCGCCCGGTCGGCCGGACGGACGTCCCGGCCGGGCGGTGGGTAAAGGAAGGGAACACCCTCTGACAGCCGTCAAGTCGTATGGCTACGCCATACCCCTAGTCTGGCAACGGGGTGTCCTGTGGTCCCATCGAAGACATGCTCGGACTGTAGCAGTATGGTGTCAGGTAAGCTCTCTGACAAGTACATACCGAGGTATGGGTTGCTGACACGTCTGCACCTCGGTGAACGTACATTAGTTCTCTCCTCGCTCTATATATAGAGCCTCTTACTTCGCCGCAGGTACACGCGAAAAATCATCTCTGGAGCCACCTTTTGCATTATTTGCTTGCCTGACTTGAGCGTCGGAGGGTCGACGCCGGGAACCCTTCCCGGCCCGACTTCTGTGCAGGTTCGCCGGAGATTCGTGCGACCAGACGGAGGACTACGTCCTCGACTAGGAGCGCGCCACGTGCCCAGCGTCCTTTGGTTCGGTGATTCGGACAGGATCAATTTGGCGCCGTCTGTGGGAACGCTCCTGCGTCCGATCGGAAACAATGGACGAGGCTGGACGACAACACGTGGTGACGCTTTCGAACGAGGAACTCGACGCTCTGATCGAGACAAGGGCCGCTAAGCTCGTGGAGCAAAAACAGAAAGCCGCATCCGAGCGGCCGGAGCAGCAAGCAACATCAGCATCTGGTGGCCGAACGGAAGCACCACCTGCCACCGTCGCATTTCATCGGGCTCTGTTCCGCACCCCTGAAGCCTTACCAACTCACAGAGATAAGGGGTCATCTTCGGAGGAAATGCCTCGACGAGACGACAGGAAGGGGAAAGCCCCCCGAGCGGACGCGTCGCCCGAGCGGATCAATCGCCAATTTTCAGAGGCCATTCTACGAGATCCTCTGCCCAAGCACTATACGACCCCGACGATCGGCGAGTATAATGGGACAACCGACCCGGATGATCACCTGGGTAAGTTTGATAACACGGCAACCCTCCATCAATACACAGATGGAGTAAAGTGCCGAGTTTTTCTCACCACTCTCTCGGGATCGGCTCAACGGTGGTTCCGGAGGCTGCCGGACGGATCCATCACAAGCTTCAAGGACTTCTGAACGGCCTTCCTCCACCACTTCGCCAGCAGTCGGTGTTATCAAAAAACAAGCGTAAGTCTGTTCGCCATCAAGCAAGAGGCCTGGGAATCGCTTCGAGCTTACATCCAGCGATTCAACCAAGTGGCGATGGACATTCCAACGGCCACTTCGGAAACCATGATGAATGCCTTCACACAAGGCCTAGTGGATGGAGATTTCTTCCGATCGCTCATCCGAAAGCCACCCCGGGATTACGATCATATGCTACATCGGGCTAACGAGTACATTAACGTGGAAGAAGCACAGGCGGCCAGGAAAAAAGCTCCTCTAGCCGAGCGGAAACAGCACGCCGCTCATCAGCCGCCTAGAGGACCAAGGGCTGAAGCAATCCGATCTCCCCATGTCTGGTCCCATGTGCAAGAGGTAGCCGCCGCCCGGCCCAAACTGAAGAAGAGGTGGACCCTGATGTTCTGCTCCTTCCACCGGACGGATACGCACAACACAAGGGATTGTCGAAGTCTTCCCTTCGTGGCTCATCCTGTGCCACGGAGTGCTGGACGGCGATCTCCCTCAGTCGATCGGCGACAGAGAATTCAGGAAGCCGATCGGACGCGAGTTGATAGGCCACGGCAACAGACTCCCGATCGGCATCGCTCTCCCAGGCGAGTGAATCGCCGAGCGTCCAGAGAACGATCCCGACCATCCGCTCGGGAAGAGGAAAATAAAATCAATGTCATCGCTGGCGGGCCGACCGGAGGAGACTCCAATCGAGCTAGAAAGGCGGGCGTTCGGCAGCTCCAAATCCATGCCGTCTGTTGCAGCAGAGAGCGAGCAAGCGGACCTGAAATCAGTTTCGGGCTCGGGGACTTGGAAGGAGTTGAAGTGCCTCACGACGACGCTCTGCTCATCAATGCAGTAATAGCCAACTACACTATTCACCGCGTATTTGTTGACACAGGGAGCTCAGTCAACATCATATTCAAGAGGGCGTTCGATCAGCTACAAATTGATCGAGCCGAGCTGCTACCTATGACGACTCCGCTCTATGGGTTCACGGGTAACGAAGTTCAGCCGGTCGGCCAGATCCGGCTGGCTACCTCGCTGGGAGAAGAGCCACTCGTCATTTTGGGACGACCGGCACTCAGCGAATTTCGGGCGGTCGTCTCAACTTTTCATCAGAAGATCAAATTCCCCGTGGAGGACCATGTTGGAGAAGTACGAGGAGACCAGCTAGCAGCTCGGTGATGTTACATCAAGATGGTCCGAGTAGAGGCCAATTCTGCTCGGAAAATGCCCCGGATCGAGGTAAACGCCATCACCGAAAGGCCACCCACTTTAATTTATGAGGAAAAAGAAGAAGTACAGATTCATCCAACCCGATCGGAGGCCACAACCTTTATTGCGTCCGATCTGGAGGAGAAGCAGAAAGAGGAGCTGATCCAGTGCCTCAGGAGAAATCATGATGTCTTCGTCTGGTCGACACATGAGTTGCCCGGAATTTCGCCAAGCATAGCGCAGCATGAGTTGCATGTCCGACCGGATGCTCGAGTAAAACAAAGAAAAGAGATTTGAGTAGAACGCCATCGTCCGGACGGAGGTGGAGAAACTTCGAAGCCGCCATATACGTGAGGTCCCAGTCTTGCAAATGTAGTATTAGTCTCAAGCCGGGCAACAAATGGAGGGTGTGCATAGATTTCCGGATCTTAACAAAGCTTGCAAGGATTTTATCCTGCCGGATAGATCACTGTGGACTCCGGTAGGTTGTGAATTAATCAGATGCTAGACGCCTACAGGGCTATCACCAAGTCGCCGCCGTGAAGATCAAGAAAAGTCAGCTGATGGCCGACGGCACTTATTGTTATAATGTGATGCCGTTCGGATTGAAGAATGCTGGAGCCACATATCAGCGCTTGATGAATAAGGTATTCAGAGAGCAGATCGGGCGGAACCTAGAAGTTTATGTGGACGACATTCTAATTAAGTCTGTCCGAGCGGTCGACCTCTTCAAGGACATGGAAGAAACCTTCCGAACGCTGCGTAAGTATGGAGTCAAGCTGAATCCTCAGAAGTGCCTGTTCGGAGCGAAAGGAGGACGCTTCTTGGGATACATAGTGACCGAGCGGGGCATCGAAGCCAATCCCAGCAAGGTGAAAGCTCTGCAAGATATGCCGCCTCCCAGAAATACAAGGGAAGTTCAGCGATTGACCGGTCGGATAACTGCTCTGTCTAGATTCATCTCTAAAACCGCCGACCGGAGCCTTCCTTTCTTCAAAATCTTGCGCAAAGCCACAAAGTTTCACTGGGATGAAGAATGCGATCGGGCGTTCGAAGACTTGAAGGCATATCTGAACTCTCTTCCGGTGTTGGCCAAACCAACGGCGGGTGAGCCGCTTTATAAGTATTTGTCTTCAACCGAGCATGCGGTCGGCTCAGCATTAGTAAGGTCGAGCGGAGAAGAGCCTGTGTATTTCCTCAGTCACATTCTAAAAGATGCTGAATCTCGCTACACTGGGCTCGAGAAACTAGCATTCGCTCTGGTCCTCGCCGCTCGGCGCCTTCGTCCATACTTCCTGGCGCACACGATCATTGTCAAAACCAATAGCCCACTCGGACGAGTGCTACTAAATCCAGAGGTGTCCGGACGGCTCATCAAATGGATGACGGAGCTTAGTGAATTTGACATCCAGTATCAGCCCAGATCGACGATCAAAGCTCAATCCTTGGCCGACTTCGTGACTGAGGTGCAAAGGCAGGAGTCGGAAGCTATGTGGAGAATATATGTGGATGGATCATCTACTCGGCTTGGAAGCGAAGTCGGAATATTGCTGCTCTCTCCTCAAGAAGAAAAGATGCACTTATCCGTCCGGCTGGATTATAAAGCGACTAACAATGAGGCAGAGTATGAGGCCCTCATAGCTGGCTTGCAGGCTGCCAGGCATGTGGGAGCCGGTCGGGTAACTATTCACTCGGATTCGCAGTTGGCCGCTCAGCAGCTCTCTGGCACCTTCGAAATCAATAGCGCTCGGCTTAAACTCTACGCTGAAGCCTTCGAGAAGCTCAAAGCTGAGTTTAGAGAAGTTATTGTCCAGAAGATACCCAGAGCGGAAAATCAAGCAGCCGATGAGTTAGCCAAACTTGCGAGCTCAATAACGCCGGTCGACATACAGCAACCCATCGAAAAAGTACTGTTGGTAGCGCACGTCGACCGGATGAAAGGTCTCACATTTCCCAGCGATTGGCGGACACCCATCATAGAATTCCTCCGTTCGGGCGCCACACCATCCGATGAATATGCAGCCCGGCTCCTCAGAAGGAGAGCCGGTCGGTTTACACTCATCGGAGATCAGCTTTACAAGAAAGCTTTCTCGCGCCCGTTACTGAAATGCGTAAGCTCGGAGGACTCGTTGGCCAAGAAGATCCTCTTGGCCGGATACTTTTGGCCAACTTTACAAACAGACGCCGCTCGGACAGTATCTACCTGCCTTTCATGCCAGAAGTATCACAACTTCTCCCACCGACCGGCCGAAGAAATGAAGGCGTCAAGCGTTTCATGCCCGTTCGACCAATGGGGAATGGATATCGTCGGTCCATTTCCGATGGCGGCCGGGCAGAGGAAATTCTTACTAGTGGCGGTCGACTATTTCTCCAAGTGGGTGGAGGCCGAGCCGCTGGCAAAGATCACTGAACAAATGGTTAAAAAATTCATCTGGCAACACATCATTTGTCGGTTCGGCATCCCTCGCCGACTAGTGTCCGACAACGGGCGGCAGTTCACAGGGAAGATGTTAGAGGATTGGTGCAAAAGCTACGGCATTGAGCAACATTTCACGTCCGTGGCCTATCCTCAGAGCAACGGTCAAGCTGAAGTGGCCAACCGGGAAATTCTTCGTATTCTGCGCGCTCGGCTCGACCATTTGGGAGGAAGTTGGCCGGATGAAGTGCCGAGCGTCTTGTGGGCCATCCGAACGGCGAGGCCGTCATTCCGGTTGAAGTCGGCGTTGAGTCCGCCCGGATCCAGAGCTACGATGATGACAACGCCGAACGGAGGAACATGGAGCTGGATTTGGTAGAAGAGGAGAGGGCAAAGGCGTCCGTTCGGCTGATGGCATACCGGCAGCGGATGAAGCAGAACTACAACCGACGAGTAATCCCCAGATCGTTTCAGGTCGGCGATCTCGTTTGGAAGAAAGTCAAACCAGTCGGCGACGTTGGCAAGCTTGAAGCCCCTTGGGCAGGTCCCTTCAAGGTTATTGAGAAGCTCCGTTCGGGAGCCTATTATTTGGAGGATGAAGACGGACGGCAGCTGGAGCGACCGTGGAGTGCAAATCACCTCCAGCCTTATCGGGCTGGATGAAAGGTGCACGAATGTAATTTATTCTGGTGTATATGCTAGTTGCCTATGTACTTGTGATGCAGGAAGCAAAGAGATGGAAACGCATTGGGCATTCTCCGCCGAAAGGATTACTGCGTAAGACCCCTTGCCGTTCGGCAGGGGCATATAAATTATCCGAGCCAAGCGCTCAGAGAGCGAAGGCCCCCGGGCCGATCGGCTGGGAGGGGTATATATTTAAACTCGTAAGCGAATGACCCGTGCTGTTCGGCCGGGCATAAATATTGTTCGAGCGTGGGATATGATACAAGGCCACTAGGCCTGGTAAGGAGTTAGCCTCGGAAAGCCGACGAGCCCCGTCGTTAAAAATCGAGAGCCGCGCCGACCGGCTATAAATAACCGCGCCGTCGAGCACCGACGTTAAATATCGAGACGAGTCTATAAGCGTTCGAGGAAAGCCGACGAGCCCGTCGTTAAAAATCGAGTCGGTCCGGCGGCTATAAACCCCCCCAACCGTAGAGCCGAGCCGACCGGCTATAAATAACCGCGCCATCGAGCACCGACGTTAAATATCGAGGGACGAGCCGACGTCCGGCGGAAAGCCGTGAGCCCGTCGTTAAAATCGAGAGCCGCGCCGATCAGATAACTCCGACGTTAAATATCGAGACGAGCCGGCGTCTATAAACGTCCGGAAAGCCGACGAGCCCCGTCGTTAAAAATCGAGAGCCGCGCCGACCGGCTATAAATAACCGCGCCGTCGAGCACCGACGTTAAATATCGAGAGACGAGCCGGCGTCTATAAACGTCCGAGCGGAAAGCCGACGAGCCCCGTCGTTAAAAATCGAGAGCCGCGCCGACCGGCTATAAATAACCGCGCCGTCGAGCACCGACGATAAATATCAAGAGACGAGCCGGTGGCCGAGCGGCTCTCATCCAGCGAAAACCCCTTTGAGGTAAGGCGCGAAGCAAAGGATGGTTAATCGGAATTAAAGAGGCAAACAAGTTTGCGCGCTGAGCGGCTGATCAGGCGCGTAATGAGACATTAAAGATAATTCGCTTGTCTGGCATATCGAGGTGCCGAGCGGAATGGTTATAAAGAATACTTAGTAAGTTCCTGCCACAATAAAAGGTGAAAGGAACAGAAGGTCATCTATTACGCAAGCCAAAAAAGTCATTACAGAGATAGTCTGGGCCGAACGGCGGGAATATAAAAAAGTTTATAAAAACACTCCTCACACATCAAAATCAAAAAGATCGTCGGGGATGTGTCCATCACGCTCGCTAGATCCTCGGGGGGGATGGTCAGCTCGGCAGGCAGGTGACCTTTGGTCTTTAGATATCCCACCGCCGCCTTGATCGCCTCCTCGAACGTGAGGGATATCTTGTCGGTAAACTTCTCTCCGAAGCCCTCCAAGCAAAGGAACGCTTTCCTCACTTCGTCAAAGCGGGCCGACTCCCCCTCTTGGTATTCCTTGAGCGCGGCGTGGGCGGCATCGCTGGCGGCTTGGAGCTCTGCCAAATCTCCGTCGAATCTTTAGAGATCCGCCGAGCGGCCCTCCTTCTCGGTGGCCAGCAGGGCGTCCAAATCTTTGATGCGTTGTTCCAACCCCCTGATCTCTACCTTCATACGGTCCATATCATTGATGGCCTGTTGCTTCCGAGTGGTCGCCGTTTTGATCTCCTTCTCTCGTTGCTTGATCATCGCTTCAAGCCGAACGACTTTGTTCGCCAAATCGTTAGCCCTTTTCCGTTCGGCATCCAGCGATTTTTTGGCCTTCTCCAGAGCGGCGATCGTGCCGTTACCCCCCGCAGTTTTTTTCAACTCGTCCTCCAGCTCGGCCAATCGATCGCTAATAGCGATCTGCTCCACCCAGTTCTACCAACAAATGTCCACAGGTTAAAAACATAATTCGAATATGCAAACAAAGAAAAGGAGAGCATACCCCGGTGGCCTGTTGAAGGTTGCTATCGCCGAGCTGCCCGGGAGTCATCTTGGCTATGCGACGCCG
This sequence comes from Zingiber officinale, assembly GCF_018446385.1. Lineage (NCBI taxonomy): Eukaryota > Viridiplantae > Streptophyta > Magnoliopsida > Zingiberales > Zingiberaceae > Zingiber > Zingiber officinale. Next base: position 64,555,659 of record NC_055990.1, on the reverse strand, counting down.
AGCATCTATCCAAGCTTGGGCAAGAGGGCCCGTCAGAGTAATCTGCTGCTCGGGGACCATTGGCCGATCAGCAGCAGCCATGTACGCCTCTGAGGGGAGGCGCAGAACGGTCTTTATCAAATTCTGGCCGCTCGGCTCGCTCTGAGAAGCAGCGGCCTTATCGGACGGCCCACCGGCAGAAGAGGAGGGAAGCTCACCCATACGCCTGATACGGCGCAAAGTTCTGGAAGGGCTGGACGGCGGCACCTCAGAGCTGGCCCTCGGAGAACCCTGAGGGGTTGGGGTACTCTCGAGGGAAACCGTCCCGGACAGCACCGGTGCGCCCGCGCTCCGCTCGGGCTGTGGCTCATCAAGTTTAGAGGCATGGGCAGATTCTGGTCGTCGGCGCTTCCGAGTGCGTAGCGGCACATCATCGGCCGAACGACCCTCTACCTCAGCCTCGGTAGGAGGTTCCAGGTCGCCCGCGGCCTCATTGTGAAAGGCAGGGACATCTGAGGCTTCGGGGACAGTTGGTGCCCCCTCACCTTCTCCGCCGGCCGGATCAGATGGAGCAAGGCCCCGCTCGGCGGCCTCCTTGTTCGTCACCTCCTCAATCTGAGCGGCCTTCAGTTTGAGCTTCTCGGTAGCTCTGGCACGCCACATGACTTCAGCTGCAGAAGCAAAAAATAAATCAGTTAGAACAAAACAAATGGGAAGATAAGGAAACTTACTCATGCTGTAGGGCAGATCGGCTGGGATAGAAGACAAGCCGAATATATGCATTACTCCCGGAAGGAGCATCTCGTCAATATGATAGCGCTGACCGACTAGCCGTTCGGCTGCATGGCGATAGTCTGCGTCGCCTCTAAACTTGCCGAGCTCCGGTTGCGCGGGCATAGCCGTCTGCCACTTGGTGCGGAAAGTCGACCGCTCGGGAAAACGTATATAGAAAAAATGCTCCTTCCAATGTTTGTTGGAGCTCGGCATATGATCAAAAAGCACGAAGCCTATCCTAGACTGGAAAACAAAGGTGCCCCACTCAGCTTGCTTGGGATAGTAGAAGTAGTGGAATATTTTTGGGTCCAAGGAGATGTTGTTCAGCTTGAACAAAACTATCACTCCACCCAGCAGCCTAATAGAGTTGGGAACTACCTGGCCGAGCGGAATGCGGAAATAGTTGTAGACTTCTAAGAAAAATTTGTGGGGTGGAAAACGCAGTCCGGCCAGAAATTGGTCTCGGAAGAAAAGCACTGTGCCGGACGGCGGTTCATGAGGCCGATCGGCCGGTGTGGCTAACACTATTTGGTGGTCGGTCGGCAGGTCATAAGTTCGGACGAGACGCAATGCGTCTTCCACATCAAAACGGCTCTCCATGGTCGTGTACCATAGACCTGGAACGCCGCCGGTCGACTGTGAAGTGCTAGTCATGGTCAAGGGACGAGAATATAGGATTCCGAGGGAAGGGGCGAGCAAAGAATGGAGAAAAGCCGATTGAAGGAAACGGGTAACAAAAAGAAGAAAACGCTGGGAACAAGAAAAAAGGCCTTACAAACAAAGAAGATGATCGACGAAGGGCTGAGGTTTGCCGAAGAGTTGAGGGACGAGGTCGCCGGAAGAGAAAACGAGCAGAGAAGTGCCGGAGGAGAATGAAGCAGTGAGGCGGTGGCGGAAGCGGAGCCGCGAGCTTTATATTGCCGCCCGGAAGCAACCTCCACCGTCCGATCCAGGTCGTTGATAACGAGGTCATCACCCAGCCGTTCATTTCAAACGGTGGCTATCCCATCGGAAGTGACGCCACCGCCATGCGCTGACAAGCGCACGATCGCCACGTGTCAGCGAGATACTGGCCGCATTTAATGAGCTCCCCTTACCGTGCACAGTGCACGTGATAAACAGTGGGGGGAGCATTGGACATGGATTCCGAGAGAAGCACAAGGCACGAACAAGATACTGCCGAACGGATGAGCATCCTTATGCTTGGCCGAGCGGACTAATGCAAGGATCATTGCTCAGTCAGATCGGCAGTCCAGTCAGTCGGACTTCGCCTCCTTCGACTAGACTCGAGGGGGAGGTAAGTGATCCGGTGGTAAGAATCCGGAACCCCATAACGAGGGGTCAACACTACGGGGAGGCCAAAGGGCCCAGTGGCCCACCGGAGAAGGACGATCCGACCGGATTTAGAAGAAAGGGACATCTGGTAGTAAAAGGCACCCTGGTAGGGACCAGGGTTCCGACGCTCAATGAAACAGTACATAATGACCGAGCGGAGGGACGGGCCGCCCGGCCGACGCAGGAAGTTAAGGCCGTCCGGACGACGCTCTTCGCCCGATCGGCCGGACGGACGTCCCGGCCGGGCGGTGGGTAAAGGAAGGGAACACCCTCTGACAGCCGTCAAGTCGTATGGCTACGCTATACCCCTAGTCTGGCAAAGGGGTGTCCTGTGGTCTCATCGAAGACATGCTCGGACTGTAGCAGTATGGTGTCAGGTAAGCTCTCTGACAAGTACATACCGAGGTATGGGTTGCTGACACGTCTGCACCTCGGTGAACGTACATTAGTTCTCTCCTCGCTCTATATATAGAGCCTCTTACTTCGCCGCAGGTACACGCGAAAAATCATCTCTGGAGCCACCTTTTGCATTATTTGCTTGCCTGACTTGAGCGTCGGAGGGTCGACGCCGGGAACCCTTCCCGGCACGACTTCTGTGCAGGTTCACCGAAGATTCGTGCGACCAGACGGAGGACTACGTCCTCGACTAGGAGCGCGCCACGTGCCCAGCGTCCTTTGGTTCGGTGATTCAGACAGGATCAACCTGTTTGACTGGGCTTGAAGTGAGTCAAGCTCGAGTCTTGATGATTTGGTTTCGATGTTTGACAATACTTGTAGACAACACATGAACATTGCAGGTGCAATTGTTCATGTGGGGAGATTGTGAAGGAGAGTCAAGTAAGTCAAGGTTGACTGGATACTTGACTGAAAATCCTAGTGAGTGAAGCTAGCTGAAAGTCCTGGTGAGTGAAGCCAGGCAGAAGGAAACCCTAGTGAGTGAAGCTAGGTGAAAGTCCTGGTGAGTGAAGCCAGGTAGAAGAGAAATCCTAGTGAGTGAAGCTAGGCAGAAGGGAAGTCCTGGTGAGTGAAGCCAGGCACGGGGAAATCCAGATGGGTCAAGGTTGACCAAACATCTGGTGAAAGTCCAAGTAGGTCAAAGGGATTGACCGGATACTTGGCAAGAGGAGAAAAGTCCAAGTGGGTCAAAGGGATTGACCAGACAGTTGGTGAGAGAGTCCTAGCTGGTCAAGAGTGACCGGATGCTAGGTTTTATGTACCAACAAGTCATGGTTGACTGGATGTTGGTTTAGGGGCTTTGGACTTGCTTTTAGGCAAAAACCAAGATCTGGATTGATCAGCTGATTGATCCAGCAGATCTGGATTGATCAGCCGATCGATCCAGCAGATCTGGATCGATCAACCGATCGATTGGATCATGCCCAATCGATCAGCTGATTGATCGGGTGAGTCCCCACGAATAGAACCCCTTTGGATCTATCCGTGGATCGATCCAGAGGTCCCAATCGATCAGTGGATCGATTGGGAGTTGCTGTTTGTACGCGATAAGCCCTGGATCGATCAGTCGATCGATCCAGGCTATTCCAGAGAGCACAAAGGCACTCTGGATCGATCGGTTGATCGATCCAAAGCCTCTCTGATCGATTGGGAGCAATCCAATCGATCGGGATCCGACTGTTGGCATCGTATTTAGCTGCAGGTGAGCGTTTCCTTTAGCAGAACTTCACAGATTCATCTCCGATCTTCACCAGCGATTCCACAGCTCTCTCTCAAGTTCAGATCGCTAGTTCTTGAAGATTCTTGGAGGTTCTTCCAAGTCAAGAGGCGGATCAAAAGCAAGAAGAGAAGTTAGGGTTAGGGTTTATTGTAAGCTTTTGCTTGTATTTCATATCCTTTCCTTTCTTCTTGTATTGAGAGTTTGTAAAGGCTTCTCCGCCTTCGGTAGTTACCGTAGAGGAGTGTGTTTCATAGTGGAGGGTGCGTGAGTGTGTGGATCCTTGGATTAGTCACCTCTTGTGAGGTGGATACCAAGTAAAATCCATTTGTTAGCGTTATATTTTGTTTCTTGTACATTTCCGCTGCATATTTTTGAAGAAACAAACAACGCCGACCACGCAGCACGCGACGAGCTATTCACCCCCCCCCCCCCTCCCCCTCTAGCTACATTTCGGTCCCAACAAATCCCTAATCATATAATCTCAATTTACCTATTAAAATCTAATAGTTAATTAGAGTTAATTACCTAATCCCTAATCACCTATTAGATTAGAAATCGAAAACCTAAGTCCAAGTACACATGAATCTAAAACATGATCAACCACATGTACTACTCTAAATTCAATTAACCAGCTAATTATCCAATTATCCCTAATCCAATGCATAAACCTAATTCATCAACATGCATGACCATCTAGAAATCAAATCACACCATGATCTACAGCTAAGATCAATTTCCCAATACCTTACCTTAATTCCTAGCACTGTTGCTGCTGGATGAATTTGTTGCCGGAATAGAAAGTCCACAGAACAACCTTTCCTCTGAAATCCTTCACAGAACGGAACAAGATAAGATCCGGCAAGAAGATCACAAATCAAACAATACCTAATCTCTACAAACCTATATAGAAAATGCACACTTCCTACCAATCTGATCTCACTGATCTCAGCCATAGCTTACAACAACTTAGTGTCGATAGCTTCCTCTCGTTGGAACCCACTGCAGCAGCGTCGCTTGGTCCAATCCGGCGAGCAAAGCCGATCCAGCAAAGCTAGGGCATGACGCCGGACAGAGTGGAGAGGAGGAGATGGACTTCGGCCGGCAATGGGCAGCAGTGGAAACAAGGGCGTAGGGCAGAGGAAGAGGAAGAGGCGACACTGGCCTAGGCAATGGCCGGCGTCTTATGGTGCCGTCGGAAAAGAAGGGAGATTGGAAGAGGGTGCAAGGGCTCGGAGGAGGCCGGCGGAGGTGAATCAGCCGAGAGGGAATTGGCCGACGCTCTCGAGTCGCCGATAGGGCTCAGCGTCGACGCAAGGAGGACCGGCAGTGTGGATCGGCGGAGGCGAGAACTCTTGGCGACTCTCGGCGCTAGATGGGAAGGAGCAAAGGCGAAGAGGAAGAAGACACAAGGACTCGAACTTTTTGTACTGAGGGGAAGAAAGGAAGAGGAGGCGGTCGGTTGGGGAAGGAGAAACGACCGGAGATTAAGGGCTCGGGCACGCGGGGAAAAGAGGAGAAACGGAGGAAATAAAAGAAAAAGAAAAGGGAAATGATTTAAAGAGAATAAACATTTCCTCGTTTAAATGGGGTAACCTAAACAGGCTTTCTCGGGATCCCATTTTTATCCTCATAACGTAAGCCATACGAGTTCCGAAAAATTTTCGAAATTTTTTTAAAAATTTCAGAAAATTCCCTTATAGTTATCCGCCATTTTTTTCGATATTTTACATCTTACGTAATGATAGTAACAATAACAGAACTTTTGCAAACGAGATAGGTTGACACCACTCCCACTAGGATATACACTAGTGCAGTGGCCAACATAATCCCCTTCAATCTGGACTCATTTGAAGTAATCTCAGATAGAACAATTTCAAGATTTTTAATTTGATTTATCATTCAAATTTCTCCAGAATCCTCTTTAGATTTTCAGGATCCTCATCAGGATCCTCATCTGGATCCTTCTCAATAATAAAATTATTTTATTATCAAAATAGATTTCTTCATAAATAATTGATTAATTTAAATGATTATTTAGAAAAAAAATTGATAGTATTATTAAATATTTAGAAAAAATTTCGAAAAATTTCTAAAAATTCCGAAAAATTCTCTTATGATTATCCGTCATTTTTTTCAGTATTTTACATCTTATATAATGATAGTAACAATAACAGAACTTTTACAAACGAGAGAGGTTGACACCGCTCCCACTAGGACATACACTAGTACAGTGGACAACATAATCCCCTTCAATCTGGACTTATTTGAGACAATCTCAGATAGAATAATTTCAAGATTTTTAATTTGATTTATCATTCAAATTTCTTCAGAATCTTTTTTAAATTTTCAGGATCCTCATCTGGATCTTTCTCAATAATAAAATTATTTTATTATCAAAATAGATTTCTTCATGAATAATTGATTAATTTAAATGATAATTCAGAAAAAAAATTGATAGTATTTTTAAATATTTAGACAGTAGTTAACTGACATTTTAGAAGTAAACAATATTACCTTTTTAAGATTTTTTTTTTTGAAAAAAATACACTGTAAGTTGATTTATAAATCATTAAAATTATTAAACAAAATTAAAAAAAATAATACAATGAGCTAAATTCATCAAAATCAAATACGTGAGACGTGAGCATTTAAATCATAGATCACATTTATTTTTTATATTATTATTTTTGTCGTTAATTTGTTATAAATTTGGGATAGAAGTTAATTTATCACATATCATAATTTTTTTTTATATTATTATTTTCATTGTCAAATTTATTATAAATTTACAACAAAAAAAAAAAATATTCCTTCCAAAAGTTATTTTATGTCGGGTATTATAATTTGCAACGAATATTATTTTTGTTGCAGAAATGACAACTAATTTGGTGACAAAAATATAATTCGTTGCCAATTTTGTCACCAAATTTGGGTCCAATTTTAGGATGAATATAATTTTTATTGTAAATTTGTCGACAAAAATATTATTCATCGCTAATTTCGTCTCCAAATTCATTACCAAGTTGGTAAGACGAATTTTGGAACGAAAAATTTTTAGTCGTAAAATTCTTCCCAAAATTTTTTGGAATGAAAATTTTTTAGAAATTGATTTATCTCAAAACTGTGATTTTTTATAATGATTTATTTTTTTTTTAAAAAAATACTGCTTAAGTTCCATTAATATCAAAATTTGTTCAAAATAATTTTATTATGAAAATATCTTTCTTCTTGATTAATTGATTAATTTAAATGATAATTTAAAAAAAAATTGATAGTATTTTTAAATATTTAGAAGTAGTTAGCTGACATTTTTGAAGAAAAAATATTACCTTTTCAAGTATAAATCATTAAAATTATTAAACAAAATAAAAAAAAATTAATAACATGAGCTAACTTAGTCAAAATCAAATACGTGAGACGTGAGCATCAATCTTTGATTAAAATTTATTACTCAATAAACGAGATATAACTTGATTGGCTTTTATTGAAATTAGCATTAACTGACTGTTTGGTCTTAAATAATTAAACCACACAACTATTCTTAACTAGAAGATCCGTAGCCATAACCAAATCCAGCCGGAGCCTGACCCGGCGCAGGAATCGCCTGCATATCAATATTATTGCCACCCTGCGGCGGCGGCGCCGCCGCAGCAATGAATCCTCCACCAAGATATGCTCCACCGCCGACACTGCCAACATCGCCGGCCAACATTAGTTTCCTGATCTGCGCCTCGGTCAGCAGCTGGTCCACCCTCCTCCCTGCGTCCCAACGCAGCCTATCTAGCGCGGCCTGCAGTCTCTCCAACTCCGCCATGCCCAGCTCCTCCAAGCTGGACTGCATGAGCCTGGCAAAGTCACCCCTTTGCGCTAGAAGCGCGGCCTCCAGCACCTCTTTCCTCCGCCGCTCTCCCTCCAATCGCTCAGCCAGCTCCACGTACTGCCGGTCGAGCTCGGGGACCAGCGAGGCGGCAGCGACGGTCATCACACGGGGGTCGTGGAACGAGAGAGGAGGAGGACGAGGAGGAGGAGGAGTAGGGTGGGCCGACGAGGGTAGGAAGCGGTCAAGAACAGAGTCGACCGAGGGGTGGCCAAAGGAGAAGGGTTTGCCGGCGGGGGAGAAGACGATGACGGCAAGGTGAGCCCCGCAGAGGACGGAGAGCTCGTTGGCCTTCTTGAAGAGTCCGGCGCGGCGCTTGGAGAAGCACACTTGACGTGCCTCCTCGCTCTCGATCCGCTTAATCTCGATCTTTTGTCGGCCCATGCTCGTCTTCCTCTTCCTTATTGGCATCATCATCTAAGAACGAAGCACCAACACAATTAAATTCGGAACTATATCAAATATTAGTATTAATGATGAAAAAAAATACACATATATATATACTAATGTTGAGAAATCAATTAAGGATGAAAATCTCCTTACCAATCATATATACGTACATATTGATTGATTGCGGTAGAAATCAATTAAGGATGAAAATTGCCAATAAAGTAATTATTTTTGATTGACACTAGATTTTCCATATTTCTTTTTCTATTTATAACAAAAATCAAATTCATATATTTTGTTTACATGTATGTACGAGATTTGATTCAATCTATTTTTATTTAAAATTTTAGTCCAATTTATTTATTCGAAAGTGTATTTTTTTAAAAAAATATATTAATTATTATAATTAAATCGGTTTGATTTTTATTATGAATTTTACAAATCAACTAAATTGTTTTTTAATTAAATAATAAATAATAAAAATTTTAAAAATTTTATTTTTTTAAAAAAATTGATTAAATGTTTATAAAAACTTTAATATATTTTATTTTTTATTAAAAAAATTTATTATATTGATAACTATAATTTAAATCATTATGTTCTAGCACACACTAATAATCAAACTCAATGTCAATCATCATCCTAAACTAACAGAGCAATAGTTAGACCAAAGAATTTAATATTCGAATCTTAGCTGTAGCATATTTCAGGAGATTTTCCCTCTAGTGAGAAGCAGACCTAAGAATGCTTACCGTTTGGATGAGGCTCCATTAGTGTTTCCCAATTTACTTTAGTGGTCGGTGAAAAACTTTTGTGAGGCCGGATTGATCACGCCAAATTTAGTTAATTCGAAAAAATGGATACCTGGCACCATCTAAAAAGTGTAATTGTCAAGGGATCTAAAATTTGAGCCTCAGCTACATCGCATTGTAGGAGATTTTTCTTCGCATGAGAAACAAGTCTAAGAAATCTGGCTGCCTTGATGAACTCTATGAGTACTTTTTAATTTATCCTAATGGTTGATGGTATTTTTAGAATCTGTCATTTCGAAGAGCGAATAATGTTAACTAATACAACGAATAAGGTGGGGCCCCCTGAGTCGGGTCAAAGTCTAGGAGACCGGTTGATATGGGGATCAAAGTCAATGAGGGGTCAACCCTCGAAGCCAGTGCAATTGATCATCACAGTTGAGAGGTTATCCACTCAGACCATTGGGCCGGTAGGACGCCGAGTCCCTCAGTGTTGATGAATAACTATAGACAAGGCAACACCCTCCATAGCCAAGTCTTCTTCACCACTCAAAGATAGCTCGATTAACTAGCTCGGGTGAGTAATCCAGCCGATAAGAACTACGATTCGATTGGACAGACTGGACACTCGGTCCGTTCGAACTCTTTGGCTAAATAGATAGGCTAAGTGAGGGACAAGTTCCCAACCACACTCTATAAATCCGATCGGTTTACCGTCGCAAGCGATTGCCAATCGGGTTACAAGAGGGATTCAGTTAGCTTGTCAGGTAAGCATATTATGGGTCCTTCAACACAACAACCTCATATTCCTTTTTGGTATTTTGCGCTATGAATGACATATAATATTTCATATACAAACTGTAAACTAGAAGCTTCCACTCTACTTAACGCAAAGATTGCAGGTCCATTTTGGAAAAAGTGTTAGAGCATCTTTATGCTCTATCCTTTTTTAGAAACACTTTGAGATTCATGCACAAACAAACAGTAACACTATAAAATATGGTATCCATCTATAGACATAGGTACGCTTACATTACACGAAGTTATGCAACTTTGCATGTCCATAACTATTGTTTATTCTACTATTCATTGCCTTCTATCGATCACTAACTTGAGTGTCGGAGTACCTGCACTGGCTATAGGATCGGTACACACATGAGTGGAGAGGGGGTGAATCACGTGATCTAAAAATCTCTCTTTTAAAGTTTTAAAGTCAAAGTGCACAGCAGAATAAAATAGAAAAAGAGACGAAAAGAACAAGAATAAGAACTCAATGAGTTATTTAGTTCGGAGCCTTCAGTGACTCCTACTCCAAGATCGACGATCCCTCAGACTGTATCAATGGGAAATCCACTATAAATCTTTTTCAAAATCGCCAAAAGAGGGAATCAAATACAAGATATCGAAGGAAGAGAAGTGTAACAACCTATAGTCCCTTTTTGCAAATAATAAAGAAAAATGCAGTAATTAACTTTGTTTCCAACTCATAGAGAGACGATCCAGAAGTGTTGAGGAGTTGGTGTTGGTCTATTAGCAGAGTAATATAGCAACAATCAGTCGTATTCGCAATAGCAGAAAGGTCTTTGTAGCTCATAGAGAAGATGTGTGTTGAAGGCTGCTCGAACAAGCCTTATATAGACTGTTGAGGGCGTCTCCAGCTTCTTCCAAGGATCCTCGAGTAGCAAATTTTATCCCCTTATCTTTAGAAATGATAAAACCCATAAAATGTGGATTTTATCCTATGGAGAGTGCCTTTAAAGCTCTCCGAGGTGCCTCCAGTGCCAAGCTTTGAGACTCCTCCATCTGCATGGGAGGTGCCTCTGCGCCCTTCCACATGGGGACTTCGACCAAGGCATCTAAGGCACCTCCGCTCGAACAAGAGGCACGGAGGCACCTTGGATCACTATTCATCCAAGACTTGAGTCAATTTTTGCCCCTTCAAGATGTGTTAGTCTAATAACAAACTATACCTTGTAAAATAGAGTTGACAAAATAATAAAATAGCATTGTTAATTAAAACATGACTTCCTGAGTCTAGGATCTAATCATGGTCTCAATCTAGATTTCCAAAATGGGTCTAAACTGGATCTGTATCTAAAGTCCTAAATTGGAGCTCGTCCTCACGGAACACTCTCCTCCAATGAGTTACCTTACTTACTATTTAAAATTGCTTAACATTTTTTTAGCCCACCAGGTCTTCCCACAATTGTCAGGTCCACAAACCCAATTGGACTTCAGCTAGCTGTCAGGTCTCATGGACCTAGCTGGATGTTTCGTTAGATATCGGGTCACTTCTTGACCTATCTGAACTTCTACACCATCTATCAGGTCCTCCAGACCTAGCTGAATTTTAATCTGGTGTTAGACCCATCAAGTCCTACACACTTAGTAGAAAGGCTAGATCACACCACACCTAACTTTAATCTATTTGTCATTCTTCTTTAATCTATGATCAAGATGGTCTAAACTTTCAAACCCCGATGGTTGACCTGTAACAACCCAAATTTCCTCATTTCGAGTCCTAATAGTACTTAAAAATATTTAGAAATGCTTTAGAAAAATTCTAGAGATTTTTAGAATTTTTTAGAGTATTTTTATGTAATTTTTGGAGTTCGTTTGATATTTTTACCAAAAGAAACATGTTGCAACAAATAAAGAAAATTAGCCGAGATTCGAACCTGCAACCTCCGGCCGAACCAAGCCTTAAGCAAATCCGGCTGACAAAGTGGTCAAGCAGGTAGTTCTGTTTAGAAAAGGTAGCAAAATTTATTTAAGATAGTTAACTTAATATTAAGTTATAAAAAGGGAGAACTTAGGGATTATTTTCCAAAACCTAAACCTCTCCTCTCCTTTTCTCTCCCGACGGCACAGCGTCTCCTGTTTGGGCGAAGGAAAAAAGGGGGGGATCTAGGGTTCCTCTCCGGCGGCCGACCAAGGGAGATTTCCGGGAGATCTTCACATGGTTGTGATCCTCTCGTCAAGGGGAAATCGTGAGCACGAAGGAGGGGTCAAAGCTTGCAATTCCTGCAAACCCTAGAAGTTTTCTTTCCGGTTGTAACCCCAAGAACGCAAAGGTAAGTGCTTCTCACCTGCAGTAGGAGTAGTTTCGGACCTTTGTTCTTCTTGAATTTGAAGCATGAGAAGCGCTTATAGTACAGATTTTTAATTAAGCCTATAGTGCAGATTTTAATTAAGTTTATAGTGCAGATTTTTATGTAGGCTTATAGTGCAGATTTTAATTAAGCTTGTAGTGCAGATTTTTAATTAAGCATATAGTGCAGATTTTAATTAAGCTTATAGTGCAGATTTTTATGTAGGATTATAGTGCAGATTTTAATTAAACTTATAATGCAGATTTTTATGTAAGCTTATAGTGCAAATTTTAATTAAGCTTATAGTATAGATTCTAATTAAGCCTATAGTGTAGATTTTAATTAACCTTATAGTGCAGATTTTTAATTAAGCTTATAGTGCAGATCTTTATAGTGCAGATTTTAATTAAGCCTATAGTGCAGATTTTAATTAAGCTTATAGTGCAGATTTTTGGTGAAACTTGTAGTGCAGATTTTTGGTGGAACTTATAGTGCAGTTTTTAAAGAAAAGGATTATAGTGCAATTTGGTTAAGTATTATAGTGCAAAATTTATGTTTGCATAGTATGCGGAAATAGTGTAGCATAGAATGCAGAATATTGATTATTATAGTATGCAGAATTTTGATTAGCATAGTATGCAGATTTTTGTTTATGCATTTCAAAGTTAGAATTTGTTTAAACATTTCAGTTTTTAAAGAAGTATTCTTTATTAGAGGTATTAACAAGTACAAGAAAGATAAAGAAAAGAAAGAAAAAGGCCAAGGCCTTAAGTAGATCCCAAAGTCAAGACTTTAGAGATTTTGGCACACAAGGTGCTCGTTAAAATGCCGAGACATTATATATTAGAAGTATTAAAAGATAACAAGTATTTTACTTTTATCAGTGACACTGTGCTGGACTCTCAGTTGTCCTTGGGCTGGGCTCCCATAGTCGTCCCTAGGTTTAGATAACCTAGTAAGCCCTACTAGATTCGGGACCAGCTATCACGAAATGGGCCGCGAAATGGGTCGGGTCGTTACAATAGTAAACCCTACTAGATTCGAGACCAGCTATCTCGGGTCTAGTTAGGGATGCACGCATAGCAAGTACAGTTGACGGGCCCAAGAAGAAAGTTGATTATTATTTTGAAGTATTAATGTATAAGTTTTTAAACAAGTGAAATAAGATTCAGAAAATGTTTTAAAATTCAGCAAGTTAGTTCTTTATGCTAGCATGATTGTATAGATTTGCTTTTCAGTATGTTTCTGTTGCTTGTAGATGAGCATGAGTAGTTTTCCTTTTGAGCATTCAGCTTTTAGATTTCAGTATATTCACATGCATATTTGAGTTTTGTGAGTTAGATAGCGCTTACTAAGTAATTTTGCTTATAGATGCATTTTCCTCTTACTGTAGATAAAGGAAAGGAAAAGTTATCGCAAAGGAAGGCGACGAGGAGGTGCGGATGGATGTGTGATGCCTAGACTATAGAAGCCTTGGGACATAGCATAAGAATTTATTAAGATTGCCATTTATTAAGAATGTATTAGATGAGTCATTTAGTCTTCCGCTGCTAGTTAATTGTATGTTTTGAGTTTTTTTAGAGTTTATGTATTGATCTTTACATGTGAACAACTCTAATTAAGAAAAGTTAGTAGTCCAGTAGCGCTCCGCCCTCACAGACCAGTAGTAAGGAGGGTTGGGTGTTACAAGTTGGTATCAGAGCAGTTCCTATTCTCCAGCATCACACATCAACACCAGCTTTGCCGTCTTCAAGTAAGAAAGTACTTAAATTCTTTTTAGTATGCTTTTCTTTTTTTGAAGTAAAGAGAAATCTTTAGAAGTATTTGTTTATATGTGCTTAAGCTAGATAAAAGTTCTTGTGTGAGGAACATCATGAGGCAGAAATATCCAGAATTGTTCTAAGTTCGAGGATGAACTTTTTATAAGGTATGGGGAATTGTAACAATCCAAATTTCCTCATTTTGAGTCCTAATAGTACTTAAAAATATTTAGAAATGCTTTATAAAAATTCTAGAGATTTTTAGAAATTTTTAGAGTATTTTTATGTAATTTTTGGAGTTCGTTTGGTATTTTTACCAAAAGAAACAAGTTGCAAAAAATAAAGAAAATTAGCTGAGATTCGAACCTACAACCTTCGGCCGAACCAAGCCTTAAGCAAATCCGGCTGACAAAGTGGTCAAGCAGGCAGTTCTGTTTAGAAAAGATAGCAAAATTTATTTAAGATAGTTAACAGAATATTAAGTTATAAAAAGGGAGAACTTAGGGATTATTTTTCAAAACCTAAACCTCTCCTCTCCTTTTCTCTCCCGACGGCAGTGTAACACCCCTAGAAAGCCTAGATAAAGTAAGGGCAATGAGAGTACGAATGTAATGAAAAGAATGTGTAGATAGTCTACGTTGAATGTTACGATGGGAAGGATTTAGATGATTAAAAACTTTATGAAAGAAAATAAAGTTGGGAATATAAATCATCTATGCATGATTTATAATGAATGGAATTAATGTAGACAAAAGGAAGAAATATGAGATAATATGTACATGTATGAAATATTTATGCATAATGCATAATATGGAAATATACGAATTATTATGTACAAAAGAAAATAAAATGTTAGAAGAGAGATTGAACCTTGGACCTCTTGTAAGGAACATGTATAGGATACCAAAGGGGATAGGAGAATTATTGATAAGGAGAGAAAGGATTAAGTAGTTAAGAATAAGAAAGGATTCTTTTTACTTAAAAGAAAAAGGAAGTAAAACGAAATAAAAATATGCATAACCAAGTTTTGAACCTTGGTTCTCTTGTGGATGCATGCATGTGTTAACCAATTGGGATAAGAGAGGATATTGTAAGAGGAGAAATAGAAAATTTTATTAAAGGAGAGAAAAGAGAGAGATTAAGAGAGAACTCACAAGGCATATCTCTAGAATATTCCTATCATAAAAGAAGAGGAATAAATGGGGAGGATGAATCAAGTCAAATTTCCTCCCCTCATTTTAGTATAAATAGGCATGGAGGGTGACTTCAAATTCATCCTCCACTCCTCTCCCTCTCCTCCTCCCTCTTGTGCCGAGACCCCCCTCTCCCTCTCCTTTTCTTCTTGTTGCCGAGCAACACAAGAGGAAGGAAGCTCCTCTTCCTCCTCACTCCCTCCCTCTTCTTTCTTTCTTGTTGTTGCCGAGCAACACAAAGAGGAAGAAGCCTCTTCTTCCTCCCCTCTCCACCAAAAGACCTAGCCACTCCTCTCCTCCATTGGTGACGAACCTAGCAAGCAAGAAGAAAGGTCCAAGCAAGTTCTCAATTCTAGGAAACTTAAGCGAAGAAGGTAAGCTTCCCCTCACCTGTGGTACAAGGCTTTTTATATATTTTTATGTGAAATTTATGTAATGCCATGATATGTGATAGCATATGAAATGCTATACATAATGAGAAGAATGAAATATATGTAAATGCCATGATATGTGATAGCATATGAAATGCTATACATAATGAGAAGAATGAAATTATGTGAATGCCATGATATGTAATAGCATATGAAATGCTATACATAATGAGAAGAATGAAAAATGAAATGCATGAAAGATTGTTAAGGATATGATATGCTAGTTATGCATGATAAATTACTTTGTATGGTTTGTACCAAGGGTGGGCTCCGTAAACGCCCCGGGGTCGATGGAATAAGACTCGGGCCTCGTCAGTAATGGGCTTCTGATGCCCTAGGTCGATGGAGTAAGACTCGGGCCTAGTATGTATGTATGGTAGGGTTCAAGACTTGCTACCTTGGACCTACGTATGATGTATGTGGTACAAACCGGGATCCCCAATGATGATGATATTAATTTCAAGTACTTACAAGTATAAGTTTTCAAATTCATGATGCATTGCCTGCATATGTGCTTGAATTAGCTAATGATTTGATATGATGCCATGATGATATGAATATGATACCTTTGTATGTTATATGCTTATGATATTACGCATGATATTAATATACGATGATTTTCGGTTTTAGTGAGTAGGAAAGGAACTTACTGAGCCATGAGTGCTCACAGCTTACTTTCCTTGTACCGCAGATAAAAGAACTGGATGAACTAGAGGAGCAACAGGAGGAGCGGATAATGATGTGTGTGGTGGTGGCTCGGCAAAGAACGATCCGGACAGATTAATATGATTTCAATATATGCAATTTAATCTGTGATATCATGCTTATTTAAATAAAATGAATAGTTTAAAAGTTTTTTTTTTTCTTCCGCTGCTATAGTATGTACGTAAGTAGTGTAAGAACGTAGCGCCGCCTTTGGTCGGGTAAGAAGGGCGGGCGTTACAGATGGTATCAGAGCCAAGTTTTGCCAGCTCACTACACACACATCAAGCTCCTTCCTGTCGCTCCAAGTAAGTACAGTTGCATAATTTATTTGTATGCAAAATAGTATGATACTCTAAGATACATGAATGGTAGCCTAGGAAGGATACCTTAAGCTATACCCTAGATAAGGGTGCATGATGACAAGTATGTGTTAAAAATAGTATGATACTCTAGGATGCATGAATGGTAGCCTAGGAAGGATACCTTAAGCTATACCCTAGAGGATGGTGCATGATAGGATGCATGAATGGTAGCCTAGATACAAGAACCTTAGGCTATAACGCAAGGTTACACCAACTGCAGACTTCTATTGAGGGACCTTCAATAAGTCAAGGGAGATTGGAAGCTCCACCAGTATCTAAGGAATCGGAGCAGAAATTGTTATTCTAAGTTCGGGGACGAACTTTCAATAAGTAGGGGAGTTTGTAACACCCCTAGAAAGCCTAGATAAAGTAAGGGCAATGAGAGTACGAATGTAATGAAAAGAATGTGTAGATAGTCTACGTTGAATGTTACGATGGGAAGGATTTAGATGATTAAAAACTTTATGAAAGAAAATAAAGTTGGGAATATAAATCATCTATGCATGATTTATAATGAATGGAATTAATGTAGACAAAAGGAAGAAATATGAGATAATATGTACATGTATGAAATATTTATGCATAATGCATAATATGGAAATATACGAATTATTATGTACAAAAGAAAATAAAATGTTAGAAGAGAGATTGAACCTTGGACCTCTTGTAAGGAACATGTATAGGATACCAAAGGGGATAGGAGAATTATTGATAAGGAGAGAAAGGATTAAGTAGTTAAGAATAAGAAAGGATTCTTTTTACTTAAAAGAAAAAGGAAGTAAAAAGAAATAAAAATATGCATAACCAAGTTT
Organism: Zingiber officinale; assembly: GCF_018446385.1. NCBI lineage: Eukaryota > Viridiplantae > Streptophyta > Magnoliopsida > Zingiberales > Zingiberaceae > Zingiber > Zingiber officinale. Next base: position 64,538,525 of record NC_055990.1, on the reverse strand, counting down.
TGAACCTTGGTTCTCTTGTGGATGCATGCATGTGTTAACCAATTGGGATAAGAGAGGATATTGTAAGAGGAGAAATAGAAAATTTTATTAAAGGAGAGAAAAGAGAGAGATTAAGAGAGAACTCACAAGGCATATCTCTAGAATATTCCTATCATAAAAGAAGAGGAATAAATGGGGAGGATGAATCAAGTCAAATTTCCTCCCCTCATTTTAGTATAAATAGGCATGGAGGGGTGACTTCAAATTCATCCTCCACTCCTCTCCCTCTCCTCCTCCCTCTTGTGCCGAGACCCCCCTCTCCCTCTCCTTTTCTTCTTGTTGCCGAGCAACACAAGAGGAAGGAAGCTCCTCTTCCTCCTCACTCCCTCCCTCTTCTTTCTTTCTTGTTGTTGCCGAGCAACACAAAGAGGAAGAAGCCTCTTCTTCCTCCCCTCTCCACCAAAAGACCTAGCCACTCCTCTCCTCCATTGGTGACGAACCTAGCAAGCAAGAAGAAAGGTCCAAGCAAGTTCTCAATTCTAGGAAACTTAAGCGAAGAAGGTAAGCTTCCCCTCACCTGTGGTACAAGGCTTTTTATATATTTTTATGTGAAATTTATGTAATGCCATGATATGTGATAGCATATGAAATGCTATACATAATGAGAAGAATGAAATATATGTAAATGCCATGATATGTGATAGCATATGAAATGCTATACATAATGAGAAGAATGAAATTATGTGAATGCCATGATATGTAATAGCATATGAAATGCTATACATAATGAGAAGAATGAAAAATGAAATGCATGAAAGATTGTTAAGGATATGATATGCTAGTTATGCATGATAAATTACTTTGTATGGTTTGTACCAAGGGTGGGCTCCGTAAACGCCCCGGGGTCGATGGAATAAGACTCGGGCCTCGTCAGTAATGGGCTTCTGATGCCCTAGGTCGATGGAGTAAGACTCGGGCCTAGTATGTATGTATGGTAGGGTTCAAGACTTGCTACCTTGGACCTACGTATGATGTATGTGGTACAAACCGGGATCCCCAATGATGATGATATTAATTTCAAGTACTTACAAGTATAAGTTTTCAAATTCATGATGCATTGCCTGCATATGTGCTTGAATTAGCTAATGATTTGATATGATGCCATGATGATATGAATATGATACCTTTGTATGTTATATGCTTATGATATTACGCATGATATTAATATACGATGATTTTCGGTTTTAGTGAGTAGGAAAGGAACTTACTGAGCCATGAGTGCTCACAGCTTACTTTCCTTGTACCGCAGATAAAAGAACTGGATGAACTAGAGGAGCAACAGGAGGAGCGGATAATGATGTGTGTGGTGGTGGCTCGGCAAAGAACGATCCGGACAGATTAATATGATTTCAATATATGCAATTTAATCTGTGATATCATGCTTATTTAAATAAAATGAATAGTTTAAAAGTTTTTTTTTTCTTCCGCTGCTATAGTATGTACGTAAGTAGTGTAAGAACGTAGCGCCGCCTTTGGTCGGGTAAGAAGGGCGGGCGTTACAGGCAGAGCGTCTCCTGTTTGGGCGAAGGAAAAAAGGGGGGGGGATGTAGGGTTCCTCTCCGGCGGCTGACCAAGGGAGATTTCCGGGAGATCTTCACATGGTTGTGATCCTCTCGTCAAGGGGAAATCGTGAGCACGAAGGAGGGGTCAAAGCTTGCAATTCCCGCAAACCCTAGAAGTTTTCTTTCCGGTTGTAAGCCCAAGAACACAAAGGTAAGTGCTTCTCACCTGCAGTAGGAGTAGTTTCGGACCTTTGTTCTTCTTGAATTTGAAGCATGAGAAGCGCTTATAGTACAGATTTTTAATTAAGCCTATAGTGCAGATTTTAATTAAGTTTATAGTGCAGATTTTTATGTAGGCTTATAGTGCAGATTTTAATTAAGCTTGTAGTGCAGATTTTTAATTAAGCATATAGTGCAGATTTTAATTAAGCTTATAGTGCAGATTTTTATGTAGGATTATAGTGCAGATTTTAATTAAGCTTATAATGCAGATTTTTATGTAAGCTTATAGTGCAGATTTTAATTAAGCTTATAGTATAGATTCTAATTAAGCCTATAGTGTAGATTTTAATTAAGCTTATAGTGCAGATTTTTAATTAAGCTTATAGTGCAGATCTTTATAGTGCAGATTTTAATTAAGCCTATAGTGCAGATTTTAATTAAGCTGATAGTGCAGATTTTTGGTGGAACTTGTAGTGCAGATTTTTGGTGGAACTTATAGTACAGTTTTAAAGAAAAGGATTATAGTGCAATTTGGTTAAGTATTATAGTGCAGAATTTATGTTTGCATAGTATGCGAAAATAGTGTAGCATAGAATGCAGAATCTTGATTAGTATAGTATGCAGAATTTTGATTAGCATAGTATGCATATTTTTGTTTATGCATTTCAAAGTTAGAATTTGTTTAAACATTTTAGTTTGTAAAGAAGCATTCTTTTATTAGAGGTATTAACAAGTATAAGAAAGATAAAGAAAAGAAAGAAAAAGGCCAAGGCCTTAAGTAGATCCCAAAGTCAAGACTTTAGGGATTTTAGCACACAAGGTGCTCGTTAAAATGCCGAGGTATTATATATTAGAAGTATTAAAAGATAACAAGTATTTTACTTTTATCAGTGGCACTGTGCTGGACTCTCAATTGTCCTTGGGCTGGGCTCCCATAGTCGTCCCTAAGTTTAGATAACCTAGTAGTAACGGCACGACCGACGGTCGACGGTCGACGACCCGAGGGTCGCCAAATGGGCCGCCAAATGGGTCGGGTCGTTACAATAGTAAACCCTACTAGATTCAGGACCAGCTATCTCGGGTCTAGTTAGGGATGCGCGCATAGCAAGTACAGTTGCCGGGCATAAGAAGAAAGTTGATTATTATTTTGAAGTATTAAAGTATAAGTTTTTAAACAAGTGAAATAAGATTCAGAAAGTGTTTTAAAATTCAGCAAGTTAGTTCTTTATGCTAGCATGATTGTATAGATTTGCTTTTCAGTATGTTTCTGTTGCTTGTAGATGAGCATGAATAGTTTTCCTTTTGAGCATTCAGCTTTTAGATTTCAGTATATTCATATGCATATTCGAGTTTTGTGAGTTAGATAGCGCTTACTAAGCAATTTTGCTTATAGATGCATTTTCCTTCATACTGCAGATAAAGGAAAGGAAAAGTTATAGCAAAGGAAGGCGACAAGGAGGTGTGGATGGATGTGTGATGCCTGGACTATAGAAGCCTTGGGACCTAGCATAATAATTTATTAAGATTTCCATTTATTAAGAATGTATTAGATGAGTCATTTAGTCTTCCGCTGCTAGTTAATTGTATGTTTTGAGTTCTTTTAGAGTTTATGTATTGATCTTTACATGTGAACAACTCTAATTAAGAAAAGTTAGTAGTCCAGTAGCGCTCCGCCCTCACAGTCCAGTAGTGAGGAGGGTGGGGTGTTACATAACCTATGTCGACTTCTTCTTTAATTAGCCTATTTAAAAAGAAAGACTTTACATCTATTTGGTAAAGTTTAAATCCCTTATGATCTGCATAACTTAGTAGCATTCTAATGGACTCAAAATTAGCTACTGGGTATAAGTTTCTGTTGGACCGAATTTAAGCTAGAGGGGGGGGGGGGGGGTGAATAGCGATTTAAAAATTAATTTCAAAGAGATGTAGCGGAAAAAGAAAAGACACAGAGAATCAAGAATACCAAGAGTTTACTTGGTTCGGAGCCTAGGTCGACTCCTACTCCAAGGCCTGCGGTCGCTGACCGCTTTCGGTGGGCAATCACTATCAATCCGTAAAATGGTTAAAATTTAAAAGTACAAATATTAAATGAAGAACAAGTATACCGACAATACAAAGGGTGAAGAAAATTAGAAGTCAGATTTTGGAGTAGCAGAGCACAGTTGAAGACTTTGAAGCAGCGTATAGGAGCACACGATGTTCTGTTCGAATTGATTGAAGAGGCTGCACCCCGAGGCTCCCTTTTATAGCAACTATGAGACTGATCCAGATCCTCGATCCTCGTAATCAGCTTTGACCTGAAGCGGATCGGTCGATCGATCTCCGGTTCGATCGACTGATCAGATGATCTCCACCTCATCTGATCCGCTCGCTTCGCTTCGCTCTGGTCAAATCCTATCCAAGGTTTGGTCGACCGATAAACAGGTTTGGTCGACTGATCAGTCTTCTCTGACCCGATTATCTCGGTCCACTCTAGTTGATGATCATCCTTGGTTCGGTCGACCGATACCAAGGTCCAATCGACCGATTCCCTGGTCAAACCCGGTCCATCCGCTGGAGCTTTGACCTGCCACTGCTTGGGGGTTCGGTCAACCGATCCAGGGGTTCGGTCGACCGATCCCGGTCAGTTCTAACCCTGCATAAAAATGTCTGTTTCCTACAAAATAGAGTTAGAACAGGAAAAAGAATAGTAATTAGATTTCGTCTCACCGAGACCGGAATCTAGTCAAGATCTCGACTTAGAGTTCCGAAATGGCTCTACGTCGGATTGGCGCCTAAGTTCCCTTCCCGGGAATGCGTCCTCACAGTCACTCAACTCCAGTGACTTAGCTTCACCCACCTGCCAGACGTTCGGTCAGCCCTTCGACCCGTCTATACTTTGTGCCAGCTATCGGTCAGCCCGTTGACCTAGCTCGACTTCATGCCAAACGTCTGGTCGGCCCGTTGACTCGTTTGGACTTCGTGCCAGTTATGCGGTCGACCCGTTGACCTAGCTGGGCTTCGTACCAGACATCCGGTCAGCCTATCGACCTGTCTGGACTTCTCCTGCACACTCAATCAAAGTGTTAGACAACACCAAAACTAACTTAAACTTAATTTGTCATTCATCAAAATCTGAGTTAGACCGTTAGTGCTAACCGCACCAATAATCTCCTCCTTTTTGATGGAATGACAACCTGGTTAAGTTAGTGAAAAAATATACAAGTAAAATAAACAATTATAGGATTTTTAAGTTAGTTTGTATTTTCAATTTTGGTTTAGCTAACTTAACCACCTAACCCTCCCCCTTTGGCATTCATCAAATAGAAGTATGGATCAAGTAATCATAAATACAAAGGAAAATTAAGAGATACAAGCATAAGTCAGATTCACTTGGGAGAATTTGAATGATTAATGATTTTTACTTAAAGCAAACCTTTTCAAAGTAGCGAAGTTTGAAACTGACTTGTTAAACATAAGATTTTCGAAACCAAGTTGATAGTAATTTGAACAATCCAGATTTTCAAACTTAAAAAAATTAAGTCAACTTTAAACTTTTAACTTTTGTGAAAATGACTATGTTTTGAAAAACATAAGTTTTACACAGATAATTTATAAAAGTAAGGTTTTTCAAAACTTAGTTAATAAAAACTCATTGCAAAATTCAGATTTTCAAAACTAAGTAAAGTTTCATTTTCAACATCATAAGTGAGGCCAACTTTTAAGCTAGATTAAATTGTCAAAATTAAGGACAATGACTTTGAAAAACTTAGATTGTGAACTTAAGTTCTAATTTTTGTAAAATTTAATATTCAAGTCAAACTTAAGTAAAATCAAATGTTCAGAACTAGATTTTTAAATTTGATTTTCAAAACTAAGTTAAAATTAATTTTCAAAATCATTTTCAATAAAAAGTAAAGCCTAGTTCTTAACAGTGTTGGAACCCCAAGGTTGTTTTGGTGTGATCAACAAGTTAGGTCCTGTGTGTATTTAACCTTGTGTCTAAGTGTGCAGGAGCTTAGGAGCACAGGTACTCAAGCGGAAGACGTAGCTAGTGAGAAGGACGGCACGCTGTGCGTCCGAGGGACGAGGCGCTGCGGAAGAGTACACCGGCGGACGAGAAGGAAGCGCGCGATGGTTCCGAGGGACGAAAGCCGGAGCGGAAGATTGCTCGGGGAGCAAGAGACGCTGCTAGCGAGAAGGTCGACGACCGAGGGACGAAGACTGCGGATGAGTACGCTGGCGGACGAGAAGGAAACACGCGGCAATTCCGAGGGACGAGAAGCCGGAGGGAAGCACGCTCGAGAAGACCGGAAGTTGGGTTCGGGTGAGCCCTATTCGGGATGGCAGAGATCACCCAAGCGAGCGGATCCGGAGGAGAAGAACCGGACCGAGGCGGGACTGAACCAGAGAAGAAGTCCCGGACGAAAAAGTCAACAACTGTTGACTTGGAGCCCTCCGGGGCGCCCGGACGGAGGGCTCCCGGAACCCTCCAGGGCGCCCTGAGCAGTAAAATTGACCAGATCAAGTTTTGACTCGATCTGAACGTTGGGGGATAAGTTTTAACCCCCCGAGGGCGCCCGGAACCCTTCCAGGCGCCCCGACCAAGGCTATTAATATAGCCTTGGTCCAGAAGCTTCAAATGAACTCAGAGATTTACATTCCAAACACTTGTGCGATTCTGTTCTAGTTTAGCTTCTGTCTTTTGTGCTTTCACTGCTGTAAGAGGCTTCTCCGCCTGAAGGAGATATTTTAGTGCACGTTCATTCCTTGGATTAACAACCTCCTTGGTTGTAACCAAGTCAAACCTGGTGCCTCGTTTTCTTTTCTGATCTTAGTTTATTGCTTTGATTATTTTACAAGTGTTAGTTTAAGAGTTCGAGAAGGGTCATTGTTATTTTTTTTACAGGCTATTCAACCCCCCCTTCTAGCCGGCCCAACGGTCCTACAAGTGGTATCAGAGCCGAGTCGCTTCAGGAGGACTAACCGCCGAACGAAGCAACGAGATGGCCAAAAAATTTCATTAGAAGAATTTTTTTCAACATTTGAAGTGAATGAGTCAAGATGTGCAGGAATGAGGGAGCCAAAGAACAACGTCGCCCTCAAAGCTTCGAGAGACGAACCTGAATCAGAATCTTCTCTCGATGACGAGGAAATGGTAATGATGGTAAGACGATTTAAGAAGTTATACAATTCTAGAAAAACTAACCATCCACAGGGTAGAAAGAAAAGAACGATCCGCTGCTACCATTGCGACGAAGAAGGGCATGTCAAGGACAACTACCCCAAGCTGAAGAACAAAGACAAGGAAAAGGGTAAGAAGCCTATCCAAAACGAAAGGCCCTGAAGGCGACGTGGGACGATACGTCGTCCGAATCAGAAGTCGAAGCATTCTCCGGACTCGCACTGATGGCGAGTCATCAAGACGACGACTGCGATTCAAGCTCTTCCGAAATGAGCATCGAGAGCATCGATGAAGGGGGAGACACGTCGGAAGAAAGCAGCAGCTCAGGGGGAGAAACGGACAACGAGATCGACAAGGTAAGTCAGGTACGATCTCTTCCTCCCGATAAAATGTTTAAGTTCGTTAAACTTTTAACAAAAGATTGCTGCAAATTAGAAAGTGAAAATAAAAATTTAAAAGTAATTCTAGCTAAGTCTTGTCCCTTAGAAGAATTAGATAAGTTAAAAATAGCAAATGAAAAATTGAAACTTGAAAATGATGATTTGAAAATTCAAGTAGATAACTTGAAAAACTATGCATGTTCATCTAAAACCAATTTTAGAAAATTTAATAATTTAAATTGGTACTTTAAATATCACCCGGGACAAATTAGGAATATTTCAAGAAAATATGTCCCTAAAAGCTTTTTAATTAATCCAGTAGGGTGGAACCTATATTGGGCTCCTAAATCATGCCTAAACTAAATTGTAAAATTAGCGCTTTAAGTGAGAAAATTAAACAAAGAATTTCCTTATGAGGCTTTGTCAAGGAAGTGGTTGTTGCTCCAATAATCAAGAAGGCCTAGTGCCTCGCCATGACCTGGAAGCCAAAATATTGAAATAAATATTTAATTAACTTACTAATAAATCATTAATACAAAAATTGATTAGTGTTTTAAAAAGGTTATTCAAAACATTTTATTTTAGAAATTTATTTACTTAGAATTTTTTTCCCTAAGTCAATTTTTTTTGTGCTTAAAAATTCTCAAAAATTTAAGTTAGGATTTTTTTTTGGATTTTTCTTACTTAGCAAAATTCTCAAAAATCATTTCTTCCTAAGTTAAAAACTTTTTCCTGAAACTAGAAATCTCAGCTTAAATTACTTAGAAAAATTTTCTAATTTTCTTAAAAATCTAGAAATTTTTTTAGAAATATTTTCTAAGTTTTTAAACCCTTAGATTATTTTTTCTTGGAACCCCATTTTTTTGTGATCAAAGGGGGAGAAGGGAAAGTATAAGTCTAGGGGGAGGTAGATAGATTTAATTTTTTTTTCTTTTCTATCTTTTTGCACTTAAATTGCAAATTAAGTTAATTTACTTAATTTTATTTTATGTATATTTTAACCCTAGCTTAACTTAGGTTGATCACACCAAAAAGGGGGAGATTGTTGGAACCCCAAGGTTGTTTTGGTGTGATCAACAAGTTAAGTTAGGTCCTGTATATATTTAACCTTGTGTCTAAGTGTGCAGGAGCTTAGGAGCACAGGTACTCGAGCAGAAGACGCAGCTAGCGAGAAGGACGGCACACTGTGCGTCCGAGGGACGAGGCGCTACGGAAGAGTACACCGGCGGACGAGAAGGAAGCGCGCGGTGGTTCCGAGGGACGAAAGCCGGAGCGGAAGATTGCTCGGGGAGCAACAGACGCAGCTAGCGAGAAGGTCGACGACCGAGGGACGAAGACTGCGGATGAGTACGCTGGCGGATGAGAAGGAAACACGCGGCAATTCCGAGGGACGAGAAGCCGGAGGGAAGCACGCTCGAGAAGACCGGAAGTTGGGTTCGGGTGAGCCCTCTTCCGGATGGCAGAGATCACCCAAGCGAGCGGATCCGGAGGAGAAGAACCGGACCGAGGTGGGACTGAACCAGAGAAGAAGTCTCGGACGAAAAAGTCAACAACTGTTGACTTTGGGCTCCGGGACGCCCGGAGCCCTCCGGGGCGCCCTGAGCAGTAAAATTGACCAGATCGAGTTTTGACTCGATCTGAACGTTGGGGGATAAGTTTTATCCCCCCCAGGGCGCCCGGAACCCTTCCAGGCGCCCCGACCAAGGCTATAAATATAGCCTTGGTCCAGAAGCTTCAAATGAACTCAGAGATTTACATTCCAAACACTTGTGTGATTCTGTTCTAGTTTAGCTTCTGTCTTTTATGCTTTCACTGCTGTAAGAGGCTTCTCCGCCTGAAGGAGATATTTTAGTGCACGTTTATTTCTTGGATTAACAACCTCCTTGGTTGTAACCAAGTCAAACCTGGTGCCTCATTTTCTTTTCTGATCTTAGTTTATTGCTTTGATTATTTTACAAGTGTTAGTTTAAGAGTTCGAGAAGGGTCATTGTTGTTTTTTTTTACAGGCTATTTAACCCCCCCTTCTAGCCGACCCAACGGTCCTACAAACAGAACTTGATTTTATAAGAGTTAGTTTTCAAAAATAGGTTTAAGAAAGCATTTTTTGAATACAAAAACATTTTAAATAAAGGAAAAATAAGTAAATTGATTTCTCTCCCTGAACCTGATATTAAAAATAAACTGCTATCTAACCAATTAGTTACTTACCAACTATCAGAAGATAGCAACTTTCACTTGGTTAGTCGAGTTAAGTTCATTGTAATCAATTATGTTTGACTAAGTTGAATAACTTAACTTGATTAATATCTGTTTAGTATTTAACGCCCAGACTTATAATGATGCACTGAAATAAGCATCTTAAGTCCAAGCAATTGGCCTATGCATCTCACCCCTTTCTAAGTTTGTCAAACATAAACAAGATAAGCCTAGGTGTTAGTGAGATGCTCAAGTATTAGTCCTATGGGTACATGCTTTCTAAGGAATTTGAACTAATCTAAGGCTAAAACTATTTTTGAAATTCTAAAAATTGGAAGGTTTTGAAAGCATTTTTATTCTAGAATTTAGCATAACCAGTTTTGAAAACAATTTTAAAATTTTGAAAATCCTAGTCTATTAAGCACATCCCTAATTTTCTACGTAGACTACTAAACTCACTTTCAGGGAGGGGTTTGGTGAATATGTCAGCTAAATTTGACTTGGATTTAATGTACTTGAGTTCAATGTCTCCTTTAGTGACATGATCCCTGATAAAGTGATGCCTAATTTCAATATGTTTGGTTCTTAAATGATGCACTGGATTTTTTTGTTAAATTAATTGAACTGATATTGTCAATTAACACTTTTATATTTGTAAGGTTCAAGTTAAAATCTTTTAAAGTGTGCATAATCCATAATAATTGTGCTACGCATTCTCCTATGACTATGTATTTTGACTCAGTTGTGGATAGCGCAACACAGTGTTGCTTTCTACTGAACCAACTGACAAGTGATGGATCTAGTAGTTGACACCCACCACTTGTGCTTTTGCAGTCTAACTTGCACCCGACATAATCTGAGTCAGAATATCCTATTAATTCAAAGTTGTTGGTTCTGGGATACCAAATTCCTACATTTGTTGTTCCTTTAAGGTGTCTAAAGATTCTTTTCACTTGAGTCAAATGAGATTTTTTAGCACAGGTTTGGTATCTAGCACACATACTAACTGTAAATAAAATATCTGGTCGACTTGCAGTTAAGTATAGTAGGCTGCCTATGACACTTCTATAATATTTTAAGTCAATCGGTTTTCCATTTGGGTCATTATCTAGGATTGTGTTCACAGCTATAGACATTTTTATTTCTTTAGTATTTTCCATTCCAAATTATTTAAGTAATTCTTTAGTGTATTTTTGTTGATAAATATAGTTTCCTTCATTTGTTTGTTTGATTTGTAAACCTAAAAAATAAGTTAGCTTTCCTACTAGACTCATTTCAAATTCTTGTTCCATTAGACTTGTGAATTCATCTAAAAATTCAAAATTTGTTGACCCAAGATAATATCATCTACATAGATTTGGGCTATGAAAATATCTTTTTGTATTGACTTAACAAATAAGGTTGGGTCAATTTGACCTTGGTTGAACCCTTTAGAAATTAGGTAAGAAGTAAGTCTTTCATACTGTAACGACCACCCTTCTTACAACTACTACTCTCTAAGGATGACCGTTACTTAACTACTAACTCTACTTAACCGGTATGATTAAAAATCACATGGAAACCCTATCGAAAAATTTCGGCAGAATCTCCCCTGTACCGATGACCTTAAACTGACATACATAACATAATATACATAGCCACAGGCGGCTGGAACACATATCAAACACACAAAAGGAATAACATCACCACGCAGTTTAATGAAATCAAATCATGCAAGTAATGAATAGCGGAAACAAAATAAGACATACAATTAACTAACAGCGAAAGGCTAAATGACTCATCTAATACATTCTTAATAAATGGCAATCTTAATAAATTCTTAAACTAAGTCCCAAGGCTTCCATAGTCCTGGCATCACACACCATCCGCGCCACCTTGTCGCCTTCCTTTCTATATCTTTTCCTTTCCTGTATCTGCAGTAAGAGGAAGTGTAGTCTATAAGCAAAATTTGCTTAGTAAGCGCTATCTAACTCACAAAATCACGAATGTGCATGTATACGAAAAGAACTAAAAACTATATGCTCTAAAAAGAAATAAAGCATAAACATAACTGCTCATGTCAAACTAATAGCAAAGAAAAGCTAAGAAATCTACTCATGTAATTCTAATCGCTAATCATGCTACTCATCTAATAGGTAAACATGAAAACTGCTCATCCACTAGATAAACATGGTAGAATAAAGAACTAAACTTACTGATTTTCAGAACTATATGAAACTTTATTTCATTTGTTCTAACTTGATCTTTAATACTTTATGTTTATGTAAAACTCGTTTTACTTGTTCAAAAACTTATACTTATAATACTTCAAAATAATAATCAACTTCTTCTTGGGCCCAAGCATAGTACCATCTTATGCGCGTTCCCTAATCTTAAAAGAGCAGACCTCGGTCTACCAGGGCCAAGACCTCGGAATTGAACACCTGGATTTGTTTAACGACAACCTCGGAAGTCGGGTACTAGCCTCTTCTTAAAAGTAAAATACTTATAATCTTAATTACTTCTTCTTTAAATGCCTTGGCATTTTAATAGGCACCTTGTGTGCCAAAAATCCCTAAAGTCTCGACTTTGGGATCTACTTAAGGCCTCGGCCTTTTCTTTTCTTTTCTTTATCTTTCTTATACTTTTCTTTATCTTTCTTACACTTTTCTTTATCCCAAAATACTGTTAGGGTATTTTTCATATGCATCTATGAATGAAACTAACTATGTAACACATAATCATGTATAGAATACAAAAGAAATCTACACTTAAGCTCAATAAAAATGCTTAATAAAATTCTGCATTATAACTTAATAAAATCTGCATGTCATACTAAATTGAAGTGCCTAAAAATAACATAGTACAACACTTAAAACCTCATGATAATTAACTCTTAAAACAGAAATCAAACATACTCTTATGCATCTGGTATTTACTAGTTTTGTAAGTTGAGTTAAGCATGGATAAGCTTCGAAACTTCTAAGGAAAAACAAACTAGAACTAGAGACATAAACCTCATACCAAAACTGAAATACATTTAACAGAACTTAAACTAAATGCTAAAAGAAAATCTGAAACTGTACAACAAGTTCCAACTCAAGCTAAAACCTGCTGGGATCTTCTCTTCAAACCTATGTAAAGCTTGTTTTGTTTCATGGTATACTAGTACAAGAACTTAATGGATCTCTTCTCCTCTTCTTTATCAAACTCACAGCAGCAAGGGAAAATTAACCAAGCATGCTTATCACGGTCACACAGAAAAATCCAAATCAAAAGCTACAAATGCCAATTTCAAAGCTTGAAAGGAATCTTTCCACATACTTAACCTCTACCGTTCTTCCCCTTTCTTCCCTTGGGACTTACGGCAGCAACACAAAACAAACTATCCTTACAACATGCTACGAAATCATGGAAAACAAGAAATCCGAGAGCTACTCTTACCACAGGTGAGTAAGCGTCTTACCTTAGGCTTTTCTTGGACTTACAGCCGGAGAAGAAAGCTTCCAATGCTTCTAGGGCTTGCGGAGGATCTCGCAAACTCGCCCTCTTCCTCGTGCCTACTGTTCCTTCTTGACGAGAGGAGCTCGAATCCAAGAAGAGCTCGTGGAGAAGTCCCCTTTGGCCGGCCGCCGAAGAGAAAACCTTAATCTCTTCTCGGCTTCGTTTTCGCCCGATCCCGCCGTCGCACACGCAGAAGAGGAAGAAGGAAACGGGATTTTAGGTCACGGGAATTAACACGTAAGTTCTCCTTTTTTATAATCTCCATATTCTGTTAACTTGTTAAATAAATTTTCTTACCTTTTCTAAACAAAACTCACTTGGTGGGCTGCGTTCTGCTTAAAGTCCAACTCGTGGGTTCAAATCCCAGCTGCAACCATTTTATTTCCTATTATTTTACTGTTCCTAACTACTACTTAATACCAATTTATTTCCATATTTGATTAACAATGACCGTTGGCAGAGTTGGTTGGCTACGTCCGGTTAAGATCTGGTTCAAGTCCGAGGTGTTGGGTTCAAAACCCAGCTTCAACATTTTTCTTTCTCCTTTTTTTTTAAAACTTCTTCCTCTTGGTAAAAATACCAAACGAACTCCAAAAATTACGTAAAAATACTCTAAAAATTTCTAAAAATCTCTAGAATTTTTCTATAGCATTTCTAAATATTTTTGAATTACTTTTGGAGCTCAAAATGAGGAAATTTGGGTCGTTATAATTTCCCACACCTTATAAAAAGTTCGTCCTCGAACTTAGAATAATTCTAGATATCTCTGTCTCATACTGTCCTTACACTCCTAAATAATTTCCTCATGCTTCTGGTTTTAAATAACTTTCACTAATGGTACTCTTTGTTCCTTAGTCTCTTAACTTCTCAGTCCTCTATCATTCATATCGAATCATATCCATTAGTGATCCTTGAAAGGTCTGTTATAAAGTCTCTGGAGACCATAGGTGCATTGGTCACACCAAATGGCATTACTATAACTTCGTAGTGTCCATATCGGATACTGGAAACTGTTCTGGACTCTTCATTCTCCTTTCACTTTCAACTGATGGTTCCTAGAACGCAGATCTATTTTAGAGAACACTATTGCCCTCTTTAGCTAATCAAATAGATTATCTATTCTGGGAAGAGGGTACTAGTCATTAATTGCTACTTTGCTCAGTGCTCTAAAATCTATGCACATCCGCATAGATCTGTCTTTCTTCCTACTGAACAACTATGGAGCTCCCCGGGATGAATGACTAAGGCGGATAGAACCCTTGTCAAGTAGCTCCTGAATTTGTTCTTGTAACTCTCTTAGCTCTGCTAGAGAAATTCAATACAGAGCTTTTGAAATTAGGCTGGTGTCAGGAAACAACTCAATTTCAAACTTTACTTCTCTGTTGGGAGATAGTCCAGGTAGCTCTTCTGGAAATACCTCTGGATATTCACAGACTACCCGAACGTTTTCCTGCTTGGGTCTTTCTTGTTATCATTGTCCTTCTAGTTCTAATTACCTAACTGGGGCTTCTGACTCCCCACTGTCTTGTCCTCTATCTTAACATCTAGTTATGCCAAGAATAATACCTGATATCTTCTCTATCCTTTCTAAACATACTTATGTAAATATGAATATAAGAGAAACAAAACTAAAATTGTCTCCATTCTTTCTAAGCATATGTATCAAAACATAGAAAATTAAAACATGAACTTTCTTCTTTCCTAAGCACATATAAGCAGATACTCTATAGTGCAAATAATAAAGAAAGCATAAAAGAAAATTAAATACTTTCTTACTTGAAGACGGCAAGGACGGTGCTGATGTGTGATACTGGAGAATGGGAACTGCTCTGATACCAACTGTAACGACCACCCTTCTTACTACTACTACACTCTAAGGATGACCGTTACTTAACTACTGACTTTACTTAACCGGCATGATTAAAAATCACATGGAAACCCTACCGAAAGATTTCGGCAGAGTCTCCCCTGTACTGGTGACCTAAAACTAACATACATAACATAATATACACAGCCACAGGCACTGGAACACATATCAAACACACAAAAGGAATAACATCACCACGCAGTTTAATGAAATCAAATCATGCAAGTAATGAATAGCGGAAACAAAATAAGACATACAATTAACTAACAGCGGAAGACTAAATGACTCATCTAATACATTCTTAATAAATGGCAATCTTAATAAATTCTTAAACTAAGTCCCAAGGCTTCCATAGTCCTGGCATCACACACCATCCGCGCCACCTTGTCGCCTTCCTTTCTATATCTTTTCCTTTGCTGTATCTGCAGTAAGAGGAAGTGTAGTCTATAAGCAAAATTTGCTTAGTAAGCGCTATCTAACTCACAAAATCACGAATGTGCATGTATACGAAAAGAACTAAAAACTATATGCTCTAAAAAGAAATAAAGCATAAACATAACTGCTCATGTCAAACTAATAGCAAAGAAAAGCTAAGAAATCTACTCATGTAATTCTAATCATGCTACTCATCTAATAGGTAAACATGAAAACTGCTCATCCACTAGATAAACATGGTAGAATAAAGAACTAAACTTACTGATTTTCAGTACTATATGAAACTTTATTTCATTTGTTCTAACTTGATCTTTAATACTTTATGTTTATGTAAAACTCATTTTACTTGTTCAAAAACTTATACTTATAATACTTCAAAATAATAATCAACTTTTTCTTGGGCCCAGGCATAGTACTATCTTATGCGCGTTCCCTAATAGGTTGGGGTAGCGAGCCACCAATCTTAAAAGAGCAGACCTCGGTCTACCAGGGTCAAGACCTCGGAATTGAACACCTGGATTTGTTTAACGACAACCTCGGAAGTCGGGTACTAGCCTCTTCTTAAAAGTAAAATACTTATAATCTTAATTACTTCTTCTTTAAATGCCTTGGCATTTTAATAGGCACCTTGTGTGCCAAAAATCCCTAAAGTCTCGACTTTGGGATCTACTTAAGGCCTCGGCCTTTTCTTTTCTTTTCTTTATCTTTCTTATACTTTTCTTTATCTTTCTTACACTTTTCTTTATCCCAAAATACTGTTAGGGTATTTTTCATATGCATATATGAATGAAACTAACTATGTAATACATAATCATGTATAGAATACAAAAGAAATCTACACTTAAGCTCAATAAAAATGCTTAATAAAATTCTGCATTATAACTTAATAAAATCTGCATGTCATACTAAATTGAAGTGCCTAAAAATAACATAGTACAACACTTAAAACCTCATGATAATTAACTCTTAAAACAGAAATCAAACATACTCTTATGCATCTGGTATTTACTAGTTTTGTAAGTTGAGTTAAGCATGGATAAGCTTCGAAACTTCTAAGGAAAAACAAACTAGAACTAGAGACATAAACCTCATACCAAAACTGAAATACATTTAACAGAACTTAAACTAAATGCTAATAGAAAATCTGAAACTGTACAGCAAGTTCCAACTCAAGCTAAAACCTGCTGGGATCTTCTCTTCAAACCTATGTAAAGCTTGTTTTGTTTCATGGTATACTAGTACAAGAACTTAATGGATCTCTTCTCCTCTTCTTTATCAAACTCACAGCAGTAAGGGAAAATTAACCAAGCATGCTTATCATGGTAACACAGAAAAATCCAAATCAAAAGCTACAAATGCCAATTTCAAAGCTTGAAAGGAATCTTTCCACATACTTAACCTCTACCGTTCTTCCCCTTTCTTCCCTTGGGACTTACGGCAGCAACACAAAACAAACTATCCTTACAACATGCTACGAAATCATGGAAAATAAGAAATCCGAGAGCTACTCTTACCGCAGGTGAGTAAGCGTCTTACCTTAGGCTTTTCTTGGACTTACAGCCGGAGAAGAAAGCTTCCAATGCTTCTAGGGCTTGCGGAGGATCTCGCAAACTCGCCCTCTTCCTCGTGCCTACTGTTCCTTCTTGACGAGAGGAGCTCGAATCCAAGAAGAGCTCGTGGAGAAGTCCCCTTTGGCCGGCCGCCGAAGAGAAAACCTTAATCTCTTCTCGGCTTCGTTTTCGCCCGATCCCGCCGTCGCACACGTAGAAGAGGAAGAAGGAAACGGGATTTTAGGTCACGGGAATTAACACGTAAGTTCTCCTTTTTTATAATCTCCATATTCTGTTAACTTGTTAAATAAATTTTCTTACCTTTTCTAAACAAAACTGACGACTGGTTCACTTGGTGGGCTGCGTTCTGCTTAAAGCCCAACTCGTGGGTTCAAATCCCAGCTGCAACCATTTTATTTCCTATTATTTTACTGTTCCTAACTACTACTTAATACCAATTTATTTCCATATTTGATTAACAATGACCGTTGGCAGAGTTGGTTGGCTACATCCGGTTAAGATCTGGTTCAAGTCCGAGGTCTTGGGTTCAAAACCCAACTTCAACATTTTTCTTTCTCCTTTTTTTTTTTAAACTTCTTCCTCTTGGTAAAAATATCAAATGAACTCCAAAAATTATGTAAAAATACTCTAAAAATTTCTAAAAATCTCTAAAATTTTTCTATAGCATTTCTAAATATTTTTGAATTACTTTTGGAGCTCAAAATGAGGAAATTTAGGTCATTACACATACCATGCCCTAGGAGCTTGCTTAAGTCCATATAAAGCCTTTTTCAATTTAAAGACATAATCAGGGTGTTTTAAAATTTCAAACTCAGGTGGTTGTCCTACATACACTTCTTCTTTTATTAGTCCATTTAGGAAGGCTGACTTAATGTCCATTTGGTAGACTCTAAATCCTTTGTGGGCTGCATAACTAAGTAGTATTCTAATGGACTCTAGTCTAGCTATTGGGGCATAAGTTTCATCATAGTCAAGTCCCTCTATTTGACTGAACCCTTTAGCCACTAGTCTAGCTTTATTTCTTGTGATTTCCCCACTTTCACTTAATTTATTTCTAAATACCCATTTTGTTTCTATTATCTTTTTATCTTTGGGTGGTGGCACTAAATCCCAAACTTCGTTTCTTTCAAATTGAGCTAGTTCTTCTTGCATCGTAATTATCCAGTCTGGGTCAAGTAATGATTCAGCCACTGTTTTAGGTTCAATTTTTGAAATTAATGAGATTTGATTTAGGTTTCTAAAGAATGACCTAGTCTAAACCCTTAGGTCTGGATCACCAATTATTTGGCTAGTTGGGTGATTTGGGTTGACTCTAATAGTTCTAGGAGGTTGATTCTCTTGAGGTTCTTCTTCCTCTTCATGATTTAGAGATTGATTGATTCCTTCAGAATTGGTATTTTCTTGAATAAATTCAATTGGTCGAAGTTGGGTTTGTTCTACGTTTTGTTTGGATTCTTTGAATTTTACATTAGTAGTTTCTTTAATTCTTAAGGTAACTTTATTATAGACTCTGTAACCTCTACTGTTTAAGGAGTAGCCTACAAAGATTCCATTTTCTATTTTAGAGGTGAATTTTTCTAAGTGTTCTCTTGTGTTTAGGATGAAGGCTGGGCATTCAAATACTTTAAAATATTTTATATTGGGTTGTTTATTATAATAAAGCTCGAAAAAGGTTTTATTATGTGTTTCATTTAGTGCTATTTTATTTTGTACGTAGCAGGCTGTACTAACAGCTTCTGCCCAAGAATATTTAGGTAGGTTGTATTCATTTAGCATTGTCCTAGATGCTTCAAGTAGAGTTCTATTTTTTTCTTTCTACAATTCCATTTTGTAGGGGAGTTTTAGGACATAAAAATTATTGATGATAGCCATTTTCAAGGCAAAATTTATTAAAATTATGATTTTTAAATTCTCCCCCGTTGTCACTTCTAATTCTTTTAATTTTAATGTCTTTTTCATTTTCAACTTGTTTACAAAAGTTTATAAATATTTCAAAATTTTCATCTTTATTTTTTAAGAATTTGACCTATGTGAACTTAGAGTAGTCATCTATTATGACTAGACAGTATAGACTTCCATTTATTGATTTGACTCCATGGGAGTCAAATAGGTCTAGGTGTAGAAGTTCTAATATTGAGTTGGTTTGTGATTGATTAGTTGGTTTGTGAGTAGATTTTGTCTGTTTACCTTGTTGACAAGCATTACATATGGCTGAGTCTAAGTTAGGTAATTTTGGTAAGCCTCTAACTAATCCACTTAATTTGTTTATGTTTCTGAAATTTGTGTGTGACATTCTTCTATGCCATAACCAAGTTTCTTCTTTTTGTGTTAAATAACACTTAACTAAAGAAGTGGTTAAGTTGATTGCATAAATATTGTCTTTTCTAAATCCTTTTAGACTGATAGTAGGATTATCTAAATGTTTGATTAAGCATTCTGTAGATAAGAATTTAACCTTATACCTAGTGTCACACAATTGACTTATACTTAGAAGAATATATTTAAAATTTTCAACAAGTAAAACATTTGTAATAATGAAATCTATTTTTAATTCAATGTTACCTATACCGATTACCTTGAGTTTGCCATTGTTTCCAAAGGCAACTATTCCTAAACTCTTGTAGGTAAGTTGGGTGAACTTGGTGTGATCTCCAGTCATATGCTTAGAATAACCACTGTCCAAAATCCACCTGATTTCCTATAATAGGTAGGAGTTAAAGTTAGTCTAATGTTATTCTTTTAAAATCATTTTTAAGTTTGATCATTTTATGTGAGAGTGTGAGTTTATTTTCACGCACACAGAAGTTAAAATAAAATTTTAAAATAAATTTAAGTTAATTTTTTTTAAATTAAGTTTAATTTTTAAAATAAAAATTTTAAGTTAAAAAAATTTAAGTTAATTTTTAAAATAAAATTTAAGTTAATTTTTAAAATAAAATTTTTGAGTTAAAAAAAGATTAAGTTAATTTTTAAAATAAAATTTTTAAGTTAAAAAAAATTAATTCTAATTTTTAAAATAAATTTAAGTAAAAAAAAATTAAGTCTAATTTTTAAAATAAATTTAAGTAAAAAACAATTAAGTCTAATTTTTAAAATAAATTTAAGTTAAAAAATTTAAGTTAATTTTTAAAATAAATTTTTAAGTTAAAAAAATTTAAGTTAATTTTTTAAAATAAATTTAAGTAAAAAAAAATTTAAGTTAATTTTTAAAATAAAGTTTTAAGTTAAAAAAAATAGTTAATTTTTTAATAAATTTTTAAGAAAAAATTTACGTTTAAAAATAAAATTAAGTTTAATTTTAAGGATAAATTTTAAGTTAAAAATAAAAATAAGTTTGGTTTTAAAGATAAATTTTAAGTTTTAAAAATAGAATTAAATTTGATTTAATTTTTCTTAATTTAAATTTAATTTCATCTACTTTTAGTTTAATTAAATTTTGATTTAATTTAATTCTAATTCTAATTTAATTTAATTTAATTTAAATTTAAATTAATTTATTTTTATTTAAATTAATTTATTTTAATTTAAATTAATTTAAATTTAATTTTACTTGAGTCCGTAGTCATCTCACCCGATCTATGTTTTCAATCAGGGAATCTTATAATTTTGTGAGATGAATAAGATTTAATTTTAGGGTTTTGTTTTAACTTATGTTAGTTCAGGTTTAGCTTTGGGTTCAACAGATAGGTGTTCTCTGGATAAACTTTTGGGCTATGGTGAGTCACTTGGACATCATTAGAGTAACCATGCCTTCGAGGTTTTCCAAATAGTCCTATCCACTGGACTTAGTACAAAACTTTGGTCTAACTGGTTAGGATCCATAAAGGGTAGCTTCGGTCAGTTCCACTTAGCCAAATAAACAAGGTCGAAGCCATATCTTCATAGACATGCATAGACTAAGCTTACCTGACGTACTATCATCCAAAATTTCACCAGTACCATTTTTCAAGTTAAACTTGAACCCTTTTCTAATTAATCCTAAGTACCCTGCCGGATAGATTAGTTTGAGTTACCCTTCCGGGTATGTTAGTTTTGGAGGTGCCAGCTATTCTGGAGTCTCCCCCTGAATTATTGACCTTTAATTTATTTTTTGTTTTGGGTTTATGTCTATTTCTTTTATAATTATAATTTACTTGATGATAGGTCGAGTTTTGGTGAGTTTTAAAATATTTAGAATTTGAGTTTTTTGGTCTAGGCTTGTATTCTATTTTTTTATTTGGTTCATTTGACTTTACGTAATATATTTTATCTTTAGATATGTAATATTGGTTAAGTCCTACTTGCGTGGTTAAGCACGCTTTCAGAACCCAAGCTTTTCTTGTTGGTTTGTGTTGAGTTATTAATGAATTAAATGTTTTATTTGAACTTGACTTATAGCCAAGTCCGGTTTTGTTGTAAGTTGCTTTTTGATTATTTAAGATTAAGTCTAAATTTTTTGATCTTGTCGTAAATTTTTCTAACATACTTTTTAAGTTGTTAATTTCTAATTTTAATGATGAATACTCCTCCTCAAGTGTTAGATCTTGAGTTGGTTTGTTATTTGTGATTTGTTCCTTGAGGTTTTGATTTTCCTCAAGGAACAATTTATTTTCTTTTTCAATTTTCATTAATTTATTATTTAAACATGAAATAATTTTAAAAACTTTTTGTTCAAATTAAAGTATACCTCTTCGGAACCTTTAGAAACGAGTACATACTCGTGGCTCGATTCGGGTTCGGACCCGTCTTCCGATTCGTCTTCTGACTCTGCTTCGTGGGCCATCAGCGCGAGGTAACTTTGGTTCTTCTGATTTTCGTCCTCCGATTCTTCCGAAGATGACTCGTCCCACGTTGCTTTGAGGGCCGTCTTTTTGGTCGGCTTCGTTTTGTCGTTCTTCGATCTCGGGCACTCATTCTTGTAGTGCCCCTTTTTGTTACATCCGAAGCATGTCACGTTCCTCGATTCGGTTAGAGTATTGATCTTCTGATGATCTTTCTTGCTGAAGCTCCTTTTCTTCCTGGGGAACATCTTCCTTACCAGGTTCACTAGGTGCTCTTCATCTTCAGAGTTCTGGTCAGAATCTTCTTCAGGTTCAGGCTTGTTCTTCTTTTCCTTGGAGGAACCTGCAAACGAAGCTATACCTTTCTCGGATCTAGCATTAGTTTGTTCGTGTAACTCTAATTCACAAAATAATTCATCTAATTTAAGTATAGATAAATTCCTAGAAATTTTGTTGGTATCCACGATAGATGCCCAAAAATTGTTGCGTGGAAACGTGTTTAATGCATACCTGATTAGATCTCTGTTTTCCATCTGGTGGCCTATCACGTGGAGCCTGTTGAGGATATCCTTGATCCTCGCGTGCAGCTGACTTGCCGTTTCTCCTTCCTGTATTTTTATATTAAATATTTTATTTAACAACAAATCCCTTTTTGTTACCTTAGCGTCGCTAGTTCCTTCGTGCAGCTCGATCAATTTATCCCATAGCTCTTTCGCGTTCTGATGCGGTCCGACCCGGTTCAGCTCTTCCCTTGTCAATCCGTATTGTAACGTGTTGATCGCCTTGTTTTCCGTCGACGCTTTCTTCTTCAAGTCCGAAGTCCACTGTTCTGGGTCTAGTGGAATTTCGGAGTTGTCAACGGGTGTTTTGTAGGCTTTTGTGACGCTGAGTCACTGGTCAAAATTCGTCTTGAGATACACCTCCATCTGCTTCTTCCAGTACGAGAAATGATCCCCGTTGAACAGGGGAGGTCGCACTATGCTGAAGCCCTCAAGTTGGAACATTTTAATCTGCACATAGGAAAACAAAACAAGAGAGGTTCCAAGATTTGGTCTTCGATTAGTAGTGCGGGAAAAAGTAAAAAATAACTTAAATTGGTGTTGCACCAATTTAAATTTAATTACAATGGAAAGAAATTTCCAAAAAGGGAATAATACCAGTTTGGAATTATACGGAAAACTGAAAGCCGAAAGAAGAAGAAGAATTTTTTTTTTTAAAACAGATCACCCCTTTGTCTATTGGTGGTTGCACCAAATCAGAGCGGTACCTTCTCTGATACCACTTGTTGGACTGAATTTAAGCTAGAGGGGGGTGAATAGCGATTTAAAAATTAATTTCAAAGAGATGTAGCAGAAAAAAAAAGACACAGAGAATCAAGAACACCAAGATTTTACTTGGTTCGCAGCCTAGGTCGACTCCTACTCCAAGGCCCGCGGTCGCTGACCGCTTTCGGTGGGCAATCACTATCAATCCGTAAAATGGTTACAATTTGAAAGTACAAATATTAAATGAAGAACAAGTATACCGATAATACAAAGGGTGAAGAAAATTAGAAGTAGGATGTCGGAGTAGCAGAGCGTAGTTGAAGACTTTGAAGCAGCGTATAGGAGCACACGATGTTCTATTCGAATTGATTGAAGAGGCTCCACCCCGAGGCTCTCTTTTATAACAACTGTGAGACTGATCCAGATCCTCGATCCTCACGATCAGCTTTGACCCGAAGCAGATTAGTCGACCGATATCCAGTTCAGTCGATCGATCAGATGTTCTCCACCTCATCTGATCCGCTCGCTTCGCTCCACTCTGGTCAAATCCTATCCAAGGTTCGATCGACCGCTAAATAGGTTCGGTCGACCAATTAGTCTTCCCTGACCCGATCATCTTGGTCCACTCCAGTCGATGATCATCCTTGGTTCGATCGACCGATACCAAGGTCCGGCCGACCGATCCCCTGGTCGAACTCGGTCCATCCGCTGGAGCTTTGAGCTGCCGGTGCTTGGGGGTTCGGTCGACCGATCCCGAGGTTCGGTCAACTGACCCCGGTCAGTTCTAACCCTGCATAAAAATGTTAGTTTCCTGCAAAACAGAGTTAGAACAGGGAAATCTCACCGAGACAGGAATCTAGTCAAGATCTCGACTTAGAGTTCGGAAATAGCTCTAAGTAGGATCAATGCCTAAGTTCCCTTCCTGGGAATGCGTCCTCACAGTCACTCAACTCCAGTGACTTAGCTTCGCCCACCTTCCAGATGTCCGGTCAGCCCTTCGATCCGTCTGGACTTCGCGCCAGCTATCGGTCAGCCCGTTGACCTACCTGGACTTTGTGCCAAACTTCCGGTCGACCCGTCGACCCGTCGACCTGTTTGGACTTCGTGCCAACTATCCGGTCGGCCCGTTGACCTAGCTGGGCTTCGTACCAGACATCTGGTCAGCCCGTCGACCTGTCTGGACTTCTCCTGCACACTCAATCAAAGTGTTAGACAACACCGAAACTAACTTAAACCTAATTTGTCATTCATCAAAATCTGAGTTAGACCGTTAGTGCTAACCACACCAACAGTTTCATCATAGTCAAGTCTTTCTACTTGACTAAACTCTTTGGCTACTAACCTAACTTAATTGCTAACGATTTCTCTTTTGTCGTTTAGTTTGTTTCTTAAAACCCATTTTGTTTCTAAAGACTTTTTGCCTTTGGGTAATGGGACTAAGTCATAGACTTCACTTATTTCAAATTAGGCCAATTTTTCTTGCATGGCTAGGATCTAGTCTGGGTCAAGTTGTTGGATCGAGTGGCACGTGATAGAGGGGTGAATCATGTGGTTTTGAAAACTTATTTCTTTTTAAATTTTAAAAGATAAGTATGCAGTAGAAATTAAGTAAAAAAACACCAGAAAACACGATCGATTTTACTTGGTTCGAAGCCTTCGGCGACTCTTACTCCAAGACCCAGGTCCCGCGGACCTATTGATGGGTAATCCACTAAAATACATCTTCCAATACCTCCGGAAGAGGAAATCAAGTACAAAGAATTTAGGTGAAGTGTAACATGCTTCACTTCCCTTTTTCAATAAATAAGTACAAAAAATTTGTTACAAATACTTAGGGATCGATGTGAGAGTGCTCTTGTGTCGGTGTTGGTCTGCCAACAGTGATTGGAAGTCCTCGGAGTAGTCTTCGGTGTAGCAACTTCGTAGTAGAGTCGTAGAAGGAAGTCCGAGCAGTCGAAACCTCGAATTGATGTGTAGTAGCTCCTAAAGTAGTTATTTTTTGAAGCTTGGTCGAGACTGCCTTAAATAGGGCATGGAAGGCGCCTTCTATAGGCATTGAAGGCACCTCCAATGGGTCAAATCTGATCCTGAAGTTGTTGCACCTTATTGTTGGGATTTTCGGGCCACAAAAAACTTCTTTTTCGCTTTGCAGAAACCCCGAATCTCCCATGCCACCGGATCCGTGCGAAGTTTATAAAACAAATTTCATGTACGAGTTTACTAAAGCCTAGATCTACACTAGGAGAAAGGAATTTTACCCTCGATGCGATGCCCTTCACAATCCCGCTCGTCCAAGTAATGCCGGATCTCGAGGTTGTCAAGTGTACAACCCTCTAGAAGTATCCACACGAACAAATAGGTGGAGAAAACTAAACAAAGGTGTGCTAGCACCCTTGATCAGTCATGGCAAGGAGGAGGAGAGGGAGAGAAGAAACCTTGAGAGGAAGAAGAAGGAAGTTACTCACCAAATGAAAACTCCCAAGAAGAATTAAGTGGCCGGCCACATTGAAAAGAAAGCTTTTAAACCTCCATGGGATATCAAGAGTCACAACTCTTGGTCTCCCTCATGAGGTGGCATACACATATGCTAGCCTTGATGATGTGGCACATCATTATTGGCCCACTCTTTATCAACTCACCAATGAGGTGGCAAATGGTCAAGTCAAACTTGACCCTTCATCTTCCTCTCAAGTCAAGTCAAACTTGACTTCATTACTCCCATGGTTGATTAAATCTAACCATTTGATTCAAGTCAATTTAATATAATGAATCTAATTCATTTAATTAAATTGATTCAATGAGTCATAATCTAAATTAGACTCATTGAATACATGAATCAAATTGAGTCCAACTCAATTAGTACAATTAGGATTACTCTTAATCCAATTTGATTCATCACATGAATCTAATCCTCTTGGTTCATCATATGAACCTAATCTCCATCTAATTGTCCTTTGTGTGTGACCCTATATGTTCTTATAAAGTTGGCAATGCTCCTAAACTTATTTAGTAACATAAGTAATGAGCGGTATCTAGCAACACATCATTACTACCCAAGTTACAAGAATGTTGAGATCCAACATCACCTTGTGACTACTAATTGTGACTCCTCACAATATATGACATTGTCCTTCTATCCTAGACATCTAGATTGATCAATATGAGGCATAGACCGTGTCATCCTCTAATCAATCTAAATCTTGAACTCCAAGTAGACTCACTCAATTAAATGAGCTCAATATCTCATATTGACTCATTTGGGCATGGCCATGCACTTCGTGGTCTCACTTTATCAAGAATATCGATGTCGCTCCCATCATATAGGAGGGTTAGATCTCATCTACATCACTCACATCCCTCTGCATAATTCGTTACATACCCTTTATAGTCCACCCAGTGTTGGGTTCTTCGGGCCGCGAAAATCGCTTTTTTGCGTCGCGAAAACCCCGAGTCACCCAAAGCCATGGATCTCGTGCAAAGATTCGTAAACAAAATTATCGAAAAACCTTTTTCTTGTACGAGTTTGTAAAAACTTTAGATCTACACTAAAGTTAAGATCATTACCCTTGATGCGCGCCCCACGCGAATCCCGCTCGTCCAAATGGTGCCGAATCTCAAGACCGTCAAGCGTACGGTCCTCTAGAAGTATCCACACGGACACACTAGATGGAGGTGACCAAAAACCAAGGTGTGCTAGCACCTATGTGGTTCGGCCAAGGAAGGAGGAGAGGGAGAGAGCAAGAAGAACTCTAGGAGGAAGAAGAAGAAGAAAATGAATGATAGAATCAATTTTCAAAATTGAAAATTGTTCTCCACATTCAAGTGGCCGGCCACCTTCTAGGAGGTGTAACCCCCACATTAATTCCAATTAATGTGGAGACCATTAAGAGTTGTAACCCCCATGAGGTGGCACTCTAGGATGATGTGGATCAACACTATTGGTCCACATCTTGCCACCTCACTAAATGACATGGCAACAAGTGTAACCTCCTCATTTAATGTGGGTCGGCCACATTAAATGCTATGGAGGCTTGTAACTTCCATGAGGTGGCATACATTGATGATGTGGAGCAATCCTATTGGTCCACATCTTGCCAACTCACTAGTGATGTGGCAAAAAGTCAAGTCAAACATGACTTTTTCTCTTCCTCTCAAATCAAGTCAAACTTGATCAAATCTCTCTCATGGTTGATCTGACTGGTATCTGCTCGTCATGCTCAAAGCATATGAGATATCAGGACGAGTACATTGTTAGCTAGAGCCCTAGAGCTAATCATTTGATGATTGTATTTTGGACTTATTGTATCATATTCTATATAAATAAAGGTATTTGGATTTTGGTTATTATACTTACTTGTATTGGTGCCAAATAAACTAAGTATAATAATGTCCTTGAGTAGATGGTTCTCACCTATATCAATCGGTTAGTTGAACCGATAGTGAGATGATATAGGGAACACTACTCTTAATCATTCCTAGTCGAGTATTAACATTCAGGGACAATGTTAATGCAATAAGACTAGCATGTGACTTGATCTCACAAGTCATGGATATAGAGATATCAAGTTGACACATGGGTATACATTAGAGAATGTATACTGAATGACCCGCCATGAGAAAGTATCATGGATCGTTATATGAGTGTCATATACTTTCTCATGTGGCTATTAGTATGACTACTAGTCCTTAGACCTGAAGTCACCATGGTTCCCTATATAAGGAGTTATGTACTTTGGTTTCGTCAAACGTCACCCGTAACTGGGTGGACTATAAAGGCGATTATTGGGTATGTAACAAATTATGCGGAGGGATGTGAGTGATGTAGATGGGATCTATCCCTCCTATATGACGGGAGAGACATCGATATTCTTGATAGAGTGAGACCACGAAGTGCATGGCCATGCCCAAATGAGTCAATATAGGATATTGAGCTCATTTGATTTAGTGAGTCTACTTGGAGTTCAAGATTTAGATTGGTCAGAGGATGACACGGTCTATGCCTCACATTGACCAATCTAGATGTCTAGGATAGAAGGACACTTGTTATATATTGTGAGGAGTCACAATTAGTAGTCACAAGGTGATGTTGGATCTCAACATTTCTTGTAACTTGGGTAGCAATGATGTATTGCTAGATGCCGCTCATTGCTTATGTTTCTAAAGGAGTTTAGAAACATTGCCAACGTTACAAGAACCTATTGGGTCACACACAAAGAACAAGTGGATGGAGATTAGGTTCATAGGATGAACCAATTGGATTAGGTTCATATGATGAACCAATTGGATTCAAATTAGACTTATCGAGTTAGACTCAATTAGATTTAATTGTTGAATGAGTCTAATTTAGATTTGATTCATTGAGTCAATTTATATTAATGAATTGAGATTCATTAAATTAAAATTGACTTGAATCAAAGGTTGGATTTAACTCAACAAGGAAGACAATTGGTCAAATTTGACTTGACCAAGTAGAAGTTGAAACATCAAGTTTGACTTGATGTATTGCCACATCATAAGGATGACTCATCCTTGCCACATCACCTCCACCTCATGAGACATGCCACCTCATGGGGGTTACACCCTCCCCTTGGCTTTTATATGGCCGGCCACATTAATGGGGAGGTTACAAGATGTGGCCGGCCACACATTAGTGGTGGAGGTTTTGGTTGTGTGGAATTATGGTGCATTCATTTCATTCTTCTTCTAGCTTGCTTCTTCCTCCTCTCCCTCTTGCTGTTGCCGTGGGGTTTTGGAAGGTGAGAAGGTGTTGAGTTTCATCCAAGAAAAGATAAGAGAGTGTGAAGGACACAAGAAGAGGATACTACTAGTTGAGTATGTGAGAGTCTTCTTGTTTTTCTCTCTTTTCTCCCTTTTCAAATTCTATCCGAGAGCTCTAGAAAGTGCTAGCACACTTGGGGCTCTCTTCTCCATCCTTGAGTGCTAGAGAGCACTCCTTGTTCGTGTGGATATCACTAGAGAAATATCTACCTTGATACTTTGGAGATCCGACACGTACCTTAGACGAGCGGGAATTTTGCGAGGGCACGCTTCAAAGGTAAAAGCTCTCAACACATAGATCTAGGAGTAGATCTAAAGTTTTTGAAACTCGTACTTGTATTTCATTCGGTTTTTTCCTTGCACGGATCTACGGCTTTGGGTGATTCGGGGTTTTCGCGACGCGAAAAGCGGTTTTCGCGGCCCAAAAAATCCAACATACATAGCATGGCGTACATGATAGATCCTATGGCTGAGGCATAAGAGATTTGATCCATGTGGTCTCTTGGAAGGTGCCTTCAAGCACATGGAAGGCGCCTTCCATCTATGGTCCAAGGCACCTTCAGGTGCCTTCAAGGTGCCTTTTGCCCTTCTTCTTGTGTAGCTACAGCCAAGACACCCGAGGCGCCTCCAATAGCCCCGGAGGCACCTCGAACACTGTTCATCCTAGTTTTTTCTTATATAACTCCCTTCCTGCAAGGCATATTAGTCTACAAACAAAGTATACCTTGTAAAACAAAGTTAGTACAATAAAATATGAATAATATAAGTATTTGACAGTCATTGGACTGTCCAGTTTTGACTTTTTGGATTTCCTGGAACCTCTAGGTCGAATTGACACCTACTATTCCCTTTTCGGGGAATGCGTCCTCACCTAATCCTCTCAGAAGAGTTTACATTTTGTGAGATCAGTCCTCTAGACCGACTGGACTTTTTCTCAGCACCCGAGACTTCAGGACTTCATGCTGGACATCTACTCGATGACCCATCCAGACTTCCACCTATTCCCCGACCACCAGGGTTTTCACCTGGAATCTTCGACTCTTGGATTTTACCCAAAGTGCTTGAGCAGTCAAGACTTTTCGCTTAGGGTTACCACCCCTAGGACCTAGGGTTACCACTCCTAGGGGTTTCCACCTGCCTAGAATCCACTAGGATTTTTGCCTAAGACAACTTAGGACTTTCTTGCAAGCTCAATCAACCTTGTTAGATCATAAGATAACTTAATTTTGGACCTTTTGCCATAATCAAAACTTAGGTTCGATCGTCTAGTGCTCCCTGCATCAACAATCTCTCCATTTTTTATTATGACAACATGATTAAAAGTTAAGTAAAACATAACAATAATTAAAGAAATTTTAGCATGAGCATGAATAAAAAAAAAAACTCCCTTTTATACTCCCCCTTTCATAAAAAATTATGTTTAACTCTTAACTTTAACTTTTCTCTCCCCCTTTGACATAAATAAAAAAGTAATAAGTGGAGAAAAGGTTGTTTGATAGAAAAAGTTTTTCCACTATTTAACTGTAAGCTCCCCCTGAAGGGTAGCACTTAAAAAAATTTAGCTAATTTTTAAGCGTTGAAAGTGAGTTAGCTTTTTCAAAAAAACTTAGCTAAAGTTGCTTTGAAAATAATTAATTTGAAAAATACTTAGCTAAATTAGAAATACTTTGAGAATACTTAGTTTTTTCAACAAAAACTTAGCTAAACTTAAGCTTTGAAACTGTCTTAGCTTTTTTTCAAAAGAAAACTTAGCTAAATTTTAACTTTGAAAATAATTGCTTTGACAAACACTTAGCTTAATTAAAAATACTTTATTAAGTACTATAGCTTTCTGAAAAGAAATTTTGATAATAACTTGGATTTTAAAAAGACTTTGATAAAAACTTAGTGTTAAAAAGATTTTGATAAATACTTAGTTAAGTATTTAGCTTTATAAAGGTTTTGTTGGATCGATGAGTTTTGCTAAAGGGGGGGGGGGGGTGAATAGCGATTTAAAAATTTAGAAAGAGTATGCAGCGAAAAGAATAAATAAAAAGAAAGAGCAACGCTAACAAGGTCATTTTTAACTTGGTTCGAAGCCTTTAGCGACTCCTACTCCAAGGCCCGCACTCGTTGAGTGCTTTCGTTGGGCAATCCACTAGCAATTCGAAATAAGTATTACAAGTAAAAGTACAATTGCTTTTAAGAAAATAATACCGACAATAAGAAAAAGACAATAGAAGCACTTTGTCGGAGAAGCGTCGCAGGAGTATAAGAGAGCAGATCGTTCGTTTTTTTTTTTTTTTGACTCCAGCCTTAACCCTTCTTATATAGGAGGTTCGGGGTGCTTGGATCCTTTCGGGTGCCTTGAATATGACATAGCTGAGCCAACCAGGGATCTCCACGTGGCGAAGTGACGTTGGGGATAAAATTCACCTCCGGGCGCCCGGACCCTTATTTTCCAGCGCTTTCCTTCCTGCAAGAAAACGTTAGTCCGAGGCAAATATATATCCTACAAAATAGAGTGTTAGCATAATTTATGATCAAAAAGAATAGTAATTAGATTCCATCTCCTCGAGACCGAAATCTAGTCACGATCTCAACTTAGATATCCGAAATGGATCTAAGTCGGATCGACACCTAATGTTCCCTTCCCAGGAATGCGTCCTCACAGTCACTCCCCTCCAGTAACTTACTTCACTTACCTGCCAAACGTCCGGTCAGCCCTTCGACTCGTCTGAATTTCGTGCCAGCTATTCAGTCAGCCCGTCAACCTAGCTGGACTTCATGCCAAACGTCCAGTTAGCCCATCGACCCGTTTAGACTTCATGCCAGCTATCCGATCGGCCCGTCGACCTAGCTGGGCTTCATGTCAGACATCAGGTCAGCCCGTTGACCTATTTGGGCTTCTCCTACACACTCGGTCAGAGTATTAGATAACAATGAAACTAACTTAACATATTTTGTCATTTATCAAAACTTGAGTTAGACCATTAGTGCTAACCACACCAATAGATTTTTGATTAAAGCTTAGTTAAGTAATTTGTTTAAAAAATTGATAAAAGCTTAGTTAAGTAATTAGCTTAAAAAAATTTGATAAAACCTTAGCTTAAGTACTTAGTTAAAGAAAAAAAATACTTTTTCAAAAATATTTGAACTTGCCTTTTGAAATAAGGTTTATTTTCAAAAATAGAAAAAGAACTAAACTTTTTAAACATTTAGAAAATTAATTTGAAATCTTGAAAAACAATGCATTAATTAAAAAAAATTAATGCCTCAAACTTCTTTACATTCCTCCTTAATTAATGCCAAAAACAAATGAATACTTTTTAAGGTATCCTAGAGTCCAAACATGTAAAATAAACATAAAAAATATTATTTATTTTCCTAATTTCCATCTCACACATTCTAAGTTATCATGCATATTCAGCTTATAAGTTTGTGTGAGATAGAGTTAAATATTTATGATGAAGAATAATGAATTTGAAAAGTAAGTTAAGTTAAATTTGGATTTCACTTGAATTTTGAATTTTAAAATATTTAGAATTTAAAATTAATTAATTAATTAAGATTTTAAAATTAATTATATTTTTGAAAATTGATAATAATTTAATTATGATTTGAAAATTAGTAATTAAATAATTAATCTTTGGAAAATTAATTAAGATTTTGAAATTAGTTATATTTGTGAAATTAATTGAGATTAATTAGATTTTGAAATTAATTATGATGAATTAGAATTTGATAATCATGATTTAAAATTAATTAAGATTAATTAGATTTTTAAATTAATTAAGATTTTTTAATTATGATTTTGAAATTATGATTAATTAGATTTTGAAATTAATTATGATTTTGAAATTAATTAGATATTGAAATTAATTATAATTTTGAAATTAATTAAGATTTTAAAATTAATTATAATTTTGAAATTAATTAAGATTTTAAAATTAATTATGATTTTGAAATTAATTTAGATTAATTAGATTTTAAAACTAATCTTGATTTTGAAATTAATTAAGATTTTAAAATTAAATATTAATTAAACTGACTTAGATTAATTGAATTATTTTTTAGTTAACTTAATTGAGTTTAATTAATTTGGATTTGGTTAACTACTTTATATTTTAAACTTAGATCTATCTCAACCTTTTCTAGATTTTAAATCAGGAAACTTTAATGGTTTTGTGAGATGGTTAATTTTATCTTCAATTTAAATTCACCGGATTGTCCAGTTCTGACTTTTGGATTTCTGAGAAACCTTAGGTCAAATCGACATCTACTATTCTCTCTTTGGGGAATGCGTCCTCACCTACTTCTCTCAGGAGAGTTTACCTTTTGTTAGGCCGATCCTCCAAACCGACTGAACTTTTGCTCAGCGCCCGAAACTTCAGGTCTTCATGCAGGACGCCCGCTCCACGACCCGTACAGACTTCCACCTGATTTGTGACCACTAGGGTTTTCACCTAAAGTCCCCGATTCTAGAATTTTACCCAAAATGCTCGACCCACCAAGACTTTCCACCTAGGGTTATGATAACTAGTATTTTTTGTATGTTATTTTGGCTCTTGGATTTGATATTTTTATCAGCTCATATGCTTAATTCCGTATTTATATCATATTTTATGAGTTGAGTTTTATTGGAGCGTTGAGATAATTTTTCCTATATTTTCTGGCATTTTATCTAAAATTGTGCATCTTATTTGTAGGGAAGCAATCTGGAAGATCTGAACCGTCCATAGAGATTATCCTCATCCAAGTACAATTCATCTCTAATTTGGATCAAGAGAAGAGCCCAATTTGAGCCAACAATTCAACTCTTAAAGCCTACTCTTCTCAAGCCCATTCTAAGAGCTCCAATTCAAACCCAATCACAAAGGCCCGATTCATCCAATTTGAAGACCAATTTGAACCTTACCTTAATGAACCGGATCTAGCTTTAGCGGATCTTACTGAAACTTCTCAACCAAAACCCAAGATCCGGAACCCATTAAGAAACATTCTCTTCTTCTCTTCACAAGATGGACGGCCGGATCTTCATCCATCTCATCGGACGACCGAGATTAAAGGAGGAGAAAACCTTCTCCTTTAACCCTCACGCGGATGCACAGTGTCACGCGGCTAGGGCTTCTCGCGTTTTCCTCTCCCACACACCAGCGCTTCTTCTTCTTCTCTCCGGCCGGCGGCTTCTTCTCTTTCCTTCCTTGCCGCCGGCCGACTCCCCATATCCATTTCTCCCCTTTCCATTCTTCTTCTTCCGAGCCCGACACCCCTTTCCTTCTCCTCCCGATCGAAGGCGACAAAGAAGACGGCGGCATTTCCGGCGGATTTGCAAAGGCGACGACCGCAGGACTTCGCCGGAGAGGTTTCTCCAGCGCAGTTATTCATTCCCCTCGCATCTAGTCAAGTTCCCTGCCGGACATGGTGAAGAAGGCAGTAGAGACATCGGAGATTCCAGCAACCCCATTTCCCACTTCGCCGGAGAATTTCCAGCGGAGTTCTTCCAAGGTCCGGCAACACACAACCTTCCCTGCCCGACACGGTGAAGAGGGCAGATCTAGGTTACATTTTGGCAGATTTTCTTCGTTCCAGCAGCTGTCCAAGGAGAGGTTTCTTCGAGGATTTCGCGCTTCCACCGCCGTTGATTGCAGTTCCGACCAGTAACGTCAGCCGTCCACCGGATTCAGGAGATTTCCGAGTGACAGCGGTCTTCTTCCTCGGTGATTCTGTAGTGACAGACAGAGTACTTTGTGCGTGTTTGACTGTTTGGAGAAGTGGATTGGTTAATTAGGATTTACTTGCTTTGTTTCGTTAATTCTGTTGAATTTACTTAATTACTCTCTTGTTGCTTCATTTATGCTTGTTTGTGTTCTTTGTTATGTTTTCATGTTATTCCCATTGATAGATATTCTTGTATCGTAGCGTGACAATGCGATGTAGGAAAATCTTCAATGGTTAGTTAGAGTAGACATAGCGTTCTCCTCCGGCAAGGTAGTCCTTCTTCATCCCTACCTCAGCGGACATCTACCTGCGGACGGCGTTCCGAAAGCAGCGGGTTCCAACAGGGGACAGCCGGCGGATTCTTCTTCTCCGGCGAATTTCTCCTTCTTCCATCACTGAGAAGTGCTGTG
This sequence comes from Zingiber officinale, assembly GCF_018446385.1. Taxonomy (NCBI): domain Eukaryota; kingdom Viridiplantae; phylum Streptophyta; class Magnoliopsida; order Zingiberales; family Zingiberaceae; genus Zingiber; species Zingiber officinale. The sequence continues at coordinate 64,503,753 of NC_055990.1, read as the reverse complement.
GACTTCCATTGATGGTGTTCCGAAGATTGGCATGATTCCAGCAATCTCAGTGTGTCCAATTCCGGGAGAAGCAAGCTCCATTTCAAATTGTGTATCAATTTCCAGTCATGATCAGGGGCAGTAGTTGAGTTTGCTGTTCACCGGTGTCGGCGTTCCAGATCCGGGCCCTTTGTGTGACAGCAAAGGGTAGTTGGCTTGGTGTATGATCGTGGAGGATTAGATTGGTTAACTAGGATTTATTTGTTGTTCTTGTTTAATTTTGTAGTTAAGTTCTTGTGCTTGTTTAATGTGTAGTTGTTAGCTTAATTTCGTGTTAGATCTTCTTATGATGCATGTTAATTAGTTTTGGTACTTTGTTTAGTTCATTATGTATGATTGTTGATCTTGTATCATAGGGTGACAATGTGGTACAAGTTTAGCTTTTATGCATAATTAGGTTTTGTTTAATTACTGTTAAGTTTGTTTAATCAATTGTCTTTGTTTGATTGTTGCTTTCTTTATGCATGTTTGAGTTCTTTGTTATGTTTTCATGTTATTCCCATTGATAGATATTCTTGTATCGTAACGTGACAATGCGATGTAGGAAAATCTTCAATGGTTAGTTAGAGTAGACATAGCTTTATTACTTGCATTGTATTTCATTATTTAGATTAGATTTCATTTGATGCTTCGCTATTTCGATCCTTAGTTTAATTGTGTTGATAGTTAACCCATAGCGTAGAGTGACAATGCGTTGTGGATTTATTATTCACACATAGTTAGATTTCATTCCAGCATTATATTAGTTTTCTATACTTGTTCTGCTTTTCATTTCTTAGATTTAGAATTAAAATCCAAAACCCCATTTCCATATTGAAAATCCCAAAAATAGAAATAACATTCGATCCTAAGTTTACCATCCTATCGTTGCTTTCGTTGGCGGACGACCCGAGTCATTCCTATGCTACATTAGCTTAGGAGGGGTTTGGTACTTCATTGTTTGATGCCCAATTCGCGACAAAATTGGGCTGTAATCAAATTGGCGTCGTTGCCGGGGAAGAGTAGCGGTGTTTGGTAATCTTAGGATTGCTTTTTTTTTCCCTTCTTTTCTTGTTTCTATTTTTTGTGTTTGCAAAAATTCAAAAACATTGTTAGGGGTTTAATTATTTCATCTCTTGTATGCATGTGTGCTATCTTGTCTATTTTCTGTGTCTTTTGATGGTATTTGCATGAGTGTTTCAGGAAAGACCAGGAAATCTGTGTGTTATCAGCAGCTTTAGAGATTCAGTGTGATCAGACCTTCAAATTTATCAAGCAAAATGAAGAAGATCACTGAAAAGACTCTCAGAGAGCTTTGGGCATCAGATTTGTCAGTTGATTCATTCTGCATTCGGTATTCTGATTTAGAGACAGACTTCGAGCTATGGAAAATTGTTCATCTTTTACCGAAGTTTCATGGACTTTCTGGTGAAGATCCCAATAGACATCTGCATGATTTGGAGATGGTTTGTTCTTCATGGAATCCACTTGACATATCAGAAGAAGATGTTATACTTAGAGCATTTCCATTTTCAGTAGCAGATTCAGCAAAAGATTGGTTGTATTGTCTCCCACCCAACTCTATCACCAGCTGGATCGAGATGAAGAAATTATTTCTGGCAAGGTTCTTTCCTGCTTCTAGGATTGCAGCTATTCGGAGGAGTATTTGTAGAATCCAACAATTCACAGGAGAACCGTTTCAAGATTATTGGGATAGATTTAAAAGGCTTGTTGCTAGTTGCCCTCAGCACCAGATAAGCGATCAGCTACTGATTGTATACTTCTATGAGGGATTGCTTCCCATGGACAGAAGTATGGTTGATGCAGCTAGTGGAGGGGCTCTAGTTAACAAGACATCTACTCAGGCCAGAGAGCTTATTGAGATTATGACTGCAAATTATCAGCAGTATGGGACTAGACCGATGATTACCGAAGATGTTAATTCCTTTGCCAGTGTATTCCCAACCAAAACCCAGTATCACCAGCTTGATCCTCAGTCTTATCAGACTCATCAGCAGGACAGGTATAATTTCGTTGTAGGATTCGGGTATGGGAGCATACAACAAGGGAATTCTGAGTGGTCTCAACATTATCAGTCATATCTTCAGCATCAGTCTGAGCAGTTGCAACAATTTGGACAACATCAAGAAACACAATTCCAGGAAAGAACACAATCATCGACACAGTTACAGTTGCAATCAGATCATCTTACCGCATCGACTTTCGAGGAGATGGATTGTAGAGTTTGTGATATTCCTAACTTTGATTCTGCTACTCTACATACTTCTTCTAGTATTTTGTATAGTGATGTTGTAGTTGATTCTGATTATGTTGTTGTAGATGATATTGTTGTTCCAGATAGTCTTGGTGTTGCAGGCGTTGCTTTTGATGATGGAAGTGTAGGGGAGACCCAAGAATCACTTCCTTTGACTATTCCACCACCAGCTGAGCCAGTTGAGTCCGTAGATGTACCTTTTGATGATGGAAGTGTAGGGGAGACCCAAGAATCGCTTCCAATGACTATTCAACCACCAATTGAGTCCATAGATGTATCTAGTGACGAAGGAAGTGTAGGGGTAACTCAAGAATCACTTCCATTGATTGAACCTGATCCAGAACCAGTACCTTTACATGATCAAGAGAATGCCACATTCACTGTTCTAGAGCCTCAGGGTACCTTTGAGGATGGTAAGATTAATAATTTTGTTGAATTCTTAGAAAATTTTATGGAGGTAGTTCATTTTGATTGTAGTGGATGTGACATGTCTTTTGATTCATGCTCTGTTTATATTGATATTGTTTTTGATACATCTCACACAGCATGCATGCAGGGAATGCATCCTTTTCTTTTTAGTGTGCAGGAATTTTTTAGATATTTCATTTGCAGTCAATCACGCAAGGATGCATTCTACCAATTGAAGAAAACCCTAACATTTTATGTAATAATGAAGCTCCTGGAGTGGACACTCCATCTGAACCGTCTTCGTCCACCGGAGAAAATTTTTGAGGAGTCGATGGTGGAGGGAGCGATCCTCACTTCACTTACATTCATTCCACTTCCAGAATGGCTTCTAGAACTGAATTGACTCCGACCACCAGAATTTCAGGGGAGTTGGTTCCATCTCACTTTTACTTTTCCTTTTTGCTTATATATATTTCTTTACTTTGGTTGCTTTGTTTGCTTTAATTGCTTTTACTTAGTAGTTCATTTTTAGTTTGTCTAGTCAGGTTTTCGTAATAAATTTCCTATGCATTCTTTTTATCATTTTAGAAATTGTGAAAGTTAGTTAAATTTGATTGTCTAATTTAATGATTTATTGTCATGATTGGATTCTTGGATTACATGTGATTACAACTTGATAATGGATTCTATGTTGATAGATTGAGATGATAAATTTTGATATACCTAGTGAGGATATTTTTAAGCCTATTATTCCTATTGATGTGTGATGCACTTGTGGTTAATGCTACTCTAGAACTTGCTTAATTCTTTCAAGACCACATTATCATAGGTTTGCATGATTTTATTGAAGGCTATCTCACTTTCTTTTATCCATTCCTTTTGTTATCACATGTTTCTTGAATAAATTCATATCATTTGGTCATTTCATTCTTTTCTCTCTTCCATTTATTTCCCTCTATTCTTCTTTTGGATGTGGATATCTTGGATGTTACATGATGAGTGTTTTGCCCGAGACGAACAAAAGTTTAAGTGTGGGGGAGAGAAATAGCTTAGTAGAATTTAGGGGAAGCATAGGTGAACCATGCTTGATCACCATAGGTAAACCATGCTATTTATCTTTTTATTTGAGCTATTAATGATATTGTATAGTGTTGCACAACATGTTTGGAAGAAAAAAAAAAGAAAAGTAAATCAGAAAAAAATCAAATCAGAAAAAAAAAACACAAGTGAAAAAAAAAAGGAAAAAAAGTGAAAAGAAAAAAATTGAAAAAAAAAAAACTTTAACATGTTGTGCCCTTTTGTATTTGTGTGTGGTAGAATTTTTTAGAGAGACAATCTTTATTGTAGCAACATATAGATTTTATGTCTATCATGAGTTGTATTTTCATTGAAAAGCTATAGTAGAGGTTGTCTACATGTTTATTGGAGTTGTGAAAAATGTTGACATGTGCCATTTTTATTCATTTGTGGTAGAATTTTTGTAAGTGACAATTTTTACTTTAGCGATATTGGGGTATTATTGCATATCATGTGTAGATTTTTAGTGTGAAATGCTAGAGTAGGAGTGTTCACATTTTTATTGTATTGGTGAAAGGTGGTAGAACTTTTTGTTGGTGACAATCTTTATTGTAGCAAAATTTGGATTTTATTGTAGATCATGAGTGAATGTTTATTGAAAAGCTATCATAGAGATTGTTCATATTTTTATTGAGTTGTGGAAAGCTAGCTTGGGAGTCTGGATGAGATATATTTTTGGGCATTGTTTTCTTTTACTCATCTATGTAACATTTCAATATATTCATATCTTCCACCAATAATTTGCTTTATCTTCTTCACTTCTTTTCTTATCCTATCATTTGCTTTGATTATGTTTCCCTTACATCTCAATAAGTCTTCATTATTTTATTGTGCACTCTTATGTTTATAGTGGTGGAGAGTAGAAGAAAATCAAGCTTATGGTAGTGCATTTATCATGAGTAGCTTGAGTGAGCTCTATTATTGCATGTATAAGAGAGAGAGCCACCATCATTTTCCTTGAGAGGTTATTTTATTATCATCCTCAGTTTATTGATTATGGATTGAAGTTATCATGCTTGCTAATTAGTGTATGAATTGAATACATGAATGCTTTGGTCATTTGAATTGGGCAATCCTAGGTAACTCTCTTTTCACTATTTTCTATGTTTGATTGAGAATTGCTAGGGGAATACATTTTAGTTATTTTCTTTTTTTGTTGATTTGCTCGAGACGAGCAAGAATAAGTGTGGGGGAGTTGATAACTAGTATTTTTTGTATGTTATTTTAGCTCTTGGATTTGATGTTTTTATCAGCTCATATGCTTAATTCCGTATTTATATCATATTTTATGAGTTGAGTTTTATTGGAGCGTTGAGATAATTTTTCCTATATTTTCTGGCATTTTATTTAAAATTGTGCATCTTATTTGTAGGGAAGCAATCTGGAAGATCTGAACCATCCATAGAGATTATCCTCATCCAAGTACAATTCATCTCTAATTTGGATCAAGAGAAGAGCCCAATTTGAGCCAACAATTCAACTCTTAAAGCCTACTCTTCTCAAGCCCATTCTAAGAGCTCCAATTCAAACCCAATCACAAAGGCCCGATTCATCCAATTTGAAGCCCAATTTGAACCTTACCTTAATGAACCGGATCTAGCTTTAGCGGATCTTACTGAAACTTCTCAACCAAAACCCAAGATCCGGAACCCATTAAGAAACATTCTCTTCTTCTCTTCACAAGATGGACGGCCGGATCTTCATCCATCTCATCGGACGACCGAGATTAAAGGAGGAGAAAACCTTCTCCTTTAACCCTCACGCGGATGCACAGTGTCACGCGGCTAGGGCTTCTCGCGTTTTCCTGTCCCACACACCAGCGCTTCTTCTTCTTCTCTCCGGCCGGCGGCTTCTTCTCTTTCCTTCCTTGCCGCCGGCCGGCTCCCCATATCCATTTCTCCCCTTTCCATTCTTCTTCTTCCGAGCCCGACACCCCTTTCCTTCTCCTCCCGATCGAAGGCGACAAAGAATACGGCGGCATTTCCGGCGGATCTGCAGAGGCGACGACCGCAGGACTTCGCCAGAGAGGTTTCTCCAACGCAGTTATTCATTCCCCTCGCATCCAGTCAAGTTCCCTGCCGAACACGGTGAAGAAGGCAGTAGAGACATCGGAGATTCCAGCAACCCCATTTCCCACTTCGCCGGAGAATTTCCAGCGGAGTTCTTCCAAGGTCCGGCAACACACAACCTTCCCTGCCCGACACGGTGAAGAGGGCAGATCTAGGTTTACGGATTTTGGGCAGATTTTCTTCGCATCCAGTAGTAGCTGTCCAAGGAGAGGTTTCTTCGAGGATTTCGCGCTTCCACCGCCGTTGATTGTAGTTCCGACCAGTAACGTCAGTCGTCCACCGGATTCAGGAGATTTTCGAGTGACAGCGGTCTTCTTCCTCGGTGATTTTGTAGTGACAGACAGAGTACTTTGTGCGTGTTTGACTGTTTGGAGAAGTGGATTGGTTAATTAGGATTTACTTGCTTTGTTTCGTTAATTCTGTTGAATTTACTTAATTACTGTCTTGTTGCTTCATTTATGCTTGTTTGTGTTCTTTGTTATGTTTTCATGTTATTCCCATTGATAGATATTTTTGTATCGTAGCGTGACAATGCGATGTAGGAAAATCTTCAATGGTTAGTTAGAGTAGACATAGCGTTCTCCTCCGGCAAGGTAGTCCTTCTTCATCCCTACCTTAGCGGACATCCGGCGGATTCTTCTTCTCCGGCGAATTTCTCCTTCTTCCATCACTGAGCAGTGCTGTGGACTTCCATTGATGGTGTTCCGAAGATTGGCATGATTCCAGCAATCTCAGTGTGTCCAATTCCGGGAGAAGCAAGCTCCATTTCAAATTGTGTATCAATTTCCAGTCATGATCAGGGGCAGTAGTTGAGTTTGCTGTTCACCGGTGCCGCCGTTCTAGATCCGGGCCCTTTGTGTGACAGCAAAGGGTAGTTGGCTTGGTGTATGATCGTGGAGGATTAGATTGGTTAACTAGGATTTATTTGTTGTTCTTGTTTAATTTTGTAGTTAAGTTCTTGTGCTTGTTTAATGTGTAGTTGTTAGCTTAATTTCGTGTTAGATCTTCTTATGATGCATGTTAATTAGTTTTGGTACTTTGTTTAGTTCATTATGTATGATTGTTGATCTTGTATCATAGGGTGACAATGTGGTACAAGTTTAGCTTTTATGCATAATTAGGTTTTGTTTAATTACTGTTAAGTTTGTTTAATCAATTGTCTTTGTTTGATTGTTGCTTTCTTTATGCATGTTTGAGTTCTTTGTTATGTTTTCATGTTATTCCCATTGATAGATATTCTTGTATCGTAGCGTGACAATGCGATGTAGGAAAATCTTCAATGGTTAGTTAGAGTAGACATAGCTTTATTACTTGCATTGTCTTTCATTATTTAGATTAGATTTCATTTGATGCTTCGCTATTTCGATCCTTAGTTTAATTATGTTGATAGTTAACCCATAGCGTAGAGTGACAATGCGTTGTGGATTAATTATTCACACATAGTTAGATTTCATTCCAGCATTAGATTAGTTTTCTATACTTGTTCTGCTTTTCATTTCTTAGATTTAGAATTAAAATCCAAAACCCCATTTCCATATTGAAAATCCCAAAAATAGAAATAACATTCGATCCTAAGTTTACCATCCTATCGTTGCTTTCGTTGGCGGACGACCCGAGTCATTCCTATGCTACATTACCTTAGGAGGGGTTTGGTACTTCATTGTTTGATGCCCAATTCGCGACAAAATTGGGCTGTAATCACTATCCCGTAGGACCAGCTGCTGAATTCAAACCATCAAACGTCACATCTTCATATGTTGCCTCGGACATACGGCGACTGCGGCGGCGACACGTGGCATGCTTTCACAGGGCGGTATTTACTAGATGCCATTATTAGAAGTGGGCGCGTGCTCGCCCTTAATAGGGGGAATTTGCACGAATTCCGAGAATATTCGGACTACATCAGCATTGACCGCGCGGTTCACACTCATCCAAAGATGCCGAAGGAAGCGCCAACCCTCATAACGCCAAGCGGCCTTGAATATCAGTCCTATATAGACCGGTGGGTTCCAACCAGCATATTGGCCGATCGGCCAACCCATCATCAGACCACCTTGTCCAGTCAGTCAGACTTGCCGCCTCCTTCGATTAGACTTGAGGGGGAGACATTGTGATCTGGTGGGAAGGTCGGGCCCCGCCCCGCAGAGAGGTCAATGCCACGTGGAAGGTCAAAGTCAAGGTGGTCAACGCCCTGGGCTTGCGTTGGATCGAGCAACCCCATCCGTCGATCGGACTAGGGAATGGCCGACTCGACGTTATTATAGCTCAGTCTCGCATCGAGCTTTCGACGCTCAAAACTATCACCAAAGTAGGTGTCGACTGGCAAGTCATTTGCCGAGCAGCTGGGCATGTGCCGAGCGGACATCTGGATCGGCCACAGATTAGATCACAGCCATCAAAGCGCAAACCCGAACCAACAAACCTGGATAATGGAAGTAGTCGAACGGTCATCCCGCTCGGCCCAGACAGAAGAATTAGTTGAGCGGCCTCCCCACTCGGCCCGCTAGCATACAAAAGTTGGCTGAGCGACCCACCCGCTCGGCCCACTAGCAGACAGAGGCAGGATCAACTGGTATCCTCCTCGGGACCCGTGTCGCAGACAGACAACATGGTTGGCAGTATGATCAGACAGAGAATCGTACGACGGGAAGCTTCCACTGTCTTGTCAGGATATGCTCGAGCTGTTGAGGTATGGTGTCAGGTACACTTCTCCGACATGTCCTATCAGGGAAAGCTTGGAGATGTGTGCACGTCTCAGGGAGTGTGCACGCGCACCCCTGAGAGCCCTATATAAAGGACCCCAAGCTTCGACGAAGGTATGCACATTCTACTGTAGCTACAGTTACGCTGCCACCTTCGTTTCTTTGCTTTCTTGTTGCCTTCGCCGGAGATCTAATTTGAACGTCGGAGGTCCATCGTTGGGGAACCACTCTCTGACTCGGCATTGACGCTTTTGTGCTTGCAGGCTAGTCTTGCCGGATGTCCACGCATGGTTAACAGGAGCGTCACATCCCCAGCGTCTCTCACCTCGACTCTCGGATAGGATCATTACTTTTTTTAAGAATTTTCTTTTTAAAAAAATACACTGTATGTTGATTTATAAATCATTAAAATTATTAAACAAAATAAAAAAAAATAATAGCATGAGCTAAATTCGTGAAATCAAATACGTGAGACGTGCACATCTATCATAGATCACATATTTTTTTTATATTATTCTTTTGATCATCAATTTATTGTAAATTTGAAAAAAAATTAATTCGAATCATAAATTGTTTTATATTATTATTTTCGCCGTCAAATTTATTGTAAATTTTTCAATAAAAATAATGTTCTTTCCTAAAGTTATTTTATGTCGCAGAGTTAGGTATTATAATTTGCAATGAATATTATTTTTTTGCAGAAATGACAACTAATTTGGTGACAAAATTATAATTTGTTACCAATTTTGTCAACAAATTTGGGTCCAATTTTACGACGAATATGATTTTTGTTATAAATTTGATGACAAAAATATTATTCATCGTTAATTTTGACTCCAAATTCATTGCCATGTTGGCAACACGAATTTTAGGATGAAAAATTTTTCGTCGTAAAATTCTTCCCAAAATTTTTTGGAATGAAAATTTTTTAGAAATTGATTTATCCCAAAATTGTGTTTTTTTATAATGATTTATTTTTTTAAAAAAAGAAATACGGCTTAAGTTCCATTAATATCAAAATTTGTTCAAAATAATTTTATTATCAAAATATCTTTCTTCATGAATAATTGATTAATTTAAATGATAATTTAGAAAAAAAAATTGATAATATTTTCAAATATTTAGAAGTAGTTAGCTGACATTTTAGAAGAAAAAAATATTACCTTTTTAAGAAGATTTTTTTCTGCATGGTTGATTGCTTCTGAATCTATAATCCATAAAAGATAAGAATATGCTAATAACACTAGACTAGCAAAAAAAATGCTCAAGAAAAAAAGACACACTTATTGTTTCAATCTGGTCTTCTTTCCTTTCTTCTTATTGGGTCTTATCCCAGAGCAGCAACTTCTTTCTTCTTTCCCTTCCCCTTCTTAAACCATTTCTTTTTCTTGGATCCAGATGATCCAACAGAACCAATAGCCACATATGCTAGTCCAAAATTCCTTGCAGATTCTCTCCACCTACGATTCTACATGGCGTGAGATGTCAATGAAAGTCTTAATACTCTCACTGTGAGTTAGAGTCTGCTTTATGGTCTCTTAAGAATCTGGAAGGGAACGAATAACTGCTTGAACCTGTTGTTCATCGGTCAATTCATGACCAGCAGTTTTAAGCTCCTGAATCATGTTCGACATCTCCCTGAGGTGTTGAACCATTAAAAGATTCGAACGCTTAATGCAACTGTCAAATTTAATCGTTAGCTTTCAAAGCTTGCTCGGACTTCCTCCATTGTACTTTTCTCTAAGGGCTACCCAGACAGCATGAGCCGATGGTAATGGCTCATACTCAAATACCAGGTCATCCATCATTGAACTAATCAATATTCCCTTGGCAATGGAGTCTTTCCTTTTCCATGCCCTATAGGCATTGAGATCTCGTCTGTTCTGTGTAGTGGGATCAACAGGTCTTCCATAACCTGTTTTATAGCCTCAAGAATTTATTTTTCCTCAAGAACATATTATATCTTGAGTTGTCAGATTTTGTAGTTATCCCGATATAAGTTATGATGTTCTTATTTGTCATGATCTTACATAAATAAACATATTATTTAGTATGTAGTGCAATTCACATGCATTCAGTTTATGATTGACTCAATATTAATTTAGATTGATTTACAAAATCAAGTGATAACTACATTTTCACTCATCATTTGTATGGTCCAATCAAATCAACATTGATCAATATTATTACATACATCCCAACAAATGAACTAATCATCGTTCTATCATGATTTCTTTAATTAAATGAACTAATCATTTTTTATGTATCATGAAGTAATCAGCATATGAATGAACATATCATTCATATAAACATGTCGCATATGTTAACATATAACAAACAGACATGAACTAATATAGTTCTTATGTAACGACCCGACCCCTTGGCCCCTTGGGCAGCCCAACTGGCACCCCTTGACGGTCCCTTGGGCGGCCCAACTGGCGACCCCTTATGTCGTCGACAGACGACCCTCGGCCGTGCCATTACTCACTAGGTCTTCCCACCCCTAGCCAGTGGATTTTTGCCTTCCCCAGGATTCGAACTCTAGACCTCCAGGCTAAGTACTAGAGTTTATGAATCCTGGTAGCCAAGTGAGCGGCGCTCACTTGGCTACCAAGATTCATAAACTCTAGTACTTAGCCTGGAGGTCTAGAATTTGAATCCTGGGGAAGGCAAAAATCCACTGGCCAGGGGTGGAAAGACCTAGTGAGTAACGGCACGACCGAGGGGCCGGGTCATTACAATAAAAAGAAGCCTTTTTAATGTAACGACCCGGTCCCTTGGGCGGCCCAACTGGCGGCCCCTTGGTGGTCCCTTGGGTGACCCAACTAGCGGCCCCTTATGTCATCGACCGACGACTCTCGGCCGTGCCGTTACTCACTAGGTCTTTCCACCCCTGGCCAGTGGATTTTTGCCTTCCCCAGGATTCGAACTCTAGACCTCTAGGCTAAGTACTAGAGTTTATGAATCCTGGTAGCCAAGTGAAAATTCTCACGCCCCAGGTAGTCCCTGCCAGAAAAAATTTCTGCAGCATCTCCCCTGTACGGGTAATAATATGAAATTTCCTACAATGCCCTCAGGGCCACATATACATCGGCCAACATGGCCGGAACAATAACAGTATAAATATAAAAAACATCCACGCAGTTTTATAATGAAAACTACACATAAGCATAGATAAAGAAAACATCGCAAAAACTCCTATTCAACTACACCCATAAAGCTCAAAACCGATATCCTACTCAACTACACCCATAAAGCACAAAACTGATATCCTCCAAATAAAAATCCATCGATAACAAAACGTACAAAATCCAAATGTCAAGCTATAAGTCTGAAAAGCAAAGTCTAACACAACAAGTAAAACCCAAACTGTACGAACTCGTCGCGACGCGCAGTGGTGGGGGACTAGCGACTGGAACTCCTCTGGACAACCTCAACTTGGAAAGAGTAATAACGAGGTGTGAGTCCAACACTTAGCGAATACCTAGTTGACATGCATAGTAAACTATAACAAATAGCAATAACTATGCGTACAGTCTCCTGATATAACATATAGAAAGTGCAGAACTGAAAAATAAGGAGTAACTGTACTAACCAGAACTTGGGTATACGGGTATCAAGACCGTCAGACCCAAAGTATCATAAATCCTGTATGCATGTCAAACAATGCATCCATCCAATATGCAGCATATAAAGTGCAACAACCACAAGCAATAAATGGAAAAATGCGACCAGAAATTGATCCCTATGATCGAAGTTATATACTCTATAACATAGGACTTATACACACAAGCAACGGAGAGCATACAAGGGCTTTGGAATATTATTTCCGGGCACTGGAATGAAACCCATTCTTACCACAAGCTTTTAATAATATGGCCGTGATATGTCATTATGTGCGACTATCTCTACTATAGAAAAAGAAAAAAAGATCCAATTAACTAGTAAATACTAGAATGAAATAGGTTTTCTACATATACGTCGTCTAAAGCAACAGTTTTTATCAGCTGTAGCAAGTAAAGAGACTTCACGAGAACTAAAATTAAGAAGAAATGGATAAAGCCTATATACTCCATGGATAAAGGATTGAATTGATAGAGAAAGCACCGTAAAGATCAATTAGCAAGCTATTTGGTTGATAGAGTTAAGAACTGCTTTGCTTACTTATCCCGTGATACAGGATAAAAGTTAGGAATCAAATTATGTCCTGGTCACCCCTACTGCCAGTCAGTCATCTCACGCACGATGGTGAGACCAAGTGGGTAGGGCTGTGACAACCGTGAACTCTGTCGTCACTGCTCCTGATGAGTGACCGAGTGGACGGGATGATATCGAAGTACACTTATCCTCCTACCTCAAATATAGTGAGGGAGCACAATGCTCTCATCTCCCAGTATGCGATGACGGGGAGGGATCCTAGCCGGCTACCACGCTGTGTCACACTACCCATGAGTGGACCAACGGAGCCAAACAGAGCAACCTACTGCACACACCCTGCCTGAATAAAAACTACTAACCCATGAGTGGTTGTGTGTGTAGATCCATGTAACTGGCGATGTGCTCAACAATAATGGAGTTGCCAACCGCTCAGCATGCAATCATGCAAGATGGTGCATGTCACTAAGCCAGGAAATATCCTAATCTTATCCCTCTCCATATAATGTGTACCAAGATATGTGGATCAAATAATATAATCTAGGTACAGATGTCAAGTAGAGTATCTAACTAGTCCAGTATATCATAGAGCATGACATGTCACTACCTCATAAATAATAAATAGGTAACAAACAATACATGATCGGAAATAAATAATGACATGCCGATGCAGATATAATCATAATTATTACTACTTGTTAAAATCTACTAGACATATCAACAAGACGTATTAAAATAGATAGGTCAAGGTACCCGCCTCCAAATAAAGGTCCAATCCAGTCCAAATCCGACGCCGAGATGCTCGTCTCGAATCAGAGTCCTGCGTTAAACAACATATAAATATTTTATTTAACTAAATTCATAAAAATAGATAAATAAAATCCCTAAGACTAATTTAGGGTAAAACCTGTTAGTGCAATATTTCCTAGGTCAAGGTTGACCTGTTTGACTGGGCTTGAGTGAGTCAAGCTCGAGTCTTGATGATTTGGTTTCGATGTTTGACAATACTTGTAGACAACACATGAACATTGCAGGTGCAATTGTTCATGTGGGGAGATTGTGAAGGAGAGTCAAGTAGGTCAAGGTTGACTGGATACTTGACTGAAAATCCTAGTGAGTGAAGGTAGGTGAAAGTCCTGGTGAGTGAAGCCAGACAGAAGGAAACCCTAGTGAGTGAAGCTAGGTGAAAGTCCTGGTGAGTGAAGCCAGGTAGATGAGAAGACCTAGTGAGTGAAGCTAGGCAGAAGGGAAGTCCTGGTGAGTGAAGCCAGGCACGGGGAAATCCAGATGGGTCAAGGTTGACCAGACATCTGGTGAAAGTCCAAGTAGGTCAAAGGGATTGACCGGATACTTGGCAAGAGGAGAAAAGTCCAAGTGGGTCAAAGGGATTGACCAGACACTTGGTGAGAGAGTCCTAGCTGGTCAAGAGTGACCGGATGCTAGGTTTTATGTACCAACAAATCATGGTTGACTGGATGTTGGTTTAGGGGGCTTTGGACTTGCTTTTGGGCAAAAACCAAGATCTGGATTGATCAGCTGATTGATCCAGCAGATCTAGATCGATCAGCCGATCGATTGGATCATGCCCAATCGATCAGCTGATTGATCGGGTGAGTCCCCACGAACAGAACCCCTTTGGATCGATCCATGGATCAATCCAGAGGTCCCAATCGATCAGTGGATCGATTAGGAGCTACTGTTTGTGCGCGATAAGCCTTGGATCGATCAGCCCATCGATCCAGGCTATTCCAGAGAGCACAGAGGCACTCTGGATCGGTCGGTTGATCGATCTAAAGCCTCCCCGATCGATTGGGAGCAATCTAATCGATCGGGATCCGACTGTTGGCATCGTATTTAGCTGTAGGCGAGCGTTTCCTTCAGCAGAACTTCACGGATTCATCTCCGATCTTCACCAGCGATTCCACAGCTCTCTCTCAAGTTCAGATCGCCAGTCCTTAAAGATTCTTGGAGGTTCTTCCAAGTCAAGAGGCGGATCAAAAGCAAGAAGAGAAGTTAGGGTTAGGGTTTATTGTAAGCTTTTGCTTGTATTTCATATCCTTTCCTTTCTTCTTGTATTGAGAGTTTGTAAAGGCTTCTCCGCCTTCGGTAGTTACCGTAGAGGAGTGTGTTTCATAGTGGAGGGTGCGTGAGTGTATGGATCCTTGGATTAGTCACCTCTTGTGAGGTGGATACCAAGTAAAATCCATTTGTTAGCGTTGTATTTTGTTTCTTGTACATTTCCGCTGCATATTTTTGAAGAAACAAGCAACGCCGACCATGAAGCACGCGACGAGCTATTCACCCCCCCCCTCTAGTTACATTTTGGTCCCAACAAGTAGTATCAGAGCGAGGCTGCTCTTCACCGGAATCATCGTCGGAAGGGGCAAACAAAATAAGCAAAGCTAGAGGGTGAAGAAGTTGGAGCAAATTCATCAAAGTCAAAGAATTCAAGAAGCTCAACTTCAAGATGCAATTCCAAGATGGGCTTGGATTTGACACAAGGGTGGCTCCACCGTATACATCTACTAGCTTCGATCTTTGGAAATCAAGGATCGAAAATTTCTTAATGGTGGAGATAGAGCAATGGTTTGCTCTAATGGAAGGCTTCGAGGCTCCAAGAAATTCAAAGGGCAAAGTTCTCAAGAAAAGCAATTGGAGCCAAGAGCAAATCCAAAGATGTGAGGCCAATGATAAAGTGACTAAGCTTTTGGTCAATCTATTGCCTAGCCACATTCTTGGAAAAATTGGAGAGTTAAAGGATGCTAAGGAGCTTTGGAACAAATTGGCATCAATCCATGAGATCCCCTCCACTGTACCGAATCAAGAGGAATCCAAAGAGGGTGACTCATTGGATCAAGACCAAGAGGAGGACTCCGAAGTTGAGAGATGCTCAACTTCCGATGAAGAAGTCTAAGAAGAAGCTTCATCTTCAAAGGGATGCAATGAAGAGGGCAAGGAGGGAGCATACTCCTTGTTCCATGTACAAGATGAAGATGAAGAAATCTCCACCTCTAGGATTGAGGGGGAGCAACTTTTGGTGACACTGGATCAAGTAGAAGGAGAAGTCTTCACATCCGGGTCAAGAAGAGAAGAGGATGAAGAAGCTTCCACCTCCACAAATCAAGACATATCTACTGGAGGAGAATCATCATCGGATCAAGAGGAAGCCTCCGCATCCGGATCCAAAGGAGAAGAAGCCACCCCTACACAAGAAGGTATAAATAGTTCATTTAATAATAAAAATCATATCATATGCTTTGAATGTAGGGAACATGGGCATTACAAGAGCAAATGCCCCAAATTGGTCAAAAAGAAGGGCCAAATGGCACAAAAGGGCAAGGAGAAGCCTAAGGAGACCACTCCCAGAACAAAGAAGAGCAAGGAGCACATTGTGTGCTTCTCTTGCAATCAAAAGGGGCATTACCGAAGTCAATGCCCTAAGGGGAAGAAGGTGGTCAAGGCTCAAGGAGGAAGCACAATTCAAGGGGGAGCCTCCAAGGTAAAAAGGAAGGTATCGTCATTGTACCTACCCCCTTTAATAATGGTAAAAAGCATGATAGTTCTAATCTATATCATTTTAATGCTATTTACCATGAAAATAGAAGGTATGATAAGATTAAGGAAAATCATGTAGCTTATCATGCTAAAACCTCTCAACCTAAGCCTAGAAAGGTAGATAGGAATTTAGGCAAGAACCCTAAGGATTCTAGGTATTTGCCTAAGAAGAAGAAAAATCAAGGTTTTAGTGAAAAACCTAAGGGTGAATAATTATGGAAGGAAAATCAAGTCTTGAGGTCAAGACTTGACAAATTAGAGAGGACTCTTCAAAAAATAACAAATATGACACAAGGGTCCAAGAGTCAAAATCTAGGTTTAGGACAACAAGGGTCATCCAAGGGTCATAGAGGTTTGGGATACAAACCTAAAATCAAAAAGGATGTACCTATTTATCATAGAGTTCCATATAGTTATGGAACAAACCCTAGGTCTAGTGGTCAAGTAAAGAACATTAGGGAGGTCATCCTTAAGAGTATTTTTACAATAAATGTGACTAAGACTTCTAAAAAGTCCAAGAAAGTCATAAAGAAGGTCACAAGGGAATCAATTCCTAGGGTTGACCTAGAAAATGTGACAAAGGCTTCTAAGAAGCCAAACAAGGTCACTAGGAAGGTATCTAGGGAGGTTATCCCTAGTGAGTACCTAGAGAATCCAAGGAGCACCAATAGGTTTTGGGTTCCTAGGAGCATCTTTTCTACCCTATAGATGGGTTAGAGAGTGTCAACTCTAAGTGAAAGGGTAGTTAACCTAATCATGTTGAAGTTGACACTCAAGAAGCATTTTCAAGGTTATTATTAACCTTTGAAAATAAAATAGATATATCATTTACTCCTTGGAAGAGTAAAATGTGCCAAATTTTGGAAATAGTGATTTTAATCTTAATTGGCACAATTTAGGAAAATCATAAGAACTACCAAGTTAGGAGTTTGGTATGTTCTTAAGAGATTAAAGGCAATCCGGACCTTAATTTAAAGTGCTACTCTTGTGGAAAAATGAAATATGCTAACACTTGAGGAATATGATTAATTTCAATTGACATAAATTAATCAAGAGAATTAGAAATGTCAATTTAGACTTTGGCATTGTCTTGAAGCACTTTGGGCAATCTAGGTTAGATTTAAAATTACCTATGGGGTTAAGAATACTTAGGTAAGTAATCTAGGTATTTTATCTATGCTAACTTGCCATGCTTTGTTTGCCCATCAAATGCCATGACATCATATTTATTTATTTGTGTTTGCACTCATGCCTTATTATGAAAAACACAAAAATACCATGTCATGTCATCCATACTTCATATAGTTATAAGAAATTTTCTTTTGAAAATTATTTCTTTTTGATGTATGTCATAACATCATCATGCATCATTTGAATTCCTTGTTTATTAAGGACTAATGGTATTAATTAACAAGTAACATCCTTGATGGATGTTTAGTATTCAAAAATGCCTAGATAGATATGCATGATCCCTAGATTAGGGCAAAACCAAATCTCACAAAAACCCATAAGGTGACTTGTATGTGGTTTAGTGCACATTAGATACAAGTGAGATGTTAGGATGATGAACAAAACTCAAGATGTTGATTTAGTGCATTCTTTTGAGTTCTAAGTTCATCAAAACACATAGGTATGTGTTTTCCCATCATTGGGAGAGCTAATGTACAAGTCATGTGCATTAAGCCCAAGGAACATGGTGGGATATTGGTTTTGAAAATCATTTTAAAATGCTTTTGGCAAACCTTGATAAAGATTATCTTTTGATAGTAATCATCATTGAATAGTTGAGCACAAACTAGAAGAAAACACTAAAGTTTTTGCAAGTTCTCTAGTTTGTGTCAATCTTGGAAAATATGAAGTATTTTCTTATAAAATTATTTTTCCATGATAATATATGCCCTAAATAATGTCTACACAAATTTTCACAAATTTTGGATTTTTGTAGATTTTTCTAGGGGTTTCTAAAGTTGACTGAAATGGAATTTCAGCAACTATCAGAACTCCAATCGATCACCCGATCGATTGTAGTGTCTTAATCGATCGGCCGATCGATTGAGAAGGCTATTCTCGCGAGCAGAAGCTCACTGGATCGATCAGTTGATCGATCCAGACTGGCTGAATCGATCAGTGGATCGATTCAAAGCAGTTCAATCGATTGGGACCCAACTCCAATCGATTGAGGAAGCTGATTTCGGCTGGGAAAGCCCGATTTCAGCATTCCAAACAAGGTTTAGTCGAGGTAACCATTCCAAACCCATCAAAATGCATTTATATACATAAAAAGGGTGTTTTCATGTTGAAAACAAAGATGAATTGGTTGGGGAAGACTAAATTGAAGTTTAGGTTGAGGTTTTGTTTCAATATTGAATGTTTGAACCTCAAAACTTCTAAATTTGGGTTTCCTAAAGGTTTAGGGATTCCAAGTCATTGTTAGTGCAATGACAGAAGGTACGACCATGTCATTAGGGGGAGTTACTCTTTAAGGACATGAAAATTATTTTTCATACACCTTGGGAGGTGGTTAACCTTCTTTTAGAGAAAATGCTCAAGGTTGGGCATTGAAATTAATGGGGAGTGGATATCCTCATTGTTTAAGTGGAGTTTGCTCATGGATGAGCATTTGATAAAAAAAAAAAATGAAGGATATGGGACCTTTATTATCGTGTTGATCACAACGAGTGAAGTTGTGAACAACGAATAAGCAACTCTTCAGGGGGAGAGGTTATGGTTGATGTGTGCCCAAAGATGGGGCCATGTTTATGATGTGTGCCAATAGGGGGAGAATGCATGGTTAAGTTAGGCCTTCAGTACCGAAAGGGGGAGTTTGCCCTCTAGAAAAGGAGGAGAATGGAGGGAACCATCATTCAGATATTGGCATGAAGGGAGTTGAGGCTATGGGATTAGCCTAATTTCCTAACTTAACATGTGGTATTGTCAAACATCAAAAAGGGAGAGATTGTTGGTGCAATATTCCCTAGGTCAAGGTTGACCTGTTTGATTGGGCTTGAAGTGAGTCAAGCTCGAGTCTTGATGATTTGGTTTCGATGTTTGACAATACTTGAAAACAACACATGAACATTACAGGTGCAATTGTTCATATGGGGAGATTGTGAAGGAGAGTCAAGTAGGTCAAGGTTGACTGGATACTTGACTGAAAATCCTAGTGAGTGAAGCTAGGTGAAAGTCCTGGTGAGTGAAGCCAGGCAGAAGGAAACCCTAGTGAGTGAAGCTAGGTGAAAGTCCTGGTGAGTGAAGCCAGGTAGAAGAGAAATTATAGTGAGTGAAGCTAGGCAGAAGGGAAGTCCTGGTGAGTGAAGCCAGGCACGGGGAAATCCAGATGGGTCAAGGTTGACCAGACATCTGGTGAAAGTCCAAGTAGGTCAAAGGGATTGACCGGATACTTGGCAAGAGGAGAAAAGTCCAAGTGGGTCAAAGGGATTGACCAGACACTTGGTGAGAGAGTCCTAGCTGGTCAAGAGTGACCGGATGCTAGGTTTTATGTACCAATAAGTCATGGTTGACTGGATGTTGGTTTAGGGGGCTTTGGACTTGCTTTTAGGCAAAAACCATGATCTGGATTGATCAGCTGATTGATCCAGCAAATCGGGATCGATCAGCCGATTGATCCAGCAGATTTGGATCGATCAACCGATCGATTGGATCATGCCCAATCGATCAGCTGATTGATCGGGTGAGTCCCCACGAATAGAACCCCTTTGGATCGATCCGTGGATCGATCCAGAGGTCCCAATCGATCAGTGGATCGATTGGGAGCTGCTGTTTGTGCGCGATAAGCCCTGGATCGATCAGCTGATCGATCCAGGCTATTCCAGAGAGCACAAAGGCACTCTGGATCAATCGGTTGATCGATCCAAAGCCTCTCCGATCGATTGGGAGCAATCCAATCGATCGGGATTCGACTGTTGGCATTGTATTTAGCTGCAGGTGAGCGTTTCCTTCAGCAGAACTTCACGGATTCATCTCCGATCTTCACCAGCGATTCCACAGCTCTCTCTCAAGTTCAGATCGCTAGTTCTTGAAGATTCTTGGAGGTTCTTCCAAGTCAAGAGGCGGATCAAAAGCAAGAAGAGAAGTTAGGGTTAGGGTTTATTGTAAGCTTTTGCTTGTATTTCATATCCTTTCCTTTCTTCTTGTATTGAGGGTTTGTAAAGGCTTCTCCGCCTTCGGTAGTTACCGTAGAGGAGTGTGTTTCATAGTGGAGGGTGCGTGAGTGTGTGGATCCTTGGATTAGTCACCTCTTGTGAGGTGGATACCAAGTAAAATCCATTTGTTAGCGTTATATTTTGTTTCTTGTACATTTCCGCTGCATATTTTTGAAGAAACAAACAACGCCGACCACGCAGCACGCGACGAGCTATTCACCCCCCCTCCCCCTCTAGCTACATTTCGGTCCCAACAAATCCCTAATCATATAACCTCAATTTACCTATTAAAATCTAATAGTTAATTAGAGTTAATTACCTAATCCCTAATCACCTATTAGATTAGAAATCGAAAACCTAAGTCCAAGTACACATGAATCTAAAACATGATCAACCACATGTACTACTCTAAATTCAATTAACCAGCTAATTATCCAATTATCCCTAATCCAATGCATAAACCTAATTCATCAACATGCATGACCATCTAGAAATCAAATCACACCATGATCTACAACTAAGATCAATTTCCCAATACCTTACCTTAATTCCTAGCACTGTTGCTGCTGGATGAATTTGTTGCCGGAATAGAAAGTCCACAGAACAACCTTTCCTATTGAAATCCTTCACAGAACGGAACAAGATAAGATCCGGCAAGAAGATCACAAATCAAACAATACCTAATCTCTACAAACCTATACAGAAAATGTAAACTACACTTCCTACCAATCTGATCTCAGCCATAGCTTACACTACACTTCCTACCAATCTGATCTCAGCCATAGCTTACAACAACTCAGTGCCGATAGCATAACCTCTCTGGTACCAACATAACGCAAGCCACCAGCTGGTAGGTCGACCACAGGCAGGCCAGCAGCTAGGGCACAGCATCGGACAGAGTGGAGAGGAGGAGATGGACTTCGGCTGGCAACTGGCGGCGTCGACGCATCAAGGTCGTAACGCAGCAACACGAGAGGAAGAGGGAGAGGGCGACACCTAGGGCACTCTCGCTCGTCTTATGGCTGCCAGTGGAAATGAAGACGCGAAGAAAATGGAAGGCGATGCAAGATCAAGGAAGAGGAAGGCTCGGGTGCAAGCTGGGCAGAGGGAATTGGCGCACGCTCTCGATCCCCGGCGATCTAGGGCAGGACGACTGCAGCTAGGGCACAACAAGATGAGGGCTGGCGTTGGCCCTTCCATCCGATGATCGGGCAGTGGCTCGAACTCTTGGGCTCCGCGTAGACTTCAAGGAGGATCGGGGGCAGAGGCGAGGAAGAGGAAGAGAAGAGTCTCGAAGCTTCCCTCGGCCACTTCTTTTGTACCGGAGGGGGAAGAAACGGAAGGAGGCGGCAACGCGTCAGTTGGGGAGGAGAAGAGAAACGACCGGAGATTAAGGGCTCGGGCACGCGGGGAAAAGAGGAGAAACGGAGGAAATAAAAGAAAAAGAAAAAGAAAAGGGAAATGATTTAAAGAGAATAAACATTTCCTCGTTTAAATGGGGTAACCTAAACAGGCTTTCTCGGGATCCCATTTTTATCCCCATAACGTAAGCCATACGAGTTCCGAAAAATTTTCGAAAAATTTCTAAAAATTTCAAAAAATTCCCTTATAGTTATCCGCCATTTTTTTTCGATATTTTACATCTTACATAATGATAGTAACAATAACAGAACTTTTGCAAACGAGATAGGTTGACACCACTCCCACTAGAATATACACTAGTGCAGTGGCCAACATAATCCCCTTCAATCTGGACTCATTTGAAGTAATCTCAGATAAAACAATTTCAAGATTTTTAATTTGATTTATCATTCAAATTTCTTCAGAATCCTCTTTAGATTTTCAGGATCCTCATCTGGATCCTTCTCAATAATAAAATTATTTTATTATCAAAATAGATTTCTTCATAAATAATTGATTAATTTAAATGATAATTTAGAAAAAAAATTGATAGTATTATTAAATATTTAGAAAAAAATTCGGAAAATTTCTAAAAATTCTGGAAAATTCTCTTATGGTTATCCGTCATTTTTTTCGGTATTTTACATCTTATATAATGATAGTAACAATAACAGAACTTTTACAAACGAGAGAGGTTGACACCGCTCCCACTAGGACATACACTAGTACAGTGGACAACATAATCCCCTTCAATCTGGACTTATTTGAGACAATCTCAGATAGAATAATTTCAAGATTTTTAATTTGATTTATCATTCAAATTTCTTTAGAATCCTTTTTAGATTTTCAAGATCCTCATCTGGATCTTTCTCAATAATAAAATTATTTTATTATCAAAATAGATTTCTTCATGAATAATTGATTAATTTAAATGATAATTCAGAAAAAAAATTGATAGTATTTTTAAATATTTAGACAGAAGTTAACTGACATTTTAGAAGTAAACAATATTACCTTTTTAAGATTTTTTTTTGAAAAAAATACACTATAAGTTGATTTATAAATCATTAAAATTATTAAACAAAATTAAAAAAAATAATACAATGAGCTAAATTCATCAAAATCAAATACGTGAGACGTGCGCATCAATCATAAATCACATTAATTTTTTATATTATTATTTTTGTAGTTAATTTGTTATAAATTTGGGATAAAAATTAATTTATCATATATCATAATTTTTTTTATATTATTATTTTCATCGTCAAATTTATTATAAATTTTACAACAAAAAAAAATTCTTTCCAAAAGTTATTTTATGTCGGGTATTATAATTTGCAACGAATATTATTTTTTTACAGAAATGACAACTAATTTGGTGACAAAAATATAATTCGTTGCTAATTTTGTCACCAAATTTAGATCCAATTTTAGGATGAATATAATTTTTATTATAAATTTGTCGACAAAAATATTATTCATCGCTAATTTCGTCTCCAAATTCATTACCAAGTTGGTAAGACGAATTTTGGAATGAAAAATTTTTAGTCGTAAAATTCTTCCCAAAATTTTTTGGAATGAAAATTTTTTAGAAATTGATTTATCTCAAAACTGTGATTTTTTATAATGATTTATTTTTTTTTAAAAAAAAATACTGCTTAAGTTCCATTAATATCAAAATTTGTTCAAAATAATTTTATTATGAAAATATCTTTCTTCTTGAATAATTGATTAATTTAAATGATAATTTAGAAAAAAATTGATAGTATTTTTAAATATTTAGAAGTAGTTAGCTGACATTTTTGAAGAAAAAATATTACCTTTTCAAGTATAAATCATTAAAATTATTAAACAAAATAAAAAAAATTTAATAATATGAGCTAACTTAGTCAAAATCAAATACGTGAGACGTGAGCATCAATCTTTGATTAAAATTTATTACTCAATAAACGAGATATAACTTGATTGGCTTTTATTGAAATTAGCATTAACTGACTGTTTGGTCTTAAATAATTAAACCACGCAACTATTCTTAACTTGAAGATCCGTAGCCATAACCAAATCCAGCCGGAGCCTGACCCGGCGCAGGAATAGCCTGCATATCAATATTATTGCCACCCTGCGGCGGCGGCGCCGCCGCAGCAATGAATCCTCCACCAAGATATGCTCCACCGCCGACACTGCCAACATCGCCGGCCAACATTAGTTTCCTGATCTGCGCCTCGGTCAGCAGCTGGTCCACCCTCCTCCCTGCGTCCCAACGCAGCCTATCTAGCGCGGCCTGCAGTCTCTCCAACTCCGCCATGCCCAGCTCCTCCAAGCTGGACTGCATGAGCCTGGCAAAGTCACCCCTTTGCGCTAGAAGCGCGGCCTCCAGCACCTCTTTCCTCCGCCGCTCTCCCTCCAATCGCTCAGCCAGCTCCACGTACTGCCGGTCGAGCTCGGGGACCAGCGAGGCGGCAGCGACGGTCATCACACGGGGGTCGTGGAACGAGAGAGGAGGAGGACGAGGAGGAGGAGGAGTAGGGTGGGCCGACGAGGGTAGGAAGCGGTCAAGAACAGAGTCGACCGAGGGGTGGCCAAAGGAGAAGGGTTTGCCGGCGGGGGAGAAGACGATGACGGCAAGGTGAGCCCCGCAGAGGACGGAGAGCTCGTTGGCCTTCTTGAAGAGTCCGGCGCGGCGCTTGGAGAAGCACACTTGACGTGCCTCCTCGCTCTCGATCCGCTTAATCTCGATCTTTTGTCGGCCCATGCTCGTCTTCCTCTTCCTTATTGGCATCATCATCTAATCTGAAAAGAAAAAATAAGTATTAATGATGAAAAAAAATACACATATATATATACTAATGTTGAGAAATCAATTAAGGATGAAAATCTCCTTACCAATCATATATATGTACATATTGATTGATTGCGGTAGAAATCAATTAAGGATGAAAATTGCCAATAAAGTAATTATTTTTGATTGACACTAGATTTTCCATATTTCTTTTTCTATTTATAACAAAAATCAAATTCATATATTTTGTTTACATGTATGTACGATATTTGATTCAATCTATTTTTATTTAAAATTTTAGTCCAATTTATTTATTCGAAAGTGTATTTTTTTTAAAAAATATATTAATTATTATAATTAAATCGGTTTGATTTTTATTATGAATTTTACAAATCAACTAAATTGTTTTTTAATTAAATAATAAATAATAAAAATTTTAAAAATTTTATTTTTTTAAAAAAATTGATTAAATGTTTATAAAAACTTTAATATATTTTATTTTTTATTAAAAAAATTTATTATATTGATAACTATAATTTAAACCATTATGTTCTAGCACACACTAATAATCAAACTCAATGTCAATCATCATCCTAAACTAACAGAGCAATAGTTAGACCAAAGAATTTAATATTCGAATCTTAGCTGTAGCATATTTCAGGAGATTTTCCCTCTAGTGAGAAGCAGACCTAAGAATGCTTACCGTTTGGATGAGGCTCCATTAGTGTTTCCCAATTTACTTTAGTGGTCGGTGAAAAACTTTTGTGAGGCCGGATTGATCACGCCAAATTTAGTTAATTCGAAAAAATGGATACCTGGCGCCATCTAAAAAGTGTAATTGTCAAGGGATCTAAAATTTGAGCCTCAGCTACATCGCATTGTAGGAGATTTTTCTTCGCATGAGAAACAGGTCTAAGAAATCTGGCTGCCTTGATGAACTCTATGAGTACTTTTTAATTTATCCTAATGGTTGATGGTATTTTTAGAATCTGTCATTTCGAAGAGCGAATAATGTTAACTAATACAATGAATAAGGTGGGGCCCCCTGAGTCGGGTCAAAGTCTAGGAGACCGGTTGATATGGGGATCAAAGTCAATGACGGGTCAACCCTCAAAGCCAGTGCAATTGATCATCACAGTTGAGAGGTTATCCACTTAGACCATTGGGCCGGTAGGACGCCGAGTCCCTCAGTGTTGATGAATAACTATAGACAAGGCAACACCCTCCATAGCCAAGTCTTCTTCACCACTCAAAGATAGCTCGATTAACTAGCTCGGGTGAGTAATCCAGCCGATCAGAACTTCGATTCGATTGGACAGACTGGACACTCGGTCCGTTCAAACTCTTTGGCTAAATAGATAGGCTAAGTGAGGGACAAGTTCCTAACCACACTCTATAAATCTGATCGGGTTACCGTCGCAAGCGATTGCCAATCGGGTTACAAGAGGGATTCAGTTAGCTTGTCAGGTAAGCATATTATGGGTCCTTCAACACAACAACCTCATATTCCTTTTTGGTATTTTGCGCTATGAATGACATATAATATTTCATATACAAACTGTAAACTAGAAGCTTCCACTCTACTTAACGCAAAGATTGAAGGTCCATTTTGGAAAAAGTGTTAGAGCATCTTTATGCTCTGTCCTTTTTTAGAAACACTTTGAGATTCATGCACAAACAAACAGTAACACTATAAAATATGGTATCCATCTATAGACATAGGTACGCTTACATTACACGAAGTTATGCAACTTTGCATGTCCATAACTATTGTTTATTCTACTATTCATTGCCTTCTATCGATCACTAACTTGAGTGTTGGAGTACCTGCACTGGCTATAGGATCGGTACACACATGAGTGGAGAGGGGTGAATCACGTGATCTAAAAATCTCTCTTTTAAAGTTTTAAAGTCAAAGTGCACAGCAGAATAAAATAGAAAAAGAGACGAAAAGAACAAGAATAAGAACTCAAGGAGTTATTTAGTTCGGAGCCTTCAGTGACTCCTACTCCAAGACCGACGATCCCTCAGACTGTATCAATGGGAAATCCACTATAAATCTTTTTCAAAATCGCCAAAAGAGGGAATCAAATACAAGATATCGAAGGAAGAGAAGTATAACAACCTATAGTCCCTTTTTGCAAATAATAAAGAAAAATGCAGTAATTAACTTTGTTTCCAACTCATAGAGAGACGATCCAGAAGCGTTGAGGAGTTGGTGTTGGTCTATTAGCAGTAGTAATATAGCAACAATCAGTCGTATTCACAATAGCAGAAAGGTCTTTGTAGCTCATAGAGAAGATGTGTGTTGAAGGCTGCTCGAACAAGACTTATATAAACTGTTGAGGGCGTCTCCAGCTTCTTCCAAGGATCCTCCAACAGTAAATTTTATCCCCTTATCTTTAGAAATGATAAAACCCGTAAAATGTGGATTTTATCCTATGGAGAGTGCCTTTAAATCTCTTTGAGGTGCCTCCAGTGCCAAGCTTTGAGACTCCTCCATCCGCATGGGAGGTGCCTCTGCGCCCTTCCGCATGGGGACTTTGACCAAGTCATCTAAGGCACCTTCGCTCGAACAAGAGGCACGGAGGCATCTTGGATCACTATCAATCCAAGACTTGAGTCAATTTTTGCCCCTTCAAGATGTGTTAGTCCAATAACAAACTATACATTGTAAAATAGAGTTGACATAATAATAAAATAGCATTGTTAATTAAAACATGTCTTCCCGAGTCTAGGATCTAATCATGGTCTTAATCTAGATTTCCAAAATGGGCATAAACTAGATCTGTATCTAAAGTCCCGAATTGGAGCTCGTCCTCACGGAACACTCTCCTCCAGTGAGTTACCTTACTTACCATTTAAAGTTGCTTAACTTTGTTTTAGCCCACCAGGTCTTCCCACAGTTGTCAGGTCCACAAACCCAATTGGACTTCAGCTAGCTGTCAGGTCTCATGGACCTAGCTAGATGTTTCGCTAGATATCAGGTCACTCCTTGACCTATCTAAACTTCTACACCATCTATCAGGTCCTCCAGAGCTAGCTGAATTCTAACCTGGTGTCAGACCCATCATATCCTGCACACTTAGTAGAAAGGCTAGATCACACCACACCTAACTTTTTGTCATTCTTCTTTAATCTATGGTCAAGATGGTCTAAACTTTCAAACTCCGATGGTTGACCTATGTTGACTTCTTCTTTAATTAGCCCATTTAAAAAGGAAGACTTTACATTTATTTGGTAAAGTTTAAATCCCTTATGATCTGTATAACTCAGTAGCATTCTAATGGACTCAAATCTAGCTACTGGGGTATAAGTTTCATCATAGTCAAGTCCTTCTACTTGACTAAACCCTTTGGCTACTAACCTAGCTTAATTCCTAACGATTTCTCTTTTTTCGTTTAGTTTGTTTCTTAAAACCCATTTTGTTTCTAAAGACTTTTTGCCTTTGGGTAATGGAA
Organism: Zingiber officinale; assembly: GCF_018446385.1. Lineage (NCBI taxonomy): Eukaryota > Viridiplantae > Streptophyta > Magnoliopsida > Zingiberales > Zingiberaceae > Zingiber > Zingiber officinale. Next base: position 64,475,690 of record NC_055990.1, on the reverse strand, counting down.
CTAAGTCATAGACTTCACTTATTTCAAATTAGGCCAATTTTTCTTGCATGGCTAGGATCCAGTCTGGGTCAAGTTGTTGGATCGAGTCGCACGTGATAGGGGGGTGAATCATGTGGTTTTGACAATTTATTTCTTTTTGAATTTTAAAAGATAAGTATGCAGTAGAAATTAAGTAGAAAAACACTAGAAAACACGATCGATTATACTTGGTTCGGAGCCTTCGGCGACTCCTACTCTAAGACCCAGGTCCCATGGACCTATTGATGGGTAATCCACTAAAATACATCTTCCAGTACCTCTAGAAGAGGAAATCAAGTACAAAGAATTTAGTGAAGTGAAACATGCTTCACTTCCCTTTTTCAATAAATAAGTACAAAAAATTTGTTACCAACACTTAGGTATCGATGTGAGAGTGCTCTTGTGTCGATGTTGGTCTGCCGACATTGATTGGAAGTCCTCAGAGTAGTCGTTGGTGCATCAACTTCGTAGTAGAGTCGTAGAAGGAAGTCGGAGCAGCAACCTCGAATTGATGTGTAGTAGCTCGTATAGTAGTTATTTTTTGAAGCTTGGTCGAGACTGCCTTAAATAGGACATGGAAGGCGCCTTCTATAGGCGTTAAAGGCACCCCGAATGGGTCAAATCGGATCCTGAAGTTGCTACGCCTTATCTGTGATGATGTCCAAATTTTATCCCTTGAAAGGAAACCTTCAGGCTATTGGAGGCGCCTTCCATGAACAGTACAAAGTCACCTTTTAATGTTTGAAGGTGCTTTCAGGTACTGTTCATCTGAAGGCTTTTTGCTCCTTTTGCCTTGCAAGTTGTGTTAGTCCAAAACTAAAACATCTAACCTGTAAAACAAAGTTAGCACAATAAAAATAAGAAATAGTAATTAGCTCCTATCCTCCCAGGACTAGGAACTAGTCAAGATCTTAGATTAGGGATCCAAATGAACCTAACCTAGATCGATGCCTACTGTCCCTCAACCAGGATGTATCCTCACAAAGTCACTCTCCTCTAGTGACTTACCTTTACTTACTATCTTATAGTAGGTTGACAAGTCTTCTGACCCACTAGGTTTTCATGCTAGTTGTTCGGTCCGCAGATCCAACTGGACTTTTGCCGATTGTCCGATCCCTCAAACCCAATTAGACTTTCTTCTAGACATTCGGTTGGCCTGTTGACCTATCTAGACTTCGCACTAGCTATTCGGTCTTGTGGACCTAGCTGGATTTCAGCCTAGTGTTCAGTCATTTGGACTTGTCAATTTCTACACACGTGGTAACATAATTAGATCAGAAAATACCTAACTTAACTCACTTGTCATTCATCAAAACTTGAGTTATACTGTTAGTGCAAACTACACCTGTAGGATTGAGATGAGCTAGAGGGGGTGAATAGCGCTCATGGTTTTTTCACACTTTTCAGAAAGCACAAAGTAATGAAGCAGAAGATAGAAATAGAGCGGAAGCAAAACAACACAAGTGCTAATACTTTTCTTTGACTTGGTTCGGAGCCTGTGGCGACTTCTAATCCAAGGCCGCATATGAGAGTGCTTTCGATGGGAAATCCACTAATCAATCCGAAAATTACAAGTACAATAATTAAAGTACAATTGAAAGTATATCGACAATTATGAACAAGGAATTTCGGGCTTCCGATTGTCAGAGTTGCGTTACGACTTCGTCGGATCGTCTTTTGAGTTGTACGCAGTAAAAAGAATGTGAAGATCAAGTGTTGTTAGGCTTCTGCTCGAGACCTCCTTTTATAGCCTGCTGAAGGCGCCTTCAACCTCTATATAAGGTGCCTCCAGCAGGGATTCTTATCCCTTGTCGATCGGTGTTGATAACTTCTGCTGCCTGTGAAAGTTATCCTTTGGAAGGTGCCTTCAAGCACATGGAAGGCGCCTTCCATCTATGGTCCAAGGCACCTTTAGGTGGCTACAAGGTGCCTTTTGCCCTTCTTCTTGCGTAGCTACAACCAAGACACCCGAGCACCTCCAATAGCCCCGGAGGCACCTCAGACACTATTCATCTGAGTTTTCCTTTGTGCAACTCCCTTCCTGCAAGACATATTAGTTTACAAACAAAGTATACCCTGCAAAACAAAGTTAGTACAATAAAATATGAATAATATAAGTATTTGACAGTCATTAGACTGTTCAGTTTTGACTTTTAGATTTCTTGAAAACTTTAGGTCGAATTGACACCTACTATTCCCTTTTCGGGGAATGCGTCCTCACCTACTCCTCTAAGGAGAGTTTACCTTTTGCGAGATCAGTCCTCTAGATCGACTGGACTTTTTCTCAGCACCCGAGATTTCAGGACTTCATGCTAGACATTTTCTCGATGACCCGTCCAGACTTCCACCTGGTCCGCGACCACCAGGGTTTTCACCTAGAGTCTAAGACTCTTGGATTTTGCCCAAAGTGCTTGAGCAGCCAAGACTTTTTGCCTAGGGTTACCACCCCTAGGATCTAGGGTTACCACTCCTAGGGTTTTCCACCTGCCTAGAATCCATTAGAATTTTTGCCTAAGACAACTTAGGACTTTTTTGCAAGCTCAATCAACCTTGTTAAATCATAAGACAACTTAACTTTGGACCCTTTGCCATAATCAAAACTTAGGTTAGATCGTCTGGGGTTCCCTGCACTAACAATCTCTCTCTTTTTGATTATGACCACATGATTCAAAGTTAAGTAAAACATAACAACAATTAAAGAAATTGTAGCGTGAGCATGAATACAAAAAAAACTCCCTTTTATACTCCCCCTTTCATAAAAATTATGTTTAACTCTTAACTTTAACTTTTCTCTCCCCTTTTGACATAAATTAAAAATTAATAAGTGGAGAAAAGGTCGTTTGATAGAAAAAGTTTTTCCACTGTTTAACTGTAAGCTCCCCCTAAAGGGTAGCACTTACAAAAATTTAGCTAATTTTTAAGCGTTGAAAGTGAGTTAGCTTTTTCAAAAAAACTTGGCTAATCTTAGCTTTAAAAATAATTACTTTGAAAAATACTTAGCTAAATTAGAAATACTTTGAGAATACTTAGTTTTTTCAACAAAAACTTAGCTAAACTTAAGCTTTAAAACTGTCTTAGCTTTTTCCAAAAAAAAAAACTTAGCTAAATTTTAGCTTTAAAAATAATTGCTTTGACAAACACTTAGCTTAATTAAAAATACTTTATTAAGTACTATAGCTTTCTGAAAATAAATTTTAATAATAACTTCGATTTTAAAAAGACTTTGATAAAAACTTAGCATTAAAAAGATTTTGATAAATACTTAGTTAAGTATTTAGCTTATTAAAGGTTTTGTTGGATCGATGAGTTTCGCAAGAGGAGGGGGGTGAATAGAGATTTAAAAATTTAGAAAGAGTACGCAGCAGAAAGAATAAATGAAAAGAAAGAGCAACGCTAACAAGGTCATTTTTATTTGGTTCGGAGCCTTCAGCGATTCCTACTCCAAGGCCCTCACTCGTTGAGTGCTTTCGTTAGGCAATCCACTAGCAATTCGAAATGAGTATTATAAGTAAGAGTACAATTGCTTTTAATAAAATAATACCGACAATAAGAAAAAGACAACAGAAGCACTTTGTTAGAGAAGCGTCACAGGAGCATAAGAGAGCAGATCGTTTGTTGTTTTTTTTTGACTCCAGCTTTTACCCTCCTTATATAGGAGGTTCGGGGCGCCTGGATCCTTTTGGGTGCCCTGAATATGACATAGCCGAGCCAACCAGGGATCTCCATGTAGTGAAGTGACGTTGGGGATAAAATTCACCTCCGGGTGCCCAGATCCTTGTTTTCTAGTGGTTTCCTTCCTGCAAGAAAATGTTAGTCCGAGGCAAATATATATCTTTCAAAATAGAGTGTTAGCACAGTTTATGATAAAAAAGAATAGTAATTAGATTTCGTCTCCTCGAGACCGGAATCTAGTCATGATCTCGACTTAGATATCCGAAATGGATCTAAGTTGGATCGACGCCTAATGTCCCCTTCCCAGGAACGCATCCTCATAGTCACTCCCCTCTAGTGACTTACCTTCACTTACCTGTCGACGTCCGGTCAGCCCTTCGATACATCTGAGCTTCGTGCCAGCTATCCAGTCAGCCCGTCGACCTAGCTGGACTTCATGCTAAACGTCCGGTCAGCCCATCGACCCGTTTGGACTTCGTGCCAGCTATTCGTCCGGCCTATCGACCTAGCTGGGCTTCGTGCCAGACATCAGGTCAGTCCGTCGAACTATCTGGGCTTCTCCTGCACCCTCGGTCAGAGTGTTAGATAACAATGAAACTAACTTAACTTATTTTGTTATTCATCAAAACTTGAGTTAGACCATTAGTGCTAATCACACCAACAGGTTTTTGATTAAAGCTTAGTTAAGTAATTAGTTTAAAAAATTGATAAAAGCTTAGTTAAGTAATTAGCTTAAACAAATTTGATAAAAGCTTAGCTTAACTACTTAGCTAAAGAAAAAAAAAAAATACTTTTTCAAAAATATTTGAACTTGCCTTTTGAAATAAGGTTTATTTTCAAAAATAGAAAAAAAACTAAACTTTTTAAACATTTACAAAATTAATTTGAAATCTTGAAAAGCAATGCATTAATTTAAAAAAATTAATGTCAAAAACAAATGAATACTTTTTAGGGTATCCTAGAGTCCAAACATGTAAAATAAATATAAAAATTATTATTTATTTTCCTAATTTTCATCTCACTCATTCTAGGTTATCATGTATGTTCAGCTTATAAGTTTGTGTGAGATAGAGTTAAATATTTATGATGAATAATAATGAATTTGAAAAGTAAGTTAAGTTAAATTTGGATTTCACTTGAATTTTGAATTTTAAAATATTTAGAATTTAAAATTAATTAATTAATATTTTAAAATTAATTATATTTTTGAAAATTGATAATGATTTAATTATGATTTGAAAATTAATAATTAAATAATTAAGCTTTGGAAAATTAATTAAGATTTTGAAATTATTTATACTTGTGAAATTAATTAAGAATATTAATTAGAATTTGATAATCATGATTTAAAATTAATTAAGATTAATTAGATTTTTAAATTAATTAAGATTTTTTAATTATAATTTTGAAATTATGATTAATTAGATTTTGAAATTAATTATGATTTTGAAATTAATTAGATTTTGAAATTAATTATAATTTTGAAATTAATTAAGATTTTAAAATTAATTATGATTTTAGAATTAATTTTGATTAATTAGATTTTAAAACTAATCATGATTTTGAAATTAATTAAGATTTTAAAATTAAATATTAATTAAACTGACTTAGATTAATTGAATTAATTTTTAGTTAACTTAATTGAGTTTAATTAATTTGGATTTGGTTATCTGTTTTATATTTTAAACTTAGATCTATCTCACCCTTTTCTAGATTTTTAATCAGGAAATTTTAATAGTTTTGTGAGATGGTTAATTTTGTTAGCTAGAGCCCTAGAACCAATCATTTGATGATTGTATTTTGGACTTGTTGTATCATATTCTATATAAATAAAGGCATTTAGTTTTTGGTTATTATACTTGTATTGGTGCCAAATAAACTAAGTATAATAACGTCCTTGAGTAGAAGGTTCTTACCTATATCAATCGATTGGTTAAATCGATAGTGAGATGATATAGGGAACACTACTCTTAATCATTCCTAGTCGAGTATTAACATTCAGGGACAATGTTAATGCAATAAGACTAGCATGTAGGTCAACTCGATGACTTGATCTCACAAGTCATGGATATAGAGATATCAAGTTGACACATATGTATGCATTAGAGAATGTATACTGTAATACCCACTAAGCTTGTAAGATAAATATATGAATATGGGATTTTTTGTAAAATACCGGAGAAATAGGGAATATTAATAAGGGATTTTTTCGGAATTTTTGGAAATTTTTCGGGAATTTTTCGGAGCTCGTATGGATAAGTTCACGGGGATAAAAACGGGGTCCGGGAAAAAGCCTGTTTAGGCTACCCTGTTTTAATGAGGAAAAGATTTATTTTCTTTTCCTTTTTCTTTTCTTTTCTTTTTTTTTCTTTTTCTCTTATTCTTTCCCCGCGAGCCCTAATTTCCTCCCCCTGACCCCGAGCGGTTTCCCCTCTTCTTTATCCTCGCCGAATCTGTCTCCTTCCTCACGTGCCGAGCCCTAGCGCTGACCGCACACCGCCGGCCGCCTGTCCTCAGCAAAGGAGTGCCGGCCACCAGGTCTGTCACCAGTCGCGGTTGTGCCTTAGGCTTCTCTTCTAGTGACGCCACCACAGCGACACCGTCTCGGTGCCCTAGCCACCGGCGACGCACGGAGCCAGCACCGCCGTCCGCCTACTTTTCCTCGGCCGAGACTTTCTTCTCCTGTGCCCTAGCGCCGGGCCGCACTGCCGCCGGCGACGCACGGAGCAGCGCCGGTCATCTTCCTCTGTGCTCGTGCCTAGCTAGTCACCGGCGCCCGTCACCCCTTGCTGTGGAGATTTCAGCGCCGCCGCAGTTACCACTGCTTAGTTCTTTGCTGTGGGGCAGAGCCCTTCTGATCTGCCCTAGTTCTGTCGAAGCCCTTCAAGCCGTGTCTGAGACCTCTCTATCGGGTCATCCTTCTTCGTCATCAGATGCCGGCAGGAAGAAAGCTACCGACACAAGTTTAGGGTAAACATTGATTTAATCTTATTTAGTTGAGGAATTTATTGTGGATTTAGGCATTTAACTATGTTAGGTGTCTGATTTTAGAAATGTTGATTTGTTGGGCAGCAACTTGACCTAATGTCACCACCCACCATTTGATTGGATCTGCTGCCATCGTTGAAAAGAGGAAAATTACGTAAGTGCTCAGGTTGGTTTGGGAATTAGGGTTGTGGTTTGATTTTTATGTGGCTGATCACAGATCTTGATTCTTGCTTGTACAGTCGGTGGAGTTTCCTGCTTGAGCAGCAACCTTTGTCTCCAACAGAATCTTTGGTCCAGCAACCCTAATGTAAGGGTTTGGAGTGTGGTTGAGTTGGCACGTTCTTGATACATGTTGTTATAGGTACAAATTGTTACATAAATGTAATTTATTATGGGTGATTTTAGGTACGTTTTGATATATGATAACTTATAGTTCATATTTTGAACTTGATATTGGTTAGGTATGATTATTTTGGTTGTGGGTGAATTATACTAGATGGTTAGGTTGATTAGGGTTTACCCTAATTCAGGCTTGAGGATTTTATTTAGCCATTTCTTTGGATTTTAGCTAAATAAAATTTCACATTGATTGATACAGGACTTTGACGTGAGACGAGTATCTCGATGTCGGATTTGGACATTTCTATTGGAGGCGGGTACTTTTGACTTATGTCATTTGATATATATAGTAGTGAATTTAACAAGTTGCATTAATTATGTCCTTTATTTGTTTTGGTTAGTCACTACCCATTATTTGATACATGATTGATTGATTGCTTGATTTGCATCCCATGTATACTTTATTTGTTCATACATGCTTATAGGGGGTAGTGATATACCATGCTTCACCATGTTCCGGACCTAGGTTTTTATACCTTCTGTGTACCTTTGATTCGATATGATTCGTTGACCTAGGGTGCACTTTTCTATATATATGGATTTGGTCAGGATGTTTTTATGGTTGTTGCCATGCACCATATGCATGATTGCATGCTGTGCGATAGTCCGCTCCATTATTGTTGAGCACATCGCCAGTTACATGGATCTGCACACACCACCACTCATGGGTTAGTGGTCGATTTAGGCAGAGTGTGTTGCACTCTATTAGGCACCGTTGGTCCGCTCATGGGTAGTGTGACACAACGTGTTATCCGGCAGGGATCGTGTACCGGAGTTGAGAGCATTGCGCTCCCCATTTATGATTTGGGGTAGGAGGATAGGTGTACTCGACAAGCATCCCGTCCACTCGGTCACTCATCGTGAGTAGTGACGACAGAGTGCACGGTTGTCACCCTACCCACTCGGCCTCACTATTGTGTGAGATGATCGACTGGCGTGACCAGGACGCATCATTGGCATCATATGCATGATGCATTTATTGCTTGTGTTTGTGTTTTCTATATGATGCATATTGTTTGGATACCTATGTTTGACATGCATCGATTTCCTTATCCTCTTGACCTTATACTCAGGACCTGGTTAGTACAGTATTCTCCTGTTTACTTCAGATGCATTTTTATCTTTCTTATCAGGAGACTGTACGCATGATTAGTGCTAGGTGTTGTTTCCCTACTTTGTATATCAGTTGTACCTGCTGAGTGTTGGACTCACCCCGCCTCCGTTGTTGATATTTTCAGGTTGATGCTGTCAGGAGAGAGTTCCAGTTGCTGGTCCCTGCACACCTCGAGGATATGATTAGTCTTTTGGTTTTTCTTTCATAGACTATGTTTTGAACTTGTTTTGTTTTTGGATTAATCTACTTATGGACATGATACGGATTTTATTATGTCGATGGATTTGGATTTGGATTTTATTCTACTATATGCCAGCCTAGACGACAGAAGAGGTGAGTTCATCGGTTTTGAGCTTTACGAGTGTAGTTGAGTAGGGTGGTTTTCGAGTCAGAGTATTACTGCTTTGTTTGATTATATATAACTGCGTGGATGTTTGTGTGGTTGTGTTATATTTATTGTTATTATTCCAGCCGCATGTGGCTGAGGTATGAAGATATGTAGAAAGTTTCAGATTGTCCGCCATACAGGGGAGATGCTGCCGAAATTTCTTCGGACGGGGACTCCTCTGGGCGTGACAATTTAGTGGTATCAGAGCAACAGTTATACGATCTTTTGTTTTCGTATTTTGGATGTTTGGGATAACCTGATACCAATTTATTTACTTGGTGTCAGAGCGCCAAGTTTGGCGATACTTGTTGGATTTTTGTATTATGGATTTTCGAGATTTATCTGATACCAATTTATTGGTATCAGAGCGGGTTATGATACCTGCTTTTGGTGTTCTGGAGATTTATCAGATACCTGTTGTTGGTATTCTGGATATTTGGGTTAGCCAGGTTTGCGAGTCAAACTGGGCATTTTCGGATTTTCGATATGGTTATGTTTCGGATTTCCGTTTCAGATTTATTTGGATTTCCGGTGATATTCTCGTTCGTAATTTTGAGGTCAAAAGTTGGGGACTGGACAGCGACGGAACATCTCCAGACAGTAAATAGGTATGATGTTTATTTTATGATAGTTATGACATGTATTAGCACTTTATCTTTAGTACCTGTCTGGTTGCTGTTGCCCATATTACATATGATGGGTTAGCCACTGATCTTGCTCGACCCTAATAGAGATCAAGGATTATAGTCTCTGATGATTTTATATATTTTACCACTAGTAGTTTTAGCTTTTGTTGCTACTAGTTGGTTAGGAGATGGAGGCACTTACCAGCCTCTACTATTGTTAGCTGGCTAATGGATGATACCTACATATTCCTGTTGACTTAGCCAGTAGAGTTTTTATACTCGTATCTTTTGGATAATAGGGTATCCGATACGATGAAAATTTGGCATTGGAGAGTTATCATGTTTGATCATTGTTGAGAATGATTTGAGGTTGAGGGATATTGGAAGATCAGATATTGTGATGTGTTGATTTCTAATGATTTATGAGAGTAAATGTTATGTGGTTGTTTGATGATCTATTAGTGGATAACTATTTTGATGATCTATTATTTGGGTTGTTGTTGATGGTGACATAGTGAGTGTCATGTATGATATTCACAGGTTTGATGTTTATAGTTGGTGATCAGATTATTAATCGGGTGCTAGAGAGTTTACAGTTGAGTGTGCCCATGAGATTTTAATATATCTGGTTAGTTGTGGTTAATTAACAGGATGATAAAATTGATATTTGCTTCCTCTGATATTGGACTATGTGGATAAATAATGATTTGATGTTTTGAATGCTAACTTGCTCTCATGTGGAGTAGAGACTGATTCATCTGATATTATGTGGGTTGATATTTTTGAGGATAAAAATGAGAGTGTCTTGATGATCTTGAATTCTGACTTTATCTTTTGGGTCGTACACATTTATGCATATGGTATTATGTGGTTGGATATACCTTAGTTGCTTGTGGAGGATTAAGGTATTTTTGATTAGTTAGTAGATGAATGATTTAGTTTTTGTTGGTTGATCAGTAAAGGATTGCCATACTCTATTTTTAGAGGTTCGAACCTTTAGGTTATTTGTGCTTAGTTATGTATTTAGAGCACATTTGAGTACATGTTTTGTACTGACGTGGAAAGGACTGATTTAGCCATATATCATTATCGGCTTGGATTGGTTTAGAGGATCGATGTATCCTAGTCAGTGAAGACTTTGACCGTGGATTGTATATATCTGGTGGGATAACTTAGAGGGTGCATTGGGATATGTGACCCACTGATGTAAGGAAGTGTAGAGCAAATTGCTTAACACTTATCGGATATAATCGTTACTAGTGTATACTGGGAGAGTACATTTGGATTTATGATGATAAAATTTTTTTTTTCCATTAGATATAGTCTTGGTAGTCTATGATATTGACTTGCAATGTTATACCATGGTGTGTATATCTTTCTTGTTCCGATACCAGTTCCTTTGAACCTAGAGCAGGGATGTTACTGGATGATTAGGATGCTTTATTTTGGGTTGCTTTTGATTGATGTATTCATGCTTGATACATATGCATGAATTTTGTTTAGATATACCCGTAACCCATGAGTGTTGGTAGCATAAGGTTGGTCTCTTTGATTGAGCTGGTATGCTGATTTTGCATGTCTATGTTGGATGTATATTATGATTGTTATGTGTTGTAGGAGTCCTGTGGTAGACTGTCCATTTGCAAGTAGTATATGTATCCATGTTCTGATATGGTTTGAAAGTTCCTTGTGGATTATAGATATGTAGTTCGGTGTATGTATCTGGATGTATTATTGAAGATATCTTGTTGATTAAATTCGAGATGTAGTATAAGTACATCGGTGGTGTTTTGATGGAGGCATTTTGTCGATTTAATCTGAGTTGGGATATGTACATATGTGTTTGGTGTGGTATCTGAGGTAACATTTTGATTATGTTTGATTTGTGAGTGCACCTGGGTTTAGTATGCTTTATTGGAAGTATATGTTGGTTATACTCTTGGCATAGGTGAAGATATGTCATGTGAGTGTTGTTTGAGGTGTATTGTTGATTTTACTTACATTGATTTTTGCACACGTGTTCGGTATGTATTGTTGGAGGTATCATACTGATTATACCTGAGTTGTGAGTATGTTTGGTGTATAATAATTGGAGGATTTTGTTGATCATACATATGTTGTGTGAGCATGTGTGCTAGGTGTATACATTGGTAGCAGTATGATGATTCTACTTATACTGAATGTAGAATGTGGAGTGACTGCATCATGTCATTTGTTGAATTAACCCATCAACTAATTTTCCTATCAGTGGATGACCCACTAGGATGCTGATAGAGTTGATGATGGATTTGATTAGTTACTAGGTTGTTATATCCTAGGTTAACCACAGCGAATTGTGGTAGAGAGATCTTGTACAGTCTCTAGCTGGATAGTTAGGTGCCTTAGGGTACTTAGGTATTGTTTTGTGGTGGAGCGTTGCTCCCACATATCACGGATTGCTGGTAGCGGAGCATTGCTCCTATATTTATTGCAGATACATATTTCAGATTATTTGTGGTGGAGTGTTGCTCCCACATATTGAGGATTTCCTGTGGGAGAGCGTTGCTCCCACATATGTGGTGTTTCCTGTGATGGAGCGTTGCTCTCACCCTGGAGGATTTATTCTTTGGTGATTTATGTTATTGATGATTAGATTTTTCGATTTATTATCGGAGATCTTATGGATAGGAATGTCTGTGATACGGACATTATGTGTCTTGGTTTTTGCCATATAGGCTTACAGTGCCTTAGATGTTTTCAGGGACTCGATGATCCTGGTATGTCGAGGATGTTTGGATAGGTTTCCATTATCTTTGTGGACGATGTTGTGATCTATTACGGATCCGAGGTGAGTCACGTACACTACCTTTGCATAGATCTAGAGATGATTTGACGAGAACATCTATATGTGATTATCAGTAGTGCTGGTTTGGATTGTCTTTTGTTATGATGTTTGGGACACACGGTCACCAGTAGGAGTGTACCGTGGTTCCACAGGAGATAGAGGTTGTTACCGTTTGGAGCAGCCGAAATCAGTGTAGGAGATCCGCAGTCTTTTGTGACTCGCAGGATATTACAGACCTTTCGTCGAGGGTTTCTTCCGCATAGCTATGCTACTTTCACGCGTGACCATGAAAGGCGTGAAGTTTACTTGGACTGAGGATTGCAAGACCAGCTTCTAGGAGCTGAAGCGGAGACTAGTGTCGGCTTTGATTTTTGGTTTTACCTTATGAAGAGGACGGATTTATCCTCTACACCGACGCGTCTCTACAGGGTATGGGTGCTGTTCTTATGTAGCACGGTAGAGTATTCTTATATGCTTATCGATAGTGGATGGGGCATAAGAAGAAATACCCAGTTCATGATCTGAGTTGGCCGCTATTATTTTTGCCCTAAGGATTTGGCGGCATTACCTGTATGATATTACATTGAGATTCTCACTGACCAACGGAGTCTCAAATATCTGTTCACTCAGAAGGAACTTAATCTTCGACCGAGGAAATAGATGGAGTTTCTGAAGGATTATGATTGTACCATTAGCTATCACCTGGGAAAAGCTAATGTGGTTGCCGATGCATTTAGCTAGAAGTCCAGAGGGACTTTAGCTTGCCACCGAGTTGTGGTCATAGACTTGATTCAGGGTTTCTCCGAGTTAGACCTTGAGGAGCAGGGACAGACCGAGTAGGGTAGTCTTGTTACGATGGTTGCTTAGTCGTCGATCAGGACGAGAATCCGAGAGACCCAGTTGTTGAGACCTCATAGAGCTCAACGTGAGGCAAAGTGGTCCATATTATCATATACAGGATGTTAGAGGCATAAGACTGCCTGAAGTGTTATGCTGACCGGAGTCGGAGACCCTTAGAGTTCTCCATTTGCGACAAGGTATTTCTGCGAGTTTCACCCACGAAAGGGGTGAAGAGATTGGCCTCAGAGGTAAGCTAGCTCCGCGATACATTGGACCTTTCCAGATCTCGGAAAGGATTGGAGCAGTAGCTTATCGGTTGGCACTATTGCCGTCCTTGGCAAGGCGTTCACGCAGTATTCCACGTGTCTACGCTGAGGAGATACGTACCTGACCGACTCATGTGCTGACAGATATTCCAGTTCAGGTACAGCCTGACATTACTTATGAGGAGATTCCGGTACGGATTCTGGACCGGAAGGAGCGTCAGTTACGGAACGAGACTATCCGGCTGGTTAAAGTCGGATGGCAGCATCATTCGGACGAGGAGGCTACTTGGGAGCTCGAGGATACTATCCGAGCTCGATATCCTCATCTTTTCACTTGAGGTATGTGATTTAATTTACCGTTCAGCATTTATACTTTATACCTGTTATTAGTACTTGCTGATGGTAGATACTGAAATTTGGGGACCAAATTTTTATTAGTGGGGGAGAATGTAAAATACCGGAGAAATAGGGAATATTAATAAGGGATTTTTCCGGAATTTTTGGAAATTTTTCGGGAATTTTTCGGAGCTCGTATGGATAAGTTCACGGGGTCCGGGAAAAAGCCTGTTTAGGCTACCCTGTTTTAATAAGGAAAAGATTTATTTTATTTTCATTTTTCTTTTTTTTTTTTTTCTTTTTCTCTTATTCTTTCCCCGTGAGCCCTAATTTCCTCCCCCTGATCCCGAGCGGTTTCCCCTCTTCTTTATCCTCGCCGAATCTGTCTCCTTCCTCGCGACGCCCATCTCCACTGCCACAGCCGACGCCGCCCGGAGAAGTGCTTCTCTTCATCTTCTCTCCCGAGCCGCACACCACCGACCACCAGGTCCGGCACCAGTCGCGGCTGTGCCCTAGGCTTCTCTTCTAGTGCCGCCACCACAACGACGGCGACGCACGGAGCCAGCGCCGCCGTCCGCCTACTTTTCCTCGGCCGAGACTTTCTTCTCTTGTGCCCTAGCGACGGGCCGCACCGCCGTCGCCACTACCGCCGGCGACGCACCCCCTTGCTGTGGAGATTTCAGCGCCGCCGCAGTTACCACTGCTTAGTTCTTTGCTGTGGGGCAGAGCCCTTCTGATCTGCCCTAGTTCTGTCGAAGCCCTTCAAGCCGTGTCTGAGACCTCTCTATCGGGTCATCCTTCTTCGTCATCAGATGCCGGCAGGAAGAAAGCTACCGACACAAGTTTAGGGTAAACATTGATTTAATCTTATTTAGTTGAGGAATTTATTGTGGATTTAGGCATTTAACTATGTTAGGTGTCTGATTTTAGAAATGTTGATTTGTTGGGCAGCAACTTGACCTAATGTCACCACCCACCATTTGATTGGATCTGCTGCCATCGTTGAAAAGAGGAAAATTACGTAAGTGCTCAGGTTGGTTTGGGAATTAGGGTTGTGGTTTGATTTTTATGTGGCTGATCACAGATCTTGATTCTTGCTTGTACAGTCGGTGGAGTTTCCTGCTTGAGCAGCAACCTTTGTCTCCAACAGAATCTTTGGTCCAGCAACCCTAATGTAAGGGTTTGGAGTGTGGTTGAGTTGGCACGTTCTTGATACATGTTGTTATAGGTACAAATTGTTACATAAATGTAATTTATTATGGGTGATTTTAGGTACGTTTTGATATATGATAACTTATAGTTCATATTTTGAACTTGATATTGGTTAGGTATGATTATTTTGGTTGTGGGTGAATTATACTAGATGGTTAGGTTGATTAGGGTTTACCCTAATTCAGGCTTGAGGATTTTATTTAGCCATTTCTTTGGATTTTAGCTAAATAAAATTTCACATTGATTGATACAGGACTTTGACGTGAGACGAGTATCTCGATGTCGGTTTGGACATTTCTATTGGAGGCGGGTACTTTTGACTTATGTCATTTGATATACATAGTAGTGAATTTAACAAGTTGCATTAATTATGTCCTTTATTTGTTTCGGTTAGTCACTATCCATTATTTGATACATGATTGATTGATTGCTTGATTTGCATCCCATGTATACTTTATTTGTTTATACATGCTTATAAGGGGTAGTGATATACCATGCTTCACCATGTTCCGGACCTAGGTTTTTATACCTTCTGTGTACCTTTGATTCGATATGATTCGTTGATCTAGGGTGCACTTTTCTATATATATGGATTTGGTCAGGATGTTTTTATGGTTATTGCCATGCACCATATGCATGATTGCATGCTGTGCGATAGTCCGCTCCATTATTGTTGAGCACATCGCCAGTTACATGGATCCCACCACTCATGGGTTAGTGGTCGATTCAGGCAGAGTGTGTTGCAGCAGGGACTCTGTTAGGCACCGTTGGTCCTCTCATGGGTAGTGTGACACAACGTGTTATCCGGCAGGGATTCCTCCCCGTCATCGTGTACCGGGAGTTGAGAGCATTGCGCTCCCCCATTTATGATTTGGGGTAGGAGGATAGGTGTACTCCGACAGCATCCCGTCCACTCGGTCACTCATCAGGAGTAGTGACGACAGAGTGCACGGTTGTCACAGCCCTACCCACTCGGCCTCACTATTGTGTGAGATGATCGACTGGCGTCAGGGGTGACCAGGACGCAACATTGGCATCATATGCATGATGCATTTATTGCTTGTGTTTGTGTTTGCTGCATTTATATGTTGCATATTGTTTGGATACCTATGTTTGACATGCATACAGGATTTCCTTATTGTTAGTTAGAGCCCTAGAGCCAATCATTTGATGATTGTATGGACTCATGTATATCATATTCTTATATATATATTAAGGCATTTGGTTTTTGGTTATTATGCTTATTTGTATTAGTGCCAGATAAAATAAGTATAGTAACGTCCTTGAGTAGAAGGTTCTTACCTATATCAATCGATTGGTTGAATCGATAGTGAGATGATATAGGGAACACTACTCTAAATCATTCCTAGTCGAGTATTAACATTCAGGGACAATGTTAATACAATAAGACTAGCATGTAGGTCAGCTCGATGACTTGATCTCACAAGTCATGGATATAGAGATATCAAGCTGACACATGGGTATGCATTAGAGAATGTATACTGAATGACCCGCCATGAGAAAGTATCATGGATCGTTATATGAGTGTCATATACTTTCTCATGTGGCTATTAGTATGACTATTAGTCCTTAGACCTGAAGTCACCATGGATCCCTACATAAGGAGTTATGTACTTTAGTTTCATCAAACGTCACCCGTAACTGGGTGGACTATAAAGGCGATTACTGGGTATATAACGAATTATGTAGAAGGATGTGAGTGATGTAGATGGGATCTATCCCTCCCATATGACGGGAGCGACATCGGTATTCTTGATAGAGTGAGACCACTAAGTGCATGGCCATGCCCAAATGAGTCAACATTAGATGTTGAGCTCATTTGATCGAGTGAGTCTACTTGGAGTTCAAGATTTAGATTGATTAGAGGATGACACGGTCTATGCCTCACATTGATCAATCTAGATGTCTAGGATAGAAGGACACTTGTCATTATTTTGTGAGTAGTCACAATTGGTAGTCACAAGGTGATGTCGGATCTCGACATTCTTGTAACTTGGGGAGTAATGATGTGTTGCTAGATACCGCTCATTACTTATGCTCCTAAATGGGTTTAGGGCATTGCCAACGTTACAAGAACCTATAGGGTCACACACTTAGGACAATTAGGTGGAGATTAGGTTCATATGATGAACCAAGAGGATTAGATTCATTTGATGAATCAAATTGGATTAAGAGTAATCCTAATTGGGCTGACTTGAGTTCGACTCAAGTTGATTCATGTGTTAAATGAGTCTAATTTAGATTTTGACTCATTGAATCAATTTAATTTAATGAATTAGATTCATTATATTAAGTTGGCTCGAATCAAATGGTTGGATTATATCCACCATGGTAGAGATTGAGTCAAGTTTGACTTGACTTGAGAAGGAAGACCAAAGGTCAATTTTGACTTGACCTTTTTGCCACCTCATTGGTGAGTTGACATTAGGTGGACCAATAATGATGTTCCACATCATCATGGGTGCCACCTCATGGAAGTAACAAAGCCACTCTCTTAATGGTTTCATATTAATTGCAATTAATGCAATTAATGTGATTTTATGGTTTCATATTAATTGCAATTAATGCAATTAATGTGAATTTTGAAAGTGGCCGACCACTTGGTTTTTGGGTGTGAATTTGATTTTTCCCATTCAAGTGATGTAACTTCTTCTTCTCCCTTGTGTTCTTCCTCTCAAGCTCTCCCTCTCCCTCTCCTCCTCCCTTGGCCGAACCACATATGTGCTAGCACACCTTGGTTTTTGGTCATCTCCATCTAGTGTGTCCGTGTGGATACTTCTAGAGGACCGGCGCTTGACGGTCTTGAGATCCGGTATCATTTGGACGAGCGGGAACGCGAAGGGCATCGCTACAAGGGTAAACATCTTTTTCTCGTAGATCTAAGTAGTAGATCAGTTTTTGAACTCGTACAAGAAATAGTTTTTCGAATTTTGTATACGAATCTTTGCACGGATCTACGGCTTTGGGTCCTTCGGGGTTTCCGCGACGCGAAAAAGCGATTTTCGTGGCCCGAAGAACCCAACAGTGGTTTCAGAGCCACGTGCAAAGACTTGTACGAGTTAGTTTTTGGTTTTTGGAAAACAAAACTTCTGTGATTTTCTGTAAAAAAATTCAATTTTTATGTTTTTATGGGTAATTTTTCCTTATAGGCGAAGCACAAGTGTCTCGGCACTTGTAGGCTTCGGCTATCGGGAAGAATTTTCCCAAACGACTTCGTTTCGACCCAAAATCTTTTGGGACAGCGGACTCGGGTGCCTTTAGATCGCAACGGAGCAACTCACGATGGTTAGATCGTGGGGGCGCTGCCCCTAACCCCGCAAGGGATTTGCTCCGCGATCGCACCCGAAATCGCTAAAACGAACCCGTCGGGAAGATTTTTCCGAACGGTAATGTCTCGCCCAAATCGTTTTGGGACAGTGGGTTTAGGCGCTGTTGGATCGCAGGAACCCTCGCGATGGTTAGATCGCGGGGAGGGGCGCTGCCCCGCAAGGGGATCCGCTCCGCGATTGCGCCCGAAACCGCTAACCGGGCTGAATTTTATTTGTAAATTGTAAAAATTATTTTAAAATTACAGAAAATAAGAAAATATATAATTTTGAATTATATATTAATTTTGTGATAGTCATGGCCCAAAACCCAATATGATTGGTTGTGTTGTAATTCATAATACGACCTGCGTGCCGTGATGTGTTTTCGCGTGTTGTATTTATTTTATTATTCGCGACCTGCGCGTCGTGCCTCGTCTTTTATTCTTGTTGTAAATTAGATTTAGACTCGAATGTAACTCGAGTTTCAAATTGTAATGTACAAATTGGAGCGGTGGAGGGTCCACACGAGACGGAGTTCCGAGGCGGGCACGAGCAACACAAGGTGGTCAAAGGGAGGAGCTTGGAGAAGCTGTTGACCCTAGGTTGACCATTCGATCTTCTCATTGGCTTGAGAAGATCGTAGTAGGGCCATGACTAAATCACAAATAAATTAATTAATTAATTATTATGTATATGATGCATGTTTAATAGTTAATTAATTAATTAGTGCCTTAACGATTAGATTAGATCTAAGTCGTGCACATGATGCACCCTTGCGATTAGATTAGATCTAAGTCATGTACAAGATGCATCCTTCTCGATTAGATTAGATCTAGATCGAACTAACTCTAAATGCCTAACCGTGCCGTGATACCTATCACTACCTCGATCACATGTATTGTTGAATCTGCCAAAGCAGAGCAATACATATTATCTTGGTAGGGTACGGAGGGACAAACTTGGTCCCGCCTATCAACGCATGGGGTGAATTCAAACTCAATTAGATTGAGTATTCCTAGTTACTCGGTTGGATCGAGTCAACTATAGGCATTCTTCCAATAGTTGGAAAGGTAGGACAAAATCACGTTTATATTAACGCTCGGGCGTATTAGCCAAAGCTAACTCGAGTTTTAATATAAATATGGATCTTGATCCTATAAACAAGAGTTGCATAGAGATGTAATTGGTAATCGTTAACTACCGATCATGCTAAGCCTTGGGCGTATTAGCCAAAGCTAACTCAAGGGTTAGTATGATGTGGATCTTGTCCCACAAGAATTATAGAATTCAGTGAGAGCATCATTTAATTAAAGGCCTAATTAAATGATTTTAAAAGAATATGATACTTATTTCTGCATTTATTTCTGTTGTAGAATTTCCATGACGTCGAATACGAACATTTTCTCCCTGCGATCTGTCCTTAAAAAGGACAAGCTCAACGGAGAAAATTTCCTGGACTGGTACAGGAACCTGAGAATTGTTCTCACTCAGGAACGTAAATTGTACGTTCTGGAGCAGCCCATTCCGGAGGCTCCTCCTGCCACTGCCACGCGAGCAACCCGAGATGCTTACATGAAGCATCAAGATGACGCATTGGATGTGTCCTGTCTTATGCTCGCGACCATGAACTCTGTGCTTCAGAAGCAACATGAGTTGATGGGTGCTTACGATATGGTTGCACATCTTCGTCAACTATATCAAGGACAAGCAGGGCACTGGAGGAGGAACTTCACGGGATACCTGGATGATCTTAATAAGAAGAGAAATAAGATTTCTACTTCAGGTATAAATGTTATAGAAGTCAACCTCTCTATTCCTTCGCCGTGGGTATTAGATACCGGATGTGCTTCGCACATTTGTACTAGTGTACAAGCACTGAGAAATAGCAGAGCATTGACAAAGGGCGAGATAGACCTACGAGTAGGCAATGGAGCACGGGTTGCTGCTGTTGCTGTATTTTCTATCTCTGCCCTCTGGGCTTATACTAGAGTTAGACGATTGTTGTTATGTGCCTGCATTGACTAAGAACATTATATCAGTTTCTTGTTTGGACAAGAAAGGATTCTCGTTTATAATAAAGAACAAATGTTGTTCTATCTATTTAAACGATATGTTCTATTGTAGTGCACCTCTGATGAACGGACTCTATATTCTAGACCTTGAGAGCTCTATCTATAACGTTAGTACCAAGAGGTTCAAATCGAACGATATGAACCACACCTATCTCTGGCACTGTCGCTTAGGTCATATAAATGATAAGCGCTTATCCCAACTCCATAAGGATGGTATGCTGGACTCATTTGATTTAGAATCATATGAGATATGCGAGTCATGCCTACGAGGCAAGATGACCAAGACCCCCTTTAGTGGGCCTAGCGAGAGAGCAACTGATTTGTTAGGACTCATACATAGTGATGTATGTAGCCCTTTCAATGTCGCTGCTAGAGGTGGTTATAGATACTTCATCACATTTACTGATGACTTCAGTAGATACAGTTATGTGTACCTGATGACACATAAATCTGAATCCTTTGAAAAGTTCAAAGAATTCAAGAATGAAGTACAGACCAGCTTGGCAAGAGTATTAAAATACTTCGATCAGATCGAGGTGGTGAATACTTAAGCCATGAGTTTCGTGACTATCTAGTTGAGTGTGGGATCCTATCCCAACTCACTCCTCCTGGAACACCACAGTGGAATGGTGTATCCGAAAGGAGGAATCGCACCCTATTAGATATGGTACGATCTATGGTGAGTCACACAGATCTTCCAACATATCTATGGGGATATGCTCTAGACACGGCAGCTTTCATTCTCAACCGAGTTCCATCCAATGCCGTGATAAAGACACCATATAGGATATGGACTGGGAGAGATGCCCAGGTGTCTTTCATGAAGATTTGGGGTTGTGAGGCTTACGTACGACGTCAAGTCTCAGACAAATTAGGACCTAAATCCGACAAGTGCTATTTCATCAGATATTCCAAGGAAACTCAGGGATATTACTTCTACATTCCCAGTCAGCACAAGGTAGTTGTGGCAAAGACTGGGGTCTTTCTAGAAAGGGACTTTGTTTCTAGAAAGACTAGTGGTAGCGCGTTCGATCTTGAAGAAGTTCAAGATGCGAACAATAGCACTGATGCCTCGATGGAAGTTGAACTGGAACCACAAAGTGTTGTGGATGATGTTGTTCTACAAAGAGTTGAGGAACAACAACCAGTTCAAGTAGACATACCTCTTCGCAGGTCTGATAGGGTACATCGTCAGCCTGAGAGATATTCATTTCTCGTGTCTGACCATGATGACGTTGTGCTCATAGAGGATGAGCCTAACACCTATCAGGAAGCTGTGATGAGACCAGATTCCAAGATATGGCGGATGGATATCAAAAACCATGTTTCTGAATGGAAACATACTCGAGGATGTGTACATGACACAACCTGAGGGTTTTTGTAGTTCCACAGCCATAGGATCTATCATGTATTCCATGTTATGTACTCGACCTGATGTCTCATATGCTATGAGCATGACGAGCAGATACCAGTCAGATCCAGGTGAAAGTCACTAGATAGCGGTCAAGAATATTCTTAAGTACTTGAGAAGGACTAAAGAATATTTCTTGATATATGGAGGCGATGATGAGCTAGCTGTAAAGAGTTACAGTGATACTAGCTTCCAGACCGACCAGGATGATTAAAATCGCAGTCGAGGTTCGTGTTTTGCTTGAATGGTAGTGCTATGAGCTGGCAGAGTTCACAGCAGTTCTACAACGTTTCCATCTCATTCGAGAGATTATCGATAGAGGAGATGTGAAGATTTGCAGAGTATCTATAGAAGCTAACATCGCAGATCCCTTGACCAAGGCTTTGGCACAGAGAAAGCATGATGGTCATACTAGGTCATTAGGCCTTAGAGCCTATACTGATTGGCACTAGTGCTAGTGGGAGATTGTTAGTTAGAGCCCTAGAGCCAATCATTTGATGATTGTATGGACTCATGTATATCATATTCTTATATATATATTAAGACATTTGGTTTTTGGTTATTATGCTTATTTGTATTAGTGCCAGATAAAATAAGTATAGTAACGTTCTTGAGTAGAAGGTTCTTACCTATATCAATCGATTGGTTGAATCGATAGTGAGATGATATAGGGAACACTACTCTAAATCATTCCTAGTCGAGTATTAACATTCAGGGACAATGTTAATACAATAAGACTAGCATGTAGGTCAGCTCGATGACTTGATCTCACAAGTCATGGATATAGAGATATCAAGCTGACACATGGGTATGCATTAGAGAATATATACTGAATGACCCGCCATGAGAAAGTATCATGGATCGTTATATGAGTGTCATATACTTTCTCATGTGGCTATTAGTATGACTATTAGTCCTTAGACCTGAAGTCACCATGGATCCCTACATAAGGAGTTATGTACTTTAGTTTCGTCAAACGTCACCCGTAACTGGGTGGACTATAAAGGCGATTACTGGGTATATAACGAATTATGTAGAGGGATGTGAGTGATGTAGATGGGATCTATCCCTCCCATATGACGGGAGCGACATCGGTATTCTTGATAGAGTGAGACCACTAAGTGCATGGCCATGCCCAAATGAGTCAACATTAGATGTTGAACTCATTTGATCGAGTGAGTCTACTTGGAGTTCAAGATTTAGATTGATTAGAGGATGACACGGTCTATGCCTCACATTGATCAATCTAGATGTCTAGGATAGAAGGACACTTGTCATTATTTTGTGAGTAGTCACAATTGGTAGTCACAAGGTGATGTCGGATCTTGACATTCTTGTAACTTGGGGAGTAATGATGTGTTGCTAGATACCGCTCATTACTTATGCTCCTAAATGGGTTTAGGGCATTGCCAACGTTACAAGAACCTATAGGGTCACACACTTAGGACAATTAGGTGGAGATTAGGTTCATATGATGAACCAAGAGGATTACATTCATTTGATGAATCAAATTGGATTAAGAGTAATCCTAATTGGGCTGACTTGAGTTCGACTCAAGTTGATTCATGTGTTAAATGAGTCTAATTTAGATTTTGACTCATTGAATCAATTTAATTTAATGAATTAAATTCATTATATTAAGTTGGCTCGAATCAAATGGTTGGATTATATCCACCATGGTAGAGATTGAGTCAAGTTTGACTTGACTTGAGAAGGAAGACCAAAGGTCAATTTTGACTTGACCTTTTTGCCACCTCATTGGTGAGTTGGCATTAGGTGGACCAATAATGATGTTCCACATCATCATGGGTGCCACCTCATGGAAGTAACAAAGCCACTCTCTTAATGGTTTCATATTAATTGCAATTAATGCAATTAATGTGATTTTATGGTTTCATATTAATTGCAATTAATGCAATTAATGTGAATTTTGAAAGTGGCCGGCCACTTGGTTTTTGGGTGTGAATTTGATTTTTCCCATTCAAGTGATGTAACTTCTTCTTCTCCCTTGTGTTCTTCCTCTCAAGCTCTCCCTCTCCCTCTCCTCCTCCCTTGGCCGAACCACATATGTGCTAGCACACCTTGGTTTTTGGTCATCTCCATCTAGTGTGTCCGTGTGGATACTTCTAGAGGACCGGCGCTTGACGGTCTTGAGATCCGGCATCATTTGGACGAGCGGGAACGCGAAGGGCATCGCTACAAGGGTAAACATTTTTTTATCGTAGATCTAAGTAGTAGATCAGTTTTTGAACTCATACAAGAAATAGTTTTTTGAATTTTGTATACGAATATTTGCACGGATCTACGGCTTTGGGTCCTTCGGGGTTTCCGCGACGCGAAAAAGCGGTTTTCGTGGCCCGAAGAACCCAACACTTATCCCTCGGACTGTTTGACCTTAAACTCAGGACCTGGTTAGTACAGTATACTCCTGTTTACTTCAGATGCATTTTTATCTTACTTATCAGGAGACTGTACGCATGATTAGTGCTAGGTGTTGTTTCCCTACTTTGTATATCAGTTGTACCTACTGAGTGTTGGACTCACCCCGCCTCCATTGTTGATATTTTCAGGTTGATGCTGTCAGGAGAGAGTTCCAGTTGCTGGTCCCTGCAGACCTCGAGGATATGATTAGTCTTTTGGTTTTTCTTTCATAGACTATGTTTTGAACTTGTTTTGTTTTTGGATTAATCTACTTATGGACATGGTACGGATTTTATTATGTCGATGGATTTGGATTTGGATTTTATTCTACTACATGCCTGCCTAGACGGTAGAAGAGGTGAGTTCATCGATTTTGAGCTTTACGAGTGTAGTTGAGTAGGGTGGTTTTCGAGTCAGAGTATTGCTGCTTTGTTTGATTATATATAACTGCGTGGATGTTTGTGTGGTTGTGTTATATTTATTGTTATTATTCCAGCAGCACGTGGCTGAGGTATGGAGATATGTAGAAAGTTTCAGATTGTCCGCCGTACAGGGGAGATGCTGCCGAAATGTCTTCGGACAGGGACTCCTCTGGGGCGTGACATTTTTTGCCTTAGAAAAATAATAAGAAGTGAGTGGAAGCAAAAAGAAATAAAATGAAATAAAAAGAAGAGGAAGTCAAGGATTGAACCTTGAACCTCTTATATGATAATTCATAGAATTAACTAGTAGAAACCAATTGGGATAGAGAGAAGATATTGATAGCAAGGAAAGGGAATGCATGATAAAGATAGGAGTAAAGATCTAAGAAGAGAAAGCAAGAAAAGAACAAGAGAAAGGCAACTTGCCTTCCTCCCTTTCTCTCCCTCTTCCTCTTTGATTTTTGCCGAAAACTTAAAGAGGAATTAAGGGGATTCATTCCCCCTTATTTTATCATGAATGGTGAGAATAAATAGAAAATAAAATAAATGTAAGAAAAATAGAAAATAGGTTAAGGGAGAAGGAAAGCAAAAATCAATTTTGCTACTTCCCCCTTAACATAAAAGGGAGCAAGAAAAGAGAAAATTATTTTTCTCTCATTTTCTCTCATTCATCCTCTTCCTCACCGAGAACACCACAGTCCCCTCTCCTCCATCTTCGGCCCCAAAGCCAAGTTTGTTCCCTAAGAAAGCCTAAGATACAAGGAGGACTTAGCAAAGGAATCAAGGGAAAGGAACTAGAAGAAGAGGCTACTTCTTCTTCACCATACCTTAGATCCACAAGCGAAAAGGATGTAAGCTTCCCCTCACCTGTGGTACAAGGCTTTTATGTGATTTTCGGATTCTATAAGGATTAGAAAACCTAGAAAAGAATTTAAGAAAATTTGGCTAAAGAAAGGGTTTTCAAATCTAGGATGGTTTAAACAAGTCCTTATTTCATGATATTCTTTCTATGCTATGTAGGAAGGATTTTCTTCATGTTTTTATACTTAAATGATGCTTGATCAGAGGAATACCTAACCCTAGAATTTCGGCCAAAAATATGTTAAGGAGGTTAGTGAAAAATATTGTTTAACTAAACTAGTACAAAATTTCTCCCATGAACTACTAAGGGTTTTTATTGGTTTTCTTGCTTGAAAGTTACTTGGAACCAAAGAAATCCATTTATATGTTTTGGCCAAGAAAAAGGGCTTAGGGTTAGGAAGACCTTTAAATTTAAATAACCATGTTTGTATGATAGAATATAGAGTTCTCTTAAAGAATTGCATGTTGTACATTGCTAGAAATTCATGAACTCTTATTTTAGATTTTCGGCCATGATAAGATGGATAGTTTAGAAAAGCTTGAACAAAATTCTAATATGCACAAGACCTCTGTGATATTATGATATGAAAGTTGTTTAATGCCCTTATGTTTAAATTGAGTATAGAAAATTAGTTACATGATATATGACATGTAAGATCACAAGGGTCCTAGCTTGTTTATGAACCAACTTTATATATGATGTTCTTAGTAATTTTTTCCATGAAACTTACTTAGGTTTTCCATGCTTTAGGCCACTTAAAACCAAGTTTAGAGATTGGTAGGTTTCGGCCATAAGGAAAAATAAAAGAAAAAGGGAAAGAAACCTAGGAAGCCTAAGACACAATTCACATGTATGTTTATTATGCTTGTCTTTATACATGCTATGAAACTTGTATAATATCTCATGCTTTTAGGCAATTTGAAGCAAGTTTATATTCTGTGAGTTTCGGCCAAGTAGGGTTTAAAAGACCTAGAGGCCTTAGAAATGAATCCAAATGTGTTAAAAGTGCTTCTTATGAAAATATGATAATGTGTTGATTGTGTCACATATTTGTATAATTTTTCCATGACCTAAATGGATCATTGTGTGTTTCGGCCATGAAGGGATAAATTCCCTAGAAACCCTAGAACAAAAATTAAATATGCTTATGTCACTCTACATGAAATATGATAAGTAGAAAACCAAAGTTCTCATACTATATGTTGTTTAGTGAGCAAAGTTTTTATACATGCTATTTTACTTTGTAAGGCTTGTACCAAGGGTGGACTCCTAATCAGTCCCTAGGCCTTGCTTTGTGATCTAGGCTAAGCCTTGCTTTGTGATCTCGGCTAATAAGGGATGGGCTCCTTAGTACACCCCTAGGCCTTGCTTTGTGATCTAGGCTACGCCTTGCTTTGTGATCTAGGCTAATAAAGGATGGACTCTTCAAGTACGCCCCTAGGGCATGCTTTGTGATCTTGACCTAGTTCCTAGTATGATTCAAGACTTGCTACCTTGGATATACTTAGGACGCGCGCATCTATGTTATGTATGTATGGTACAAGCCGGGGCCCTAAATATGTTGATATTATGTTCAAGTATATATATGTAAGAAGAAAATGATTTAAAAAGATCATGAGACATACACATGTTTTTCGGATACATGTTTTTAAAATCATGATGCATATAATCTATGATTATGTTGTGTTGAGGCTATGATTTAAGATATGCCATGATATGATTATGTTATGTTTCATGCTATGTTTTAAGAGATGATATGCCATGATAAGATTATGTTATGTTTCATGCTATGTTTTAAGAGATGATATGCCATGATATGACTATGTTATGCTTCATGCTATGCTTTAAGAGATGATATGCCATGACTAGTTATAATGTTTGTTATGTTGCATGATATGCTTAAAGAGTATGATATGTTATGCCATGACTAGTTGAGATCATGTTAAGTTGAGACATTATTTGATTATGTGCTGATTGTTGGTTTTAGTGAGTAGGAAAGGAACTTACTGAGCCATGAGTGCTCATAGCTTACTTTACTTGTACCACAGATAAAGGAAAAAGCTGGATGACGTAAAGGAGCAGCAGGAGGGGCAACGAAGATGTGTGTGGCGGTGGTTAGACAACTAATTAAGAACCTGCTTTAAAGCCTTTAAGAACTATGCTTTGGTTTTGTGAAATGTAATACAATATGGGTGACTTGATGTTAAATTTTTATTTATTTTGTTATCATGTTATGAAACCATGTTAGTGTAGTTCGGTTTTTTAATTAAGCTAAGAAAAATAATTTTAAGTCTTTCGCTGTAATATGTACGTAGAGTATCGTAGCCCCGTCCCTTGTTGATAGCAGGGTGGGCGGCCCTTACAGGTTGGTATCAGAGCCAAAGTTTATTGCCAGCTCACTATACACACATCAAGCCTCCTACCTGCCGCTCCAAGTAAGAATGTTTATGCTAAATTTACTTGTTATATGATTATGTTTAATTTTCTTGTTACATGCTTATGTTTAGTCTCCTGTTATATAACTTATGCTTTATTTTTCTTTCTTGTTATATTGCCTATGTTTTATTTCTTTACTACATTGCTTATGCTTTATTTCCTTATGTTACATTGTTTGTCATTATATTCCTTATTTTTCCTTATGTTGTTTATGCTTTAGATTCATGTTTTACTTGCTTATATTTGATGCTTTATTCTATTCTTTTAGTTATAAATTAGATTAGGAGTATATATTGGTAGGTTAGGAATAATACCATAACAAATAGATAGAAACAAACCAGTACGTTAGTTTGGCTAAAATCGATAACCACTTACACTAGTCTATTTCTTTTAGATAAACATGGTTAGGACACGCAATGCCCGAACCGGAGGGACAGTGACTCCACCAGATCTGACGCAGGTAGTCACAGACCTTCAGCATCAGATCGCAGAACAACAACAACTGATCACTACCTTAATGGGTCAGCAACCTGTTGTACCTACAGCCGCACCAGTGCCCCCGGCAGCCCCTACTCCGATGGTCCGACAAGAGGCCTATCTGATTCAGTGGCAAAGGCTTAAGCCGGAAGCATTCTCGGGAAACTGTGAACCATGGGATGCGCAAGCCTGGCTCAAAACCATGGAGAACATAATGGAATTATTGGATTGGCCTGAACACGAGAAGGTCAAATGCGCGTCGTCCTGTCTTACCGGAGATGCCCGGATGTGGTGGGACAGAGTAAAGGCGAAAAGGCAAATAAATCAAATGCAGTGGACAGATTTTGAGACAGAGTTCTTAGAGGAATTTTTCCATATGCAAGTGACCAACAAGCACTATGACGATTTCACTGAGTTTCGGCAAGGTGATCTGTCAGTCAATGAAGCCGTCAAGAGGTTCAACCGCCTAGCCCGACTGTGCCCAGAACTGGTCCGTACTGAAAAAGAAAGGGTCCGGTTAATGTTAAAGATGCTCCGACCCGAGATAGCTCTGAACGTAGCCGGCGGAGTTAATAGACCGCAGACTGAAGAGGAGCTAGTCAGCAGTGCCCTGATTACCGAGCACTATCAGGAAGCAATGAACAAGGGCAAGAACCAAGCACTGACCGGAGCACAAAAATCGCACAATACCAGAACCGACTGGAAAGGAAACTCAGGTGGAAAGAGAAAACAGTGGAATAAAACGAAAGGTGGTCCGGCTAATAAGCAGACCAAGTACCCTCAGTGTGCCACATGTGGGAAGATGCATTCTGGAGTATGTCGTCTGAGCACCAGAAAGTGCTACAATTGCGGAAAGGAAGGTCATTTGACAAGAGATTGCCCTACTCAGCCTCACGCACCACCTTCGCAGGACTTCCAGAACAGGAGTGCCCCCGCACAGCTTCACCAGATGCAAGCTGCCATAGAAGGGACTTCAATCAGCCAAGGAAGATTGGAGGCCCCTCCCACTATGACCGATGCCAGAATCTACTCACTTACCCAGGAAGACGTGGCGAATGCCTCTACTGTTGTCACAGGTCAGCTACTTATTTACAATCAGTATGCTGTAGTATTATTTGATACCGGGGCAACACACTCGTTCGTCTCAACGCCTTTTATGAAGAAGCTAGATATACCACTCCGAACTCTAGAGGACACGTTCTTAACAACCTTACCATCCGGGGAGATTATGCCATCGGACCATATGCTGCAAGCAGTACTCATTCGGATCGCAAACAGAGAACTCTACTGCAATCTGATAGTATTTGATATGCAGGATTATGACATAATTTTGGGCATGGATTTCCTTAGTAAGTACGGCGCTTCAATCGAGTGCCGCAAAAGAAAAGTGATTTTCTGACCCGAAAATGAACCAAAGTTTGAATTTTACGGGGAATCAAAAGGAACGGAGAAGTTATTGTCATCTATTAAAGCACAAAAGATGTTAGATAAAGGATGTATGGGGTTTCTAGCACACGTGGTTGATACCAATTAAGTCAAAGACCCGAAGTTAGAAGACGTCAGAGTAGTATGCAACTATCCAAAAGTATTTCCTTATGAACTACCAGGGTTGGCCCCTGACAAAGAGATAGAATTCGGAATCGAATTGATTCCTGGTACTCAGCCGATTTCAAAAGCACCTTATCGTATGGCTCCGGCTGAATTAAAGGAACTTCAGGAACAGTTATCCGAATTACTCGACAAGGGACTTATTCGTCCTAGTCACTCTCCATGGGGAGCTCCAGTGCTATTCGTAAAGAAGAAGGATGGGTCTATGCGAATGTGTATAGACTACCGAGCGCTGAATAATGTGACGATCAAGAACCGGTACCCACTCCCACGGATCGATGACCTGTTTGATCAACTGAAGGGTGCGACCGTTTTCTCAAGATAGATCTACGATCTGGTTATCATCAAGTGAAGGTGAAACCAGATGATATACCAAAAATAGCATTTCGAACCCGATATGGACATTATGAGTTCATAGTTATGCCTTTCGGAGTAACCAACGCTCCTGCAGTATTTATGGACCTGATGAATCGAGTATTTATGGCATATCTTGATAAATTTGTAATCGTCTTCATTGATGATATACTTATCTACTCAAGAACCCCAGAAGAACATGCTGAACACCTGAATACTGTACTACAGATCCTTCAAGAGAAACAACTATATGCAAAATTCTCCAAATGCGAGTTTTGGCTTGACCGGGTAATATTCCTAGGTCATGTCATCTCTAAAGATGGAGTTATGGTGGATCTAAATAAAATTGAAGATGTAAATAACTGGAACCGACCAAAGAATGCCAGCGAAGTCAGGAGTTTTCTCGGACTAGCAGGTTATTACAGGAAATTCGTAGAGAATTTCTCCAAAATCGCAGCCCCTATGACAACCCTCACCAAGAAAAATACAAAGTATGAATGGACAGAAGCTTGCGAGAAGAGTTTCGCAGAATTAAAAAGGAGACTGACCAGTGCTCCGATTCTTACTCTTCCGGAAACCAACAGAGGCTTCGATATGTACAGCGATGCTTCCATCACAGGACTTGGAGCTGTACTCATGCAAGATGGCAAAGTCATTGCTTACGCTTCTAGACAACGTAAAGAACATGAGAAGAATTATCCCATTCACGACTTAGAACTAGCAGCCGTGGTCTTCGCTCTCAAAATATGGAGACATTATTTATATGGAGCTCAGTGTAAGATTTATACCGACCATCAGAGTCTGAAATACTTCTTCACGCAAAAAGACCTGAATATGAGGCAACGCCGATGGCTCGAATTAGTCAAAGATTATGACTGCGAGATTCTTTATCACCCAGGAAAGGCGAACAAAGTGGCCGATGCACTCAGCCGAAGGTTCAGTGCCACCTGATGCAGCTATTTTAAAGTTCGAGGACGAACTTTTTATGAGGTACGGGGTATTGTAATACCCACTAAGATTGTAAGATAAATATATGAATATGGGATTTTTTGCCTTAGAAAAATAATAAGAAGTGAGTGGAAGCAAAAAGAAATAAAATGAAATAAAAAGAAGAGGAAGTCAAGGATTGAACCTTGAACCTCTTATATGATAATTCATAGAATTAACTAGTAGAAACCAATTGGGATAGAGAGAAGATATTGATAGCAAGGAAAGGGAATGCATGATAAAGATAGGAGTAAAGATCTAAGAAGAGAAAGCAAGAAAAGAACAAGAGAAAGGCAACTTGCCTTCCTCCCTTTCTCTCCCTCTTCCTCTTTGATTTTTGCTGAAAACTTAAAGAGGAATTAAGGGGATTCATTCCCCCTTATTTTATCATGAATGGTGAGAATAAATAGAAAATAAAATAAATGTAAGAAAAATAGAAAATGGGTTAAGGGAGAAGGAAAGCAAAAATCAATTTTGCTACTTCCCCCTTAACATAAAAGGGAGCAAGAAAAGAGAAAATTATTTTTCTCTCATTTTCTCTCATTCATCCTCTTCCTCACCGAGAACACCACAGTCCCCTCTCCTCCATCTTCGGCCCCAAAGCCAAGTTTGTTCCCTAAGAAAGCCTAAGATACAAGGAGGACATAGCAAAGGAATCAAGGGAAAGGAACTAGAAGAAGAGGCTACTTCTTCTTCACCATACCTTAGATCCACAAGCGAAAAGGATGTAAGCTTCCCCTCACCTGTGGTACAAGGCTTTTATGTGATTTTCGGATTCTATAAGGATTAGAAAACCTAGAAAAGAATTTAAGAAAATTTGGCTAAAGAAAGGGTTTTCAAATCTAGGATGGTTTAAACAAGTCCTTATTTCATGATATTCTTTCTATGCTATGTAGGAAGGATTTTCTTCATGTTTTTATACTTAAATGATGCTTGATCAGAGGAATACCTAACCCTAGAATTTCGGCCAAAAATATGTTAAGGAGGTTAGTGAAAAATATTGTTTAACTAAACTAGTACAAAATTTCTCCCATGAACTACTAAGGGTTTTTATTGGTTTTCTTGCTTGAAAGTTACTTGGAACCAAAGAAATCCATTTATATGTTTTGGCCAAGAAAAAGGGCTTAGGGTTAGGAAGACCTTTAAATTTAAATAACCATGTTTGTATGATAGAATATAGAGTTCTCTTAAAGAATTGCATGTTGTACATTGCTAGAAATTCATGAACTCTTATTTTAGATTTTCGGCCATGATAAGATGGATAGTTTAGAAAAGCTTGAACAAAATTCTAATATGCTCAAGACCTCTGTGATATTATGATATGAAAGTTGTTTAATGCCCTTATGTTTAAATTGAGTATAGAAAATTAGTTACATGATATATGACATGTAAGATCACAAGGGTCCTAGCTTGTTTATGAACCAACTTTATATATGATGTTCTTAGTAATTTTTGCCATGAAACTTACTTAGGTTTTCCATGCTTTAGGCCACTTAAAACCTAGTTTAGAGATTGGTAGGTTTCGGCCATAAGGAAAAATAAAAGAAAAAGGGAAAGAAACCTAGGAAGCCTAAGACACAATTCACATGTATGTTTATTATGCTTGTCTTTATACATGCTATGAAACTTGTATAATTTCTCATGCTTTTAGGCTATTTGAAGCAAGTTTATATTCTGTGAGTTTCGGCCAAGTAGGGTTTAAAAGACCTAGAGGCCTTAGAAATGAAACCAAATGTGTTAAAAGTGCTTCTTATGAAAATATGATAATGTGTTGATTGTGTCACATATTTGTATAATTTTTCCATGACCTAAATGGATCATTGTGTGTTTCGGCCATGAAGGGATAAATTCCCTAGAAACCCTAGAACAAAAATTAAATATGCTTATGTCACTCTACATGAAATATGATAAGTAGAAAACCAAAGTTCTTATACTATATGTTGTTTAGTGACCTAAATGTGGCTAGGGTAAGTTTCGGCCATACCTATTGTATGATGTCTTGTTATGAATTTATACATGATGTTAGTTCAAGTTCACATGCTTGTATGTTTGTTTTTAGCCCTAATGAATACTTGTTAAAAGATTGACCAAGACATACGTTAAGGGCTTGAAGGACTTAGGAACTAGCTCAATATGCTTACTATGCTATTTGGAAAAAAATGCTATAAATATGGTTTAAGGTTTCCATGCTTTCATGACATTTGGGACCTTGTCTATATACTGATAGGGTTCGGCCACATGAGTTTAAGGACTTGGAGAACTTAGAAACCAAGTTAATCATGCTTATACTGCTTCCTATGAAATTTATGTGATGATGATTTAGGGTTCACATGCTTGGAGGTTGTTTTTACCTAAATTGAGACCTAAGGGGGTTTGGCCATGATAGGAACCCAAGGGTTTAGGAAGCTTAGAACCCAAGTTAACTATGTTACCATGTTTCTTATGATAGTATAATCACATGATATACCCTTATGCTTAACCATGTGTGCTTGTGATTTATACCTTTTTTATGATATGATGTGGATAGAGATATGCATGTTTTAATGATATGTTATGTGCTTAGAAATATGCAAGCTTTAATGATATGCTATGTACTTAGAATATGCCTACTTTTTATGACATGATGTATGCCTAAGTGATGCATACTTTTTATGATATGATGTATGCCTAAGTGATGCATACTTTCTTATGACATGATGTATGCCTAAGTGATGCATACTTTTTATGATATGATGTATGCCTAAGTGATGCATACTTTTATGATATAATGTATGCCTAAGTGATGCATACTTTTATGCTATGCTATGTGACTAAATGATGCATTTTTATACATGCTATTTTACTTTGTAAGGCTTGTACCAAGGGTGGACTCCTAATCAGTCCCTAGGCCTTGCTTTGTGATCTAGGCTAAGCCTTGCTTTGTGATCTAGGCTAAGCCTTTCTTTGTGATCTAGGCTAATAAGGGATGGGCTCCTTAGTACACCCCTAGGCCTTGGCTTGTGATCTAGGCTACGCCTTACTTTGTGATCTAGGCTAATAAGGGATGGACTCTTCAAGTACGCCCCTAGGCCATGCTTTGTGATCTTGACCTAGTTCCTAGTATGATTCAAGACTTGCTACCTTGGATATACTTAGGACGTGCGCATCTATGTTATGTATGTATGGTACAAGCCGGGGCCCTAAATATGTTGATATTATGTTCAAGTATATATATGTAAGAAGAAAATGGTTTTAAAAGATCATGAGACATACACATGTTTTTCGGATACATGTTTTTAAAATCATGATGCATATAATCTATGATTATGTTGTGTTGAGGCTATGATTTAAGATATGCCATGATATGATTATGTTATGTTTCATGCTATGTTTTAAGAGATGATATGCCATGATAAGATTATGTTATGTTTCATGCTATGTTTTAAGAGATGATATGCCATGATATGATTATGTTATGCTTCATGCTATGCTTTAAGAGATGATATGCCATGACTAGTTATAATGTTTGTTATGTTGCATGATATGCTTAAAGAGTATGATATGTTATGCCATGACTAGTTGAGATCATGTTAAGTTGAGACATTATTTGATTATGTGCTGATTGTTGGTTTTAGTGAGTAGGAAAGGAACTTACTGAGCCATGAGTGCTCATAGCTTACTTTCCTTGTACCACAGATAAAGGAAAAAGCTGGATGAGTTAAAGGAGCAGCAGGAGGGGCAACGAAGATGTGTGTGGCGGTGGCTAGGCAACTAATTAAGAACCTGCTTTAAAACCTTTAAGAACTATGCTTTGGTTTTGTGAAATGTAATACAATATGGGTGACTTGATGTTAAGTTTTTATTTATTTTGTTATCATGTTATGAAACCATGTTAGTGTAGTTCGGTTTTTTAATTAAGCTAAGAAAAATAATTTTAAGTCTTCCGCTGTAATATGTACGTAGAGTATCGTAGCCCTGTCCCTTGTTGATAGCTGGGAGGGCGGACGTTACATATACTGAATGAGCCGCCATGAGAAAGTATCATGGATCGTTATATGAGTGTCATATACTTTCTCATGTGACTATTAGTATGACTACTAGTCCTTTGACCTGAAGTCACCATGGTTCCCTACATAAGGAGTTATGTACTTTAGTTTCGTCAAACGTCACCCGTAACTGGGTGGACTATAAAGGCGATTACTGGGTAGATGTAACAAATTATGATGGGAGAGACATTGGTATTCTTGATAGAGTGAGACCACGAAGTGCATGACCATGCCCAAATGAGTCAATATGAGATATTGAGCTCATTTGATTTAGTGAGTCTACTTGGAGTTCAGGATTTAGATTGATCAGAGGATTACACGGTTTATGCCTCACATTGATCAATATAGATGTCTAGGATAGAAGGACACTTGTCATATTTTGTGAGGAGTCACAATTAGTAGTCACAAGGTGATGTTGGATCTCAACATTCTTGTAACATTGGGTAGTAATGATGTGTTGCTAGATACCGCTCATTACTTATGCTCCTAAATGGGTTTAGGGGCATTGCCAACGTTACACGAACCTATAGGGTCATACACTAAGGACAATTAGATGGAGATTAGGTTCATATGATGAACCAAGAGGATTAGATTCATTTGATGAATCAAATTAGATTAAGAGTAATCCTAATTGGGCTAATTGAGTTGGACTCAAGTTAATTCATGTGTTCAATGAGTCTAATTTAGATTATGACTCATTGAATCAATTTAATTAAATGAATTAGATTCATTATATTAAATTGGCTTGAATTAAATGGTTGGATTAGATCAACCATGAGAGAGATTAAGTCAAGTTTGACTTGACTTGAGAGGAAGAGGAAGAGTCAAGTTTGACTTGACTATTTGCCACATCATTAGTGATTTGGCATTAGGAGGACTAATGATGATGTGCCACATCATCAAAGTGTGCCACCTCATGGGGGTTACAAAGCTATTCTCTTTAATGGCTACATTTAATGAGGATGGGGGTTACACCTTGTGAAGGTGGCTGGCCACTTATGGGGAATGAATTGGATTCATTTCATTTAAGGCAATTCACTTCATCTCCTTCCTCTAGCTCTCCCTCTCCCTCTCCTCCTCAACTTGGCCGAATCATCAAAAGGTGCTAGCACACCTTTTTGTGTGATTTTTCCATCTACGTGTTCATGTGGATACGTATAGAGAGTTGTCTACGTTGACAACTTCGAGATCCGGCACCGTTTGGACAAGCGGGAACGCGAAGGGCTTTGCTACAAGGGTAATACTCTTATCTACTATAGATCTAGAGTTTGTAACTCGTACTCATATGGTTTTCGAATTTTATTCTTCGCACGGATCCGTTGGCTAGGGAGATTCGGGGTTTCCGCGACGCGAAAAGTATTTTTCGCGGCCCGAAAATCTCAACAGTGGTATCAGAGCCACGTGTGAAGACGAATACGAGTTTATTTTGGTTTTTATGAAAAATAAACATTCTGTGAATTTCTATAATTTTAAGTTTTTAATGGTTTTTATGAGTGTTTTTCTTGTAGAAGCGAAGCACAAGTGTTTCTACACTTGTAGGCTTCGACTACCGAGAAGTTTTTCCCAAAACGACCAAGTTTCGCCCCAAAAATTTTTGAGATAGTGGGCTAAGGCGCTGTTAGATCGCAAAGGAACCCTCGCGATGGTTAGATCATGGGTAGGGGCGCTGCCCCTGGCCCCGCAAGGGGATTCGTTCCGCGATTGCGACCGAAAACTGCTAAACGGAATCACCGGGAAATTGTACTCGTAAAAATTGTAAAAATTATAGAAAAAATTACAGAAAATTATAGAAATATATAATTTCGAATTATATATTATTTTTGTGATAGTCATGGCCCAAAGACCCAATTCTATTGGATAATTTGTGTTGTAATTTATAATACGGCCTGCGTGCCGTCATGTGTTTGTGTGTGCTGTATTTGATACGCGACCTGCGCGTCGTGCCTCCCTATTTATATTCTGGTTGTAAATTAGATTTAGACTCGAATGTAACTTGAGTTTCAAAATTGTAATGTAAATTTTGAAGCGGTGGAAGGTCCACTCGAGACGGAGTTACGAGGAGGGCGCGAGCAACACGAGGTGGTCAAAGGAAGGAGCTTGAGAAGCTGTTGACCTTAGGTTGACCATCCGATCTTCTCATTGACTTGAGAAGATCGTAGTAGGGCCATGATATAATCACAAAATTTAGTTAATTACTTGTGTATGTGATGCATGCTTAATTAAGTAATTAATTAGTGCCTAACGAATTAGATTAGATCTAAATCGTGCACAAGATGCACCCTTACGATTAGATTAGATCTACATCATGTACAAGATGCACTCCATCGATTAGATTAGATCTATATCGAGTATATGATACAACATTGATATTTAGATTAGATATAAATCACGACAACTCAAAATGCCTACCGTGCTGTGATACCTACTACTACCTCGATCACATGTCGTTGTTGAATCTGCCAAAGCAGAGCAACACATATTATCTTGGTAGGGTACGGAGGGACAATCTTGGTCCCACCTATCAACGCATGGGTGAGTACAACTCAATTAGATTGAGTAACTAGTTAACTCGGTTGGATCGAGTACAACTATAGACATTCTTCCAACGGTTGGAAAAATAGGACATAAATCACATTTATATTAATTCTTGGGTGTATTAGCCAAAGCTAACTCAAGTTTTAATATAACTGTGGATAATGATCCTATAAACAAGAGTTGCATAGAGATGTAATTGGTAAATCGTTACCTACCAATCATACTAAGTCTTGGGCGTATTAGCCAAAGCTAACTCAAGGGTTAGTATGATGTGGATCTTGTCCCATATGAATTATAGAATTCAGTGGGAGCATCATTTAGTTAAAGTCCTAATTAAATGATTAAGAATATGATATTTATTTCTGCATTTATTTCTATTGTAGATTACCATGACGTCGAATATGAACACCTTCTCCCTGCGATCTGTCCTCGAGAAGGACAAGCTCAACGGAGCAAACTTCCTGGACTGGTACAGGAACCTGAGAATAGTTGTCACTCAGGAACGTAAACTGTACGTTCTGGAGCAGCCCATTCCGAAGGCTCCTCCTGCCACTGCCCCGCGAGCTGACCGAGATGCTTTCAAGAAGAATTAAGATGACGCATTAGATGTGTCTTGTCTAATACTCGCGACCATGAACCTTGAGCTTCAGAAGCAACATGAATTAATGGACGCTTATGATATGGTTAAACATCTTCATCAACTATATCAAGGTCAAGCGAGGCGTGAGAGATTTGAGATCTTAAGGGCACTGTTTTAGTGCAAGATGTCAGACGGGGCTCCTGTAGGCCCATATGTACTCAAAATGATTGGGTACATAGAGAACCTACAAAGGTTGGGGTTCCCACTTGGCCAAGAGCTGGCCACTGACCTGATCTTGCAATCCTTGCCGGATAGCTATAGTCAGTTCGTTCTAAACTACAACATGAATGAGATTGACAAGCCACTGCCTGAGCTTCTTAGCATGTTGAGAACTGCTGAGCTGAACCTTAAGAAAGCTAAGCCTAACACTTTTCTGATGGTTCAGAAACATAAGGGCAAGGGAAAGCCCAAAGGCAAGGGAAAGTCCAAAGCCAAGGGCAAAGTCAAGGCACTGAAGCCTAAAGGAGGGGTCGCTAAGGATGCTACCTGCTTCCACTACGGTCAGACCGGGCACTGGAAGAGGAACTGCAAGGTATACTTGGAGGATCTTAAGAAGAAGCGAAGTGAGACTTCCACTTCAGGTATATATGTTATAGAAGTCAATCTATCTATTTCTACATCATGGGTATTAGATACTGGATGTGCTTCTCACATTTGTACTGATGTGTAGGCGTTGAGAAATAGCAGGGCATTGACAAAGGGCGAGGTGGACCTACGAGTAGGCAATGGAGCACGGGTTGCTGCTGTTGCTGTAGGGACTTACTTTCTATCTCTGCCCTCTGGGCTTGTACTAGAGTTAGTCGATTGTTGTTATGTGCCTGCATTAACTAAGAACATTATATCAGTTTCTTGTTTGCACAAGAAAGGTTTCTCGTTTACAATAAAGAACAAATGTTGTTCCTTCTATTTAAACGATATGTTCTATTGTAGTGCACCATTGATAAACGGACTCTATATTCTAGACCTTGAAAGCCCTATCTATAACATAAATACCAAGAGGTTCAAGTCAAATGACCTGAACCAAACCTATCTCTTGCACTGTCGCTTAGGTCATATAAATGACAAGCGCTTATCCCAGCTCCATAAGGATGGTTTGCTGGACTCATTTGATTTTGAATCTTATGAGACGTGCGAGTCATGCCTACTAGGCAAGATGACCAAGACTCCCTTTAGTGGGCACAGCGAAAGAGCGACTGATTTGTTAGGACTCATACATAGTGATGTATGTGGCCTTTTCAATGTCGCTGCTAGAGGCGGTTATAGGTACTTCATCACATTTACTGATAACTTCAGTAGATATGGTTATGTGTACTTGATGACACATAAGTCTGAATCCTTTGAAAAGTTCAAAGAATTCAAGAATGAAGTACAGAACCAGCTTGGCAAGAGTATTAAGATATTTCGATCCGATCGAGGTGGAGAATACCTTAGCCATGAGTTCCGTGACTATCTAGCTGAGTGTGGGATTCTATCCCAACTCACTCCTCCTGGAACACCAGACTGGAATGGTGTATCCGAAAGGAGGAATCGTACCCTATTAGATATGGTACGATCTATGATGAGTCACACAGATCTTCCGACATACCTTTGGGGCTATGCTCTAGACACGGCAGCTTTTATACTCAACCGAGTTCCTACCAAGGCCGTGATAAAGACACCATATAGGATATGGACTGGGAGAGATGCCCAGGTGTCTTTCATGAGGATTTGGGGTTGTGAGACTTATGTTCGACGTCAAGTCTCAGACATGTTAGGACCCAAATCCGACAAGTGCTACTTTATTGGATATCCCAAGGAAACTAAGGGATACTACTTCTACATTCCCCGTCAGCACAAGGTAGTTATGGCAAAGACTGGGGTCTTTCTAGAAAGGGACTTTGTTTCTAGAAAGACTGGTGGGAGCACGTTCGATCTTGAAGAAGTTTAAGATGCGAACAATAGCACTGAAGCCTCGATGGAAGTTGAACTTGAACCACAAAGTGTTGTGGATGATGTTGTTCCATAAAGAGTTGATGAACAACAACCAGTTCAAGTAGACATATCTCTTCGCAGGTCTGATAGGGTACATCGTCAGCCTGATAGATACTCGTTTCTCTTGTCTGACCATGATGACATTATGCTCATAGAGGATGAGCCTACCACCTATCAGGAAGCTGTGATGAGACTAGATTTCGAGAAATGGCTAGAGGCCATGAGATCCGAGATGGAATCCATGTACACCAACCAAGTATAGACTTTGGTTGATCCACTTGAAGGGGTAAAACCCATTGGGTGTAAGTGGGTCTTTAAGAGAAAGACTGACATGGATGGACTTATCTATAAGGGTCGCTTGGTAGCTAAAGGTTTCAAGTAGATTCATGGTATTGACTATGATGAAACCTTTTCTCCAGTAGCGATGTTTAAGTCCATTCGGATCATGCTTGCTATTGCAGCTTACCATAACTATGAGATATGGTAGATGGATGTCAAAACCGTGTTTTTGAAAGGAAACCTAATCGAGGATGTGTACATGACACAACCTGAGGGTTTTGTAGATCCAAAGCATACTAGCAGAGTATGCAAGCTGCATAGGTCCATTTATGGACTAAAGTAAGCTTCTCGGAGCTGGAATCTTCGATTCGATGATGCAATCAAACAGTTTGGTTTCATCAAGAATGAAGATGAGCCTTGTGTCTACAAGAAGGTTGTAGGGGACATAGTTGTCTTCCTCATATTGTATGTGGATGACATACTGCTCATTGGGAAAGATATCCCTTTGCTACAGTCTGTCAAGACTTGGCTAGGGACATGTTTCTCAATGAAGGACTTAGGTGAAGCATCCCGCATTCTAGGGATACAGATCTATAGAGATAGATCTAAGAGATTGCTTGGCCTAAGTCAGAGTACATATATTGACAAGGTACTCCTTCGGTTTGCCATGCAGAACTCCAAGAAGGGATTTCTGCCGATGTCACATGGCGTGAGTCTTTCGAAGACTCAAGGTCCCTCTTCTAGAGAGGAGAGAGACCGCATGGATCAGATCCCTTATGCCTCAGCCATAGGATCTATCATGTACGCCATGCTATGTTGTTGACCTGATGTCTCGTATGCTTTGAGCATGACGAGCAGATACCAGTCAGATCCAGGTGAAAGTCACTGGATAGCGGTCAAGAATATTCTTAAGTACTTAAGAAGGACTAAAGAATATTTCTTGATATATCGAGGAAATGATGAGCTAGCTGTAAAGGGTTACAGTGATGCTAGCTTCCAGACCGACCAGGATGACTATAGATCGCAGTCAGGGTTCGTACTTTGCATTAATGGTGGTGCTGTGAGCTGGAAGAGTTTGAAGCAGGACACAGTAGCTGATTCTACGATAGAGGCCGAGTATATTGCTGCATCAGAGGCAGCAAAGGAGGCCGTTTGGATTCGCAAGTTCATCACTGAACTTGGGGTGGTTCCTAGTATTGCTGTCCCTATTGAGCTCTATTGTGACAACAATGGAGCTATAGCACAGGCGAAGGAACCTCGCTCACACCAGCAGACCAAACACATACTACAGTGCTTCCATCTCATTCGAGAGATCATCGAGAGAGGAGATGTGAAGATTTGCAGAGTACCTACAGAGGCTAACATCACAGATCCCTTGACCAAGGCTTTGGCACAGAGGAAGCATGATGGTCACACTAGGTCATTGGGGCTTAGAGCCTACACTGATTGGCACTAATGCTAGTGAGAGATTGTTAGCTAGAGCCCTAGAGCCAATTATTTGATGATTGTATTTTGGACTTGTTGTATCATATTCTATATAAATAAAGGCATTTGGTTTTTGGTTATTATACTTACTTGTATTGGTGTAACGCCCGCCCTCCCTGCTAACCCTAAGGGACGGGGCTACGATACTCTATGTACAAATAACAGCGGAAGACTTAAAATAATTTTCTTAGTTTAATAAAAACTTTTCTTTTGTTTTCCTTTTTATCAAATCCGAACTACACTATCAGTGCCTTAATAACATGATAACAAATTTAGTAGAAACATAACATCAAGTCACAAATATGGTACTACAATTCATGATACCAAAGCGTAGTTCTTTAAAAGTTTTAAAGCAGGTTCTTATTTGGTTGCCTATCCACTGCCACACACATCTCCTTGCCTCTCCTGCTGCTCCTCTAGCTCATCCAGCTTTTTCCTTTATCTGTGGTACAAGGACAGTAAGCTGTGAGCACTCATGGCTCAGTAAGTTCCTTTCCTACTCACTAAAACCGAAAATCATAATATAATCAAAGAATGTCTCAACATGGCATCACTTCAACTAGTCATGACATAATGTAACATACTCTTTTAAGCATATCATGCAACATGAAGAAATCATAACTAGTCATGGCATATCATAGCGTAAAGCATAGCATGAAGCATAACATAATCGTATCTAATCATGGCATATCATCATAAGGAGTCATGGCATATCATACACATGAACATATCATGGAACATAACATAATCATATCTAACCATGGCATATAAATCATCATAAGGTATATGCATATGATTTTGAAAAACATGTATCCGAAAAACATGTGTATGTCTCATGATCTTTAAAACCATTTCTTCTTACATATATATACTTGAACATAATCTCAACTTAAAGGGGATCCCGTCTATGTACCACTTACATATTGCGCGCAACCTATATAGGTCCAAGGTAGCAAGTCTTGAACCCTACAAGGTAAACATACTAGGCCCGAGTCTTACT
Organism: Zingiber officinale; assembly: GCF_018446385.1. Lineage (NCBI taxonomy): Eukaryota > Viridiplantae > Streptophyta > Magnoliopsida > Zingiberales > Zingiberaceae > Zingiber > Zingiber officinale. Next base: position 64,432,693 of record NC_055990.1, on the reverse strand, counting down.
CCATCGACCTAGGGGCACTTAGGAGCCTATCCCTAACGAGGCCCGAGTCTTATTCCATCGACCCCGGGGCGCTTATGGAGCCCACCCTTGGTACAAGCCATATAAAGTAAAGTACATGTCATACTTATACATATCATACATCATAAAAGCATGCATCACTTAGGCACACATCATATCATAAAAATATGCATCACTTAGGCATACATCATGTCATAAAAGTATGCATCACTTAGGCATACATCATATCATAAAGGTATGCATCACTTAGGCATACATCATGTCATAAAGGTATGCATCACTTAGGCATACATCATACCATAAAAGTATACATCACTTAGGCATACATCATATCATAACAATATGCATCACTTAGGCATAGATCATAAAAACATGCATATCTTAAGCATAAAGCATATCATCAAGCATGCATAATTTAACCACATAGCATATCATGAAAGCATGCATATTTTAAGCACTAAACATAGCATCAAAGCATGCATAATTTAACCACATATCATAACATAAGCATGCATATTTTCAACTCATATCATATCATCAAAGCATGTAAAATTTACCCACATATCATAACATAAAGCATGCATATTTTGAACTCATAACATATCGTAGAAATTCTCATCTTGTATAGCTCACAAGTATACATTTCTAAGCATAAAAGTGTATCATGTGCTCATCCAATCATAAGGAACAATGTAACATGATTAATTTGGGTACTAAGCTTCCTAATCCTTTGGGTTCTTATCTTGGCCGAAACCCTCTTAGGTGCCAATCTAGGTTTTAAACAACAACCAAGCATGTAGAACCTAATTCATCCACATATCATTTTCATAGGAAGTATTATAAACAAGATTTACTTGGACTCTAAGTTCTCCAAGTCCTTAAACCTCATTTGGCCGAACCTTAACAAGTGTGAAACAAGGTTCTAAATGACATAAAGCATGGAAACCTTAACCATATTTATAGCATTTGTTTCAAGGAATATGGTAAGCACAATTGAGTTAGTTCCTAAATCCTTTAAGCCCTTAAAATTATGTCATGGCCGAAACTTACAAGTACTCATTTAGGTTTTCAAGCAAGCATACAAACATGTGAACTTACTCAAACATCATGTATAAATTTATAAATGGCATCATACAAGTGGTCATGGCCGAAACTTCCCTTAGCATCAATTTAGGTCACTAACAACATATAGCATGTGAATTTTTAGCTTTCTACATTTCATATTTCATGGAGAGTGACATGAGCATGTTCAATGTAAGTTCTAGGGTTTCTAAGGCATGTATCCCTTCATGGCCGAGACTTTAAGGTGTCCATTTGAATCATAGTTAAATGTATAAGCATGTGAACACAATCAACATGTTCTCTCAATTTCATAAGAAGCATCTTTAACACATGAGGTCTAAATTTTAAGGTTTCTAGGTCTTTAAACCCTACATGGCCGAACCTCATCAAGCATGCAATTTGTTCAAATGGCATAAAAGCATAGAAAGTCATAACACATTTCATAACATGTATAAAAGTCAAGCACTATAAGCATACATTTAAATTGTGTCTTAGGTTTCCTAGGTTTTTCCTTTCTTTATCTCATAGCATATGTTTGGCCGAAACCTTCCAAGTCTTTAAACTAGGTTTTAGGTGGCCTAAAGTATGGAAAACCTAAACAAGTTTTATGGCAAAAATATCAAAGAACTATACATATAAATTTGGTTCACAACAAGCTAGGACCCTTGTGGTCATAATTATCATATATCATGCAACCAATTTTCCTATACTCTAATTAAGCATGGGAGCATTGAAAAACTTTCATATCTTATTGTCATGGAGGTTTTGAGCATGTTAAAAATCTGTTTAAGATATTCTAAGTCATCCACCTTACCATGGCCGAAACATTAAGAGTAGTGTTCATGAGTTTCTATCAACATACAAGCATGCAACTTCTTTAAGAAACTCTATATTCTATCATATAAACATGGTGAGTTTAAATTCAAAGTATTCCTAACCCTAAACCCTTCCTTGGCCGAAACTTGTGAGTGGGATACTTTTGGTTCCAAGTAACCTTCAAGTATGAAAACAATAATGGATCCTTAACCATTTATTTAGAGGGTTTTGTGCAAGTTAGGTAAACAAATAAATTCCCTAGCCCTTATAAAACCTTTTTGGCCGAAATTCTAGGGTTAGATACATCTCTAATCCAACATCACATATATATAAAAATATGAGAGAAAACCTTCTTACAAAGCATAGAAAAATTATCATGAATCAAGGCTTATTTTAAACATTCCTAGGATCACAAGTCCTTCCTTTGGCCGAATTTTTCACAACTTTGTTCTAGGTTTTAAAATCCTCATAAAATCCAAAAACACATCAAAACTACTTGTACCACAGGTGAGGGGATACTTACATCCTTTTCGCTTGTGGTTCTAAAGTGTGGTGATGGAAGAAAGGGTCTCTTCTTCTTATTCTCCTCCTTTGATTTCCCTTGGTAGCCCTCCTTTGTATCCTAGGAGGAACTTTGTTTTGGGGGCCGAAAATGGAGGAGAGGGGGGCTGAGGTTCTCGGTGATGGAGAGGGGAGAATGAGAGAAATGAGAGAAAAATCAAATCTTCTCTTCACATGCTCCCTTTTATGTTAAGGGGGAAGAGGTAGTAAAATTGGTTTTTGCTTTCCTTCTCCCTTAGCCCTTTTTTTTTCATTTCCTTTTTATTTTATTTATTTATTTGTTCTCATCATTCATGATGAAACAAGGGGAAATGAATCCCCTTAATGGTCCTCTTTAAGTCACGGCAAAAAGAGAGAGGAAGAGGGAGAGAAAAGAAGGAAGGCAAGTTGCCTTTCTCTTGTTCTTTTCTTGTTTTCTTTTGGCTAGCTTTTACTTTCATCCTTATCATGAGTTTCCCTCCTTTGATATCAATATATTATTCCTATCCCAACTGGTTATTACTCATTAATCCTATCATTTACATCATGAGAGGTTCAAGGTTCAATCCTTGACAACTCCCTATTTTTATTTCTTTTTATTTCTTTTTGGTTCAACATTCTACTAATATTTTTCTAAGGCAAATTCATCATTCTTTTATTTTATCTTAAAAGCTTAGTGGGTGTTACAATTGGTTCCAAATAAACTAAGTATAATAACGTCCTTGAGTAGAAGGTTCTTACCTATATCAATCGATTGGTTGAATCGATAGTGAGATGATATAGGGAACACTACTTTTAATCATTCCTAGTCGAGTATTAACATTCAGGGACAATGTTAATGTAATAAGACTAGCATGTAGGTCAACTCAATGACTTGATCTCACAAGTCATGGATATAGAGATATCAAGTTGACACATGGGTATGCATTAGAGAATGTATACTGAATGACCCGCCATGAGAAAGTATCATAGATCGTTATATGAGTGTCATATACTTTCTCATGTGGCTATTAGTATGACTACTAGTCCTTAGACTTGAAGTCACCATGGTTCCCTACATAAGGAGTTATGTACTTTGGTTTCGTCAAACGTCACCCGTAACTGGGTGGACTATAAAGGCGATTACTGGGTATGTAACAAATTATGCGGAGGGATGTGAGTGAGGTAGATGAGATCTATCCCTCCTATATGACGGGAGAGACATTGGTATTCTTGATAGAGTGAGACCACGAAGTGCATGGCCATGGCCAAATGAGTCAATATGAGATATTGAGCTCATTTGATTTAGTGAGTCTACTTGGAGTTCAGGATTTAGATTGATCAGAGGATGACACGGTTTATGCCTCACATTGATCAATCTAGATGTCTAGGATAGTAGGACACTTGTCATATTTTGTGAGGAGTCACAATTAGTAGTCACAAGGTGATGTTGGATCTCAACATTCTTGTAACATTGGCTAGTAATGATGTGTTGCTAGATACCGCTCATTAATTATGCTCCTAAATGGGTTTAGGGGCATTTCCAACGTTACAAGAACATATATGGTCACACACTAAGGACAATTAGATGGATATTAGGTTCATATGATGAACCAAGAGGATTAGATTCATTTGATGAATTAAATTGGATTAAGAGTAATCCTAATTGGGCTAATTGAGTTGGACTCAAGTTAATTCATGTGTTCAATGAGTCTAATTTAGATTATGGCTCATTGAATCAATTTAATTAAATGAATTAGATTCATTATATTAAATTGGCTTGAATTAAATGGTTGGATTAGATCAACCATGAGAGAGATCAAGTCAAGTTTGACTTGACTTGAGAGGAAGAGGAAGAGGAAGAGTCAAGTTTGACTTGACTATTTGCCACATCATTAGTGATTTGGCATTAGGAGGACTAATGATGATGTGCCACATCATCAAAGTGTGCCACCTCATGGGGGTTACAAAGCTATTCTCTTTAATGGCTACATTTAATGAGGATGGGGGTTACACCGTGTGAAGGTGGCCGGCCACTTATGGGGAATGAATTGGATTCATTTCATTCAAGGCAATTCACTTCATCTCCTTCCTCTAGCTCTCCCTCTCCCTCTCCTCCTCAACTTGGCCGAATCATCAAAAGGTGCTGCCACACCTTTTTGTGTGATTTTTCCATCTACGTGTTCGTGTGGATACGTATAGAGAGTTGTCTACGTTGACAACTTCGAGATCCGGCACCGTTTGGACGAGCGGGAACGCGAAGGGCTTCGCTACAAGGGTAATACTCTTATCTACTGTAGATCTAGAGTTTGTAACTCATACTCGTAAGGTTTTCGAATTTTATTCTTCGCACGGATCCGTTGGCTAGGGAGATTCGGGGTTTCCGTGACGCGAAAAGCAGTTTTCGCGGCCCGAAAATCCCAACAAATTTTATCTTCAATTTAAATTCACCGGATTGTCCAGTTCTGACTTTTGGATTTCTTAGAAACCCTAGGTCAAATCGACATTTACTGTTCTCTCTTTGGGGAACACGTCCTCACCTACTCGTCTCAGGAGAGTTTACCTTTTGTTTGACCGATCCTCCAAACTGACTGAACTTTTGCTCAGCGCCTGAGATTTCAGGTCTTCATGCTAGACCCCCGCTCCACGACCCATCCAGACTTTCACCTGGTCTGCAACCACTAGGGTTTTCATCTAGAGTCCCCGACTCTAGGATTTTACCCAAAATGCTCGACCCGCCAAGACTTTCCACCTTGGGTTACCACCCCTAGGACCTAGGGTTACCACCCGTAGGGTTTTCCTCCTGCCTAGAATCCACTAGGACTTTTGCCTAAGACAACTTAGGACTTTCCTGTAAGCTCAATCAACCTTGTTAGATCATAAGATAACTTAACTTTGGACTCTTTGCCATAATCAAAACTTAAGTTCGATCGTCTGGTGCTCCCTGCACCAACAACACCAACATAAGTAAGGATTCTTCAATAGTTTTGGGTTCAATCTTTGAAATTAAGGCAATTTGACTTGGATTTATAAAGGCTTGCCTAGTTTGATCTTTTAGACACTACAAAAAAATTCTCATTCAACAACACTCAAACGACAATGATTTTATGCCAAATCATTATTTTTTTTTTCCTTTTAACAATGGTTTTAACAAAAACCGTTGTCTTTTAGAAGTTTTTTTTAGGTTACGACAATGGTTTTTAAAAACCATCTATTTATGCTTTTTTGGGGCTACGACAATAGTTTTTAAAGGCTACAACAATAGTTTTTGAAAACTATTGTCTATGTGCGCTTTTTTGGGATTACGACAACGATTTTTGAAAACCGTTGTCTATTAAGTGTTGTTGAATACCGTTGTTTCTTTTCCTTCGTCATTTTTTTCCCTTCGCCATTTTTTGTCGCTGCGTTTATTCTTTCCCTCTCAAAATTTTTTTCCCCCGCATTCCCCCTTTTACCTTCTCGATCCCTAAGCATTTCCGTCCAACCTATCTCTTCACCTACTTCACATTTTTATTTCTCCTTTCCTCTCCAAGCCCTAAACCCACCGCCCCTTCTCCTTTCCTCTCTAAGCCCTAAACCCATCTCCCCTTCTTTGTTCCTTTCCAAGCTGTGTCGCCATCATCCTGGACCACCAGAAACAGGTCGAGAGGGTGAAACGAGTTCATGAAGTTGGGTGCTAGCTCGGGGAACAACACAAGTAGTAGAGATGAACAGCACTGACCTGCCACCTGATCCCGAGACTTTCACCCGCAGGTTCCCGTTTCTCCTTCTGCCTACATCTTCCTTTGTTTTGTTGTGTCCCAGAGTCATCTGTCTGCTCCTTTGATCACCACATCTATCAGCTGGAGGTGCTGAAGAAACAAAGAAGGAGAACATGATCATCTTCCTGGAGACGGGTTCTGGGAAGACACTCATCGTCGTCATATTATTTCATTCCTACGCCTTCGCGATTTGGAAGCCCTCGCGGCACATTGCCGTCTTCCTCATCCCAACTGTCATTCTGGTCACCCATGTACGTGCTCCTCATATACTTTCCTTGGCTATCTTTGTTCTCTTTTGCTTGGTTATATTAGTTGCATTTTCAATTTTTTTTTGCTTCGGTAGCAAGCCAAAGTCATTGAGATGCACACTGCTCTTAAAGTTGGTAAATTTTGGGGTGAGATGGGTGTCGATTTTTGGGGCACAGACACATGGAAGGAGAACTTGGAGGAGTTTGAGGTTCACTTTCCTTTTGCTGTTATGATGCTATATGGTCTTGCTAGCCTATGTTTCTTATTCTTTCGTGTTATTATGTATGTATTGATGATGTATGTCTTAGAAAAGGTACAATATTAATATCACTGCATTAATAGTGTCCATCCTTATCTTACTCACTAATTTGTCTTGTTTGATTGTTCATTGTAGTGGGAGGATCAACTCTACTTTCAAAATACCATGTGCATAAACAACAATTAATCCCATTTTGTTTGGTTAAGAATTTTCACAACCCCATGCGCTGTTGATTCCTTAACTCTGCTGAGAGAATATCTGATATATTATATTGTCTAGCCACACTTCCCCTCCTTTCTACTTTCGATTTTTTCCTACCATTCATGATATAATCTTTGTCCTTGTTCAACAGCATAGTTATGCATATAACACAAGATTTCTAACTGGCTAATGCATTAACATCATGAGTACAGTATTGAATGTTTAACTTGCTAAGATTTGCATGATCTTTTCTTATTGACAAAAATAGATATGTGGACCATCTTGTATCTTGCTCTACAATGTTCTTCCTATTATCTCTTGTATTCATTTTAGAAGCTAAAAGTGTTTATCGTGATAAATATGATGTACCATTGTCTTTTCAGTTAAAAATTCTTGATAAATATGCAAGCAATTGAACATCCTACTGTATGTCTAATTCATAAGAAATTACTGAGGTACTATGCATGAAAAAGCTAGGCAGTAAACAAATAAGATATATGAAATGTTACAATCATTGCAAGTTAATAAATTAATGCATGGAATTGAACAATGCTATTTTTTTTTATATTTTATTGTCTTCCATGTCTTTTTTTTAAAAATTATTCTTCTGGTAGGTGACGAAGCCAAGACTGTTGTAAGCTGCCAACATTCCTAGGATGCTTGGAATGTTCCAGAATGTGTATATTCTAAACTCTTTGTTTTGAATATGGATAGCAATATATTCTTTTAGTTACCTTAACTATCTAGTTGTCTTATCAATTGAATGAAATAAATGTCTTTTCCCTTGAATTCTATGTGTTACATGAATTTTTAAATAATCTGACCTACTTTTATGTTTTTTCTAGTAAATGGGTTGAGGATGAGTTTCTTCTTCCTATGATATAATTTTAATCTTTGCACGACTTGTAAGATAGATAGATGGCAATGGTGGATAATATAAAAAAGATCTTTTGAGTAATTCCACCTCTTCAATTGTGTTAGTTTAGAACTTAATCCTGATTATTATGCATCAATTAGTATAGATTTGATTGTGTGGTGAGATCATTTACTTGTATCAGTTTGTTGCCATGGCTTGTCCTTATCCTAATTTTTCTAGAATAATCCTTTTTTATACTTTACAACCAATGTATTGATCCTTAAAGAATTTAATGTTGTTTTTCTTCTACTGAAACAAGAATGAGATGCTCTGATGCTATCTAATTTTGCACTTGAGAATCAATTACACATAGCTAGGCAAGAGTTGAGTCATGCTCTGTATTAGGTATGAAAACTCTTAGACAAGTGCATGTTTTGTTGACCATCTACTTTATGTATCAGAATATGTTGTTTTTACCTTTTGCATATGTAGCTATAACATATTTTTATCTTTAATTTGGTCATTTACTTTTCTCATTAAAGTTTGTTGTATGGATTAAAGCTTGAGAATATAGAAGTTTTGTCCAACTTAAACATAACGTCATAGATTTTGCCAACACATTAAAATGAGCCCAACTCAAGTACAACTACATCAACAACTTCCCCTAAAGTTTCTAAAAAAATGATTGTACCATTACTAGAGATGATACTATAGGAAGGTTCAAGTCTATCTAAGTACTCACTAGAATCCATGACCTTCTTGCCTTTCATGCAGTCATGTTGGCTTCTAGGAGATGATACCATAACTAGAGATCTCAGCATCCAAGTCGATACAAAGAAAATAACCTACAATCCAATAGAATGGACCAACAGATAGACTCCATCAATACCAATAAGAGACTTCTCATATGTTCATTCTTATTGATGTATAAAAGAGCATAAGATTGTTTAATTCAAACATAGAAAAGAAAGGAAAAAAACATGTTACATGGGAAGTAATAAAGGTATGCATGTCAACTTATGATTAAATAATAAAAAATTAAACATGTATATTAGGCATTTACAATTTGTTTTTAACATAGGGTCCTCGCCAACCATATTCGAAATAATGTGGTTTTTATGTGATGAGATATATGAGAGATATTATTGAAGAAGTGGAAACTATCGAGAGAGATTCACTTCGATCAATAGTAATATTTGACATTCAATTCTCAATCTTCTCAAATATTTGTGTATTTATCATTTTAAACTTATCATCTTTTGATTGTTTTTTACTAATTTAATCTATGTCTTTGTTCACAATTCATCAAAACATAGTACTCTAGAGAAGAAATTGATGAATTGCGTTCCAAGTGGACAGAATGCAAACAAGACTGTATTTATGACTAAGTATATGTATAGTCATACAATGACTAGATCTATTCGGAAAGTGTTTGCTTATCATGCAAATTACATAATCTGGTCCTAACAGATATGCCCCTGGAAACATCATGATTATTAAAACTTTAGTGTGTAGGACATCCAAGTAGAACATGTTGGTGCGGGAAGCATTCGACGATCGAACTTGTGTTTTGATTATGTTAAAGGATTTAATGTTAGGTTGTCTTTTGATCTAACATGTTTTAATGAGATTGCAAGAAAGTCGTAAGTGTACTTAGGCAAAAGTCCTAGCTGCGGTTAGGCGGGTGGAAAACCCTAGGGGGTGGTAACCGTAGGTCCTAGGGGGTGGTAACCCTAGGTGAAGAAAAGTCCTAGCTGTGGTTAGACAAAGGAAAAACACTAGGAGGAAGTAACCCTAGGTCCTAGGGGGTGGTAACCCTAGGTGGAAAGGCTTGGTGGGTTGAGGTCTTCGGGAAAAAGTCCTAGAGTTATAAACTCTAGGTGAAAATTCCGGTGTCGCGGATCGCGTGGAAAGTCTGGGCGGGTCATGGAGCGGGCGTCCAGCGGAAAGACCTGAAGACTCGAGTGCTAAGCAAAAGTCAGTTGATCTGGTGGATCAAATTGGAAATAGGTATACTCTCCTAAGTGGAGTAGGTGAGGACGTGTTGCCCGCTGACGGAACAGTAGGTGTCGGTTCAACCTAGGGTTTCCTGACGGAAGTCCGAAGTCAGAATCGGATAGTCCAATGGCTGTTAGACATTTATATTTATGTTATTATTATGTGCTAACTTTGTGTTGCATGGTATTCTTGGTATTTTGGGACTAACATATTTTACAGGGACAAAAAAGCAAGTTTTGCCTTAAATGAACAGTACCCGAGGCACCCTCCATGGAACTTGGAGGTGTCTCGGGTGCAAGGGCTAAGGAGTCAACACAGTGGAGATGGAGGCACCCTCCAAAGGAGATGGAGGCTCCTCAAACGGCCTTGGAGGTGCTCCCAAGGGTATCGGAGGCACCCTCAGGATAATAAGCAGTGGGCGAAGCGGAGCTTATCCGTCCTACAAAACCGCCGGTGATGGAGGTGCCCTCAAGGGCCTTGAAGGCACCCTCAACGGCTTATATCAGCCAGTCTCGACTAGCAGCTGAGTACAATACCTTCTAAGCAATCCTTCTTCAGTGCACTGCTAACGAGACGATCTGGCTGAGCTACAACAAGACACTGACGACCAGAAGATTTAGTTTTACAATTCGCTTGTGTCGGTATAATTTTTTAGTACAGATTAATTGTAATATTCATTTGTAACCTTTTCCAAGATTATAGTTGTTGCCCAAAGTAAACGCTCAATGAGCGTGGGCCTTGGAGTAGGAGTCGCCCAAGGCTACGAACCAAGTAAAAACACTTGGTGTCTTTCTATATTTGTTTTATATTTCTACTTCATTTACTTATTGTTTTTTTGAAATGATAAGTGAAATTCATGAGCGCTATTCACCCTCCCTCTAGCGCTTTTTGATCCAACAATTGGTATCAGAGCGGGGTTGCTTCGATTTGGTGCAACCATCAGTCAAGTAATTTTTTCATGGTAATTTTCAATTTTTCGGAGTCGATCGGAATCGGTATTATTGCCACCTTCTGATCTATTTCTTTTTCATAATCAATTTTTTCCTCGAAGTTGGTGCAACACCACTCAAGTTCGTGAGTTTATTATCTTTTTATCCCATACTACTAATCCAAGACTAAGTCTTGGAACAACTTTTTGTTTTCCCGTGTGTGCGAGATTTTCTCTACTGTAATAGCCCATCAAGAAGGCTACAACACTGCTCACCCTCCACTCTTCACCGGCGAAGATTTCGATTATGGGAAGGGCCGAATGGAGTCATATCTTCAAATATAGTTCGAGATGTAGATGATCATCAAGACTGGTATCATTCTTCCACTCGTCGACTTGGGAAAACTGGTACCATACGAGAACTGAGATGCAAGCATAATCAAGAAGGTCGAGGCCAACGCCAAAGCGACCTGCACCCTCCAATGTAGACTAACAAAGGAGGAGCTGAATCACGTCGGCCCATTCTCGAGCGCTAAAGAATTGTGGAAAAAGCTGATCAAGCTACACAAGGGCATGTCTGACACAAAGGTGAGTAAGCGTGACTTACTGTTTAATAAATTATATAACATTAAAATGCAGGAAGGTGAGACGGCTAGCCAGCTTCATGCCCATATACAAGATCTGCTCAATGGACTCCACACAATCTAACAGAAAGTGGAGAACCGCGACGTCCTAAGGTACACCCTAGATGCCTTTTCGAGGAATACCTTATGGACATCCATGGTAGATGCTTATAAGGTATCTAAGGATTTATCTTTAATTAAACTTGACGAATTATTTTCTGAATTTGAATTACATGAACAAATTAATGCTTGATCGACTGAGAAGGGTATTGCCTTAATTGCATGTACAAGCAAAACCCGGGAACCTAAAATGAAGTGCAGAACCCAATCCGATTCCAAAGATGAATCAGATTTAGAAGACGACGATGAGATTACTGTCGAGCTCATAAAGATCGTACGAAAGATGTACAAAAAGAAAAAGGTGACTCAAACAAACACGAAGGTCAAGACTGAAGTTACATGTTATGGCTGCAACCAGAAGGGACACTACAAGCCAGATTTTCCAAACCAGAAGAAATGAAGAAGGAAGGTATTAAAGGCAACTTGGTCCGAGTCATCAGATGAATCCGAGTCTGACAAGAAGAACAAGCACGCTTCCTCGCTCTACCAGTACAAGCACATATTGCCGAAACCGAGTCCGATTCAGAAACTGAGAGCGAATCAGAAACCAAGTCCGAGCGAAGCCACGGATCCGTATTCGTTTCCGAAGGGCCTAACCCCACTGTAAGTTCTCTATTCGTCGGGACTCAATTAGATGATTTACAAAACTTAATTTCTTATTTGTTAAAGAAATTGGCTAAATCTAATGTCCGAGTCAAGTCACTCCAAAAGGAGGTAACAACCCTTAAGGAAGCGACTAACTCGAGTCCTTTGGCTGAGCCAGTTCAAATTGGAAGCTCAACTCAAGTCCAACAACTTGAGGAAGAAAATTCTAATTTAAAAACTCAAGTTAAAGAACTTAAAGAGACATTGGAACAATTCACGTTGTGTTCCAAGAATCTTAATCTGATTCTTGGAAAACAAAGAGCCGTTTATAATAAATCCGGACTTGGGTTTAAGCGTAAACAAAAATTCAAATCATACCTGTCAATTATAAATAGATCAAATAGAAACATAGTCCAAGCATGGATCCCTAAGTCGAACTTGGTTAATCAAGCTGGACTTAGACTATATTGGATCCCCAAGGATCAAATCTACTACCTTGATAGACCCTATCGAGGCTATGATCCATGGGGAGCCAATAAAAAGACTATTTTTATCAATAGATAGATTTGTTTGATACTTGCTTTACTATTTACATGATACATGCTTAGGTTAGGCTAGTTAAGGACCTAGACATGATTTACACTTGACTAGTTAGACCTAGGAGTTAAAATAAGGAAATTAAATATTCAATTTCTTTGAAAGGCTTTGTCTAGAAGTGGTGGATGATCCCATACCCAAGAAGGCCTAGTGCCTCGCCACAGTCTGGTAGCCGACCTTTGAAATAAATATTTAATTAACTTGTTTTAAAACCTGAGTCTAACCCAAATATAAATTGACCTTAGATGGAATTTAATTGAAGATTAAAGTTAATCATCTTACAAAATTATTAAGGTTCCCTAATTGATAACTTAGAAAAGGGTGAGATGGACCTAGGGTTAAAGTAGTTCCAAATTAATTCAATTAAATTAATTTAATTAATTTTGAAAAATTAATTTCAAAATGTTTAAATCATAATGAAATTATTTCTTAAATTATTTTCAAAATGTTAATTATTATTAAGGTTGAAATCATAATTAATTTGAAAAGGCTAATTAATTTCATTCAAAGTCTTAATGATAATTAATCCAAAATTTTAATTAATTTGCAAATCATATGATAATTAATTTTCAAATTATATTTAATTCAAAGTCTTAATGATAATTAATCCAAAATCTTAATTAATTTTCAAATTATATGATAATTAATTTCCAAATTATATAATAATTAATTTTCAAATTATATTTAATTCAAAGTCTTAATGATAATTAATCCAAAATCTTAATTAATTTTCAAATCATATGATAATTAAATTTCAAATTATATATAATTCAAAGTCTTAATGATAATTAATCCAAAACTTTAATTAATTTTTCAAATCATATGATCTTTAATTTTCAAATTATATTTGATTCAAAATCTTAATGATGATTAATTTTTAAATCATATTTTCAAGTTATAACTTCAAACTGAATAATTTTCAAAATTTTAAATGTTTACTTATTTGAAATTCAAACTCACTGAAAATTCAAACTTATCTCAATATCAAATATTAATAAAATTAAATAAAGTTAACTCCATCTCACACGCACTCATAAATTGAACATGCTTGATAACCTAGAATAAGTGAGATAATAAATCAGGAAAGTAATAACTTTTATTCTTTTTATTTTTATTTACATGCTTGGACTCTAGGATCCTCAAAATGTTTAAGGCATTAATCAAGGGGGAGTGAAAGGAGTCAAGTTAAATTTTTTTTAAGGGTTAAAGTTGTTTTTAGTATATAAAGTTTTTTAAACTAAGTATTTGATAAAATATTTTAAGTTTTTTTTTAAAAATTTTCTTCAAACTAAGTGTTAAAGTTCTCAAAGTCTTTTTAAAGCTAATGTTTTTTAATTTAAAAGGCTAAATACTCGATAAAACAATTATTTTCAAAACAATTAGCTAAGTCTTTGGTAAAATCTAAGTATTTTCAAAGCTAAAAAAGTTAACTAAGTTTGTTTTTAAAAAAAGGGATTAAATTTTGCTGAAAAAGTTCAAGTATTTCCAATTTAGCTAAGCATCTCTTCAAAAATTATTTTAAAGCTATGAAAATTTCAAAACTTAAGTTCATTTAAATTTTATTGAAAAAGTTAAGTATTTTCAAAGCTAATTTCGCTAAAAGCTACTCTTCAGGGGGAGTTTAAAGTTAAATAGAATGAAATTTTTTTCTCTCTTCTTAGTAGTCTTTTTGATTTATGTCAAAGGGGAGAGAATAGTCAAAGTTAAGAAATTAAGAATTTAAACAAAATAAAAGGAGCATAGCATAAGTTTCGTTACATTGATGCTTATGTTTAAATTTATTTATTTATTGTTTGTTATATTTTTACTTAACTTTGAACCATGTTACCATATAAAAAAGGGGGAGATTGTTGGTGCGGGAAGCATCCGACGTTCGAACTTGTGTTTTGTTTATGTGAAAGAGTTCAAAGTTAGGTTGTCTTTTGATCTAACATATTTGAATGAGATTGCAGGAAAGTCCTAAGTGTACTTAGGCAAAAGTCCTAGCTACGGTTAGGTGGGTGGAAAACCCTAGGGGGTGGTAACTCTAGGTCTTAGGGGGTGGTAACCCTAAGTGAAGAAAAGTTCTAGCTACGGTTAGGAAAAGAGAAAATCCTAGGGGGCGGTAACCCTAGGTCCTAGGGGGTAGTAACCGTAGGTGAAAAGCCTTGGCGGGTCAAGATCTTTGGGTAAAAGTCCTAGAGTCAAAAACTCTAGGTGAAAATCCCGGTGTTGTGGATCGGGTGAAAAGTCTAGGCGGGTTGTGGAGCGGACGCCCAGCGGAAAGACCTAAAAACTTAGGCACTGAGCAAAAGCCTAGTCAATCTGAAGGATCGAACTGGCAACAGGTATACTCTCCTGAGTAGAGTAGGTGAGGATGCGTTCCCTACTGAGGGAACAATAGGCGTCGGTTCAACATAGGGTTCTAGACGAAAATCCGAAGTTAGAACCAGATAGTTCGATGACTGTCAGACATTTATGTTTATGTTATTATTATGTGCTAACTTTGTGTTGCATGGTTTGCTTGATATTTTGGGACTAACATATCTTGCAGGGATAAAAGAGCAAGTTTTGTCTCAGATGAATAGTACCCGAGGTGCTCTCCATGGAGCTTGGAGGCGTCTCGGGTGCAAGGGCTGAGGAGTGTACACAGCGGAGTTGGAGGCACCCTCCTAAGGAGCTAGAGGCGCCTCAGATGGCCTTGGAGGCGCCCTTAAGGGAATCAGAGGCACCCTCAAGAGGATAAGCAGCGGGCGAAGTGGAGTTTATCCGCGCTGTGAATCCACTGGTGATGGAGGCACCCTCAAGGGCCTTGAAGGTGCCCTCAATGACTTATATCAGCCAGTCTTGACCAGCAACTGAGTACAAAACCTTCTATGCAATCCTTCTTTAGTGCACTGCTAACGAGATGATTTGATTGAGCTTCAACAAGACACCGACGACCAGAAGCATCAGTTTTACGATTCACTTGTGTCGGTATAATTTTTTAGTACAGATTAATTATAATATTCATTTGTAACCTTTTGCGAGATTATAGTTATTGCCCAAAGTAAATACTCAACGAGCGTGGGCCTTGGAGTAAGAGTCGCCCAAGGCTCCGAACCAAGTAAAACACTTGGTGTCTTTCTGTGTTTTTTTTTATATTTCCGCTGCCTTTACTCGTTATTTTTTTGAAATGATAAGTGAAAGCCATGAGCGCTATTCACCCCCGTCTAGCGCTTTTCGATCCAACAGAACATCTCTGTTTTATTATTATTCTTATTTTGGAATGCATGAAGTGATTTCCAACATCTTAAGATTTTGAGATGTTTAAACATATATATCATTTGTTGATAAACACATTTTTGTAGGACTAACATTTTTGTGAAGATTATCAGTTAAGTTTGTAGTGATTATAAGTTTAGATGGTATTGATTATCAGTTTAGAAAATTATATTCTAAACTGCATAAAGTGATTAATAGTTTAGATAGTTTAATGGATTAGTTTGTTCTTACTTTTTTATAGAAAAAAAGTAATATTGAAACTAGTTTTGTATACTGCTTTGTGGTTTTATGCAAAATGTACATCCGCAAGATTTGAGATCTTACTTGAGTGTTGCTGCTGTAATATTGAGACATAAGGTACATGACTTCCTCTATGATTCCTTCTTCTGTTGCTGCTGTCAGCTATTCTAGTTGCTTGCACATAATACATGGTTTAAGATATAATGTCAAGTTTATATATTCATCAACTTTTCTCGTGCTCACTTGCTTGACTACTCATGAAAATGTGAAGCTGCAACTTTTCTCGTGCTTATTTGGCCATTCTTTTACTTCAACATTTCAGAAGGTCCAGATTCATGTGACTTCACTTAATTTGGTTTCTACTGCGTAAAAGATGCAAAACTGCAAGAAGTTTTTAATTGTTTATACATGTTGATAAGTTTTCTACTTTTAGGGCTTGTTTGTTTCAATTATCACTTTAGTTTGTAGTGATTATCAGATTATCCATTTCAATTATCAGTTTGCAATTATTATCAGTTTATACATGCCTGTGTCTACATTTTTCTATGACTTTAACTATATTTTTTTCAAAAAAGGGAGAATTTGCAAGCTAAGTCTATGAAATTCTATATGCAGAAAAAGGACCGGTACGTGAAGAATGTTGCACATCCTGACTTGATCTATTCAGAAAAAGGACTAGTACTTTTGCATGGTTGTGGTCTGATTCTATATAAACTTAATTTTGTGGTCTCATCTTTTGTGGTTGTCATGATTGGATACTTGTGGTCATGTTTGGATAGCTTGTAGTAATTGTAGAAGTTTATAAACTTAACTGAAGTGAATGTATATATGTTGTACCAGTTTTTGGTTGAGATAGGATGTATAAAAGACAATTGAATGTATATATATTGAAAATATATAATAGTTTTTCTTACAAACATAATTGTTTATAACCATAGATGTTTCTTATCAAAGACAACAGTTTTAAAATAGTGTGTGTAAAAAACATTTTTATCTATTCGCAATGCATTTTCTAATCAAGATAGACAATAATTTTTTAACCATTGTGAAAAGTATTTAAAGACAATGGTTTTAAACTAAATTTTAAAGAAAGACAACAATATTTATTTGTTGTCAAAAGCATATCTATTGTGTGCAATCAAAATTATTGCAAAACTAGCAATTACAACGGAATGTAAAATACTGAAAAAAATAATAATTAAATAATAAGGTTATTTGATAGATAATTTTATTGGATTTTTCAAGAATTTTTAGAATTTTTTTGGGAATTAAACAAAGTCCGAATGACATGGTTTAAGGGGATGAATCAGTTGGATAGGGAAAAGCCTGTTCGGAATAACTATTAAGATGGAGTTGATTAAGAAATTATCTTAGGACTTAATTAAATATAAACTAAGTATTTAATTAAGCCCTAACTCCTCACTATTCATCCGCTCGATTCCAATCTTCTCTTTTCTCCCGATTTCCCCTCTCTCCCGTCTCCGTCCCACCTCGCGAGCGCTAGCCTCCTCCTCGACTCATCTCCGGCGTCGATCATTGGTTGGTGACATGCCCTAGCCTGGATTGATGTCGTTAGGCTACACCGATCTTCTTCCCCCGCCCAATCCTTTCCTCTCCCTCTCCCTCTCGCATAGCCGAGCAGCATCGAAGCCTTCTCTTCACCTTTCAATCGTTGGTGCCGCTGATGCCCTCCCCTCTCCCGGTCGCCAGCCACCCGAGCGCCGACCGATCCTTTCATCACTGTTCTTGATAGCTGCTAGGTTTGGTCTTCATCAGAGAGGAACTGCTGGTTTGGTAAATCTGTTGATTGTGAGTCCTAGGTTTTGTAGAGTTCTGGATTTTGAATTCAGGATAGGATGTTGTGTTAACTGGATAGTTGCTTCCTGGAAGGGGTTTATTGTAACGTCGACTTCTTCCTTACCAACCCCGATCGCTGCTGGCCCTAGTTTCAATTGGGGAGGAAACAACAAACAACAAGATCTGGCAGTGGCTTTTGGGAGGTGTCGGCCATAAATCTCTGGCAATAGCTTTTTCTGGCAAGCGTTTCCTGGCAGCTGCGTTTTCCGGTCGTGAATCTACAGGGGTGGCTAGAGTTGAGGTAATGTGTAGAGAATTTTGTCTTTGTTGTAGCTTACACCTGGAATTGAAGCTAGGAAAGATTTGGTAATTGATTCATGATTTATTTCAGTTGATTATAATATGATTGAGGGTTATTTTTAGTGATTTAGTTGATGTAGATGCTTACATGATCATTAATAGGATTGTGGAATTGGTATTAGATTTGTTATGATGGATTGTTAATCTAATTGATGTTGTGATTTAATTGGGTGGATTTCTATATATGGATCAGTCGATGAAGGGGTGATTAATAGTTGAGTTTATGATCATTATCAAGGATCATTGGATTGATTATATGATGTGGGGTGTTTTGAAATATGGATTTGTTATCCGATTGATTCAATTAGGGTTGAAGAAGGACCTATGAGGAGATTTGATTAGTGAGAATTAAGGAATTGATTTGGTTAAATGGTTCCTGATGCTTAATCAAATATTGGATAAGAGATAATGAGAGGTTTATGGATTAAGGATGGACTTATCAATTTATTGGATTTGGATCATTATGTGGAATTAAACATGGTTTCCTAATTGAATTAGGATTGAGTTTTGGTTTTAGCTAGTTGTTGTAGATGTGATTAGCTAAATTGTATATCATGTGATTTGAAGGACGCTGATTCGAGACGAGCATCTCAACGTGGGATTTGTTCCGATACGATCTACGTATAAAGGTGGGTATCTCATGACTTATCTTTTATGATATTATCACTTTGATATGCATAGTAATTTATATCTAGTAGCAATGATCATGCTTAGATTTGCCCTTGGTATATCACTATTTGATACCTATAGTACATTCTGTTTGTTGCCTGTTATGTATCCATGTTTATATCTCTTGATTATTACCATGTGTACCTTAGTTCCTAGAGGAAGTGACATACTAGGCTTCACTAAGTATAAAACTAGTTTTCTAGATTTTATTATTAGGCATGTGTACTTAGATCTGTGATACCTAGGTCATAGTATGATTTATTTTCCTATTTGGTACATATTATGTGGAGGTGATTATGGTTAGGATTTACATGCTTAGTGTCATGCACCATCTTGCATGATTTCATGTTATGCAATTGTCGACACCATTATTATTGAGTACATCGCCAGTTACATGATCTGCACACACAACCACTCATGGGTTAGTGGTATATTAGGTAGGGTGTGTGGTAGTTTTGCTCTGTTAGGCTCTGCTGGTCCGCTTATGGGCGTCAGGAGTGACACATGTCCTTTTGCATCATATTGCATGATTCCATTTATTACTTGTGATTGCTGTATATTGGTTTCTACATTTTGGTGGTTGCATATGATTGACATGCATACAGGAGACATTATATATCTAGTTTGACGACCCTTACATCTGGATCGGAGGTCCTGGTGAGTATAATTCTTCTTCTGTTATCGTTTCAGTTTGCATTTCTTATTATTGATCAGAAGACTGTAATCCATGATTATTACTGATAGTTATATCTTACTAGGCATGTCAGCTTGATATCCGTTGAGTTCTTTGTGTTGGGATGTATACTATAAGCCAAACTTTTGTATGAACATCTATTTTGAAATATTTTGAAATGAGAATCACTTTGGTCAAATGTCTGCATTTTATATTATATATATGTCAATGCAGTTGTCCATTTAATTTATATTGTAGATAACATGGTGTGTGGTGCCACACAAAAGATTATGTTATCGGTTCTTTGTAAATTATAAATAGTAGCTCACAACCAAGATGGATTGGGACAAACCATTGGAACGGTTATAGTGTAATTTGGTATTAGTCTGTCTTGACTATAAAATTACACTAGTACACTATATGTGTATTGAGTAGGACCGTTTGAGGTTGTTCGATTTGTACTGACTATATAAAAGAACAGAACCTCTGTTATTATGGACGTGCGTCCTTTTAATCCCTATATAATAACAAGCACGCATATTTAGTATTTATTTCTTTAACTTATCAATAGATGAGATTTATTTGTTAAATCAATAGGCCCGATGAGTTGGGAAATAGTACTGTTTATATGGTGTATTGTTGATTATATAAGGAATCTGTATCTTAATTATTTAGGTTGATGATGTCCCCTTGAGGAGCTTACAAGGATTATCATGTAAACCCTGCAAGTGGACTTAGTCCGGCACGATAATAAAGTTGAGTGGTTACTCTTGGAATCAGATGTTAATTAATTGAGTTGTCAATAACTCATTTAATTAACGGACATACGATATCTTAAACACACCCCATCAGGATATCTAAACCAATTCCTCCTCTAGGTCCCTATTGTAGCCTCTATATAAAGCCTCGCATCCACCCATCCATAACTTGGTTTGGTTTAACTAGGTTTGGTTTAACTTGGTTTAGTTTAACTTAACTTGGTTTGGTTTAACTTAGCTTGGTTTGGTTTAACTTGGTTTGATTTAACTTGGTTATAGAAAGAGAGACTTTTTCTAAACAGAATTCGGTTATAGAAAGAGAGATTTTTTCTAAACAGAATTCTGTTATTTTTCTTTCTTTGTAACCGACGATAAGCCTATAAAAAAGGAGTAGGTGGTGGCTCATAAAACCTAATTTTCTCTCTTCTCCTCCTTGTGGCCGGTGCCCCTCTCTTTCCTCCTCACCTAGGGCTGGCATCCCTCCCCTCCTCTTGCTTAGGGTCGGCACCCGTCCGCTTCTCCCTTGCTAAGAGCCGGCGACCCCTCTCCTTGCTGGGGCTAACGACCCCCTCCTTGCTAAGGTCGGCGTCCCCCTCTTCTACTCCTTGGTGGGCGGCGGCTTGGAGAAGAGGAAGAAAAGGAAGAAGAGGAAGAAGAGGAAGAAGAAGAGAAGGTGTCCCATCCTAAGAGCTCCTTTTGTAGCCGGCAGTTTGGAAACCGAGAAGAGAAGGAGGTGTTAGAGTGTATACTAAAAGCCTAGTTTTTGTAAACATTTGTTTTGAAATAAAAGAATCACATTGGTAAAAAATGTCTACATTTATGCTAAGTGTAGTTGTTCAATTAATATATATTGTAGATAACATGGTGTGTGGTGTCACACACAGAAGATCATGTTATCGATTATTTATAAATTATAAATAGTAGCTCGCAACTAAGATGGAAAAGAACAAACCATTGGAATAGTTATAGTGTAATTAAGTATTAGTTTATCTTGACTAATAAATTACACTAGTACACTCTAAGTGTATTGAGCAGAATCATTTAAGGTAAGTTCTTTTCATACTGACTTAATAAAAGAACAAGACCTTAGTTATTATGGAAGTGTGTGCTCTTAATCCTAATATAATAACAAGCACATATATTTAGTATTCATTTCTTTGACTTATCAAAGGGTGAGATTTAGCTTGATAAATCAATATGCCCGATAAGTTGGGAAATGATATTACTTATAGTGTGTGTTGTTGATTATAGAAGGAAACTGTGTCCTAGTAATCTAGGTTGATAATGTCCCCAAGAGGAGCTCATAAGGATTGTCATGTTAAACCCTGTAGGTGGACTTAGTCCGGCATGACGATAAGGTTGAGTGGTACTACTCTTGGACTAAGACATTAATTAAAATGAGTTGTCAGTAACTCGATTAATTAGTGGACATCCGACATCTTAACACACAGGGAGACTAACACACTCATGATAAGAAGGAGCCCAAAATGTAATTTGGGATTGGTGCGGTAGTTCAATAATAATTCTTTAGTGGTATGAATTATTATTGGTGAAATTAAGTTGGGTGTTCGGGGCGAACACGGGAAGCTTAATTTTATCGGAAGACCAAAACCAATTCCTCCTCTCGGTCCCTATCGTAGCCTCTTATTTATAAAGTATTATACCCACCTATACCCACCTTTATACCCATCCTAATGGGGCTGGCCAAGCTAGCTTGGAGCCCAAGCTAGGGGCTGGCCAAGACCAATAGGATGAGCCAAGTAGGTGGCCGGCCAATGCTTGGAGCTCAAGCATAAGTGGCCGGCCCTTATCAATTTAAAAGGATTTTAATTTTTAAAATTTTTCTTATGTGGATTCCATGGTTTTAAAAGAGAGTTTAAAATTTAAATCTTTTCCTTTTTATAGCTTTCTACAAAAGATTAAGAAAAGATATGATATCTTTCCTTATTTGTAGATTGAAAGGAAAATTTTAATTTTAAGAAAACTTTCCTTTTTGTAACCATGTTCAAGATTTAAAAGAGAGTTTTAAAATTATAAAATTTTCCTTTATAAGTTTCTACAAAAAAAAAATTAAGAAAAGATTTGATATCTTTCCTTATTTATTGATTGTAAGGAGATTTTAATTTTAAAGATAACTTTCCTTTTGGAAATCATCCACATGTTTTAATAGAGAAATTTTAAATTATATATTTCCTTTTATAACCAACCATGAAGGGATAAATTGTTAGAGAAATTTTTATTTTAAAATTTTCGGAAACAAATTAGGAAGTTTTAATTCTTGTTAAAATTTTCCTTGTTTGGAGTTTTAGAGTGGCCGACAATAAAGTTTAAGAAAAGGAATTTGATTTTAAATCAAATTAAAATTTTCCTTTTCATGGCAAAGTAATAAGGAAGTTTTTATTTAAATTTTCCTTATTTGCCAAGACCAAGGATTATAAAAGAGGGGGTAGAGGTACCTTCATGGCTAAGAACTCTATTCTATTCTTCTCCTCTCTTCCTTGGTGTGGCCGGATTTCTCTTCTCCTCTTCCCCTATTCTTCCTCTCAAGTGGCCGGCGACATCATCCTCTTGAAGAAAGCTTAGTGGCCGGATTTTTCTTGGAGAAGAAGGAGAGATAGGAGGCTTTGTTTCTAGCATCCCTTGGAGCTTGGTGGTGGTGGCCGAACCTTCATCTCTAGGAGATTCTTGGCGGTGGCCGAAACTTGGAGAAGGAGCTTGGTGGTTCACATCTCGGTAGGTCGTTGCCCATACAACGTCTGAGATAAGAAGAGGAATACGGTAGAAGATCAAGAAGTCGTTGCATACAAAGAAAAGGTATAACTAGTAATTATTTTCCGCATCATGCTAGTTTTTTCTTTGTATGAATTCCAAACACAAGAGGCATATGATTCTAGAGTTTTGAATTTGAGAATCGAGTTTATATTTTTTTTTGTTATTTGAATTTATGATTCGATTGTTCTTTTTGGTTAAACCTAGAGTTATATAAGGAAATTAAATATTAGATTTCTTTAAAAGGCTTTGTCTAGGCGGTGGCAGATGATCCCATACCCAAGAAGGACTAGTGCCTCGCCATGCAGTCCTGGAAGCTAATTTTGAAAATTAATATTTAATTAAATTTATAACATAGGTGGATTTGGATCAATAATGTTAAACATCATTTGCGATCCAAATCTAAACTATTAAGAACAGATAAGTTTAATTTGGAATCAATAATGTTAAGTTCCGTTTGTGATTCCTAATTTAATTTCTAAAGAACACAATAGGTTGTTTAGGAAAGGCTCGACACTTGTACAAAATTTTGTACAGTGGAGCCGATACAATCTTCCTAGTACCAACCAACAGGAGGGTGGTGTTGTCTTGGTAGATCGTCGCCCACACGACATCCAAGAAGAGGAGAGGAATACGGCAGAAGATGAAGAGGTCTTTAGCTACAAAGAAATGATACAACTAGTTCTTTAATTCCATTGCGTAATTAGTTAGTTTTCTTTGTATCATTTTTGGATACCAACACAAGAGGCCAGCGATCTTGTACTTTGATCAAGGTGTGCTTTGAACCGTCAAGAACTTGCTTGATTGATCAAACCATGTCTGATCGAACATGTGGGTTGCTAGGAAAAGTTCTGTACTTGTACAATTTTTGTACAGGGAAATTTAAACATAACGGAATTCCAGCGCCTTCAAGTGGTATCATAGTGCATTTTCTGGTTCTGTGTGATTGGTTTTTGGTTAAATTATGTACTGTTCATATATAAGTTTTGTCACGCCCCGGAGGAGTCCTTGTCCGAGAAAATTTCGGCAGCATCTCCCCTGTACGGCGGACAATCTGAAACTTTTCTATATCCTCATATACCTCATCCACATGCGGCTGGAATAATAACAGGTAAATAAAACATCACCACGCAGTTTATATAAATATAAGCAAACCAAGCAGTAATACCATGGCTCAAAATCAACCCTACTCAACTACACTCGTAAAACTCAAATCCGAAGAACTCACCTCTTCTGCCGTCCAGGCAGGCATGTAGTAGAATAAATCCAAATCATACCAAATAAATCCATCAAACGATAAGAATCCATCGACAGGTACAAACCATACAATATCCAAGTATCAAATCAACCAAGTCTAAAACATAGTCAAATGAGAAGCATAAACAAAACCAAAGATAACTATAGCTGGTGGTCTGTAGGGGTCTAGCAACTGGAACTCTCTCGTGACAGCATCAACCTGAAAATGACAACAATGGAGGCGGGGTGAGTCCAACACTCAGCAGGTACAACTGATATGCAAAGTAAGGAAATAACACCTAGCACTAATCATGCGTACAGCCTCCTGATAAAAATAAAGGTAAATGCAAATCAAAGTAAACAGGAGAGAAACTGTACTAACCAGGACCTGAGTATAAGGACAAACAGTCCGAAAGGTATAGAAGACCTGTATGCATGTCAAACATAGGTATCCAAACAATATGCAGCATATAAATGCAGCAAACACAAACACAAGCAATAAATGCATCATGTATATGATGCCAATGTCATGGTCACCCCTGACGCCAGTCATGTTGTCGGAGTACACACATACTCCTACCCCAAATCATAAATGGGGGAGCGCAATGCTCTCATTGTTAGGATCGATGTACTCGGCTAGAGAGGGGGGTGTGAATAGCCGACCCCAAATCTTCGCGTTTCTTCCTACGATTAGGGTTAGCGCAGCGGAAATAACTAAATAGAAACGCAAAAAGGAAAGATCAAACCTCGAACTCGAACTCGACGATGTAACGAGGTTCGGAGATGAAAATCCTACTCCTCGGCGTGTCCGTACGGTGGACGAAGCCTATCAATCCGTCGGTGGATGAGTCCCCGGAAAATCGGCTAATAAGTACTCCTTGTGGGTGGAGAAACCTCGCCACAATAGCTTGCAATAGCAATATGGAAATATAAAGAAGAGCAAGAACAAAATACACAATGAATGTACAAATACTCGCTTGCCTTCTTGTCGACTGAAGTCCCGAATGAAGCACCAACATCACGGACGAATGCCAACAAGCAACTCAGTCGAAGAAGCTCACCCGAAGCTTCGGAGCTCAGCAAAGCTCAAGAGCACAGCAGTGAAGAAGCAAAAGCTTCGGACCAGAGGAAGAGTGAGAGTGTTGCCGCACTGTAGAAGCCCTCAGCCCTCTTATACCTGCATCCACCTGCGAAGAAGAAGCCAGAAGACAAAAGAAGACAGAAGACCGTTGGCTCACAACGGATAGTTCTGAACCGATCAGGCTTCGGCCTGATCGGTCCAGGGAACCTCTGATCGGTCCTGGGGACCGATCAGGATAAGCCTGGACCGATCAGGCTATGTCCTGATCGGTCCAGGAGGAGTCTGATCGGTCCCTAGGACCGATCAGCCTTTCTCCTTCTTCTCTTCTGTTTGCTTCCTGATCGGTCTTGAGACCGATCAGATAATCCACAGAAGCATTCTGTTTGGTTACTGATCGGTCACCAGACCGATCAGCCGTATCACTGGATCGGTCCCCAGATCGATCCAGAACTTGGTTTTTGCCCAAACCAATTCCCAAGCCTTCCAAACCAACATCCGGTCAACCTTGACCTGTTGGTACATCATGCTTAGCATCCGGTCACTCCCTTGACCTGCTAAGACTCCCCACCAAGTGTCTGGTCAATCCTTTTGACCCACTTGGACTTTTCTCTTCGTGCCAAGTATCCGGTCACTCCCTTGACCTACTTGACCTTCACAACACCAGATGTCTGATCACCCTTGATCCATCTGGATTTTCCCTTGCCCGGCTTCACTCACCAGGACATTCACCTAGCTTCACTCACTAGGGTTTTCACCTGGCTTCACTCACCAGGATTTCTAATCTGCCCAGCTTCACTCACCAGGACTTTCCAACTGCCTGGCTTCACTCACCAGGACTTTCCCACTGCCTGGCTTCACTCACCAAGACTTTCACCAACTGCCTGGCTTCACTCACCAGGACTTTCACTTTCACCTAGCTTCACTCACTAGGATTTTCACCTGGCTTCACTCACCAGGATTTTCCCGACTGCCTGGCTTCACTCACCAGGACTTTCCGAACTGCTTGGCTTCACTCACCAGGACTTTTCCTTTCACGTAGCTTCACTCACTAGGATTTTCCCTCTGCCTAACATCCCAGTTAGGACTTCCCAGTCAAGTATCCGATCAACCTTGACCTACTTGACGCTTCTTCATTCAACCTGATCAGACCTTGATCAGTATCTCTCCGTATGGACAACTGCACCTGCATTGTGCATGTCTACATGTCTTTCTATATTGTCAAACATCGAAACCATGACCAAGGTTTACGCTTGGTCAACTAGGTCAACCTTGACCTACTGGAAATTGCACCAATAATCTCCCCCTTTTTGATGTTTGACAATACCTTTAAGTTAGGCTAATCCAATAGCCTCAACTTTCTTCATGCCACTAGGTAATGAAACATAAGTTACAACCTTACATTCTCCTTCTAAGAAGGCAGCCTCCTTCTTAGATAATGAAGGCCTAACTTAAACCCTTCATTCTCCCCCTATTGGCACACATCAACAAACTCTCCCCCTGAAGAGTAAGTTATCGTTGTTCACAACTTCACTCGTTGTGATCAACAAACTCTCCCACTAACTCCAATGTTCTTCCTTGAACATCCTCTAGATATTCTCCATTCTCCCCCTTTTTGACACATATCAAAAAGAGTGAATCAAGGTCAAGAGTTTCTTCCTAATGAAAGTCCCATACCTTTCATTGAAACCCTTAATTTCCCCCTTGATACTAAGGTCCAACAATTAACTTAGTGATAATCCCATATCACTCAAGTCTTTAAGAGTAAAAACTCCTCCTAAAAGTCAACTCCCCTTGACTAATAGGTAAAATTCCCCCTAAAGGTCAACTCCCCCTTGACCATTGCACCAACAATGTCTTGGAGAGTTTCAAACCTTTAGAACTCTAAAACACCAATTCCCGAGCTGAAATTTCAGACAACCAGTCGAATTTCAGCAACTTGGCACGCCCTGATCGGTCACCGGACCGATCAGGCTTCCTCTGGATCGGTCCAGTGACTGATCAGGAAAGCCCTGGATCGGTCCAGTGACCGATCCAGACACTGATGGACAGATTTCTGAATTTTTCCTTCCCGAAATTTAGAAACCTCTAGAAAATCACAGAAAATTCAAAAAATTATGAAATTTTGAGGATACATTCCTCATACCACATACTATCATGGAAAAATAGTTTTCTATGAAAATATCTTCCATTTTTCAATCTTGATACAAAGTTCAAAAGACTTTGAAATAGCTCAAAGTTAAGTCATCTTTGTATCAACTTGTTCAATGATGAAGGTTATTACTAGAAAAGCTTCATCAAGGTTTTTCAAATCAATTTTGAAATGATTTTAAACCCTTTAATTTGGGACCACAATCTTAGGGCTAAATGTACATGCTTGTACACAAGCTTTCCCTATGATCCCCAATTAGAATTAGGCTCATCTAGGTACAAGAACTATGCACCTTGATCCTAACTCATGATCCTAATATCTCACACACATCTAAGGTGTATCAAACACATCCAAGTCAATTTTGATGTGAGATATGGGTTTAGGTCATCTTAGGCTAAGTTTTCATACATTTTCTAAACAACAATTTGATCTCTATATCAAATTGTGTTCTTGTCCTTAAATCAAATTAATTGATCATACATGCAAGAGATGATGACATGGCATATAATGATATCATAAGTAAAAACATGTGCCAATGTCATGATGTCATGGCATAAAGTATGAAACTTAAATAGAGCATGACATTAAACTAACTTAAGCATTATCATGACATTTCAAATGATGATAAATTAAGTATGATGTCATGACATGACATATGGCAAGCAATATATGGCAAATAACATGTCAAGGTATAGAAAATACCTAATTCTAGCCTTAGTTGCCATTTTTGATAATTTTGATCATTTTGCCATAGGTTCTATATTCCTAAGTGTAATAGACCTAAAATCATATACCAAGGATTTTTAGATCACTATGTGCCAACTAGATTGACTCTAGAAAACTCCTCAAATTTGATTGGCACATTCTAATCACCTTAGGAATAATTCTTAATTTCATTTTCAAGGCTTGATTATACCTTGAAAAATCCTAAAGTGCCACCTTTTTCCATGATTAGGTTAACTACCTATTCAATTAAGGTTGGCACACCCTAATTCATCTAGCGTGATGGAATCACGCTCCTAGGAACCCAATACCTATTGGAGCTCATTGGGTTCACTAAATATTCACTAGGGATGACTTCCCTAGCAACCCTCCTAATGACCCTCCTAGGTTTTAAAGCCTTGGTCATTTGGGACTCATCAAGATCCACTCTAGGGGTGACTCCCCTTGTGACCTTGGTGATGTTCTTCCTAGCCCTAGATTTTGTTCCATAATCGAATGGAACATTATGATAAGTGGGCTTGACCACTTGGGACTTAGGTTTGTGACCCAAACCTTTCTTGTCCTTGGACTTGGGTTTTTGACCCTTAGACCCTAGAGTTGACTTCTCAAAATTTTTAAGGGTCTTTTCCAAAGTATCAAGTCTTGACCTCAAGACTTGATTCTCCTTCTCTAATACCTCAATTTTTAATTTGTCATTGTTCTTTGAGGTACTCCTAGACATATGTCTAGTAGTTTTGGGATTCCTATCTAGGTTTCCCTTAACCTTAGATGAGTTAATCCTAGGGTTGACTTTCCTAGTGCTATCCTTATTCAAGCTAACATGTTTAGCACCTAAACACATATATTGATTCCTATAATTAACATGCTTATCATTATTAGCAATTGCAATAAAACTACTAGCATGTGTCTTATTAGAATTGCAATAATGTGCCTTAAAAGATACCTTAGGGTTTGCCTTAGCTCCCCCTATCAATGTGCTCGGTCTCTTGTCCTTGTGAGGTTGCCTCCCCCTCGGACATTGACTCCTATAGTGTCCCCTTCGCTTGCATTGAAAGCACACCACGTGCTCCTTGCCCTTGCGTGTTGGGACTCCAGCTTCCTTGACCTTTGCCGCCGGTGGAGTCTTTCTAACCCTCTTTGGACATTTACTCTTGTAATGTCCAAATTCCCTACACTCAAAGCACATTATGTGTAATTTGCTAGAAACTAAATGACTTGAGTTACCTAGGGTTGAGGATGGATGAACGCTCTCTCCTTCATCCCTCCCGGAGGTAGACGCTTCTTCTTCTTGCTCCGAACTTGAAGAAGAACTCTCCTCCTCTTCTTCTTTAGATGTTGAGTAGCCCTCAACTTCTAAATCCATCCCTCCATGATGTGAACTCCTTGGCTCGCTTGACTCCTCTTCATGGCTTGAAGTGGAGTTCTCCTCATGGAACTTTGCCAAGTTGTTCCACAACTCCTTGGCATCGTTATATCCACCTATCCTACACAAAACATCATTAGGTAAAGAAAATTTAAAAATTTTCAATACCTCATTGTTGACTAGGGATTGATGGACTTGTTCCTTGGTCCACTCCTTCTTCTCTAGGGTTTGTCCTTTCTTGTCCATCGGAGGCTTGAAACCTAATTGAACACAACTCCAATTTTCAAGGTTAGTCATAAGAAAGTACTTCATTCTTACCTTCCAAAACGCGAAGTCGTCGCGATCATAGAAAGGTGGGATGGTGATGTCTTCTCCGAGTTGATCCATCTCGAGCTTGTGCTCCCTCGGGTGTTAATCCGGCGAAGAGCAACCTCGCTCTGATACCACTTGTTAGGATAGATGTACTCGGCTAGAGAGGGGGGTGTGAATAGCCGACCCTAAATCTTCGCGTTTCTTCCTACGATTAGGGTTAGCGCAGCGGAAATAACTAAATAGAAACGCAAAAAGCAAAGATCAAACCTCGAACTCGAACTCGACGATGTAACGAGGTTCGGAGATGAAACTCCTACTCCTTGGCGTGTCCGTACGGTGGACAAAGCCTATCAATCCGTCGGTGGATGAGTCTCCAGAAAACCGGCTAATAAGTACTCCTTGTGGGTGGAGAAACTTCGCCACAATAGCTTGCAACAACAATATGGAAATACAAAGAAGAGCAAGATCAAAATACACAATGAATGTACAAATACTCGCTTGCCTTCTTGTCGACTGAAGTCCCGGATGAAGCACCAACTTCACGGACGAATGCCAACAAGCAACTCAGTCGAAGAAGCTCACCCGAAGCTTCGGAGCTCAACAAAGATCAAGAGCACAGCAGTGAAGAAGCAGAAGCTTCGGACCAGAGGAAGAGTGAGAGTGTTGCCGCACTGTAGAAGCCCTCAGCCCTCTTATACCTGCATCCACCTGCGAAGAAGAAGCCAGAAGACAGAAGAAGACAGAAGACCGTTGGCTCACAACGGATAGTTCTGGACCGATCAGGCTGAAGCCTGATCGGTCCAGGGAACCTCTGATCGGTCCTGGGGACCGATCAGGCTATGTCCTGATCGATCCAGGAGGAGTCTGATCGGTCCCTAGGACCGATCAGCCTTTCTCCTTCTTCTCTTCTGTTTGCTTCCTGATCGGTCTTCAGACCGATCAGATAATCCACAGAAGCATTCTGTTTGGTTACTGATCGGTCACCAGACCGATCAGCCGTATCACTGGATCGGTCCCCAGATCGATCCAGAACTTGGTTTTTGCCCAAACCAAGTCCCAAGCCTTCCAAACCAACATCCGGTCAACCTTGACCTGTTGGTACATCATGCTTAGCATCCGGTCACTCCCTTGACCTGCTAAGACTCCCCACCAAGTGTCCGGTCAATCCCTTTGACCCACTTGGACTTTTCTCTTCGTGCCAAGTATCCGGTCACTCCCTTGACCTACTTGACCTTCACAACACCAGATGTCTGATCACCCTTGATCCATCTGGATTTTCCCTTGCCCGGCTTCACTCACCAGGACTTTCACCTAGCTTCACTCACTAGGGTTTTCACCTGGCTTCACTCACCAGGATTTCTAATCTGCCTGGCTTCACTCACCAAGACTTTCCCACTGCCTGGCTTCACTCACCAGGACTTTCACCAACTGCCTGGCTTCACTCACCAGGACTTTCACTTTCACCTAGTTTCACTCACTAGGATTTTCACCTGACTTCACTCACCAGGATTTTCCCGACTGCCTGGCTTCACTCACCAGGACTTTCCGAACTGCCTGGCTTCACTCACCAGGACTTTTCCTTTCACCTAGCTTCACTCACTAGGATTTTCACTCTGCCTAACATCCCAGTTAAGACTTCCCAGTCAAGTATCCGGTCAACCTTGACTTACTTGACTCTTCTTCATTCAACCTGATCAGACCTTGATCAGTATCTCTCCGCATGGACAACTGCACCTGCATTGTGCATGTCTACATGTCTTTCTGTATTGTCAAAAATCGAAACCATGACCAAGGTTTACGCTTGGTCAACTAGGTCAACCTTGACCTACTGGAAATTGCACCAACACTCATCTCCCGATACACGATGACGGGGAGGGATCTCTAACGTGCTTCACGCTGCGTCACACTACCCATGAGCGGACCAACGGAGCACCGGAAGAGCAAACTGACGTGCTACCACGCTGCGTTACGCTACCCCTGAGCGTCAACAACGGAGCACCGAACAGTGATGAAACTGGCGATGTGCTCGACAATAATGGAGCAATCTCTCACACAACATTTAGTCATGCGAATGGTGCATGATACTAAGCATGACAATATACTATACCAATCTATGGACACATAATGATGTGCACCATAGTGAACAAATCATATCAAAGTACACTGATCAAATAAGGTATCAAACCTAGGTCCTGAACAGGATGAAACATGATTATATCACTACCCCTATGAGCATGTGTAATCAGATATATAACAACACGAAATGTAAAACAAACAATCAATCAAGCAGGTAACAGGTAATCGGGTAGTGATTAACCGAAACAAATGAGGAACACAATTAATGCAACTTGTTAATTTCATTACTATGCATATCAAAGACAATAAGTCAAAAGTACCCGCCTCCAATCGAAAAGTCCAAATATGGTCCAAATACGATGTCGAGATGCTCGTCTCACGTCAATGTCCTATGTCACCAATACACATATATTTTTATTTAGTTACAATTCTTCTAAATAGCTAATTAAAATCTCTAATAATAAATTAGGGCAACACCCTAATCATATTACCATCATCCTTTCTATCAGAATTAATCTCCTCATGATGATCTAACTATAATACATATTCGAATTCCTAATCACATTAAGAAATCCCAAATTATTACACCTTACCTCAAAACCACAGTCGTGATCACTGATCCACTGCCAAGACTGTTGCTGCCAGCACAGATTGATTGCTGCTGGAACCCAAGAACAACCCACCGAACAACACTTCCTGGAACCCTTCACTGAACGAAATAGGAGATCAAAAATCCAACCAGATAATCTAACACCAACAAATTTCTAGCAATAATTACACAGAATACCTCTTCCCTCTTACTGCCTGTGATGACCTAGGATCCAACAAAGTTGCTGCCGGCATCAAAACAAACAAACCAAATCAACAATTCATCAAGATCCTTGAACCTTCAGAATTTCCAACCAAACTAAACCTCACCGTGGATTTGATCAAGGGCATAGGGCACTAGGAAGCGGCGTCGACACTGTACAAAGGTGCGGCGGGTCGTGAGCACAGGAAGGAGAGGAAGTCGGGAGTCGGCCTGACCTAAAGTGGAGGAAGTCGCGACAGTGTAGGCTGTGGCTAGGGCACAAACACCAGAAGGGAACTCGGACTGCCGACGGTGGAAGGAATTCGGCTAGGGCAAAGTGGCAGCGGCTGTGGCCCAAATCTAGGGCAGAGGGCGTCGGGAAGATAGTCTGCTAAGGCACTCGAGATGGAGGAAGAGGAGGTCTCAGTGTCGGCAGAGGAGAAGAAGGTTGGCACTGCTCAGCGTCGGAATGGCGGTGGCCCGCGTGAGGAGATCAGAGAGGGCGTCGGCGGCGTCGGCACCTAGGGCTCGGCGTCGGAACAACGGCGGAGGAGAGGAGGAAAACCGCAGCGGCTGGCGGTTAGGGCTCCGGCAAGCGGCACGCGGGGAAACGACACAGAATCGGGGAAAAGAAAAAAGAAATAAGAGAAAGGATTTAGGAAAAGGAAATAAATAAATAAAACTTTTCCTCGTTTAATTGGGTAGCCTAAACAGGCTTTCCCGGGCCCCATTTTTTATCCCCGTTAACTTGTCCGTACGAGCTCCCAAAAATTCCCAAAAAATTTTCAAAAATTCTGGAAAATTCCCTTATTAATATTCGCCTATTTTTCGGTATTTTACAAGTTTAGGCTGGATAATAGTAGGATGTGCAGGATAGATTAACTCTATGGTCGCAGGCGTCCTAAGTCCAACTATTATCACTTTTTATGTTTGTGTATGATTTGAACCCTCGGGCATGTCGAGGTTGTTGTGTGTGCATGATTGTAATAATTAAATATGTCCGGTTGTCGTATTATTATTTTTTACATTCTATTCGATCTAGATTACATGAACATTTCTTTGTGGAATATAGGATCGATAAATGTAAAATTTTATTTTTTTTGTTATGGCTTGTATCCTTGCTATGCGTGGTGCTGTTTTGAGAACCAGAGGCACAACAAAGAAGGAAGCAAGATAGACGCGACGAATTGATCTATTGACGACATATTGGTGGATAGCGTTGTATGAGGCCATAATAGTTGGAACTTCATTTTCATATTTATTGTCTTTATATGCTTTTTTTTATGTGCTGTGATGTGTGTGCTGTGATGTGCATGTTGTGATGTGTGTGTATGTTAAAATTCCTTGATTTAAATAACTATGTAAGAGAGGGATTATTTAAATAAATTCCACGGTCCCTATTACTGGTTTGTAAATGATGCATTCAAACTTGCGTGTTGACTTTAAGTGCTTTTCTCCATATCGGATGAGTTTGTTTACAGATCATTAGATTAAATTTCCTCTATGGATGATTATAGGAAATTATTTAGGTTAGTATGATCTTCTCCATCTGAAGGGGCACAATCCTAATTAATGGACTAAGTATCAAGTAATGGTATATACTTAGACACATTTAATAGTATCCTCCCCGCCCCTTCAATCCTAATTAATGGACTAAGTATCAAGTAATGGTATATACTTAGACACATTTAATAGTATCCTCCCCATCGGAGTCACTGCTATTATCTATGTGACCGAAGATAAACCAACTATTAATTTTATTTGTCATAAAGTTAGGTTGACAAGATAATAAAATTAATGGGTAAAACCTCCTCTTACAAATGTTTGAATTAGTATACGTCCACACTATCATGGCATACGAAATTCACGATGTTTTGAGGTGTTGGTGAATTTAAATTATATTGTTTGAGGAATCAATATTATTTTAAATCCTAAAGTTTTGACCAAATATTTTATTATGTGATTCTCAGGATTTCACAATGGCTTTCAATCCTCTTGTTATTATTTTAAAAGAAAACAAAATTACTTGTCTAAATTAAATTGATTGGAAATGGAACTTGGACGTTGTCTTAACTGCTGAATAATACAAGTTCGTACTTCTTGAGGTTTGTCCTAGCGTGCCTGATAAGGATTCTAGTGAAGAGGAGATAGAGAGACATAGGAAATGGGTCAAGGCAGATGAGATGATGCGGTGTTACATTTTAGCTTCTATGTTAAATGTACTACAACATCAGCATCAGACCCTACCCACTGCCTATGACATGATGCTCAATCTCAAGCAACTCTTCAGATACTAGAATCGAGCTACCAGGCAGGAGGCCATGAGAAACTTAATGACGACCACCATGACTGAGGGGACACCCGTGAGGGATCATATCCTCAAGATGATGACTCATTTGAATGAGATGGAAGTCCTTGGAGCTGAAATTGATGGGGAAACCCAGGTCGATATCATTCTCCAAACGCTGTCCAAAATTTTTGTGCAGTTCCACCTGAATTACAACATGAACAAAAGCGTTTATTCGTTGGTGGAACTTCTGACAGAACTCCAAGCAGCAGAAGGACTATTTCGTCAAAGTTCTCAAGTTCACATTGCTTAAAACATTTCTGCCTCTAAGTCGAAAGGCGGAAAGAAGAAGAAGAAACAAGTTGGTTCGGCAAAGAAAGTGATTCGACGTCTAGGGACTGGACTGCAGGCAGGTGTGAAGAAGACGAAAGGCAAGTGCTTCACATGCAAGCAGTCTGGACATTGGAAGGTGGGCCGTTCTCGCAAAAAGTAGAACAATAAAGGTATATCTTATTCACTAGTTGTTGAAACATGTTTAGCGGCGTTATCTACCGGTACCTGGTGTGTAGATACGGGAGCCACTGATCATGTTTGCAATTCATTGCAGGGGTTCCAGGAAACCCGATGATGTGCACAAATATTATGATAATTTATGCATGTTTTAGCGCACATTCATGTACTTTATGCATATATATTCGTTGCATGATTGCCTCTTTCACCTTGTATTCATTATATATATTTGTTTGTTCAGATATTTGCTCCATGTTTGATTTTGTGTTGACAGGAACAACTTTCAGAGCTAAAATAGCAATTATCGGCGCACTGAAACAAGCCAGAGGACACGACCATGCAACCTTGGCACGGCCGTGCGGCCAAGACCGAGGAGGAGAAGTGCACGACCGTGCGACCAGGACAAAGGAGGATCATCACACACCTGTGCATCCTTGCACGGCCATGCCACCCCACCCCGAGGCCAAGCAGCACACGACCTTGCAAAATGGCATGGCCATGCCAACATTCCAGAGCTTGAGAAGGTCACGGCCGTGTGAATCCACACGGCCGTGTGACCTCGATAGAGACGAAGAAGGCCACGGCTGTGTGACTCAATCCGAGAGGAAGCCATGTGGATTCCACACGACCGTGCGACGAATAACACGGGCCGTGCCACGCCAAAATAGGACTGTGCTGAATTCTGGGCAGATTGCAGACCATTCGTAATTCAGCCATAACTTTGTGCGCTGTTGGATTGTCGGGCTGTTCTTTATACTAAAACGTAGATAACTTCAAGGTATACAAATTTTCTTCAGATCCAACAGAGAGAAAGAATTGTTTACCCGTGCTAAATGGCACGGCCGTGCCTCCCAACTGCAGGTTCAACTAGACCTCCACCCAGACTGCAAACCAAACTTCAAACCACCATAACTTTAGGCTAGGTTTGAGACAGGGCTTGATCCAAGTATTAGATTGAAGATAATTTCAAGGGCTACAACTTTGGTTCAGGGTGAATCACGAGAAAACCTGGTCTAATGGGTGAAAAACCTAGTTTACTGGACGCTTGTAAATCCTGGTTTTCCTAGGCAGCGTGGAGGAGGTATAAAAGGCTCAAGAACCCTATTCTTTGATTATCTTTGGTTTAAGACTTCGTCCCTCCCCTCGGGGAAAGCCGTCGAGCTTACTCCACCGCCGTCTCTTCGTGATCCGTCCATCTTCGGAGCAAGGAAGCATCCCCAAGACATCGGAATCATCAAGCATCTCTTCTTCCTTTCATCTAGGGTTGTAAGTATGCTTTTCTTTATGCTCTGGGGTTGTTCTTCCCCTACAATGGAGTAGACGTCCTCTTCTAGGATTAGGGAGTATTTGTAATATGATGGAGATGCAAAACTATGTAGATTCATTTTGTTTCTATTCAATGACTTGTTAATGCTTTTGTTCATATTGATGAGTTGTGTGTGTGACTATGCATGCTTCGTTGATTGCTGTGGAGGATTGTTGATCATGCAAGGGGATTCCCTAGAGCATATTGACCAAGGTACCCTCGTGACAGGGGTAACCCTTTCCGGACGTCTAAGACGTTCCCTTGAAAGGAGAAACAATCCCTTAGGAATTGCTGCTCTCGTAGAAAGAGTGCTCTAGATCGTATACCCGAGGGGCCCTAGTGACAAGGGTAACCCGTTCACGGACGTGTAGGACATTCTCTTGAAAGGAGAGGTAATTCCTCCATAAGGAAGTAGGAACCCATACCATCTACCTTTATCCTTATAGCTATTTACTAGACCCGAACTCCTGTGATCTACCGAGGCGCCCTAGTGACAGGGGTTAACCATTATAGGATTTCTCAAGGATCGTCTCTATTCGATACTTAGGGATATTGACCAATCTAATTTCCTACAAGAGCATGGACATAGAGGGTAGAAACTAGGCAATCTATGTAGTATCTCCTAGTATTACAATGAAACCGAAATCCTAGAATCCATCTCCCGAAGATCATTCCCTCCAAGATCTCTTCTCTCTCTCTCAACCTTCTTTCTCTCTTCAATCAGTCTCGTTAGTTTGCAAGCGCCAAAGCTAACTTTCGACTGTCTAGATAACCTACTTGCGACATCTCTAGTGCTTAATCAACAGCCCTTGTGGATTCGATATTTTTATTATTGACGACGAAACCGTACACTTGCGGTTGCGTAACATGTTTTTGGCGCCGTTGCCGGGGATTGTTCACATTAACATTAGTAGATTAGTAACTTAGTTAATCTATACTTGTGAATAGCTTTTGTTTTTCCATTTTCATAATTCAAAAAAAAAATCTGCATTTTTTTTATCTTAAAACTCTGCATTTATTTCTTGTTATTAGTTTAAGGTTCAATTTTTCTTTTTCTTTGTTTTTGCATTCTCTTTCTTGCTCTTAATTCTTCATTTTTTTGTTATTTTTTCTTTTCTCTCAAAATTTTTTTTTGGATATCTATGAGCACTAACATGTCAAGCAGTCCCTTAAGAGATTTCTCTGCACCCATTTCTTCAAGATTTATGTCTCCCATTGTGCAGCCTCATATTGAAGCAGAAAATTTCCAACTAGACCCAGAATTAATTTCCATGATACAA
This sequence comes from Zingiber officinale, assembly GCF_018446385.1. Classification (NCBI taxonomy): domain Eukaryota; kingdom Viridiplantae; phylum Streptophyta; class Magnoliopsida; order Zingiberales; family Zingiberaceae; genus Zingiber; species Zingiber officinale. The sequence continues at coordinate 64,394,479 of NC_055990.1, read as the reverse complement.
GGTCACAAATTTGGAGGAAAAGTATTAGAAAGTCCTTATTTTCATCTTGAGACATTTCTATAGCTTTGTGATATGGTGAATTGTGAAGGAGTATCAGCAGATGCAGTTCGGTTGATGGCATTTCCTTTAAGTATCAAGGATAAAGCAAGGACTTGGTTATATTCTCTCCGTCCTCAAAGCATCACAAGTTGGGAACAATTGGAGGAGCAATTTCTAAATCATTTCTTTCCTCCAAGCAGAACAGTGTATATGAGGAATTGCATCACAAATTTTGCTCAGGCGTATGGAGAATCATTATTTGAAGTATGGGATAGATTCAAGAGTCTTCAAAGACAGTGCCCTCATCATGGTTTGGAGAAATGGCTGATTCTACACATATTCTGTAGGGGAGTTTCTTTTTTAGATAAGTGCTTGTTAGATTCATCAGCTGGAGGTTTTTTTATGGAAAAGAGTATAGAAGAAGCTTATATATTGATTGATCAAGTGGCATTGAACCTCCATGGATGGTTGAGCAAAAGTTGGATGGAATCTCCCTCAGAAATTCAAGAAGTACACGCCATATATACAAGAGAGCCTGTCAAACAAAATGCAGTTCAACCACCTAAGAATGTCGAAATTCAGAAGTCACAGAATGAGGAGTTTAAACATTTGGGGGCAAGGATTAAGAGCATAGTTTCAAAATGGTTCAAAGAAGATCCCCGTCCTTTGCAGACAAAATCTAGTGAGATTTGTAATGATATTGAGTTGAGAAAGGGAAAGAATCATGAAGAACTTCTGAAGAAGGACATGTTTAGAATTGAGGAGAAAAATAATAGAAGATCACAATAGCTCAATTCCATTTCTCTAAGAAGTTCCCAAAGGCCACAAGTACCTTTCCCTCAATGGTTGATCACACCATCACTAGACAAGCAGTTTGTACCTCTATCACAAGCTCAACCATTCCCAAGACCTTCACCAAAGGTTCCTTTTCCACAAAGGCTAGTGAGGTCTAATGAAAACAAAGACTTTGGCAAATTCTGTGACACTAATATGATTGAGTGTAGATTTCTAGATGTATATGAAGATGAGGACTCTTCAGATGATGATTGTGATGATAATGTAGCAGACAACAAGTTTTCAGATCTACCTTCTGGGTTTACAGGGTGTTATGATGAAATTGAGTTTTCAGATGATGAATGTGATGTGGTAGATCAACTTAAAACTTCAAATGAAGTTAGTGATCCTCCTATAGATGATTCTCCCACTGAGGATATTGATGTTGGTTTATTTTTTGATGCTTTTGTTGATGATGATAATATTGAAGAATGTGTACAGTGCTGTGTTTTGGAAGCAACATCTCAAGAATAACCTCCTTTGATCACACAACCAATTGATGATATGGAATTTGTAAGAATGGAATTGGTTGATGATAAATGTGTAGGGACTTTTGCAATGGAAGCGAAGCCCCAAGAATCACCACCTTTTGTAGCATTAACACCTGAGCCAGAGCCAGAACCAACATTTGCTTCAGAGGAAGTCACATCCATAGGTTTAGTAGTATCAGGTATCACTCAGCAAAGCAAGGTTAGTATTTTTTGTGATCCTTTGGAAAACATTATAGAGGTACCCATCATTGATTTATTGGATGTGATTCAGTTTTTATTTCTTATTCTTCTTATTTTAATATGATTATGGTTTCATCTTATCTAACACGTTTGTGGGAGATTTGTATTTCTTTTGCTTGTGCATATTTCACCTGGGTTGCTAATTGGAAGTTCAATCTGAACCGTCTTCGACCACCTGAAAGAACTTCAAAGAAGACGAAGATGGAGAGAGCGATACCTCATTTTTCAACTCCTACATTGAAAGCTCCCTCCATAATAAGAGCCCTTGGTAGGAGGGTGTTGAAATATCTTACTCCTCCAAGAGCGAGATTTCGATGAATTTAATGAGGTGGTCAAGCTAATGACCTTAAACAAGCGCTTCCTGGGAGGCAACCCAAGTTCATTTTCTTTGTTTTCATTCATTGGTTTAGTTCTATCCAGTTTCAATTCTTTCTTTATAATAAACATGTATCCTCTACTTAACTTTTGTTGTCTACTTTCTTTTATAGGACTTAAAGATTAGGAGGAGTGCAACTACATGGTGGAGAAGTTAATGACATGGGCATTTGACACGCATCATTTGGTAACTTCTCCTACTTTAAATCTCCTCCACATTATTTTTAGTTTTCATTGGGACAATGAAAAGTTTAAGTCTGGGGGGATGCATTTGGATGCATTTGGTTTTGTTTAGTTTTTGCTTATTTCTTCTTTTTTCTTAATAAAATTTTTGCTAGTTGCATCTTACATCACATCATCATAGTATGATTGTTTGTTCCTTAATGTAAAATACTAGCACGTCTATTCTAGATTTTATGTGGTTCATGAGTTACTTATGTTTAGTGATCTATCTTTTCTATCTTTGATAGCATGAAGTGAGCAATGTTTTACTATAAGAGTTTAAGTATTGACCTTGTTTTAGGATCTCTATACACTATGCCTATTTTTGATGGTTGATAACTCTAAAATAGTCATGATTCATAGAATTGAACTAGTACTTGTGCTTCTATGGTGACCTCTCAACTACATTTTGGTTACTGGATAAACTCAGATCATGTAAGCTCATTTGGGAAAAAATTAATCCAAAAAAAAAAAAAAATTTGAAGATTTGTTAAAGTTTGATACTTTGCAAACATTCAAAAAAAATGGAAAAAAATAATAAGGGATAAAAAAATAGTTGTCATGAGTGGAAATTAGCAATTCACCCCTTTGAGACTGAGTTAGGTTACTGGAGAAATGAATGCTATGTTTCTCTTGATACTGAGTATTTCTTTGAGATTTTGTGTAGACGATGCATAGCATTTTTTGAGGGGAACGAACCTTGCGTGTGGCAGGTAAGTGCCTATCGCCGGAATCATAAGGAACACAATTTTATGACGACTTGACTAGACTTAGGGATTGAAACTTGATAAATCTAGGCCACTTTTGCACTGAGCAAGGATGACTACTACTTAGGTCATACTTAAACTACTTTTGTATCTTGCTCACTAATGAAATAATTTGATAGAATTAGATTGACTTGCTAGAGATTATGATGCACTGTCTAACCACATGAATCTAGATTGCAGGTTTTGCTTGAGGACAAGCAATGGTTCAAGTCTGGGGGTGTGATGTGCGTAAATATTATGATCATTTATGCATGTTTTAGCGTACATTCACGTACTTTATGCATATATATTCGTTGCATGATTGCCTCTTTCACCTTGTATTCATTATATATACTCTTTTGTTTGGATATCTGCTCCTTGTTTGGTTTTGTGTTGACAGGAACAACTTTTGGAGCTAAAATAGCGATTATTGACGCACTGAAAAAAGCCAGAGGACACGATCGTGCAATCTTGGCGCGGCCAAGCGGCCAAGACCGAGGAGGAGAAGTGCACGGCCGTGCAACCCTTGCACGACCGTGCGACCAGGACAGAGGAGGATCATCACACGGCCGTGCATCCTTGCATGGCCGTGCCACCCCACCCCGAGGCCAAGCAGCACATGGCCGTGCCACCCCACCCCGAGGCCAAGCAGCACATGGCCGTGCCAACATTCCAGAGCTTGAGAAGGTCACGACCGTGTGACCTCGGCAAAGACGAAGAAGGCCACGACCGTGTGACTCAATCCGAGAGGAAGCCGTGTGAGACCGTGTGGATTCCACACAGATGTGCGAAGAAGAACACGGGCCGTGCCACGCCAAAATAGGGCTGTGCTGAATTCTGGGCAGATTGTAGACCGTTCGTAATTCAGCCATAATTTTGTGCTCCGTTGGAGTTTGGTCTGTTCTTTATACTGAAACGTATCTGACTTCAAGTTCTACAACTTTTCTTCAGATCCAACAGAGAGAAAGAATTATTTTCCCGTGCTAAATGTCACGGCCGTGCCTCCCAACCGCAGGTTCAACTGGACCTCCGCCTAGACTGCAGACCAAACTTTGAACTGCCATAACTTTCGTCTTGGTTTGAGCAAGGGCTAAATCCAAGTATTAGATTGAAGATAATTTCAAGGGCTACAACTTTGTTTCAGGGTGAATCACGAGAAAACCTAGTTTACCGGACGCCTGTAAATCCTGGTTTTCCTGGGCCGCGTGGAGGAGGTATAAAAGGCTCAAGAACCCTATTCTTTGATTATCTTTCATTTGGGACTTTGTCACTACTCTCGGGGAAAGACGTTGAGCTTCATCCACCGCCGTCTCTTCATGATCCGTCCATCTCTGGAGCAAGGAAGCATCCCCAAGACATCGGAATCATCAAGCATCTCTTCTTCCTTTCCTTCTAGGGTTGTAAGTATGCTTTTCTTTATGCTTTGGGGGTGTTCTTCCCCTACAATGGAGTAGACGTCCTCTTCTAGGATTAGGGAGTATTTGTATTATGATGGAGATGCAAAACTATGTAGATTCATCTTGTTTCTATTCAATGACTTGTTAATGCTTTTGTTCATATTGATGAGTTGTGTGTGTGACTATGCATGCTTCGTTGATTGTTGTGGAGGATTGTTGATCATGCAAGGGGATGCCCTAGAGCGTATTGACAAAGGTACCCTTGTGTCAGGGGTAACCCTTTCCGGACGTCTAAGACGTTCCCTTGAAAGGAGAAACAATCCCTTAGGAATTGCTGCTCTCATAGAGAGAGTGCTCTAGATCATATACCTAAGGGGCCCTAGTGACAAGGGTAACCTGTTCACGGATGTCTAGGACATTCTCTTGAAAGGAGAGGTAATTCCTCCATAAGGAAGTAGGAACCCGTACCATCTACCTTTATCCTTATTGCTATTTACTAGACACGAACTCCTGTGATCTACCGAGGCGCCCTAGTGACAGGGGTTAACCGTTACAGGATTTCTCAAGGATCGTCTCTATTCGATACTTAGGGATATTGACCAATCTAACTTCTTACAAGAGCATGGACATAGAGGGTAGAAACTAGGTAATCTATGTAGTATCTTCTAGTATTACAATGAAACCGAAATCCTAGAATCCATCTCCCGAAGCTCATTCCCTCCAAGATCTCGTCTCTCTCTCTCAACCTTTTTCTCTCTTCAATCACTCTAGTTAGTTTGCAAGCACCAAAGCTAACTTTTGACCGTCTAGATAACCTACTTGTGACATATCTAGTGCTTAATCAACAATCCCTGTGGATTCGATATTTTTATTACTGACGACGAAACCGTACACTTGCGGTTGCATAACACCCGACGACTACATGAAGGGGAGATCACTGTTTACATGAGTAATGCTATGAGAGTGGCGGCTGTTGTAGTGGGAGATGTTTATCTATCTTTTGATATGAATAAAACTTTGATTTTGAAAAATTGTCTTTACATACCATGTTTTAGAAAGAACTTAATTTCAGTTTCTAAACTATTTATGGATGGATATTCTATTTCTTTTGATGATAAAGTGGTTGTGAAGAAAAATAGGGTGGTTATCTGTTCTGGTGCGTTGGTTGGTAATTTATATACTCTTAATCCAATAACTCCCACGACGCAACAAATGGAAATTAATAACACATCTTCTAATTCTAATAAGAGAAAGCAACCTTCGGAAATGAACCAACCATATCTTTAGCATCTAAGGTTGGGTCATATTAACTTGAGTAGGATTCAAAGGTTAATAACCGATGGACTTTTGGATTCATTGGTAGTGGAAAACTTTCTGACCTGTGAGTCTTGCTTGGATGGAAAAATGACCAAAAGGTCTTTTAAGGCAAAGGGGTATAGAGCCAAAGAAGTGTTGGAATTGGTTCATTCTAATTTGTGTGGGCCTATGACTATCCAGGCAAGAGGTGGTTTTGAATATTTTGTTTCTTTTATAGACGACTATTCAAGATATGGGTATATTTTACTTGATGCACCGTAAGTCTGAGTGTTTTGATAAGTTCAAAGAGTACAAGGCTGATATGGAGAAACGACATGGTAAAAGTATCAAGACACTACAGTCTAATCGTGGTGGCGAGTACCTCTTAGGAGAGTTTTAGAGTTACTTATCAAAGGCCGGGATTCAATCCTAATTGTTTGCACCTGGTACACCTCAACAGAATGGTGTGGCGGAATGAAGGAATAAGAGTCTTATGGAAATGGTTAGATCAATGATGAGTTATTGAGAATTACCAAATTTGTTTAGGGGATATGCTCTGGAAATGACGACGTACATTCTAAACTTGGTAACTTCTAAGTTAGTACTCTCTACTCCCACAGAATTGTGAAATGGGCATAAGCCTAGTTTGAAACACATTCAGATTTGGGGTAGTCAAACACATGTGCTAAAGGGAGACGCTGATAAGTTGGAATCACGTACAGAAGTTTGCTTGTTCTTGGGATATCCTAGAGGAACAAAAGGTGGTTTGTTTTATAGTCCTAAAGATCAGAAAGTCATTGTTAGCACCAATGCTCAATTTTTAGAAGAGGATTATGTAATGAACCATAAGCCCATGAGTAAAATTGTTCTTGAGGAAATAAGAGAGGACACTTCTACTTTAGTACCAACGGTACAAGATGAGATAACACAAGTAACTGCAATACGTGTCATAAATGATGCAAAATTATAGGTAGTGCCTCGTCGTAGTGGGAGGGTTGTTAAAAAACCTAAAGATTCATGTTTTTGGGAGAGTCTTCAGACTTGATCCCTGGTGAACATGAACCTGATCCCTGGACATATGATGAAGCACTCCAAGATAAAGATGCAGCATCTTGGAAAAGTGCAATGAACTCTGAAATAGAATCTATACATTCTAATAAGGTCTGGGAGCTTTTAGAACCACCAAACGGTGTAAATGACATTGGATGTAAATGGGTCTACAAAAGGTAAAGAGGAAAAGAAGGGAATGTGGAAACCTTTAAAGCGAGGTTTGTTGCGAAGGGGTATACTCAGAAAGAGGGAATCGATTATGAGGAAACCTTTTCATCGGTAGTCATGCTTAAGTCTATCCGGATTCTTTTATCTATTACTGCTCATATGGATTATGAGGTTTGGCAAATAGATGTCAAGACGGCTTTCCTTAACCGAAGTCTTAAAGAAAACATCTATATGAAGCAACCAGAGGGATTTATTGCGAAGGGCAAAGAGCATCTTGTATGTAAGCTCAATCGGTGCATTTATGGACTGAAGCAAGCTTCGAGATCTTGGAACATCCGGTTTGATGAAGTGATCCAGTCTTATGTATTCATTCAGTGTTCGGATGAGTCTTGTGTATACAAGAAAATTGACGTAAACATGGTGGTATTTCTAGTACTATACGTAGATGACATTTTGCTCATTGGCAACAATGCTAAAGTGTTGTCAGATGTAAGGGTATGGATGTCCAAGCAGTTTGATATGAAGGACTTGGGAGAATGTGGACATATTCTTGAAATCAAAGTAATAAGGGATTGTAAGAAAAGGATGTTGTGCTTATCCCAAGCTTCATACATCGATACTATCTTAGCTCGTTTTAGTATGCAAAACTCCAAGAAAGATTTTCTACCTTTTCGGCATGGAGTAGCTTTATCTAAAAAAAAAAGATGTGTCCTAATAGATCAAAGGAGATAGAGGAGATGAAGACAGTTCCTTATGCTTCGGTTATAGGAAGCCTAATGTATACGATGCTATGTACAGGATCGGATATCTGTTTTGTCATGGGCATGGTTAGTAGATATCAAAGTAACCCAGGATCAGGATATTGGACTGCCGTAAAGCATATATTAAAGTACTTGAAAAGGACTAGAGTTTATATGTTGGTTAACCAGGTAGATGATTTGCTCCCTTTGGGTTACATGGATTCAGACTTCCAATTAGATAGGGACAGCAGTAAATCAACCTCGGGGCATATGTTTACTTTGGGAGGTGGAGCCATAGCATGGAGGAGTGTTAAGCAGAAATGTGTTTCAGACTCCACCATGAAAGCTGAGTATGTGGCAACCTCTGAGGCAACCAAAGAAGTTGTATGGCTCAGAAATTTCTTGATGGACTTAGATGTGATTCCCGGTTTGCCCAAAGTTATCACAATTTATTGTGACAACAGTGGTGCAGTAGCAAACTCCAAGGAACCACGAGCCCATAAGGCAAGTAAACACATTGAGCGCAAGTACCACCTGATACGAGACATTATAAAATGAGAAGAGGTTGTTGTCGCCAAGATTACATCAGCAGATAACCTGGCAGATCCTTTCACTAAGGCCCTTCCGGCGAGAGCTTTTGATAGGCATGTTGAAGGGATGGGAATCAAATGTATGACAGTATTAATGGCAGCATAGTCTTTTAGTATAAATGGGAGATTGTTGGGATGTATACTATAAGCATAGCTTTTGTATGAACATCTGTTTTGAAATATTTTGAAATGAGAATCACTTTGGTCAAATGTATGCATTTTATATTTATATATATGTCAATGTAGTTGTCCATTTAATCTATATTGTAGATAACATGGTGTGTGGTGCCACACAGAAGATCATGTTATCGATTTTTTATAAATTATAAGTAGTAGCTCACAACCAAGATGGATTGGGACAAACCATTGGAATGATTGTAATGTAATTTGGTATTAGTCTGTCTTGACTATAAAATTACACTAGTACACTATGTGTGTATTGAGCAGGACCATTTGAGGTTGTTCGATTTGTATTGACTACATAAAAGAATAGAACCTCTATTATTATGGATGTGCGTCCTCTTAATCCCTATATAATAACAAGTACGCATACTTATTATTTATTCCTTTAACTTATGAATGAGTGAGATTTATTCGTTAAATCAATAGGCCAAATGAGTTGGGAAATAGTACTGTTTATATGGTGTGTTATTGATTATAGAAGAAATCTGTGTCCTAATTATTTAGGTTCATGATGTCCCCTTGAGGAGCTCATAAGGATTATCATGTAAACCCTGCAGGTGGACTTAGTCCGACATGATAATAAAGTTGAGTGGTACTACTCTTGGAATCAGATGTTAATTAATTAAGTTGTCAGTAACTCATTTAATTAATGGACATACGATATCTTAAATACAGGGAGATTAACACACTTATGATAAGAAGGAGCCCATATTATAATATGGGATTGACGCGGTAGTTCAATAATAACCCTTTAGTGGTATGGTTATTATTGATGGACTTGGGTTGGGTGTTCGGGCCGAACACAGGAAGCCCAAGCCCATCAGGAGGCCTAAACCAATTCCTCCTCTAGGTCCCTGTTGTAGCCTCTATATAAAGCTTCGCATCCACCCATCTGTAACTTGGTTTGTTTAATTGGGTTTGGTTTAACTTGGTTTAGTTTAACTTAATTTGTTTTGGTTTAACTTAACTTGGTTTGGTTTAAATTAACTTCGTTTGGATTAAATTGGTTATAGAAAGAGAGATTTTTTCTAAACAGAATTTTATTATTTTTCTTTCTTTGTAATCGACGGCAAGCCTATAAAAGAGTAGTAGGTGGTGGCTCCTAAAACCCAATTTTCTCTCTTCTCCTCCTTATGGCCGGCGCCCCTCTCTTTACTACTCAGCTAAGGCTGGCACCCCTCCCCTCCTCTTTGCTTAGGGCTGGAGCCCCTCCCCTTCTCCCTTGCTAAGAGCCGGCGGCCCCTCTCCTTGCTAGGGCTGGTGACCCCCTCCTTACTAAGGGTGGCACCCCCCTCTTCTACTCCTTCGTGGGGGGCATCTTGGAGAAGAGGAAGAAGAGGAAGAAGAAGAGAAGGTGCCCCATCCTAAGAGCTCCTTTTGTAGCCGGTGGTTTGGAAACCAAGAAGAGAAGGAGGGTGGTGTTGTCTTGGTAGATCATCATCCACACGACATCCAAGAAGAGGAGAGGAATATGGCCGAAGATCAAGAGGTCTTTAGCTACAAAGAAAAGATACAACTAGTTCTTTAATTCCATTGCGTAATTAGTTAGTTTTCTTTGTATCGTTTATGGATACCAACACAAGAGGCCAGCAATTTTGTACTTTGATCAAGGTGTACTTTGATCTGTTAAGAACTTGCTTGATTGATCAAACACATATCTGATCGAACATGCGGGTTGCTAGGAAAAGTTCTGTACTTGTACAATTTTTGTATAGGAAAATTTAAACAGAACGAAATTCCAGCGCCTTCACTTTGAACTCACACCGTTGAGCTATTTCAATTTCAGGCATCAGGTAGATATTTGTGGAGTCTCTTAGAGTATCCTGTCTTCCAGTCCTACATCGCATCCGAAGACCTGGTTTCTGGTTTTATTTATAGTTTATTTAGTTTATGTATTTGGTGCATTTAGTGTCACACCCCGGAGGAGTCCCTGTCCGAAGAAATTTCGGCAGCATTTCCCCTGTATAGCGGACAATCTGAAACTTTTCTACATCCTCATATACCTCAGCCACATGCGGATGGAATAAAAACAATAATAAAATACAACCACACATGCATTCCACACAGTTTAATAAGAAATAACAAATCAGTAATACCATGACTGGAAAACAACCCTACTCCACTACACTCATAAAACACAAATCCGACGATAAGATCAATTTACCTCTTCTGCCATCTAGGCAGGCATGTAGTAAAAGCAAAACCAAATCATACCAAAATCCATTTACGATAAGAATCCATACCATATCCATACCATCAAACAAAACAAATATAGCATAGTCTATGTAAGAAAACCAAAAGACCAATAATATCCTCAAGGTCTGCAGGGACTAGCAACTGGAACTCTCTCCTGATAGCATCAACCTGAAAAATAACAACAATGGAGGTGAGGTGAGTCCAACACTCTGTAGGTACAACTGATATGCAAAGTAGGGAAATAACACATAGAACTAATCATGCGTACAGTCTCCTGATATACGAAGATAAAAATGCAACAGAAGTAAACAGGAGAGAAACTGTACTAACCAGGACCTGGGTATAAGGACAAACAGTCCGAGTGGTATAGAAATCCTGTATGCATGTCAAACATAGGTATCCAACCAATATGTAGCATATAAATGCAGAAAACACAAACACAAGCAATAAATGCATCATGCATATGATGTCAATGATGCGTCCTAGTCACCCCTGATACCAGTCAACTATCTCACACACAATAGTGAGGTCGAGTGGGTAGGGCTGTGACAACCTTGCACTCTGTCGTCACTGCTCCTGATGAGTGACCGAGTGGACGGGATGCTGTCGGAGTACACCTATCCTCCTACCCCAAATCATAAATGGGGGAGCGCAATGCTCTCAACTCCTGGTACACGATGATGGGGAGGAATCCCTGCCGGCTACCACGTTGTGTCACACTACCCATGAGCGGACCAACGGAGCCAAATAAAGTCCCTGCTGCAACACACACTGCCTGAATCGACCACTAACCCATGAGTGGTGGTGTGTGCAGATCCATGTAACTGGCGATGTGCTCAACAATAATGGAGTGGACTATCGCATAGCATGCAATCATGCAAATGGTGCATGGCACTAACCACAAAATATCCTGAGCTAATCCATATATATATAAAAGTGCACCATAAGTCAACAAATCAAATCAAAGGTACACTGAAGGTATAAAACCTAGGTCCTAAACATGGTGAAGCATGGTATATCACTACCCCTATAAGCATGTATAAGCAGGTAAGGAATACATGAGATGCAAAACAAGCAATCAATCAATCATGTAATAGGTATCGGGTAGTGATTAACCGAAACAAATAAGAGAACATAATTATTGCTACTTGTTAAATTCACTACTATGCATATTAAAGACATAAAGTCAAAAGTACCCGCCTCCAAAAGAAAGGTCCAATCCGGTAATCGATATACTCGTCTCGTATCAATGACATGTAATAAATCGTACAATTTGGCTAAGTTTAATTATAACTCAAATAGTTAAATCAAAACTATTTTCCTTCAAGAACCCTAATTAAATAGTTAATCACAATTAACTATCCCTAATCCAAAGCTTAGGGTTTCATTCCTAACAAAACAGATCAGAAGAAACACACTTACCCTAATGTGCGAACAGCGATCAGATGCCTATCTCTCAACCAAACATTGTTCTGTTGAAATCAACCCTAGCAAAGATTCAATTCCTTCCAAGAATCATTCTAATATAGCAATAGAACAAATCCTCTATTGTTTAAGTACTAAACAGACCTTACCTTAATCTGATCCAACATTACTTGGTGAAGAGATCCAGGTGTGATTGTAAGGAAGAAAGAACCCTCCACTTCAGAACTGAGGAGGAGAGTATCATCGATGGTTATCCTCTTCTCCAAACTTGAAGGGCAATGGATCTCAGGCTAACAGCTCAGCCACACAAGGGGTACAGAACCAAGCTATCTTTTAGTAGTAGTCGGCTTCCCGCACTGTTGGTCTCGGCCAAGACCAACCACCTCACTGGATCGGATTAGGGCACAGATAGCAATTGCCGGCGGTCAATTGAAGAGACATAGGGCACAGATAGAGGTTACCGGAGGTCAATTGAAGGGATCTAGGGCACGGTCGATGGAGAAATTGTGCCGGCACAGCTACAACGTCGAGATCGCTCCACAAGTGGCTCGTGTCAGCAGAGGAGAGTGAAGTAGAAGGGAAATCGTGACATAAGCTCAGCAGTGGCGTCGACTTACGGTGAAGTCGCGAGGGCTCAGCACAGAGTAGATCGGGGCTCGGCAGTAGCGGCGATCAACACTGTCACTCGGCGAAGTGGCTGAGAAAAAAAAGGAATTTAGGGCTCGTGGAGGAAGAAGGAAGAGATGGTCGACGTCGGGCAGAGGAGAGGCAAAAGAGAACTTTGCCGAGGCTTTTACGCGAGGGAATGAGGAGAAACCGCCGTCAGTTAGGGCAAATCGACGTCGGCACACGCGAGGGAAGGAGTTGGGTATGCGGGGGAAGAATAAGAGAAAAAGGAAAAGAAAATAAAACTTTTCCTCATTAAAACAGGGTAGCCTAAACAGACTTTCCCGGGACCCTATTTTTTATCCCCGATAACTCATCCGTACGAGTTTCAAAAAATTTCCAAAAAATTTTCAAAAATTCTGAAAAATTCCCTTATTAATATTTGTCTATTTTTGGTATTTTATATTCCTCCCCACTAATAAAAATTTGGTCCCCAAATTTCAGTATTTACCATCAGAAAGTACTAATAACAGGTAACAATTATAAATGCTGAACGGTAAATTAAATCACATACTTCAAGTGAAAAGATGGGGATATCGAGCTTGGATCGTATTCTCGAGCTCCCATGTAGCTTCCTCGTCCAAATGATACTGTCATCCGACTTAACAAGCCAAATAGTCTTGTTCCGCAACTGACGCTCTTTCCGGTCTAAAATCCATACCGGAACCTCCTCATAGGTGACATCAGGCTGAACTGGAACTGGGATATCTGCCAGCACATGCGTCGGGTCGGGTACGTATCTCTTCAGCATAGATACGTGGAATACATCGTGCACGCCTGACAAGGACGGTGGTAGTGCCAGTCGGTAAGCTGCCGCTCCGATCCTCTCCAAGATCTCGAAAGGACCAATGTACCGCGGAGCTAGTTTACCTCTGAGGCCAAATCTCTTCACCCCTTTCGTGGGTGAAACTCGCAGAAATACATGGTCGCAAATGGAGAATTCTAAGAGTCTCTGACTTCGGTCAGCATAACTCTTTTGGCAGTCTTATGCCTTTGACATCCTCCGTCTGATAGTATGGAGCATCTGCCTCACGCTGAGCTCTATGAGGTCCCAACAACTGGGCCTCTCGGATTCTCATCCTGATCGACGACTGAGCAATTATGGTAACAAGAATACCCTGTTCTATCTATCCCTGCTCCTCAAGGTCTAACTCAGAGAAACCTTGAATCAAGTCTGTGACCATAACTCGGTGGCAAGCTAAAGTCCCTCTGGACTTCCGGCTGAGTGCATCAGCAACTACATTAGCTTTTCTCGGGTGATAGCTAATGGTACAATCATAATCCTTCAGGAACTCCATCTATCTCCTCTGTTGAAGATTAAGTTCCTTTTGAGTGAACAGATATTTGAGACTCTGATGGTCAGTGAGAATCTCAATGTAATATCATAAAGGTAACGCCGCCAAATCTTTAGGGCAAAAATAATAGCGGCCAACTCCAGATCATGAACTGGGTAGTTCTTTTCATGCTCCTTCAGCTGACGAGAAGCATAAGAGACTACTCTGCCGTGCTGCATCAGAACAGCACCCAAACCCTGTAGAGAAGCGTCAGTGTAGAGTACAATTCTGTTCTCTCCAGAAGGTAAAACCAAAACTGGAGCCGACACTAATCTCCGCTTCCGCTCCTGAAAGCTGATCTCGCAGTCCTCGGACCACGTGAACTTTACGCCTTTCCTGGTCAGGCGTGTCAGTGACATAGCTATCCGAGAGAAACCCTCAACGTATCTCCAGAAATATCGAGGCAAACGAAGGAAGTTGGAAGCCTCTTCTATACACTCCGTCTACTCCCAATGATAACAACCTCGATCTCCTGTGGAACCACGGTATACTCCTACTGGTGACAGTGTGTCTCAAATATCTCATAGAAGACAACCCAAAACGCACTACTGAACTTCGCATATAGATGTTCCCATAGAAACATCTCTAGACTATGCAAAGATGAGGTGCGTGACTCACCGCGGATCCGAAATAGATCACAACATCATCAACAAAGACAATGGAAACCAATCCAAACATCCTCGACATACCAGGATCATCGAGTCCCTGAAAACATCTAAGGCACTGTAAGCCTATATGGAAAAAACCAAGACACATAATGTCCGTATCACAAACATTCCTATCCATAAGATCTCCGATAATAAGTCGAAAATCTGATCATCAACAACATAAATCATCAAAGAATAAATCCTCCAGTGTGAGAGCAACGCTCCATCACAGGAAACACCACATATGTGGGAGCAACACCCCACCACAAAACAATACATAAGTGCCCCAAGGCACCTAACTATCCAGCTAGAAACTGCACGAGATCTCTCTACCACCAATCACTGTGGTTAGCCTAGGGTATAACAACCTAGTAAGCTAATCAAATCCATCATCAACTCTATCAGCATCCCAATGGGTCATCCACTGATAGGAGAATTAGTTGACGGGTTAATCCAACAAATGACATAATGCAGACACTCCACATCTTGCATTCAACATAAGTAGAATCATCATGCTGCTACCAATAATACACCTGGCACACGTGCTCACACAACATATGTATGATCGACATAATCCTCTAATTAGTACACACCAAACACACACACAACTCAGGTATATTCAGTATGATACCTCCAACAATACACACCGAACACGTGTGCAAAATCAATGTAGGTAAAATCAACAATACACCTCAAACAACACTCACATGACATATATACACCTATGCCAAGAGTATAACCAACATATACTTCCAATAAAGCATACTAAACCCAGGTGCACTCACAAATCAAACATAATCAAAAAGATAACTCAGATACCACACCAACCACATATGTACATATCACAACTCAGATTAAATCGACAAGATACCTCCATCAAAACACTCAAACACATATGTCGGGTATAATCTACTAGAAACCCACAATAATCATAACTGGACAAGTATACACCCACTACGTGCAATTTAAACCGTCTATCAAGAACTCCCACAACACATAATAATCATATGTACACACCTTATAAATATGCAAAAATCAACATATTTAATCCAATCAACCTAGCATTCCCTATTTTACCTTCTAGGTTATCCAAATCCGACACAATACTCAACCATTTTCATCCAACCTTGACATTGATGAAAAATTGGTTACATTTAACACTTCAATAAAATTTATATCGTCAATATCTGAAACCATTACTAATCATTCATATGGATTTATATGATCAAAAATTTTGCCAGGATTCACAAACCAATCCTATCATAATCAATCGGATATCATGTTCCATACATGTATCCATTATAATTGTAATACTTGAAAGAAATCCATGCAAATTTGAAACCATCTTATACTAAACATAGGTTTAGTACATCTTTAGAATACTGTTCAGTTTTCCCGACTCATACATTGTTTAGAGACATTTTGCTTCATGGAAATTTTAATAAGATTATATATATTTGAGAAGAGAAATGAATTTCTTGTATAAACAAACACAACGGTCAACGTATCCACTCAGCAGACCTAGAAAAAATTTCAACTATGACTACCAAAGGCAGCACGACAAAAATCCTACCAGTTCATTGATCCATAATCCATACAGAACTATCCGAAGGGATCCATCTTTATAGACACCAGAGCAAGTAACAACTTGACCCCCAAATAAATTGTCACATAACTAAATCAGTTCATGGGTCAATTCAACACTAATTACATCAACTCAAACTAGAAAATGCCAACCCACATAATATCATATGTATAAATGTGTATGACCCAAAAGAAAAAGTCAGAATTCAAGATCATCAAGACACTCTCATTTTTATCCTCAAAAATATCAGCCCACATAATATCAGATGAATAAGTCTCTACTCCCCATGAGAGCAAGTTAGCATTCAAAACATCAAATCATTATTTATCCACATAGTCCAATATCAGAGGAAGCAAATATCAATTTTATCATCCTGTTAACTAACCACAACTAACCAGATTTATTAAAATCTCATAGGCACACTCAACCGTAAACTCTCTAGCACCCGATTTATAATCTGATCACCAACTATAATCATCAAACCTATGAATATCATACATGACACTCACTATGTCACTATCAATGACAACCCAAATAATAGATCATCAAAATAGTTATCCACTAATAGATCATCAAAACAAATATCTAGTAATAGATCATCAGACAACCACATAACATTTACTCTCATAATTATTAGAAATCAACATATCACAATATCTGATCTCACAATATCCCTCAACCTCAAACCATTCTCAACAATGATCAAACATGATAACTCCCCAAATGACCAATTTTCATCATATCGGATACCCTAATATCCAAAAGATATGAGTATAAAAACTCTACTAGCTAAGTCTACAGGAATACGTAGGTATCATCCACTACCCAGCTAACAATAGCAGAGGTTGTTATGTGCCTCCATCTCCTACTAGTAGTAACAGAAGCTAAAACTACTGATGGTATGATATGAAAAATCACCAGAGACTATAATCCTTGATCTCTATTAAGGTCAACCATGCTCAATGGCTAACCCATCACATGTAATATGTTTTACAACAACCAGACAGGTACTAAATAAAGAATGCTAATACATGTCATAAACTATAAAATTAAACATCATACCTATATGCCGTCTGGAGATGTTCCATCGCTGTCCAGTCCCCAACTTCTGACCTCAAAATTCAGAACATGAAAATCACCACCGGAAATCCATATAAATCCAAAACGGAAATCCATAACATATACATAATGGAAAATCCGTGCAATCCAAAATAACTACCCAGTTTGACTCGCAAACTTGGGCTAACCCAAATATCCAGAACACCAAAAGCAGGTAACATAACCCGCTCTGATACCAATAAATTTGTATCAGATAAATCTCAAAAATCCAACACACGAAAATCAAACAAGTATCGCCAAACTTTGGCGCTTTGATACCATATCAATTGGTATCAGGTTATCCCAAATATCCAAAATATGAAAACAAAGATGGTAAAACTTAAGCTCTGATACCACTAAATTGTCACGCCCCGGAGAAGTCCCTGTCCGAAGAAATTTTGGTAACATCTCCCCTGTACAGCGGACAATCTGAAACTTTTCTACATCCTCATATACCTCAGCCACATACGGCTGGAATAAAAACAATAATAAAATACAACCACACATGCATTCCACGTCGTTTAATAAGAAATAATTAAATCAGTAATACCATGACTCGAAAATAACCCAACTCCACTACACTCATAAAACACAAATCCGACGATAAGATCAATTTACCACTTCTGCCGTCTAGGCAGGCATGTAGTAAAAGCAAAACCAAATCATACCAAAATCCATTTATGATAAGAATCCATATCATATCCATACCATCAAACAAAACAAATATAGCATAGTCTATGTTAGAAAACCAAAAGACCAATAATATCCTCGAGGTCTGCTGGGACTAGCAACTGGAATTCTCTCCTGACAGCATCAACTTAAAAAATAACAACAATGGAGGCACGGTGAGTCCAACACTCAGCAGGCACACCTGATATGCAAAGTAGGGTAATAACACCTAACACTAATCATGCGTACAGTCTCCTGATATACGAAGATAAAAATATAACTGAAGTAAACAAGAGAGAAACTGTACTAACCAGGACCTGGGTATAAGGACAAATAGTCTGAGTGGTATAGAAATCCTGTATGCAAGTTAAACATAGGTATCCAAACAATATGCAGCTTATAAATGCAGCAAACACAAACACAAGCAATAAATGCATCATGCATATGATGTCAATGATGCGTCCTGGTCACCCCTGACACCAGTCAACAATCTCACACACAATAGTGAGGTCGAGTGGGTAGGGCTGTGACAACCGTGCACTCTGTCGTCACTACTCCTGATGGGTGACCGAGTGGATGGGATGCTGTCGGAGTACACCTATCCTCCTACCCCAAATCATAAATGGGGGAGCGCAATGCTCTCAACTCCCGGTACACGATGACGGGGAGGAATCCTTGCCGGCTACCACGTTGTGTCAAACTACCCATGAGCGGACCAACGGAGCCAAACAAAGTCCCTGCTGCAAAACACACTGCCTGAATCGACCACTAACCCATGAGTGGTGGTGTGTGCAGATCCATGTAATTGGCGATGTGCTCAACAATAATAGAGTGGACTATCGCACAGCATGCAATCATGGAAATGGTGCATGACACTAACCACAAAATATCCTGAGCTAATCCATATATATATAAAAGTGCACCATAAGTCAACGAATCAAATCAAAGGTACACTGAAGGTATAAAACCTAGGTCCTAAACATGGTGAAGCATGGTATATCACTACCCCTATAAGCTTGTATAAGCAGGTAAAGAATACATGAGATGCAAAACAAGCAATCAATCAATCATGTAACGGGTATCAGGTAGTGATTAACCGAAACAAATAAGAGAACATAATTATTGCTACTTGTTAAATTCACTACTATGCATATCAAAGACATAAAGTCAAAAGTACCCGCCTCCAAAAGAAAGGTCCAATCCGGTAATCGATATACTCGTCTCGTATCAATGTCCTGTAATAAATCGTACAATTTAGCTAAGTTTAATTATAACTCAAATAGTTAAATCAAAACTATTTTCCTTTAAGAACCCTAATTAAATAGTTAATCACAATTAACTATCCCTAATCCAAAGCTTAGGGTTCCATTCCTAACAAAACAGATTAGAAGAAACACACTTACCCTAATGTGCGAACAGCGATCAGATGCCTATCTCTCAACCAAACATTGTTCTGTTGAAATCAACCCTAGCAAAGATTCAATTCCTTCCGATAATCAATCTAATATAGCAACAGAACAAATCCTCTATTGTTTAAGTACTAAACAGACCTTACCTTAATCTGATGCAACATTACTTGGTGAAGAGATCCAGATGCGATTGCAAGGAAGAAAGAACCCTCCACTTCAGAACTGACGAGGAGAGTATCATCGATGGTTATCCTCTTCTCCAAACTTGAAGGGCAATGGATCTCAGGTTAACAGCTCAGCCGCGCAAGGGGTACAAAACCAAGCTATCTTTCAGTCGTAGTCAGCTTCCCGCACTGTTGGTCTCGGCCAAGACCAACCACCTCACTAGATCGGATTAGGGCACAGATAGCAATTGCCAGCGGTTAATTTAAGAGACATAGGGCACAGATAGAGGTTACCGGAGGTCAATTGAAGGGATCTAGGGCATGGTCGATGGAGAAATTGTGTCGGCACAGCTATGACGTCGAGATCGCTCCACAAGTGGCTCATGTCAGCAGAGGAGAGTGAAGTAGAAGGGAAATCGAGACACAAGCTCAGTAGTGGCGTCGACTTGCGGTGAAGTCGTTAGGGCTCAACACAGAGGAGATCGGGGCTCGACAGTAACGTCGATCAACACTGTCACTCGACGAAGTGGCTGAGAAAAAAAAGGAATTTAGGGCTCATGGAGGAAGAAGGAAGAGATGGTCGGCGTCGGGCAGAGGAGAGGCAAAAGAGAACTTGGCCGAGGCTTATACGCGAAGGAGGGAGGAGAAACCGCCGTCAGTTAGGGCAAATCGGCGTCGGCACACGCGAGGGAAGGAGTCGGGTATGCGGGGGAAGAATAAGAGAAAAAGGAAAAGAAAATAAAACTTTTTCTCATTAAAACAGGGTAGCCTAAACAGGCTTTCCCGGGACCCTGTTTTTTATCCCTGATAACTCATCCATACGAGCTCCGAAAAATTCCCGAAAAATTTTCAAAAATTCTGGAAAATTCCCTTATTAATATTCGCCTATTTTCGATATTTTACACTTAGCATTGTATATTCCGATTTTGTTTATGGTTTGTTGTGATGTGGTGTCTTATATTGTTTTGTTGTGTTGTGTAAGCCTAGCCCACTAGCGGTCCTTATTTTTGGTCTGTGATGGTTTCTATCATATTTTCACTGTGTTTCTTCTTTTTAGTACAGCCAAGTGGGCTCTTAGATATATATATAACTGTGTGGTTGTATTTTAGATGTTACAGCTGAGTGGGCTGAATATAAACTGCGTGGTTGTGTATATATTCCAGCCATGTGTGGATGATGTATATCTGTGGATGTAGAAATGATTCAGATTGTCACTGGTACAGGGGAGATGTTGATGAATTTTCCTCTGGTTGGGACTCCTCGGGGTGTGACAATTACAACGGATTTTTACTATTGCAAAACTATTATCTTTGGTATTAATGGACAACACTTTAATCCCTTGCATGACTGTTGTCTATTGTGTTCAAAGACAATAGTTTTAAACCGTTGTCTTTTACCACACATTTAACAACACTGCCAATTAGAATGGTTTTAAAGGGCCTATGACAACGGATAAAATCCATTGTCTTTTAACATTTTTGTTGTAGTGAGATTTGGGTCTCCTATTATTTGATCCATTGGATGATCTGGGCTAATTCTACTTGTTTTAGACTCAATTTATGTTGGATGATTTTCTTCTAAATGAGTTGGTTCATTTTATTGTTCTTCTAATTGGTTTAAGGTTTCACTATCTCCCCCTTGATTAGAGTTAGATCTAACAAAGTCGATTGGTTCAAACTGGGTTTGACTTTGGTTAGGTTCTTTAGGATTATTGGTTTCATCAAATTTTACATTTTTGGTTTCTTCAATATTTAGGGTACTGCAAACTCAGTAGGTTCTACTATTTAGTGAGTATCCTACAAATATCCCAATTTCAATTTTTGATAAAATTTTTTCAAAAAATATTTTCTTGTATTTAAGATGTAAACATTACATCCAAATACTTTAAAATAATTAATGTTAGTTTTTTTGTTTTTATAAATCTCAAAGGAGGTTTTATTATATATTTATGAATTATTATTCTATTTTGGACACAGTAAGCTGTACTTATAGCTTCAGTCTAGAGGTATTTAGGTAGTTGATATTCATTAAGTATTGTCCTAATAGGTTCTTGTAGAGTTCTGTTTTTTCTATCTACTACTCCATTTTATTGGGGTGTTTTAGGACATGAAAATTCTTGGTGATAGCCATTTTTTAAACAAAAGTTTTTAAACTTATAGTTTTTAAATTCCTCACCATTATCACTTTTAATTCTTTTAATTTTTAGTTCTTTTTCATTTTCAGTTTGTTTACAAAAATTACTAAATATTTCATCTTTGTTTCTTAAAAAATTTACCCAAGTGAATATTGAATAATAATCAATTATTACTTGACAGTACAGGTTACCATTTATTGACTTAATCCCATGCAAGTCAAATAGGTCTAAATATAATAATTCTAGTATAGACACCAAATTGGCTCTAGTTTTGGGTACCAGGCTTTGTCATATGGCAGGGCCAGCGCTTTCTTTGGTGTATGGCCATGCTAAATATTAGAGCCAAAATAGAGACCGCTCTACTTTCTCTATCTGGGATGTGTCGTTTGGCAAGACCAGTTCTTTAACTCTATAATTTTCTGACTCTTGGAAGCATGGTCATGCCCCAAGGCATGTCCTAGTCCATTTCTTCTCTGGAAATTGGCACGGGTAGGCTCTTGGCCTTGCTCTGAGGCACGGTCATGTCTTCACTTGTATTTGGTCTACTTCCTAGCTATGCTATTTGGCACGACCTGCATCCTTTTTCTGTTTCTTGGCCATGACATTTAGCACGGCCAACTCCTAGAGCTTCTCCTGGCCATGCCTCAAGGTATGGCTAGGTCCAATTTGTTTCTGAAATGGTTGTTGCTTATGCTCCTTGACTTGGGCACTCCACTCCTTTGCTTCCCTCACCAAGGAGAAGACATAGCTAGGCTAGAGTTTTCTTCATGTTGTCTCCTTTTGCTTATTCTAAATCCTTTTCCGCTCTAAACTGCTCCTGAAAAAGAAAACAGACACCGAGCAGATCTATAGACATAAAATAGTAATTATACTGAAATATGGTAGAAAAAACGGTGTAGAACACATAGATCTTAAACATGAAATATAAGTAGATGTGCGTCAACTAGTGAAAAATAACATATATAATCTACGTGCTTCATACCCCTAGACTTAAAACTTTGCTTGTCCTTAAGCAAACTTCATAATCTAGGTTCATGAGCTAATAATAAGTATCCCTAGTGATTCTATTCAGTTCTATCAAAGTAGTGAAACTAATGAGCATAATCAAGAATGATCTACAAGAAGGCATTCGATTGTTATCAAATAAAATTCTACAGTCTTGAAACATGTGTAGGAATAAGTGCATCATAATCCTTGGTGAATTAATTTAACTCTATCAAACAGTTTCAATAATGAGAATGATCATAAATGGATTTAATTAGCCTAAGAATGAATTCTCCGTGCTCAATGTAAATCGTCGTTTAAATTTCTCAATCTTCAATTCTTAGTCTTAGTCAAGTCGTCATTGAACCATTTTTTTTCCTTTCATTCCCAGCAGTTATGTTGGAGTGTATACTTAAAAGTTTAGCTTTTGTACGCATTTATTTTGAAATAAATAATCACATTGGTCAAATGTTTATATTTATTTGTTAAATGTAATTGTTCAATTAATTTATATAGTAGATAACATGGAGTGTGGAGTCACACTTAGAAGATCATGTTGTCGGTTCTCTATAAATTATAAACAGTTGCTCACAACTAAGATGGAAAGGAACAAACCATCAGAATAGACATAGTGTAATTAAGTATTAGTTTATCTTGACTAATAAATTACACTGATACACTTTAAGTGTATTGAGTAGGATCATTTAGGTAAGTTCTTTTTGTACTGACTTAGTAAAAGAACTAGACCTTAGTTATTATGGAAGTGTGTGCTCTTAATCCTAATATAATAACAAGCATGTATATTTAATATTTATTTCTTTGACTTATCAAAGGGTGAGGTTTAGCTCGATAAATTAATATGCCCGATAAGTTGGGAAATAATATTACTTATAGTATGTGTTGTTGATTATAGAAGGAATCTGTGTCCTAGTTATCTAGGTTGAGAATTTCCCCAAGAGGAGCTCATAAGGATTGCCATGTTAAACCCTGCAGGTGGTCCTAGTCCAACATGACAATAAAGTTGAGTGGTACTACTCTTAGAGATAGATATTAATTAAATGAGTTGTCAGTAACTCACTTAATTAGTGGACATTCGTAATCTTAAACACAGGGAGACTAACACACTCATGTTAAGAAGGAGCCCATAATGTAATTTGGGATTGGTGCAGTAGTGCGGTAATAACTCTCCAGTGGAATGAGTTATTATCGATGAACTTGAGTTGTGTGTTCGGGGCGAGCACGGGATACTCAAGCTCATCGGAAGGCCAAAACCAATTTCTCCTCTAGGTCCCTGTTGTAGCCTCAATAAAGCCTCAAGTCCATCCAAAGAAAAGCCTATCTTGGTGTCCAAGAAGGGGCCGATTCATTACTTGGTGACCAAGCAATGGACGGCCACATATTCTCTAGAAGTGGCCGGCCCTTGCCTTGGGCAAGGGGACCGGCCGCAATATTTAAATTAGGAAGGTTGTTTTTGAATTTTTAAATTTTCTCAGATTTTACAATTTGTAAAAAGAGAGATTTTAAAAATTTATAAAATTTTCCTAATTTAAATTAGGCCACAAGGTTTTAAAAGAGAGTTGTAAAATTTATAAAACTTTCTTTTAAAAAGAAATATTATTAGAGATGTTTTAAATTTTAAAACTTTCCTTTTAATATCCACATTAGAAAAAAAAAAGTGAGTTTGTAAAATTTTATTAGAAGTTTTCTTCTTTTAAAATTTTATAAATTTTTTTTCTTTCTTTCCCTTTTAATAAGTGGCCGGCCACCTTGCTTGGTGCCCAAGCAAGGGGCCAGTCAAATAATTAAACATCAACAAATAGTTGTTTAATTAATAAATCAATCTAGGATTGATTAAAAAGAAAGAAAAAGAAAAAATTAAAAGGAAATAGGAATGAGTCTAGTTTTTTATAAAACTCTTTCCATAATTTTCAATTGGGAAACTAATATAAAAAGGGGGAAGGGGAGGCCTTGAAAAACATAACAATTGATATTGTGTTGTTGGAGATTATCAAGTGGCCGGCCCCTCTCCCTCTCTTCCCTTTGCTCTCTTTTGCTCCTTTGTGGTGGTGGTGGCCGAATTCTAGAGAAGGAGGAGAAGCTCTCTGGGTTGTGTTCGTCTTGGAGGACCGTCGCCCACACGACGTCTAAGAGGAGGCGAGGGATACGGCAGAAGATCTCGAGGTTTTTAGCATACAAGGAAGAGGTACAACTAGTATTTAATTTCCGCATCATACTAGTTAATTTTTCTTTGTATAAATACCAAATACAAGAGGCATTCGATTCTTGTTTTTCGAATTTAATTTCGATGTTGTGTTTTTTTTCCTTGTGATTTGATTGTTCCTTTTGGTTAACCTAGAGTTATATAAGGAAATTAAATACTAACTTTCCTTAAAAGGCTTTGTCTAGTCCGTGGTGGTTGCTCCCATATCCAAGAAGGCCAAGTGCCTCGCTATGCAGTACTGGAAGCTAATTTTGGAAACTAATATTTAATTGAATTTATAACCTAGGTGATTTGGATCAAACGTGTTAAGTTCCGTAGGAGATCCAAATCTAAACCTAAAGGAACATATAAGTTAAACTTGGAATCAAACGTGTTAAGTTCCGCAGGAGATACAAGTTTAACTTAAAAGAACACATGGTAGCTAGGAAAGGTTCATATCACGTACAAAATTTTTGTACAGTGGAGCCATTGGGTTTTCTAAGTAGCAACCAACAATTTGTATCAGAGCGAGGTTTTGCCTCTGTGTATTTGGTATTAGTTTAATTATGCACATGTCATACATAATTTAGGCAGGTTAATAATAGGATGTGCTAACTTTGTGGATGCAGGATCCAACTATTATGGGTTATAGTTATTATGTGTGTGATTGGACCCTTGGACATGTCAAGGGCATTTATTATGTGTGCATGATTGTATTATAAAATACAGCAGGAGCTGTATTTAGTTTTATTAGGATTTTATTTTTTGATCTAGTTACATGTACATTCCGTTTTTGGAATATAGGATCGATGGATTTAAATTTTTATTTTATGTTCGATCTAGTTCGCATGTACATTCCTTCGAGGAATATAGGATCGAAAAATGTATAATTCTATTTATGTCACGGATCGAATCTTGCAAGGCATGAAACCTTTTTGAGGACCAGAGATGCAGTGGAACAAGGGGCAAGATGGATGCGACAACTAGACCCGGTGGAAATGGCCAAAGATGGAAGCAGCTAGGGTTGGCGACACACGGAGGAAAGCAATAGATAAAAGCCATAATAGTTGAAAATTAGTTTTTCTATTTATTGCTTTTTATGCTGTGACTGTGTGTGCTTGTTAGTATGCATGTTTAGTAGGCTAGCATAGTCAAAATTCCTCACTTTAAATAACTAAGTGGGAGAGGGATTTATTTTTAAATAAATTCCATGGTCTCAATTACTTGTTTATAAGTGATGCAACAAGCTTGCGCGTTGGCTCTGAGTGCCTTTCTCCATATCGGATGAGCTTGTTTGCGGATCACTGGATTAAACTTCCATTCTTAGGATGACTATAGGAAGTTAATTAATAGCGTGTGATCTTCCCCATCGGAAGGGGCACAATCTTATTAATGGACTTAGTGTCAAGTAATGGTACACACTTAGGCACGTCTAATAGTATCCTCCCCATCGGAGTCACTGCTATTATTCGTGTGACCAAAGTAAACCAACTATTAATTTTATTTGTCAAAAGTTAGGTTGACAAGATAATAAAATTAATGGGTAAAACCCTCCTTTTACAAATGTTGAATTTGTATACGTCCATACTATCGTGGCATACAAAATTCACGGTTATTTGAGGTGTTGGTTAATTTAAAATAGTATTGTTTGAGGAATCAATATTATTCTAAATTTAGAGTTCTGACCAAAAGTTATTTGTGATTCTTAGGATGACTTTCAACCCACTGGCCATCATACTAAAAGAGAACAGACTTACTGGTCCTAACTACATAGATTGGAAAAGGAACTTGGACATTGTTCTTACTGCTGAGGGCTATAAGTTTGTACTGTCAAAGCAATGCCGAGAAACACCTAGCAATGATTCTACCCCAGAGGAGATTCAGTATCATAGTAAATGGGTAAAAGCTGATGAGATGGCGCGGTGTTACATCTTGGCTTCGATGTCAAATGTATTGCAACATCAGCATCAGGACTTACCAACAGCCTATGATATAATGAACAATCTCAAGGAACTCTTCGAACATCAAAATCGGGCTGCTAGGCAAGAGGTAATGAGAAAACTGATGACAGCCACCATGACTGAGGGGACTCCCATGAGGGATCATATTCTCAAGATGATGGCTTACTTAAACGAAATACAAGTTCTTGGAGGGGAAATTGATGGGGAAACCCAGGTCGATATCATCCTCCAAACGCTGCCTAGAAGTTTTGAGCATTTTCGCCTGAACTATAATATGAATAAAAGAATGTATTCATTGGCGAAACTTCTGACAGAACTTCAAGCAGCCGAAGGGTTGTTTCTTCAACATTCTCAAAGTCACTATGCTGAAAATGGTTCTACTTCTAAGCCGAAAGGCAAGAAGAAGAAGAAACAAAATGGCTCAGCAAAGAAGGTGAATAAACCTCAAGGTGCAGGACAAAAAGCTGGAATAATGAAGCTGAAGGGCAAGTGCTTTATTTGCAAGTAGACTGGACATTGGAAGGCGCACTATCCTCGTAGGAAACAGAACAATAAAGGTATATCTCATACTCTAGTTGTTGAATCATGTTTAGCGGTGTTATCTACCAGCACCTGGTGTGTAGATACGGGAGCCACTGATCATGTTTGCAATTCCTTGCAGGGGTTCCAGGAAACCTGACGACTATCTGAAGGAGAGATTATCGTCTACATGGGCAATGCTACTAACGTGGGGGCTGTTGCAGTGGGAGATGTCTACTTATCTTTTTATAGGAATAGAAATTTGGTTTTAAGAAATTGTCTTTATGTACCCAGTTTTAGAAAGAATTTAATTTCAGTTTCTAAACTTTTTTTGGATGGATATTCAGTTTCCTTTAGTAACGATGTAGTTATTAAGAGAAATAAAGTGATTATCTGTTCTGGTGCATTAGTTGACAATTTGTATACTTTAAATCCAATTTCTCCCACAAAGCATAATATGGAAATTAATAACACATCTTCTAACTCAAATAAGAGAAAAGAACCTTCGGAAATGAACCAAGCATATCTTTGGCATCTAAGGCTTAGTCATATTAACTTAAGTAGGATTCAGAGGCTTATAGCCGATGGACTCTTGGGTTCATTAGAGTTGGAAAATTTTCCAACTTGTGAATCTTGCTTGGAAGGTAAAATGACCAAGAGGCCTTTTAAGGCCCAGGGGTATAGAGCCAAAGAAGTGTTAGAATTGGTTCATTCTGATTTTTGTGGTCCAATGTCTGTCCAGGCAAGAGGTGGTTTTGAATATTTTGTCTCTTTTATAGACGATTATTCAAGATACGGATACATTTACCTAATGCGCCGCAAGTCCGAGTGCTTTGATAAGTTCAAAGAGTACAAGGCTGATGTGGAGAAACGACTAGGTAAAAGTATCAAGACACTACGGTCTGATCGTGGTGGCGAATACCTTTTAGGAGAGTTTAGGAATTACTTATCAGAGGCCGGGATTCAATCCCAACTGTCTGCACCTGGTACACCCCAACAGAATGGTGTGGCAGAACGAAGGAATATGACTCTTATGGAAATGGTTAGATCGATGATGAGTTATTCAGAATTACCAAATTCGTTTTGGGGATATGCTATGGAAACGGCATTGTACATTCTGAACTTAGTACCTTCTAAATCAGTGTCTTCTACTCCCACAGAATTATAGAATGGGCGGAAGCCCAGTCTAAGACATATTCGGATTTGGGGTAGTCCAGCACAAGTGCTGAAACAAGATGTTGATAAGTTAGAATCTCGTACAGAAGTTCACATGTTTGTGGGGTATCCCAAAGGAACGAAAGGCGATTTATTTTATAGTCCTAAATACCAGAAGGTCATTGTTAGCACCAATGCCGAGTTTTTAGAAGAAGACTATATAATGGATCACAAGTCCAGTAGTAAAATTGTTCTAGAAGAACTTAGAGAGGACACGTCTACTTCAGTACCAACAGTACAAGATGAAGTACCACAAGAGACTGCAACACGTGTCACACATGATACACAACCACAGATAGTGCCTCGTCGTAGTGGGAGGGTTGTAAGGAAGCTTGATAGATTTATGTTTTTGGAAGAGTCTTCGGACTTAATCCCGGGTAAACATGAACCTGATCCCCGAACATATGACGAAGCACTCCAAGATATAGATGCAGCATCTTGGCAAAAGGCAATGAATTCTGAAATAGAGTCTATGTACTCTAATAAGGTCTGGGAGTGTTAGTTAGAGCCCTAGAGCCAATCATTTAATGATTGTATGGACTCATTGTATCATATTCTTGTATATTAATAAAGACATTTAGTTTGGTTATTATACTTACTTATATTAGTGCCAAATAGTCTAAGTATAATAGCGTCCTTGAGTAGAAGGTTCATACCTATATCGATCGATTAGTTGAATCGATAGTGAGATGATATAGGGAACACTACTCTAAATCATTTCTAGTCGAGTATTAACATTCAGGGACAATGTTAATGCAATAAGACTAGCATGTAGGTCAGCTCGATGACTTGATCTCACAAGTCATGGATATAGAGATATCAAGCTGACACATGGGTATACATTGGAGAATGTATACTGAATGAACCGCCATGAGAAAGTAGCATGGATCGTTATATGAGTGTCATATACTTTCTCATGTGGCTATTACTATGACTATTAGTCCTTAGACCTGAAGTCACCATGGATCCCTACATAAGGAGTTATGTACTTTGGTTTCGTCAAACGTCACCCGTAACTGGGTGGACTATAAAGGCGATTACTGGGTATATAACGAATTATGTAGAGGGATGTGAGTGATGTAGATGGGATCTATCCCTCCCATATGATGGAAGCGACATCGGTATTCTTGATAGAGTGAGACCACTAAGTGCATGGCCATGCCCAAATGAGTCAACATTAGATGTTGAGCTCATTTGATCGAGTGAGTCTACTTGGAGTTCAAGATTTAGATTGATTAGAGGATGACACTGTCTATGCCTCATATTGATCAATCTAGATGTCTAGGATAGAAGGACAATGTCACATATTGTGAGGAGTCACAATTAGTAGTCACAAGGTGATGTTGGATCTCAACATTCTTGTAACTTGGGTAGCAATGATGTATTGCTAGATGCCGCTCATTGCTTATGTTTCTAAAGGAGTTTAGAAACATTGCCAACGTTACAAGAACCTATTGGGTCACACACAAAGAACAAGTGGATGGAGATTAGGTTCATATGATGAACCAATTGGATTAGGTTCATATGATGCACCAAAGATTGGATTCAAATTAGACTTATTGAGTTAGACTCAATTAGATTCAATTGTTGAATGAGTCTAATTTAAATTTGATTTATTGAGTCAATTTATATTAATGAATTGAGATTCATTAAATTAAAATTGACTTGAATCAAAGGTTGGATTGAACTCAACAAGGAAGAAATTGGTTAATTTTGACTTGACCAAATGGAAGTTGAAACATCAAGTTTGACTTGATGTATTGCCACATCATAAGGATGACTCATCCTTGCCACATCACCTCCACCTCATGAGGCATGCCACCTCATGGGGGTTACACCCTCTCCTTGGTTTTAATGTGGTCGGCCACATTAATGAGGGGGTTACATTGTGTGGCCGGCCACACTAATGTGAGGAGGGGTTTTGATTTTGTGGTGTAATGTGTGCATTCATTCCATCTTCTTCTTTGGTCTTTTCCTCTTTGTTTTGCTGCTGTTTCCGTGAACTTCCAAGAGAGGAGAAGGTGGTTGAGTGAATTCCAAGAGCAAAGGAAGAGTGAAGGTCACAAAGGAGGGATACTACTACTTGAGTGTATGAGTTTCTTTTGTACTCTTTTTTTTCTTCCTTTCCAATCCCATCCGAGAGCTCTAGAAAGTGCTAGCACACTTGGGGCTCTCTTCTTCATCCTTTGAGTGTGAGAGACACTCCTTGTTTGTGTGGATATCATTAGAGGAGTGTCTACGTTGACACTCTCGAGATCCGACGTACCGTTGGACGAGCGGGATTTGCGAGGGCACGCATCGAATGTAAAATGTTTTTCTTTGTAAATCTACTGTAGATCAGAGTATTAAAACTCGTACTCATGTTTTTCGGAAATTTTCCTTGCACGTATCTACGGCTTTGGGTGATTCGGGATTTCCGCGACGCGAAAAGCGATTTTCGCGGCCCGAAAAACCCAACAGTGGTATCAGAGCCACGTGCAAGGCTTGTATGAGTTTAATTTTTGGTTTTATGAAAACTAAAGTTTCTGTAATTTTCTGTAAAATTATGATTTTCATAGTTTTTATGGGTAATTTTTCCGTAGAAGCGAAGCACAAGTGTCTCGGCACTTGTAGGCTTCGGCTACCGGAAAGATTTTTCCAAAACGGCTTCGTTTTACCCCAAATCCGTTTGGGACAGTGGGCTTGGGTGCCATTAGATCGCAAAGGAGCAACTCACGATGGTTAGACCGTGGGTAGGGGTACTGCCCCTAACCCCGCAAGGGGATTTGCTCCGTGATTGCACCCGGAATCGCTAAAAACGAACCTGCCGGGAAGATTTTTTCGAAACGGCAATATCTCGGCCCAAATCATTTTGGGACAGCGATTTTGAGCGCTGTTGGATCGCAAAGGAACCCTCGCGATGGTTAGATCGCGGGTAGGGGCGCTGCCCCTGGCCCCGCAAGGGGATCCGTTCCGCGATTGCGCCCGAAACCGCTAAACGGGACTGCCGGGAAATTTTACTCGTAAAAATTATAAAAATTAATTTTAAAAATTATAGAAAATTATGAAAATATATAATTTTGAATTATATATTAATTTTGTGATAGTCATGGCCCAAAAACCCAATATGATTGGATTGTGTTGTAATTCATAATACGGCCTGCGTGCCGTTATGTATGTTTTTATTTTCCGCGACCTGCGCGTCGTGCCTTTCTCATATATTCTGGTTGTAAATTAGATTTAGACTCGAATGTAACTCGAGTTTCAAATTGTAATGTACAAATTGGAGCGGTGGAGGGTCCACACGAGACGGAGTTCCGAGGCGGGCATGAGCAACACAAGGTGGTCAAAGGGAGGAGCTTGGAGAAGCTGTTGACCCTAGGTTGACCATTCGATCTTCTCATTGGCTTGAGAAGATCATAGTAGGGCCATGACTAAATCACAAATAGATTAATTAGTTAATTGCTTATGTATATGATGCATGTTTAATACGTAATTAATTAATTAGTGCCTTACGATTAGATTAGATCTAAGTCGTGCACAAGATGCATCCTTTTCGATTAGATTAGATCTCGATTGAACCAACTCTAAATGCCTAACCGTGCCGTGATACTTATCACTACCTTGATCACATGTATTATTGAATCTGCCAAAGCAGAGCAATACATATTATCTTGGTAGGGTACGGAGGGACAATCTTGGTCCCGCTTATCAACGCATGGGTGAATACAAACTCAATTAGATTGAGTATTCCTAGTTGCTCGGTTAGATCGAGTCAACTATAGGCATTCTTCCAACGGTTGGAAAAGATATGTCAAAATCACATCTATATTAATTCTCGGGCGTATTAGCCAAAGCTAACTCGAGTTTTAATATAAATGCGGATATTGATTTTATAAACAAGAGTTGCATAGAGATGTAATTGGTAATCATTACCTACCGATCATACTAAGCCTTGGGCGTATTAGCCAAAGCTAACTCAAGGGTTAGTATGATGTGGATCTTGTCCCACAAGAATTATAGAATTCAGTGAGAGCATCATTTAATTAAAGGCCAAATTAAATGATTAGGAATATGATACTTATTTCTACATTTATTTCTGTTGTAGAATTTCCATGACGTTGAATACGAACATTTTCTCCCTACGATCTATCCTTAAGAAGGACAAGCTCAACGGAGCAAATTTCCTGGACTGGTACAGGAACTTGAGAATAGTTCTCACTCAAGAACGTAAACTGTACGTTCTGGAGCAGCCCATTCCGGAGGCTCCTCCTGCCACTGCCACTCGAGCTGACCGGGATGCTTACAAGAAGCATCAAGATGACGCATTAGATGTGTCCTGTCTAATGCTCGCAACCATGAACTCTGAGCTTCAGAAGCAACATGAGTTGATGTGTGCTTACGATATGGTTGAACATCTTCATCAACTATATCAAGGACAAGCAAGGCACTCGAAGAGGAACTTCACAGGATACCTGGAAGATCTTAACAAGAAGAGAAATAAGATTTCTACTTCAGGTATAAATGTTATAGAAGTCAACCTCTCTATTTCTTCGTCGTGGGTATTAGATACCGGATGTGCTTTGCACATTTGTACTAATGTACAAGCGCTGAGAAATAGCAGGGCATTGACGAAGGGTGAGATAGACCTACGAGTAGGCAATGGAGCACGAGTTGCTGCTATTGCTGTAGGAACTTATCATCTATCCCTTTCCTCTGGGGTTGTTCTAGAATTAGATGATTGTTGTTATGTGTCTGCCTTGACTAAGAACATAATTTCAGTTTCTTGTTTGGACAAGAAAGGATTTTCGTTTATAATAAAGAACAAATGTTGTTCCGTCTATTTAAACGATATGTTCTATTGTAGTGCACCTCTGACAAATGGACTCTATATTCTAGACCTTTAGAGACCTATCTATAATATAAATACCAAGAGGTTCAAGTCAAATGACCTGAACCAAACCTACCTCTGGCACTGTCGCTTAGGTCATATAAATGACAAGCGCTTATCCCAGCTCCATAAGGATGGTTTGCTGGACTCATTTGATTTTGAATCATATGAGATATGCGAGTCATGCCTACGAGGCAAGATGACCAAGACTCCCTTTAGTGGGCACAGCGAGAGAGCGACTGATTTATTAGGACTCATACATAGTGATGTATGTGGCCCTTTCAATGTCGTTGCTAGAGGCGGTTATAGATACTTCATCACATTTACTGATGACTTCAGGAGATATGGTTATGTGTACTTGATGATACATTAGTCCGAATCCTTTGAAAAGTTCAAAGAATTCAAGAATGAAGTACAGAACCAGCTTGGCAAGAGTATTAAAATACTTCGATCCGATCGAGGTGGAGAATACCTTAGCCATGAGTTCCGTGACTATCTAGCTGAGTGTGGGATTCTATCCCAACTCACTCCTCCTGGAACACCACAGTGGAATTGTGTATCCGAAAGGAGGAATCGTACCCTATTAGATATGGTACGATCTTTAATGAGTCACACTGATCTTCCGACATACCTTTAGGGCTATGCTCTAGACACGGCAGCTTTCATTCTCAACCGAGTTCCATCCAAGGCCGTGATAAAGACACCATATAGGATATGGACTGGGAGAGATGCCCAGGTGTCTTTCATGAGGATTTGGGGTTGTGAGGCTTACGTACGATGTCAAGTCTCAGACAAATTAGGACCCAAATCCGACAAGTGCTATTTCATCGGATATCCCAAGGAAACTAAGGGATATTACTATTACATTCCCAGTCAGCACAAGGTAGTTGTGGTAAAGACTGGGGTCTTTCTAGAAAGGGACTTTGTTTCTAGAAAGACAAGTGGGAGCGCGTTCGATCTTGAAGAAGTTCAAGATGCGAACAATAGCACTGATGCCTCGATGGAAATTGAACTAGAACCACAAAGTGTTGTGGATGATGTTGTTCCACAAGGAGTTGAGGAACAACAACCGGTTCAAGTAGACATACCTCTTCGTAGGTCTGATACGGTACGTCGTCAGCCTGAGAGATACTCATTTCTCTTGTCTGACCCTGATGACGCTATGCTCATTGAGAATGAGCCTACCACCTATCAGGAAGCTGTGATGAGACCAGATTCTCAGAAATGGCTACAGGCCATAAGATCCGAGATGGAATCCATGTACACCAACCAAGTATGGACTTTGGTTGATCCACCTGAAGGGGTAAAACCCATTGGGTGTAAGTGGGTCTTTAAGAGAAAGACTGACATGGATGGACTTATCTATAAGGGTCGCTTGGTAGCTAAAGGTTTCAAGCAGATTCATGGTATTGACTATGATGAAACTTTTCTCCAGTAGCGATGTTTAAGTCCATTCGGATCATGCTTGCTATTGCAGCTTACCATGACTATGAGATATGGCAGATGGATGTCAAAACCGCGTTTCTGAATGGAAACCTGCTCGAGGATGTGTACATGACACAACCTGAGGGTTTTGTAGATCCACAGCATACTAGCAGAGTATGCAAGCTGCATAGGTCCATTTATGGACTAAAGCAAGCTTCTCGGAGCTGGAATCTTCGATTCGATGATGCAATCAAACAGTTTGGTTTCATCAAGAACGAAGATGAGCCTTGTGTCTACAAGAAGGTTGTAGGGGATATAGTTGTCTTCCTCATATTGTATGTGGATGACATACTACTCATTGGGAAGGACATCCCTATGCTTCAGTCTGTCAAGACCTGGCTAGGGAGTTGCTTCTCAATGAAGGACTTAGGTGAGGCATCCCGCATTCTAGGGATACAGATCTATAGAGATAGATCTAAGAGATTGCTTGGCCTAAGTCAGAGTACATACATTGACAAGGTACTACTACGGTTTGCCATGCAGAACTCCAAGAAGGGATTTCTGCCGATGTCACATGGTGTGAGTCTTTCAAAGACTCAAGATCCCTCTTCTAGAGAGGAGAGAGATCGCATGGATCAAATCCCTTATGCTTCAGCCATAGGATCGATCATGTACGTCATGCTATGTACTCGACCTGATATCTCGTATGATTTGAGCATAACGAGCAGATACCAGTCAGATCCTGGTGAAAGTCACTGGATAGCGGTCAAGAATATTCTTAAGTACTTAAGAAGGACTAAAGAATATTTCTTGATATATGGAGGCAATGATGAGCTAGCTGTAAAGGGTTACAGTGATGCTCGCTTCCAGACCGACCAGGATGACTATAGATCGCAGTCGGGGTTCGTATTTTGCATTAATGGTGGTGCTGTCAGCTGGAAGAGTTCGAAGCAGGATACAGTAGCTGATTCTACAACAGAAGCCGAGCACATTGCTGCATCAGAGGCAGCAAAGGAGGCAGTTCATCACTGAACTTGGGGTGGTTCCTAGCATCGCTGACCCAGTTGAGTTCTATTGTGACAACAATGGAGCTATAGCACAGGCGAAGGAACCTCGCTCACACCAGCGGACCAATCACATACTACGACGCTTCCATCTCATTCGAGAGATTATCGATAGAGGAGATGTGAAGATTTGCAGAGTACCTACAGAGGCTAACATCGCAGATCCCTTGACCAAGGCTTTGGCACAGAGAAAGCATGATGGTCACACAAGGTCATTAGGCCTTAGAGCCTATACTGATTAGCACTAGTGCTAGTGGGAGATTGTTAGTTAGAGCCCTAGAGCCAATCATTTGATGATTGTATGGACTCATTGTATCATATTCTTGTATATTAATAAAGGCATTTAGTTTGGTTATTATACTTACTTATATTAGTGCCAAATAGTCTAAGTATAATAGCATCCTTGAGTAGAAGGTTCATACCTATATCAATCGATTAGTTGAATCGATAGTGAGATGATATAGGGAACACTACTCTAAATCATTCCTAGTCGAGTATTAACATTCAGGGACAATGTTAATGCAATAAGACTAGCATGTAGGTCAGCTCGATGACTTGATCTCACAAGTCATGGATATAGAGATATCAAGCTGACACATGGGTATACATTGGAGAATGTATACTGAATGACCCGCCATGAGAAAGTATCATGGATCGTTATATGAGTGTCATATACTTTCTCATGTGGCTATTAGTATGACTATTTGTCCTTAGACCTGAAGTCACCATGGATCCCTACATAAGGAGTTATATACTTTGGTTTCGTCAAACGTCACCCGTAACTGGGTGGACTATAAAGGCGATTACTGGGTAAATAACGAATTATGTAGAGGGATGTGAGTGATGTAGATGGAATCTATCCCTCCCATATGACGGGAGCGACATCGGTATTCTTGATAGAGTGAGAGCACTAAGTGCATGGCCATGCCCAAATGAGTCAACATTAGATGTTGAGTTCATTTGATTGAGTGAGTCTACTTGGAGTTTTTTAGATTGATTAGAGGATGACACGGTCTATGCCTCATATTGATCAATCTAGATGTCTAGGATAGAAGGACAATGTCACATATTGTGAGGAGTCACAATTAGTAGTCACAAGGTGATGTTGGATCTCAACATTCTTGTAACTTGGGTAACAATGATGTATTGCTAGATGCCGCTCATTGCTTATGTTTCTAAAGGAGTTTAGAAACATTGCCAACGTTACAAGAACCTATTGGGTCACACACAAAGAAAAAGTGGATGGAGATTAGGTTCATATGATGAACCAATTGGAATAGGTTCATATGATGCACCAAAGATTGGATTCAAATTAGACTTATTGAGTTAGACTCAATTAGATTCAATTGTTGAATGAGTCTAATTTAAATTTGATTCATTGAGTCATTTTATATTAATGAATTGAGATTCATTAAATTGAAATTGACTTGAATCAGCGGTTGGATTTAACTCAACAAGGAAGAAATTGGTCAATTTTGACTTGACCAAATAGAAGTTGAAACATCAAGTTTGACTTGATGTATTGCCACATCATAAGGATGACTCATCCTTGCCACATCACCTCCACCTCATGAGGCATGCCACCTCATGGGGGTTACACCCTCTCCTTGGTTTTAATGTGGCCGGCCACATTAATGAGGGGGTTACATTGTGTGGCCGGCCACACTAATGTGAGGAGGGGTTTTGATTTTGTGGTGTAATGTGTGCATTCATTCCATCTTCTTCTTTGGTTTTTTCCTCTTTGTTTTGCTGCTGTTGCCGTGAACATCCAAGAGAGGAGAAGGTGGTTGAGTGAATTCCAAGAGCAAAGGAAGAGTGAAGGTCACAAAGGAGGGATACTACTACTTGAGTGTATGAGTTTCTTTTGTACTCTTTTTTTTCTTCCTTTCCAATCCCATCCGAGAGCTCTAGAAAGTGCTAGCACACTTGGGGCTCTCTTCTTCATCCTTTGAGTGTGAGTGACACTCCTTGTTCGTGTGGATATCATTAGAGGAGTGTCTACGTTGACACTCTCGAGATCCGACGTACCATTGGATGAGCGGGATTTGCGAGGGCACGCATCGAAGGTAAAATGTTTTTCTTTGTAGATCTACTGTAGATCAGAGTATTAAAACTCGTACTCATGTTTTTTGGAAATTTTCCTTGCACGTATCTACGGCTTTGGGTGATTCGGGGTTTCCGCGACGTGAAAAGCGGTTTTCGCGGCCTGAAAAACCCAACAGGGAGCTTGTAGAACCACCCGATGGTGTAAAAGCCGTTGGATGCAAGTGGATCTACAAAAGGAAAAGCGGGACAGACGGGAAGGTATAAACCTTCAAAGCTAGGCTTGTTCTGAAAGGGTACACTCAGAAAGGGTACACTCAGTACCAATAGTACAAGATGAAGTACCACAAGAGACTGCAACACGTGTCACACATGATACACAACCACAGACAGTGCCTCGTCGTAGTGGGAGGGTTGTAAGGCAGCCTGATAGATTCATGTTTTTGGGAGAGTCTTCGGACTTGATCCCGGGTAAACATGAACCTGATCCCCGAACATATGACGAAGCACTCTAAGATATAGATGCAGCATCTTGGCAAAAGGCAATGAATTCTGAAATAGAGTCTATGTACTCTAATAAGGTCTGGGAGCTTGTAGAACCACCCGATGGTGTAAAAGCCGTTGGATGCAAGTGGATCTACAAAAGGAAAAGAGGGACAGACGGGAAGGTAGAAACCTTCAAAGCTAGGCTTATTGTGAAAGGGTACACTCAGAAAGAGGGAATCGATTATGAGGAGCCCTTTTCACCGGTAGCCATGCTTAAGTTTATCTAGATACTCTTATCCATTGCTGCTCATATGGATTATGAGATTTGGCAAATGGATTTCAAGACAGCTTTACTTAATGGAAGTATTGAAGAGAACATCCATATGAAGCAACCAGAAGGGTTCATTGAAAAGGCAAAGAGCATCTAGTGTGCAAGCTTAATCGGTCCATTTATGGACTGAAGCAAGCTTCAAGGTCTTGGAACATCCGGTTTAATGAAGTAATCCAGTCATATGGATTTATTCAGTGTCCGGATGAGTCTTATGTATACAAGAAGTGTAACGGAAACGTGGTGGTATTTCTTGTACTATACGTAGATGATATTTTGTTAATTGGCAACAATGTCAAGGTATTATCGGACGTAAGGGTATGGTTGTCCAAACAATTTGATATGAAGGACTTAGGAGAATGTGCACACATCCTTGGGATCAAAGTTATAAGAGAACGCAAGAAAAGAATGTTGTGTCTGTCCCAAGCTTCATATATAGATACAATCCTTGCTCGTTTTAGCATGCAAGATTCCAAGAAAGGTTTCTTACCTTTTAGGCATGGAGTAGCTCTATCTAAAGAGATGTCTCCGAAGACATCAAAGGAGATAGAGGACATGAAAGCAGTTCCTTATGCTTCGACTGTAGGAAGCCTAATGTATGCAATGCTATGTACGAGACCTAATATCTGTTTTGCTGTGGGCATGGTTAGCAGATATCAGAGTAACTCTAGACAAGGACATTGGACTGCAGTAAAACATATATTAAAGTACCAAAGAAGGACTAGAGATTATATGCTAGTTTACCAAGCAGACGATTTGCTTCCTGTGGGTTACACGGATTCAGATTTCCAATCAGATAGGGACAACAGTAAGTTTACATCAGGCTATGTGTTTACTTTAGGAGGTGGAGCCATTGCATGGAGGAGTGTTAAGCAGAAATGCGTTTCGGACTCAACCATGGAAGCTGAGTATGTAGCATCCTCTGAGGCGGCTAAAGAAGCAGTATGGCTCAGGAACTTTCTAATGGACTTAGATGTGATTCCTAGTTTGCCCAAAATCATCACAATTTATTGTGATAGTAGCGGTGCAATTGCAAACTCGATGGAATCACGAGCCCATAAGGCAAGTAAACATATAGAGCCCAAGTACCACCTGATACGAGACATCGTCAAGCGAGGAGAAGTTGTCGTCGCCAAGATAGCATCAGCAGATAACCTGGCAGATCCTTTCACTAAGGCCCTTCCGGCGAAAGCTTTTGATCGGCATGTGGAGGGGATGGGAATCAGATGAATGGCAACAGATATGGCAGCTTAGACTTTTAGTATAAGTGGGAGATTGTTGGACTGTATACTTAAAATTTTAGCTTTTGTACGCATTTATTTTGAAATAAATAATCACATTGGTCAAATGTTTATATTTATTTGTTAAATGTAATTGTTCAATTAATTTATATAGTAGATAACATGGAGTGTGGAGTCACACTTAGAAGATCATGTTGTCGGTTCTCTATAAATTATAAACAGTTGCTCATAACTAAGATGGAAAGGAACAAACCATCAGAATAGACGTAGTGTAATTAAATATTAGTTTATCTTGACTAATAAATTACACTGATAAACTTTAAGTGTATTGAGTAGGATCGTTTAGGTAAGTTCTTTTTGTACTGACTTAGTAAAAGAACTAGACCTTAGTTATTATGGAAGTGTGTGCTCTTAATCCTAATATAATAACAAGCATGTATATTTAATATTTATTTCTTTAACTTATCAAAGGGTGAGGTTTAGCTCGATAAATCAATATGCTCGATAAGTTGGGAAATGATATTACTTATAGTATGTGTTGTTGATTATAGAAGAAATCTGTGTCCTAGTTATCTAGGTTGAGAATGTCCCCAAGAGGAGCTCATAAGGATTGCCATGTTAAACCCTGAAGGTGGACCTAGTCCAACATGAAAATAAAGTTGAGTGGTACTACTCTTGGAGCTAGATATTAATTAAATGAGTTGTTAGTAACTCACTTAATTAGTGGACATTCGTAATCTTAAACACAGGGAGACTAACACACTCATGATAAGAAGGAGCCCATAATGTAATTTGGGATTGGTGCGGTAGTACGGTAATAACTCTCTAGTGGAATGAGTTATTATCGATGAACTTGAGTTGTGTGTTCGGGGCGAGCACGAGATACTCAAGCTCATTGGAAGGCCAAAACCAATTTCTCCTCTAGGTCCCTGTTGTAGCCTCAAGTCCATCCAAAGAAAAGCCTATCTTGGTGTCCAAGAAGGGGCCGGTTCATTGCTTGGTGACCAAGCAATGGCCGGCCACATATTCTCTAGAAGTGGCCGGCCCTTGCCTTGGGCAAGGGGGCCGGCTGCAATATTTAAATTAGGAAGGTTGTTTTTGAATTTTTAAATTTTCTTAGATATTTACAATTTGTAAAAAGAGAGATTTTAAAAATTTATAAAATTTTCCTAATTTAAATTAGGCCACAAGGTTTTAAAAGAGAGTTGTAAAATTTATAAAACTTTCTTTTAAAAAGAAATATTATTAGAGATGTTTTAAATTTTAAAACTTGGTTTTAAATTTTAAAACTTTCCTTTTAATATCCACATTAGAAAAAAAAGAGAGTTTGTAAAATTTTATTAGAAGTTTTCTTCTTTTAAAATTTTATAAATTTTTTTTTCTTTCTTTCCTTTTTATTAAGTGGCCGACCACCTTGCTTGGTGTCCAAGCAAGGGGCCGGTCAAATAATTAAACATTAACAAATAGTTGTTTAATTAATAAATCAATCTAGGATTGATTAAAAGGAAAGAAAAAGAAAAAATTAAAAGGAAATAGGAATGAGTCTAATTTTTTATAAAACTCTTTCCATAATTTTCTGTTGGGAAACTAATATAAAAAGGGGGAAGGGGAGGCCTTGAAAAACATAACAATTGATATTGTGTTGTTGGAGATCATCAAGTGGTCGGCCCCTCTCCCTCTCTTCCCTTTGCTCTCTTTTGCTCCTTTGTGGTGGTGGTGGCCGAATTCTAGAGAAGGAGGAGAAGCTCTCCGGGTGGTGTTCGTCTTGGAGGATCGTCGCCCACACGACGTCCAAGAGGAGGCGAGGGATATGGCAGAAGATCTTGAGGTTTTTAGCATACAAGGAAGAGGTACAACTAGTATTTAATTTTCGCATCTTACTAGTTAATTTTTCTTTGTATAAATACCAAATACAAGAGGAATTCGATTCTTGTTTTTCGAATTTAATTTCGATGTTGTGTTCTTTTTTTTTCCTTGTGATTTGATTATTCCTTTTGGTTAACCTAGAGTTATATAAGGAAATTAAATATTAACTTTCCTTAAAAGGCTTTGTCTAGTCGGTGGTGGTTGCTCTCATATCCAAGAAGGCCAAGTGCCTCGCCATGCAGTACTAGAAGCCAATTTTGGAAACTAATATTTAATTGAATTATAACCTAGGTGATTTGGATCAAACGTGTTAAATTCCGCAGGAGATCCAAATCTAAACCTAAAGGAACATATAAGTTAAACTTGGAATCAAACGTGTTAAGTTCCGTAGGAGATACAAGTTTAACTTAAAAGAACACATGATAGCTAGGAAAGGTTCAGATCACGTACAAAATTTTTGTACAGTGGAGCCATTGGGTTTTCCGTGTAGCAACCAACAAGTTAATCACTGCTTGGTTCATATATCTTAAATCTACGCAAGGTTTAAAGAATGCACTCGATAATAAGAGAAATATAGTGTTCGTTTCCCCAATAACCTAACTCAGTCTCAAAGGGGCAAACAACTAGTTTCTGCTCATGATAATAATTTTTTAATCCCTTATTTCATCAATCATTATTATTATTATTATTATTATTCATCAAACAATT
This sequence comes from Zingiber officinale, assembly GCF_018446385.1. Classification (NCBI taxonomy): domain Eukaryota; kingdom Viridiplantae; phylum Streptophyta; class Magnoliopsida; order Zingiberales; family Zingiberaceae; genus Zingiber; species Zingiber officinale. The sequence continues at coordinate 64,351,871 of NC_055990.1, read as the reverse complement.
GCACATTTGTAATGATGCAACTGGTGGGATTTCTATTTTTCTAAATGAGCTTTAATGTTTCGAGATCAACAAAATTACCAAGATGTAGTTAAGAAATCACCATGGGAATTTAAGTACTCATCAAGTCTAATGAATCATGACTATTTTTAGAACCTTCAACTATCAAAATAAGGCAAAGTGTATAGAGAACCTCAAGTTAGACTAGAATCAAATCCTTTCAATAAAATACAATGCTCATGTCCTACTATTAAAGATAGAGAAAAGTAGATCACCAAACATACTAGCACTAATTACCTAACAGCATGAATCTAAATGATAAATGTGTAAAAAAAAATTATTATCAAACCAATGTTATGCTCATCTTGTTTCACTAGAGATAGAAAAAATAAATCACTAAATATACTAGCACCAACAAGCATAACTTATGACCTCTAGATAATAAACATGCTAGAAGTTTACTCTTGGACAAGTCAACAGTAATAGTGTGGATAGTGTAACTCAAAATGCCTCAAAACTTGAAGGAAAACTAATATAAGAAAACAAAATGCAACTAAACTAAGAAAGTAAAAAAAAATCTAACTTTTATTATCAAAATGAAAACTATAACCCAACATATATGCATGTAAGTATGCATCCCCCCAAACTTAAACTTTTCATTGTTCCAATGAAAACAAAGTTAAATATGAAAGAGAGTTAAGGTTAAAAGAGTTACTAAGTGAGACATGCCAAGTTAATGGGTCAATCAAGTTTTGAAATTACTCCATTATCCTCATGTTAGAGTGTATACTAAAAGCCTAGCTTTTTGTATAAACATTTATAAGAATCACATTGGTTAAATGTCTACATTTATATGCTAAGTGTAGTTGTTCAATTAATTTATATTGTAGATAACAAGGTGTGTGGTGTCACACACAGAAGATCATGTTATCAGTTCCTTATAAATTATAAACAATAGCTCACGACCGAGATGGAAAGGAACAAACCATCAGAACGGTCGTAGTGTAATTAGGTATTAGTTTATCTTGACTATATAATTACACTAGTACACTTAGAGTGTATTGAGTAGGACCATTGAGGCAGTTTCTTTTTATACTGACTAAATAAAAGAACAAGACCTCAGTTATTATGGAAGTGTGTGCTCGTAATCCTAATATAATGACAAGCACATATATTTAATATTTATTTCTTTGACTTATCAAAGGGTGAGATTTAATTCGATAAATCAAATGGCCCGATAAGTTGGGAAATGATATTACTTATAGTGTGTGTTGTTGATTATAGAAGGAAACTGTGTCCTAGTAATCTAGGTTGATAATGTCCCCAAGAGGAGCTCATAAGGATTGTCATGTTAAGTCCTGTAGGTGGATTTAGTTTGACATGACGATAAGGTTGAGTGGTACTACTCTTGGACTAAGATATTAATTAAAATGAGTTGTTAGTAACTCAATTAATTAGTGGACATCCGATATCTTAAACACAGGGAGACTAACACACTCATGATAAAAAGGAGCCCATAATGTAATTTGGGATTGGTGTGGTAGTGCAATAATAACTCTCTAGTGGAATGAGTTATTATTGATGAACTTGAGTTGTGTGTTTGGGGCGAACACGGGATACTCAAGCTCATCGGAAGGACAAAACCAATTTCTCCTCCAGGTCCCTGTCGTAGCCTCAATGAAGCCTTAAATCCACTCATGAAAAGCCCATCTTGGTGTCCAAGAGGGGGCCGACCCATGGCTTGATGATCAAGCCATAGGGGCCGACCACTTACTTCTCAAAGGAGCCGACCCTTTGCTTGGTGCCCAAGCAAGATGGGGCCGGCCAATATAATTCAAACTAGGAGGGGTGTTTTGAATTTTTAAAATCTTCTCTTTATAGATATCTACAAGTTTTAAAAGAGAGATTTAAAAATTATAAAACTTTCCTTATTTGAAAGAAAGTTTAAAAGTTTTTAAAACTTTCCTTTTTTAACCATCCTCATGGTTTTAGAAAAAAAAGGGAAGGGAGTTTTAAAATTTGAAACTTTCTATTTTTGTAACCATGTTAAAAAAAGGAAATTTTAGAAGAGAAGTTTTAAATTTTAAAACTTTGTTTTAATTTTTAAAACATTCCTTTTCTAACATCCACATTAGGAAATTAAAAGAGAGCTTGTAAAATTTTATAAGGGCATTCCTTTTTTTTTCTTACAAAATTATTTTTCCTTCCTCTTAGGGACGGCCACCCTTGCTTGGTGCCCAAGCAAGGGGTCAACCAATCAATTAAACCAATCAATGATTGATGATTGAATCAATCAAGAGGAAAGAAAAGGAAAAATAAAAGGGGAAAAGGAAAAACAAGAGGAAGATTTTAATTTTTTGAAGAAATCTTTCCTTATTTGACTTGGGCAAGTAATATAAAAGAAGGGGAGGGGAGACCTCATGAGAAATCAATTCTTATTCTCTTGTTGAAGCTCTTCATTGTGGTCGGCCCCTCTCTTCTTTATTTTCCCTTTGCTCTCTTTTGTTCCTTGGTGGTGGTGGTGGCCGAATACTAGAGAAGGAGGAGAAGCTTTGGGTGGTGTTCATCTTGGAGGATGGTCACCCACACGACGTCCAAGAGGAGGTGAGGAATACAGCAGAAGATCTCGAGGTTATTAGCATGCATACAAAGACGAGGTATAACTAGTAATTACTTTCTGCATCATACTAGTTCTTCTTTGTTAGAATTCCAAACACAAGAGGCATATGATTCTAGAGTTTCGGATTTGTTTCGAAGTTGTGTTTTTTTTATTTTTCGAATTTGTGATTCGATTGTTCTTTTTGGTTAAACCTAATATTATTTTAGGAAATTAAATATTTAATTTCATTAAAAGGTTTTGTCGAGGCAGTGGTGGATGCTCCCATACCCAAGAAGGCCATGTGACTCGCCATGCTTCTCTTGGGAACCGATTTCCGAAATTGATATTTAATTGAATTTCTAATATAGGTTGATTTGGATCAATAGTGTTAAGTTCTGCTTGCGATCCAAATCTAAACCATTAAGAACAGATAAGTTAAATTTGGAATCAATAATGTTAAGTTCCGTTTGCGATTCCTAATTTAATTTCTAAAGAACACAATAGGTTGTTTAGGAAAGGTTCGACACTTGTACAAAATTTTTTGTACAGTGGAACCGGTGCAATCTTCCTAGGACCAACCAACAATTGGTATTAGAGCTAGGGTTTGCCTCTTTGTGTTTTGGTTTTCAGTTAATTATGCACATGTCATACATAATTTAGGCAGGATAATAGTAGGATGTGCTAACTTTGTGGTTGCAGGCTCCAACTATTATGGCATATGGTTGTTGTGTGTGATTGGACCCTTGGACATGTCAAGGGCATTTTATTGTGTGTGCATGATTGTAATATTAAATACAGTAGGAGATGTATTAGTTTTTAGGATTTTACATTTTTGTTTCGATCTAGATTACATGTATATTCCCTTGTGGAATATAGGATCGATGTATGTAAAATATTATTTTATGGTCGCTGATCGTATCCTTGCAAGGTGTAGTGCTATTGAGGACTTGAGGTGTAGCGAAAAAGGAAGCTCGATGGACCCGACGACATGAACCCTAGGGCGAAAGCACGCAAAGTACACCGATGGAAAAGCCATAATAGTTAGAAAAATAATTTCCATATTTATTGCTTTTATTTACTATGTGTGTTTGCTAGGATAAAATTCCTCACTTTAAATAACTAAGTGGGAGAGGAATTTTTTAAATAAATTTCACGGTCTCCATTACTGGTTTGTAAGTGATGCAAACAAATTTGCACGTTGGCTTTTAGTGTCTTCCTCCATATCGGATGAGTTTGTTTGCGGATCACTAAATCAAACTTCCATTTTGGATGATTATAGGAAATTAATTAGGAGCGTGTGATCTTCCCCATCGGAAGGGGCACAATCTTATTTAATGGACTAAGTATCAAGTAATGGTATCCTCCCCATCGGAGTCATTGCTATTATTTGTGTGACCGAAGGAAAACCAACTATTAATTTATCATAGAGATAAATTGACAAGATAATAAAATTAAAACCCCCTCTTACAAATGTTAAGTTTTTGTATACGTCCACACTATCGTGGCATACAAAATTCATGGTGTTTGAGGTAATTTTATTTGTCAAGTTGACAAGATAATAAAATTAATGGGTAAACCCCCTCTTACAAATTTTTGGATTTGTATACGTCCACACTATCATGGCATACAAACTTCACGGTGTTTGAGGTAGTTTTATTTGTCATAAAGATAGGTTGACAAAGTTATTAATGGGTAAGACCCCTCTTACAAATGTTTGATTTTGAATACGTCTACAGTATCGTGGCATGCAAAATTCCCGGTGTTAGAGGTGTTAGTGAGTTTAAATGATATTGTTTTGAGGAATCAATATTATTTTAAATTCAAAGTTTTGACCAAATATTTGATCAGAGATAGACCAACTGTTAATTTTATTTGTCATAAAGTTAGGTTGACGAGATAATAAAATTAATGGATAAAATCTCCTCTTTGATTTTGTATACGTCAACACTATCGTGACATACAAAATTCATGGGGATTTTAAGGTGTTGATCTTGACCAAATATTTATGTGATTCTTAGGATTTCATATGTTTGTCGATCCCCTAACTGTTATACTATAGAATTGACTTAGTAGTCCTAATTAAGATTGGAAACAAAAACTTGGACTCTAAGATGGATTGTCCTTTCAGAACAAAGAATAATATAGGGGTATTTTATTCATTAGTTGTTGAAACATGTTTAATGGTGTTATCTATCGGCACCTCATGTGTAGATACGGGAGCCACTGATCATGTTTGCAATTCATTACAGGGGTTCTAGGAAATCTGACAACTAAATGAAGAGAAAATCACCATGGGCACTGTTGCGAAAGTAGCAGCTGTTGTAGTGGGAGATGTTTATCCTTCGATAGGAATAAAACATGGATTTTTGATAAATTATCTTTACGTACCAAGTTTAGAAAGAACTAGTTTTTAGTTTCTAAACTATTCAAAGAACTTGATATTCTGCCTCTTTTAATAACAAAGTTGTTATCAAGAAAAAAGGGAAAGTTATCTGTGTTAGTTAGAGCCCTAGAGCCAATCATTTGATGATTGTTGTATGGACTCGTTGTATCATATTCTTATATATATATATAAAGGAATTTGTTTATGGTTATTATGCTTACTTGTATTGGTGCCAAATAACTAAGTATAATAACGTCCTTGAGTAGAAGGTTCTTACCTATATCAATCGGTTAGTTGAATCGATAGTGAGATGATATAGGGAACACTACTCTTAATCATTCCTAGTCAAGTATTAGCATTCAGGGACAATGTTAAAGCGAGGAGACTAGAATGTAGGTCAACTCGATGACTTGATCTCTCAAGTCATGGATATAGAGATATCAAGTTGACACATGGGTATGCATTGGAGAATGTATACTGAATGACCCGCCATGAAAAAACATCATGGATCGTTATATGAGTGTCATATACTTTCTCATGTGGCTATTAGTATGACTATTAGTCCTTGGACCTGAATTCACCATTGTTCCCTACATAAGAAGTTACATACTTTGGCTTCGTCAAACGTCACCCGTATCTGGGTGGACTATAAAGGCGATTACTGGGTATGTAACAAATTATGCGAAGGGATGTGAGTGATGTAGATGGGATCTATCCCTCCTATATGACGGGAGATTTCGATATTCTTGATAGAGTGAGACCACTAAGTGCATGACCAATGCCCAAATGAGTCAATATGAGATATTGAGCTCATTTGATTTAGTGAGTCTACTTGGAGTTCAAGATTTAGATTGGTCCGAGGATGACACGGTGTATACCTCACATTGATCAATCTAGATATCAAGGATAGAAGTACACTTGTCATATATTGTGAAGAGTCACAATTAGTAGTCACAAGGTGATGTTGGATCTCAACATTCTTATAACTTGGGTAGTAATGATGTGTTGCTAGATACCGCTCATTACTTATGCTTCTAAATGGGTTTAGGAGCATTGCCAATGTTATAAGATGGAGATTAGGTTCATTTGATGAACCTAAAGGATTAGGTCCATGTGATGAACCAAATTGGATTAAGAGTAATCCAAATTAGACTAATTGACTCAATTTGGTTCATGTGTTAGATGGGTCTAATTTGGACTTAGACTCATTGAGTCAAATTTGGACTTAGACTCATCGAGTCAATTTAATTCAATGAATAGAGATTCATTAAATTAAAATTGACTTGAACCAATAATTAGATTTGATCAACCATGGAGAGAAGTGGTCATGTTTGACTTGACTTGAGAGGAAGATGAAGGGTCAAGTTTGACTTGACCATTTGCCACCTCATTGGTGAGTTGGCAAAGTGTGGGCCAATGATGATGCTCCACATCATCATGATTGCTTAAGTGGGATGCCACCTCATGGGAGTTACCAAGAGTTGTGACTCTTGGTATTCTATGGAGGTTATTAACCTCATTCATGTGGCCGACCACTTATTCATGGGGTGAGTTTCATTTTTTTGTGTAACTCTCATCTTCTTCCTCAAGCTCTCTCTTCTCTCCCTCTCCTCCACTTTGTCCGTACCTTTCAAAGGTACTAGCACACCTTTTGTTTGGTTTCTCCATCTCTTGCTTGTGTGGATACACATAGAGGAGTATCTACTTTGATACTCTCGAGATCCGGCGAACCTTGGACGAGCGGGATTAGCGAAGGGCATCGCATCAAGGGTAAAGCTCTTCTCCTTTGTAGATCTAGTTTAGATCTAGACTAAAAACTCGTACTCGAAGTTTTACGTAAATTTTATTTCTTCGCACGGATCCGGTGGCAGGGTTTCGGGGTTTCTGCAACGCAAAAAGCGATTTTTACGGCCCGAAAAACCAATAGTGGTATCAGAGCCACGTGCGAAGCGCATACGAGTTTTGTTTGTATTTTCTGAAAAATATCAGTTCTGTAATATTCTGTAAATTTACTGTTTCTATTGATTTTATGGGTATTTTTCTCGTAGAAGCGAAGCACAAGAGTTTAGACACTTGTAGACTTCGACTACCGAAAATTTTTTTCCGAAATGGCAAGGTTTCACCCCAAATCATTTTGAGACAGCGGGCTAAGGTGCTGTAGGATCACTTAGGAACACTCACAATGATTATATCGCGGGTAGGGGTGCTGCCCCTAACCCCGCAAGGGACTTCGCTTCGCGATTACGCCCGAAAATCGCTAAACGGGACCGACAAGAATTTTTACTGATAAAATCATAAAAATATTAGACAAAAATTACAGAAATTTATGAAAATTACATAATTTAGAATTGTGTATCATTTTATGATGGTCATCGCCCAAACGACCCCAATTTGATTGGAAATTGTGTTGTAATTCATAATACGGCTTGTGTGCCGTCATGTGATTGTGCGTGTTGTATATTTGATACGCGACCTGCGCGTCATGCCTTTCTATTTATTTATTCCTGTTGTAAATAGTTTAGACTCGAATGTAACTCAAGTTTCACCTTTTGTAATATACAAAATGAGGCGGTGGAAGGTTCACTCGAGATGGAGTTACGAGGAGGGTGCGAGCAGCACAAGGTGGTCAAAGGAAGGAGCTTGAGAAGCTGTTGACCTTAGGTTGACCATCCGATCTTCTCATTGGCTTGAGAAGATCGTAGTAGGGCCATGACAAATCACAAAATTAATTAATTGTTTGTGTGTGTATATGTGATGCATGCTAGATTAGTAATTAATTAGTATCTTAAAGATTAGATTAGATTTAAGTCGCGCACATGATGCACCTCCACGATTAGATTAGATCTAAATCGAGTATATGATGCACATCGTTGATTAGATTAGATCTCAATCGCGTCAACTCAAAAATGCCTACCATGTCGTGATACTTTTCACTACCTCGATCACATGTTGTTGTTGAATCTGCCAAAGCAGAGCAACACATATTATCTTGGTAGGGTACGGAGGGACAATCTTGGCCCCGCCTATCAACGCATGGCTGAGTAAAAACTCAATTAGATTGAGTACAACTAGTTAAATCAAGTTTAACTGTAGGCATTTATCCAATAGTTGGAAGATGGGACAAAATCACGTTTATATTAACTCTTGGGCATATTAGCCAAAGCTAACTCGAGTTTTAATATAAATGTGGATCTTGATCTTATATACAAGAGTTGCATAGAGATGTAATTGGTAATTAGTTACCTACCGATCATACTAAGTCTTGGGCGATTTAGCCAAAGCTAACTCAGGGCATAGTATGATGTAGATCTTGTCCCACATGAATTATAGAATTCAGTGGGAGCATCATTTAATTAAAGGCCTAATTAGATGATTAATTGGAATATAATATTTATTTTCTGCATTTTCTGTTGTAGATTACCATGTCGTCAAACACGAACTCCTTCTCCCTGCGTTCTGTCCTCGATAAGGACAAGCTCAATGGAGCTAACTTCCTGGACTGGTACAGGAACCTGAGAATCGTTCTAACACAGGAGCGAAAACTGTATGTTTTGGAGCAGCCCATTCCCGAGGCACCTCCTGCCACTGCCACGTGAGCTGATCGAGATGCTTACAAGAAGTATCAAGATGACGCATTAGATGTGTCCTGTCTAATGCTCGCGACCATGAACTCTGAGCTTCAGAAGAAACATGAGTTGATGGGTGTTTATGATATGGTTGAACATCTGCATCAACTATATCAAGGACAAGCGAGGCATGAGAGATTCGAGATCTCTAAGGCACTGTTTCAGTGCAAAATGCAAGATGGGACTCCCGTAGGCCCATATGTACTCAAGATGATTGGGTACATAGAAAACCTACAGAGGTTGGGATTTTCCCTTGGCCAAGAGCTGACCACTAACTTGATCTTGTAGTCCTTGCCAGAGAGCTACAGTCAGTTTGTCATAAACTGCAACATGAACGAAATTGGCAAGCCACTGCCCGAACTGCTTAGCATGTTAAGAACTGCTGAGCTCAACCTTAAGAAGGTTAAGCCCAACTCTATTATGATGGTTCCGAAACACAAGGGCAAGGGCAAGCCCAAAGGCAATGGAAAGTCCCAAGCCAAGGGCAAAGGCAACGCACTGAAACTCAAAGGAGGGGTCGCTAAGGATGCTACCTGCTTCCACTGTGGTCAGATCGGGCACTGGAAGAGGAATTGCAAAATCTACCTAGAAGATCTTAAGAAGAAGAGAAGTGAGACTTCCACTTCAGGTATCTATGTTATAGAAGTCAATCTATCTATTTCTTCATCATGGGTATTAGATACCGGATGTGCTTCTCACATTTGTACTAATGTGCAGGCGCTGAGAAATAGCAGGGCATTGATGAAGGGCGAGGTGGACCTACGAGTAGGCAATGGAGCACGGGTTGCTTTTGTTGTTATAGGAACTTATCATCTATCTCTGCCTTCTGTGCTTGTATTAGAATTAAATGAATGTTGTTATGTGCATGCTTTAACTAAGAACATAATTTCAGTTTCTTGTTTGGACAAGAAAGGTTTTTCATTTATAATAAAGACAAATGTTGTTCAGTTTATTTAAATGATATGTTCTATTGTAGTGCACCTCTGATGAACGGACTCTATATTCTAGACCTTGAGAACCCTATCTATAACATAAGTACCAAGAGGTTCAAGTCAAATGACATGAACCAAACCTATATCTGGCACTGTCGCTTAGGTCATATAAATGACAAACGCTTATCCCAGCTCCATAAAGATGGTTTGCTGGACTTATTTGATTTTGAATAATATGAGACATGCGAGTCATGTCTACTGGGCAAGATGACCAAGACTCCCTTTAGTGGGCACAGTGAGAGAGCGACTGACTTATTAGGACTTATACATAGTGATGTAAGTGGACCTTTAAATGTCGCTGCTAGGGGTAGTTATAGGTACTTCATTACATTTACTGATGATTTCAGTAGATATGGTTATGTGTATATGATGACACATAAGTCAGAATCCTTTGAAAAGTTCAAAGAATTCAAGAATGAAGTACAAAACCCACAAGAGTATTAAGATACTTCGATCAGATCTAGGTGGTGAATACCTTAGCCATGAGTTTCGTGACTATCTAGCTGAGTGTGGGATTATATCTCAACTCACTACTCCTAGAACACCATAGTGAAATGGTGTATCCGAAAGGAGGAATTGTACCTTATTAGATATGGTACGATCTATGATGAGTCACACAGATCTTCCCATGTATCTTTGGGGCTATGCTCTAGACACAGCAGCCTTCATACTCAACCGAGTTCCATCCAAGGTTGTAATAAAGACACCATATAGGATATGGACTGGGAGAGATGCCCAGGTGTCTTTTATGAGGATTTGGGGTTGTGAGGCTTACGTTAGACGTCAAGTCTCGGACAAACTGGGACCCAAATCCGACAAGTGCTATTTCATTGGATATCCCAAGGAAATGAAGGGATATTATTTCTACATTCCCAGTCAACACAAGGTAGTTGTGGCTAAGACTGGGGTATTTCTAGAAAGGGACTTTGTTTCTAGAAAGACTAGTGGGAGTACGTTCGATCTTGAAGAAGTTCAAGATGTGGACTATAGCATTAAAGCCTCGATGGAAGTTGAACTGGAACCACAAAGTGTTGTGGAAATTAATCTTCTAACTCTAAAGAGAAAACAACCTTCGAAAATGAACCAATCATATCTTTGGCATCTAAGGCTAGGTTATATTAACTTGAGTAGGATTCAAAGGATAATAACCGATAAACTTTTGGGTTCATTGGTAGTGGAAATCTTTCCAACCTACGAGTCTTACTTGGAAGGAAAAATAACCAAGAAGCTTTTTAAGTCTAAGGGGTATAAAACCAAAGATGTGTTGGAATTGGTTCATTCTGATTTGTGTGGATCTATGACTATCCAGGCGAGAGGTGGTTTCAAATATTTCGTCTATTTTATAGACAACTATTCAAGATACGGGTATGTTTACATGATGCGCCGTAAGTCTAAGTGCTTTGATAAGTTCAAAGAGTACTAGGCTGATGTGGAGTAATATCAAGGTAAAAGTATCAAGATACTACGGTGAGATCGTAGTGGCAAGTACCTCTTGGGAGAGTTTAGGAGTCACTTATTAGAAGTTGGGATTCAATCCCAACTAACTGCACCTAGTACACCCCAACATAATGATGTAGTAAAACGAAGAAATATGACTCTTATGAAAATAGTTAGATCAATGATGAGTTATTTAGAATTACCAAATTCATTTTGAGGATATACTCTGGAAACGGTAGTGAATATAGTACATTCTAAGTCAGAACCCTCTACTCCCATAGAATTGTAGAATAGGCGTAAGCCTAGTCTAAAGCATATTCGAATTTGGGGAAGTCCAGCATATGTGCTAAAGGGAGATACTGATAAGTTGGAACAGGAGTTCACTTGTTTGTGGGTTATCCTAGAGAAACGAAAGGAGGCTTATAGTCCTAAAAATCATAAGGTCATTGTTAGCACCAATGCCCGATTTTTTAGAAGAGGACTATGTAATAAACCATAAGCCCATAAGTAAATTTATTCTTAAGGAAATAATAAAGGACACGTCTAATCTAGTACCAACTGTACAAGATTAAATATCACAAGAAACTGCAACACGTATCACAGTTGATACACAATTGTAGAAAGTGCCTCGTCATAGTGGGAGGGTTGTTAGGCAACCTAAAATATTCATATTTTGGGAGAGTCTTTGGACTTGATCACTGGTGAACATAAACCTAATTCCCGGACATATGACGAAGCGCTCAAAGATAAAGATGCAACATCTTTGAGCAATGAATACAGAATTAGAATATAAGTATTCTAATAAATTCTAGGAGCTTGTAGAATCACCAAATGGTGTAAAAACCATTAGGTCTACAATAGAAAAAAGGGGGCAGACGGGAAGGTGAAAACTTTCAAAGCAAGGCTTGTTGAAAAGGGAAACCTTTTACCAGTAGCCATGCTTAAGTCTATCCAGATTCTTTTATCTATTGTTACTCATATGGATTATGAGATTTGGCAAGTGGATGTTAAGACAACTTTCCTTAATGGAAGTCTTGAAGAAAGCATCCATATAAAGCAACCAGAAGGGTTCATTGTAAAGGGCAAAGAGCATCTAGTATGTAAGCTAAATCAGTCTATTTATGGACAGAAGCAAAGCTTCAAGGTCTTGGAACATACGGTTTAATGAAGTAATCCAGACCTATGGATTTATTCAGTGTCCGAATAAGTCTTGCGTATACAAGAAGTGTGATGAAAACGTGGTGGTATTTCTTGTACTATACGTAGATGACATTTTTGGTAGTTGGAAAGAATATCAAAGTGTTGTCGGAAGAAAGGGTATGATGGTCCAAGTAATTCGATATAAAGGACTTGGGAGAATGCGCACATATTCTCGGGATCAAAGGGATCACAAGAAAAGAATGTTGTGCTTACCTCGAGCTACATACTATCCTAGCTCGTTTAAGCATGCAAGAATCCATGAAAGGTTTTTCTGCCTTTTAGGCATGGAGAAGCTTTATCTAAAGAGATGTCTCCGAAGACATCAAAGGAGATAGAGGACATGAAGACAGTTCCTTATGCTTCGGCTATGGAAAGCCTAATGTATGCAATGTTGTGTACGAGACTGGATATCTATTTTACCATAGGCATGGATAGCAGATATCAAAGTAACCCTGGACAGGGACATTGGACTGCCATAAAGCATATATTAATGTACCTTAGAGGGACTAGAGATTATATGCTAGTTTACAAGGTAGATAATTTGATCCCTGTGGGTTATACGGATTTTGACTTCCAATCAGATAAGGACAATAAGTAAGTCAACCTCGGGGTTTGTGTTTACTTTAGGAAGTAAAGCCATAACAATGGAGGAGTGTTAAGTATAGATGTTTTATGGAAGCTGAGTATGTGACAGCCTCTGAGGTAACCATAGAAGCTGAATGTCTCAGAAACTTCATGATGGACTTAGATATGATTTCTAGTTTGTCCAAAAATTATTACAATTTATTGTAATAATAGTGGTGCAGTAGCAAACTCGAAGAAACCATAAGTCTATAAGGCAAGTAAACACAATAGAGCGCAAGTACCACCCAATACGAGACATCGTATAACGAGAAGAAGTTGTTGCCGCCTAGATTGCATCAGATGATAACCTGAGAGATCCTTTCACTAAGGCCCTTAAGGCAAGAGCTTTTGATAGGCATGTTAAAGGGTTGGGAATCAGATGTATAGCAGGGTATATGACAGCATAGTCTTTTAGTATAAGTGAGAGATTGTTAGAGTGTATACTAAAAGCCTAGATTTTTGTATAAATATTTATAAGAATCACATTGGTCAAATGTCTAGATTTATATGCTAAGTGTAGTTGTTCAATTAATTTATATTGTAGATAACATGGTGTGTGGTGTCACACACAGAAGATCATGTTATCAGTTCCTTATAAATTATAAACAGTAGCATGCGACCGAGATAGAAAGGAACAAACCATCAGAACAGCCGTAGTGTAATTAGGTATTAGTTTATCTTGACTATATAATTACACTAGTACACTTAGAGTGTATTGAGTAGGAACATTGAGGCAGTTTCTTTTTATACTGACTAAATAAAAGAACAAGATCTCGGTTATTATGGAAGTGTGTGCTCTTAATCCTAATATAATGATAAGCACATATATTTAATATTTATTTCTTTGACTTATCAAAGGGTGAGATTTAGTTCGATAAATCAAAAGGCATGATAAGTTGGGAAATGATATTACTTATAGTGTGTGTTGTTGATTATAGAAGGAAACTGTGTCCTAGTAATCTAGGTTGATAATGTCCCCAAGAGGAGCTCATAAGGATTATCATGTTAAACCCTGCAGGTGGACTTAGTCCATCATGACGATAAGGTTGAGTGGTACTACTCTTGGACTAAGATATTAATTAAAATAAGTTGTCAGTAACTCAATTAATTAGTGGACATCCGATATCTTAAACACAGGGAGACTAACACACTCATGAAAAGAAGGAGCCCATAATGTAATTTGGGATTTGTGCGGTAGTGCAATAATAACTCTCTAGTGGAATGAGTTATTATTGCTGAACTTGAGTTGTGTGTTTGGTGCGAACACGGGATACTCAAGCTCGTCAAAAGGCCAAAACCAATTTCTCCTCTAGGTCCCTGTCATAGCCTCAATGAAGCCTTAAATCCACTCATGAAAAGTCCATCTTGGTGCCCAAGCAAGAAGGGGTCGACCAATATAATTAAAACTAGGAGGGGTGTTTTGAATTTTTAAAATCTTCTCTTTGTAGATATCTACAAGTTTTAAAAGAGAGATTTTAAAATTATAAAACTTTCCTTATTTGAAAGAAAGTTTAAAAGTTTTTAAAACTTTTCTTTTTTAACCATCCTCATGGTTTTAGAAAAAAAATGGAAGGGAGTTTTAAAATTTGAAACTTTCTATTTTTGTAACCATGTTAAAAAAGGAAATTTTAGAAGAGAAGTTTTAAATTTTAAAACTTTATTTTAATTTTTAAAACTTTCCTTTTTTAACATCCACATTAGGAAATTAAAAGAGAGCTTGTAAAATTTTATAAGTGCATTCCTTCTTTTGCTTATAAATTTTTTACAAAATTATTTTTCCTTCCTCTTAGGGACGGCCACTCTTGCTTGGTGCCCAAGCAAGGGGTCAACCAATCAATTAAACCAATCAATGATTGATGATTGAATCAATCAAGAGGAAAGAAAAGGAAAAATAAAAGGGGAAAAGGAAAAACAAGAGGAAGATTTTAATTTTTTGAAAAAATCTTTCCTTATTTGACTTGGGCAAGTAATATAAAAGAAGGGGAGGGGAGGCCTCATGAGAAATCAATTCTTATTCTCTTGTTGAAGCTCTTCATTGTGGTCGGCCCCTCTCTTCTTTATTTTCCCTTTGCTCTCTTTTGTTCCTTGGTGGTGGTGGTGGCCGAATACTAGAGAAGGAGGAGAAGCTTTGGGTGGTGTTCATCTTGGAGGATCGTCACCCACAGACGTCCAAGAGGAGGCGAGGAATATGGCAGAAGATCTTGAGATTATTAGCATACAAAGAAGAGGTATAACTAGTAATTATTTTCCGCATCATACTAGTTTTTCTTTGTTAGAATTCCAAACACAAGAGGCATATGATTCTAGAGTTTCGGATTTTTTTCAAAGTTGTGTTTTTTTTGTTTTTCGAATTTGTGATTCAATTGTTCTTTTTGGTTAAGCCTAATGTTATTTTAGGAAATTAAATATTTAATTTCGTTAAAAGGTTTTGTCGAGGCAGTGGTGGATGCTCCCATACCCAAGAAGGCCATGCACCTCACCATGTTTGTCTTGGGAACCGATTTCCGAAATAGATATTTAATTGAATTTGTAACATAGGTTGATTTGGATCAATAGTGTTAAGTGCTCCTTGCGATCCAAATCTAAACCATTAAGAACATATAAGTTAAATTTGAAATCAATAATGTTAAGTTCTGTTTGCGATTCCTAATTTAATTTTTAAAGAACACAATAGGTTGTTTAGGAAAGTTTCGACACTTGTACAAAATTTTTTGTACAGTGGAACCGGTGCGATCTTCCTAGGACCAACCAACACCTCAAGCCTCCTAAACAATGTATTCTTAAAAAAAACATGGACAAGAAAAACTAAGTAAAGGGATTAGGTTAAGAAAAGAGAAAAGAAAATAAACTGAAATAAAAACAAGAAAGAAACTTGGGTTGCCTCCCAAGAAGCGTTTGTTTAAGGTCATTAGATCGACTAGCTCATGTGATATATCGAAATATCACTCTTGGAGGGGTAAGATATTTCAGAACTCTCTTACCAAAAGCTCTTATTTTGGAGGGAGATTTCATCATAGAAGATATAAAGTGAGGTATTGCTCTCCCCATCTTCGTCTTCTTGGAAGTTCTTTTAGGTAGCTGAAGATGGTTCAGATTGAGCTTCCAATTTTTAGCCAAAGTGAACACTGCACACCCAAAAGAAAAATAAATCTCCGACAAGTATGTTATATGATATGGGTTATGGTGAGCGAACACTTCAGGTGACGTGGAAGCTAAAGTTCAGAGGATGGGTTAACACATAAACTTGGCCGAGCATAAGGTTCTTTGTATACGCCCGGACGGGAAAGACTGGCTGAGCCTAGAGATGCTTAGCCTTATTTAATCTATAGTGTATGATCGGTAAAGTATTGAATGACTGAACCCAGATGGATATAAATTTGTCCGGGATAAAAGGCATTCAGCCTTTTAAAGTTTCTAGCATACGTTCTGTAACAACCCAATTTTCCCTATTTCAAGTTCTAAAAGTCCATAAAAATATTTGGAAATGCTTTTAAAATATTCTAGAGATTTTTAGAAATTTTTAGAGTATTTTTACGTAATTTTTGGAAGTCGTTTAGTATGTTTACAAAAAGAAAAAAATTTGTCAAAACCGAAGTTCGAACCCACGACCTCGGGTCGGACCGACCCAACCGGACACGGCCCAACCAACTGAGCTATGCTCGTTTTGTTAACCAAGTACGAAGCGAGATGTATATAAGTTGTAGTTAATAACAGAAATTCCCTAAGTATTATAAGATGGGTTATTTCCTTCTCCCGAACCGTAACCTCTCGATCCCTCTCCTCCTCTCTCGCGACAGCGACGGCGCGATTCTTCCCCTCTCGCGGTGGAAAAGAGGAAAGCCGGCTTAGGGCTTAACTCCGGCGGCCGACGAGCTTCTTCCTCCGAGGGTTCGGCACACATCCGAGAGAACTCTCGGCAAGGTGAACGCACGGACGAGAAGGGACTGAGATCTTCAAGCTCCATCCGAACCCCTAAATTTCTCCTTCTCGGTTGTAAGTCCAAGCAATCAAGGGTAAGTACTACTCACCTGCGGTAGGAGTTGCTCCGATCTTTCGGTTTTCGTTTCCTTGTTTTCCTGAGTTTCTTGAATCCGAAACATGCTATAAGGATTTTGGCTTTTGGGTATTCTGCCGTGAGCTTCACAGGGAAATCAAGGTTTCGTTTAGGTTAGTTGAGCATGTAGTATGATTCTAGTGCCAAGTAGAATTGTATGCATTCTATCCTTAATTATTGCTAGGGATTTTGGCCGTGCATAGTGGAGTTTCGGTTGATTCCTTGCTGCCCTGTTTAGGATCATACCGAACAGATCATTATAGTTATTCCATGTTGCTGCCATGAGTTCACTTAAGGATGCATTGTCTTGGCTTGCTGTTGAATTCTTTGAGTTGTATGTTGTACATGAATTTCCTTGCTTTAAGGTCATGTTGTACATAGTTAAAGTTGATTAGAGATTTGTTTTTACAGCATGTTTAAGAAGTTGAGTAGCATTCTATGTCTGTTTGTTTTTACAGCATGATTAGAATCACTAAAGGTAGCATCCTTTGTCTATTTTACAGCATGCTTAAGAAACCCTAAAGTAGTATTCTTTGTCTATGTTTTATAACATGATTAGAATCCCTAAAGTAGCATTTTTGCCCTATTTTACAGCATGTTTAGAAAGTCCAGATTTGCTTTCCTTTGCTCTATTTTATAACAGGCTTAGGGAGTTCAGATTTGTTTTCCTTTGTGTTATTTTTATATAGCATGCTTGGTTAGTTGTAATCCTATACTTGTTAGATATATATCTAAAGGATTCTAGTAAGCTCTAATAAAGGATTATGAGAAGTATGAGTAAAGAAAAAGACCAAGGTTTAATTAAAAAGAGATAACAAGTAAATTAAAGTAAGAGGCTAGTACCCGACATCCAAGAGCTTGTCGTTAAACAAATCCAGGTGACCATTTCCGAGGTCTTGGCCCTGGTAGACCGAGGTCTGCTCTTTTAGGATTGGTGGCTCGCAACCCCAACCTATTAGGGAACGCGCATGAGTTGGTACTAGGCCTGGGCCCAAGAGAAGAAAACCCAAGAGAAGAAAACCCAAGAAAAGAAAAGAAAGAAAAGAAAAGTTAAGTAAGAAGGAAGAAAGAAAATAAAAGTTAAGTAAGAAGGAAGAAAGAAAGAAGAAGAAAGTAAAAGATAGAAATTAAAAGATTAATTTCTAACACAAGGATACAAGAAATGAAATAAGTTCCAAGCTTAGAATAAATAAGAATGGTTAGTTTCTTTGATTCTAAGTTTACATTGTTAGTTTCTTGTTATCCTGCTTGATACTGAGTATGATTTGTATTCCGTTCATTTTCTGTATACCATGAGCACATGCAGATAGCTTTATTATTTCAGTTTCAGCACTTATGCATTTCGAGTTTTGTGAGATAGATTAGTACTTACTAAGCGTTTTCGCTTATAGATCTTGTTTTCTTTCCTCCTACTGCAGATAAAGGAAAAGCTAAGATATGAAGGGAGGCGACAGGGTGGTGGTGATGATGGATGTGTGTGGTGACTGAACTATGGAGAGGTCCAGAGGGGACTAGCAAGACTTATTTATTTAGAGTTTATGTCTAGTTCATTTTCCTTATTTCTGTTATGAAATTATGAGTTTATGATTGAGTTTGATGTGCATTGTAGCTTATTATGCTTCATTCTGGGAGCTTGAGTTTTAGTTCATGTTGCTAGATTAGTTTTTAATTATGATATGATTTATTTCTGCGTGGTTGTGAATAAATTGTGATCCAGCCGCATGTGGTTGTGTATATATCTTGTGTATTATAGATTTGGTCACCGGTACAGGGGAGACTTTGCCGAAATTTTTCGGTAGGAATTTCTCTGAACCGTGATGAATCTAAGTGTCGCTAATAATAGCATAAGTGACACTAGTAAGTAGAGTAGGAGTTAGGTAACGGTCGCCCTTAGAGAGTAGTAGTAAGGAGGGTGGTTGTTACAGTTGGTATAAGAGCACTGTTCCATTCTCCAGCATCACACACACATCAGCATCATCCTTGCCGTCTCCAAGTAAGAAAGTATTTAAATCCTTTCTTTGTTCTGCTTTCCTTATTATTAACTGCAGTATAGAGTACTTGTTTTTTTTATTACTTAAGTAAGATCAAAGATTTAGTTTCCCTTTTCTTTATTCATATTTAAGTATGATTAGAAGGGTTAAAGTAAGATATCAAGCCTTTACCTTGAATAAATAGATGGCAAGAAGAGGACGTCCCCGTGCTACTCACACTGAGGAACCAGCTCAAGGGAACGAAGTGCCTAGAGCAACTGAGCCCAACCTTTCTGAAGTGGTTGCTCAGCTCCAGAGGCAAGTAGCAGAGCAACAGCAAGTGATTGCCAATCTGATGGCAAACCAGCAAGCAGTTCCTCCCCCTCCTCCAGTTGTCACTGCAGAGACCCAAGTGGTAACTGAGACTCCACCAGCTACTCAGGGAACCGTCACAGCACCCCAGAGACCAAAAGCTTACCTTATACAGTGGCTAAAGCTGAAACCAGAGAGCTTCTCAGGCACGACTGAGCCCTGGGATGCCCAGGATTGGTTTAAAACACTAGGGAGCACTATGGAGCTTCTTGACTGGCCAAAAGTCGAGAAGGTCAAGTGCGCCTCTTTCTGTCTGTCTGGAGATGCTCATATGTGGTGGGAGAGGATAAAGACCAAGAGAGCAGCTGATCAGATGACCTGGGCAGATTTCCAGTCAGAGTTCTATGAAGAGTTCTTCCACCTGCAGATTACCAACAAGCACTACGAGGAGTTTATAGAGTTCAAACAAGGTGACTTGTCAGTGGAAGAAGCAGCCAAGAAGTTCAACAGGCTAGCTCGTCTCTGTCCAGAGCTAGTGAGTACAGAGAAGGAGCGAGTCAGGCTGATGCTCAGAATGCTGAGACCACAGATAGCACTGAATGTGAGCAGTGGAGCTCATCGGCCCCAGACTGGTGAAGAATTGATCAGTAGAGCATTAATCGCTGAACATTACATGAACAACATCAAAGCACAGCGAACACAACATCAGTCAGTGAAGACAGAGGACAAGACAGCAGGAAGCCAGAAGTCACAGCCAAGCTAGCAGAACTGGAAGGGCAAAGGTAAAAGGAAGCAGTGGAACACAGGAGGTGGCCAGAAGGGAGGACCAGCAAACAAGCAGACCAAGTTCCCTCCCTGTCCCAAATGTGGGAGAACACACCCAGGAGCCTGCCTTTTGGGTAAAACTGGATGTTACTCCTGTGGTCAGGAGGGACACATGGCTAAAGAGTGTCCTAACAAATTCAAAGCACCTCAACCACAGCCATTGCAATATGGAGGCCAGCCTGCACAGTTGCACCACATGGGAGCGGCATTGGAGGGACCCTACATCAGTCAAGGAAGGTTAGAAGCCCCACCAGTTCCAGCCTTTGATGGTGCCAGAGTATTCTCCCTCACCAAAGAAGAAGCTTCTAGTGCCTCCACGGTCGTAACAGGTCAAGTAGTTATTTTCCAGCACATAGCTACTGTACTATTTGACACTGGGGCGACCCATTCTTTTGTATCGATACCTTTTGCCAGTAGTTTACAGGTGCCTACAGAAAGTATGAACTCCAAGTTCCTGACAACCCTACCTTCTGGGGAAGTCATGGAATCCAATCAGTGGCTTCGAGCTGTACTGGTTAGAATTGCAAACCGAGAGCTATATGTAAATCTAATAGTCCCCGCCATGCAGGATTTCGATATCATTTTTGGTATGGATTTCCTCAGCAAGTACAGTGCCTCAGTGGACTGCCGCAGAAAGAAAGTAATTTTTAGTCCAGAAGGTGAGCCAACTTTTGAGTTCACCGGAGTGCCAAGGAGGAAGACCCAAAAGCTCCTCTCATCCCTAGCAGCACACTAGATGTTAGCTAAAGGGTGTGCAGGTTTTCTTGCATACATAGTAAAGGCAGAAGAGGAGAAGGGACTCAAGCAGGAGGAGGTCCGGGTAGTATGCGAGTATCCAGAAGTATTTCCAGAAGAGCTACCTGGACTACCTCCCAACAGAGAGGTGGAATTTGAGATTGAATTAGTTCCTGGAACCGGTCCAATTTCGAAAGCTCCGTATCGCATGTCTCCAGCAGAGCTGAAGGAGTTACAAGAGCAACTACAGGAGTTACTGGACAAAGGCTTCATTCGCCCTAGTCACTCACCTTGGGGAGCTCCTGTGTTGTTTGTCAAGAAGAAAGATGGGACAATGCGGATGTGCATAGACTATAGAGCTTTAAATCAAGTGACAATCAAGAACAAGTACCCCCTTCCCAGGATCGATGACTTATTTGATCAGTTAAGAGGAGCGACGGTGTTCTCAAAGATAGACTTGCGCTCTGGGTACCATCAGCTGAAAGTGAAAGAAAGAGATATACCCAGAACGGCATTCAGAACCAGATATGGACACTACGAGTTTGTAGTTATGCCATTTGGAGTGACCAATGCACCTGCGGTCTTCATGGACCGAATGAACAGAGTGTTCAGAGAATATCTTGACAAATTTGTCATTGTATTCATCGATGACATTCTGGTCTATTCAAGGACCCCAGAGGAGCATGACACGCACTTGAGGATAGTACTGCAGACTCTTCAGCAGAAGCAGCTTTATGCTAAATTCTCAAAGTGCGAGTTCTGGTTAAATCAGGTGGCGTTTTTAGGTCACATTATCTCTAAAGAAGGTATTCAAGTGGATCCAGCCAAAGTGGAAGCGGTCAACAACTGGAGTAGACCCAAGAACGTCAGAGAGATCAGAAGCTTCCTTGGTCTAGCAGGGTACTACAGGAAGTTCGTGGAGGATTTTTCCAGGATAGCTTCTCTGCTAACAGCCCTCACCAGAAAGAACAAGAGATTCGAATGGTCAGATAAATGTGAGCAGAGCTTCCAAGAGGTAAAGAAGAGGTTGATCAGTGCTCCCATTCTGACTGTTCCACAGAGCGACAAGAGTTTCGACATCTACAGCGATGCTTCCAAGATGGGTTTAGCAGCTATACTCATGCAAGAAGGAAAGGTCATAGCTTATGCTTCCAGACAACTCAAAGACTATGAGAAGAACTACCCTACTCATGATCTCGAGCTGGCAGCTGTAGTTTTTGCACTTAAACTCTGGCGACATTATTTGTATGGAGTCCAGTGTAGAATTTTCACAGATCATCAGAGTTTTATGTACTTCTTCACTCAGAAGGACTTAAACATGAGATAGCGTAGGTGGCTGGAGTTGGTCAAAGATTACGACTGTGAAATTCTCTACCACCCAGGCAAAGCTAACAAAGTGGCAGATGCACTTAGCAGAAAATCTAGTGCATCACTGATGTCTTTGTCATCACTAGCCCTGCCACTGCAAAAGGATTTGTCAGATTTTGGGCTTGAAATTATCGAAGGACAGCTCTCTACATTGACGTTAGAGTCTACACTGCTTGTGGAGATACAGAGAAAGCAAAGTGAAGATCCGGACATCCAGAAGATCAAGCAGGGGATACAGAAAGAAGACAACTCAGAGTTTAGAGTGACAGATAGCGGAATTCTTTATCAGGGGAGTCGCATTTGCGTGCCCAATGATGAGGAACTGAGAAAGAAGATCTTAGAGGAAGCTCACAGTACACCATATTCCATGCATCCTGGTTCTTCCAAGATGTACCAAGATGTGAAATAGAGGTTTTGGTGGTTAGGACTCAAAAGAGATGTAGCTAAGTATGTCAGTACCTGTTTGACATGCCAAAGAGTCAAAGCAGAACAACAGAGACCAGGAGGAGTTCTTCAGCCTCTTCCAATACCAGAATGGAAATGGGAAAACATTTCCATGGACTTCATAACAGGTCTTCCAAGAACCACCAATGGATATGATACGATATGGGTAATAGTAGACCGATTGACCAAGTCTGCTCATTTCCTAGCCATCAAGGTGTACCACTCCATAGAGCAGTTGGCCCAGCTATATGTTAAAGAGGTAATCAGACTTCATGGAGTTCCTAAATCTATCGTTTCTGATAGAGATGGGCGCTTCACCTCACACTTTTGGGAGTGCGTTCAGAATGCACTTGTCACCAAACTCAAGTTCAGCACAGCTTTCCATCCGCAGACTGATGGACAGACAGAGCGAGTGAATCAGATTTTAGAGGACATGCTCAGAGCTTGTGCGCTAGATTTCAAAGGAAGTTGGTGCAAGTATTTGTGCTTAGCTGAATTCGCTTACAACAATAGTTATCAGGCCACCATCAAGATGGCACCATATGAAGCACTATATGGCAGGAAATGCAGATCACCCATATGCTGGCAAGAAGCAGGAGAGAGAAAAGAGATAGAAGCAGAGTTGGGCATTCAGACAGAGGTGATAGATGAGACTACTCAAGCAATCCAGAAAATCAGACAGAGAATCGAGACTGCCCAGAGCAGACAGAAGAGTTATGCTGACACACGCCGTAGGCCATTGGAATTCCAAGTAGGAGATTCAGTTTTCCTCAAGGTCGCTCCTATGAAGGGAGTGATGAGATTTGGCAAGAAGGGCAAATTAAGTCCTCGCTATGTAGGACCTTACCTGATCATAGAGAGGATTGGGAAAGTAGCTTACAGGCTGGACTTACCACAAGACATGTCAGCAATACACAATGTGTTTCATGTCTCTATGCTAAAGAAGTGTCTCCATGACCTGAGCCAAGTGATTCAGCCTCAGTCAGTGCAGATCCAAGAGGATCTTAGTTATGAGAGCAGACCTACACAGATAGTGGACAGAGCAGTCAAGAGATTGAGAAATAAAGAAGTACCACTAGTGAAGGTCGTCTGGCAGAACCAGAAGCACGAGGAAATCACTTGGGAGATGAGACAGAAGTATCCAGAGCTATTCTAAGTTCGAGGACGAACTTTTATAAGGTATGGGGGATTGTAACAACCCAATTTTCCCTATTTCAAGTTCTAAAAGTCCATAAAAATATTTGGAAATGCTTTTAAAATATTCTAGAGATTTTTAGAAATTTTTAGAGTATTTTTACGTAATTTTTGGACGTCGTTTAGTATGTTTACAAAAAGAAAAAAATTTGTCAAAACCGAAGTTCGAACCCACGACCTCGGGTCGGACCGACCCAACCGGACACGGCCCAACCAACTGAGCTATGCTCGTTTTGTTAACCAAGTACGAAGCGAGATGTATATAAGTTGTAGTTAATAATAGAAATGCCCTAAGTATTATAAGATGGGTTATTTCCTTCTCCCGAACCCTAACCTCTCAATCCCTCTCCTCCTCTCTCGCAACAGCGACGGCGCGATTCTTCCCCTCTCGCGGTGGAAACGAGGAAAGCCGGCTTAGGGCTTAACTCCGACGGCCGACGAGCTTCTTCCTCCGAGGGTTCGGCACACATCCGAGAGAACTCTCGGCAAGGTGAACGCACGGACGAGAAGGGACCGAGATCTTCAAGCTCCATCCGAACCCCTAAATTTCTCCTTCTCGGTTGTAAGTCCAAGCAATCAAGGGTAAGTACTACTCACCTGCGGTAGGAGTTGCTCCGATCTTTCAGTTTTCGTTTCCTTGTTTTCCTGAGTTTCTTGAATCCGAAACATGCTATAAGGATTTTGGCTTTTGGGTATTCTGCCGTGAGCTTCACAGGGAAATCAAGGTTTCGTTTAGGTTAGTTGAGCATGTAGTATGATTCTAGTGCCAAGTAGAATTGTATGCATTCTATCCTTAATTATTGCTAGGGATTTTGGCCGTGCATAGTGGAGTTTCGGTTGATTCCTTGCTGCCCTGTTTAGGATCATACCGAACAGATCATTATAGTTATTCCATGTTGCTGCCATGAGTTCACTTAAGGATGCATTGTCTTGGCTTGCTGTTGAATTCTTTGAGTTGTATGTTGTACATGAATTTCCTTGCTTTAAGGTCATGTTGTACATAGTTAAAGTTGATTAGAGATTTGTTTTTACAGCATGTTTAATAAGTTGAGTAGCATTCTATGTCTGTTTGTTTTTACAGCATGATTAGAATCACTAAAGGTAGCATCCTTTGTCTATTTTACAGCATGTTTAAGAAACCCTAAAGTAGTATTCTTTGTCTATGTTTTATAACATGATTAGAATCCCTAAAGTAGCATTTTTGCCCTATTTTACAGCATGTTTAGAAAGTCCAGATTTGCTTTCCTTTGCTCTATTTTATAACAGGCTTAGGGAGTTCAGATTTGTTTTCCTTTGTGTTATTTTTATATAGCATGCTTGGTTAGTTGTAATCCTATACTTGTTAGATATATATCTAAAGGATTCTAGTAAGCTCTAATAAAGGATTATGAGAAGTATGAGTAAAGAAAAAGACCAAGGTTTAATTAAAAAGAGATAACAAGTAAATTAAAGTAAGAGGCTAGTACCTGACATCCAAGAGCTTGTCGTTAAACAAATCCAGGTGACCATTTCCGAGGTCTTGGCCCTGGTAGACCGAGGTCTGCTCTTTTAGGATTGGTGGCTCGCAACCCTAACCTATTAGGGAACGCGCATGAGTTGGTACTAGGCCTGGGCCCAAGAGAAGAAAACCCAAGAGAAGAAAACCCAAGAAAAGAAAACCCAAGAAAAGAAAAGAAAGAAAAGAAAAGTTAAGTAAGAAGGAAGAAAGAAAAGAAAAGTTAAGTAAGAAGGAAGAAAGAAAGAAGAAGAAAGTAAAAGATAGAAATTAAAAGATTAATTTCTAACACAAGGATACAAGAAAGAAATAAGTTCCAAGCTTAGAATAAATAAGAATGGTTAGTTTCTTTGATTCTAAGTTTACATTGTTAGTTTCTTGTTATCCTGCTTGATACTGAGTATGATTTGTATTCCGTTCATTTTCTGTATACCATAAGCACATGCAGATAGCTTTATTATTTCAGTTTCAGCACTTATGCATTTCATTTATGCATTTCGAGTTTTGTGAGATAGATTAGTACTTACTAAGCATTTTCGCTTATAGATCTTGTTTTCTTTCCTCCTACTGCAGATAAAGGAAAAGCTAAGATATGAAGGGAGGCGACAGGGTGGTGGTGATGATGGATGTGTGTGGTGACTGAACTATGGAGAGGTCCAGAGGGGACTAGCAAGACTTATTTATTTAGAGTTTATGTCTAGTTCATTTTCCTTATTTCTGTTATGAAATTATGAGTTTATGATTGAGTTTGATGTGCATTGTAGCTTATTATTCTTCATTCTGGGAGCTTGAGTTTTAGTTCATGTTGCTAGATTAGTTTTTGATTATGATATGATTTATTTCTGCGTGGTTGTGAATAAATTGTGATCCAGCCGCATGTGGCTGTGTATATATCTTGTGTATTATAGATTTGGTCATCGGTACAGGGGAGACTCTGCCGAAATTTTTCGGTAGGAATTTCTCTGAACCGTGATGAATCTAAGTGTCGCTAATAATAGCATAAGTGACACTAGTAAGTAGAGTAGGAGTTAGGTAACGGTCGCCCTTAGAGAGTAGTAGTAAGGAGGGTGGTTGTTACACGTTCGGCCGACCGAAGACCGAACGAGTGTGAGGATGCTTGTATGCGCTCGACGGGGCAAGCCCAGTCGAGCCTAGAGTCATTCATCCTTATAAAGTTTCTACCATATGTTCGGTCGAGAGAAGACCAAACAAGCATAAGGGTGTTGTATGTTCCCGATCGAGCAAGGCCCGATCGAGCTTAAAGGCACTCAACCTTATAAAGCTTTTAGCATACGACCGACCAGGATATATTCAATAGAAAGTATTCTTAATGCATGACCGACTGGATATATTCAATAGAAGGTGTTCTTAATGCATGACCGGCTAGGATATATTCAGTAGAGGGTATTCTTAATGCATGACCGATTGGATATATTCAGTAGAAGGTGTTCTTAACGCATGACCAGTTGGGATATAATCAACAAAAGGTATTTTTAATGCATGACTAGCTGGGATATATTCAATAGAAGGTATTCTTAATGCTTGGCTGGCTGGGATATATTCAACAGAAGGTATTCTTAATGCATGATTGACTGGGATATATTTAGCAGAAGATATTCTTAATGCATGACTGATCGGGATATACTCAACAAAAAGTATTCTCATGATACGACCGACTTAAGTATTGGCTAGTATATATTTAGTAGACAAGTAATCGACAACTTCATTATAGCTTGGAAAACTTGTTGAGAAATATTCTCTCAAAGCTTCTTCATCCATTAATCGGTTACAGCAATGTATTCTTTTACATATGTTATCATATCAAGGATTCAAGTCATAAATGATAAAGAGGGTACATCTGGGATAGAAAAAAGATTCCTTAGAGGATTATTGCACGAAGTCTAGGTTGTACTTTTACTTTTTTCATCTTCTAACAAACTCTAACAAACTGGGGACCACCTCACCATTACGGAGGTTATGTGAGATGGTATAAAAGGGGAGTTTTCTGATAGGATCGAGTAGCGCGATAGAGGGGGGGGTGAATATCGTTTTTTTTTAAACTATTCTTTTCTTTTTAAGTCAGAATCGTGCAGCGGAAAATAAGAAAGAAGACACAATCGTTTACTTCGTTCGGAGCCTAGCTCGACTCCTACTCGAAGGCCCGCGGTCCTTGACCGCACCGATGGGCAATCACTATATTTCTTCTTTCTGAAATCCTTCGAAAAGAAGCAAACCGTACAAGTATGAGCAAGATAGTAACACCCTACTATCTTGCTTAAGTTAAATACAATGCAAGCAAAGAGTAAAGTTATACCGACAAGAAGATTGAGTGACAAAGCTTGTGGTTGGCACTTCCGGGCGATGTCACTTGCTGAATTAACAAAGACGTGTAGCTCAAATTGCTTGCAGAACAGAGTTTTTGTTGATCAGAAAGTTGTTTTCGCCTTTGTCTTTGAGCCTGGTTTTATAGGAGTACTGAGGGTTCGGTCGACCGATCCCTCTGTTCGGTTAACCGAACCAGCTCTGATCACCCACAGCTGGAATCTGACGCTGGCTCGTAAATTCTGCATTAACTGGCCTTCAATGGTTCGGTCGATCGAACCCTTTTATCGGTCGACCGAACAAGCTTTTACCTTGTTCGTCGAAGTCTGCTAGAATCTTGAATTAATGGGCGATTAATGTTGATTGGATCGGTCGACCTATCCCCAGGTTCGGTCGACTGATCGGCTTATTTCCTTTTCTTGCTGATTGGTGCTGACGAGCTGGATTTACTGAGTCACTAAGGTTCGGTCGACCAATCTTAACTTTCGGTCGACCGATCAAGCTTCGATCGGACTCTGGCTCAGTTCTGATCTGGACTAACTTCTGTGCTGATCTTACTTGGTTCGGTCGACCGATCCTCTGGTTCGGTCGACTGATCCGCCTAGACCTGCAAAACAGTGTTAGAACAAAAAAACACCCTGCAACATAGATGTTAGCATAACAGTATAATAATGCATGAGTAATAAAAGAACAGTATAATATAAAAGACAGCAATAGAACTGTCTTGATCTCAACGTGGAAACCTTCCCAGTTTCTTCAGTTGGATCAGCGACCTAAGGTTGTTCCCTCCGGGAACCCGACCTCACTATCGTTCCTCCAGTTTGCTTACCTCAACCTACCTGCCAAACTTTGATCCTCCAGATCTAGTTTGGACTTCTCACTTAGCCTTGATCGGCTCTCGAGGACTTTTTCTTTGATCTTCGGTCCTCCAGACCTCTCGATCACACTGCCAAGCTTCATCTCCCCTCGACTTTCTTGGACTTTCACCTGGGTTCCACGATCTGCTAAGATTTCTCCTGCCTAGCCTCCAACTAGGTCTTTCTCGGTTGAGTAAACATCCTGCACACTCAGTTAACTTGTTAGATCACAACAAGACTTAACTTGAACCTTTGACAACATCAAAACTCAGGTTTGATTCTGGTGCAGCTTGCACCAACATTTTCTCCGTTGGTAAGGTATGTAAACACAAGCACTTGCATCCATAGTTCCACTTTCCTGCACTTTCTGTTACTATTTTTCTTCCACTTTTCTAAGAGAGGAGACTAACTTGAGCGTCGGAGGGCCTAGCCAGGGATTCTCATCCCGGACTTAGGTCACTAATGCTTTATTGGCTCATCTCATTGTGTAACACCCACTAAGCTTTTAAGATAAAATAAGATAATGATGAATTTGCCTTAGAAAAATATTAGTAGAATGTTGAACCAAAAAAAAATAAAAAGAAATAAAAATAGGGAGTTGTCAAGGATTGAACCTTGAATCTCTCATGATGTAAATGATAGGATTAATGGGTAATAACTAGTTGGGATAGGAATAATATATTGATAGCAAAGGAGGGAAACTCATGATAAGGATGAGAGTAAAAGCTAGCCAAAAGAAAACAAGAAAAGAACAAGAGAAAGGCAACTTGCCTTCCTTTTTTTCTCTCCCTCTTCCTCTCTCTTTTTGCCGTGACTTAAAGAGGACCATTAAGGGGATTCATTCCCCATTATTTCATCATGAATGATGAGAACAAATAAATAAATAAAATAAAAAGGAAATGAAAAAAAAAGGGCTAAGGGAGAAGGAAAGCAAAAACCAATTTTGCTACCTCTTCCCCCTTAATATAAAAGGGAGCATGTGAAGAGAAGATTTGATTTTTCTCTCATTTCTCTCATTCTCCCCTCTCCATCACCAAGAACCTCAGCCCCCTCTCCTCCATTTTTGGCCCCAAAACAAAGTTCCTCCTAGGATACAAAGGAGGGCTACCAAGGGAAATCAAAGGAGGAGAACAAGAAGAAGAGACCCTTTATTCCATCACCACACTTTAGAACCACAAGAGAAAAGGATGTAAGTATCCCCTCACCTATGGTACAAGTAGTTTTGATGTGTTTTTGGATTTTATGAGGATTTTTAAACCTAGAACAAAGTTGTGAAAAATTCGGCCAAAGGAAGGACTTGTGATCCTAGGAATGTTTAAAATTAGCCTTGATTCATGATAATTTTTCTATGCTTTGTAAGAAGGTTTTCTCTCATATTTTTTATATATATGTGATGTTGGATTAGAGATGTATCTAGCCCTAGAGTTTCGGCCAAAAAGGTTTTATAAGGGCTAGGGAATTTATTTGTTTACCTAACTTGCACAAAACCCTCTAAATAAATGGTTAAGGATCCATTATTGTTTTCATACTTGAAGGTTACTTGGAACCAAAAGTATCCCACTCACAAGTTTCGGCCAAGGAAGGGTTTAGGGTTAGGAATACTTTGAATTTAAACTCACCATGTTTATATGATAGAATATAGAGTTTCTTAAAGAAGATGCATGCTTGTATGTTGATAGAAACTCATGAACACCACTCTTAATGTTTCGGCCATGGTAAGGTGGATGGCTTAGAATATCTTAAACAGATTTTTAATATGCTCAAAACCTCCATGACAATAAGATATAAAAGTTGTTTAATGCTCCCATGCTTAATTAGAGTATAGGAAAATTGGTTACATGATATATGATAATTATGACCACAAGAGTCCTAGCTTGTTGTGAACCAAATTTATATGTATAGTTCTTTGATATTTTTGCCATAAAACTTGTTTAGGTTTTCCATACTTTAGGCCACCTAAAACCTAGTTTAAAGACATGGAAGGTTTCGGCCAAACATGTGCTATGAGATAAAGAAAGGAAAAACCTAGGAAACCTAAGATACAATTTAAATGTATGCTTATAGTGCTTGACTTTTATACATGTTATGAAATGTGTTATGACTTTCTATGCTTTTATGCTATTTGAACAAATTCTATGCTTGATGAGGTTCGGCCATGTAGGGTTTAAAGACCTAGAAACCCTAAAATTTAGACCTCATGTGTTAAAGATGCTTCTTAAGAAATTGAGATAACATGTTGTTTGCGTTCACATGCTTATATATTTAACTATGATTCAAATGGACACCTTAAAGTCTCGGCCATGAAGGGATACATGCCCTAGAAACCCTAGAACTTACATTGAACATGCTCATGTCACTCTCCATGAAATATGAAATGTAGAAAGCTAAAAAAATTCACATGCTATATGTTGTTAGTGACCTAAATTGATGCTAAGGGAAGTTTCGGCCATGACCACTTGTATGATGCCATTTATGAATTTATACATGATGTTAGAGTATGTTCACATGCTTGTATGCTTGCTTGAAAACCAAAATGAGTACTTGTAAGTTTCGGCCAAGACATAAATTTAAGGGCTTAAAGAATTTAGGAACTAACTCAATGGTGCTTACCATATTTCTTGAAATGAATGCTATAAATATGGTTAGGGTTTCTGTAACGCCCCACCCTTCTTACCCAACCAAAGGCGGCGCTACGTTCTTATACTACTTACGTACATGTTTTACTATAACAGTGGAAGAATAAAAACTTTAAAGAATTTAATTTATTA
Source organism: Zingiber officinale (assembly GCF_018446385.1). NCBI lineage: Eukaryota > Viridiplantae > Streptophyta > Magnoliopsida > Zingiberales > Zingiberaceae > Zingiber > Zingiber officinale. Next base: position 64,320,669 of record NC_055990.1, on the reverse strand, counting down.
AGCATAATATCACATATTCTGATTTGTTCAAATATTGATTCTATAACTAATTATATTAATTTGTCCGAATCATTCTTTGCCGAGCCACCACCACACACATCACTATCTGCTCCTCCTGCTGCTCCGTCGTTCCGAATATCCGTCCCCCATATCTGCGGTACAAGGAAAGTAAGCTATGAGCACTCATGGCTCAGTAAGTTCCTTTCCTACTCACTGAAACCGAATTCATATCATTGCATATTTCTTATTCACATATCATTTCATAGAAGCATGAATATCATATCATAAAACAAATAAATCACAAGCATACAACATACAAGGGTATCATATTCATATCATATTATCACATGACATTATATCTAATCATCAGATAATTCAAGTACATATGTAGGCAATGCATCATGAATTTGAAAACTTATACTAATAAGTACTTGAAATTAATATCATCATTAAGGGGATCCCGGTTTGTACCACATACATAATGCACGCGCTTCTTAAGTAGGTCCAAGGTAGCAAGTCTTGAACCCTACCATACATACATACTAGGTCCGAGTCTTACTCCATCGACCTAGGGCATTCAGAAGCCCATTTCTGACGAGGCCCGAGTCTTATTCCATCGACCCCGGGGCGTTTACGAAGCCCACCCTTGGTACAAACCATACAAAAATAATTTATCATGCATAACTATCATATCATATCCCTAACAATCTTTCATGCATTTTATTTTTTATTTCTTTTCATTATGTATAGCATTTCCTATGCTATCACATATCATGGCATATAACATAAATTTCATTCTTTTCTCATTATGTATAGCATTTCTTATGCTAACACATATCATGGCATATACATAACATAAATTTCATTCTTTTCTCATTATGTATAGCATTTCCTATGCTATCACATATCATGACATATACATAACATAAATTTCATTCTTTTCTCATTATGTATAGCATTTCCTATGCTATCACATATCATGGTATAGAAAATCTATCATGTAGTGTAGACTTAGTTACACCTCACTAGATTTCGAAAGCTCTTCTTAACCGAATTTTCTCAAACTTGTTTCTAGGTTTTAAAATCCTCATAAAATCTGAAAAATATATATAAAGCCTTGTACCACAGGTGAGGGGAAGCTTACCTTCTTCGCTTAAGTTTCCTAGAGTTGAGAACTTGCTTGTGAACCTTTCTTCCTTGCTTGCTTTGCTCGGCACCAATGGAGGAGAGGAGTGGCTAGGTCTTTTGGTTGAGAGGAGGAGGAAGAAGAGGCTTCTCTTCCTCTTGTGTTGCTCGGCAACAACAAGAAAGAAAAGAGGGGGAGAGTGAGGAGGAAGAAGGTGTTCTTCCTCTTGTGTTGCTCGGCAACAAGAAGAAAAGAGAGGGGAGAGTGGGTCTCGGCACAAAGGGAGGAGAGGAGGATGAGTGGGTTGAGGATGAAGTTGAAGTCCCCCCTCCATGCCTATTTATACTAAGATGAGGGGAGGAAACTTGACTTGATTCATCCTCCCTATTCATTTCTCCCCTTAAATGACAAGAATATTCTAGAGAGATGCCTTTTGAGTTCTCTCTTTTCTTTCCCTTAATTTCTCTCTTTTCTCTCCTTTAATAAAATTTTCTATCTCTCCTCTTACAATATCCTCTTCTATCCCACTTGGTTAACACATGCATGCATCCACAAGAGAACCAAGGATCAAAACTTGGTTATGCATATTTTTACTTCTTTTTACTTCCTTTTCTTTTAAGTAAAAAGAATCCTTTCTTATTCTTAACTACTTAGTCCTTTCTCTCCTTATCAATAATTCTCCTATCCCCTTTGGTATCCTATACATGTTCCTTACAAGAGATCCAAGGATCAATCTCTCTTCTAACATTTTATTTTCTTTTGTACATAATAATTCGTATATTACTATATTATGCATAAATATTTCATACATATATATATTATCTCATACTTCTTCCTTTTGTCCATATTAATTTCATATCTTTTAAATCATGCATAGATGATTTATATTCTCAACTTTATTTTTCTTTCATAAAGTTTTAATCATCTAAATCCATCTTAATATTTAACTTAGAATATTTACACCTTCTTTTCATTCGTACTCTCATTATCCTCACTTTCTTATCTAGGCATTCTAGGGGTGTTACAATCTCCTCTACTTATTGAAAGTTCATCCCCGAACTTAGAATGACAATTTCTGCTCAGATTCCCTTAGACGTTGGTGGAGCTTCTAATCTCCCTTGACTCATTGAAGGTCCCTCAATAGAAGTCTGCAGTTTGTGTAACCTTGCGGGACCGCCTTGATTCGGAACATACTGTGGTGCTTTAGTTTTGGTAGGGCAGTCTCTAGATAGATGTCCTTCCAGTCCACAGTCGTAGCATTTAATTTTGCCCTTACGACAGTCTTTTGCTTTATGACCCTCTATCCCACAGTTGTAGCACCTATTAGTGCCCGTACGACATGTCCCTAGATGTTTCTTCCCACATGTATTGCACTGAGAAAACTTGAGCTGCTTGTTGGACGGACCAATCTCAGTGTCATTCCGTCGTTTTCCCTTTCCGCCTTGGTTCCCTTTCCAGTTGGCCTTAACATTTTCCAGTTCTTCCATCTGAGCTTGCTTCTTGTCCTTGCCTAGCGCCTTCAGGTAGTGTTCAGTATTCAGGGCACTGCTAATTAACTCTTCTGTGGTCCGTTAACTCCGCCGGCCACATTAAGTGCTATCTCGGGTCTGAGCATCTTTAGCATAAGCCTGACCCTTTCTCCCTCCGTCCTAACTAATTCCGGGCATAGTCGTGCCAGGCGGTTGAATCTTTTCATCGCTTCTTCCACCGTTAGGTCACCTTGCCGAAATTCGGTGAATTCATCATAGTGCCTACTTGTCACCCGAGTCTGGAAGAATTCTTCGAAGAATTCCGTCTCAAAATCTGCCCAACTCATTTGGTTCACTGGTCTTTTCACTTTCAATCCGTCCCACCATATTCGGGCGTCTCCTGTGAGACAGAAGGATACGCATTTGACCTTTTCATGCTCAGGCCAGTCCAATAGTTCTATCATGCTCTCCATTGTCTTAAACCAAGCTTGTGCGTCCCATGCTTCACAATTTCCAGAGAATTTCTCTGGCCTCAGTCTTTGCCACTGGATCAGATACGCTTCTTGACGAACTACCGGTGCCAGATTCACTGATGGTACCGGTGCTGCTACCGGCTCCGGTTCAACTACTGGTATGGTTGTTGTATTATTCTGATTTGGGGTAGCAGGATTCCCTTGTTGATTCATCATGGCAGCAATCATCTGTTGTTGTTCTGTAAGCTGTCGTTGTAGCTCAGTAACTACTTGTGCCCAATCAGGTGGAGGTACGGTCTCCTCCGTTCTGGCATTTCGTCTTCTAGTCATACTTATTTACCTAAATGATAACAAGATTAATCTAAGTTATCATTTATGCATGAATATCCTAACATATCCTGTCTAGGTTTCATGCCATGTTTGAGTTTGAGGTATTCTTTCTTAGGTTGTCATATCATCTTACCATTCATACGCGTCAAGATCTAGCCGATGGTATTATCATTCTTATGCTTAAATTGATACCATTTCTACTCTTTTTATTCATCAAAAGCTTTTATTACATAACTTCTTCTCTTAAAAGGCCAGGTAGGTTGCGACTACTCCTGCCATAAAGGACATGAGAGCAGTAGTCATTATCAACCCAACCTGTATCGACTTGCCCAGATCATCCTGGGATGGATCAGGCATTATCGGAGGTTGAATCTCCGATGCCTCTTCCGGGTTGATTATTGTCTCTTCATCCATTCCCTCGTCTTCTTCAACATGTTCGTCTGGTTCCATCGGGTCTTCATTTAGTTCCCCCTCGAGGTTGTTCAGTCCCCACTCGAAGTCTATTATATCGTTGGGGTTGAAGCCCATTTCCATGTATTCAGCAAGGTCAATTTCATCCTCGACCATCTCAGGAAACTCGTTCTCTTCTTCATAATACTCCATAATTTCTGCATCTTCTTCTTCATTATCGTCCGAATTCCCTTCCTCGATTTCCTCGAGATCTTCCCCTCCGAACTCGCCATGTTCCGGAGATTCCGAGTCGCTCACATAGTTGTTGAAGTATTCCAGCATATCGGGTTCATCCGCGAACTCGAGGTATTCGCCAGAATATTCCACATCCTCGGGATCGTATTTGAACGGGATATAGTTCATTTCTACAAGATTTTAAAGATTCATTATTCCTCTTATGTTATAGACTAAGGTTCTTGTATCTAGGCTACCATTCATGCATCCTACTTATCATCATGCACCATTCTCTAGGGTATAGCTTAAGGTATCCTTCCTAGGCTACCATTCATGCATCCTAGAGTATCATACTATTTTTAACACATACTTGTCATCATGCACCCTTCTCTAGGGTATAGCTTAAGGTATCCTTCCTAGGCTACCATTCATGTATCTTAGAGTATCATACTATTTTGCATACAAAAAAAAATTATGCAACTGTACTTACTTGGAGCGACAGGAACGAGCTTGATGTGTGTGTAGTGAGCTGGCAAAACTTCGCTCTGATACCACCTGTAACGCCCACCCTTCTAACCCAACCAAAGGTGGCGCTACGTTCTTATACTACTTACGTACATGTTTTACTATAACAGCGGAAGAATAAAAACTTTAAAGAATTTAATTTATTAAGCATAATATCACATATTCTGATTTGTTCAAATATTGATTCTATAACTAATCATATTAATTTGTCCGAATCGTTCTTTGCCGAGCCACCACCACACACATCACTATCTGCTCCTCCTGCTGCTCCGTCGTTCCGAATATCCGTCCCCCATATCTGCGGTACAAGGAAAGTAAGCTATGAGCACTCATGGCTCAGTAAGTTCCTTTCCTACTCACTGAAACCGAATTCATATCATTGCATATTTCTTATTCACATATCATTTCATAGAAGCATGAATATCATATCATAAAACAAATAAATCACAAGCATACAACATACAAGGGTATCATATTCATATCATATTATCACATGACATTATATCTAATCATCAGATAATTCAAGTACATATGTAGGCAATGCATCATGAATTTGAAAACTTATACTAATAAGTACTTGAAATTAATATCATCATTAAGGGGATCCCGGTTTGTACCACATACATAATGCGCTCGCTTCTTAAGTAGGTCCAAGGTAGCAAGTCTTGAACCCTACCATACATACATACTAGGTCCGAGTCTTACTCCATCGACCTAGGGCATTCAGAAGCCCATTTCTGATGAGGCCCGAGTCTTATTCCATCGACCCCGGGGCGTTTATGGAGCCCACCCTTGGTACAAACCATACAAAAATAATTTATCATGCATAACTATCATATCATATCCCTAACAATCTTTCATGCATTTTATTTTTTATTTCTTTTCATTATGTATAGCATTTCCTATGCTATCACATATCATGGCATATAACATAAATTTCATTCTTTTCTCATTATGTATAGCATTTCTTATGCTAACACATATCATGGCATATACATAACATAAATTTCATTCTTTTCTCATTATGTATAGCATTTCCTATGCTATCACATATCATGACATATACATAACATAAATTTCATTCTTTTCTCATTATGTATAGCATTTCCTATGCTATCACATATCATGGTATAGAAAATCTATCATGTAGTGTAGACTTAGTTACACCTCACTAGATTTCGAAAGCTCTTCTTAACCGAATTTTCTCAAACTTGTTTCTAGGTTTTAAAATCCTCAAAAAATCTGAAAATATATATAAAGCCTTGTACCACAGGTGAGGGGAAGCTTACCTTCTTCGCTTAAGTTTCCTAGAGTTGAGAACTTGCTTGTGAACCTTTCTTCCTTGCTTGCTTTGCTCGGCACCAATGGAGGAGAGGAGTGGCTAGGTCTTTTGGTGGAGAGGAGGAGGAAGAAGAGGCTTCTCTTCCTCTTGTGTTGCTCGGCAACAACAAGAAAGAAAAGAGGGGGAGAGTGAGGAGGAAGAAGGTGTTCTTCCTCTTGTGTTGCTCGGCAACAAGAAGAAAAGAGAGGGGAGAGTGGGTCTCGGCACAAAGGGAGGAGAGGAGGATGAGTGGGTTGAGGATGAAGTTGAAGTCCCCCCTCCATGCCTATTTATACTAAGATGAGGGGAGGAAACTTGACTTGATTCATCCTCCCTATTCATTTCTCCCCTTAAATGACAAGAATATTCTAGAGAGATGCCTTTTGAGTTCTCTCTTTTCTTTCCCTTAATTTCTCTCTTTTCTCTCCTTTAATAAAATTTTCTATCTCTCCTCTTACAATATCCTCTTCTATCCCACTTGGTTAACACATGCATGCATCCACAAGAGAACCAAGGATCAAAACTTGGTTATGCATATTTTTACTTCTTTTTACTTCCTTTTCTTTTAAGTAAAAAGAATCCTTTCTTATTCTTAACTACTTAGTCCTTTCTCTCCTTATCAATAATTCTCCTATCCCCTTTGGTATCCTATACATGTTCCTTACAAGAGATCCAAGGTTCAATCTCTCTTCTAACATTTTATTTTCTTTTGTACATAATAATTCGTATATTACTATATTATGCATAAATATTTCATACATATATATATTATCTCATACTTCTTCCTTTTGTCCATATTAATTTCATACCTTTTAAATCATGCATAGATGATTTATATTCTCAACTTTATTTTTCTTTCATAAAGTTTTAATCATCTAAATCCATCTTAATATTTAACTTAGAATATTTACACCTTCTTTTTATTCGTACTCTCATTATCCTCACTTTCTTATCTAGGCTTTCTAGGGGTGGTACAGTTTCCATGCTTTATGTCCTTTAGAACTTTGTTTCACACTTGTTAAGATTCGGCCAAATGAGGTATAAGGACTTGGAGAACTTAGAGTCCAAGTAAATCTTGGTTATGATACTTCCTATGAAAATGATATGTGAATGAATTAGGTTCTACATGCTTGGATGTGTTTAAAACCTAAATGGGCACCTAAGAGGGTTTCGGCCATGATAAGAACCCAAAGGATTAGGAAGCTTAGTACCCAAATTAATCATGTTACATTGTTCCTTATGATTGGATGAGCACATGATATACTTTTATGCTTAGACATGTATGCTTGTGAGCTATACCAGATGAGAATTTCTACGATATGTTATGAGTTCAAAATATGCATGTTTTATGTTATGATATGTGGGTAAATCTTACATGCTTTGGTGATATGATATGAGCTGAAAATATGCATGCTTATGTTATGATATGTGGTTAAATTATGCATGCTTTGATGCTATGTTTAGTGATTAAAATATGCATGCTTTCATGATATGCAATGTGGTTAAATTATGCATGCTTTGATGCTATGTTTAGTGCTTAAAATATGCATGCTTTCATGATATGCTATGTGGTAAAATTATGCATGCTTGATGATATGCTTTATGCTTAAAATATGCATGTTTTTATGATCCATGCCTAAGTGATGCATATTGTTATGATATGATGTATGCCTAAGTGATGCATACTTTTATGGTATGATGTATGCCTAAGTGATGCATACCTTTATGATATGATGTATGCATAAGTGATGCATACTTTTATGACATGATGTATGCCTAAGTGATGCATACTTTTATGATATGATGCGTGCCTAAGTGATGCATGCTTTTATGATGTATGATATGTATAAGTATGACATGTACTTTACTTTATATGGCTTGTACCAAGGGTGGGCTCCATAAGCGCCCCGGGGTCGATGGAATAAGACTCGGGCCTCGTTAGGGATGGGCTCCTAAGTGCCCTAGGTCGATGGAGTAAGACTCGGGCCTAGTATATTTGCCTTGTAGGGTTCAAGACTTGCTACCTTGGACCTACATAGGTTGCCCGCAATATGTAAGTGGTACATAGCCGGGATCCCCTTTAAGTTGAGATTATGTTCAAGTATATATATGTAAGAAGAAATGGTTTTAAAGAGCATGAGACATACACATGTTTTTCGGATACATGTTTTTCAAAATCATATGCATATACCTTATGATGATTTATATGCCATGGTTAGATATAATTATGTTATGTTCCATGATATATTCATGTGTATGATATGCCATGACTCCTTATGATGATATGCCATGATTAGATACGATTATGTTATGCTTCATGCTATGCTTTACGCTATGATATGCCATGACTAGTTATGGTTTCTTCATGTTGCATGATATGCTTAAAGGAGTATGTTACATTATGTCATGACTAGTTGAAGTGATGCCATGTTGAGACATTCTGTGATTATACTATGATTTTCGGTTTTAGTGAGTAGGAAAGGAACTTACTGAGCCATGAGTGCTCATAGCTTACTGTCCTTGTACCACAGATAAAGGAAAAAGCTGGATGAGCTAGAGGAGCACTAGGAGAGGCAAGGAGATGTGTGTGGCGGTGGCTAGGCAACCAAATAAGAACCTGCTTTAAAACTTTTAAAGAACTACGCTTTGGTATCATGAATTGTAGTACCATATGTGTGACTTGATGTTATGTTTCTACTAAATTTGTTATCATGTTATTGAGGTACTGATAGTGTAGTTCAGATTTGATAAAAAGGAAAACAAAAGAAAAGTTTTTATTAAACTAAGAAAATTATTTTAAGTCTTCCGCTGTTATTTGTACATAGAGTATCATAGCCCCGTCCCTTAGGGTTAGCAGGGAGGGCGGGCGTTACAGGTTGGTATCAGAGCCAAAGTTTTTGCTAGCTCACTACACACACATCAAGCCTCCGACCTGCCACTCCAAGTAAGAATGTTTATTCGTAATTTACTTGTTATATGCTTATGCTTAGTTTCATGTTATATGACTTATGCTTTATTTATTTTTCTTCCTTGTTATATTGCCTATGCTTTATTTTCTTTGCTACATTGCTTATGCTTTATTTCCTTATGTTATATTGTTTGTCACTCTATTCCTTATTTTTCCTTATGTTGTTTATGCTTTAGTTTCATGTTTTGCTTGCTTATGTTTGATGCTTTATTCCATGCTTTTAGTTATAATTTAGATTAGGATTACATATTAGTAGCTTAGGAATAATACCAGAACAAATAGATAGAAACAAAACAGTACGTTAGATTGGCTAAAAATGATAACCACTTACACTAGTCTATTTGTTATTATTTAGATAAACATGGTTAGGACACACAATGCCCTAACCGAGGGGACAGTGTAACACCCGCCTTCCCTGCTAACCCTAAGGGACGGGGCTACGATACTCTATATACATATTACAGCGGAAGACTTAAAATAACTTTCTTAGTTTAATAAAAACTTTTTTTTTTGTTTTCAAATCCGAACTACACTAATATGGTTTCCATAACATGATAACAAAATAAATAGAAACATAACATCGAGTCACCCATATAGTACTACAATTTTACAAAACCAAAGCGTAATTCTTAAAAAGTTCTTAAAGCAGGTTCTTATTTGGTTGCCTAGCCACCGCCACACACATCTCCTTGCCTCTCCTGCTGCTCCTTTAGCTCATCCAGCTTTTACCTTTATCTGTGGTACAAGGAAAGTAAGCTGTGAGCACTCAGGGCTCAGTAAGTTCCTTTCCTACTCACTAAAACCGAAAATCATCACATGATCAAAGAATATCTCAACATAACATGATCTCAACTAGTCATGGCATAACATATCATACTCTTTAAGCATATCATGCAACGTAACAAAATCATAACTAGTCATGGCATATCATCTCTTAAAGCATAGCATGATACATAACATAATCATATCTAATCATGGCATATCATAGCATCATCATAAGGTAGCATGGCATATCAAGCTCTTAAAGCATAGCATGAAACATAACCTAATCATATCTAATCATGGCATATCATAAATCATAGCATCATCACAACATGATCATAAAGTATATGTAATATGATTTTGAAAACATGTATCCGAAAAACATGTGTATGTCTCATGATCTTTAAAATCATTTCTTCTTACATATATACTTGAACATATCATCAACTTAAAGGGGATCCCGGCTATGTACCACTTACATATTACGCGCAACCTATGTAGGTCCAAGGTAGCAAGTCCTGAACCCTACAAGGCAAACATACTAGGCCCGAGTCTTACTCCATCGACCTAGGGGCACTTAGGAGCCCATCCCTAACGAGGCCCGAGTCTTATTCCATCGACCCCGGGGCGCTTATGGAGCCCACCCTTGGTACAAGCCATATAAAGTAAAGTACATGTCATACTTATGCATATCACACATCATAAAAGCATGCATCACTTAGACACATATCATTTCATAAAAGTATGCATCACTTAGGCATACATCATGTCATAAAAGTATGCATCACTTAGGCATACATCATATCATAAAGGTATGCATCACTTAGTCATACATCATGTCATAAAAGCATGCATATTTTCACCACATAGCATATCATAAAAGCATGCATATTTTAAGCACATAGCATATCATCAAAGCATGCATATTTCTATCCACATAGCATATCATAAAAGCATGCATATTTCTAACACATATCATATCATGGAAAGCATAAATCACAAGCATACATGTTTAAGCATAAGGGTGTATCATGTGATTATACTATCATAAGAAACATGGTAACATAGTTAACTTGGGTTCTAAGCTTCCTAATCCCTTGGGTTCTTATCATGGCCGAACCCCCTTAGATCTCAATTTAGGTAAAAACAACCTCCAAGCATGCGAAACCTAAATTATCATCACATCAATTTCATAGGAAGCATTATAAGCATGATTAACTTGGTTTCTAAGTTCTCCAAGTCCCTAAACTTCATGTGGCTGAACCCTATAAGGTGTGAAACAAGCTCCCAAATGTCATGAATGCATGGAAACCTTAAACCATATTTATAGCATTTTTTCCAAGTAACATAGTAAGCATATTTGAGCTAGTTCCTAAGTTCTTCAAGCCCTTAACATATGTCATGGCGAAAATTTAACAAGTATTCATTAGGGCTAAAAACAAGCATACAAGCATGTGAACTTGAACTAACATCATGTATAAATTTATAATAAGGCATCATACAAAGGGTATGGCCGAAACTTGCCCTAGCCTCATTCTAGGTCATTAAACAACATATAGCATGAGAACTTTGGCTTTCTACTTATCATATTTCATGTAGAGTGACATGAGCATATTTAATTTTTGTTCTAGGGTTTCTAGGGCATCTATCCCTTCATGGCCGAGACCTACAATGGTCCATTTAGGTCATGGAAAAATTATACAAACATGTGACACAATCAACACATTATCATATTTCGATAAGAAACATTTTTAACACAATTGGTTTAAATTCTAAGACCTCTAGGTCATTTAAACCCTACTTGGCCGAGACCCATCAGTGGTTAACTTTGCTTCAAATAGCCTAAAAGCATAGGGAATCATACAAGTTTCATAGCATGTATAAAGACAAGCATAATAAACATACATGTGCATTGTGTCTTAGGCTTCCTAGGTTTCTTTCCTTTTTCTTTTATTTTTCCTCATGGCCGAAACCTACCATTCTCTAAACTAGGTTTTAAGTAGCTTAAAGCATGGAAAACCTAAGTAAGTTTCATGGCAAAAATTACTAAGAACATCATATACAAATTTGGTTCATAAACAAGCTAGGACCCTTGTGACCTTACAAGTCATATATCATGTAAATAAATTCTCTATACCCTAATTAAGCATGAGAGCATAAAACCACTTTCATATCTTAATATCACAGAGGTCTTGATAATGTTAAAATTTTGTTTAAGCTTTCCTAAGCTATCCATCTTAACATGGCCGAAAATCTTAATGAAGAGTTCATGAATTTCTAGCAATATTCAACATGCAATTCTTTAAGAGAACTCTATATTCTATCATATAAACATGGTTACTTAAATTTAAAGGTCTTCCTAACCCTAAGCTATTTTCTTGGCCGAAACATATGAGGGGATTTCCTTTGGTTCCAAGTAAATTTCAAACAAGAAAACCAATAAAAGATCCTTAGTAATTCATGGAGGGAATCTTGTACTAGTTTGGTTAAACAATGATCTCCCTAACCTCTTTAAAATATTTTTGACTGAAATTCTAGGGTTAGGTACTTCTCTGACCAAGCATCATATAGGTATAAAAACATGGAGGAAAACTTTCCTACATAGCATAGAAAAATATCATGAAATGAGGACTTGTTTAAACCTTCCTAGATTTGAAAACTCTTCTTTGGCCGAATTTTCTTAAATTCTATTCTAGGTTTCCTAATCCTCATAAAATCCAAAAATCACATAAAAAGCCTTGTACCACAGGTGAGGGGAAGCTTACATCCTTTTCGCTTGTGGATCTAAGGTATGGTGATGGAAGAAGTAGCTTCTTCTTCTAGTTCCCTTCCCTTGTTTCTCTTACTAAGTCCTCCTTGTATCTTAGGCTTTCTTAGGAGAAAACCTTGGCTTGGGGCTGAAGATGGAGGAGAGGGGGAACTGAGGTTTCGGTGATGGAGAGGGAAGAATGAGAGAAATGAGAGAAAAATTAGAATTCTTCTCTTTTCTTGCTCCCTTTTATGTTAAGGGGGAAGAGGTAGCAAAATTGGTTTTTGCTTTCCTTCTCCCTTAACCCATTTTCTATTTTATTTTATTTCCTAATTTATTCTCATCATTCATGATGAAATAAGGGGGAATGAATCCCCTTAATTAGCCTCTTTTATTTTCGGCAAGAGAAGAGAGAAAGAGGGAGAGAAGGAAGGAAGACAAGTTGCCTTTCTCTTGCTCTTTTCTTGTTTTCTTTTGGCTAGCCTTTACTCTCACCCTTATCATGAGTTTCTCTTCTTTTCTATCAATATCTTCTCTCTATCCCAATTGGTTTCTACTAATTAATTCTATAAATTATAATATAAGAGGTTCAAGGTTCAATCCTTGACCTCCTCTTATTTTTATTTCATTTTATTTCTTTTTGCTTCAACCCACTTCCTTTTATTTTTCTAAGGCAAAATCCTACATTCATATGCTTATCTTAAAAGCCTAGTGGGTGTTACAGTACCCCGTACCTCATAAAAAGTTCATCCTCGAACTTTAGAATAGTTACATCAGGTGGCACTGAACTTTCGGCTGAGTGCATCGGCCACTTTGTTCGCCTTTCCTGGGTGATAAAGAATCTCGCAGTAGTAATCTTTAACTAGCTCGAGCCATCGGCGTTGCCTCATATTCAGGTCTTTTTGCGTGAAGAAATATTTCAGACTCTGATGGTCGGTATAAATCTTACACTGAGCTCCATATAAATAGTGTCTCCATATTTTGAGAGCGAAGACCACGGCTGCTAGTTCTAAGTCGTGAATGGGATAATTCTTCTCATGCTCTTTAAGTTGTCTAGAAGCGTAGGCAATGACTTTGCCATCTTGCATGAGTACAGCTCCAAGTCCTGTGATGGAAGCATCACTGTACATATCGAAGCCTCTGTTAGGTTCCGGAAGAGTAAGGATCGGAGCACTGGTCAGTCTCCTTTTTAATTCCGCGAAACTCTTCTCGCAAGCTTCTATCCATTCATACTTTGTATTTTTCTTGGTGAGGGTTGTCATAGGGGCTGCGATTTTGGAGAAATTCTCTACGAATTTCCTGTAATAGCCTGCTAGCCCGAGAAAACTCCTGACTTCGCTTGCATTCCTTGGTCTGTTCCAGTTATTTACAGCTTCGATTTTGCTTGGATCCACCATAACTCCATCTTTGGAGATGACATGACCTAGGAATGTTACCCGATCAAGCCAAAACTCGCATTTGGAGAATTTTTCATATAGTTGTTTCTCTTGAAGGATTTGTAGTACAGTATTCAGGTGTTCAGCATGTTCTTCTGGGGTTCTCGAGTAGATAAGTATATCGTCAATAAAGATGATTACAAATTTATCAAGATATGCCGTAAATACTCAATTCATCAGGTCCATAAATACTGCAGGAGCGTTGGTTACTCCGAAAGGCATAACTATGAACTCATAGTGTCCATATCGGTTCGAAATGCTGTTTTTGGTATATCATCTGGTTTCACTTTCACTTGATGATAACCAGATCGTAGGTCTATCTTTGAGAAAACGGTCGCACCCTTCAGTTGATCTAACAGGTCATCGATCCGTGGGAGTGGGTACCGGTTCTTGATCGTCACATTATTCAGCGCTCGGTAGTCTATACACATTCGCATAGACCCATCCTTCTTCTTTACGAACAACACTGGAGCTCCCCATGGAGAGTGACTAGGACGAATAAGTCCCTTGTCAAGCAATTCGGATAACTGTTCCTGAAGCTCCTTTAATTCAGCCAAAGCCATACGATAAGGTGCTTTTGAAATCGGCTGAGTACCAGGAATCAATTCGATTCCGAATTCTATCTCTCTGTCAGGGGCCAACCCTGGTAGTTCATCAGGAAATACTCTTGGATAGTTGCATACTATTCTGACATCTTCTAATTTCTGGTCTTTGACTTGATTGGTGTTAACCACGTGCGCTAGAAACCCAATACATCCTTTATCTAACATCCCTTGTGCTTTAATAGATGACAATAACTTCTCCGTTCCTTTTGATTCCCCGTAAAATTCAAACTTTGGTTCATTTTCGGGTCTGAAAATCACTTTTCTTTTGCGGCACTCGATCGAAGCGCCGTACTTGCTATGGAAATCCATGCCCAAGATTATGTCGTAATCCTGCATATCAAGTACTATCAGATTGCAGTAGAGTTCTCTGTTTGCGATCCGAATGAGTACTGCTTGTAGCATATAGTCTGATGGCATAATCTCCCCGGATGGTAAGGTTGTTAAGAACGTGTCCTCTAGAGTTCGGAGTGGTATATCTAGCTTCTTCATAAAAGGTATTGAGACAAACGAGTGTGTTGCCCCGGTATCAAATAATGCTATAGCATACTGATTGTAAATAAGTAGCTGACCTGTGACAACGATAGAGGCATTCGCCACGTCCTCCTTGGTAAGGGAGTAGACTCTGGCGTTCGTCATAGCGGGAGGGGCTTCCAATCTTCCTTGGCTGATTGAAGTCCCTTCTATGGCAGCTTGCATCTGGTGAAACTGTGCGGGGGCACTCCTGTTCTGAAAGTTCTGCGGAGGTGGTGCCTGAGGTTGAGTTGGGCAATTTCTCGCTAGATGGCCTTCCTTTCCGCAGTTATAGCACTTTCTGGTACTTAGGAGACATACTCCAGAATGCATCTTCCCACAGTGGCACACTGAGGGTACTTGGTCTGCTTATTGGCCGGACCACCTTTTGTTTTATTCCACTGTTTCCTCTTTCCAATTGAGTTTCCTTTCCAGTCGGTTCTGGTATTGTGCGATTTTTGTCCTCCGGTCAGTGCTTGGTTCATGCCCTTGTTCATTGCTTTCTGGTAGTGCTCGGTAATTAGGGCACTGCTGACTAGCTCCTTTGCAGTCTGCGGTCTATTAACTCCGCCGGCTACGTTCAGGGCTATCTCAGGTCGGAGCATCTTTAACATTAATCGAACCCTGTCTTTTTCTGTACGGATCAGTTCTGGGCACAGTCGTGCTAGGCGGTTGAACCTCTTGACGGCTTCGTTAACTGACAGATCACCTTGCTGGAACTCAGTGAACTCGTCATAGTGCTTGTTAGTCACTTGCATATGGAAAAATTCCTCTAAGAACTCTGTCTCAAAATCCGTCCATTGCATTTGGTTTATTTGTGTTTTTACCTTTACTCTGTCCCACCACATCCGGGCATCTTCGGTAAGGCAGAACGACGCGCATTTGACCTTCTCATGTTCAGGCCAATCCAATAGTTCCATTATGCTTTCCATGGTCTTGAGCCAGGCTTGTGCATCCCATGGTTCGCAGTTTCCCGAGAATGCTTCCGGCTTGAGCCTTTGCCACTGAATCAGATAGGCCTCTTGTCGGACCATCGGAGTAGGAGCTGCCGGGGGCACTGGCGCGGCTGTAGGTATAACCGGTAGTGCATTCTGATTTGTCGATGGGGTAACTGGGTTGCCTTGCTGACCCATTAAGGTAATGATCAGCTGTTGTTGCTCCGAGATTTGATGCTGGAGGTCTGCGACTACCGGCGTCAGGTCTGGTGGAGTCACTGTCCCTCCGGTTCGGGCATTGCGTGTCCTAACCATGTTTATCTAAATAAGGACAAACAGACTAGTGTAAGTGGTTATCATTTTTTTAGCCAATCTAACGTACTGTTTTGTTTCTATCTATTTGTTCTGGTATCATTCCTAACCTACCAATATGTAATCATAATCTAAATTATAACTAAAAGCATAGAATAAAGCATCAAACATAATCAAGTAAAACATGAAACTAAAACATAAGCAACATAAGGAAAAATAAAGAATAGAGTGACAAACAATATAACATAAGGAAATAAAGCATAAGCAACATAGCAAGAAGATAAAGCATAAATCATATAACATGAAACTAAGCATAAGCATATAACAAGAAATTTAAGCATAAACATATAACAAGAAATTAAACATAAGCATTCTTACTTGGAGCGGCAGGTCGGAGGCTTGATGTATGTGAAGTGAGCTGGCAAAAAACTCGCTCTGATACCAACCTGTAACGCCCGCCCACCCTGCTAACCCTAAAGGACGGGGCTACGATACTCTACATACATATTACAGCGGAAGACTTAAAATAACTTTCTTAGTTTAATAAAAACTTTTTTTTTTGTTTTCAAATCCGAACTACACTAATATGGTTTCCATAACATGATAACAAGATAAATAGAAACATAACATCGAGTCACCCATATAGTACTACAATTTTACAAAACCAAAGCATAATTCTTAAAAAGTTCTTAAAGCAGGTTCTTATTTGGTTGTCTAGCCACCACGACACACATCTCCTTGCCTCTCCTGCTGCTCCTTTAGCTCATCCAGCTTTTACCTTTATCTGTGGTACAAGGAAAGTAAGCTTTGAGCACTCACGGCTCAGTAAGTTCCTTTCCTACTCACTAAAACCGAAAATCATCACATGATCAAAGAATATCTCAACATAACATGATCTCAACTAGTCATGGCATAACATATCATACTCTTTAAGCATATCATGCAACGTAACAAAATCATAACTAGTCATGGCATATCATCTCTTAAAGCATAGCATGATACATAACATAATCATATCTAGTCATGGCATATCATAGCATCATCATAAGGTAGCATGGCATATCAAGCTCTTAAAGCATAGCATGAAACATAACCTAATCATATCTAATCATGGCATATCATAAATCATAGCATCATCACAACATGATCATAAAGTATATGTAATATGATTTTGAAAACATGTATCCGAAAAACATGTGTATGTCTCATGATCTTTAAAACCATTTCTTCTTACATATATACTTGAACATATCATCAACTTAAAGGGGATCCCGGCTATGTACCACTTACATATTGCGCGCAACCTATGTAGGTCCAAGGTAGCAAGTCCTGAACCCTACAAGGCAAACATACTAGGCCCGAGTCTTACTCCATCGACCTAGGGGCACTTAGGAGCCCATCTCTAACGAGGCCCGAGTCTTATTCCATCGACCCCGGGGCGCTTATGGAGCCCACCCTTGGTACAAGCCATATAAAGTAAAGTACATGTCATACTTATACATATCACACATCATAAAAGCATGCATCACTTAGGCACACATCATATCACAAAAGTATGCATCACTTAGGCATACATCATGTCATAAAAGTATGCATCACTTAGGCATACATCATATCATAAAGGTATGCATCACTTAGGCATACATCATGTCATAAAAGCATGCATATTTTCACCACATAACATATCATAAAAGCATGCATATTTTAAGCACATAGCATATCATCAAAGCATGCATATTTCTATCCACATAGCATATCATAAAAGCATGCATATTTCTAACACATATCATATCATGGAAAGCATAAATCACAAGCATACATGTTTAAGCATAAGGGTGTATCATGTGATTATACTATCATAAGAAACATGGTAACATAGTTAACTTGGGTTCTAAGCTTCCTAATCCCTTGGGTTCTTATCATGGCCGAACCCCCTTAGATCTCAATTTAGGTAAAAACAACCTCCAAGCATGTGGAACCTAAATTATCATCACATCAATTTCATAGGAAGCATTATAAGCATGATTAACTTGGTTTCTAAGTTCTCCAAGTCCCTAAACTTCATGTGGCCGAACCCTATCTGGTGTGAAACAAGGTCCCAAATGTCATGAACGCATGGAAACCTTAAACCATATTTATAGCATTTTTTCCAAGTAACATAGTAAGCATATTTGAGCTAGTTCCTAAGTTCTTCAAGCCCTTAACATATGTCATGGCCAAAATTTAACAAATATTCATTAGGGCTAAAAACAAGCATACAAGCATGTGAACTTGAACTAACATCATGTATAAATTTATAATAAGGCATCATACAAAGGGTATGGCCGAAACTTGCCCTAGCCTCATTCTAGGTCATTAAACAACATATAGCATGAGAACTTTGGCTTTCTACTTATCATATTTCATGTAGAGTGACATGAGCATATTTAATTTTTGTTCTAGGGTTTCTAGGGCATCTATCCCTTCATGGCCGAGACCTACAATGGTCCATTTAGGTCATGGAAAAATTATACAAACATGTGACACAATCAACACATTATCATATTTCCATAAGAAGCATTTTTAACACAATTGGTTTAAATTCTAAGGCCTCTAGGTCATTTAAACCCTACTTGGCCGAGACCCATCAGTGGTTAACTTTGCTTCAAATAGCCTAAAAGCATAGGGAATCATACAAGTTTCATAGTATGTATAAAGACAAGCATAATAAACATACATGTGCATTGTGTCTTTGGCTTCCTAGGTTTCTTTCCTTTTTCTTTTATTTTTCCTCATGGCCGAAACCTACCATTCTCTAAACTAGGTTTTAAGTAGCCTAAAGCATGGAAAACCTAAGTAAGTTTCATGGAAAAAATTACTAAGAACATCATATACAAATTTGGTTCATAAACAAGCTAGGACCCTTGTGACCTTACAAGTCATATATCATGTAACTAAATTCTCTATACCCTAATTAAGCATGAGAGCATTAAACCACTTTCATATCTTAATATCATAGAGGTCTTGAGCATGTTAAAATTTTGTTTAAGCTTTCCTAAGCTATCCATCTTAACATGGCCGAAAATCTTAATGAAGAGTTCATGAATTTCTAGCAATATTCAACATGCAATTCTTTAAGAGAACTCTATATTCTATCATATAAACATGGTTACTTAAATTTAAAGGTCTTCCTAACCCTAAGCTCTTTTCTTGGTCGAAACATATGAGGGGATTACCTGTAACGCCCGCCCTCCCTGCTAACCCTAAGGGACGGGGCTACGATACTCTACGTATAAATTTTTCTTTTTAAAACAGCGGAAGACTTAAAATAATTTTCATAGTTTTAATAAAACTTTTCTTTTAAATTTCTTTTGAACTATACTATCACATGGCATCAAGAATCATAACATCAAATCCAGTGGAACCATAATGTCAAGCCACACATGTTTAGGTATCACAAGTCATAAAATACCAATGCATAGTTCTTTAAAGAAATTTTAAGCAGGTTCTTATTTATTTGGTTGCCTAGCCACTGCCACACACATCTTCGTTGCCCCTCCTTCTGCTCCTCTAACTCATCCAGTTTTTTCCTTTATCTGTGGTACAAGGAAAGTAAGCTATGAGCACTCATGGCTCAGTAAGTTCCTTTCCTACTCACTAAAACCAACAATCAGCACATAATCAAGAATGAATCAACAAGTCATAATCTCAACTAATCATGGCATAACATAGCATTCTATTCAAGCATATCATGCATCATAATATAATCACAACTAGTCATAGCATATCAAGCATCACCATGGCCGAAACATATACATAGTGCATTGCATAAAACATAGCTAGACATGGCATAACAAACAAGTATCATGGTATATCAAAGCATGGCCGAAACATGTATATCAAAGCATCATACTATGGCCGAAACATGTACATCAAGGCATCATCATATCCATGGCCGAAATCTATATATCAAGCATCAACAAATCAATGGCCGAAACATGTCTATAAGGTATAGCATGAACATAACGTAATCATACCTTATCATGGCATATCATAATAAGAGCATAACATGAAACATAGCATAATCATAAGGTGTATGCAATATGATTTTGGAAAACATGTATCCGAAAAACATGTGTATGTCTCATGATCTTTTAAACCATTTTCTTTTACATATATACTTGAAAATAATCTCAACATAAGGGGGATCCCGGCTATGTACCACTTACATATTGCGCGCAACCTTGTAGGTCCAAGGTAGCAAGTCTTGAACCCTACGAGGCAAACATACTAGGCCCTTAGTCCTAGGGGCACTTAAGAGCCCATCCCTAACGAGGTCCTTAGTCCCCGGGGCGCTTATGGAGCCCACCCTTGGTACAAGTCACTCACATATAAAGTAAAGTACATGTCATACATATCATTTATCATAAAAGCATGCATCACTTAGGCACACATCATATCATAAAAGTATGCATCACTTAGGCATACATCATGTCATAAAGGTATGCATCACTTAGGCATACATCATATCATAAAGGTATGCATCACTTAGGCATACATCATATCATAAAGGTATGCATCACTTAGGCATACATCATGTCATAAAGGTATGCATCACTTAGGCATACATCATATCATAAAGGTATGCATCACTTAGGCATACATCATGTCATAACAATATGCATCACTTAGGCATAGATCATAAAAACATGCATATCTTAAGCATAAAGCATATCATCAAGCATGCATGATTTAACCACGTATCATATCCTGAAAGCATGCATATTTTAAGCACTAAACATAGCATCAAGCATGCATAATTTAACCACATATCATAACATAAGCATGCATAATTTAAGCACAAAGCATATCATATCATAAAAGCATGCATATCATATCATAAGTCATAAATCACAAGCATACATATTAAGCATAAGGGTGTATCTTGTGATTATCCTATCATAGGAAACATGGTATCATATTTATCTTGGTTTTAAGCTTCCTAAACCCTTGTGGCCGAACCCCTTTAAAGCTCAATTTAGGTTAAACACAACATCCAAGCATGTGGCACCTAAATTATCATCATAACATTTTCATAGGAAGCATTATAAACATGATTAACTTAGTTTCTAAGTTCCTCAAGTCCC
Source organism: Zingiber officinale (assembly GCF_018446385.1). Classification (NCBI taxonomy): domain Eukaryota; kingdom Viridiplantae; phylum Streptophyta; class Magnoliopsida; order Zingiberales; family Zingiberaceae; genus Zingiber; species Zingiber officinale. The sequence continues at coordinate 64,299,398 of NC_055990.1, read as the reverse complement.
TAATTTCATATGGACGAAACCTTAAGGTGTGAAACAAGGTTCCATATGACATAGAAGCATGGACAACTTTAAATCATATTTATAACATTTTTACCAAGGAACAAGGTAACACATTTGACACGTTTGAATTAGTTCCTAATTTCTTTAAGCCCTTAACATATGTCATGGCCGAAATTTAACAAGTTCTCATTAGGGCTACAAACAAGCATACAAGCATGTGAACTTGGACTAACATTATGTATAAATTCATACAAGGCATCATCCAATAGTTATGGCCGAAACATACCCTAGCATCATTTTAGGTCATAAAACAACATATAGCAATTGAACCTTGGCTTTCTACTTATCATATTTCATGTAGAGTGACATGAGCATATTTAATTTAAGTCCTAGGGTTTCTAGGGCATCTAAACCTTCATGGCCGAGACTTACAATGGTCCATTTAGGTCATGGAAAAATCATACAAGCATGTGACACAATCAATAGGTTATCATATTTTCATAAGAAGCATTTTAACACCTTTGGTTTAAATTCTAGGGCCTCTAGGTCATTTAAATCCTACTTGGCAGAAACTCATCAGTGTTTAAACTTGCTTCAAGTAACATAAAAACATATGAAGTCATACAAGTTTCATAGCATGTGTAAAGACAAGCATAATGAGCATACATATGAATTGTGTCTTAGGCTTTCTAGGTTTCTTTTTCTCTTTTTCTTTTTTTTTTTTCTCATGGCCGAAACCTACCATTCTTTAGCTAGGTTTTTAAGTGGCCTAAAGCATGAAAAAACCTAAGTACATTTCATGGTAAAATTTACTAAGAAACATATATATAAATTTGGTTCATGAACAAACTTGGACTCTTGTGATCATACATGTCATATGTCATATAACAAATTTTTCTACACCCTAATTAAGCATGAGGGCGTTAGACAACTTTCATATCTAAACATCACAGAGGTCTTGAGCATATTAAAGTTTTTTTTAAGCTTTTCTAAGCTATCCATCTCATCATGGCCGAAAACCCTAAGAAAGAGTTCATGAAGTTCTAGCAATATTCAAACATACAACTCTTTTAAGATATTTGTATTCTATCACATGAGCATGTTTATTTAAATTTAAGGGTCTTCCTAACCCTAAACCCTTTCTTGGCCGAAACATATGAGTGGGTTTTCTTTTAGTTCAAATATCTTCTAAGCAAGAAAACTAATACATGATCCTTAATATTTCATAGGGAGAACCTTGTACTAGTTGGGTAAAACAATAAATTTCCCTAGCCTCTTAAAAATATTTTTGGCCGAAATTCTAGGGTTAAGTAATTCTCTGATCAAGCATCATATAGGTATAAAAACATGAAGAAGAACCCTTTTCCATGGCATAGAAAATCTATCATGTAGTGAAGACTAGTTATACATCACTAGATTTTTTTGAAAGCTCTTCTTAGCCAAATTTTCTCAAACTTGTTACTAGGTTTTAAGATCCTCATAAAATCCGAAAAACACATAAAAGCCTTGTACCACAGGTGAGGGGAAGCTTACATCCTTTTTCTCTTGTGGATCTAAGGTATGGTGAAGAAGAAGTAGCCTCTTCTTCTAGTTCCTTTCCCTTGATTCCTTTGCTAAGTCCTCCTTGTATCTTAGGCTTTTCTTAGGGAAAAATTTGGCTTTGGGGCTGAAGGTGGAGGAGAGGGGACTGTGGTTTCGGTGAGGGAGAGGATGAGTGAGAGAAAATGAGAGAAAAATAATTTTCTCTTTTCTTGCTCCCTTTTATGTTAAGGGGGAAGAGGTAGCAAACTTGATTTTTGCTTTCCTTCTCCCTTAGCCTTTTTTTTCTATTTTTATTTTATTTATTTTATTTTCCATTTATTCTCACCATTCATGATAAAATAAGGGGGAATGAATCCCCTTAACTCCTCTTTAAGATTTCGGCAACATCAAAGAGGAAGAGGGAGAGAAAGGGAGGAAGGCAAGTTGCCTTTCTCTTGCTCTTTTCTTGTTTTCTTTTGGCTATCTTTTATTCTCACCTTTATCATGAGTTTCCCTCCTTTGCTATCAATGTCTTCTCTCTATCCCAACTGGTTATTACCCATTAATTTTATGAAATATAATATAAGAGGTTCAAGGTTCAATCCTTGACCATCACTTCTTTTTATTTCATTTTATTTCTTTTTACTTCAACTCACTTCTTATTATTTTTCTAAGGCAAATTCATCATTCTCATATTTATTCTTAAAAGCTTAGTGGGTGTTACATTTCCTTTGGTTCCAAGTAACTTTCAAACAAGAAAACCAATAAAAGATCCTTAGTAATTCATGGAGGGAATCTTGTACTAGTTTGGTTAAACAATGATCTCCCTAACCTCTTTAAAATATTTTTGGCCGAAATTCTAGGGTTAGGTACTCCTCTGACCAAGCATCATATAGGTATAAAAACATGGAGGAAAACTTTCCTACATAGCATAGAAAAATATCATGAAATGAGGACTTGTTTAAACCTTCCTAGATTTGAAAACTCTTCTTTGGCCGAATTTTCTTAAATTCTATTCTAGGTTTCCTAATCCTCATAAAATCCGAAAATCACATAAAAAGCCTTGTACCATAGGTGAGGGGAAGCTTACATCCTTTTCGCTTGTGGATCTAAGGTATGGTGATGGAAGAAGTAGCTTCTTCTTCTAGTTCCCTTCCCTTGTTTCTCTTGCTAAGTCCTCCTTGTATCTTAGGCTTTCTTAGGAGAAAACCTTGGCTTGGGGCCGAAGATGGAGGAGAGGGGGAACTGAGGTTTCGGTGATGGAGAGGGAAGAATGAGAGAAATGAGAGAAAAATTAGAATTCTTCTCTTTTCTTGCTCCCTTTTATGTTAAGGGGGAAGAGGTAGCAAAATTGGTTTTTGCTTTCCTTCTCCCTTAACCCATTTTCTATTTTCTTTTATTTATTTTATTTCCTAATTTATTCTCATCATTCATGATGAAATAAGGGGGAATGAATCCCCTTAATTAGCCTCTTTTATTTTTGGCAAGAGAAGAGAGAAAGAGGGAGAGAAGGAAGGAAGGCAAGCTGCCTTTCTCTTGCTCTTTTCTTGTTTTCTTTTGGCTAGCTTTTACTCTCACCCTTATCATGAGTTTCTCTTCTTTGCTATCAATATCTTCTCTCTATCCCAATTGGTTTCCACTAATTAATTCTATAAATTATAATATAAGAGGTTCAAGGTTTAATCCTTGACCTCCTCTTCTTTTTATTTCATTTTATTTCTTTTTGCTTCAACCCTCTTCCTTTTTTTTTCTAAGGCAAAATCCTACATTCATATGCTTATCTTAAAAGCCTAGTGGGTGTTACAGACAGTGACTCCACCAGACCTGACACAGGTAGTCGCAGACCTCCAGCATCAGATCGTAGAGCAACAGCAGCTGATCACTACCTTAATGGGTCAGCAAGGCAACCCGATTACCCCACCGACAAATCAGAATACACTACCGGTTATACATACAGCCGCGCCAGTGCCCCCAGCAGCCCCTACTCCGATGGTCCGACAAGAGGCTTAAGCCGGAAGCATTCTCGGGAAACTGTGAACCATGGGATGCGCAAGCCTGGCTCAAGACCGTGGAAAGCATAATGGAACTACTGGACTGGCCTGAACATGAGAAGGTCAAATACGCGTCTTTCTGCCTTACCGGAGATGCCCGGATGTGGTGGGACCGAGTAAAAGCGAAAAGACAAATAAACCAGATGCAGTGGACGGATTTTGAGACAGAGTTCTTAGAAGAATTCTTCCATATGCAAGTGACCAACAAGCACTATGACGAGTTCACTGAGTTCCGGCAAGGTGATCTGTCAGTTAACGAAGCCGTCAAAAAGTTCAACCGCCTAGCACGTCTGTGCCCAGAACTGATCCGTACTGAAAAAGAGAGGGTCCGGTTAATGTTAAAGATGCTCCGACCTGAGATAGCTCTAAACGTAGCCGGTGGAGTTAATAGACCGCAGTGCCCTGATTACCGAGCACTACCAGAAAGTAATGAACGAGGGCAAGAACCAAGCACTGACCGGAGGATAAAAATCTCACAATACCAGAACCGGCTGGAAAGGAAACTCAGGTGGAAAGAGGAAACAGTGGAACAACACAAAAGGTGATCCGGCCAATAAGCAAACCAAGTACCCTCAGTGTGCCACATGTGGAAAGATGCATTCTGGAGTATGTCTCCTAAGCACCAGAAAGTGCTACAACTGCGGAAAGGAAGGTCATTTGGCAAGAAATTGCCCTACTCAGTCTCAGGCACTACCTCCACAGAACAACCAGAATAGGAGTACCCCTGCACAGCTTCACTAGATGCATACTGCCATAGGAGGGACTTCAATAAGCCAAGGAAGATTGGAGGCCCCTCCCACTATGACGAACGCCAGAGTCTACTCTCTTACCAAGGAAGACATGGCGAATGCCTTTACTGTTGTCACAGGTCAGCTACTTATTTACAATCAGTATGCTGTAGTATTATTTGATACCGGGGCAACACACTCGTTCGTCTCAATACCTTTTATGAAGAAGCTAGATATACCACTCCGAACTCTCGAGGACACATTCTTAACAACCTTACCATCCGGGGAGATTATGCCATCAGACCATATGCTGCAAGCAGTACTCATTCGGATCACAAACAGAGAACTCTACTGCAATCTGATAGTACTTGATATGCAGGATTATGACATAATACTGGGCATGGATTTCCTGAGTAAGTACGGCGCTTTAATCGAGTGCCGCAAAAGGAATGTGATTTTTCGACCCGAAACTGAACCAGAGTTTGAGTTTTACGGGGAACCGAAAGGAACGGAGAAGTTATTGTCATATATTAAAGCACAAAGAATGTTAGATAAAGGATGTATGGGGTTTCTAGCGCACGTGGTTGATACCAATCAAGTCAAAGACCCGAAGATAGAAGATGTCAGGGTAGTATGCAACTATCCAAAAGTATTTCCTGATGAACTACCAGGGTTGGCCCCTGACAGAGAGATAGAATTCGAGATCGAATTGATTCTTGGTACTCAGCCGATTTCAAAAGCACCTTATCGTATGGTTCCGGCTGAATTAAAGGAGCTTCAGGAACAGTTATCCGAATTACTCGACAAGGGACTTATTCGTCCTAGTCACTCTCCATGGGGAGCTCCAGTGCTGTTCGTAAAGAAGAAGGATGAGTCTATGCGAATGTGTATAGACTACCGAGCGCTGAATAATGTGACGATCAAGAACCGGTACCCACTCCCACGGATCGATGACCTGTTCGATCAATTGAAGGGTGCGACCGTTTTCTCAAAGATAGACCTACGATCCTGTTATCATCAAGTGAAGGTGAAACTAGATGATATACCAAAAACAGCATTTCGAACTCGATATGGACACTATGAGTTCATAGTTATGCCTTTCGGAGTAACCAACGCTCCTGCAGTATTTATGGATCTGATAAATCGGATATTTACGGCATATCTTGATAAATTTGTAATCGTCTTTATTGACGATATACTTATCTACTCGAGAACCCCAGAAGAACATGCTGAACACCTGAATACTGTACTACAGATCCTTCAAGAGAAACAACTATATGCAAAATTCTCCAAATGCGAGTTTTGGCTTGACCGGGTAATATTCCTAGGTCATGTCATCTCCAAAGATGGAGTTATGGTGGATCCAAGTAAAATCGAAGCTATAAATAACTGGAACAGACCAAGGAATGCCAGCGAAGTCAGGAGTTTTCTTGGGCTAGCAGGCTATTACAGGAAATTCATAGAGAATTTCTCCAAAATTGCAACCCCTATGACAGCCCTCATCAAGAAAAATACAAAGTATGAATGGACAGAAGCTTGCGAGAAGAGTTTCGCGGAATTAAAAAGTGCTCCGATTCTTACTCTCCCGGAAACCAACAGAGGCTTCAATATGTACAGCGATGCTTCCATCACAGGACTTGGAGCTGTACTCATGCAAGATGGCAAAGTCATTGCCTACGCTTCTAGACCACTTAAAGAGCATGAGAAGAATTATCCCATTCACGACTTAGAACTAGCAGCCGTGGTCTTCGCTCTCAAAATATGGAGACATTATTTATATGGAGCTCAGTGTAAGATTTATACCGACCATCAGAGTCTGAAATATTTCTTCACACAAAAAGTCTTGAATATGAGGCAACGCCGATGGCTCGAGCTAGTTAAAGATTATGACAGCGAGATTCTTTATCACCCAGGAAAGGCGAACAAGGTGGCCGATGCACTCAGCCGGAAGTTCAGTGCCACCTGATGTAGCTATTTTAAAGTTCGAGGATGAACTTTTTATGAGGTATGGGGTACTATAACACCCACTAAGCTTTTAAGATAAAATAAGAGAATGATGAATTTGCCTTAGAAAAATATTAGTAGAATGTTGAACCAAAAAGAAATAAAAAGAAATAAAAATAGGGAGTTGTCAAGGATTGAACCTTGAACCTCTCATGATGTAAATGATAGGATTAATGGATAATAACCAGTTGGGATAGGAATAATATATTGATAGCAAAGGAGGGAAACTCATGATAAGGATGAGAGTAAAAGCTAGCCAAAAGAAAACAAGAAAAGAACAAGAGAAAGGCAACTTGCCTTCCTTCTTTTCTCTCCCTCTTCCTCTCTCTTTTTGCTGTGACTTAAAGAGGACCATTAAAGGGATTCATTCCCCCTTATTTCATCATGAATGATGAGAACAAATAAATAAATAAAATAAAAAGGAAAAGAAAAAAAAAGGGCTAAGGGAGAAGGAAAGCAAAAACCAATTTTGCTACCTCTTCCCCTTTAATATAAAAGGGAGCATGTGAAGAGAAGATTTGATTTTTCTCTCATTTCTCTCATTCTCCCCTCTCCATCACCCAGAACCTCAGCCCCCTCTCCTCCATTTTCGGCCCCAAAACAAAGTTCCTCCTAGGATACAAAGGAGGGCTACCAAGGGAAATCAAAGGTGGAGAACAAGAAGAAGAGACCCTTTCTTCCATCACCACACTTTAGAACCACAAGCGAAAAGGATGTAAGTATCCCCTCACCTGTGGTACAAGTAGTATTGATGTGTTTTTGGATTTTATGAGGATTTTTAAACCTAGAACAAAGTTGTGAAAAATTCGGCCAAAGGAAGGACTTGTGATCCTAGGAATGTTTAAAATAAGCCTTGATTCATGATAATTTTTCTATGCTTTGTAAGAAGGTTTTCTCTCATATTTTTTATATATATGTGATGTTGGATTAGAGATGTATCTAACCCTAGAGTTTCGGCCAAAAAGGTTTTATAAGGGCTAGGGAATTTATTTGTTTACCTAACTCGCACAAAACCCTCTAAATAAATGGTTAAGGATCCATTATTGTTTTCATACTTGAAGGTTACTTGGAACCAAAAGTATCCCACTCACAAGTTTCGGCCAAGGAAGGGTTTAGGGTTAGGAATACTTGAATTTAAACTCACCATGTTTATATGATAGAATATAGAGTTTCTTAAAGAAGTTGCATGCTTGTATGTTGATAGAAACTCATGAACACCACTCTTAATGTTTCGGCCATGGTAAGGTGGATGGCTTAGAATATCTTAAATAGATTTTTAACATGCTCAAAACCTCCATGACAATAAGATATGAAAGTTGTTTAATGCTCCCATGCTTAATTAGAGTATAGGAAAATTGGTTGCATGATATATGATAATTATGACCACAAGGGTCCTAGCTTGTTGTGAACCAAATTTATATGTATAGTTCTTTGATATTTTTGCCATAAAACTTGTTTAGGTTTTCCATACTTTAGGCCACATAAAACCTAGTTTAAAGACTTGGAAGGTTTCGGCCAAACATATGCTATGAGATAAAGAAAGGAAAAACCTAGGAAACCTAAGACACAATTTAAATGCATGCTTATAGTGCTTGACTTTTATACATGTTATGAAATGTGTTATGACTTTCTATGCTTTTATGCCATTTGAACAAATTCTATGCTTGATGAGGTTTAGCCATGTAGGGTTTAAAGACCTAGAAACCCTAAAATTTAGACCTCATGTGTTAAAGATGCTTCTTAAGAAATTGAGATAACATGTTGTTTGTGTTCACATGCTTATATATTTAACTATGATTCAAATGGGCACCTTAAGGTCTCGGACATGAAGGGATACATGCCCTAGAAACCCTAGAACTTACATTGAACATGCTCATGTCACTCTCCATGAAATATGAAATGTAGAAAGCTAAAAAAATTCACATGCTATATGTTGTTAGTGACCTAAATTGATGCTAAGGGAAGTTTCGGCCATGACCACTTGTATGATGCCATTTATGAATTTATACATGATGTTAGAGTAAGTTCACATGCTTGTATGCTTGCTTGAAAACCTAAATGAGTACTTGTAAGTTTCGGCCAAGACATAAATTTAAGGGCTTAAAGAATTTAGGAACTAACTCAATGGTGCTTACCATATTTCTTGAATTGAATGCTATAAATATGGTTAAGGTTTCCATGCTTTATGTCCTTTAGAACTTTATTTCACACTTGTTAAGATTCGGCCAAATGAGGTTTAAGGACTTGGAGAACTTAGAGTCCAAGTAAATCTTGGTTATGATACTTCCTATGAAAATGATATGTGAATGAATTAGGTTCTACATGCTTGGATGTGTTTAAAACCTAAATGGGCACCTAAGAGGGTTTCGGCCATGATAAGAACCCAAAGGATTAGGAAGCTTAGTACCCAAATTAATCATGTTACATTGTTCCTTATGATTGGATGAGCACATGATATACTTTTATGCTTAGACATGTATGCTTGTGAGCTATACCAGATGAGAATTTCTACGATATGTTATGAGTTCAAAATATGCATGTTTTATGTTATGATATGTGGGTAAATCTTACATGCTTTGGTGATATGATATGAGCTGAAAATATGAATGCTTATGTTATGATATGTGGTTAAATTATGCATGCTTTGATGCTATGTTTAGTGCGTAAAATATGCATGCTTTCATGATATGCTATGTGGTTAAATTATGCATGCTTTGATGCTATGTTTAGTGCTTAAAATATGCATGCTTTCATGATATGCTATGTGGTTAAATTATGCATGCTTGATGATATGCTTTATGATTAAAATATGCATGTTTTTATGATCCATGCCTAAGTGATGCATATTGTTATGATATGATGTATGCCTAAGTGATGCATACTTTTATGGTATGATGTATGCCTAAGTGATGCATACCTTTATGACATGATGTATGCCTAAGTGATGCATACCTTTATGATATGATGTATGCCTAAGTGATGTATACTTTTATGACATGATGTATGCCTAAGTGACGCATACTTTTATGATATGATGCGTGCCTAAGTGATGAATGCTTTTATGATGTATGATATGTATAAGTATGACATGTACTTTACTTTATATGGCTTGTACCAAGGGTGGGCTCCATAAGCGCCCCGGGGTCGATGGAATAAGACTCGGGCCTCGTTAGGGATGGGCTCCTAAGTGCCCCTAGGTCGATGGAGTAAGACTCGGGCCTAGTATGTTTGCCTTGTAGGGTTCAAGACTTGCTACCTTGGACCTACATAGGTTGCCCGCAATATGTAAGTGGTACATAGCCGGGATCCCCTTTAAGTTGAGATTATGTTCAAGTATATATATGTAAGAAGAAATGGTTTTAAAGAGCATGAGACATACACATGTTTTTCGGATACATGTTTTTCAAAATCATATGCATATACCTTATGATGATTTATATGCCATGGTTAGATATGATTATGTTATGTTCCATGATATGTTCATGTGTATGATATGCCATGACTCCTTATGATGACATGCCATGATTAGATACGATTATGTTATGCTTCATGCTATGTTTTACGCTATGATATGCCATGACTAGTTATGGTTTCTTCATGTTGCATGATATGCTTAAAAGAGTATGTTACATTATGTCATGACTAGTTGAAGTGATGCCATGTTGAGACATTCTTTGATTATACTATGATTTTCGGTTTTAGTGAGTAGGAAAGGAACTTACTGAGCCATGAGTGCTCACAGTTTACTGTCCTTGTACCACAGATAAAGGAAAAAGCTGGATGAGCTAGAGGAGCAGCAGGAGAGGCAAGGAGATGTGTGTGGCGGTAGCTAGGCAACCAAATAAGAACCTGCTTTAAAACTTTTAAAGAACTATGCTTTGGTATCATGAATTGTAGTACCATATGTGTGACTTGATGTTATGTTTCTACTAAATTTGTTATCATGTTATTGAGGCACTGATAGTGTAGTTCGGATTTGATAAAAAGGAAAACAAAAGAAAAGTTTTTATTAAACTAAGAAAATTATTTTAAGTCTTCCGCTATTATTTGTACATAGAGTATCGTAGCCCCGTCCCTTAGGGTTAGCAGGGAGGGCGGGCGTTACACATTGTGCGCAGGATCATCAAGGAGTTCCTTTAGATCTTGATAGGTTCATCATTCTTCATTCACTGGAGCAAGGACACCATCTCATCACCTTCAGACATGGTCAAATTTGACACCGTCTGTGGGAATATTTAGCCTGGATCTGAAGCTTTATGATGAAAGAGGTTAAAAAACTCAATACTATAACCCTAACATAAGAGGATCTAGAGTTACTCATCAATGCTAGAGTACAAAAATTGCTTCAACAACAACAACAAGCCAATATCGATGGCATGCTGCCAGCACCAAATCCATAAGCATCAATAACTACTCATCAAAGGGAGAGAGGGGTTCAGGAGGAGGGCCCTGCTCGCTTGCTCCTTGTGCCTCTCTCACCTACTAAACGCCCTTGAGTTCTCTTTCGCAAACCATTAGAATAGTTGGGCCAAGGAATAATACCTCAAGAGTCTTTTAGGGAGGCAACTGTGTGAGATCAATATAGAGGAAAAGTTATAGCTAGTGATAGTTCTCCTGAGCGAATTGTCACTCCATTCTCTCAGGGGTATTGGATAATCCATTACCCAAGAGATATCAGAACTTGAATATTGGAGAATACTCAGGAATGACTGATCCAGAAGATCCATCTCCTTATAAGTTCAAGAACACCGCCCTTCTTCAGCATTTAATGGATGGGGTGAAATGTCAGATGTTCCTCACTATATTCGGTAGAGAAACTCAGCGATGATTCAAATGATTGCTTGACAATTTTATCCACTGATTCAAGGATATTTGCAAGTTATTCCTCCACCACTTCTCTAGTAATCAACGATATCACAAAACTCCTTAGAGCCTCTTCTCACTCAAATAGGGGCCCAAGGAGTCCATTCGAGCCTACATCAAAAGGGTCAATCAGGTGGCCATGGATGTTCCTTCAGCCACCACAGAGATTCTAGTAAATACTTTTTCTCAGGGACTTAATGATAATGATTTCTTTAAGGATTTGGTTAGAAAGCCTCCAACCAACTTTTATCTATTGATTGAATGAGCAACTAAATTCATTAATGTGGAAGAGGCCCAGGCTTCCTGAAAGAAGGAAGTTATCACACCCTCTCCTGCGCCTAAGTGGCCTGCATCACCTGCTCCTCTGCCCAAAGGACCTCGGGTGAGTCCTCAATACCGCCATCCCGAGACAGGGCCCCAAGCTTGCATCATGTGGAGGTTCATAGAGATGCCCCACAAAAGTGATGCACGTATCATCAAATAACTACTCACAGTATGGAGGAGTGTTATACTCTGGGAAATTAGTTAGAAGGTAATCCTAGATATCGTCGGCGTTCCCTAGCCCCAAATCACTGACTGTATTGAAGACAAAATAGCCCACTCAAGATTGAATATCGGGTGACCGAGCCACAGCCGGGAACTTTACAACTCATGACTGAGCAAGTTCAAGGGTTTGCCCGGGTGAAACAAGAACAATCATCCACCTGACAAGAAGAAAATCATAATAATGTCGCCTGGGGTAATATCAACATGATAACCGGGGGCCCACTGATGGTGACTCCAACCAAGTGAGAAAGTCACATGCTCAGCGTTTAGTCATCCATAAAGTTGGATGTAGCGCACAGCAGGTGGTCGAGCCTGAAATTAGTTTTGGGCCTACAGATTTAGAGGGAGTAGAAATACTCTATGATGATGTATTAATAATTAAGGCTGTGATAGCTAATTATAATATTTCTCACACTTTTATTGTCACAGGTAAATCTGTTAACATCATTTCAAGCAAGCTTTTGATTAGTTGCAGATTGACTCGAGCGAGCTCCAACCCATGTCAACTCCTTTATATGGGTTTACAAGCAACGAAGTCCAACCACTCAGCCAGATCAAATTGGCCATATCCCTCTGGGAGGAACCCTTGATATGGACATGTTGATTAGTCTTTATGGTGGTAGACGTACCTTCATCCGATAATGTCATCTTGGGTCGGCCATCCCTTAATGAATTTCGGGTGGTCATTTCAACTTTCTATCAGAAGATAAAATTTCCTGTGGATGATCAAGTAGGGGAAGTTAAAGGTGATCAACTGGTAGCACACAAGTGCTACATGGAGGTAATAAAGATAGAAGCTAATGTCGCTCAAAAATTCAAAGGATGGAGGTTAACACCATTCAAGAGAAGCCACCCATCCTAGTGTATGAAGAGAAGAAGAAAGTTTTGATTCAGGCTGGTCATCCAAAGGTGACTACTCATATAGTGGCAGACCTGTCTCTCAAACTTAAGGTCGAGCTGTTGAGGTGTCTGACATGCAACAGTGATGTATTTTGCAAGACGACCAAAGAAGTGACGGGTATGTCTCGGATGGTCATGGAGCATGCATTCCATGTATATCTTGATGTTCGCTCGGTCATGCAAAAGAAATGGGATTTTGGAACTAACCAAAATAAGATCATCAAAGAAGAGGGTTATTCATAGATTCTCCCAAGTGGGCCATCTAGTTTGGAAGCACATCAAGCTAGTCAAAGATGTTAATAAACTGGAATGACAATGGGGAGGACCCTATGGTGTGCAAAAACTTGCTGCAGGTTTTTATTATCTACAAGATGTAGAGGGGAGAAATCTCGAGCGTCCATGGAGAGCAAATCATTTACAACCTTATAGTACCTAACAAGTACGCCTATAACCTATTCATGTATTTTGTCCAACTTTTTTGTGGAATTAATGAAAAATGTAAACAACATTATCTAAAAAGTCTATATAATCTCCCAAGCAAGTGGATCTATTCTCCATCAACAGTCAATCGGTGATATTAAGGGGTGATCGGATAGACTCCCTTAAGGGGTAAATAAAGACTTTAAACTTCAATAGTCAATAGGAGACCTTAAGGGGTGACCGGATAGGCTCCCTTAAGGGGTAATTAGAAACATTAAACCTCAACAGTCGATTGATGACCTTAAGGGGTGACCAGACAAACTCCTCTAAGAGATGACTAGAGACTTTAAACCTTAGCAGTTAATCAGTAACCTTAAGAGGTGACCGGGCAGACTCCCTTAAGGGGTAACCAGAGACTTTAAACCTCACCAGTCGATCAGTGAACTTAAGGGGTGACTAGACAGGCTCCCTTAAGGGGTGACTAGAGACTTTAAACCTCAATAGTTGATTGACGACCTTAAGGGGTGACCGGAGACATTAAACCTCAACAGTCGATCGGTCGCCATGATGGTCGGAGACTTTAAACCATCTATAGTCAATTGACGACCTTAAGGGGTGATCGAACAGGCTCCCTTAAGGGATGACAAAGACTTTAAACCTCAACATTTGATCGATGATCTTAAGGGTGACTAGACAAGCTCCCTTAAGGGGCAACCATAGATTTTAAACCTCAATAGTAAATCGATGACCTTAAGGGGTGACCGGACAGACTCTCTTATGGGGTGACCGGAGACTTTAAACCATCAAATAGTCGATCGGTGACCTTAAGAGGTGACTGAATAGGCGACCTTGTGGGGCAATCGGAGACTCTAAATCTTCAACAGTTAATCAAAGGATTCATTATCAATTCTGCTTATATTATGTCTAGCTTGCTTATTTCATTTAGGATTATATAACTGATCGATCTATTACACAATCCGAGAATTCATTATCAATGATGCTCAAATTACATTCAGCTTGTTTTTTTTTCATTCGTGATTATATATCCGATCGGTCTATTACGCAATCCGAGAATTCATTATCAATTCTGCTTATATTATGTCTGGCTTGCTTATTTTGTTAGGGATTATATAGCCGATTGGTCTATTACGAAATATGGGAATTCATTATCAATACTGCTTATATTACGTTTGGCTTGCTTTTTTTGTTCGGAATTATATATTTGATCAGTCTATTACGCAATCCGTGAATTCATTATCAATGTTGCTTATATTACGTTCAGCTTGCTTATTTCATTCGGGATTATATATCCAATTGGTCTATTAAGTAATCTAGGAATTCATTATCAATGCTGCTTATATTATGTTCAGCTTGTTTATTTTATTTGAGATTATATACCCGATTGGTCTATTACGTAATCTGGGAATTCATTATCAACCATGCTTATATTATGTGGGACTATATGGCCGATTGATTTATTTTACACTTCATGAGTTTATTATGGAATGTTTGTATTATATACAACTTGCTCATTTCGTTTAAGCCCTATATGCTCGGATGATTTATGATTCAACCAGGAAGTCATCATTGATTGCTTATATAATATTAGGCTTGCTTATCCCACTTGGTAGTTTATATTCATCCCATTCATTATTTAATCGGTGAACTCTAAGAGTGGTTGTTCAACTAGGTATCCAAGATTTCCTTATGCTATCAGGAATTTATCTATGAGGTTTATCTATTAACATATTAAAGACTTCAATTTATATCTTAAGGTTCTGAAGATACATGAAGGTATACAGGATAATGTGTGATAGGTACTTATTAATTTTCACTAGTATCTCATGTTTTATCATTGTTTTGAATAGAAAGCAGATAATATAACAGTATGGTACAAAAATACATACTTACTCAAACTTGCTTAAGAATTCTATTGTAAGTTCCTTGTTGAGTCATCGACTATTTATAAAGAGAGGAGGGGGTTCCTTTGATAAGTAACCTCCCTCCCTTAACTGCTGAACAACCCCCTCAGCTGAGTGAGTGAGAGTCCCTACAATGCGCCTAGTATATTCTTTGCCAAATTTGAGTGAGTCCAAATAGGATCTTCATTTTTTCTTCCATCACTCCTCCTCACCTACCTTGTACATCTGAAGTTCAGACTGAATGTTGTCCCTCTCAACCTTAAGGACAGCTTGTTCTACTCTAGGACATTTTAGCTCATCTAATAAGGAAGTTATTTCTGAATCATGGGCTTTTATCTCTTGTTGCTGTAGCAATAAGAAGTTTTTGGTGACCAACTCTTGACTTAGTTTAGGAGATCTAGAGCCATGAGATAGTTCTAGCCTTTCTAAATGTGTAGTTTTCTGAGCTAAATCCAAAAGATCCTTATCTTTTAGAGCCATCTTCACTCGAAATTGGGATTCACTCTTTTGTAGCTGAAATTCCAAGATCTCCTTCTTAGCCTCTTGAGATTGTAGTGATTGGCGATAACCTTGTAGAGGTTTCTCCAGGCCAGTGATAATCTCGATCTGTGAATTTACTTTTCTTTGTAATTGTATAATTTCATCATTGGGAATAGTAGGGGTAGCATGTAGCTCTTCCACTCTATCTTTTAAAATTTTGTTAGCTCTTTCTAGATCTATAACTAACTGGCCCAAATGTAGACTTGAAACATAGAACTAGATAAAATAACAATAGAATTATATTTTACAGTAATAAGTTAACAAAATTTAAGCAAAGACTTATGGCAGTAGCATTATGGTTGTGCTCATTAGCACGCTCGGCAATGGTGCTACTTCGCATTTGACTTTGTGCTTGTAGCTATGGTTCAGCTAAGGGACCTTTCAACTTAAGTATCCCATAAGATGAATGGGAGGTATAATCTAGTCCATGGTGAGATGTTAACCCATGGGATTGCTTAAAGAGACATGGAGAGCTAGTAGTGTTAGAATGTATACTAAAAGACTAGCTTTTTGTATAAACATTTATTTTGAAATAAGAATCACGTTGGTCAAATATCTTCATTTATGTTAAATGTAGTTGTTCATTTAATTTATATTGTAAATAACATGGTGTGTGGTGTCACAGAGAAGATCATGTTATTAGTTCCTTATAAATTATAAATAGTAGCTCACGACCAAAATAGATAGGGACAAATCATTGGAACGATCGTAGTGTGATTTAGTATTAGTTTATCTTGACTATAAAATTATACTAGTACACTCTGAGTGTATTGAGCAGGACCATTTGAGGTTGTTCTTTTTATACTGATTGCATAAAAGAACAGGACCTCTGTTATTATGGAAGTGCGTACTCTTAATCCTGATATAATGACAAACACATATATTTAGTATTTATTTATTTAATTTATCAATAGATGAGATTTAGTCCATTAAATCAATAGGTGTGATAAGTTAGAAAATAATATTATTTATATGGTGTGTTGTTGATTATAAAAGAAAATTGTGTCCTAGTTATCTAGGTTGATGATGTCCCCTTAAGGAGCTCATAAGGATTGTCATGTAAACCCTGCAGGTGGACTTAGTTCGACATGATAATAAAGTTGAGTGGTACTACTCTTGGAGCTAGAGGTTAATTAAGTGAGTGTCAGTAACTCATTTAATTAATGGACATTCGATATCTTAAATACAGGGAGATTAATGCATTCATGATAAGAAGGAGCCCATAATATAATTTGGGATTGGTGCGGTAGTTTAATAATAACTCTTTATTGGTATGAGTTATTATTGATGAACTTGAGTTGGGTGTTCAGGGCGAACACGAGAAGCTCAAGCTCATCGGGAGACCAAAGGCAATTCCTCCCCTAGGTCCCTATTGTAGCCTCTTATATAAAGCCTTATATCCACCCAAAGCCCAGCTTCTTAGCCTAAGCTAGGGCCGACCAAGCCTTGGTTGGTGTCCAAGCAAGGGGCCAGCCAAGCCAAGCTTGGAGCCCAAGCTAGGGCCGACCAAGCCTTGTTGGTGCCCAAGAAAGGGGCCGACCACACATAAATTAGAAAAGGAAGTTTTATTTTTTGTTAAAATCTTTCCTTCATAGAGATTCATAAAAAGGATTTAAAAGAATGATTTTAATTATAAAACTTTCTTTTTTTAGATCGGTCACAAAAGGAAATAAAAGGAGTTTTATCGTGTTAAAATCTTTCCTTTTATAGAGATCCATAAAAGTGATTTAAAAGAGAGATTTTAATTATTGATATCTTTCCTTTTATAGACATCTACAAAAGGATTTAAAAGTGAGATTTTAATTTTAAAAACATTCTTTTTATAGCTATCCACAAAAGGGATTTTAAAAGAGAGATTTTAATTTTTGTTTAAAATCTTTCCTTGTTTGATGAAAAGGGTGTGGCTAGCCATGATAGAGGATTAAAAGGAAGTTTTAATTTTGTTTTAAAACTTTCCTTTTTTGCATTCACCAAGGATTATAAAGGAAGAGGAGGTGGTGCCTTATGGTTTAACACATCTTCTATTTTCTATTCTTTTCCTTGGTGGTCGACCCTTCATCTTCTTCTTTTCTTCTTCTTCTTTCTGGCCGACAGCATCAAGCTTGGAGTTCCATTGGTGGCCGGATACTTGGAGGTGATGAAAAAGAGAAAGGAGGTTCTCTAGTTGTGATATCCCTTTGGTGGCCGAAAGCTTGGAAGGAAGAAGAAGGTTTGGGTGGATTTCATCTTGGTAGATTATCGCCCACACGACGTCCAAGAGGAGGAGAGAAATACAATAGAAGATCAAGAGGTTATTAAATCTTCAAAGTAAGGTATAACTAATTATTAGTTTCTGCTTCATAATTAGTTCATATTTTTTGAATGGATCCTGAAATACCAACACAAGAGGCTATCGATTTTAGGCTATTAGTTTTGTGTTATCGATTTTGTGTTTCCATTTCATGTTTCGATCATGTGCTTCTATTGAGGTCTCTTTAATTAAACCAAGGGTTACTGTAAGAAGTTTGAACATTGAATTTCTTTGAAAGGCTTTCTCTAGGAAGTGGTGGATGATCCCATACCCAAGAAGGCCTAGTGCCTTGCCATGTTTAACCTGGAAGCCAATCTTTGAAATAAATTTTTAATCATCTTCTGTAATATGGTTTAACTTTTGAAGAACACATCAGTTGAACTTGGAGTAAAAATGTTAAGTTTTGTTTCCAATCCAAGTTTAACTTCTGAAGTTCAACTTGGATTAATAATGTTAAGCATCGTTTGCAATTCAAGTTTAACTTCAATAGAGCACATGGGTAGCTAGGAAAAGTTCTGTGCTTGTACAAAATTTTTGCACAGGGAAATAGAATGGAATCTAGGTGTAGCAACCAACAATTGGTATCAGAGCAAGGTTTTCTGCCTCTGTGTGTTTGGTTTTCAATTTAATTATGCACAAGTCATACATAATTTAGGCAGGATAATAGTCGGATGTGCAAATAGATTAACTCTATGGTTGCAGGCATCCTAAATCCAACTATTATGGCCCTATTGTGTTTTGTGTGTGATTGGACCGTCGGACATATCGAGGGCATTTTATGTGTGTGTATGATTGTATTTATTTAAATACAGTAGGAGCTGTATTAGTTTTAGGATTTTACATTCTATTCGACCGAGATTATATGTACATTCCCTTGTGAAATATATGATCGATAAATGTAAAATTTTATTTTTATCATGGATCATATCCTTGCAAGGAATGGTACTTGTTGAGGACTAGAGGCGCAGTAGAAAAGGAAGCACGATAGCCACGACGACATAAACCCTAGGGCTAGCGGCTAGGGTTGGCAGCACATGGAGGATAACTATGGACAAGGCCATAATAGTTGGAAAATATTTTTCATATTTAATGCCTTTTATGTTGTGCATGTGTGATGTGTTTGCATGTTAAAATTTCTCGTCTTAAATAACTAAGTGGGAGAGGAATTTAATCAAATTTCATGGTCTCCATTACTGGTTTGTAAGTGATGCACTCAAACTTGTGCGTTGTCTTTATGTGCCTTCCTCCACATCGGATGTGTTTGTTTGCGGACCACTAGATCAAACTTCCTTTATGGATGATTATAGAAAATTATTTAGACTTGTGTGATCTTCTCCATCTGAAGGGGCACAATCCTATTTAATGGACTAAGTATCAAGTAATGGTATACACTTAGGCGCATTTAATAGTATCCTCCCAATCGGAGTCAGTGCTATTATTTATGTGACCGAAGAAAACCAACTATTAATTTTATTTGTCATAAAGTTAGCATGATAAGATAATAAAATTAATGGGTAAAACCTCCTCTTACAAATGTTTGAATTTGTATACGTCCACACTATCGTGGCATACAAAATTCATGGTGTTTTGAGGTGTTGGTGAGTTTAAATGATATTGTTTGGGGAATTAATATTATTTTAAATTCTAAAGTTTTGACCAAAATTTATTTTTTGATTCTTAGGATGAACTTTAATCCACTTGTTGTTATATTAAAGGAGAACAAACTTACTGGTCCCAATTATATTGATTGGAAACAAAAACATAAACATTGTCCTAACTGCTGAAGGCTATAAGTTTGTACTTCTAGAGGTCTGCCCTAATGTGCCTAATAGTGATTCTAGTGAAGAGGAGATTGAGCGTCATAAAAAATGGGTCAAGGCAGATGAGATGGCGCAGTGTTACATTTTGGCTTCTATGTCAAATGTTCTGCAACATCAGCATCAGGCCATGCCTACTACCTATGACATGATGTACAATCTCAAGGAACTCTTCGGACACCAGAATCGGGCTGCTAGGCAAGAGGCAATGAGAAACTTAATGACAACCATCATGTCTGAGGGGGCACCCGTAAGGGATCATATCCTCAAAATGATGGCTTACTTAAACGAGATACAAATCCTTGGAGTTGAAATCGATGGGGAAACCCAGGTTGATATTATTCTCCAAATGCTACCCAAAAGTTTTGAGTAGTTTCGCCTAAGCTACAATATGAACAAAAGGACATATTCGTTGCTGGAACTTCTGACAGAACTTCAAGCAATAGAAGGGCTATTTCATCAAAGTTCTCAAATTCATTTTGCTGAAAACGGTTCTACTTCTAAGTCGAAAGTCAAGAAGAAGAAGAAGAAATAAGTTGGTTCAGCAAAGAAAGTGAATCGATCTCTAGGGACTGGGTTAAAAGCAGGAGTGAAGAAGCCAAAGGGAAAGTGCTTCACATGCAAGAAGTCTGGACATTGGAAGGCAGGCTATCCTCGTAGGAAGGAGAACAAAAAAGGTATATCTTATTCTCTAGTAGTTGAAACATGTTTAGCGGTGTTATCTACCGGTACCTGGTGTGTAGATACGGGAGCCACTGATCTTGTCTACAATTTATTGCAGGGGTTCCAGGAAACTCAATGACTATATGAATGAGAGATAACCGTCTATATGGGCAATGCGAAGAAAGTGGCGACTGTTGTAGTGGGAGATGTTTATTTATCTTTTGATAGGAATAAAACTTTGATTTTGAGAAATTGTTTTTATGTACCAAGTTTTAGAAAGAATTTAATTTCAGTTTCTAAACTGTTTATGGATGGATATTCTATTTCTTTCGATGACAAAGTAGTTGTCAAGAAACATAGGGAAGTTATCTGTTCTGGTACATTAGTTGTCAATTTGTTTACTCTAAATCCAATAACTCCCACGATATAACAAATGGAAATTAATAACACATCTTCTAATTCTAATAAGAGAAAGCAACCTTCGAAAATGAACCAAACATATCTTTGGCATCTAAGGCTAGGTCATATTAACTTAAGTAGGATTCAAAGGTTAATAGTTGATAGACCTTTGGGTTCATTGGTGGTGGAAAATTTTCCAACCTGCAAATCTTACTTGGAAGGAAAAATGGCCAAGAGACCTTTTAAGGCCAAGGGGTATAGAGCCAAAGATATGTTGGAATTGGTTCATTCTGATTTGTGTGAACCTATGACTATCCAGGCAAGAAGTGATTTCAAATATTTTGTCTCTTTTATAGACGTCTATTTGAGATACGAGTACATTTACTTGATGCGCCACAAGTCTGAGTGCTTTGATAAGTTCAAAGAGTACAAGGCTGATTGGAGAAACATCACGGTAAAAGTATCAAGACACTACGGTCTGATCGTGGTGGCGAGTACCTCTTAGGAGAGTTTAGGAGTTACTTATCAGAGGTCGGGATACAATCCCAACTATCTGCACCTGGTACACCCCAACAGAATGGTGTGGCAGAACGAAGGAATAATACTCTTATGGAAATGGTTAGATCAATGATGAGTTATTCAGAATTACCAAATTCATTTTGGGGATATGCTCTGGAAATGACAGTGTACATTCTAAATTTGGTACCTTCTAAGTCAGTACCCTCTACTCCCACGGAATTATGGAATGAGCGTAAGCCAAGTCTAAAACATATTCGGATTTGGGGTAGTCCAACACATATGCTGAAGGGAGACACTGATAAGTTGGAATCATGAACAGAAGTTTGCTTGTTTGTGGGTTATCCTAAAGGAACGAAAGGAGGTTTATTTTATAGTCCTAAAGATCAGAAGGTCATTGTTAGCACCAATGTCTGATTTTTAGAAGAGGACTATGTAATGAACCACAAGCCCATGAGTAAAATTGTTCTTAAAGAAATTAAGGAGGACACGTCTAATCTAGTACCAATAGTACAAGATGAGATACCACAAGAAATTACAACACGTGTCACAAATGATGCACAATTACAGGTAGTTCCTCGTCGTGGTGGGAGGGTTGTTAGGAAACTTGATAGATTCATGTTTTTAGGAGAGTCTTTGGAATTGATACCTAGTGAACATGAACCTGATCCCTCGATATATGACGAAGCACTCCAAGATAAAGATACAACATCTTGGCAAAGTGCAATCAACTCTGAAATAGAATTTATGTATTCTAATAAAGTTTGGGAGCTAGTAGAACCGCTAAATGGTGTAAAAGCCATTGGATGTAAGTGGGTCTACAAAAGGAAAAGCGGGGCAGACGGGAAGGTGGAAACCTTTAAAGCGAGGCTTGTTGCGAAAGGGTATACTCAGAAATAGGGAATCGATTATGAGAAACCTTTTACTGGTAGCCATGTTTAAGTCTATCCGGATTCTTTTATCTATTGCTGCTCATATGAATTACGAGATTTGGAAAATGGATGTCAAGACAACTTTTCTTAATGGAAGTCTTGAAGAAAACATCCATATGAAGCAACCAGAGGGATTGATTGCAAAGGGCAAAGAACATCTCGTATATAAGCTCAATCGGTCTATTTATGGACTAAAGCAAGTTTCAAGATCTTGAAACATTTGGTTTAATGAAGTGATCCAGTCTTATGGATTTATTCAGTGTCTGGATGAGTCTTGTGTATACAAGAAGAGTGACGGAAATGTGGTGGTGTTTCTTGTATTATACGTAGATGATATTTTGCTCATTGGCAACAATGTCAAAGTATTATTAGACGTAAGGGTATGGTTGTCCAAACAGTTTGATATGAAGGACTTGGGAGAATGTGGACATATTCTTGGGATCAAAGTAATAAGGGATCGCAAGAAAAAGATGTTATGCTTATCCCAAGCTTCATACATCGATACTATCCTTTCTCGTTTTAGTATGCAAAACTCTAAGAAAGGTTTCTTACCTTTTCGGTATGGAGTATCTTTATCTAAAGAGATGTCTCCTAAGACACCAAAGGAAATAGAGGAGATGAAGGCAGTTCCTTATGCTTCGACTGTAGGAAGCCTAATGTATGCAATGGCATGTACGAGACCGGATATCTATTTTATCGTGGGCATGGTTAGCAGATATCAAAGTAATATAGAACAGGGACATTGGACTGCCGTAAAACATATATTAAAGTACTTGAAAAGGACTAGGGATTATATGGTGGTTTACCATGCATATGACTTGCTCCCTCTAGGTTACACAGATTCTGACTTGCAATCAGATATAGACAATAGTAAGTCAACCTCAGGTTATGTGTTTACTTTGGGAGGTGTAGCCATAGCATGGAGGAGTGTTAAGCAAAAGTGCGTTTCAGACTCCACCATGGAAGTTGAGTATGTAGCAGCTTTTGAGGCAGCCAAAGAAGCTGTATGACTAAGGAATTTATTGATGGACTTAGATGTGATTCCTGGTTTGTCCAAAATTATCACAGTTTATTGTGATAATAGTGGTGCAGTAGCAAACTCGAAGGAACCACGAGCCTATAAGACAAGTAAACACATTGAGCGTAAGTACCACCTAATACAAGACATCATAAAGCGAGGAGAAGTTGTTGTTGCCAAGATTGCATCAGCAGATAACCTGGCAGACCCTTTCACTAAGTCGCTTCCGGCGAGATCTTTTGATGGACATGTTGAGGGGATGGGAATCAGATGTATGACAGCATATATGGCAACATAGTCTTTTAGTATAAGTGGGAGATTGTTAGAATGTATACTAAAAGCCTAGCTTTTTGTATAAACATTTATTTTGAAATAAGAATCACATTGGTTAAGTATCTTCATTTATGTTTGATCCTATCTGAGATCGGCGAGAAGGATAGCTAGGGTGGTGCCTGATGACGACCCTGGGGAAGATGAACGATGAGAAGTCTCATGTAGCAAAGTGCTCCTTCGGTGAATAGGACGTGACAACCTCAGTGAATGAATCTCCACAGATCTACGAAAACCAAAGCAGATCTGAAGAGGAGTTCGGGGAGGAGGATGATGAGAAATAAATCATAGATTCGAAACTCTGATGAATAACTCCGCCTTCCTGCACACCAACCGACCAACCAACAAAGAGTTAGTGGCCTAAGACCGGGGTGGGAATCCCTAGCCAGATCCTCCGACGCTCAAGTCAGTTTTCGGCAAGAAGAAGAAGTAATCTGGAAGAAGATGAAAATTAGGGTTGGAGTTGTGTAGGAATGATTATTTACCTGACCAGTAGAGAGGATTCCCCTTTTTATACCACCTCACTTGACCTCCACTGTCATGAGGTGGACCCCGGTTTGTTGAAGTTGGTTATAAGATGACGTACCACTTGTGAAAATAGTTTAAGGAATCTTTATCGTACCCCAGATGTACTTTTTTATCGTTTAGCAAATCTTTACAAGCTTCTAGAAGATATTTCCCTCTAAATTAGTTAAGCCCTCGTATAATCACAAAGTATTTCCATACGATTTATATGCTAGAGTTTATGAGAAGTTAAACTGTTTAAGACTTGGTCAGCCTCTTTCGCTCGGTTGGTCTTCGCCTGCCGAGCATATTGTGCCTTATCTGCTGTGGGGCTAAATGCTTCTTCTGCTCGACCGGCTGTTCCTGCTCGGCCTGTCCCGGCCTGCGGAACCTAGATATTCGGTCGATCTCTTTCACTCGGTCGGTCTTCACCTATGAAGCATACTGTGCCTTGTCTGCTGTGGGGCTAAATGCTTCTTTTGCTCGACCGGCTGTTCCATCTTGACCTGTCCCAACCTGCCAAACCTAGATACTCGGTCGGCCTCTTTCGCTCGGTCAGTCTTCACCTACCGAGCATACTGTGCCTTGTCTACTATGGGGCTAAATGCTTCTTCTGCTCGACCGGCCCTTCCTGCTCGGTCTATCTCGGCCTGCCGAACCTAGATACTCGGTCGGTCTCTTTCGCTCGGTCGGTCTTCACCTGCCGAGCATACTGTGCCTTGTCTGCTGTGGGGCTAAATGCTTCTTCTGCTCGATTGGCTATTATTGCTCGGCCTGTCCCGGCTTGCCAAGCCTAGATTCTCGGTCAGCCTCTTTTGCTCGGTCGGTCTTCACCTACCGAGCATACTGTGCCTTGTCTGCTGTGGGGCTAAATGCTTCTTCTGCTCGACCGGCTGTTCCTGCTCGGTCTGTCCCAGCCTGTCGAACCTAGATACTCGGTCGGCCTCTTTCGCTCAGTCGGTCTTCATAGTCCGAGCTTATACGAGAACTGCTGCTTGACTAGTTTTCCCTCCTCCTTTACTAGAAAAATGGGTCCATTTTTTATAACTCGGATCACTAGCCCTCCCTCGAAGTCTAGTCGAAGGAGGGGTAGTCGACTGACTAGACCTAAGTCTATTTTTATTTCTCTGCCTATCCTTGGTCGTGGCTCTGCCATGGCCTATTGCAGTAGTCTCGTGACCTTTTTCTATAGTAGTCCTCGTGACTCCAGTACAGCAATCCTGTGACCCCCAGTATAGTGATCTCGTGACTCTTTTTGCTAGTTAAATAAGGCTGTGATCTTCCCCTCCTTCTTCACTTGCCTGAGTTCTTCTCCATCTTATTCCCCTCCTTCTATTGAGAGTATAGCTTTAGATCCCCCTCTCTGGGGGTAATTCCTATTGGAAAAGGTAAAATTTATAGATGAAGCTGCTCAAGCTTTATATCTAGCTAACTCTCAGGCACGAGATCTGGAGGCACTTCTGTCGGTCACCCAATTTCAAGCATGGTCGGAAACGGCCTTGAGGAATAAAGTTTATCGAGATCTAGAACTTCAGGCATAAGAGCTGACCACTCTGGAGACTCAACAGGCTTTGGAGGTATCCACGTTAACTAGGGAGGTTTATGTAACCAGCCTGTTGGCGTCGCGACGGCAGCAAGACCTAAGTCATCTACAGGCTAAGGTGGATGTTCTAGAAGCAGAGCTCAAAAGGTTCAAGCAGAAAGTGGATTGTTCCGTCATATGTCTGAGGGGGCATGAACAAGTTTGCACCCCTTTGTCCATGTGACCACTCTTCTTCCTACTTTCGGTTGGATGACAAATTTTTCATCCTACTCCCCTACCAGGCAAAATATTTCCACTTCTCCAACCTGGTTGGGTTTACCTTTAGCTGGGTTGAAGTTTTCTAAGAAGTCTGAGAGCTCATGTTTATAATTTCTACTGACATTCCAAAGTTTAATGTTTTGAGAGGAAAATGTAACGCTATGTAACTAATCGTGTTCAAAATATGAAACCAAACGGTTTCTTGTATAAGATTGGATGATTTTCTTGGGTTCTTCTGGTTGAAAAGAATAAATGGGCTTCCTTACTTTTTCAAACACTCCACTTTCACTCATTCCTTCATTTATTATACATAGGAAATTGAATATCCTGACCGGTTCCCTAACAAGGAGATAACATCAGTAGTGCGATACGTAATGATATCGATGTGAATATGACTCGTTCGGTTATATCCATTATAAATGCTCTTGTACGGGCTCGTGACACATGTTCTCCAATCTTCTCTACTGATGCACCCAGGAACATGCTTCGACGTCGTCGCCCTGTCATCTCTTTCTTCTGACAAATCGACGCCTCCCCTTATGGGTGCACTCTATATCCTACGGTGCTGGTTATTAGTTAATTTTCACAGAAACCCTAAACCCTTTATGCCATAGTCCCTTCGTCTTCTTCCTTGAGTTGTTTTGGTGGTGCCACGGTTTAACTCTTTTCCATCCTTTGTCAGTCTCCTTCTTCTTCCGACCTCTTCTTGTCATCCTCTCCCCAAAAGACCTCAGTAAGTGTTTCCTTTCTTTACTCCTACATCTCTCCATGACTGAAGAATCATTTTCTTCTTGGTATGCACAAACTCGCTCTACCTTTCGTGAATCTGATCGGTCTGCTCTCTATTCCATATATAAGATTCCCCAGTCTTTTCGCATTATCGTCCCTAACCCTGAATCTCGTCCCCATCTCCCTCTTAAAAATGGTGTAACTTTCTTTAAAGATCAATTAGTAGCTGGTTTGCGCTTTCCCATCCCTCCCTTTTTGGTAGAGATAAGCCAACATTTCAGTATTCCCTTACAACAGTTTGCTCCCAATGCCTTTCGTTACCTTTGTGGTTGGTACATGCTTTTCTGCCTCCACAACATCTCTCCCATTCCTTAGAATTTTTCATGTTCTCCTACCCCAAGAAGTCAGATCCTGGGGTTTTCTTGTTTCAATCTAGACCCAAAATGACTCTTTTCGAAGAAATGTCCTCCTCCATCAAGGCATGGAAATCACGTTTCTTTTTCATAGAATTTCCTGAACCCATCCCCTGGTCTTATTCCTGGATATCTTCTCTTCCTAATTTTCCTGACGTGAAGGAGTTGCACAAGCTTCCCTCTTTTGCCACTTATTCCAAGAAGCAATTGGGCCATCGGTTATACATTTACAAATGGCTTTGCGATGACCACTTATATCTTTTTGGATTGAGTCCTCTCAGGGTGGAGCTCCGTGGCTCCCTTAGTAAGTTGCTATTCACTTATCTAAGTCTCCTTTTACTAACTAAGATATTTTTTATTGGGTGCAGTGGAGCCTATTATGACTCCATGATCGAGCAACAGCTAAAGGTGCGAGATGAAGTGATCAAAGTAAAAGAGAAAGAACTTCTTACTGCTTTGAATCAGCCTCCCTCAACAGAGGTTCCTGCTAGTGTGGTTTAGTCTTCTTCCGCGGAGGTTCCCACGGGTACAGAGGGTGCTTCTGTTTCTCAAGCTGCAGCCTCGGAGGTGACCCTCAACGATTCCCCTACGCTTGCAGAACTCCCCACTCCAGTGTCCTCGGGGAAATCTCATGAGAGAGCCCTTGTCCAGAAGAGGCGTAAATTGACTATTGCCCTTTCTCCAAAGAGGGCATCTTCCTCCATTCTTGAGGATTCCCCCCTATGGACACTATCCCTACTTCTCCGGATCTTCCCCTTTCATCCCTCTATCCGGCTCTTGCCTCTTTATCTTCCACAACCCCTTCCACTACTGTTGGTAGCTCTGCATCTACCTTTTTTTGCGAATTTCCATGTTCATACCACTTTAACTACTCAAGACTTGACCTGTCTTGTTTTTTATCCCCCTTCGGCTCAAATCCATTTATCCTTTGCTTCCACCCTCACTTCTACCTTTCTGATAATGCTGGGAGGGTCCCTTAGCATCCTTTGGGAGGAGGTGCGTCAGGTATATGAGGGAACTTCTCATTCAGAGGCGGCCACTCGGTTTTCTATTGAGGAGACAAGGGTAACAATACTTTCTTATCTGTAGTTATCATGTTTTCAGTGATTTTCTAATGTATTTTAATTGTGCAGTGTTGGTTACATAATTTGTACCTATCCCATTTGTTGGATTCTTCCCTCCGAGAGATAGAGACGTTAAGGGGACAAACTTCAGGATTATCATCAATTCAGGCTGTCGAACAGGTAAACAAGTTGTCTGCTGAGCTTCAAGAGGTTCATTCATCACTTCAGGCTAAGACCAAGAAAGCTGATCAATACAAAACTGAGGCGGAGAACTCCCAGTCTCAATTACAGTTAGCCACCACCTACAGTGATGAATTGTCCTCCAAACTGGCAGAATAAGCGGCTGAAATCTCTCGATTATCTTCTCAGCTACAGTCTTTGAAGGATGGTCATGCTAAAGAGCTAACTGATCAGTTATCCCAACTAAATTTGAAAGAGGATGCTTTAAAGGCTGCTCAAAAAGAACTGGTAGATTACTAGGCTAATGAGGATGCTCAGTTCGAGATGCGCCAGAAGGCCTTCTTCAAGTCTCCTACCTTCCTGGCCCCCATCTTTGATTTCATCATCAACGGCATTGATTTCATACTTAAGGAGGAGGTGGACCAACTAAAGGACTTGAAGCTAGTGGTCACTGATCCTCCTTCCAGCTTCCCTGATCACAGAAGAATACTGAAGAACCACCCTCCTAACTTGTATCACCAATTTTTGTAATTCTTGAAGTGCTATATCTCTTACAAAGGTCCTATGGTGATTTTAAAACTCGGTCGGGTGTATTTCCTTTTTTGGTTGGTTTCATTCTCAGGGCAATGTTCCCTTTGCTCGGCACTTTTCTTTACGAACATTGATCGAAAAATTGTATGTGTAGATTAGGCATCCGCTCAATCCTTCTATTGAAGCGAGACAGATTTGTTTGCCCCGCCCCCCTCCTTTTTTCGTTCGAGAAGATATGGCGAACCTATAAATTCCTTTTTTTCTCATCCGTTCTATATACCCGAACGGAGTTTTCCCATCCGCTCGAGTTGTCTCACACTCCTTTCATTTCCCTATCGTGCGAATGTCCATTCCTTCCATACTGATTGGATATCTTGATACACCTTTTTATTGCATTGACTGGGCTAAAGCATTCGCTCGAGCTTACCTCCAGAAGCCTATCAAAAGGCGGGTCTCCATCCTCCTCGAGATCTAATATTTCCTGTGGATTAGGGTTCTAGGAAATGGTGCCACATAAGCGTACCTTTTTTTTTGTGTACCCCCTGTTCTACCTATACCTCTAATGGCCTTCCCTCCGTCTTCGCGCCCCCATCTTGATGTGGGAATCATCTTTCTAAGCTGTTGTTTTAAGGGTTTTAGGAAAAAAGGGTGGAGAGGAGATTAAGGGTTTTTCTCTTCGTCTTCCTCCTCACGCCATTCCCACTGTCCCTGTTCAATTAGCGACTCCAACACCTTTCTATGATCTTTAGCTCACGATAGCTTCTTCTTCCTTGGCCACTGAATGGTTTGCTAGCTTCTCTTCCGATGCCAATGAGGCAGAGGTTTGTGTGCTTGGCCTGGATTATGGATTTCCTTCGTATGTAGTCCTTCCTACTCCCGAGGATCGCCCCCACCTTCCCCCTCCGGGTAGCATCGTCATCTTTTGGGAGCAGGTTTTGTAGGCTTTCGACTTCCTCTACACCCTTTCTTTGTGGATGTAAGCTCCTACTTCGATGTACCCTTGAACCAACTTATTCCTCAATCCTTTTCTATCCTATCGGGCTTCATTGCTATTTCCCAGATATTGGGTTTTCCTCCTACTCCTCACTTGTTCAATCAGTTATTCGTTCTCCATCAGGTAGAAGATAGTCTTTTTAAATTCCAAAGTCACCCTAAGACCAGTTTATTCTGTCACATTCCCCCTTAAGCAGAATGGAGACAGAAGTTTTTCTTCTTACAACTTCCTTCTCCTTCTCCATATCCTATAGCCTGGCGTCGAGTTCTTCCTCCTTCTCCTCCAACGGAGACATGGTCCATTGATTTGACATTTAACCCTTCTATGTCAAAGCTACGAGGGGTCAAGTTTAGTTTGCTTCCGTTGATCGTTGAAGGCTTGCTATTTATCTTTGGAATAAGCTCCGTGGATATAGAATTGGAGGCTTCTTTTGGTGAGTTCAATACTTCTACCCATGCTCATTAATCTCCTATTATATTTACCTCATCTTCTTAATTCCTGTTTTTCTCAGCTGATGTTGTTCTTCCCGCTTTCATGTACAAACATCCGGGACTAACAAAGTCAGTTCTAGCCAATTTGGGCGAAGAACTATTACGGCGGCATCGGCTTAATCCTCGTTCCTCTTCTCTTGGATTGCTTCCTCTTCACGAGGCTCCTATTGAGGCTAATGAATCTTCTGAAGAAGAGAGTCCCTTTATTGTCCGACACCCACAACATCTCACCGCAAAAAACAATCGACCTCCGATCGTTATATCTGAATTTACACAAGCCCCGATTACGCCAGTCGAGATTTCCTACGAGAAAGGTAAGGGACCAGCGCCCCCCCAGTCGCTTTCATCGTAACTTGGCTCTTAACATGATGCGAGCCGGTTTACTAATTTCTACAGTTCCCCTAGTTGTCTCTGCTCCTGAGGTAACACCGATCATATTGGAATCTCCTCAGCTTCCCCTTACCTTCTCTCCCTTTCAATCAACGGCGAGGGCCAGAAGAACCCCCTGTAAAATGTCTTCTCATCTTATTTCTCAAGATACTACCTCCGAACTACCTTCTGGATCCCCTCCTCTAGCCTTACCTTCCAACGTTCCTAACCTAAGCAGTCCTGTGACTCTCAACGTTGAGCCCCCACCTTCTTCTTCTGAGTCCTTACCTCCTTCCTTTGCTGGTCCCTTCTCTTCTGTTCCTCCTAGACTTCTGTTTCGGCAAGCCTAATGCGTGCTTTCTGTGATGAGAAAAAAAATATGTCCCCTTCTGCTTACGGGATCCTTCAGTTGCATGACTCGATAGCTGGGGCTTGTCTACACGACCAAGACTATCTAAAAGGAAAGAGTGTTTCTGAACAAGCTGACCTTCACCATCGTCAAGATTCTACTGTAAGTATTTTGGGTATGTCTCCTCATTTTATAATTACAGTTCTGTAATTGTGTTACTGCCTTTACTTAGTTGATGGTCTCAAGTTTCCACATGGGCCTTGTTGCTAAGTTAGACGGAGAGAATAAAATCTTAAAGGATCAAATAAGGGCCTTGGAAGTAGCCCCCCTTTTCTTTAGTGGGGAAATCACCCGATTGAAGGAAAAGATAAACTCCCAGGCTCAACAGACAACCCTTCTAGAGCAAGATTTGCAAAATCATCAGCAACTGCTAAAGACTTAAGATGAGGAGAAAAGGACTTTGGAGTTACAAATACAGAGCCTCTCCTCTCAATTGAGTGTTGAGGTGGCCCTAAAAGATAAAGTCATTTCAGATGCCACCCTCAGGAATACCCTCTTGGCTCGATTTGAAACTTCACTTCCTCGATCCCCTAATTCAGCTCAAGAATTAGACTCTCAAAATTTTGGGTTGTTGCAACTACAAGAGCAACTGAAAGCTCAAATCTCAGAGGCAAATTTTTTGTATAAAGAGTTGGATCATGTTAAGGCAGAAAGGGATAATTTTAAAGCCAAATCAGAATGTCTTACCTCAAAGCTACATGACTATAAGACAGATGAGGAAAAACATTGGGAGAGTCGGCGTCCGGCGTATCTTGCTTCTCCTGAATTCAGAGTTGAGTTTGTTGGGCGCATGATCGGGACTATGACTAGCTCAGTTGAAGGTATTCTCGAACAATTGCGAGAAGGAGGTTTTTTACCCCAAGAGCCTCCTCCCTATTTCATAGATCTGCGGCGCCTCAAAGAAGGGCTACCCAAAGACCTGATCAACTGTTTCAGATAAGGGTTGGATGTATATATTGATTATGGGACAAAACTACTGGTGTCCCTCCCCTTTGCTCAAAGACTATGTTGATGTGTTTTAGCCCCATTTGTTTACCCCTCACTTACCATCTCTCTAAGGTTGTAAAGCAGATTTACCAAGATATTTTTGTAGCAAGCAAAGTATTGCACGTAAACATGTTAAACAATTGAATAATGTATTTTGTACACCATAGATGGGCATTCAAACATTAGTGTTTACCTGTTTGATAATTCCCAATGCTTTTTTGTTTCATGTCTTCAGAACCACCCTTATCTGAATTCCTTCCCTTGTCCGAAGAGGATTTTTGAGTCAACTGAGACGAATAGAAAAACATGTTCCACCATATGTGGCTTGGGCGCATATCTGTTTGAAGGATGTAAAACCTTTGTTTTTTTTCGTGGAGATCTAATCGAGCACTTTACTGGGTCTTTAATTGGACATAACAGAGCATAGGATGCAGGCTCGCTCTTTTCTTTGAAGAATTAAAGTTTCTGGTTCTTCATAAGAAAACCCAATCGACTATGACAGAGCGGAGGAAGCATGCTCGAACTATTTAAAGATTTAAAGTCTCCGATTCCCCCTAAGGAATCCTAACCGGTCACTCCTCCAGGTCCCCGATCGACTATGATAGAGCGAAGGAAGCACACTCAAATTGTTTAAAGGTTTAAAGTCTCTAGTTCCCCCTAAGGAAGCCTAACTAATCACTCCTCCAGGTCCCCGATCGACTATGACAGAGCAGAGGAGGCACACTCAAACTGTTTAAAGGTTTAAAGTCTCCGGTTCCCCCTAAGGAAGCCCGACCGATCACTCCTCAAGGTCCCCGATCGACTATGATAGAGCGGAGGAGGCACTCTCGAACTATTTAAAGGTTTAAAGTCTCTGGTTCCCCCTAAGGAAGCCCGACTGGTCACTCCTCAAGGTCCCCGATCGACTATGACAGATCGGAGGAAGCACGCTCAAACTGTTTAAAGGTTTAAAGTCTACGAATCCCCCTAAGGAAGCCCGACCGGTCACTTCTCAAGGTCCTCGATTGACTATAACAGAGTGGAGGAATCACACTCGCACTATTTAAAGGTTTAAAGTCTTCGGTTCCCCCTTAGGAAGCCCGATCGGTCACTCCTCAAGGTCCCCGATCGACTATGATAGAGCGGAGGAAGCACGCTTGAACTGTTTAAAGGTTTAAAGTCTCCAGTTCCCCCTATGGAAGCCCGACCAGTCGCTCCTCAAGGTCCCCGATCGACTATGACAGAGTGGAAGAAGCACGCTCGCACTGTTTAAAGGTTTAAAGTATCTGATTCGCCCTAAGGAAGCCCGACCGATCACTCCTCAAGGTCCCCGATGAGGAAGCACACTCGCACTGTTTAAAGGTTTAAAGTCTCTGGTTCCCCTTAAGGAAGCCCGACTGGTCACTTCTCAAGGTCCTCGATCGACTATAACACAGAGGAGGAAGCACGCTGGAACTGTTTAAAGGTTTAAAGTCTCCGGTTCCCCCTAAGGAAGCCCGACCGGTCACTCCTCAAGGTCCCCGATCGACTATGACAGAGCGGAGGAAGCACGCTCGCACTGTTTAAAGGTTTAAAGTCTCCGGTTCCCCCTAAGGAAGCCTGACCGGTCACTCCTCAAGGTCCCCGATCGACTATGACAGAGCGGAGGAAGCACACTAGCATTGTTTAAAGGTTTAAAGTCTCCAGTTCCCCCTATGGAATCCCGACCGGTCATTCCTCAAGGTCCCTGATCGACTATGATAAAGCGGAGGAAGCACGCTCGAACTGTTTAAAGGTATAAAGTCTCTGGTTCCCGCTAAGGAAGCCTGACCCGTCACTCCTCAAGGTCCCCGATCGACTATGATAGAGCGGAGGAAGTACGCTCCCACTGTTTAAAGGTTTAAATTCTCTAGTTCCCCCAAAGGAAGCTCGACTGGTCACTCTTCAAGGTCCCCGATCGACTATGACAGAGCGAAGGAAACACGCTCGATCGTAATACTAATTTATCCCCATTAGTGTGGGTACAACTTGCTTATAGAATTAATGTATGCACTTTTTTCATTGCTTTTCAATCAGATGAAATGCATGTATGAATTACAGGCATACTTGCTAGGTTCTGTATGGTTGCAAGTGATTAGCGCTCCAAGGTCTATCTAGATTTCTCCTTTCTGCATCTTGGAGATAGTAAGAACCTGAGACAAGCTTCTGTATAACCTTGTATGGTCCTCCCCACTGAGGAGATAGTTTACTGACATCTCACACAGGTTTGATGTGTTTCCATACTAAATCCCCTACTTGAAAGAATCGTGGGATGACCCTTCTATTATAATTCTGGGTCATGCGTTGTTTGTATGATATAAGGCGTGTAGCTGCTTTGTCTCTAGCCTCTTCTATCAAATCTAATTCCATAAGATGTTGACCAGTATTATCTTCTTCATCATATAGCCTTCTACTACCTGATTCTACTCCCACTTTAATGGGAACTATTGCTTCTCTGCCATATACTAACTGAAAGGGAGTAATCCCTGTGGCTTCTCGAGGAGTAGTGCGATACGCCTATAGAACACTAGGTAACTCGTCTACCCAACTACCACAAACATGATCTAACTTGGTTTTGAGGCCTCTGATGATCTCCCTGTTAGTTACCTCTACTTGACCATTACTCTGTCGATATGCCACAGAGGTGAAGGCCTGTATAATGTCATATCCTGCACACCATTGTTCAATCTTTTTCCCTTGAAACTGTCTACCATTATCAGAGACCAATTTATGAGGGATACCAATACTACAAATAATGCTTTGCCTTAGAAACTTGATAACTGCATTTTCAATGATTCTCGCTAGTGGTTCTGCCTTTACCCATTTGGAGAAGTAATCCACGACTACTAATAAAAACTTTCTCTGGGTAGTTGCCAGAGGGAAGGGTCCTACTATGTCCATGCCCCACTGATCAAAAGGGTAAGAAACTATAGAGGTTTTCAACAGTTGAGTAGGATGATGTGAAATATTTTGATGCTTCTGACAAGACATACAAGTTCACACAAGTCGAGCCGCATCTTCTTGTAAGGTAGGCCAAAAATACCCGGCTAGTAATATTCTGCGAGCTATAGATCTTCCCCCAGCATGACTACAACATGAGCCCTGATGAACTTCTTATATAATGTAGGGTATATCGTCTGTCCCAATACATTTAAGCAAGGGACTAGAAAAGACTCGTTTATATAGATGATCTCCTACCAGGGTATAACGAATGACTTTCTTCTTAAAGACTCTGGCCTGCTCTATATCTGTAGGTAGAATGCCTTGTTGCATGAATAATATAATGGGTGCTTGCCAATCCCCTTGTATCTCGGCCTTAGCTAACCTCTCAATACAGGACACCAATACTTTCTATTCTACTGGTTTATCCAAGCTCCAAGGTATCACCGCCGATGCGAGTTTTGCTAGTTCATCGGCCACTTTGTTCTCCGATCTAGGTATCTCCTATATGTTAACCCTTTGAAATATGGCTTTTAACTTGTCAAAAGCCTCTGCATATAACTTGAGTCGGTCATTATTGATTTCAAACTTGCCCATAAACTGTTGCGTTGCCAATTGAGAATCCGAGTAAATCTACACCGGTGAAGCCCCTACATGCTGAGCAGCTTGCAATTCAACTATTAGTGCTTCATATTCTGCTTCATTATTAGTGACTCTATAGTTTAGGCGAACAGAAAGTTGGATTCGATCCTCCTTAGGAGATATGAGAAGAATTCCGATCCCACTACCTTGCTTGGTGGAGGATCCATCCACATAAATCTTCCAAATCCCTTCTTCCTCTGGACCTTGTACCTCTACTATAAAATCCGCCAATGCTTGTGCTTTGATGGCCGATCGGGGTTGATATTGTATGTCATATTCACTGAGTTCAGTTGTCTATTTGATCAAACGACCCGATGCCTTAGGATTAAGAAGTACTCAGACAAGAGTACTATTGGTCAATAATATGATGGCGTGTGATAGGAAATAAAGGTGTAATCTTCTAGCCGTCAATACTAGTGCATAGGCTAATTTCTCAATCATAGTATATCTAGACTCAGCTCCTTTTAATAAGTGGCTTGAAAAATATATAGGTTATTGTTCCTTGCCCTCCTGCCTTACCAGTACGGAGCCTACAGCATGCTCATTCGTAGAGAGATAGACCCACAAAGTCTCTCCTACCACAGGCTTAGCTAGGATAGGCAAGGTAGAAAAATAGTCCTTCAATTCTTGGAAAGCTTTATTACATTCTTCATCCCATTGAAACTTAGTGTCCTTCTGAAGTATCTTGAAGAAGTGGAAACTCCGGTCTGCCGAGCGAGAGATGAAACGGGACAAGGCCGTAATTCTGTCGGTCAACCTTTGGGCTTCTTTTATGTTGCGCGGCGGCTCCATGTCCTGGATCACCTTGACCTTGCCGGGATTGGCCTCTATTCCTTGCTCTATGACCATATAGCCCAAAAACTTACCACTTTTGGCTCCAAACAAGCATTTGCAAGGGTTTAGCTTGAGCCCATATTGTCTCAGTGTTCTGCACGTTTCTTCTATATCCCTGCATAAAGCATTAGCCTGAAGAGATTTAATCAATATGTCATGCACATAAACTTCCATATTTCTTCCAATCTATTTTCTGAAGACCTTATTCATGAACCTTTAATATGTTGCCCCTGTATTTTTAGTTCGAAAGGCATAACATTATAACAATAGGTAGCTTCAGAGGTTATGAAACTAACCTTTTCCTGATCCTCTTTAGCGAGGGGGACTTAATGATAGCCCTGATAGACATCCAACATACAAATATACTCACACTCGGCGGTAGAGTCCACCACTTGATCTATGCGAGGAAGGGGATAATAATCTTTTGGATAAACTTTGTTAAGATCCCGGAAATCAATGCATACCCACCACTTGTTCCTGGGTTTAGAAACCAGGACCACATTAGCCAGCCAACTAGGGAACTGTACCTCCCTGATGTAACTTACCTCCATCAGTTTATCTATTTCCTCTTTAATAATTTGATTTTGGTCAGCTCTGAAATCTCTTTTCTTCTGTTTCACGGGCCTAGCATCAGGGTAAACATGCAATGAATGTTCCATTACCAGAGGAGATATGCCTGTGACTTCTTTGGGCATCCAGGAAAATACATCGTTGTTTCGAACAAGACATTGTACTAACTTAGTTTTGAGGAGAAGATCCAGATCGGCAGCTACGTAGGTTATGGCTTTTGGTCGCCGATCTTGTATCTGTATTTCTTCCTTTTCATCATACACCAGGTCGGGCGATCTTTCTTCAATAGCGTTAACTTCCATTCTTTGCATTTTACGGACTATATTAGCTTCCATCTGGATAATCTCTACATAGCATCTACGTGCTAACAATTGATCTCCGCGAACTTCTCCCACCTGGTCATCAACAGGGAACTTCACCTTCTGACAGAACGTAGAAACGACCGCCCTAAACTCGATTAAGGCAGGCCGACCCAAGATGGCATTATACGTAGAAGGTCTATCTATTAACATGAAATAAGATTTTCTAGTTCTTATTAAAGGCTCTTCTCCTAAAGAGATGGCAAGCTTTATCTGACCAAGCGGTTGCACTTCATTGTCGGTAAATCCGTAGAGAGGAGTCATCATGGGTTGAAGCTCACTGGGGTCTATTTGCAATTGATTGAAGGCTGGCTTGAATATAATATTGGCAGAACTTCCTGTATCAATTAAGGTACAGGAAATATTGTAATTGGCTATAACAGCTTTGATTATTAGTGTGTCATCATGAGGTACTTTCACTCCCTCTAGGTCTTTAGGTCCGAAACTAATTTCTGGTCCGGCCGCCTTCTCAGCACCACACCCTACAACATGTATCTACAACCATCGAGCATGTGACTTCCTTGCCCGGTTTGAATCGTCATTCGTAGGACCGCCCGTGATCATATTTATATTGCCTCGCGGGGCGTTGCTCCGATTTTCTTCCTGGCGGGCAGTGATCATTTCGTGTTGTCTTGGTTCGAGCGTCTGAGATACCGCCTGGTATCTGCACTGTATCTTGCTAGGGCTTAGCCACCCGATACTCCATCCCGGGCGGGCTATTCCGTCTCTGGTAGATCAGTCGATTAGGAGATCGTCAGCGGTATCTGCCCTCATTCGTTCGCTGATTCTTTAGGGCAAAATAATTCTCGGTGGAGTGGGTACTTAACATGTGATACGTACACCATCTTCTGGGGATTTCTTATGGTATCTGCACGTGCTGCACTGCGTGCGGTCTTTGCTTAGGCTGTCGCTGTGGTGGGGGAATTGCACGTGCTCCTCGTGGAGGGTGTACAAGAATAGGGGTTTTGTCATTAATCGTCAGCGGAGCAGGGGCAATAGTTTCCTTTTTACGAGCTGCTTGTGCCTCTTCCACATTAATGAATTCTGTGGCTCGATCAATTAATAAATCAAAATTTATAGGTTAATTACGGACTAGGTCCTTGAAAAAGTCATTATCATTAAGTCCATGAGAAAAGGCAGCACTTACCCGGATTTCTGTGGTAGCATTAGGAACATCAACCGCTACTTGATTAAACCTTTTGATGTAGGCCATGATGCTTTCCATAGGCCCCTGTTTGATGAAAAACAGACTCCAAGGGGTCTTGTGATATCTTCGATTACTAGAAAAATGATGGAGAAAATCTTTTCGGAAATCTTTAAAACGCCTGATAGAATTTTTAGGTAGTCTTTTAAACCACCTCTGGGCTGCTCCTCCGAGGTAGTAAGAAACATACGGCATTTAACCCCATCTGTGAATTGCTGCAACAGGGTTGCACTTTCAAACTTGGAGAGATGATCTTCCGGATCAGTTGTCCCAAAATATTCCCCAATGTTTAAAGTCTAATAGCATTTGGGTAGGGGATCGTCAAGGACTCTCCGAGAAAATGGGCTAACAATCCTTTCCGAAGAACTGTCGCTGGTTACCGCTTTTCCTTTGCACTTTTCCTTCATGGGTGCTTCATCTGAAGATTCCTGAAGCACAGGTTTCCGTCCTCCTTGATCCATTAGAGCGCGGAAGAATGTTTGGAGATGACGAGTGGGTGAAACAAGAGCTGGGGTTATATAAGCAATTTCTTCTTCCTCTATACCTTTGTTTCTCCATCGATCTGTGGTGGAAATTGCTGGATTCATCGTTACTGGCAACGTACCCCCAGCATTCACTTGTTGTTGTTGTTGTTGCAATGCTTTTTGGACGCTGGAGTTGATAAGCAACTCCAGATCTTCCCGAGTCATGGTGATGGTGTTAGATTTTCCAGTCTCCTCCATCACGAAGTCTCAGATTCAGGTGAGATTTTCTACAGACGGCGTCAAATTTGATCCTGTCTGAGATCGGCGAGACGGATAGCTAGGGTGGTGCCTAATGATGACCCTGGGGAAGATGAACGACGAGAAGTCCCACGTAGCAAAGTGCTCCTTTGGTGAATAGGATGTGACAACCTCAGTGAATGAATCTCCACAGATCTGCGAAAACCAAAGCAGATCTGAAGAGGAGCCCGGGGAGGAAGATGATGAGGAATAAATCATAGATCTGAAACTCCGATGAATAACTCCGCCTTCCTGCACACCAACCGACCAACCAACAAAGCGTTAGTGGCCTAAGACCGGGATGGGAATCCCTAGCCTGGCCCTTCGACTCTCAAGTCAGTTTTCGGTGAGAAGAAGAAGTAATCTGGAAGAAGATGAAAATTAGGGTTGGAGTTATGTAGGAATGATTACTTACCTGACCAGTGGAGATGATTCCCCTTTTTATACCACCTCACTTGACCTCCACATTCATGAGGTGGACCCCGATTTGTTGAAGTTGGTTATGAGATGACGTAAGTACCACTTGTGAAAATAGTTTAAGGAATCTTTATCGTACCCCAGATGTACCTTCTTTGTCATTTAGGAAACCTGTACAAGCTTCTAGAAGACATTTCCTACCAAATTAGTTAAGCCCTCGTATAATCACAAAGTATTTCCATACGATTTATATGCTAGTGTTTATGAGAAGTTAAACTGTGTAAGATTTGGTAGGCCTCTTTCGATCGGTCGATCTTCACCTGCCGAGCATACTGTGCCTTGTCTGTTGTGGGGCTAAATGCTTCTTCTACTCGACCGGCTGTTCTTGCTCGGCCTTTCCCGGCCTGCCAAACCAAGATACTTGATCGACCTCTTTCTCTCGGTCGGTCTTCACCCACCGAGCTTATACGAGCACTGCTGCTGGACTAGTTTTCCCTCCTCCTTTACTACAAAAATGGGTCCATTCTTCATAACCTGGATCAATGTTAAATGTAGTTCTTCATTTAATTTATATTGTAGAAAACTTGCTGTGTGGTGTCACACAGAAGATCATGTTATCAGTTACTTATTAATTATAAATAATAGCTCATGACCAAAATGGATAGGGACAAACCATTGAAACGGCCGTAGTGTAATTTAGTATTAGTTTATCTTGACTATAAGATTACACTAGTATACTATGAGAGTGTATTGAGCAAGACCATTTGAGGTTGTTCTTTTTATACTGATTGTATAAAAGAATAGGACCTCTGTTATTATGGAAGTACGTACTCTTAATCCCGATATAATGACAAACACATATATTTAGTATTTATTTCTTTAATTTATCAATGAGTGAGATTTAGTTCATTAAATCAATAGGCCCGATAAGTTGGGAAATAATATTATTTATATGGTGTGTTGTTGATTATAAAAGCAATTGTGTCCTAGTTATCTAAGTTGATGATGCCCCCTTGAGGAGCTCATAAGGATTTTCATGTAAACCCTGTAGGTGGACTAAGTCTGGCATGACAATAAAGTTGAGTAGTACTACTCTTGGAGTTAGATATTAATTAAGTGGGTGTCAGTAACTCATTTAATTAATGAACATTCGATATCTTAAATACAGGGAGATTAACGCATTCATGATAAGAAGGAGTCCATAATATAATTTGGGATTGGTGCGGTAGTTCAATAATAACTCTTTAGTGGTATGAGTTATTATTGATGAACTAAGTTGGGTGTTCAGGGCGAACACGGGAAGCTCAAGCTCATCGGGAGACCAAAGCCAATTCCTCCTCTAGGTCCCTATTATAGCCTCTTATATAAAACCTTATATCCACCCAAAGTCCAGCTTCTTAGCCTAAGCTAGGGTCGGACAAGCCTTGCTTGGTGTCCAAGCAAGAGGTCGACCAAGCCAAGCTTCGAGCCCAAGCTAGGGCCGGCCAAGCCTTGCTTGGTGCCCAAGCAAGGGGCTGACCACACATTAATTAGATAAGGAAGTTTTATTTTTTGTTAAAATCTTTCCTTTATAGAGATTCATAAAAAGGATTTAAAAGAATGTTTTTAATTATAAAACTTTCCTTTTTTACATCGGTCACAATAGGAAATAAAAGGAGTTTTTATCTTATTAAAATCTTTCCTTTTATAGAGATCCATAAAAGAGATTTAAAAATGATATTTTAATTATTGAAATATTTCCTTTTATAGACATCCACAAAAGGATTTAAAAGAGGGATTTTAATTTTATAAAACATTCTTTTTATAGCTATCCACAAAAGAGATTTTAAAAGAGAGATTTTAATTTTTGTTTAAAATCTTTCCTTGTTTGATGAAAAGGGTGTGGCCGGCCATGATAGAGGATTAAAAGGAAGTTTTAATTTTGTTTTAGAACTTTCCTTTTTGCATTCACCAAGGATTATAAAATAAGAGGAGGTGGTGCCTTATGGTTTAACACATCTTCTATTTTCTCTTCTTTTCCTTGGTGGCCGACCCTTCATCTTCTTCTTTTCTACTTCTTCTTTGTGGCCGACGGCATCAAGCTTGGAGTTCCATTGGTGGCTGGATACTTGGAGGTGAAGAAAAAGAGAAAGGAGGTTCTCTAGTTGTGATATCCCTTTGGTGGCCGAAATCTTGGAAGGAAGAAGAAGGTTTGGGTGGATTTCATCTTGGTAGATCATCGCCCACACGACGTCCAAGAGGAGGAGAGAAATACAATAGAAGATCAAGAGGTTATTAAATCTTCAAAGAAAGGTATAACTAATTATTAGTTTATGCTTCATAATTAGTTCATATTTTTTGAATGGATCCTGAAATACCAACACAAGAGGCTATCGATTTTAGGCTATTAGTTTTATGTTATCGATTTTGTGTTTCCATTTCATGTTTCGATCATGTGCTTCTATTGAGGTCTCTTTAGTTAAACCAAGGGTTACTGTAAGAGGTTTAAACATTGAATTTCTTTGAAAGGCTTTGTCTAGGAAGTGGTGGATGATCTCATACCCAAGAAGGCCTAGTGCCTCGCCATGTTTAACCTAGAAGCCAATCTTTGAAATAAATGTTTAATTATCTTCTGTAATATGGTTTAACTTCTGATGAACACATCGGTTGAACTTGGAGTAAAAATGTTAAATTTCGTTTCCAATCCAAGTTTAACTTCCGAAGAGCAACTTGGATTAATAATGTTAAGCATCATTTGCAATCCAAGTTTAACTTCAGTAGATCACATGGGTAGATAGGAAAAGGCCTGTGCTTGTACAAAATTTTTGTACAGGGAAAAAGAACGGAATCTAGGTGTAGCAACCAACAAGTAGAAGTTGTCAGCTTTGGAGGAGGAACAAGGGAAAGCTTAGGCCATTGTGATGGATAAAAATATGGTTGGGTAGAGGGTGTTGTCCCAACTAATTCAAGCCTTTGCTTAGACATTGGTCTTTTGGATATCGGGCTAGTGGATCACCTACAAGGAGTCCACCTGGCGCGAGGTTTAGTTGGAGGAGGAACCAAAGTTGGTAAAGAAGCTGGTGAAGTGGTATCTGATGTCGTCTCAATAGAAGGAATAACTGGAGGAAGCACACGAGACATATGTATAAGGAGGCTAGGTCTCATCATATTGAGTGCAAAATGAGAACGACTATGTATTGAAGACTTGGGCTCTTTACCTCGATCATAAGAAATCTCGACCAAGGTGATGGAAATTTGCTCGACGATGGGTAGTGTGGGTAAATTTAAGCTGGAAGATGGTTCTCATGTTACCTTGGTTGAGGGAAGTAGACCAAGGGAGGAAGAGGTTTGATTGAGGCGATGCTCCCTCAGTAAGTCTGTTGGTTGGTCCTAGGAAGATCGTACTGGTTCCACTATACAATAATTTTATACAAGTGTCGAACCTTTCTTAACAACCTATTGTGTTCTTTAGAAATTAAATTCGAAATCACAAATGGAACTTAACATTATTGATTCCAAATTTAACTTATTTGTTCTTAGTGGTTTAGACTTGGATCACAAACGATTCATAACATTATAGAGCCAAATCCACCTAGGTTACAAATTTAATTAAATATTTATTTCAGAAATTGGCTCCCAGGAAAAACATGGCGAGGCACTTGGCCTTCATGGGTATGGGAACATCCACCACCGCCTCGACAAACCTCCCAGACTTTATTAGAATACATAGATTCTATTTCAGAATTCATCACCTTTTGCCAAGATACTGTATCTTTATCTTGGAGAGCTTCATCATACATCCGGGGATTTGGTTCATGTTTACCCGGGATCAAGTCTGAAGACTCTCCCAAAAACATGAATCTCTCAGGTTGCCTTACAACCCTCCCACTACGACGAGGCATTATCTGTAACTGTGCATCATTTGTGACACGTGTTATAGTTTCTTGTGGTACTTCATCTTGTAATGTTGGTACTAAAGTAGACATGTCCTCTCTAATTTCTTCTAGAACAATTTTACTTCTGGGCTTGTGATCCATTATATAGTCTTTTTCTAAAAACTGGGCATTGGTGCTAACAATGACCTTCTGGTCTTTAGGACTATAAAATAAACCACCTTTCGTTCCTCTAGGATAACCCACAAACACGCGAACTTCTGTATGAGATTTCAACTTATCAGCATCTGCTTTCAGCACATGTGCTGGACTACCCCAAATCCGAATATGTCTTAGGCTGGGCTTTCACCCATTCCATAATTCTGTGGGAGTAGAGGGTACTGATTTAGAAGGTACCAAGTTCAAAATGTGCGCTGTCGTTTCCAGAGAGTAACCCCAAAATGAATTTGGTAATTCTGAATAACTCATCATCGATCTAACAATCTCCATAAGGGTCAT
This sequence comes from Zingiber officinale, assembly GCF_018446385.1. NCBI lineage: Eukaryota > Viridiplantae > Streptophyta > Magnoliopsida > Zingiberales > Zingiberaceae > Zingiber > Zingiber officinale. The sequence goes on along the minus strand of NC_055990.1, from coordinate 64,255,372 downwards.
ATTCCTTCGTTCTGCCACACCATTCTGTTGGGGTGTACCAGGTGTGGACATTTGGGATTGAATCCCGGCCTCTGATAAGTAATTCCTAAACTCTCCTAAGAGGTATTCACCATCATGATCAGACCGTAGTGTCTTGATACTTTTACCATGACGTTTCTCCACATCAGCCTTAGATTCTTTGAATTTATCAAAGCACTCAGACTTGCGGCGCATCAAGTAAATGTATCCATATCTTGAATAATCGTCGATGAAAGAGACAAAGTATTCGAAGCCACCTCTTGCCTGGATAACCATAGGACCACACGAATCAGAATGAACCAATTCTAACACATCTTTGGCTCTATACCCTTTGGCCTTAAAAGGTCTCTTGGTCATTTTACCTTCCAAGCAGGATTCACACGTTGGAAAGTTTTCCAACACTAATGAACCCAAGAGTCCATCGGCTATTAGCCTTTGAATTCTACTCAAGTTAATATTTCCAAGCCTTAGATGCCATAGATATGTTTGGTTCATTTTCGAAGGTTCTTTTCTCTTATTAGAGTTAGAAGATGTGTTATTAATTTCCTTTTGTTGCTTTGTAGGAGAAATTGGATTTAGAATATACAAATTGCCAACTAATGCACCGGAATAGATAATAACCCTATTTCTCTTGATAACCACATTGTTATTAAAAGAAACAAAATATCCATCCAAATACAGTTTAGAAACTGAAATTAAATTCTTTATGAAACTGGGTACATAAAGACAATTTCTTAAAACAAAACTTCTATTCCTATCAAATGATAGGTAGACGTCTTCCACTGCAATAGCCGCCACCTTAGTAGCATTGCCCATGTAGACGGTCATCTCTCCTTCAAATAGTCGTCGAGTTTCCTGGAACCCCTACAAAGAATTACAGACATGATCAGTGGCTCCCGTATCTACACTATAGGTGCTGGTAGATAACACTACTAAACATGTTTAAACTGTAAAATACAGCACCCAAATAAGATTTAAATAATAAGGTTATTGGACAAATAATCTTATTGGATTTTCCAGGAATTTTTAGGAATTTTTCGAGAATTAAACGGAGTCCGTTATGACCTGTTTTGAGGGGATGGATTCGGGGCTAGGTGGAGGCCTGTTTGGCGCACCATTTAGTTGGGAGTTGATTATTTTAATTAACCCAAGGTTATATTTAATTGCCTAGGTTTTATTTTCGCCGAATTCCTTCTCATTTTCCCCGATTTCTTCTCTCCCTCGCGCGAGTTTCCTTCTCCCGAGCCCTCTCTCGCGACTTCTTCTCGCTCGATCGCCGGTCGCCACGAGCTCATCGCCAACAATGATCCCCCTCCAGCGTGCCTAGGCCGAGTCTCCCTCTTCCCTCTCCCTCCCGAGGCATGGAGTCTTTCTTCCTCTCTTCTCCTCTTCACCGTCGGCGCAACCATCTTTTCTCCTGATCTCATCACCGTGCCCTAGATTATTGATGCCGAATCTCTCTTGTCGAGCTCTCCCGACCATGTCACGCCACACAGTGTAGCCGGTTCACCGCGAGCACCAGCGACACTGCTTCTTCCCTTCCGGTCAACAGTCGCCGTCCCTTTCCTGCGCCTGATCACCGACCACCAGAGCTTGACCTTTAATTGCTTACCTAGCTTCAAGATTGATGCTAGGCCTGATCCCGGTTCTGATGTGAAGTGTCCGACCAAGCTGTATTGATCCAGCAATGTGACCAAAAGGTGAGATTTGATCTTGTGCTTAACAGGTGTTCGACAAAATGCCTTAAGTGTCTTGGCTTCTCTGTTTGGGCCAGACTCGCTGCAAATTGGTGGGGAAGCTCCATTTCTTTCTCCACGGCAACTTCAGATATCTTCATCAAAGGATGTGGATCTGTCTTAGGTTAAGGTAAGACATATGTTATTAATTTTTCGGAGGTTGGATTTCATTTTTGGTTTTTGGGAGATTGTGAGTGTGGTTTTGTTTATTGGATTCTAGCAGATACAGTGCTGTATGGTTTCTTCTTGGATTGTTGTTCTTGGAAGAATTGGAGTATAAGTTTCTTTTGTAGCATTCGAGCAGAGGCTGCTACTGGATTTACTGGTATACCTCTCGGATAGGTGCGTGTGTTCTCTGTAGCTTATGGATAGGGAGTCATAGGGCTGTGAGCTGCTGGATTTGCTACTATTTCCCAAGGTAATTGATGTTCCAATGAAGTGTTTCGGTTGGTTTCATTAGTATGTGTTATTATGTGGTGATTTGGTTAGTTGTTGATGATGAGGTTAGGTTGATGTGGATTTATGATGGAGATTCGATCTTATGATGGGTTTTGTGGTTGATATCATTATGTAGTGGTTTGGTTAGCATTGATCTATGGTTGTTTAAATTGGTTGGACTATGGAGTTATTTGGGTTATTGAATCTAATGTAGTTATTATTGATGGTGAAAGAGATTAGTCCATTTTATTGAGATAAAACAAGTAGAGTTGATTCATGATGTCTAATAGGTGATACAATGGATTAAATGATGGATTTATAGATTTTGAATATGATTGAGAAGATTAAAGGAATCATAGATGTGTGTAATTGTTGTTAATCATTTCGATTAGGGTTTCCCCTAATTAGTTTGAGTTTTAGAGTTTAGCTAGTTATAGCATATGTGGTTAGCTAAACTGTATTTTGTGTGATTTGCAGGGCGTTAGTTTGAGACGAGCGTCTCAACAGGGGATTGTTTAGCTTGATCTACATTTAAGGCGGGTACTTCTTGTTTTACCTCTTTAGTATTTTGATCCTAGTGCATGAGCTTTATGTTCGGATAGTTGCTGTATCTATCTTGACTCCACTCTTATTTTTCCTGCGTTTGATACTTCCACTAAATCTTTGAGCTACTCGTTTCTGTATCTATACAGTCTCTCGTTGCTATCGATGATATTTACCAGATACTATAGTACTAGGTATTGGATACCAGATACCAAACATTTGGTAGTAGGTATTGGATATATGGACACCTGATACCATGTTTACCTGCTTTGATTTCATGTTTATTTACACACCTTGCTGAGCATGCTGGCTTCATGTAGCATACCTATTTTCTGTTTATATATATATGATGACTGCTGCATTATTCGCATCATGTCATTGCATGCATGCCGGCGACCATGTCTCCCTTGTGGTTGAGAGGGTCATTGGCCTGGGCCGCACGCTCGGCCACTCATGGGTAGTGGTAGCTGGAGCGTGCCGCTTATCCTGTCCTGCCACACTCGGTCACTCATGGGTAGTGGCGGCTGGAGTTGCGGCAGCAGGGACCCCCGTCGCAGACGTAGCTATTCAGCTACTATGCACCTGTCCATCCGGTCACTCGAGAGTAGTGGCGGCCTTTGGGTGGTACAGTTTGTCATCGATCCGACCTCTCGACCATACAGGGGTCGTGGTGCAAAGAGGTGGGCGGGGTGACCATCCGTACATACGCTGTTGTTATTATATCTGCTAGTTGTTTACTTATGCTGTTGTTGCTTATCTATGCTGTTGTTGCTAGATTATACTGCTGTTGTTTATTTATGCTGTTATGCTTACATAGGTTGAGATTTATACCTGTGATATGTGTTTAGACACTGGCCTACTTACTGTTGACATGTATATACCTCACATGATACCATGTAGTTATGAGCAGTACTGTATCAGGACTTTGCTACACTTTACCTTCTACCACTAGCCTAGGATATGGTTTCAGGTATGGACACTTATTATGATATCACTGTAGTATCTGGTATTTCCATACGAGACTGTATACCTTTGTATCTCTAGTTCTTTACCATACTCATGCACTATATATCTATTACCCGCTGAGTTTTTATACTCACCACCCGGCATATTGGTAATTTCACCAGGCAACAGGTAAAGGAGTTATGGAGTCGCCTGGAGATCCTGTCCGCCAATCCCACATCATATTCGAGGATGACCTTACGATTTTTGTATTTCTTACGTTATTTGTAGTTTGGGTTTTGTATTTGTTTGTGTATTTGTATTCTCTTGTATTTGGTTTGATATTATTGTGTCAAGCCGAGCCGGCTCGCAGTTAGTTACTTTATGTTTTGTGATCGTTGTTTATGCTTTCCGCTGTGTTGATTTAGTACAGCCGTGTGGGCTGATTCATATATTTATATAACTGCGTGGTTGTATTTATTTCTGTTCCAGCCGAGTGGGCTGGTTATATAACTGTGTGGTTGTGTCGATATTTTTCAACCGTATGTGGCTGATGTATTTTGTATGTATGTATGTCTTAGATTGTCACTGATACAGGGGAGATGCTGCCGAAATTTTTCGGTAAGGACTCCTCTGGGGGCGTGACAATTTTTTGGTATCAGAGCCACAGGTTTTACGAGGCCTATTTTCGTTTGTTTTTTTGTGATTTGGTTTCTCGATGTGACTTTTAGGGTTTTGGGACCAGGCAGTGACTGGATTCTCCAAGATAAAGGAGGTATGTTTGCATATCATTATCTTACATGTCTGTTAGTGCATGCATAGTTGTTATGTTAGTTATGTTATGTATTAGTATGCTTTTGTTAGTACCTGTCTAGTTGTTGGTAGCATACATCAAATATGTTGGGTTAATCACTGATCACGGTTGACCCTACTAGAGATCAAGGAATACAGTCTCATAGGACTTCTTTTACCATACCACTAGTGTTATTAATTTTTGTTATCACTAGTCTAGTAGTGGTTAGTATATGCTAAATATCATATTGTTTCGGTTCGTAGAGAACCAATTTCCTCGTATTGATTTGGTTCATAGAGATCCGATTTACCCTTATTGACTTCGGTAGTAGAGGTTTGATTTATCCTAGTTGGTTCGATTTGTAGAGGACCAGTTTACTCTTGTTGCGGTTAGTAGAGGACCGATCTACCTTGGTTGACTTGATCAGTAGAAGATTGATCCGTTCATGTCGGTGTAGGTGGTAGAGTACTGAGTTACTTTTATTAGTTCGGTTGTAGAAGATCGATTCACTCTATTTTATAGAGATTCGGATCTTTGGGTTATGTGTGTTGGTTAGATAACCTAAAAGTCACATTTGAGTTCATGACTTGTACAGACGAAGAGTTGACTAAGTTAGCTGCATACCATTACTGGCTTGACTAGTCTGTACATGATCGAGGTATCCTATTCTATGGAGACTTTGATCATGAACTGTATGTACCTGGTAGGATGACCTTGAGGGTACATTTGGATAGATGACCCCCACTGACGTGGAAAAGTGTGGAGCTAGTTGTTTAACACTTACGAGATACAATCGTTATAGGGTGTATGAATTGGTAAGCACATTCAGATACTAGAGTGCAGTTGAGCGCATGTTATGATGGATTTTGTTGTGAGATTACATAGGACATGGAGAGGATACGAAGCGTTGGGAAATCAGTGATTGGTTGATGAATTTGCTCTATAGCTATTGATTTGTAGGATGAATTCTTTAGATTGAGTAGCAGGAGTATATGGTAGAGAGATTACCGGACCTCAGGATATATCTCTGAGTATCGAATTGGATGGAGATTCATGATTCACATCACGATAGAGTCAAATTTTACAGCAGACCATGAGTATAAAGTTTTGTTTTAGAACCGCTTTACATCTTTAGACAGATGAACAGACTTAGAGCTTAATGTGGATGTTAGAGGATCTACTGACACTAGGAGTTGTGGATTTTGGAGATGATTGATTTACTCACAGTTAGCTAGACAGCAGTGTGAGAGTAGCGGAAGCAGGGTGAGCACATAACCCACAGAGTTATCTCTTTCGAATGGAGATTTATTGATGATATTTGGATGGAGCTGTATATGAGTATGTTGCTGGATTGTTACACTAAGATGTGGATCCCTGAGTTGAGCAGTAAATTTGGGGACCAAATTTTTATTAGTGGGGGAGAATGTAAAACACAGCACCCAAATAAGATTTAAATAATAAGGTTATTGGACAAATGATCTTATTGGATTTTCCAGGAATTTTTAGAAATTTTTCGGGAATTAAACGGAGTCCGTTATGACCCGTTTTGAGGGGATGGATTCGGGGCAAGGTGGAGGCCTGTTTGGCGCACCATTTAGTTGGGAGTTGATTATTTTAATTAACCTAAGGTTATATTTAATTGCCTAGGTTTTATTTTCACCGAATTCCTTCTCATTTTCCCCGATTTCATCTCTCCCTCGAGCGAGTTTCCTTCTCCCGAGCCCTCTCTCGCGACTTCTTCTCTCTCGATCACTGGTCGCCACGAGCTCATCGCCGGCAATGATCCCTCCTCCAGCGTGCCTAGGCCGAGTCTCCCTCTTCCCTCTCCCTCCCGAGGCATGGAGTCTTTCTTCCTCTCTTCTCCTCTTCACCGTCGGCGCAACCATCTTTTCTCCTGATCTCATCACCGTGCCCTAGATTATTGATGCCGGATCTCTCTTGTCAAGCTCTCCCGACCATGTCACGCCACACAGTGTAGCCGGTTCACCGCGAGCACCAGCGACACTGCTTCTTCCCTTCCGGCCAATAGTCGTCGTCCCTTTCCCGCGCCTGATCGCCGACCACCAGAGCTTGACCTTTAACTGCTAACCTAACTTCAAGATTGATGCTAGGCCTGATCCCGGTTCTGATGTGAAGTGTCCGACCAAGCTGTATTGATCCAGCAATGTGACCAAAAGGTGAGATTTGATCTTGTGCTTAACAGGTGTTCGACAAAATGCCTTAAGTGTCTTGTCTTCTCTGTTTGGGCCAGACTAGCTGCGAATTGGTGGGGAAGCTCCATTTCTTTCTCCACGGCAACTTCAGATATCTTCATCAAAGGATGTGGATCTGTCTTAGGTTAAGGTAAGACATATGTTATTAATTTTTCGGAGGTTGGATTTCATTTCTTGTTTTTGGGAGATTGTGAGTGTGGTTTTGTTTATTGGATTCTAGCAGATACAGTGCTGTATGGTTTCTTCTTGGATTGATGTTCTTGGAAGAATTGGAGTATAAGTTTCTTTTGTAGCATTCGAGCAGAGGCTGCTACTGGATTTACTGGTATACCTCTCGGATAGGTGCGTGTGTTCTCTGTAGCTTATGGATAGGGAGTCATATGGCTGTGAGCTGCTGGATTTGTACTATTTCCCAAGGTAATTGATGTTCCAATTAAGTAGTTCGGTTGGTTTCATTAGTATGTGTTATTATGTGGTGATTTGGTTAGTTGTTGATGATGAGGTTAGGTTGATGTGGATTTATGATGGAGATTCGATCTTATGATGGGTTTTGTGGTTGATATCATTATGTAGTGGTTTGGTTAGCATTGATCTATGGTTGTTTAAATTGGTTGGACTATGGAGTTATTAGGGTTATTGAATCTAATGTAGTTATGATTGATGGTGAAAGAGATTAGTCCATTTTATTCAGATAAAACAAGTAGAGTTGATTCATGATGTCTAATAGGTGATACAATGGATTAAATGATGGATTTATAGATTTTGAATATGATTGAGAATATTAAATGAATCATAGATGTGTGTAATTGATGTTAATCAATTCGATTAGGGTTTCCCCTAATTAGTTTGAATTTTAGAGTTTAACTAGTTATTGCATATGTGGTTAGCTAAACTGTATTTTGTGTGATTTGCAGGGTGTTAGTTTGAGACGAGCGTCTCAACAGGGGATTGTTTAGCTTGATCTACATTTAAGGTGGGTACTTATTGCTTTACCTATTTAGTATTTTGATCCTAGTGCATGAGCTTTATGTTCGGATAGTTGCTGTATCTATCTTGACTCCACTCTTATTTTTCCTGCGTTTGATACTTCCACTCAATCTTTGAGCTACTCGTTTCTGTATCTATACAGTCTCTCGTTGCTATCGATGATATTTACCAGATACTATAGTACTAGGTATTGGATACCAGATACCAGACATTAGGTAGTAGGTATTGGATATATGGACACCTGATACCATGTTTACCTGCTTTGATTTCATGTTTATTTACACACCTTGCTGAGCATGCTGGCTTCATGTAGCATACCTATTTTCTGTTTATATATATATGATGACTGCTGCTTTATTCGCATCATGTCATTGCATGCATGCCGGCGACCATGTCTCCCTTGTGGTTGAGAGGGTCATTGGCCTGGGCCGCACGCTCGGCCACTCATGGGTAGTGGTAGCTGGGGCGTGCCGCTTGTCCTGTCGTGCCACACTCGGTCACTCATGGGTAGTGGCGGCTGGAGTTGCGGCAGCAGGGATCCCCGTCGCAGACGTAGCTATTCAGCTACTATGCACCTGTCCATCCGGTCACTCGAGAGTAGTGGCAGCCTTTGGGTGGTACAGTTTGTCATCGATCCGACCTCTCGACCATACAGGGGTCGTGGTGAAGAGAGGTGGGCGGGGTGACCATCCGTACATACGCTATTGTTATTATATCTGCTGGTTGTTTACTTATGCTGTTGTTGCTTATCTATGCTCTTGTTGCTAGATTATACTGCTGTTGTTTATTTATGCTGTTATGCTTACATAGGTTGAGATTTATACTTGTGATATGTGTTTAGACACTGGCCTACTTACTGTTGACATGTATATACCTCACATGATACTATGTAGTTATGAGCAGTACTGTAGCAGGACTTTGCTACACTTACCTTCTAACACTAGCCTAGGATATGGTTTCAGGTATGGACACTTATTATGATATCACTGTAGTATCTGGTATTTCCATACGAGACTGTATACCTTTGCATCTCTAGTTCTTTACCATACTCATGCACTATCTGTCTATTACCCGTTGAGTTTTTATACTCACCACCCCGCATATTGGTAATTTCACCAGGTAACAGGTAAAGGAGTTATGGAGTCGCCTGGAGATCCTGTCCGCCAATCCCACGTCACATTCGAGGATGACCTTACGATTTTGGTATTTCTTACGTTATTTGTAGTTTGGGTTTTGTATTTGTTTGTGTATTTGTATTCTCTTGTATTTGGTTTGATATTATTGTGTCAAGCCGAGCCGGCTCGCAGTTAGTTACTTTATGTTTTGTGATCGTTGTTTATGCTTTCCGCTGTGTTGATTTAGTACAGCCGTGTGGGCTGATTCATATATTTATATAACTGCGTGGTTGTATTTATTTCTGTTCCAGCCGAGTGGGCTGGTTATATAACTGCGTGGTTGTGTAGATATTTTCCAGCCGTATGTGGCTGATGTATTTTGTATGTATGTATGTCTCAGATTGTCACCGATAAAGGGGAGATGCTGCCGAAATTTTTCGGTAAGGACTCCTCTGGGGGCGTGACATAAACTACTAGAGAATAAGATATACCTTTATTATTTTGGTTCTTACGAGGACAATCTGGCATCCAATGTCCCGACTGCTTACAAATGAAGCACTTGCCTTTCGGGTTCATCATTCGAGCTTTTGGTCTTGTACCTAGAGGTTTATTCACCTTCTTTGCTTAGACAGCCTGTTTCTTCTTCTTCTTGCCTTTCGACTTAGAAGTAGAAACATTTTCAGCGAAGTGAATCTGAGAACTGTGACAAAATATACTTCTGCTACCTGTAGTTCTGTTAGAAGTTCCGCCAACATATTCTCCCTTTTGTTCATGTTATAGTTCAGGCAGAACTGCTCAAAACTTCTGGGTAGCGTTTGGAGAATAATATCGACCTGGGTTTCCCCATCGATTTCTCCTCCAAGGATCTGTATTTCATTCAGATAAGCCATCATCTTGAGGATATGATCCCTTACGGGTGTCCCCTCTGACATGGTGGTTGTCATTAACTTTCTCATTGCCTCTTGTCTAGCAACCCAACTCAGGTGTTCGAAGAGTTCTTTGAGATTGTTCATCATGTCATAAGTAGTTGGTAAATCCTGATACTGATGTTGCAACACATTTGACATTGAAGCCAAAATGTAACACCGCGCCATCTCATTTGCCTTTACCCATTTCTTATGAGCCTCAATCTCCTCTTTACTAGAATCGCTATTCGGCACATTAGGGTAGACCTCTAACAATACAAACTTATAACCTTCAGCAGTTTGGACAATATCCAGATTTATTTTCCAATCTATGTAGTTTGGACCAGTAAGTTTGTTCTCTTTCAGTATAATGGCCAGTGGGTTGAAAGTCATCTTAAGAATCACAAAACAAACTTTGGTCAAGACTCTAAATTTAAAATAATATTGACTCCTCAAACAATACTATTTAAATTAACCAACACCTCAAATCACCATGAATTTTGCATGCCACGATAGTATGGACGTATACAAAACCAAGCATTTGTAAGAGGAGGTTTTACCCATAAATTTTATTCTTGTCAAACTAACTTTATGACAAATAAAATTAATAGTTGGGTTTTCTTCAGTCACACAAATAATAGCAGAGACTCCGATGGGGAGGATACTATTAGATGTGCCTAAGTGTATACAATTACTTGATACTTAGTCCATTAAATAAGATTGTGCCCCTTCCAATGGGGAAGATCACACACTCCTAATTAATTTCCTATAGTCATTCAAAATGAAAGTTTGATCTAGTGATCCACAAACAAACTCATCCGATATGGAGGAAGGCACTCAGAACCAACGCACAAGTTTGTTTGCATCACTTACAAACCTGTAATGGAGACCGTGTAATTTATTTAAAAATCCCTCTCCCACTTAGTTATTTAAGGTGAGGAATTTTAACCTAGCAAGCACACATCACACACATCATAGTAAATAAAAGCAATAAATATGGAAATTAATTTTTCAACTATTATGACCTTTTCCATCACTGTCCTTCGTGTGCTACCAACCCTAGCTGCTGCCATCTTTAGCCACCGCCATCGGGTCAAGTCGTCGCATCTATCTTACTTCTTATTCCACTGCACCTCTGGTCCTCAAATAGTCCCATGCCTCGCAAGGATATGATCCGCGAAAAAATAGAATTTTACATATATCGATCCTATATTCCATGAGGGAATGTACATGAAGTCTAGATCGAAACAAAAAGTAAAATCCTAGGGCTAATAGGGCTCCTGATGTATTTAGTATTACAATCATGCAGACACAATAAAAGGCCCTTGACATGTCCAAGGGTCCAATCACACACAATATCTATAAGTCATAATACTTGGAGACTGCAACACAGAATTAGCACATCCTACTACTATCCTGCCTAAATTATGTATGACATGTGCATAATTTAACTCAAAACCAATCACACAGAGGAAAATCCTAGCTCTGATACCAATTGTTGGTTGGTGTTAGGAAGATCGTCACGGTTCCACTGTATAAAAAATTTATACAAGTGTCGAACCTTTCCTAACAACCTATTATGTTATTTAAAAATTAAATTCGGAATCGCAAACGGAACTTAACATTATTAATTCCAAATTTAACTTATTTTTTCTTAGTGGTTTAGACTTGGATCGCAAACGATGCTTAACATCATTGATCCAAATCCACCTATGTTATAAATTCAATTAAATATTAATTTCAGAAATCGGCTTCCAGGTTAAACATGACGAGGCACTAGGCCTTCTTGGATATGGGAGCAACCACAACTTCCTAGACAAAGCCTTTCAATGAAATTTAATATTTAATTTCCTTATATAACTATAGGTTTAACCAAAAGGAACAATCAAATCACAAATTTGAAAAAACAAAACAAAAGAAACACAACTTCGAATATCTAATCCGAAAATCTAGAATCACTAGCCTCTTATGTTTGGAATTCATACAAAGAAAACTAGTATGATGCGAAAAACAATTACTAGTTATACCTTTCTTTGTAAGCAATAATCTCTTGATCTTCTACCGTATTCCTCTTCTTATCCCGGACATTGTGTGGGCAACGATCTATCGAGATGAGAACCACCAAGCCTCCTTTCTTATAGCAAGATTCGGCCACCAACCAATGAGCTCCAAGGGATGCAAGAGTAAAGCCTCCTTTCTCTCCTTCTTCTCCAAGCTAGAACCGGCCACCAAATACCCCCTAGTATTGATGCTGCCGGCCACCAAGGAAAAAGAGAAAAGGTGAAGAGCAAGGACTATGGCCGGCCACCACCAAGGAAGAGAGGGAGGAAAATAGAATAGAGTTGTATCTCATGAGGGCATCCACTCCCTCTCTTTTATTATCCTTGGTCTTGACAAATAAGGAAAATTTAAATAAAAGCTTCCTTATTTTCTTTGCCATGAAAAGGAAAATTTAATTGATTAAAAACAATTTCCTCTTCTTATATTAAATGGCCGGCCACCTCATAGCTCCAAGCAAGGAAAGTTTTAATAACACAAGAATTAAAACTTCCTAATTTGCTTCCGAAATTTTAATAAAAATTTTTCTAATAATTTTTCCCTTCATGGTTGGTTATAAAAAGAAATTTTATAAAATAAAATATCTCTTTTAAAACATGTGGATGATTTCCAAAAAGGAAAGTTTTCTCTAAAATTAAAATCTTCCTTTCAATCTACAAATAAGGAAAGATATCAAATCTTTTCTTAATCTTTTGAAGAAACTTATAAAAGGAAATATTTAATTTTAAAACTCTCTTTTTAAATCATGAACATGATTACAAAAAAGGAAAGTTTTATCAAAAAATTATAATCTTCCTTTAAACTACAAATAAGGAAAGAAATCAAATCTTTCACTTAATCTTTTGTAGAAGGAAAGATTTAAATTTTAAACTCTCTTTTAAAACTATGATATCCACATAAGAAAAGATTTTAAATAAAATCTCTTTTATTTTTCTAGTGGTTGGCCACCTAAGCTTGGGATCCAAGATTTGGGCGGCCACCTAAAATTGGCTCCACCCTTAGCTTTGGCCGGCCCTAGCTTGGGCTCCAAGCTAGCTTGGTTGGCCACCTCAAGGTGGATAGAAAGGCGGGTGTGCGGTGGGTATAATTCTCTATATACAAGAGGCTACGGTAGGGACTGAGAGGAGGAATTAGTTTTGGTCTCCCGATGAAATTAAGCTTCCCGTGTTCACCCCGAACACCCAACTTAATTTCATCAATAATAATTCATACCAGTAAAGAATTATTATTGAACTACCGCACCAATCCCAAATTACATTTTGGGCTACTTATTATAAGTGTGTTAGTCTCCTTGTGTTTAAGATGTCGAATGCCCACTAATTAAACGAGTCAGTGACAACTCACTTAATTAATATCTCAATCCAAGAGTAGTATCACTCAACTTTATCGTCATGTCGGACTAAGTCCACCTGCAGGGTTTAACATGACAATCCTTATGAGCTCCTCTTGGGGACATTATCAACCTAGATTACTAGGACACAGTTTCTTTTTATAATCAACAACACACACTATAAGTAATATCATTTTCCTAACTTATCGGGCCTATTGATTTACCGAACTAAATCTCACCCTTTGAAAAGTCAATGAAATAAATAATAAATATATGTGTTTGTTATTATATTAGGATTAAGAGCACACACTTCCATAATAACTAAGGTCTTGTTTTTTTAATAAGTTAGTATAAAAAAACTTACCTTAAATGGTCCTGCTCAATACACTCAGAGTGTACTAGTGTAATTTATTAGTCAAGATAAACTTATACTTAATTAAACTACGACTATTCCAATGGTTTGTTCCTTTCCATCTTAGTCGCGAGCTACTGTTTATAATTTATAAAGAATGGATAACATGATCTTCTGTGTGTGACACCACACACCATATTATCTACAATATAAATTAATTGAACAACTACACTTAGCATAAATGTAGACATTTTTTACCAATGTGATTCTTTATTTCAAAATAAATGTTTACAAAAGCTAGGCTTTTAGTATACTCTCTAACAATCTCCCACTTATACTAAAAGACTAAGTTGTCATATCTGCTTCCAAACATCTGATTCTCATCCCCTCCACATGCCGATCAAAAGCTTTCGCCGGAAGGGCCTTAGTAAAAGGATCAGCCAGGTTATCTGCTGATGTAATCTTGGCGACAACAACTTCTCCTCGCTTGACGATGTCTCGTATCAAGTGGTACTTGCGCTCTATATGTTTACTCGCCTTATAGGCTCGTGGTTCATTCAAGTTTGCAACTGCACTGCTATTATCACAATAAATTGGAATGATTTTAGGCAAACCAGGAATCACATCTAAGTCCATTAGGAAGTTCCTAAGTCATACAGCTTCTTTGGCTGCCTTAGAGGCTGCCACATACTCAGCTTCCATGGTTGAGTCTGAAACACATTTCTGCTTAACACTCCTCCATGTAATGGCTCCACCTCCTAAAGTAAACTTATAGCCTGATGTAGACTTACTATTGTCCCTATATGATTGGAAGTCTGAATCTGTGTAACCCACAGGAGTAAATCATCTACTTGGTAAACTAGCATATAATCTCTAGTCCTTCTCAGGTACTTCAATATATGCTTTACAACAGTCTAATGTCCTTGTCCAGGGTTACTTTGGTATCTGCTAACCATGCCCATGGCAAAATAGATATACGGTCTTGTACACAGCATTGCATACATTAGGCTTCCCACAACCGAAGCATAAGGAACTGCCTTCATGTCCTCTATCTCCTTTGATGTCTTTGGAGACATCTCTTTAGATAAAACTACTCCATGTCGAAAAGGTAAGAAACCTTTCTTGGAGTTTTTCATGCAAAAACGAGCAAGGATTGTATCTATATATGAAGCTTGAGATATGCACAACATCCTTTTCTTACGATCCCTTATGACTTTGATCCCAAGAATGTGTGCACATTCTCCTAAGTCCTTCATATCGAATTATTTGGACAACTATACCCTTATGTCTGATAACACTTTGACATTGTTGCCAATTAACAAAATGTCATCTACATATAATACAAGAAATACCACCACGTTTTCGTTACACTTCTTGTATACACAAGACTCATCCGGATATTGAATAAATCCATATGACTGGATTACTTCATTAAACCAGATGTTCCAAGATCTTGAAGCTTGCTTCAGTCCATAAATGGACCGATTGAGCTTGCACACTAGATGCTCGTTGCCTTTTTCAATAAACCCCTCTGGTTGCTTCATATGGATATTTTCTTCATGACTTCCATTATGGAAAGATATCTTGACATCCATTTGCTAAACCTCATAATCCATATGAGCGGCAATAGATAAGAGTATCCGAATAGATTTAAGCATGGCTACCGGTGAAAAAGTTTCCTCATAATCGATTCCCTCTTTCTGAGTGTACACTTTCGGAACAAGCCTTGCTTTAAAGGTTTCTACCTTCCCGTCTGTCCCTCTTTTCCTTTTGTAGATCCACTTGCATCCAACGACTTTTACACTATTTGGTGGTTCTACAAGCTCCCGGACTTTATTAGAATACATAGATTCTATTTCAGAATTCATCGTCTTTTGCCAAGATACTGTATCTTTATCTTGGAGTGCTTCGTCATACGTCCGAGGATCAGGTTCATGTTTACCCGGGATTAATTCTGAAGACTCTCCCAAAAACATGAATCTCTCAGGTTGCCTTACAACCCTCCCACTATGACGAGGCACTATCTGTAACTGTGCATCATTTGTGACACGTGATACAGTTTCTCGTGGTACTTCATCTTGTACTGTTGGTACTAAAGTAGACATGTCCTCTCTAATTTCTTCTAGAACAATTTTACTTCTGGGCTTGTTATCCATTATATAGTCTTCTTCTAAAAACTGGGCATTGGTGCTAACAATGACCTTCTGGTCTTTAGGACTATAAAATAAACCACCTTTCGTTCCTCTAGGATAACCCACAAACACGCGAACTTCTGTACGAGATTCCAACTTATCAGCATCTGCTTTCAGCACATGTGCTAGACTACCCCAAATTCGAATATGTCTTAGACTAGGCTTTCACTCATTCTATAATTCTGTGGGAGTAGAGGGTACTGATTTAGAAGGTACCAAGTTCAGAATGTGCGCTGTCGTTTCCAAAGCGTATCCCCAAAATGAATTTGGTAATTCTGAATAACTCATCATCGATCTAACCATCTCCATAAGAGTTCTATTCCTTCGTTATGCCGCACCATTCTGTTGGGGTGTACCAGGTGCGTACAATTGAGATTGAATCCCGACCTCTGTTAAGTAATTCTTAAACTCTTCTAAGAGGTATTCGCCACCATGATCAAACCGTAGTGTCTTGATACTTATACCATGACGTTTCTCCACATCAGCCTTATATTATTTGAACTTATCAAAGCACTTAAACTTGCGGCGCATCAAGTAAATGTATCCATATCTCGAATACTCGTCTATGAAAGAGACAAAGTATTCGAAGCCACCTCTTTCCTGGATAAACATAGGACCACATAAATCAGAATGAACCAATTCTAACACATCTTTGGCTCTATACCCTTTGGCCTTAAAAGGTCTCTTGGTTATTTTACCTTCCAAGTAGGATTCACACGTTGGAATGTTTTCCAGCACTAATGAACCCAAAAGTCCATCGACTATTAGCCTTTGAATCCTACTCAAGTTAATATGACCAAGCTTTAGATGCCATAGATATGTTTGGTTCATTTCTAAAGGTTCTTTTCTCTTATTAGAGTTAGAAGACGTGTTATTAATTTTCATTTGTTGCTTTGTAGGAGAAATTAGATTTAGAGTATACAAATTGCCAACCAATGAACCAGAACAGATAATAACCCTATTTCTCTTGATAACCACATTATTATTAAAAGAAACAAAATATCCATCCAAATACATTTAAAAAACTGAAATTAAATTTTTTCTGAAACTGGGTACATAAAGACAATTTCTTAAAACTAAACTTCTATTGCTATCAAATGATAGGTAGACGTCTCCCACTGCAACAGGCACCGCCTTAGTAGCATTGCCCATGTAGACGGTTATCTCTTCTTCATATAGTCATCAGGTTTTCGTATCTACACTATAGGTACTGGTAGATAATACCGCTAAACATGTTTCAACTACTAGAGAATGAGATATACCTTTATTGTTCTGGTTCTTATGAGGACAACCTGCCTTCCAATGTCCCGACTGCTTGCAAATGAAGCACTTGCCTTTCGAGTTCTTCATTCTTGCTTTTGGTCATGTACCTAGAGGTTTATTCACCTTCTTTACTGAGACAACCTATTTCTTCTTCGTCTTGCCTTTCGACTTGGAATAAAAACATTTTCAGCGAAGTAAATCAGAGAACTGTGACGAAACATACCTACTGCTGCCTGTAGTTCTGTCAGAAGTTCCGCCAACGTACACTCCCAATTGTTCATGTTATAGTTCAAGTGGAACTGCTCAAAATGTTTAGGTAGCGTTTGGAGAATAATATCGACCTAGGTTTCCCCATCGATTTCTCCTCCAAGGATCTATATTTCGTTCAGATAAGCCATCATCTTGAGGATATGATCCCTTACAGGTGTCCCCTCTGACATGGTGGTTGTCATTAACTTTCTCATTGCCTTTTTTCTAGTAACCCGACTCTGGTGTCCGATGAGTTCTTTGAGATTGTTCATCATGTCATAAGCAGTTGGTAAATCCTGATACTGATGTTGCAGCACATTTGACATTGAAGCCAAAATGTAACACCGCGCCATCTCATATGCCTTTACCCATTTCTTATGAGCCTCAATCTCCTCTTGACTAGAATCGCTATTAGGCACATTAGGGCAGACCTCTAACAGTACAAACTTATAACCTTCAGCAGTTAGGATAATATCCAGATTTATTTTCCAATCTATGTAGTTTGGACCAGTAAGTTTGTTCTCTTTCAGTATAATAGCCAATGGGTTGAAAGTCATCCTAAGAATCACAAAACAAACTTTTGTCAAGACTCTAAATTTAAAATAATATTGATTCCTCAAACAATACTATTTAAATTAACCAACACCTCAAATCACCGTAAATCTTGCATGCCACGATAGTGTAGACTTATACAAAATCAAACATTTGTAAGAGGAGGTTTTACCCATTAATTTTATTCTTGTCGACCTAACTTTATGATAAATAAAATTAATAGTTAGTTTTCCTTTAGTCACACAAATAATAATAGTGACTCCAATGGGGAGGATACTATTAGATGTGCCTAAGTGTATACCATTACTTGACACTTAGTCCATTAAATAAGATTGTGCCCCTTCCAATGGGGAAGATCACATGCTCCTAATTAATTTCCTATAGTCATCCAAAATGGAAGTTTGATCTAGTGATCCACAAACAAACTCATCTGATATGGAGGAAGGCACTCAGAGCCAACGCGCAAGTTTGTTTGCATCACTTACAAACTAGTAATGGAGACCGTGTAATTTATTTAAAAATCCCTCTTCCATTTAGTTATTTAAGGTGAGGAATTTTAACCTAGCAAACACACATCACAGTAAATAAAAGCAATAAATATGGAAATTAATTTTCCAACTATTATGGCCTTTTCCATCACAGTCCTTCGTGTGCTACCAACCCTAGCTGCTGCCATCTTTAGCCACTGCCATCGAGTCTAGTCGCCGCATCTATCTTGCTTCTTATTCTGCTGCACCTCTGGTCCTCAAATAGTCTCATGCCTCGCAAGGATACGATCCACGATAAAATAGAATTTTACATATATCGACCATATATTCCATGAGGGAATGTACATGAAGTCTAGATCGAAACAAAAAGTAAAATCCTAGGGCTAATACAGCTCCTGCTATATTTAATATTATAATTATGCTGACACAATAAAATGCCCTTGACATGTCCAAGGGTCCAATCACACACAATATCTATAAGCCATAATAATTGGAGCCTGCAACAACAGAGTTAGCACATTCTATCCTGCCTAAATTATGTATGACATGTGCATAATTTAACTGAAAACCAAACACACAGAGGAATATCCTAGCTCTGTTACCAATTGTTGGATGGTCCTAGGAAGATCGTACCGGTTCCACTGTACAAAAATTTTGTACAAGTGTTGAACTTTTCCTAACAACCTATTGTGTTCTTTAGAAATTAAATTCGGAATCGCAAACAGAACTTAACATTATTAATTCCAAATTTAACTTATTTGTTCTTAGTGGTTTAGACTTCGATGGCAAACGATGCTTAACATTATTGATCCAAATCCACCTATGTTATAAATGTTAGGATCGAAAAGAATTTAAATATCTCCACAATGACATGATATTGTCCACTTTGGGCCTAAGCCCTCATGGTTTTGCTCTTGGGCTCTACCCAAAAGGCCTCATGCCAATGGAGATATCTTTCTCTTATAAACCCATGATCTTTTCCATGTGTTTTCAATGTGGGACTATGTTTGCAACCTTGCAACCCCAACAATCCCCCCCTCAAACAAAGGACCATGGGCTTCCCACGTCCGATCCTCGACCCACCAGGTCTTCCTGCCCCTTGGTCTACCTGACCTACTAGGACTTCTTGCCCCTCGGTCTACCTGACCTACTAGGACTTCCTTGCCTAGCCGCAACTAGGACTTCCTGACCCTCGGTCCACCCAACCTACTAGGACTTCCTACCTGGTGTCTGGTCCTCTTGATCCGAACATAGGAGCCCCCACTTTCTTTGTTCGAGGTCAATATTGTACTCACATGGTTCAATCAGACCATAGCTCTTGTGCACAGTCGGTGGTTAAACCTTCTGGCAGTTCAGGCTCTGATACCAATTGTTAGGATCGAAAAGAATTTAAATATCTCTACAATGACATGATATTGTCCACTTTGGGCCTAAGCCCTCATGGTTTTGCTCTTGGGCTCTACCCAAAAGGCCTCATGCCAATGGAGATATCTTTCTCTTATAAACCCATGATCTTTTCCATGTGTTTTCAATGTGGGACTATGTTTGCAACCTTGCAACTCCAACAATAAATTCAATTAAATATTAATTTCAGAAATCGGCTTCCAGGTTAAACATGGCGAGACACTAGGCCTTCTTGGATATGGGAGCAACCACCACTTCCTAGACAAAGCCTTTCAATGAAATCTAATATTTAATTTCCTTATATAACTCTAGGTTTAACCAAAAGGAATAATCGAATCACAAATTTGAAAAAACAAAATAAAAGAAACACAACTTCGAATATCTAATCCGAAAATCTAGAATCACTAGCCTCTTGTGTTTGGAATTCATACAAAGAAAACTAGTATGATGGGGAAAATAATTTCTAGTTATACCTGTCTTTGTAAGTAATAATCTCTTGATCTTCTACCATAATCCTCTTCTTATCCGAGATGTTGTGTGGGCAACGATCTATCGAGATGAGAACCACCAAGCCTCCTTTCTTATAGCAAGATTCGGCCACCAACCAATGAGCTCCAAGGGATGCAAAAGCAATGCCTCCTTTCTCTCCTTCTTCTCCAAGCTAGAACTGGCCACCAAAAACCCCTCTAGTATTGATGCCGCTGGCCACCAAGGAAAAAGTGAAAAGGAGAAGAGCAAGGATAGGGCCGGCCACCACCAAGGAAGAGAGGGAGGAAAATAGAATAGAGTTGTACCTCATGAAGGCACCCCCTCCCTCTCTTTTATAATCCTTGGTCTTACCAAATAAGGAAAATTTAAATAAAAACCTCCTTAATTTCTTTGCCATGAAAAGGAAAATTTAATTGATTAAAAACAATTTCCTTTTCTTATATTAAGTGGCCGACCACCTCATAGCTCCAAGCAAGGAAAGTTTTAATAACACAAGAATTAAAACTTCCTAATTTGCTTCCAAAATTTTAATAAAAATTTCTCTAATAATTTTTCCCTTTATGGTTGGTTATAAAAAGAAATTTTATAAATTAAAATCTCTCTATTAAAACATATGGATGATTTCCAGAAAGGAAAGTTTTCTCTAAAATTAAAATCTTCCTTTCAATCTATAAATAAGGAAAGATATCAAATCTTTTCTTAATCCTTTGTAGAATCTTATAAAAGGAAATATTTAATTTTAAAACTCTCTTTTTAAATCTTGAACATGGTTACAAAAAAGGAAAGTTTTATCAAAAAATTAAAATCTTCCTTTCAACTACAAATAAAGAACGATATCAAATCTTTCACTTAATCTTTTGTAGAAGAAAAGATTTAAATTTTAAACTCTCTTTTAAAACCATGATATCCACATAAGAAAAGATTTTAAATAAAATCCCTTTTATTTTTCAAGTGTTCGGCCACCTAAGCTTGGGATCCAAGTTTTGGGCGGCCACCTTAAATTGGCTCCACCCTTAGCTTTGGCCAACCCTAGCTTGGGCTCCAAGCTAGCTTGGCCGGCCACCTCAAGGTGGGTAGAAAGGTGGGTATGCGATGGGTATAATTCTCTATATATAAGAGGCTACGATAGGGACTGAGAGGTGGAATTAGTTTTGGTCTCCTGATGAAATTAAGCTTCTCGTGTTCACCCCGAACACCTAACTTAATTTCATCAATAATAGTTCATACCACTAAAGAATTATTATTGAACTACCGCACCAATCCCAAATTACATTTTGGGCTTCTTCTTATTATGAGTGTGTTAGTCTCCCTGTGTTAAAGATGTCAAATGCCCACTAATTAAATGAGTCAGTGACAACTCACTTAATTAATATCTCAATCCAAGAGTAGTACCACTCAACCTTATCATCATGTCGGACTAAGTCCACCTGCAGGGTTTAACATGACAATCCTTATGAACACCCCTTAGGACATTATCAACCTAGATTACTAGGACACAATTTCCTTTTATAATCAACAATACACACTATAAGAAATATCATTTCTCAACTTATCAGGCCTATTGATTTACCGAGCTAAATCTCACCCTTTGATAAGTCAAAGAAATAAATACTAAATATATGTGCTTGTTATTATATTAGGATTAAGAGCACACACTTCGATAATAACTAAGGTCTTGTTCTTTTATTAAGTTAGTATAAAAAGAACTTATCTTAAATTGTCCTACTCAATACACTCAGAGTATACTAGTGTAATTTATTTGTCAAGATAAACTTATACTTAATTACACTATGACTATTCCAATGGTTTGTTCCTTTCCATCTTAGTCGTGAGCTACTATTTATAATTTATAAAGAACCGATAACATGATCTTCTATGTGTGACACCACACACCATGTTATCTACAATATAATTTATTTGAACAACTACACTTAGCCTAAATGTAGACATTTTTGACCAATGTGATTCTTTATTTCAAAATAAATGTTTACAAAAGTTAGGCTTTTAGTATACACTCTAACAAAGTCCTCTTCCAATTTCATTAGAACCGCTCTTTTCAATTGTGTATTTCTATACAGGAAGGCTGGGAGAATAGCCTCAGCTGGGAAAAGAATAAGGGTTAAAAAACTTACATAACAAATGATTAAAAAATGACAAACAAACATTCATAAGGAAAATAAACTTACCAAAGGAGGCATTAAATTCCATGTCAGTTAGACTGAGCCCGAAAGAAAACAATAAGCCCTCTATGGTCAGCGTGGTAAGTTAAACTTGCCATCCTTTAATTTCCCCATAGAATCACAGAAGGTGGGATTTGCGGAGATGTTGCTCAAGTTGGGAATATGAGGAAGGTCATGTTGTCAGGTTACAGGATAAGGTGGAGGAAATGGAAGGTGTATGAAGAAGTACTTATCTCTCTATTCCTCCTGTGGTGGAACTCTATTAAATAAACTTACCTTAGGATGCACTTGGAATTTGAATAGATCATTCCCAACTTGACAGATATAGAAGAAATGGTGGAATAGATGAGGTGATAAGGGGGCATTGAGTAAGCAAAAAGTAATAATAACACCACTTAGGATGTCAAAAGATTGGGGAATAAGTTGGTGTAAGGGAAGATTGAAATAGCGACTAACATCAACAAAGAAAGGGTATAAAGGAAATCGGAAACCAGTATGACTTGTTTCCTGAAGACCACAATGCTCTCTGATAGAGGATGGTGAGGGCAGTCTTCTTGGGTAGGAATGATTATATAGGAAGGAATACCATAGTTTACCTAGAGTTCATAAGCTTCATGGAGGGTGAAACTGGAGGAACATTGAGTATACCACTTGTTATACTCCAACTTCTTTGAGAAAAAAGGATCGTTAACGTTGAAAGGGAGAAAAGCAGAGAGTCGGAGGAAGAATGACAAAGTTTTAGGGTTCTTGCTAAATATTTATAAGGATTATTCGAAAAGACTAGTTAGGGAAGACCATTAGATCTTATCAATGTAAAAGGCGGGATCAATTATAAGTCGTTGGATGATCAAGTGATGTGGTGGGTATAGTAAAAAAGGTACATATATGATGTCAGTTACACACATGTCACCAAGGGAAAGCCAATGCTGATAGCTGATGCAATGGGTCATCTTCCCAAAGCATGAGGTGATTACCAAAAGTAGGTTTAAAGTTCGAAATCCCAACAAACCTTAAGTGATTATATGATTTACTAACCCTTAACATAAGGTCTTGCTCCTTTTATTTTATGCGTATAGGAACAAGCTCTATCAGTCATTAAAAGTCGAGCGGGTGTTAAGTCCGGACAAAAATATACATGGGTGTAGAGAAAACCACAAGCCTGAACGAGAACAAATGTGGGTGGAAATGAACTCGGTCGAATATTAAAAGTTGAGTGAAAATTAATTCCGATCGAGGATAAATACAAGTATATATAAGTGTATTTAACTAGTAAAAAATGAACACATAGTGGATCAAATGGACTTTAGAAAAAATTAATTTACCTTTGCTTGATTATCTAAAGTTTCATTTATCAGCTAGCAGTGAATTATATGGGTACTTGAAGTGTCATCAGAAGTTGTGAGAATGCTAGTGCTTGAATTGCTGATAGATTCCTTAGTACAGTCATATGAGAAAAATTACATTAATTTAGGAAATAAGTCAGGAGGTCTGCTCTTAAGTAACCTCCTGCGATCTAAAAAATTAATAGGAGGCTCAGATGCTAGATATCCCTTCTCCCTTAACTATTCTATAGCCCCCTCGGTTCCATGGGTGATGGCCTTGACAATGGATGCAGCAATAGGATCGTTAAAATCGGTTTTTCTTTCTTTTTTCAAATCATTCTTCTTCACCCACTTGATAAGTTGCTAATGCATCCTGGGAAGCTTTTAGTTCAGCCTCTTTGGTTGATGTAGCTGCTTGGGCCTTGGCCAAGGATAAATGCAGAGAGTTTATCTCATCATCATTAAACTTTAATTCAGAATCCTTGGAAGCTAATTCAGAGGCATGAGTCTCCTTCAGTGCTGTAGCTAAGTGGACAGTTGAATAGTCTCTGTAACTTGTTTATCTAGCTTTGTTTTTTATTCATCATGAAGGTCAATCTCTGATTAAAGTTGGAACTCAAGGCTATCTACAGTAGTCATCCACTGAATTGATTTCTTGGATTCATCTTGGAATAATCTTTGAGCCTCTTAATGTTGCTCAAACAATTCTTTTGTTTGTTTAGAAGCCTGAGTGGAAGATGCTTCAGCGGCCTGCTATTTTAATAGCTCATTTTCTTAGGCTAGATCATGTAATTGTTGAGCCACACTCATAGTGGTGATCCAGCACTATTAAGCACATGTCGTTAGCAATACTCCAAAATAAGAATAGGGTAATTGATGGAGAACTACTATGCCTTAGTTTCTTCAAAGTAGAATTCATCCGCCAATTCAGTGGGAGTAAGCTCTTTAAGTTGTTATCGAGTTTCTACCCAAGCGGTCATTAAAGAACCTCCCAATAATATGAGGAGAGTAAAGGAGGGTGTTGATGATGTGGGCAGGGAAGTTTGGACAGAAGGTAAGAAGAAAATAAAGAAAGGAGAATCTTGGGTTTCTAGCGAAGGCAAAGGGATTTGCTCCAGAAAAGTCATAACAAAACCGGGGTCCGATCTACTACTTAGTGCTGGGATGTCCTCTTGAGATTGAATAGGTTGTGAAGTCGTAAGAATAGGATACAAGGAGGACAAAGTTGGTTTAGAGGAAGTAGCTTTGGTATCCCCTAAAGTGACATCTTCTGGGATGGAGATTTCTTGTCTTTTAGGAGAAGGAGCCAAGGTTAATTTGCGCCCCTTGTGTTTCCTCTTGGAAGCAGCATCTGGTTCTGAAGGGGTGTTTGAAGTTTTTAGTACTTTTTTTAAACAATCTAAAAATGAAAAAGACCTAAAAATTAAAAGAATTAGAAGTGATAACAGTGATGAATTTAAAAATTATAATTTTAACAAATTCTGCCTAGAAAATAGTTATCATCATGAATTTTCATGTCCTAAAATACCTTATAATAATAAAATAGTTGAAAGAAAAGATAGAACCCTACAAGAAGATACTAGGGCAATACTTAATGAATACCAACTATCAAAATATTTTTTGGGAGAAGATATCAGTACATCCTACTATGTATAAAATAGAACAACGATAAATAAGAACATAATAAAATCTTGTTTTAAATTTACTACAATAATATACTTAATATTAATACTTTAAAGTATTTGGATATTCAGTTTACATATTAAATACAAGAGAACATTTAGTGAAGTTTACCTCTGAAGTTGAAAATAGAATTTTTATAGGATACTCCCTAAATAGTAGAGGATACAGATTCTATAATAAAAATACACTAAGAATCGAAGAAACAATAAATGTAAAATTTGATGAAAAATCCAAGGAAACTAACTCAAATTAAACTCAACTTCAACCAATTGACTTTATTAAATCTAGCACTGATTTAAGGGGAGTAAGTGAAAACCTAAATCAAATAGATGAACATGAAGATGAACAAAATCAACCACAAGAAAATGAACAAACATAAACTGAGTCTAGAACAATAAGAGTCAACTCAGACTACCCAATTGAACAAATAATAGGTGATCCATGTTAGTGAGAGCCCTAGAGCCAATCATATGATGATTGTTGTATGTACTCGATGTATCATATTCCTATATATATATAAAGGCATTTCTTTATGGTTATTATACTTACTTGTATTGGTGCCAAATAATTGAGTATAATAGCATTCTTGAGTAGAAGGTTCTTATCTATATCAATCGATTGGTTGAATTGATGATAAGATGATATAGAGAACACTACTCTTAATCATTCCTAATCAAGTATTAACATTCAGGGACAATGTTAATGCGATGAGACTAGCATGTAGGTCAACTCGATGACTTGATCTCATAAGTCATGGATATTAGATATTAAGTTGGCACATGGGTATGCATTGGAGAATGTATACTGAATGACCCGCCATGAGAAAGTATCATGGATCGTTATATGAGTGTCATATACTTTCTCATGTGACTATTAGTATGACTATCAGTCCTTGGACCTGAAGTCACCATGGTTCCCTACATAAGGAGTTGCATACTTTGGCTTCGTCAAACGTCACCCGTAAATGGGTGGATTATAAAGGCGACTACTGGGTATGTAACAAATTATGGGGAGGGATGTGAGTGATGTAGATGAGAAATATCCCTCCTATATGACGGGAGTGACATTATGATTCTTGATAGAGTGAGACCACTAAGTGCATGGTCATGCCCAAATAAGTCAATATGAGATATTGAGCTCATTTGATTAGAGTGAGTCTACTTGAAGTTCAAGACATAGATTGATTAGAGGATGACACGGTCTATGCCTCAATTGATCAATTTAGATGTCAAGGATAGAAGGACATTGTCACATATTATGAGAGTCACAATTAGTAGTCACAATGGTGATGTTGGATCTCAACATTCTTGTAACTTGTGTAGTAATGATGTGTTGCTAGATACCGCTCATTGCTTATGTTTCTAAATGGGTTTAGGAGCATTACCAACGTTACAAGAACCTATAGGGTCATACACAAAGGGTAGTTAGATGGAGATTAGGTTCATATGATGGACCAAGAGGATTAAGGTCATGTGATGAACCAAATTGGATTAAGAGTAATCCAAATTAGACTAATTGTGTTGGACTCAATTTGATTCATGTGTTGAATGAGTCTAATTTAGACTATGATTTATTGAATCAATTTAAACTAATGAATAGAGATTCATTAAATTAAATTTATTTGAATCAAAGGGTAGATTTGATCAACCATGGGAGATAAGAGGTCAAGTTTGACTTGACTTGAGAGGGAAGATGAAGGGTCAAGTTTGACTTGACCAAATGCCACTTCAATGTGACTTGGCATGGGTTAGACAATGATGATGTTCCACATCATCAAGGCTACATTATTGTGTGCCATCTCATGAGGAAGACCAAGAGCCATGACTCTTGGTATTACATGGAGGTATAAGATGCTCTAATAAGTGGTCGGCCACACATCATCAAGGCTAATCAAGGCATTTTCTTCTTCCTCTCTTCTTTTTCTCTCCTTCTCCTCCATTGCTGAGACCTCTCAAGAGTGCTAGCACACTCTAAGCGGTTTTCTCCACCTTTTGTCCGTGTGGATACGTGTAGAGGAGTGTACACTTGACACTCTACGAGATCCGACAACCATTTAGACGAGCGGGATAAGCGAAGGACATCGCTACAAGGGTAATACTTCTTTTTCATATAGATCTAAGGTATATCTAGTGTAGAAAAACATGTACATGAATATTTTTATTTATCTTCGCATGGTTCCGTGGCTAGCTTCGAGGTTTCCGCAACTCAAAAAGCGGTTTTTACGGCTCGAAATGGCTAATAGTGGTATCAGAGCCACGTGCGAAGCTTGTACATGTCTGTATTTGTTATTATGAAAAGGTTTCAGATCTGTAAGTTTTTGTAATTTTTCTACTTTTATAGATTTTGTGAGTATTTTTCTTGTAGAGGCGAAGCAACAAGTGCTTGGACACTTGTAGGCTTCAAATACCAAGAAAAACCTTCCGAAATGGCAAGGTCTCGCCCAAAAAAAAATTATTTTTTTGGGACAGTGGCTTAAGGAGCTATTAGATCAGTTTGGGACACTCGCGATATTCATTTCGCGAGAAGGGGCACTGCCCCTAGCCCCGAAAGGGGCATTATCTCACGATCGCGCTCGAAAATCGCTAAACGGGACCGCCGAGGAGTTGTGACTCATAAAATTAATAAAACAGTAGTAAAATTATAGAAATTTATGTAAAATATTTAATTTAGAATTATGTATGATATTATGATGTCCATGACAAAAAAACCCCAATGTGATTGGTTAAAATTGTGTTGTAATTCATAATATGGCATGCGCGCCATTTTAGTATTGTGCGTGTTGTATATGATATGCGACCTGCGCGTCGTGCCTCCCTTCTTATGTTCCTATTGTAAATAGATTTTAGACTCGAATGTAACTCGAGTTTCATATTTGTAATGTACAAAATGAAACAGTGGAAGGTCCACTCAAGAAGGAGTTACGAAGAGGGTGCTGTCAACACATGGCAGTCAAAAGGAGGCGCTTGAAAAAGCCGTTAACCTTAGGTTGACCGTCCGATCTTTTCATTGGCTTGAGAAGATCGTAGTAGGGCCATGACCTCATCATAAATTAATTAATTAATCAGTATATATATATATATATATATATATATATATATATCATTGCTTGTGTGAATGTGATGCATGCTAATGTAGGGTAATTAGTGCCGTAATGCGTATATGATACACATTCATGATTAGATTAGATCTTAATCAAGTCAACTCGAAATGTCTACCAAGTTTTGATACCCATCACTACCTCGATCATTTGTTGTTGTTGAATCTGCCAAAGTAGAGCAACGCATATTATCTTAGTAGGGTGCGGAGGGACAATC
This sequence comes from Zingiber officinale, assembly GCF_018446385.1. Taxonomy (NCBI): domain Eukaryota; kingdom Viridiplantae; phylum Streptophyta; class Magnoliopsida; order Zingiberales; family Zingiberaceae; genus Zingiber; species Zingiber officinale. Next base: position 64,226,806 of record NC_055990.1, on the reverse strand, counting down.
TTGGTCTCGCCTATCAAAGCTTGAGTGAGAACAAACTCAATTAGATTGAGTATAACTAGTTAACTCAATTGGATCGGGTAAAACTATAGGAATTTTCCAACTATTGGGAAGATAGGATAACGATCACATTTATCTTGATCCGATAAACAAGAGTTGCATAAAGATGTAATTGATAATTAGTTATCTACCGATAATACTAAGTCTTGGGAGATTTAGCCAAAGCTAACTCCAGGCGTAGTATGATGTGGAGCTTGTCCCGCAATAATTATAGCTAATTGGTATGAATCTAGTAGTGTGGTTTGACCACATCCATGACTTGATTCTACAAAAGCCTTATAATTCAATGGAAGCTATTGGTGCGGCAAGCATCCGACGATCAAACCAGTATTTTGATAATGGAAAAGGATTCAAAGTTAAGGTTATTGTAACGACCACCCTTTTTACTACTACTACTCTCTAAGGATGACCGTTACTTAACTACTAACTCTACTTAACAGGTATGATTAAAAAATCACATGGAAACCCTACCGAAAAATTTCGGCAGAGTCTCCCCTGTACCGGTGACCTTAAACTAACATACATAACATAATATACACAGCCACAGGCAGCTGGAACACATATCAAACACCCAAAAGGAATAGCATCATCACGCAGTTTAATGAAATCATATCATGCAAGTAATGAATAGCGGAAACAAAATAAAAACATACAATTAACTAACAGCGGAAGACTAAATGACTCATCTAATACATTCTTAATAAATGGCAATCTTAATAAATTCTTAAACTAAGTCTCAAGGCTTCCATAGTCCTGGCATCACACACCATCCGTGCCACCTTGTCGCCTTCCTTGCTAAATCTTTTCTTTTTCTTTATCTGCAGTAAGAGGAAGTGTAGTCTATAAGCAAAATTTTCTTAGTAAGCGCTATCTAACTCACAAAATCACGAATGTGCATGTATACGAAAAGAACTGGAAACTATATGCTCTAAAAAGAAATAAAGCATAAACATAACTGCTCATGTCAAACTAATAGCAAAGAAAAGCTAAGGAATCTACTCATGTAATTCTAATGGCTAATCATGCTACTCATCTAATAGGTAAACATGAAAACTACTCATCTACTAGATAAACATGGTAGAATAAAGAACTAAACTTACTGATTTTTAGAACTATATGAAACTTATTTCATTGTTCTAAACTTATTCTTTAATACTTTATGTTTATGTAAAACTCGTTTTACTTGTTCAAAACTTATACTTATAATACTTCAAAATAATAATCAACTTCTTCTTCTTGGGCCCGACAACTGTACTTGCTATGCGCGCATCCCTAACTAGACCCAAGATAGCTGGTCCCGAATCTAGTAGGGTTTACTAGGTTATCTAAACCTAGGGACCGACTATGGGAGCCCAGCCCAAGGACTACTGAGAGTCCTACATACTAGGTTATCTAAACCTAGGAACCGACTATGGGAGCCCAGCCCAAGGACTACTGAAAGTCCAGTACAGTGCCACTGATAAAAGTAAAATACTTATTATCTTTTAATACTTCTAATATATAATGCCTTGGCATTTTAATAAGCACCTTGTGTGCCAAACTCCCTAAAGTCTTGACTTTGGGATCTACTTAAGGCCTTGGCCTTTTTCTTTCTTTTCTTAATCTTTCTTATTCTTTTCTTATAAAAGAATGCTTCTTACAAAACTGAAATGTTTAAACAAATTCTAACACTGAAATGCTTAAACAAAATCTGCATACAAGTTTAAACAGAAATCTGCATATTAAGCTTATCTAAAATCTGCATATTAAGCTTATCTAAAATCTGCATACTAAGCTTATCTAAAATCTGCATACTAAGCTTATCTAAGATCTGCATACTAAGCTTATCAAAAATCTGCATTGATACTTAATAAAATCTGCACACTAATGCTTATTCCAATAGTATATTTCCATTTATTATCCCCATGCCATAAACATAATCATCACTTATCGCACTCTAAAATTGTAAATGAACTAAACTTGAATGGGATCACTACATTAAGAACCTTACTATGATCATTCTGAACCCAGGCTTAACGTATTATAAAAGGATGGATAATCTGTGCTCAAGCATCTTTAAAAGAATTTAAGGAAAAGCTGCTACTTAATACACATCAGCATTTCAATTCATCAAGAAATGTGTGCACACTTATCTATGTATACTACATGATCAGACTCTGTGGAAGCAACAAGATCTCATTACTTGAGGATAAGTCTATTCCTACCCTATTTCACAAGAACATGCTTAACACTTAAACTATTTTCATAAGAGAAACTGCCTTAAGATCCTAACGGTGCGTAAAAATTTGGCATCATGAGTTATCAAGGAAGAGCAGCCACTAATGAAACCTGAACTTCAACAATCATCTCATGTCCCATGTAATTCTGTCTCTGAATTTCAACTAAGAGAAGCTACAAACACTGTACGACCAAAATCAATTCATCCTCTCTCTCAAATCTACCCAGCAATCCACATAAACCAACATATCTACTTCTCCTAAACAACTACCTAATGAACTCCACGGCAGAAACAAAAAGGGAATTTCTACTGGAAACTCATGCAAAGCTTCGGGAACAAGGAGAGGAACAAGCAATAAATCTCGGAGCTATCCTACTGCAGGTGAGTAGCAACTTACCTTGCTGTTCTTGAGCTTACTACCGAAGGAGAAAGGCAGCTCTAGGGTTTCAGAGGAGCTCACGATCTCGACCTCTTCCCTTCGTGTCCGCGCGTCCTCCTTGACAAGGCGCTCACGGGCTTCTTCTTCATTGTCGCTCGAGAGGAGAAGGCGCACGGGAGGAGGAGATAGAGGTGAAGCCCTAGCCCACTTCTTCGTTTCTTCCCGAGAGAAGTGGCCGCCGTCGTTGCGTGCAAGAGGAGAAGAGGGATCGAGCAAAATTCCCCTTCCTCTCTTCACTTAACGTCCTTTTTATAACCTAGGGTTATTTTTATTACCAACCATTGCTTAAGAATATTTCGCACCTTATCTTTTCACGAAATATTTGCAGAAGAGTTGGTTGGCCACATTTTGACCAAGTTAAGGGTTGCAGGTTCAAATCTTCCGTTGTGCCCTTTTTATTTCAATTTATTTCCCAACTACTGCTTAAATATACATCGCTCCATATATAATTAACAAAACATTCGTAGACCAGATGGTTGGGCTGAGTTCGTTAAGACTCAGGTTCGGATCCGTGATCTTGGGTTCAAAACCCTGCTTCAACATATATTATTTATTTTTATTTTTTTTTACTTCTTCCTCTTGGTAAAAATACCAAACGAACTACAAAAATTACATAAAAATACTCTATAAATTCCTAAAAATCTCTAGAATTTTTCTAAAACATTTCTATATTTTAATAAGGTCTTTTAGAACTCTAAATCATGAAATTTGGGGTGTTACAGTTATGTTGTTATCTAACGTGCTTAAATGATCTTGCAGGAAAAATCCTAAGTGTTCTTAGGCAAAAAGTCCTAACTAAGGTTAGGCAGGTAAAAAACCCTAGGGGGTGGTAACCCTAGGTCATAGGGGGTGGTAACCCTATGCGGAAAGTCTTGGTGGCTGACCTACATAGAGTTGGGTTAATTTATCCTTAGTTGAACCCTTTGGAATTTAGGTAAGAGGTTAACCTTTCATACCATTCCCTAGGTACTTGTTTAAGACCATATAAGACTTTCTTGAGTTTAAATTCATGGTTAGGATGATCTAAATTCTCAAACCCAGGTGGCTGACCTACATAAACTTCCTCTTTCATTAGTCTATTTAAAAAGGCAGATTTCACATCCATTTGGTAATGTTTAAATCCTTTATGGGCTGCATAACTAAGTCGCATTCTAATGGATTTTAGTCTAGCTACTGGGGCATATGTTTCATCATAGTCAAGTCCCTCTACTTGACTAAACTCTTTAGCAACTAGTCTATCCTTGTTTCTAATAATCTCTCTATTTTCACTTAATTTATTTCTGAATAACCATTTTATTTCTATTATCTTTTTATTTTTAGGCGGTGGTACTAAGTCCTAGACTTCGTTTCTCTCAAATTGGGCTAATTCTTCTTGTCATAGCTATGATCCAGTCTGGGTCAAGTAAAGATTTAGCTATTACTTTGGGTTCAATTTTTGAGATTAGGGATATTTGACTTAAGTTTATGAAGGATGACCTAGTTTGAACTCTTAGGTCTGGGTCACCAATTATTTGGTCAATTGGATGATTTGTGTTGACTCTTATGGTTCTAGTAGGTTCATTCATTTGAGGTCGATCTTCTTCTTCTCGACTTATATTTTCACTGGCTCCCCCTTAACTAGTGTTACTTTGAACAAAATCAATTGGTTGAATCTAAATTTGTTCTAAGTTTTGGTTAGATTCTTCAAATTTTACATTTGAGGTTTCTTCAATTCTTAGTGTAACTTTATTATATATTCTATAACCTCTACTATTTGATGAATATCCTACAAAGATCTTATTTTCTATTTTTGATGCAAATTTTCCTAACTGTTCTCTTATATTTTGTATGTAAGTTGGGCATCCAAATACCTTAAAATGTTCAATGTTAGGTTGTTTGTTATAATATATTCCAAATAAAGTTTTACTATGAGTTTTATTTATTGTGATTCAATTTTGTACATAGAAGGTTGTGCTAATAGCTTCTGCCTAGAAGTATTTTGGTAGGTTATACTCATTTAGCATTGTCCTAGAGGCTTCAAGTAAGGTTTTGTTCTTTCTTTCTACTATTCTATTTTGTTGAGCTGTTTTAGGGCATGAATATTTGTGATGGTAACCATTTTTGAGGCAAAATTTGTTAAAGTTAAGATTTTTAAATTATCCTCTGTTGTCACTCCTAATTATTTTAATTTTTAGGTCTTTTTCATTTTCAACTTATTTGCAAAAATTAGTAAAGATTTCAAATGTTTCATCTTTATTTTTTAAGAATTTTACCCAGGTGAACCTAGAGTAGTCATCTATTATTACTAGGCAATATAGACTTCCATTTATTGATTTGACCGCATGGAAATCAAATAGATATAAGTGCAATAGTTCTAGTATTGAGTTTGTTTGAAGTTGATTAATTGATTTGTGAGTAGATTTTGTTTGTTTTCCTTGTTGACAAGCATTATAGATTGTTGAGTTTAAGTTGGGTAATTTTGGTAGACCTCTAACTAATCCATTTAATTTACTTATATTTCTGAAGTTTGTGTGTGACATTCTTCCATGTCATAACCAGGTTTCTTTTTTGTGTGTTAAATAATACTTGAGTGAAGAAGAGGTTAGGTTAATTGCATAGATATTATCTTTTCTAAACCCTTTTAAACTTACAGTAGGGGTATCTAAGTGTTTAATTAAATATTTAGTAGAAAAAAACCTAACTTTATATCTAGAATCACATAATTGACTTATACTAAGAAGATTGTACTTGAGTTTTTCAACAAATAATATTTTTTTAATAGCAAAATCAGTTTTGAGTTCAATATTACCTATCCCAATTATCTTGAATTTGTCATTGTTTCCAAAGACAACTGTTCCTAAGCTTTTATAGGTTGACTGAGTGAATTTGGTGTGATCTCTAGTCATGTGTTTAGAGTAACCATTGTCCAATATCCACTTGGTTTTCTACAATAGATAGGAATTAAGATTAGTTTTATTTTGAGTTAATTAAATTTAAGTTAACTGTTTAAATCAATTTAAGTTAATTTAATTTAAAATTAAAATTTAAGTTAATTTAAATTTAAATTTAATTCAATTTAATTTAATTTAATTTAATTTAAATTAGTTTAATTTAAATTAGTTTAATTTAATTTAATTTAATTTAGTTTTAGTTTAAATTTAATTTAATTTAATTTTAATTTCTTAGTCATCTTACTAGATCTATGTTTTCAATCAAGGAATCCTATAATTTTTATGAGATCAGTTAGGTTCAATTTCAAGGTTTGGTTTAACTTTCTGTTAGATTTCGATTTAGCTTTGGATTCAACAAACAGACATTCTTTGGATAAACTTCTGGGCTATGGTAAGTTACATAGACATCATTAGAGTAACCATGCCTTCGAGATTTTCCAAATAGTCCTATCCACTGAACTTAGTACAACACCTTGGTCTAAATAGTTAGGATCCATAAGGGGTAGCTTCAGTTAGTTCCACTAAGTCAAATGTACCAGGTTGAAGTCATTTCTTCCTAGACATGCATAGACAGAGCTTCTCTAACTTACTATCATCCAAAACTTCACAAGTACCCTAGGTCAAGTTAAACTTTGCTCTTTTTTAAGCTAATCCTAATTACCCTACTAGGTAGGTTATTTTTAATGGTGCCACCAAGTTTGGAGCCTCCCCCTGAATTATTAATCTAGGTTTCTTAAGTTTTGGTTTTGGGTTTATGTCGGTTACTTTTATAATTATAATAGACTTGATGATAGTTTGGGTTTGAGTTTATTCTATAGTTATTTTTATGATTTAATTTTGGTTTAGTTGATTTAGTTTTATAGTTAGGATTTTGAATTGGGTCATTTGATTTTACATAGTATATTTTATTTTTAGGTATATAGTATTGGTTAATTCCTACTTGCGTGGTTAGGCACGCTTTTGGAACTCAAGCTTTAGTTTGTGTTTTTTTTTTGAGTTACAAGTGACATAAATAATTTATTTGTTGAGTTGGACCTGTATCTAAGCCCAGATTTATTATATACACATTTTTTATTTTTTATAATTAAATCTAAGTTTTTAGATCTAGTTGTAAAGTTTTCTAACAACCCTTTTAGTTTATTAATTTCAATTTTTAATATTTAGTTTTCCTCCTCATGCTTTACAACTTGATATGGATTTTCAATTTATTCCTTGAGTTGTTGGTTTTCCTTAAGGAGCATTTATTTTAATTTTCTTTTTCAGTTAATTTTCTATTTAAGTATGCGATGACTTTAAAAAGCTTTTTGATTAAATTAATTAAAGTACACCTCATCAGAATGTTCGGAAACGAGTACGGACTCGTGGCTTGATTTAGGTTTGGATCCGTCTTCCGATTCATCCTCCGATTTTGATTCGTGGGCCATCAACACAAGGTAGCTTCGATACTTCTGATCTTCGGCATCCGATTCATCCCACTTCGCCTTAAGTGTTGTCTTCTTGGTTGTTTTGTTTTTGTCATTTTTCATCTTTGGGCACTCGTTCTTGTAGTGACCCTTCTTGTTGCATCCGAAGTAGGTCACATTTTTTGGTTCATTAGTGGAGTTGATCTTTTGCATGTCATTTTTGCTAAAGTTCTTCTTTCTCTTGGTGAACGTTTTTCTTACCAAGTTCACCAGGTATTTTTTATCTTCTAAGTCTTGGTCAAACTCACCTTCAGATTCAGGCTTGGTTCTTGACTTTTCCTTGGAGGAACCTACAAAAAGAGCAATTCCTTTCTCGGTCTGTTTTGAGTTATTCTGCTTATGGAGTTCGATTTCATAAAATAATTCATCAAGTTTCAATTTAGAAAGATTATTTGAAATCTTGTAAGCATCCACGATGAATGCCCACAGTGCATTTCGAGGAAATGTGTTTAGGGCATACCTTATTAGATCGCGGTTCTCCATTTGGTGACCGATAGTGTGAAGCCTATTGAGGATGTCCTTTATCCTCACATGGAATTGAATCGCAGATTCTCCTTCCTGCATTTTAATATTAAATAACTTATTCAAGTAAAGGTCTCATTTGGTTACCTTCACGTTGCTGGTACCCTCGTGTAGTTCGATGAGCTTGTCCCATAGTTCCTTTCCATTTTCATGTGGGCTGACACGATTCAGTTCCTCCGTTAGCCCACATTGGAGGGTGTTGAGAGCTTTGAAGTCTATTTGGGCTTTCTTCTTCATCTCCGGATTCCACTGTTCTGAATCCATTGAAATTCCAGCGTTATCGACTGGAGCATTGTAGCCTCTGGTGATGCTAAACCACAAGTCAAAGTCTGTCTTTAGATAGACCTCCATTTGCTTCTTCTAGTACGGGAATTCATCACCGTTGAATAGGGGAGGATAGATGGTGTTGAATCCATCAATTTGGGTCATAACTCTTGCACACAAGGAAACAAGGAAGAAGATCCCAAGACTTGGTCTTGGATTTAGTAGTGTGGGCGAGAAAGAAAAAATTTAAGATTGAATTGGTGTTGCACCAATTCAGTTTAATTTTCTACGAAAAATAATTTTCCAAAGAGGTAATTATATCAATTTGGATTATGTCAAAAAACTTTAAATCGAAAAGAAAAAATCCCCCCTTTGCCTGATTGGTGGTTGCACCAAATCAGAGCGGTACCTGCTCTGATACCACTTGCTTGATCATAAAGTTCACTAGAGGGGGGGGGGTGGATAGGTATTATCAAAAATCATAAATTAAATTGAGTACGCGGCGGAAGAGAAAAATTGAAGCAACACTAACAAACCAATTTTACTTGGTTCGGAGCCTTCGTCAACTCCTACTCCAAGGCCTACACGTGAGAGTATTTTCGTTGGGCAATCACTAATAATTTGCAAAAAGTATTACACAATTTAGTACACGAACTATAAAAACACTAACAATAATGAAAATGAAATTGAGTCGCAGGTTGTCGGAGGAGCTTCACAGCGTCGTAGGAGCGTCTTTGGAGCAACGCGCAAGAGAGAATCGTAGAAGAAGTTGTGTTTGGCTCTTGGTTGCTTTGATGATGATCATGTCAGTATCATGATTACTACATCATGTTCATCATTGCACTGCATACTGACAACCATTTGCTCTCTTGTGGTATAGCTTGTCGCCAGTCATATATATGCATGTTGATGATCATTTTCTCCCCTTTGGTATGAGCTAGTCATCAGACATGTTAGCTGCCCATTTTGCCACTGTGGGAGAGTGGTAGCTAGGAGTGGAGCTAGTCCTATCATGCTCACTTGACCGCTAAGTGTTATACTCTATCCACCTCGACCACTGATGAGTAGCGGGTCTAGAGGGTACAATAGTCAGGGGGCTACAGATGTGAGTAGTCAGGGACACTGATGTTATGTAGCTAGATAGCTACTTAGCAAACTGCCCACCACGACCACTCTATTATGGTATCTGGAGTGTAGTACAGTTGTCACAACCACTCTATCTTGGTGTCTTGAGGGGTGGCTGGGGTGACCATGTGGCAAGTATATGCATTTGCATATGATACGCGGTGTATTTGTGGAGATATATATATGCATACATATCTTGTTGTTACTAGCTACATGTGATTGTGATATGTTGCATTTGTTTGAGCTATGATTGTTGCATATGGTTGTCATGCTTCATACATGTCATTTATTATACATGTATATGTTGTTGATTATATTGATCAGGTATTACGAGTAGGTTTGTTGTTGATCTCCGGTGAGTTTACTTATCATTATACCTTATGTGTCAATTCCAATTTGGGTATGTGTATTCATTATGTCATTTATGATCATGATCTTATGCATTAGATCTAGATTTAGTATGCATACTCATTATACCAGTTATGTTTAAATGCATTAATTTTTGTCAGTATGATCATGTTCCTATTTCCTTACTAAGATTGTATGCTTTGATTTCTATATTTTATATAGACCATGCACTATCTTGTCTATTATCCACTGAGTGACCCACACTCAGCACAGCATTTGTGTTAGCATGTATACTAAAAGCCTAACTTTTTGTATAAACATTTATTTTGAAATAAGAATCACATTGGTCAAATGTCTGCATTTAGTTAAATGCAGTAATCCATTTAATTTATATTGTAGATAACATGGTGTGTGATGTCACACAGAAGATCATGTTATCAATTCCTTATAAATTATAAATAGAAGCTCACAACCAAGATGGATTGGGACAAACCATTGGAATTGTTGTAATGTAATTTGGTACTAATTTATTTTGACTATAAAATTACACTAGTACACTATGTGTGTATAGAGCAGGACCATTTGAGGTTGTTCCTTTTATACTAACTGCATAAAATAATAAAACCTCTATTATTATAGATGTGCGTACTCTTAATCTCGATATAATAATAAGCACATATACTTAGTATTTATTTCTTTAATTTATCAAAGGGTGATATTTATTCGTTAAATCAATAGGCCTGATAAGTTGGTAAATAATATTATTTATATGGTGTGTTGTTGATTATAGAAGGAAACTGTGTCCTATTTATTATGATGATGATGTCCCCTTGAGGAGCTCATAAAGATTGTCATGTAAACCCTGCAGGTGGACTTAGTTTCGACATGACAATGAAGTTGAGTGGTAGTACTCTTGGAGCTAAATGTTAATTAAGTGAGTTGTCAGTAACTCATTTAATTAATGGGCATTCGATTTCTTAAACACAAGGAGATTAACCCACTCATGATAAGAAGGAGCCCAAAATGTAATATGGGATTAATGCGGTAGTTCAATAATAACCCTTTAATGGTATGAGTTATTATTGATGAACTTGAGTTAGGTGTTCGGGTCGAACACAGGAAGCTCAAGCTCATCAGGAGGCCAAAACTAATTCCTCTTCTAGGTCTCTATTGTAGCCTCTATGTATAAAGTCTTGCATCCACCCAAGTCATCCTTATGGCCGGCCACATCCTTGCTTGGTGCCCAAGCAAGGGGCCAGCAAAGATGGGTTTAAAAGTATGTTTTTAATTTTTTAAATATTTCTTTTTATAGCCATCTACAATGTTTTAAAAGAGAGATTTTAAATTTTAAAAACTTTCCTTTTTTGAAGTCATCCACATGGTTTTAAAAGAGAGTTTTAAATTTAAAAATTCTTTTCTTATGTAACTATCTACAATGGTTTAAAAGAGAGCTTTTATTTTTGTTAAAACTTTCCTTTTTTGTAACCATGATTTAAAATAGAGGTTTTAATTTTAAAAATCTTTCCTTTTTGTAGCCATCTACAATGTTTAAAAGGGGGATTTTTAATTTTAAAACTTTCCTTTTGTAGACATCCACAATAGGAAATTTAAAAGAGAGATTTTAATTGTTGTTAAAATCTTTCCTTTTTAGCCATTACCAAGGATTATAAAAGAGGATAGATGGTGCCTTAGAAAAAATAATCATCTACACAATTTCTATTCCTCTTTTATTCTCCTTGTGGCCGACCCCCTCATATTCTTATTCTCCCCTTGCTTTCTCACCTAAGGCCGACAGCATCAAGAGGCTTCAACCATCTTGTGGCCGGCAGGTTGCAAGTAAGAAAGAAGAACAAGAGGTGGTGTTCCTAGCTTTGATCCCTTGGTAGCCGAAAGTCTTGGAAGAAAGAAGGACTTGGGTGGTTTTTGCGTCTTGGTAGATCGTCACCCACACGATGTCCAAGAGGAGGAGAGGAATACAGCAGAAGATCAAGAGGTCTTTAAGCTACAAAGAAATGTATAACTAGTTAATTGTTTCCGCTGTGTACTAGTTTATTTTTCCTTTGTATGGATCCTGAAGTATCAACACAAAAGGCTAGCGATCTTGAGCTTTGATTGAGGTCTCTGTAGTTTAACCTAGGGTTTACTGTAAAAGTTTAAATATTCAATTTCTTTGAAAGGCTTTGACTAAGAAGTGGATGATCCCATACCCAAGAAGGTCGAGTGCCTCGCCAACGACCTGGAAGCCAATCCTTGAAATAGATATTTAATCAACTTCTATAATATAGTTTAACTTCTGATGAACTCATGGGTTGAAATTGGATTAATAATGTTAAGTTTTGTTTGGAATCCAAGTTTAACTTCTGAAAAGCACAAGGGTTGCTAGGAAAAGTTCTGTGCTTGTACAAATTTTTGTATAGGGGAAACAAAACAGAATTTCAAGTAGCGCCAACAATTTGTGTATTGCCTTTTTTCTTAGGTAGTAGGTAGTGATTATGCAGTCGCTTGGAGTATCCTGTCTACTGGTCCCATATCATATCGGAGAATGGTCTTTTCTTTTCTTTATTCTTTTATTGAATTTCTTTGGATTTATATACTTGGCATTGTAATAATTTTATCGTGGACTTGATGTTTAGCCTTATGGCTACTTTTGATGTTTTTGATGGTTGTTGTGTAAAGCCTTGCCGGCTAGTAGTCTGTCATTTTGGTTTATGGGTTTTCCTTTCTCTTTCTGCTATATTTTTGGTACAACTGTGTGAGCTGCTTATTATACAACTGTATGGTTATGTTTCTTTCTATTCCGGCCGAGTGGGCTATGTATATAACTGTGTGGTTGTGTATGTTCTTTTGGATCGAGATGCGCTAGAGGGGGGGGGGTGAATATCACTTATGGCTTTCACGCATTTCAGATTCGAAAATCGACAAGAGTAAAGCAGCGGAATAGAAAATAAAAACAAGACACAAGGACACCAAGATTTACTTAGTTCGGAGCCTTCGGCGACTTCTACTCCAAGGCCCACGCTCGTTGAGCGTTTACGTTGGGTAACAACTATAATTTCGAAAAAGGTTTACAAATTAAGTACAATTAAAAGCTGTAATAAAACTTATAGCGACAACAAAAACACTAAGTTTGAGGCTCCTGGTCGTCGGGGACTTGCTACAGCTTTTCTGGATCGTCTATTGAGCAACACGAAGAAGATTGATCGCTTGAGAGTTGATTCCTTGAGGTGTTGGTTGAGATCTTCTTAAATAAGCTATTGGAGGCGCCTCAAACCCCTCATGGAGGCGCCTCAAATATGAAAGCTTATCTCGCTTTCTGCGCTGCGATGAGCTTCGCGTCGCTTACGCTTATCCACCTGAGGGTGCCTCCATCGTCACTTCGAGGCGCCTGCAAGCCAGTGTCCAGGGCACCTCCATGTCCCATGGAGGCGCCTCCAGCTCCTCTGTGCACCCAACTTTACCTTGCACCCGAGGTGCCTCCAAGCTCCACGGAGGGCGCCTCGGGTACTATTCATCCAAGGCAAATATTTTTTCTTTTGACCCTGCAAAACATGTTAGTCTCAAAAACAAATACATATCCTGCAAGACAAAGTTAGCAAATAATAATAGCATAATTATAAATGTTTGACAGTCACCGGATTGTTCGGTTCTGAATTCGGATTTCTGACAGAAAACCCTAGGTCTAATCGATGCCTACTGTTCCCTCTTCCAGGGAACGCATCCTCACCTAATCCACTCAGGAGCGTAAACCTGATGCCAGACCGGTCCTCCAGATCGACTGGACTTTTGCCTAGGGTTACCACCCCCTAGGACCTAGGGTTACCACGCCCTAGGATTTTTCGCCACCTAGAGTTACCTCCCCCTAGGACCTAAGGTTACCCCCCCCCCTCGCTTAGGATTTCTACCACCTAGGATTACCACCCCCTAGGACCTAAGGTTGTCACCCCTTAGGGTTTTCCTTCACCTAGGGTTACCACCCCTAGGTCCTAGGGTTACTGTAACACCCATAAAGTTTCCTTATTTTTCAATGGGCAAAAAGAAATATAAGAAGAGAAAAGAAACTAAAATATATTCATAAATGGCCCGAGCTAGGACATAAGGTTACCACCCCTAGGGTTTTTCGCCACCTAGAGTTACCTCCTCCTAAGACTTAAGGTTACCCCCCCCCCCCCCCAGGATTTCTACCACCTAGGGTTACCACCCCATGGGACCTAAGGTTGCCGCCCCTTAGGATTTTCCTTCACTTAGGGTTACCACACCCTAGGACCTAGGGTTACTGTAACACCCATAAAGTTTCCCTATTTTTAAATGGATAAAAAGAAATATAAGAAGAGAAAAGAAACTAAAATATATTCATAAATGGCCCGAGCTAGGATTTGAAACCTAAACCTCTTATTTAAGATTAGTTTAAGTAACCATTAGGTGGTGGTAAAGCATCACATTAGGAATATGAAACAATTCATTATATGGAGAATATATGTGAAGAGATGCTTCAACTTCCACTTGGTATAAAAGGGAAAGGATGAGATGAAAACCTAACTTTTCATCTCCCTCTTCCTCTTCTCCCCTCTAGCCGAAATCCTCTCTTTCACCTTTGTAGTTTTTGGCCAAAATATAGGACTAGGGTTTCTAAAGTTCTAAGTATTCAAGGGGAGGATCTAAGAGGATAATACCACAAGGTTCTTACACACGTGAAGGGTGTTTTGGAGATTAAGGCATACAAAAGAGAGGATTTTATTCCCTACACCCTCCATAATAGTAAGATTTAGCGAAAAGATATAAGTATCTCTCACCTGTAGTATAAGTTGCTTTGATGTTACTTAGATTGATACGTTTTAAGCATGTAAAGGAAGATGCATGTTATGAGATGTTTATTGCATGTAAAGAAAAGATAGATGCTATGATATATGTGATCCCCCTAAAAGTTTTGGGATTAAGAGCATGTTTAGATTATCTTGATTTGCTTCCCATTAAATTTTGGGACTAAGAAGTATAATCAAGTGCCTAAAGTACTTCCCTATAAGTACGGGGGAAATAAGCGCACATAAGGTGTTTGGTTAAATGCCAAGCAAGTGCAAGTACAAGAAATTAAAGGCAAAGGAAAGTATTTTACTTTAGAAAGACATGTACTGGACACATGGTCCATGGGTGGGCTCCTAGATCGCCCCTAGGCTCCTAGACTACCAAGTACTACCTTAATGGGTTCAGAATTAGCTACCTCGGATGTTATTAAGGATGCGCGTAAAGTGGTACAATGCCGAGCCCAAAGCAAGTTGATTATTATTTTCACTAGTATGTAAGATAAAGTTTTCAAAGCTCATTGATTTCGTAAAGTGAAAACATTATTAAGTTGAGAACTTGAGTTAGAGAGTGCAAGGTCTGATCTCTATAGCATAACAAATTTTATGTTTTTCATTGCATGGTTTTAAGTGGATATTTTGCATGATAAACTGATTTTAAAATGCATGCTATATACATATTTCCGAGTTATGTAGTTCATGGTGATTTATGGACAAGTGCATGTTTTGTGTTTCCGCAAGAAATTTGGAAAGCATGTTCTCTTTTAAAAAGAATGATATCTTTTAATGCATTGTTTTGTGAGTAGACAGTACGTACTAAGCATCTACTTATAGATTTGCATTTCCTTATACTGCAGATAAAGGTAAAGGAAAGCTCGAGTAGGAGGAGGCAGCAGGAGCGGTGCTTGGGGGTGTGCGTGTGTGTGGTGGAACAATGGAAAAAGATCCTACATTTGGTTATTTTGGGGAGCATGTAGAACTTTGGTTTTGTTTCTTTACTTCCCTTTACCTAAGATACTGGCACTAATTGGTTAGAATGGATTTGATGGCTTGGCAGAATTTTGAATGACAAGTGAAAGTGAATAAGAGGAGAACAAGCTTTTCCGGTGGAGAAAGGGGGTCTTCTGCATGGCCTGTGTCATGGCCATGCGGGTTCACTGTGACACCCACGGAATTATAAGATAAGTATATGGGTATTATTTTCTTTAGAGCATAAAAATAAAAAGAATAAGAGAAAAGGGAAAATAGAAACCAAAATAGAATAAGAAGAGGTGAGGTCAAGGATTGAACCTTGAACCTCCCACAAGTAATAGAGTTAAATTAGTGGATGGAACCACTAGAGTAATGAATGATAAGTGAATAAAAGAGAATGGAAATGGTAGTTAAAGGAGAGAAGATGGTTAAGTAAAAGAGCAAGAGAAAACCAAGTTGCTTACCTTCTCTTCCTCTTGGTTAAGAGAAGAAGCAAGCAAAAGATAAATTGCCTACTTCCCTCCCTCTCTCTATTTTCGTGGGATTAAGGGAATGAGGGAAAAGAGGAGTTGAGGGAATGAATGAAGACATGTTTCATTTACATAGGAATAAATAGGATTGGGAGAAGAAAAGCAAGGGATTAAATTCTTTTTCTTCCTCCTTCCTTCTCCTTCTTCATTCTCCACCGAAACCAAGAGCCCTCCGTCTCCTTATTCCAAAAGCTAAGCTAAGGTCCCTCTCCAAGAAAACTAATTTACAAGAAGAAGCCTTCAAGATCTACCCCTTCCAAGCAAGAGAAACAAAAAGGAAGTGCAAGAAGAAGAAGCTCTCTCCTTCCTTTGCACCACTTCAACAAAAATCCTCATAGACATCGATTTTCCACCGGTGTCTATTTCATTTTCGACCGATGTCTATGAAGCCGATGTTAAAAGTCTGCCATTTTAGACATCGGGTTAAAACCGGTGTAGTATCACTTAACGACATCGGTCTTCGAATCGGTTATTAACAGGTGTAGTATCGCTTAACGACACCGTTTCATCAACGGTGTAAAACCGATGTAATATTGTATGTTAATAACACCAATTTTGACAGCTGTAAATGACCGATGTAATATTAGTTAATAACACCGGTTTTGCAACGGTGGAAAACCGATGTAATATGTATATTTTTTAATAGCACAAATTTGATTTTCGAAACAATGAAAAATCGACAATAATAAAAAAAATACACAAATATTCACAAATTATACAAATATTCTTCATTCAACAATATCCATAAAATACACAAATATTCACCAATTATATAAATAATTTTCTTACAACAGTATCCATAAAATACCCAAACATTCTTTTTTACATCCAAAGCTAGCTAATAGATATCAAAATCAAGGTAGAACATTCTTTTAACACATCAAGGTAGAACCGCACTTCAAATGTAATCTAGCATGCATTCAGCCCACTCGAACCGCACTTCATCAATTTCAACTCTGGAGTACTTGAGATTTGTAAACTGTATAAACACATAAATAATATATTAGTAAACCAAGACCAAAGATCATAGTTGAAAATGCAATAAGAACACCAGGTAACAAGATGACTAATTGGAATGCTTAAAAAGATAAACATTCATCAATTATCTCAACCACATCATATAGTGATAGATCTATGAATAACAGGTTCAAATCTAACCCTTGCATCCTTTTGGGAGGCAATCTAATTTGATAAACGAGCAAAAAGATGATTTACTCAAAATTAGTTTGCATTTGTAAAAAAGAATATCACTTATGATACTTTATTTTGTACATTTTATCAGTTAAAAGGAAAAAAGTACACTTACCACATTGAACACAACAGGGGCCTCTTTACCTCGAGACAAATTCATGTTTAGAAACAGATATTGAGACAAATCAAATTAATAGATGTGTAAATATTAGTGGAACTGTTTCTTTCGTTTTCGGTTACCTGTTTCAAGATCATGCCAAGGATGGGCAGCCACTGATCTCTTGGACAATGACGATAATATCCTTTCATTCAACTTTGGAGCTGCAACGTTTTCTTGTTGTCCGCTCATATTTCTACATACATAACAACATAATAAGGAGTATTTGAGAAGATTGCAAGAGTTTATTGATAACAAAAGTCCAAGGTAACTCATGATCCATGAAAAAAATATATAGAGAGAAAACAAAAAACTAGCAATCTGGAAGTTTTACGCCTTGGCATTATCAGAATGAAAGTTTAGTAATATGATAGCTGACGTCAAACAGAGTTGCAAATCCAAAAGATGGCCATTTGTTCCCTTATTATGGATGTTAATTAATAATTGAACTTGTATCCAACAAATTAAAGAATGAAAAATTACTGGACAAGTTGGAAAATATGTTATTGTTTCATTTTTATGCTCACATAATCATTGTGGTACTAATGAACCATATAAAAATTACAAGGCACTAATTGGATAATCAACCAACTGCTTGCATTTAAAGCAATGTAGAAGGTTTCATCACTTAACAAGACCTCATAAAAACAAGTCCTTCATCAAGTTCACCAGTATTACTACAGCAGATCGATAATTCACGAATAGTTTAATGATTTCAATGCAAGTAAATGATCAAAATCAAGACTAAAAGAGATTAAAGTAGGAACCGGAACCGAGAGTGCGATGCTTTTACCTTGACGAAGGAATCAGAAGCGATGAGGGCGTAGTGATCGGGATCGGAAAGAGAGAGATCGTCGCGATCTTCAGACACGGATGCGGTAGAGGACGAGGCTCCGGGGGAGTATTTATAGGATGGAATAGTTTAATGAATATCTAATTTTCTCAATACGTATATATAACAATTGTACCCTTAATCAATTAAAACAAGTTCACAGTCATAAACAAACAAATCATAAAGCACCAAACACATAAGAACAATAGAGTACGACGACTAAAAAAAACAATCAATCTAGAAAAAATATTCTAACTGTATTAAAATTAAAATAAACTGGAATTGAATAAGAAGAAGAGATCAGACACACCTTTGCTAGCAATCTCATCGACATGGTTATCCTGACCTTTGCTCTTGTTGTTTAACCATTTTTTAACAAAGGCCTTGGACCAAGACAGCTGCTCCCAAGAAACTGAGGGAACAAAGCATGCCCAAATCAACCATCTTAGAGATGAAGAAAACAGAACTAAAGAAGAGAAATATATTATTTTTTCATCTTGCAAAAAAAAACCTTGCTTTTCTTTGGATCATCATCTCTCATCGTTGCAGCACTCCTTCATGCTGTGACTGTAAGTTAGCTCGCTAAACACTCCCAAGGCTATACTATAAAAGATATTTGGCGAGAAGTAACCATAAAAGATATTTCAAATTTAATCAATAATGTAATTCTCTTACCCAGTTTAATCAATAATGTAATTTAATCAATAATCTTTGGACCAGTATGGCTTTGGGTTTCAATTTTTACCGGTTGAACCTGATAATCTGGACAAATTTTGCAAACACGACCATATGATCATGTACACAAATGTTGCATGGTATTGACTAATTCAGCAGTGTTTCCTAGAATAGATTAATTATGCTTGAAGCATGTCCCATTTCTAGATGAATTTATCATTCTAATACTCATCATCTAAAATAGAAGGGAAAAAAAGGCCACATGCAGAAAGTCCACATAAGGAAAAAAAACCTAGCTAGAAAATTTGCCCGAGGAATATAACTTCAGCCTGTAAACACCATATTGTTATAGCAAAAATACAGTAGTGAGACAGAACCAACAATTGAGTTATTGGAGATGGATACCAGCCATTCCCTGTGACCTTGATGACTGCTATCACCATCATGGACTTTCACTGCTACTTGAAGGGGTTGCAGCCCATCCCTGAGATCTTCGCTGATCAAACCTTTGTAAAATGTACCAAATCCTCCAACACCCAAAACATGATCCTGCCTAAAATTCCCTGTGATTAGCTTCAGCTCACTGAAAGTGAAGGCTATGAGGGGATTTACTGTTGTATCCCGTCGCAAATCCTCAACTTCCTCAGGGTTTGAAGGCAGTTTGCTACCTTCCTTCTCCTCTTGTCTCACAACATGTGTCTGGAGTCTTGGGCATTCTGTTGATGGACAAAACAAGCTTTTACAACCCATGCTTCCTTTGGTGTATCTAACATGCATCAGTACAGCACAAGCTAAAACCTGACTATTTGTACTAAGGCATAAACACGATTATCAAAAGAAAACATTGTTAAATCTGTTTCCCCCAAAAGATACAAAGTCTGTAATGGTTTCAGGTTAAAAATTCACAAGCAACTTTAAAGAATACAAGGAAAACCATGTGTCTATTCCTTACTTGCAAAACCCCAGAGAACAAATAGGAAGTTTCTTTATCAAACTTAGCACGTATCTACTTTGCTCTTTAGCAAAATATCACAGCTTTAGCTACTAAAAAATAAGTATAAGAAACAAAAAATCAACTCTTAGAGACAACCAAATCACTGGAGTTAAAAAAGAGGAGACACACCTGACTTCAAACTGGAGGGCACTCTGTAGACGGATGTCTTCCCTCTGACCCAGCAGTTACCCATTAATTATCTAGGAACTACCAATACAACTCACCAGGCGCGAGATCAGCCAAAGATGATCTTTTTCACAAGTAGGGTTGAGGACAGAGATAGGAAGGCATCCACGACCAAAGCTCACTCCTTTCGGTGAAGGAAGCGCACGGGGCTACTGCTCTTGCCTCGCTACAGATTTTTCCTTGGTGTCAGACCGTGCGATAGTGCCAAAATTGTTCACCAGATCTCCTTGGTGCCAGACCGTGCGATAGTGTTCGGTTTTAGTATTGTTCTTGACGAACACTTTCCATGGGCGAGTAGGGTGAGAGGAGGCCTACGTTTTCAGTCACAAAAATGTAAGGTTTGACTTCATTGAAAGCACAGAGGTGGAGGAGACGTCGAGAGGAGATGGGTGTTCAGGTCGCTGGGACGTGGTCCGCCTCCATGACGCCGTCGCAGGCCGCCGTCTTCGCTGTCGTTGTCTCCACCGTTGGGTCCGGCAAGCAGAAGGGCATCGTGGGCTGCACGTTCCTTGGGGCTGGCGAATCGGCCAGGCTACTGCGGACTCGGTCGATGGAGGTTGGGGGAGGCAGAGGAAGGCAGCCGCTTGGACATGGCTTTTTACGCCGCCGCGCCTTCAGTGCCAGGACCGAGTGCTTCCCTTCTGGCGGCGTCGATGATGATCGGGCAGAGGAGGATAATGTGGAGGAGTTTGCTCAGAGGTTGGAGGAATCGATTCTCGAGCTTCAACAGCAACAAGGAAATGGAGGAGATGCATCCCTGTTCTCTGCTTCCTTTTGCCTCAACATGAGCTCGCCGCCGTCGTTGAGCAAGCAAGAGCCTTCAACGGAGCCCCCCGTGGGTGCCGGTGAGGCCGGAGCTACCGGACTGGCCCGGCCAGATCGTGCCGGCGAGCGTGGAGAAGAAGCAGGTGGTTTTGATCTTCCTCATCGATCCAAGATCTAAGAAGGGGAAGAGATCCAGTAAGGGGAAGAGGGAGATGAGGCTGAGAGAGATGGTCAGAAGGTTTAGGTTTAGGTTTAGACAGAGAGAAGCGGCGCGATATTAGTTTAGGTTTGGAGGGAACTTTGTGAAGTGTTGAAAATTTTGGTTGGTGGAAAAATTAAATTATTTTTTTTGGTTGATTAACACCGGGTTTTAAAAACCGCTATTAAAACTGGTGTCTATTAACAAAAAAAAAGACGCTCATAGACATCGGCTAAAAAACCAATGTCTATGAGCGAAAATCTGCGCTCATAGACATCAGTTTTTGGAAAAACCGGTGTAAAATATTCAAAGACATCGGTTTTTGCTTAAAACTGTTGTTGTTCCACCGATGCCTATGAGAGTTTTTCTTGTAGTGCACCTAGGGTACCTTTTTCCTTAAGAAAAACCATAAGCGAAAGGATGTAAGTTTCCCCTCACCTGTGGTACAATAGCTTGTGTATTTTCTATGAGATTTGGTTGCCTAAAAACCTAGGATACCTTCATGAAATTTTCGGCCAAGACAAGAAGGACCTAGGAAATGTAAAGACTCAAATTTGACAAGCTCAATATGTTTCTTGTAACATGTATCTTATGGTAGAGGATTTATCTAATGTTCATATGCTAGAATGTTTGGTTAGAACTTAGAGCCATGTACCTAGACTCTCGGCCAAGCATGAATAAAGAAAATAGGTAAGTTAAGACTCAAACCAAGCATGGCATGATCTTTCTTAAAATAAGATATGAAGTTGATAAGATATGCTCATGTTTATATGTTGGGTTGAACTTCATTCCATGCTTATAAGCATTCCGCCATGATGGGATTAGGGGCCTAGGAAATTGTTAAACCTAATCCAAGCATGCCATGATATTTACCTAAGATAAGATAAGGAGTTAACATGATATGCTCATGCTTGTATGTTGATTTGAACTTTATTTCATGCTCATGAACATTCGGTCATGGTAGGTTTTAGGGTCTAGAAGAACTTTAAACCTAAACTAAGCATGCCATGATGTTCCTTATGACAAGATATGTAGTTAACATGATATGCTCATGCTTGTATATTGATTAGAATTTTATTCCATGCTCATGAATATTCGGCCAAGGTAGGTTTTAGGGTCTAGAAGAACCTTAAACCTAAACTAAGCATGCCATGATGTTCCTTAAGACGAGATATGTAGTTAACATGATATGCTCATGCTTGTATATTGATTAGAATTTTATTCCATGCTCATGAATATTCGGCCATGGTAGGTTTTAGGGCCTAGGAGAACTTTAAACCTAAACTAAGCATGCCATGATGTTCCTTAAGACAAAATATGAAGTTAACATGACATGCTCATGCTTGTAGGGTTGATTAGAACTTTTCATGCTTTCTGAACTTTCGGCCACAACTAGTTTAAAGGCCTAGGAAACTAAGAACCCAACCTAACTATGCTTATGATGTTCCTTGTAATAAATGCTATGAAATTGGTTTAGGGTTTTTCATGCTTTTATGCCACATGAAACCTAGTCCCATGATTAACAAGTTTCGGCCATGGTAGGTTTATAAGCATAGGAAACCTAGAACCTAAACTAAACATGCTTATGTTGTTTCTCATGATGTATGATATGATGTTGGTTTAGAGTTCACATGCTTGTATATTGATTTTCTAGCAAATATGATGCTTGATGATATTCGGCCATAACAAGTTTATAGACTTAGAAAACCTAGAACCTAAACTAAACATGCTTATGTTGTTTTTCATGATGTTTGATATGATGTTAGTTTAGAGTTCACATGCTTGTATATTGATTTTCTAGCAAATGGGATGCTTGATGATATTCAGCCATGATGAGTTTACAAGCTTAGAAAACCTAGAACTTAAACTAAAACATGCTCATGATGCTCCTGATGATACATGATATGATAATGGTTTAGGGTTCACATGCTTGTATGTTGATTGTTAACCTAATTTACAACCATGTGTTTCGGCCACTATATGATATTAGGGTGGAGACCTAATTATGACTTCCATGTGCCTCACATGCAATGTTTTCATGATATGATAAGAGCTTGCTATGCTTCTATGTTTATTTATGTATGCTTATGATCTATGCATGTTGATAAACCTTATGATGTGCTGTGTGTCCAAATTATGCATGCTATTTATGATGAGCTGTGTGCCCAAATCATGCATGCTATTATGATGAGCTGTGTGCCCAAACTATGCATGTATTTATGATGTGCTGTGTGCCCAAATTATGTATGATATGATACGTTAAGAAATATGATATGCATGAAATAATAAGAACCATGATATGTATGACATGCTACTTTACTTTATATGACTTGTACCAAGGGTGGGCTCCATAAGCGCCCCGGGGTCGATGGACTAAGAAACGGGCCTCGTTAGGGATGAGCTCCTAAGTGCCCCTAGGTCGATGGACTAAGAAACGGGCCTAGTATGTATGCCTTGTAGGGTTCAAGACTTGCTACCTTGGACCTACATAGGACGCGCGCATTTATGTAAGTGGTATAAGCCAGGGGCCCTAATCATGTTGAGATTATGTTTAAGTATGTATGTAATAAGTTTTCAAAAGACATGTTGCATATATTTTTCATGATACATGTTTTTGAAAGTCATCTCGCATAATACTTATGACTATGTTATGATATGCCAGGATGCACTTTATGATTATGCCATGATACTTATGACTATGTTATGATATGCAGGATGCACTTTATGATTATGCCATGATATGCCATGATATGCCATGATACTTATGATTATGTTATGTTATGCTAGGATGCACTTTATGATTTTGTCATGATATGCCTGATACCTTACGATTATGATATGATATGATGCTTCTATACATGATATGATGAGTTGTCTTTATGCTTTATGCTTTATGCCTTATGAATATGCTATGCTTTACGGTTTTTGTGAGTAGGAAGGATCTTACTGAGCCTTGTGTGCTCATAGCTTACTTTCCTTGTACCACAGATAAAGGCAAGAAATGGATGTACTAAGGGAGCAGCAAGAGGGGCAAGAAGGATGTGTGTAGTAGTGGCTCGGCTAAAAGAGAAAGACCTGCTTTTATTTAATAAGAATTATGCTTATGTCGTTATTTCATGACTCCATGACATTTCATCATGCTTATTAGTGTTATGGCTTAAATTTATGTTAAGCATGCTATGTGACTTTATATGATAGGTAGTTAGTGATGATGATTTGAAAAGTAAAAGAAAAGTTTTAAAAAGAAAAAAAAAATATATACTATAAACAAGACTTCCGCTGTTTTAAGTAGAAAAGATTATTAACAAGCAAGTAAGTAAGATAAGATAAGATAAGAAGAAAAAGATAAGTAACCCCCGTCAGCATGAGCAGGAAGGGGCGGGGCGTTACAGTTTGGTATCAGAGCCAAGTTAGCCTTTCCACTACGCACATGTCAAGCCTCCATCCTGTCGCTCCAAGTAAGAATCTATATGCTTAATTTAATTTTTTTTTATGATGCTTTAATATTATGCATGTTTACTTATTCTTTTGATGATGATAAGTCACAATACTAGTTTAGGTATGCATGATGGTAGGATAAGAATGATAATGGTCTTATGTTAGCCTGGATAGAAATAACGATAATTTATTGTCATTTAATGAAGATAAGCATGGCTAGGAGACGTACTACCCAAGCAGACGAGACAACGACTCCACCAGATCTGACCCAGGTAGTTACCGACCTCCAGCGTCAGATCATGGAGCAACAACAGCTGCTCACGACTTTGATGGGTCAACAAGAAAATCCTCCCACCCCGCCAGTAAATCAGAATGCAATGCCCGTCATCCCAATAGTTGCACCAGTACCATCGATAGCCCTTGTCCCAGTGGTCTGACAGGAGACCTACTTGATACAGTAGCTAAGACTGAAGCCGGAGAACTTCTCAGGTACTTGCGAGCCATGGGACGCTCAGGCCTGGTTCAAGACAGTGGAAAGCATAGTGGAATTACTGGACTGGCCCGTATCGGAAAAGATCAAATGTGTATCATTCTGTTTTTTAGGAGACGCAAGAATGTGGTGGGAAAGAGTGAAGGCAAAGAGACAGATTAATCTGATGAACTGGACGGACTTCGAGACAGAGTTCTTCGAAGAGTTCTTCCATATGCAAGTGACGAACCGGCATTACGACGAGTTCACCGAGTTTCGGCAAGGTGACCTATCAGTGAACGAAGCAGTAAAGTGCATCAACCGTCTGGCACGCCTATGTCCAGAGTTGGTTCGCACAGAAAGAGAAAGGGTCAGACTAATGCTGAAGATGCTTCGACCCGAGATAGCACTGAACATGGCCGGCGGAATTAATAGACCGCAGACTACAGAAGAATTGGTCAGAAGTGCCCTGATCACGGAACATTATCAGAAAGCGATGAACGAGAATAAGAATCAGGCCCAAACAGAAAGACAGAGACCTTCAGGTACCAAAACAAGCTGGAAAGGGACCCCTACAGGGAAAAGGAAACAATGGGACTATAACACCCACGAATTTCTTAAGCTAAGTATGTGAAGATTTTTCTCTTAGAATAAAAGGATAAGATAGAACCAAAAATATATAAAGAAAAAGAATTGGTCAAGGATTGAACCTTGAACCTTTTTAAGCTAAGGATTATGGAATTACCACTAGACCATCATAATTTATTGTTAAAGAAGGAATGGAAATTCTAGATAAAGTTAAGAGCATGAGAAAAAGAAGGAAGCAAGAAAAAAAAAATTCAATTAGTTTTTCTCCTTCTCTTGATTAAGAAGAAAACAAGAAAAAGACAAATTGTCTTCTTCTCCTTCCTTCTCCTTTAGTTTTCGTGGGATGATGAAATGAGGGAATTGGAGAGCAAAAGGGGATGAATGAAGACATTTCTTCATCATTAAGAGAATAAAGGATGAGTTAAGAAGAAGGGAAGGCAAAGTTTCTTTTTGCTTCTTACTCCCACCTAGCATAAGAGGAAAAACAAAGAAGAGATTTCATTTTTTCTTCCCTTTCCTCACCATTGTCGTGACCTAGAGCATCCCCTCTCCCCTTTACGAAAATCCAACTAAGGTTTTCTCCCTAAGAAAACCAAACCACAAGAAGGGATCCTCAAGATCTATCTCTCACAAGAAAGAGAAGCAAAAGGGAGCACTAGAAGGAGAAGCTTTCTTCTTCCTCTTCACAAAGGGTATCTTCTCTTAGGGAAAAGACCAAGCAAGAGGATGTGAGTATCCCCTCACCTGTGGTACAAGTTGTTATATGATTTTGTTCGAGTTTAGATGGATTAACAACCTAGGGTTTCTTTTGGAAACTTTCGGCCACAACACTTTGTAAGGCTTATGGAAGCTCAAAACCAAAACCAACATGCTCAAGTTTTTTTCTCATGATATGCTATGAAGATGACCTTGATATTTCATGCTAGTATGTGTCTTGGAGTTAGGTAATACCCCACCTTAGGGTTCGGCCATGAAGAGACTTAAAACTCTAGAGAAGCTCAACTTAAAGACTAACATGCTTATGATCTCTTCTATGATATGATATGAATATTTTCTTGATGTTTTATACTTGTATGTTGCTTGGAAATTTGTAGAACCTCACCTTAGGGTTTCGGCCATGAAGGGATTAAATACCTTAGGGAGGCTCAACCTCAAATCTAGCTTGCTTATGATTTACCTTATGATAGGATGTGGAGATAACTTGATACACTTGTGATTTCATGTTGTTTAGAGTTAGGTTTTCACATGGTGAACTTTCGGCTAAAATGAAATGTAGGGCTTAGGCAAGCCTAAATTCAACCCTAACATGTTTATGTTCTTCTCTATGATATGCTATGAAATTTATAGGGTATTCACATGCTTGTATTTGGTTGAAAAATCCTAGAAGAAGTATCAAGTATGAAGTTTCCCATAATATGTTATGACTGTTCCCTTGATGTTTTATACTTGTATGTTGCTTGGAACTAGTAGAACCTTACCTTAGGGTTTCGGTCATGAAGGGATTAAATACCTTAGGGAGGCTCAACCTCAAATCTAGCTTGCTTATGTTTTACCATATGATAGGATATGGAGATAACATAATGCACTTGTGATTTCATGTTGCTTAGGGTTAGGTTTTCACATGGTGAACTTTCGGCCAAAAGGAAATGTAGGGCTTAGGCAAGCCTAAATTCAACCCTAACATGTTTATGTTCTTCTCCATGATATGCTATGAAATTTATAGGGTATTCACATGCTTGTATTTGGTTGAAAAAAAAAAACTTAGAGTCACATTGATGGCATTCGGCCACCTATGATTTGTGGACTTAGGAAGCTTGAACTCATTATGCTCATGTGGTTGCCTATGATAAATGCATGGAAATTGTTTAGGGTTCACATGTTTACATGCTATTTGTAACCAAATGTTGGACCTTGTATGTTTCGGCCAAATGTGGATTTCTAAACCTAGGAAGCATAGAACCTAAATCAAATATGCTTATGATGTTCTTTATGTTAAATGTTATGGAAATGAATTAGGG
Organism: Zingiber officinale; assembly: GCF_018446385.1. Taxonomy (NCBI): domain Eukaryota; kingdom Viridiplantae; phylum Streptophyta; class Magnoliopsida; order Zingiberales; family Zingiberaceae; genus Zingiber; species Zingiber officinale. The sequence continues at coordinate 64,199,630 of NC_055990.1, read as the reverse complement.
TTCATATGCTTGTATGATTTCATGCAACCTAAGTGAGCCTATGCATGTTTCGGCCACCCTTAGTTGGTTGAGGATTGAAACCAAATTATGACTCATTATGTGCTTCCCTTTGCCATGATATGAATTAGGAGAAGTTAACTCGTGATCCATGCATGATTATGTTTTCTTTTCCTTCCATGATATATTATATATGCTCGTTTAAGTATGCTTATGAACCATGCATGAGAATGATACCTATATTGGCTATGTGCCCAAATGTGATAGCTACATGCCCAAATATGATGACTATGTGCCCAAGACGAGTATGATGGCTATGTGCCCATTTATGCATACCTTATGAATGACATGAACATGATATGCTATGAATGACATGAACGTGATATGCTATAAATGACATGAACATGATATGCTATGAATGACATGGACATGATATGCTATGAATGACATGGACATGATATGCTATGAATGACATGAATATGTTATGAAATGATAAAGATATGATATGACATGTATTTTACTTTGAATGGCTTGTACCAAAAGGGTGGGCTCCTTATGCGCCCCTAGGTCGAATTACGGGCCTAGTAAAGGGTGGGCTCCTTACGTGCCCCTAGGTCGAGCTACGGGCCTAGTTTCCTAGTAGGTTCAAGACTAGCTACCTTGGGTCTACTTAGGATGCGCGCATTTATGTATGTATGTGGTACTAAGCCGGGCCCCTCTCATGTTGAGATTATTTTTAAGTACTATATGATATTGTTTTAAGACATTTCACACATGACATAAATCATGTTTTGAAAGGCATATTGCACATGGCATTACCCATGTTTTAAAGGACATATTGCATCCATGCTTACGATATGATATGAAATAATGCTTACAGTTATGCTATGATATGATGCTTGGATGTTATGAAAAGAAAAGTCATGATGCTTTTACTTATGCTATGATATGATCTATGCCATTGCTATGATGTTCACTTATGCTATGATATGATCTATGTCATGCTACGATGATTACTTATGCTATGATATGATCTATACCATGCTATGATGATTTACTTATGCTATGATATGATCTATGCCATTGCTATGATGTTCACTTATGCTATGATATGATCTATGCCATGCTACGATGAAAATTATGCCATGATATGATGTGTTTTTTTTTTTAAAATTATATGATGATATGAGCGTCATTTATTCTATGATGTATGATATGATGATTTTACATGATATGTTGGCTTTTGTGAGTAGGAAAGGATCTCACTAAGCCTTGAGTGCTTACATATACTTTTCCTTGTACCACAAACAAAGGTAAAGGATGGATAAACTAGAGGAGCAGCAGGACGGGGCAAGAGATGTGTGATGATGACTTGGCTAAAGGAATAAAATGACCTGCTTAAGTGAACTTATGAATAATATGTTATGTTATGTTGATGTCTTACATGATTCCCTATGCATGTGTTAGAAATGAATAATACGACTTTTTTTAAGTTGAACCATGCTATTTCATGCTCATATGCTTAGTATGATTTTAGAAAAAAAAAAAAGAATATGCTTCCGCTGTATGTATGCTTATGTATGCTAAGTCAAAGAAAGTAACCCCGCCCTCACTAGGCAGGAGTGGAAAAGGGCCGGGCGTTACAGGGACAATGCAAAAGGTGACCCAGTGAATAAGCAACTGAAATACCCTCAGTGCACTATTTGTGGAAAATTGCATTCCGGAGTATGCCGCAAGGGGACAAGAAAGTGCTATAATTGCGGAGGGGAAGGACATCTAGCCAGAGACTGCACTAACCGGTTTTAGGCACCACCCCAGCAGAATAACCAGAATAAGAGTGCCCCCTCACAACTACATCAGATGCAAGCTGCTATTGAAGGGACACCGATTAGCCAAGGGGGATTGGAAGCCCCGCCAACTACGACGAACGCCAGGGTTTTCTCGCTTACTAAAGAAGATGTGGAGAGAGCCTCTACTGTTGTTACAGGTCAGCTGCCTATTTTCAGTCAGTATGCTATAGTATTATTTGATACTGGTTCATCTCAGCACCATTTGTGAAGAAATTAGATATGCCACCCCAAACACTAAATGGCACGTTCTTAACAACCCTACCATCCGAGGAAGTTATGCCATTAGATCATATGCTGCGAGTTGTACCTATCCGAATCGCAGACAGGGAACTCTACTGCAATCTGATAGTACTCGACATGCGGGATTATGCCATTATACTGGTATGGATTTCCTGAGCAAGTACGGAGCTTCAATTGAGTGCCGTAAGAGAAAAGTAGTCTTCCGACCTGAAGCTGAACCGATGTTTGAATTCATTGGGGAACTTGGGAAAGAAACTGGAAGATTCTTATCAGCTATAAAGGCACAGAGGATGTTAGACAAGGATTGTACTGGATTTCTAGCGCACGTGGTTGATACAAGGCAAACCAGGGGCCAGAAGCTAGAAGAGGTCAGGGTGGTATGCAACTATCCAGAAGTATTTCCCGATGAACTACCGGGATTAGCCCCTGATAGAGAAATAGAATTTACGATCGAATTAGTTCCTGGTACTAAACCGATCTCTAAAGCACCTTACCGGATGGCGTCGACTGAGTTGAAGGAACTTCAAGAACAGCTACGGGAGTTACTCGACAAGGGACTTATTCGCCCTAGTCACTCTCCAAGGGGAGCTCCGGTACTGTTTATGAAAAAGAAGGATGGGTCTATGCGAATGTGTATAGACTATCGAGCGCTGAACAACGTGACAATCAAGAACAGATACCCCCTTCCACGGATCGACGACTTGTTCGACCAATTGAAGGGAGCAACCGTCTTCTCTAAGATTGACCTAAGGTCCGGCTATCATCAAGTGAAAGTGAAACAAGATGATATACCAAAGACAGCCTTTCGAACAAGATACGGACACTATGAGTTCGTAGTTATGCCCTTCGGAGTGACAAATGCCCCTGCTGTGTTCATGGATTTGATGAATCGGGTATTTACGGCATATCTCGATAAATTTGTGATCGTCTTCATTGACGATATTCTCATCTATTCAAGAACCAAGGAAGAACATGCCGAACATCTGAATATTGTACTAAAGATCCTCCAAGATAAACAACTATATGCGAAGTTCTCCAAATGTGAGTTCTGGCTAGACCAAGTAATATTCTTGGGTCATGTTATCTCCAAGGATGGAGTCATGGTAGATCCAAGCAAGATTGAAGCTCTATGTAACTAGAACAGGCCAAAGAGTGCCAGTGAAATCAGAAGTTTTCTCGGACTAGCGGGCTACTATAGGAAGTTCTTAGAGGATTTCTCCAAAATTGCAGCCCCTATGACGGTTCTCACCAAGAAAAACAAAAAGTATGAATGGATGGACGACTACGAGAAGAGTTTTACGGAACTGAAACGGAGACTGACCAGTGCTCCGATTCTTACTCTTCCGGAAAGTAACAAAGCCTTTGATATGTATAGTGATGCTTCCTTACTAGGACTTGGAGCTGTACTCATGCAAGATGGTAAAGTCATCGCCTATGCCTCTAGATAACTCAAAGAGCATAAGAGAAATTACTCCATTCATGATTTAGAAGTAGCAGCTGTGGTCTTCGCACTGAAAACCTAGAGGCATTACTTATATGGAGCCCAGTGCAGGATTTCTACAGACCACCAGAGTCTAAAATATTTCTTCACGCAGAAGGACCTGAATATGAGACAACGCAGATAGCTCAAGCTAGTCAAGGATTACAATTACGAAATCTTTTATCATCCCGGAAAAGCGAACAAGGTGGCCGATGCACTCAGCCGGAAGTCCGGTACCACCTGACATCGCTATTCTAAGTTCGAGGATGAACTTTCTATGAGGTATGGGGTACTGTAACACCCACGGAATTATAAGATAAGTATATGGGTGTTATTTTCTTTAGAGCATAAAAATAAAAAGAATAAGAGAAAAGGGAAAATAGAAACCAAAATAGAATAAGAAGAGGTGAGGTCAAGGATTGAACCTTGAACCTCCCACAAGTAATAGAGTTAAATTAGTGGATGGAACCAATAGAGTAATGAATGATAAGTGAATAAAAGAGAATGGAAATGGTAGTTAAAGGAGAGAAGATGCTTAAGTAAAAGAGCAAGAGAAAACCAAGTTGCTTACCTTCTATTCCTCTTGGTTAAGAGAAGAAGCAAGCAAAAGATAAATTTCCTACTTCCCTCCCTCTCTCTATTTTCGTGGGATTAAGGTAATGAGGGAAAAGAGAAGTTGAGGGATTGAATGAAGACATGTTTCATTTACATAGGAATAAATAGGATTGGGAGAAGAAAAGCAAGGGATTAAATTCTTTTTCTTCCTCCTTCCTTCTCCTTCTTCATTCTCCACCGAAACCAAGAGCCCTCCCTCTCCTTATTCCAAAAGCTAAGCTAAGGTCCCTCTCCAAGAAAACTAATTTACAAGAAGAAGCCTTCAAGATCTACCCCTTCCAAGCAAGAGAAACAAAAAGGAAGTGCAAGAAGAAGAAGTTCTCTCCTTCCTTTGCACCTAGGGTACCCTTTTCCTTAAGAAAAACCACAAGCGAAAGGATGTAAGTTTCCCCTCACCTGTGGTACAATAGCTTGTGTATTTTCTATGAGATTTGGTTGCCTAAAAACCTAGGATACCTTCATGAAAGTTTCAGCCACGACAAGAAGAACCTAGGAAATGTAAAGACCCAAATTTGACATGCTCAATATGTTTCTTATAACATGTATCTTATGGTAGAGGATTTATCTAATGTTCATTTGCTAGAATGTTTGGTTAGAACTTAGAGCCATGGCCCAAGATTCTCGGCCAAGCATGAATAAAGGAAATAGGGGCCTAGGAAATAGGGGCCTAGTTAAGACTCAAACCAAGCATGCCATGATCTTTCTTAAGATAAGATATGAAGTTGATATGATATGCTCATGTTTATATGTTGGGTTGAACTTCATTGCATGCTTATAAGCATTCGGCCATGATGGGATTAGGGGCCTAGGAAATTGTTAAACCTAATCCAAGCATGCCATGATTTTTACCTAAGATAAGATAAGGAGTTAACATGATATGCTCATGCTTGTATGTTGATTTGAACTTTATTTTATGCTCATGAACATTCGACCATGGTAGATTTTAGGGTCTAGAAGAACTTTAAACCTAAACTAAGCATGCCATGATGTTCCTTAAGACAAGATATGTAGTTAACATGATATGCTCATGCTTGTATATTGATTAGAATTTTATTCCATGCTCATGAATATACGGCCAAGGTAGGTTTTAGGATCTAGAAGAACCTTAAACCTAAACTAAGCATGCCATGATGTTCCTTAAGACGAGATATGTAGTTAACATGATATGCTCATGCTTGTATATTGATTAGAATTTTATTCCATGATCATGAATATTCGGCCATGGTAGGTTTTAGGGCCTAGGAGAAATTTAAACCTAAACTAAGCATGCCATGATGTTTCTTAAGACAAAATATGAAGTTAACATGACATGCTCATGCTTGTAGTGTTGATTAGAACTTTTCATGCTTTATGAACTTTCGGCCACAACTAGTTTAAAGGCCTAGGAAACTAAGAACCCAACCTAACTATGCTTATGATGTTCCTTGTAATAAATGCTATGAAATTGGTTTAGGGTTTTTCATGCTTTTATGCCACATGAAACCTAGTCCCATGATTAACAAGTTTCGGCCATGGTAGGTTTATAAGCATAGGAAACCTAGAACCTAAACTAAACATACTTATGTTGTTTCTCATGATGTATGATATGATGTTGGTTTATAGTTCACATGCTTGTATATTGATTTTCTAGCAAATATGATGCTTGATGATATTCGGCCATAACAAATTTATAGACTTAGAAAACCTAGAACCTAAACTAAACATGCTTATGTTGTTTTTCATGATGTTTGATATGATGTTAGTTTAGAGTTCACATGCTTGTATATTGATTTTCTAGCAAATGGGATGCTTGATGATATTCGGCCATGATGAGTTTACAAGCTTAGAAAACCTAGAACCTAAACTAAAACATGCTCATGATGCTCCTTATGATACATGATATGATAATGGTTTAGGGTTCACATGCTTGTATGTTGATTGTTAACCTAATTTACAACCATGTGTTTCGACCACTATATGATATTAGGGTGGAGACCTAATTATGACTTCCATGTGCCTCACATGTAATGTTTTCATGATATGATAAGAGCTTGCTATGCTTCTATGTTTATTTATGTATGCTTATGATCTATGCATGTTGATAAACCTTATGATGTGCTGTGTGCCCAAATTATGCATGCTATTTATGATGAGCTGTGTGCCCAAATCATGCATTCTATTATGATAAGCTGTGTGCCCAAACTATGCATGTATTTATGATGTGCTGTGTGCCCAAATTATCTATGATATGATACATTAAGAAATATGATATGCATGAAATAATAAGAACCATGATATGTATGACATGCTACTTTACTTTATATGGCTTGTACCAAGGGTGGGCTCCATAAGCGCCCCGGGGTCGATGGACTAAGAAACGGGCCTCGTTAGGGATGGGCTCCTAAGTGCCCCTAGGTCGATGGACTAAGAAACGGGCCTAGTATGTATGCCTTGTAGGGTTCAAGACTTGCTACCTTGGACCTACATAGGACGCGCGCATTTATGTAAGTGGTACAAGCCAGGGGCCCTAATAATGTTGAGATTATGTTTAAGTATGTATGTAATAAGTTTTCAAAAGATATGTTGCATATATTTTTCATGATACATGTTTTTGAAAGTCATCTCGCATAATACTTATGACTATGTTATGATATGCCAGGATGCACTTTATGATTATGCCATGATACTTATGACTATGTTATGATATGCAGGATGCACTTTATGATTATGCCATGATATGCCATGATACTTATGATTATGTTATGTTATGCTAGGATGCACTTTATGATTTTGTCATGATATGCCTGATACCTTACGATTATGATATGATATGATGCTTCTATACATGATAAGATGAGTTGTCTTTATGCTTTATGCCTTATGAATATGCTATGCTTTACGGTTTTTGTGAGTAGGAAGGATCTTACTGAGCCTTGTGTGCTCATAGCTTACTTTCCTTGTACCACAGACAAAGGCAAGGAATGGATGTACTAAGGGAGTAGCAGGAGGGGCAAGAAGGATGTATGTAGTAGTGGCTCGGCTAAAAGAGAAAGACCTTCTTTTATTTAATAAGAATTATGCTTATGTCGTTATTTCATGACCCCATGACATTTCATCATGCTTATTAGTATTATGGCTTAAATTTATGTTAAACATGCTATGTGACTTTATATGATAGGTAGTTAGTGATGATGATTTAAAAAGTAAAAGAACAGTTTTAAAAAGAAAAAAAAATATACTATAAACAAGACTTCCGCTGTTTTAAGTAGAAAAGATTATTAACAAGAAAGTAAGTAAGATAAGATAAGAAGAAAAAGATAAGTAACCCCCGTCAGCTTGAGTAGGAAAGGGCGGGGCGTTACATTCGCACGACCCGTGTCATGGTCATGCAGGTTCGCACGGCCCTGTGCTGCCTCCTCTCGGCCAAGGTGACACGGCCGTGTGAAAACACACGGTCGTGCACCTCCTCCTCTCGGCCAAGGCTACACGGCCGTGTCTCTCTCCCTCTCGACCAAGGTGACACGACCATGTGAAAACACACGACCATGCACCTCCTCCTCTCGGCCAAGGCTACACGGCCATGTGAAAACACACAGCCGTGTCTCTCTCCCTCTCGGCTGAGGTGACACGACCGTGTAGATTCACACGGTCGTGCACCTCTTCCCCTCTGTCAAGGGGACACAGCTGTGTGACCCTCACACGGGCGTGCGCTTCTAGGTGACACGGCCGTGCGACCCCTTACACGGTCGTGCCCTGTGTCAGATGAGAGCACAAAACCTGTCAGGGCCACACGACCCAGACCCACTAGAAGCTTCCAACTCCCGTCGGGCCTACGTGGCTGCAAGTTAAGTCCTACTAGTCGTAACCAGTTAGAATAGGTTTATGGACTAAGCAACCTGTAACAGGTAAGTATGCCAAAAATTTAAGACACTACGAGGAAAGCGTAACATTTGTCCTGTACCTTAAGGGTATGAGAAGGGGCGGTGGCGTGAAACACCCATAAAGTCTCTAGCAATTTTATATAGTTTTTGCATGATTAGAATGAGTTTTATGTGGGTTCCTTTTACAAAAAAAAAAAAAAAAAAGAGAAAATTGAACCAAAAAGAGGCGTGGCCAAGGTGTGAACCTTGAACCTCTTAACAAGTGGCAAGCTTTAAGTGGTATGGAATAACCAATAGGCCAAGAGGAAGTATTGTTAGAAAGGAAATGGAATTTGTGGTTAAAGGTAGAGAAGGTAAGGGGACAATTTTCTTCTTTCACCAAGAATAAGTGAGAGGGATGAAGAGAGAAAGCCAGAGAATGACAAGTTGTGTTCTTCCCTCTCCCTTTTATTTAGAATAAATAGGAATCAAAAGATAAGGGAAAGAAAAGCTCATTCTTCCTTCTCCTTTCTTTTAGAATAAAAAGGAATAAGAGGGCAAGGGAAATTGGTTTTCTCCTTTCTTCTTCTCCTTCTTCTTCCTCCACCAAAATCCTAAGTTTCCCCTCTCCCATTTGCGAAAACAAACTTAAGGTTTGTCCCTAAGAAAACTACACAAGGAAGAGTCCTTAAGGCCTAATCCTTCTCACAAGCAAGGTACACAAAGGGGAGTCCTAGAAGCAGAAGTCTTCTTCTTCTCCTCCACCAAGGGTACTTTTCTTAGTAAATCAAGCAAGAGGAAGTAAGTATTCCCCTCACCTACAGTACAAGTAGTTTTCCTCGTTATTTTTTCTTTATGTTGATTAAAAACTTAGAACCATGCTCCTTTAGGTTTCGGCCAAGAAGAAATAAAAGGATTAGAGAAAGTTTTAAAACCTAAACTATGCTTGCTTATGATTCTTCATGGTGTGTAATCCATTATATGATGTTGGTTTAAGGTTTTCATGTTTTATGTTGCTAAAAACTTAGAACCATGCTCCATTAGGTTTCGGTCAAGAAGAAATAAAAGGATTAGAGAAAGTTTAAAACCTAAACTATGCTTGCTTATGATTCCTCATGGTGTGTAATCCATTATATGATGTTGGTTTAAGGTTTTCATGCTTTATGTTGCTCAAAAACTTAGAACCATGCTCCTTTAGGTTTCGTCCAAAAAGAAATAAAAGGATTAGAGAAAGTTTTAAAACCTAAATTATGCTTGTTTATGATTCCTCATGGTGTGTAATCCATTATATGATGTTGGTATAAGGTTTTCATACTTTATGTTGCTTAAAAACTTAGAACCATGCTCCTTTAGGTTTCGGCCAAGAAGAAATAAAAAGGATTAGAGAAAGTTTTAAAACCTAAACTATGTTTACTTATGATTCCTCATAGTGTGTAATCCATTATATGATTTTAGTTTAAGGTTTCCATGCTTTATGTTGCTTAAAACGTAGGACTATACCTTTTGTAAGTTTCGGCCAAGAAGGAAATGGAATGGATTAGGGAAGTTTAACTCCAACTAGACTTCCTTATGTTTTCTCCCATGTTATGCTATGTATTATGTGGTATTAGTTTGATGTTCCATGCTTAAATGTGGCTTAAAAACCTAGTACCATGTCTTGTAAGTTTCGGCCAAGAAGGAAATGAAAGGGCTTAGGGAAGTTTAACTCCAACTAGAATTGCTTATGTTTTCTCCCATGATATACTATGTATTATGTGATGCTAGTAGGATGCTTTCCTTGTTTAAAGTTGCTTAAGATTTAAGATCATGTCCCATGCAATTTTCGGCCAAGATATGAGTTAGTGTTTGTAGAAAGATCAAAACCCCAACTATGCATGATAATGACTCTTCATGATATGCTATGTGATATGTGAACTTTATATCACCATGTTATACTTATGCAAGGCTTATGTATGATGAAATGCCTAAGAGATGCTTCCCTATAAGTTGGGACTAAGAACACTCTTCACGATATGACAAGAAACATGATATGCTATTTTACTTTTGTATGTCTTGTACCAGACCCTAAGAATGGTCCATGGGATGGGCTCCTAAGTTGCCCCTAGGTTGAAGCACGGGCCTAGTTCTCTCGTAGGTTCGAGATTAGCTACCTCGGATTTATTTAGGGATGCGCGCAATTCATGTATGTGGTACAAAGCCGGGCCCTCATGTTGAGATTTATGTTTAAATACCTATTATGATATACGTTTTCAAAAGAACATCTTGCATATACTTATTTCATGCTATATGATTATGATATATGTTTTCAAAAGAACATCTTGCATATACTTATTTCATGCTATATGATTATTTTGCTTTAAGAAGATGCTCTCTTGAGATATGTCTATGATACCTAAATGAACATCCTACTACCTTATGCTTATGCTCTCATATGCTATGTTTATGATTTTCCCAAATGAGTATGACACTACTTTATGCTAGCATGAAATGTTAAATCTAGATGTTGGTTAAATGAATATATCACTACTCCATGCTTAATTCATGATTTATGGCTTTTGTGAGTAGGAAAGGATCTTACTAAGCCTATGTGCTTATAGTTTTAAATTTTCTTGTACTGCAGAAAAGGGTAAAGAATGGCTAAACTAAAGGGAGTAGCAGGAAGGGCAAAGATGTGTGTGGCAGTGGCATGGTAGAAGAGATTTGTTTTTGTGTTTCAAGACTTATATATGTTTAAGCTTTTGCATGTGAACTATTTCTTTTCTTGATACTTTTGATGGTTGCTACTTGATATTAATTTGGACTGGTTTGGATGGTTTATACTTAAAGTGAACTTATACTTTCTCTTGTTTCCATGAAACCTTGAAATGTTAAGCACTGGTTTAATTAGAGAATTGTTAGTTATCATGAACTCTAGAGAACAATATACATGTTTAGTTTCCCTCTTATTTAGTACGCTTTATGCTCTAGTTAAACAAGCATGTATCATGCTTTCAAGTAATAGATAGTAAATTAAAGTTTATATGCATGAATGTTGGCATGTTCACCTAGTTTGTTTATATGATTAAGTTTTAATTTCCTTCCGCTGCAATGATTGCATATGCATATATGTATGTTCGCGTAGCACCGCCCTTGCTATCAGTAGGGGAAGGGCGGGCGTTACATGGTGTCGGCCTTTTTGCATGTCATGAGGCGCTCCAAATTAATAAAGATTGAAACTCATTAAAATTAAAACAAGCATTGTAGTAAGGAGTCCCAAGTCGTATTTTTCCGAGGATAACTAGTGAATGTGTGTGAATTCTAGAATTGATTCAAATCGAATTAATACATAAACAAGATCAACTAAGCTTTTCCATTTAACTCACAATTCAAATTAATCTTATCTAATAAAATCAAGAACAGAGTCAAGAAAGGTCAACCTCATTTTAACATGATTTTATTCCATCTCATCAAGTCAACAAAATTAAATCGGATTCTTATGCAACATTGTATCAATTGCATCAATTAATATACCTTCATTCAAATTCTTAGTTACAAAGCATTCAAGTATTCCAATTCATGTTCACAGTAGTAATTTTAATCTCAAGTTGAGCATTCATCATTCTCACATGTTCACGGGTACAACAAATCTAATGCATATATCAAAGTCAAGCTAACTAAATCATCAAAACTAATCGAACTAATGTGATCAAAACTAATAATTCAAAACTAAAACTAAATTACAAACTAATTGGTTAGCTTAACAGCATTCAGATTGCAATAGTTCAACAAGATGAGAAAGTAAGTAAGAAATTCAGAACAGGGAATTGCAATAAACTGAAATAAGAAACAATGATAAGGAAAATGAATCAGATATGATGATATGAGCTAGTTTGAGAACAAATTAAAGAGAAAGATAAAGAAAATCAAAACCCTAACATTCCATAAACCAAATCCATAGCAAAAACTCCTCCAATCTGCTGTAAAACAGAGTCGCCTCTGGAAAACATCCTTCGGGTGACCATCGACGACAAACCAAGCTCTCAGCTAATGCAACCTTCCTATCACTGCCTCTGGGAACCACCCTTCGTGCTCACAGATCAGTTAGCACTCACATCGCACGAAAAACAACAGCTCAACTCTGAAAATTTGCATCACTCAGCCGATTGATCAGATTGGTGCGAATTCAACAAATGAGGTGAAGTGGGATTGAAATCCGGATGCTTCTGGGAACTGCCCTTCGAGCTCCGGTGGCTGATGAAGATCGCAAAACATGGAAACCGCCCTCTGCCTGGATTGCGAATGGTGAACCAGAGTCGATATCACGGACTGGGAAACACCCTCGCCCGCAATCTGACCTCGGATGATGAACGCCAAAAGCTAGGAGATCGCCGGCGACGAAGAAACTCTGCTCACAGATCTGGAATTATGGAAGGGGAGCGTCAGTGTCGCGCGGAGAAGATGAAGGCACTGTAGCATAAAATCGCGAACGGAGCTCACAAGACACTGTATCTTCTCAAAGCTTTTAAACCTCTCCCAATCTGATCGGACGGTCCAAATTGATTTGGGCTGGATTAACGGTTGGATCATCTCGGATCTGGATCAAAACCCTTGGATCTTCATCTATGGCTGTGATGTGCTTCCTCGTAGCTTGGATGGACTAGATCCTCCACAGATGGCTCAGATCTCTCTGATCTTCAATGGACGGCCCATAATGCTCCAAGGTTTGATCGCCTCGTTAAGCCCTTGATTTGAGCCCAAATGCAATCTGATTTGATCAGATCCATGACCCTTTTGATGCCTACAAAATAATAAACAAATATTAGCATCAAATACCATGAAAATAGGCTAATTTACAATTAGGTCCAAAATCATATGCAATTATGAAATATGATGTAAATGTGAGATTAAGTTATGAATAGACCAATAAAAATATGCATTATGATTCAAAATAATATAGCAAAATCATGGTTATCAAATCCCCCACACTTAGTCTTGGACGTCCCGTTCAAGTCAAGAAAACCTAAACATCATCTCCACACAAATTCCCTAGCATTACCTAGAAGATAGTAAAAGACAATTAACTAAGGTCATCTTAAAGATCACAAACAATCATCAGTGAAATCCAAACAATAATCAGTAAGTATGGTGGTTTCAATCCAATTGAAAAATTAAGTAAGTTGCAATCTCACAAGGTATTCACCTATTCTAGCCTCTCACACTCAAAAATGCATATTAGTGGAGTTCACTCAATGTCACTCACAACATTTCACTACCATGAGCTTGCTTATTTTCTAATTCTCCACCACTATAAACATAGCATACATGAATCAAAAGGATTTATCATGAAGAGTTGAAATGGAATAAAAAAGAACAAGTGAAAGTAAATGAAATAGGCAAAAGAAAAGAATTCAATGAAAAATTGAGAAGATAAGAGTATTAGAGGAATATACTTGATGAGTTGACCATTTTGATGTGAAAAGAGATGAATACCATTTGTTTTTAACAATTCAAAATATCAAGCTAACCTCCCCTTCAATTTGATGACAATCCCAAATTCTTGATACTCTATCTCCACATTTGATACTCTTTGTTTTACCACTTTTTTTTTACTTCACTATTTTTCCACTTCAATTCTAGCATTTGGAAGCTCAAATAATCAATCAACTAACAAAGAACTCACTCCCCCACACTTAAACTTTGGCCATCTCGGACAATAGCACACACCATGTACCCAATGACTTGATATTCTTTAGCCACATCCAACTTCTGTTTTGACTTTCTGGAAGTGGACGTACCAAGTGAAGTGCTGGCAACTGAGTTTATCAGAATTGGCAGAAACTTGCAGGAATTGTTAGGCAATGAGGTATTTCAGAATACAATCCATAATTCTCGAAAGATGTTTGTCTTGAATCATGTAAGGTTTAGCTTCTCGGTTGAGAAATTTACTGCAATTGCTTCTTCCAATTCCCATTTTAAAGCTTCCAGCAACTTGCATATCCATAATCTACAGAAATCCCAATATCTATGGTTGTTATCACTTTCCCATTATAAATAACCTCTATAATTAAGTTCCCAAAATCCTCCTAACAAAGCCACATTGAATTCAAGTATGTCTCATTGTGTGCCACTCTTCCAAAATGTGCAGAATTATTTTTTTATGGGACTGAATGACACTTCTTTCAATTGTATCTCCCAGACTTAGTATCCAGTAATAGAAATTAACAGATTATTTTTTGAACTCAAAGGGTAAACAATCAGCTAAATAAATTCAAAATTCAGTGATTATAGCAACCCAACTTAGAGCATCACAGCAGTATGATCTCATGGCAATTTTATCCACTGAGTGAGTTAAGCAAACTCCAGAAAATGATCACAGATTGCTAGGAAGAAACCATCAACAATACAAAGAGTTCAACTCTAATTTGGATATGCAGATTTTCTTCTCAGGAATCAGATCTGTCCATATTTGTTACCATTGCCCTCTCTGTTTCAGACTGGCTTCAGGCTCTACATAATCAAGGAAACAATGCAAAAGGCAAAGGTAAATAACTAGCAACAGGACTGAATACAAAAGGGACCAACAATATGGAAATTGATACAAAATTGACACACATAAATCAGAACCAGAAAGTCATTGATTTCAGCATTGAAGTGTAACTGGCCAATTCCAATTCTGTATTCTTAAAAATGCATGCTTCAAATTATAGTAATCTTGGAATAAGAGGGAAAATCAATTTATATTGAAAAGAAAGAACTCCACTTGACT